>NC_089494.1:204037778-205520278 GCF_036850765.1 Saccopteryx bilineata
ATTCTTCCTAACCAATGAGCGGTATATGCCTCCACTTATTCGTATCTTCCCTGATTTCTTTTATCAATGTTTTATAATTTTCTGAGTACGTCTTTAATCTCCTTGGTTAGATTTATTCCTAGGTACTTTATTTTTTTGGTTGCAATGGTAAAGGGGATTGATTCCCTGATTTCTCTTTCTGACAGTTCATTATTAGTGTATAAAAATGCCTCTGATTTCTGAGTATTGATTTTATATCCTGCCACCTTGCCAAATTCTTTTATCAGGTCTAGTAGTTTTTTGACTGAAACTTTAGGGTTTTCTATATACAATATCATGTCATCTGCAAATAATGATAGTTTTACTTCTTCTTTTCCAATTTGGATGCCTTTTATTTCTTTTTCTTGTCTGATTGCTGTGGCGAGGACTTCCAGAACTATGTTGAATAAGAGTGGTGAAAGGGGGCAACCCTGCCTTGTTCCTGATCTTAAGGGGATAGCTTTTAATTTTTGCCCATTGAGTATTATGTTGGCTGTGGGTTTGTCATAGATGGCCTTTATCATGTTGAGGTATGTTCCCTGTATTCCCACTTTGCTGAGAGTTTTGATCATGAATGGGTGCTGGACTTTATCAAATGCTTTTTCTGCATCTATTGAAATTATCATGTGGTTTTTCTCCTTTCTTTTGTTTATGTGATAAATCACATTGATTGATTTGCGAATATTGTACCAGCCTTGCCTCCCAAGAATAAATCCTACTTGATCATGGTGTATGATTTTTTCCATATATCTTGATTCTAACAACATTTTTTAAGATTCCCAGACTTTTCATTTACTTTGTGGTAAAAATGACTCTTAGTCAAAGAAAATTTAGGCTATGAGAAGAAGAATGTCCTTGCTTCAACCTTGTACACATGAATATGAAGGATGGCATAATATATTGGGTAGGTCAGGGAATATGTTTCCAAAAAACCTTGGTTTCCAGTGCAGCATTTTTGCTTACTAACAGTATGAGCTAGGTCATTTACACTGACTCCTTTGAATCTCTGTATTCTTCATAAGAACAAACACTTCACAGGATTTTAACAAGTATTAAGTGGAATAATATATGTAGATGTGCTATGTTGAGGGCTGTACAGGTATTAAGTTTTCACCTATTGTCTGGCTTACTCAATAAATGTTTGTTGAATGAACGATCACCTCTATTAAGGATTCTAGGTTCTACCTCTGTAGATCTGTCAGTCTCTATAAAATTGTTTCTTTAAGCATTTATGACTGTCAGAATTTCTGGTCTTGAGTATGTTATAATACCCTTATGTATTTTTTTACTACATTGGCTTAATCTAGAAAAGTGTACTAAATTATTATATAAAATATATATCATAATTATTACTAAATTATGCTAAAATAATAATTTTTTCTGTTTGATTATATCTTTTCAATAATCTTGATTTCTCTTTTTCTGTAAATCATTTTCATTCAGTTCTCAGCTATATACAAAGAACATAAAAAATTTTTAAATACTCTATAAAACCAAACATAAAAGTATGAAACCAGAGAAGGCTATCATTTAGTTAAGTTCTCACTCAGCCGTGAGTTTTATATTGCCTACTAAATTGTATTTACTTTCTAAGAATTTTTCTGTACTGTAAAATAATCAGAATTGCCTTGGAGGCTTGAAACTTGAAAACCATGATTATTTATTAGACCCTCTTGAGAATCACCATATATGATTATATGACCTCAGAAGGGCATTGCACTTCAGGCTACAGCTTTCTTTCTTTTCTATCAGATAGAGTAAACTCCATTCTATGCCATAGTATAGACTTGGTTGTATTACAGTCCAAATCTACTACAAATACATTGTAGAGGTTAACAATGATGAAGATATAACGTTCGACTATAGGCTTTATGAAAACAAAGGCAAAGTCAGATTTTTAAGATCTAAAATAGAAATCACTCATAAAAGCTTATGTTGAACTAATGAATGATGTATGTAACAAGCTTTATATTATAATTTCATAAATACTATTTCATGCAATTAATTGTTGTCCATTGGCTGCTTGCTGTCTCTTCATCATACCAAGTGTGTTCCTATTTCTGAATCTTTACCCTAAGTAAAGATTAGAATAGAATGCTCTTCTCCTATAGATCTATAATTTTTTCCTTCACTTTTTCCAGGTCTCTCCTCAAATGTACTTCAGTGAGTCATTCTTTGACTACCTCATTTAAATAGTATTTTCTTAATTATTAGTATCTGTGTTCTTTACCATATATATATATATATTATATTTTATTTATTCACTTTAGAGAGAGGAGAGTGCGAGAGCGAGAGAGAAGGGAGGAGGAGGAAGAAGAATCAACTCCGATATGTGCCTTGACCGGACAAGCCCAGGGTTTTGAATCAGCGACCTCAGTGTTCCAGGTTGACCCTTTATCCACTGCACCACCACAAATCTGGCACTACCTAATGTATTTTTATTTATAGTGTTTATCATTACCAAAAATTAAACATTGATTTGTACACTTGACTATTGTCTGCCTTCCCCCACCCTCACTAGACTATAAGTTTCATGCAGACAGAGATCTTGTTTACAGAGACCAATTCTAGGTCCTCTCAGCTTAGAAGAATGTTTGGGAAGTATTAGGTGCTCAATAAAAATTTTCTAAATTTATAAATGGATTCCTGATGTTTGTTTCTGTTTTGTCTCCAGGATTCCTGGAAGATGTTTGAGAGTAAAAATTAAATTCTATATCTCACTATGCCATAGTAGAGTAAAAGTCACAGAGTAAATATTTAAATTTATAATCTGTTTGGGACCTATTATAAGGTAGGCACTTGCACTATCTCATTTAGTCCTCAAAACAACTTTCTGAGGTGGTTATTATGATCCCATTTTAGTGATGAGGAAAACTGAGATACAGAAAATTGGAGTAATTCCCTCAGAATCCTCCAGTTAGTAAGTGGCAAAGCTGACATTCAAAACTCATTTATTTTGATTCAAAATGCTATGCTCTCTATCACTATTATGATGCTATTTATATGGAAGCCTTTAAAATCCTCCTGAGTGGTAACATAATACATTTGTTTTTAATAAGAAAAATTTAATAAGAAAAATTTCCCCAGTCTACCTAAAACTAAGCCTGCTAGTCAATGCTGCACTCAACAGGTCCACCTGAAGTGAGAAATCTCTTACTGGGAACATGTTTTCCAGCACCTCAAACCCTCGGGCTGTAAAACAGCCTCCCTGAACCTCAGAGCCCCTCAAATTTCTTATGTTATATTCTTTCATTTAACGCATTTTATTTTATTTTATTATATTCTTTCATCTTAACACCTGAGTGAATCTTACGTGTTCTACATCACCTCATTTGGGATCATATAAATGCAACTTAATTTTATTAGAACCTGTGTTACTAATACAGTAAGTATAAAATAATTTGATGGACAGAATCTATTAACCCATTACTGACAAAATTAAACAACAAATATTCAAATACAGAATTGGACCCCAGAGTGTAAAAGCAAGGAGACAATTGACAAAGAAAATTTTCATCAGTCAAGCAAAGAAGACTTTACTCAAGACTATTGCAATAGGAGAAAGAGAGCAAACTCAACTCCTTAAAACAAAAGGTGGGGGTGTTTCAAGAATTGGAGTGAGCCAGTGAAAAAGTCTTGCAGGACATTAGGGGGAGGTAGGTCAATGTGATTTCTATTGTTAATGGAAGATAGGCTCCTACTCTCCCATAGAGACTGGGAGATAAGGATGCCTATCTTTCTTGATGATTAAGTTTCAAAGAATGGCTCCCAGGTTTTTGAGAAAGACATTTCTGGGTTATAAAAATGTCAAAAGATTGAAAGATTAATATCACAAAGGGGTAGAAAAGAAATGTATAATGGTTTTTTATTTAAGAAAAGGGAGGTCAGCCTGACCTGTGATGACACAGTGGATAAGGCATCTACCTGGAATGCTGAGGTCGCTGGTCCAAGACCCCGGGCTTGCAGGGTCAAGGCACATACAAGAAACAACTGCCAGCTGGTGCTTTCAAGCCCTCTCTCTCCCCATCTAAAATCAATAAATAAAAATTTGAAAAGAAAATGAAAGGAAAGGAAAATAAATGAAAGGAAAGAAAAGGAGAGGAGAGGAGAAGAGAGCAGAGGAGAGGGGAGGGGAAGGGAGGGGAGGGGAGGGGAGGGGAGAGAAGAGGAGGGGAAGGGAAAGGAGGGGAGGGGAGAGAAGAGGAGGGGAAGGGAAGGGAGGGGAGGGCAGAGGAGAGGAGGGGAGGGGAGGGGAGGGGAGAGAAGAGGAGAGGAGAGGAGAGGAGAGGAGAGGAGAGGAGAGGAGAGGAGAGGAGAGGAGAGGAGAGGAGAGGAGAGGAAGGAGAGGAGAGGAGAGGAGAGGAAAGGAAAGGAAAGGAAAGGAAAGGAAAGGAAAGGAAAGGAAAGGAAAGGAAAGGAAAGGAAAGGAAAGGAAAGGAAAGGAAAGGAAAGGAAAGGAAAGAAGAGGGAGGTCAAAGGTTTATAGTAAGGACTGTGACTATGGAGAATATTAAGACCACCATGAACAGTGTAAATAAATGGTCATCAATATCAAGAATTTCTACTCATAGAGTTGGTAATAATTGTGCCTATAGCTAATACCACAAATAATTTTGAATATTTCTTTTGACTCTGCTTTTCAGAGTGATCATGACTGTCGCTTATCAGGTGAATTAGCTGTCATAAAGTACTATAAAGGACCCTTTGTCTATTCCAGAGATTACTACTTTGGGAATGCTCTTTGGAAGATAATTACCTCACCTTGTTAACTAGCCCAAAGGGCTGGTGCAAAAGTGGGAACCCCAGATTTTCTTTATATAGGTCCATGGGTGGAAAAAAAATACCTCATAGAACTGAAATTTACATGTTTCAGAAAACAGCATTTGTTATGATATGAGTTAATGTAATTATTTACATAGTTAGAATTTTTTATGTTTTGTTAGAGACAAGTTGCGGAAAACCCAACAGATTAACCAAGCTTGTAACTTGGCAGGGCTCAAGCTTCAAATTCTGTCTTCCTTGCAGATCTTGTCAAGACTAGAGTTTACTCTGGTGGGCCTGGAGGATTCCTTGTTTTGAGAGAGTACGGTACTTACTCCTAAACCTTGGGTTTTCCAATATCTTAGCTTGATATTTTGGGGCTTTAACAAAGCTTCTCCGCTCTGGCTAAAATGTCACTCTAAAATCTCCCAGCATCGCTTGATTTTAGTATCACCATTATATTCTCAATGCTATGGGGGCTGCTCTCAGGTAAACTTTGTGTAGTCTTGCCCTCTGCATGTGAAGTCTAACTCCTGGCCAAGGGCTGTAAGAAGTCTTACCCAGACTTTGGGTCCCCCCAACATCCTTTCCACCAGGTGCCTTCTACATTGAATCTCTAAATTTTTCGTCAGTTCCAAACCGTAGATTTATTTGCCTCCTTAGTTTCTCAGGCAACTCGCTCCACAGCCCTGTGCCACAGGTGGGCGGGGGTGGGGATTATCTGCATGCAAGGAGCAGAGTAAATAGGAAGCTCATTCTATGAGTTTCCCTTCTCTCAGGGATCACAGCCTTTATAGACACTTGTTGAATATCTGAAAAAAGCTACCTCATATAGAGATAGTTTTGTAGTTGTGGTGGAAAAGCTAAACTTGTACTCTCTCCTAAAACAAAGTAAAAGACTTCTGAGAATAATAATTTTTAATCTTGTTTTATGGCACTTTGAAAATATGCTGAAAGCTATAGACTATTTTGTCAGCATTAATACTTATTTAGATCCTCTATAGTCTATATTTTGATCTCATAGAAAAGAAGGATTTAAAAAAGTACTTCCATTAATCTTGACTTATATCTTACACAGTTTAAATAACATACATACTGTTTCCTGATATTTTCATCATGGCTTATGCTTCCAATTAGTGAAAAAGGAATCTATCACATTTACATGAAGTCATCTTTGCCAGCTATTTATATTGCAACTTCTTTTTTTGGAATTTAAAAAATATATAGTTAATTAGTTCATTACCATGAATTATTCTGAATCAAATTCATGTAGGTACATCTGTAATATTTAGTTATAAGATTTTATTTTATTTTATTATAACCAAATACAAAAGCCTCTTCCTTTTTTTTTTTTTTTTTTTTTGTATTTTTCTGAAATGAGAAACCGGGAGGCAGAGAGACAGACTTCCACATGTGCCTGACCAGGATCCACCAGGCAAGCCCACTAGGGGGCGATTCTTTGCCCATCTGGGCCTTTGCTCCCTTGCAACCTGAACCATTATAGCATGTGAGGCAGAGGCCATTGAGCCATTTACAGCGCCCAGGCCAACTTTGCTCCAATGGAGCCTTTGCTGTGGGAGGGGAAGAGAGAGAGATAAGAGAGAAAGGAGAGGAGAAAGGTTGGAGAAGCAGATGGGCACTTCTCCTGTGTGCCCTGGTCGGAAATCGAACCCAGAACATCCACACACCACTGAGCTAACTGGCCAGGGCCTGGAGCCCCTTCCATTTTCATCATGATTTTATTACATGTTCATTAGTCATAATGGTATTTTCATTTTACTTCTGATGTTCTGTTTTATTTGTGTTTGTGTGAGAGAGTGTGTTTCTCTAATTTATTATCTTTGGTTAGTTATTTTGAGTAATTAGGAAAAGATGTAGTTCTGTTCTTAATTCTATTAGTGGTTAGTTCAATCTCATTGTTTCACTTGTTTCTCTAGGTATGTGTGCATACTGGACATTTTCAATTTCTATTCTGTGTAATTCTCATGGCTTCACAAGCAGCTCTTCAGTTTACCTCTGAGTAAAGAATTTCCCTTGTATCATCTGCTTCATTCACTCTCATATTTATTTTGAACATTTGGATTTGTGCTTGTTCAATGGTGTGTGAGTTGGAAATACCAAGAGAAATGATTGGACAATGCAATCTACTCAAAGTTTAACTCTTAATTATGTTCCTAATGTTCTGTTGGTTGTAAGAAGCCCACTGTATTGAATCCCAGACAGGTATCAGAAAGTTCTTGTGTCTTGAAAACAATCTTGGAATGAATTTTTAATTCATTGTCACAGCTCATTTCCTTACAGACCTCTTTCCATTCACAAGCCATTACCACTGCCTTTTTAAGTTTCTTGTGAGAAAGCAATCTCTGAGAGATACATCAAAAAATAAAAAAGTATCTAAACTGTCAAATAAAGTAACAAGGAGGTTCTAAAACGTTGGAAACTTTGTTTTAATTTTAGATCAGATTAGGATTCCCCTACACTTCAGTGGTGGTCTATAAAATTATATTACTAATATATTTCCTTGTGAAATAAAATGAGAAATTTACAGTTGTCGCCTTTAAATCACTCTTGTAAAAATTCAAGAGTGTATCACGGTCTGGATAAGTCCACTTGCAAAGACTTGTGGGGAAAAAAAAAAATGACACTAAGCTGCCTTAAACAGAATACATCTGTCTTTTTTTAAAAAAGTTCCAGAATACAACCTTCTTCATAAAAAGTTCACTGTGTATTTTTGAAAGTTTTCAATGTATATTTGTATATAAAATTTCGATTATGCCCCTGACTGGGTAGCTCTGTTGGTTGCAGTGTCTTGATACACCAAGGTTGTGGGTTCAAGCCCCAGGAAAGGGCACATAAAGGAGTCAGCAAGTGAATGCATGAAGAGGTGGAAAAAGAAGTTGATATTTCTCTCTCTCTCTCTCCTTTTTCCCTCTCTCTAAAATTAAAAAAGAAATTCAAAGCACGTTAGAAGTTTCAATTAAGTATTATAGAATATATTTATTTATTTATTTATTTATTTATATTTTTTACTTTTTATTGAGTTTATCCTCTTTCAAACTTAATTCTCTTCTTTTCTCCATAAAATATCCAATATGAGTTTGCCTTTATTTTTCTAAGAAACTTCATTTGGGAAAACTTGCCTTAGGGAAATGCTTCTCGTGGAGTGTGTGACTTTGAGATTGAAGTTAATATCAATAGTTTACAAAGGAATAAAGAGGGTCGCAGAGATTTATTTTATTTTACACTTGCCTTTTGAACAACTGAAATACCCAAACATTCGTCCATACAAAAAAAAAATGTTTTGTTAAAAATTCTGTCTCTACACTTAGGCCCAACTCTAGGAACAGGATGACTAGGTGGCTCCTTGTTTCCAAAACGATAACCCTGCTTCTACTGCTCCTAAGTTTTAATGGCTTCTATATCATGTTATGCCCACAAAACTGAAATCTCACTTAAACTAATATTATTGGATGTAAGTTCACTATAAAGTATTAATTTTTAACAAAATCTGAAATTCCAGAGGGGTTCCTAAAATTGAGAGGCGGGAGAGAAAGAACACCGAGTTAGTAAAATCATGAAGAAAGTGAACACATTTCTTGGGGCTTGAAAAAGAGGAAATGCCCTCAAGACAGATGCTGTGAAGGACTGCTACACAGATAAAATTTCCTGATTTGACAACTTGGTCTACTACCTACCTTAGCTGTGCTATATAAAATTATTCCCAATGCACATTTCTAAAGTGATTTCCGAAAAGAATGACCAATTATTATTCAATGTTATTGTACAATAGATGCATTTCATTGTATCCTTGCCAGCATTGTGTATTATAATTATTTTTTACCTTTGCCAGTTTTATGTAGAAAATCTTTCATTTGTCATTAGAAGTTCTTCATTAGTAGGTTAAATATTTTCTGTGGTTTATATGTCTACTTTCTTGTGTAATATATATTGGCTATGTGAAGCCTGACTTAATCTGCAGTAATCCTGTCCCTAACTCAGTTCACTTTCATCCTCTCAATTGTTCTGCTTTATGAAATATTCAATGAATATAAAGTACAAACAAAATCAATCAATTTGGGTTTTTATCTCAATATTCCTAGAATGTGACTTGATGATAAAGTTGCTCAAAATTGTGATGAGTATAGTGAAAGATAATTTATACATTGTATTTATTATGCTGTTATTAATTTAGCTAAATATCATGAATGTCAGAAAAACAAAGATGCCTGCTATCACTTTTATGAGTTGACACTGTTTAAAAGAGCTAGTTATTACTTTGTGCCAAGAAAAGGAAATTATGTAAAATTATTAGAAACAGGAGATAAACAAGATCATTTAAAAACATAAAGACAACTGTGTTTAAATTATGAGAGTTAATGGATTATCCCAAATTCTTTGGATATCTTAGATTGTGTATATCTCCTATATTAGAGAATAAAAAGCCTATCTCCTTCACTGAAAAAGTAAAGTTTATCCTTCTTTTACTGAAATCTAGATGAAACACAGATAAACTATTCCATATAGAAAACTAATTCCATTTTATTGGGATTAAAGGGATGTGTTCAGTCTTATTTAAGAAAATCCTCACAGGCAAAAATAATTTTCATATAACAATTTTTTAAAGCAGCCTAAATTTTTAATAATGTGACCCAATTAAAATAAAACAAGATTGGTAGTAAGATACATTTGATATACCTGGTGATTTATGTGGCCATCTTTTACACTTATCTGAATAGCCCAAATATTCCATACTAGTGATACGAAAATACAAAAGGTGTAAGAAGAAAAAAAATGAAAGGACTATTGCAATGGATGAAAGAATTTGTGCGGTGTGGGAATGAGAAGTCTAAATATATTTAATGATATGAATGGTTAAAATTTTCTACTTATTTGTTTACCAGGCATTATAGTTAAGTGCTTTACATAGAGTGAAAATTTTAGCCTTCAAAACAAGTGTATGAGACAGCTGATATTTTTATCCTCATCACGTGAATAAGAACTGAAGCTTAGGGAAGTGAAGTATCTTTTTTTGACCAAATTGTTTAGCAGCAGACATAAAGGTAAAATATACACTTTTATCATTTAGAAAACTGAATATTAATTAATTACTCTTCCTAGCCAAATTCACTTACTTAATTCACTTATTTTAAAGTAATATATGTACCAAATTTAAAATTCAAATAGTTAACAAGGCATAAAACTAAAAACAGCAATTAGTTACCCTAAATCTGAATTCCTACACTTTAGATGTAACAACACTTCTTTTACCTGTACTCTTGGGTCATTTACCTTAATATTCCTAAATAACCAAGGTTACACCATTATTTTTCATAAATCAAATTTACTGGGCTTTAATTTATTATATCATAAGATATACTGTTAAATGAGCTTAGAAGCTTAGAAAAATGTGTACATTCATGTAATTACCACTCTAATCACCCTGGAAAGTTCTCTTGTGCTCTTTTCCAGTTAATGCTTCCACACACCCTTACCCCAAGGCACTGATGTAATTTTATCAACATAGATTTACATAAATTAGTGTCCCCTGTTTAAAAATTTTTATCTATAGCACATTCTTTTTCATGTCTAGCTTTCCAGCTTCTTTAGTTCAACAAGATTATCTTGAGGTTCATCCATGTTGTTGTATGTATCAGCACTGAGCAGTATTCCATTATATAGCTATGTCACAATTTATTTATATGTTTCTTTGTTTTCTGTCCTTAGGTTAGACGAAAGGAGATAGTGAGACCAACTCCAACTAGGATCCACCTGGCCACCCCATCTGCGGCTGATATTGAGTACTGAGCTATTTTTAGTACCTGAGGCTGATGTGCTCCAATGGAGCTATCCTTAGTGCCTGGGGCCATGCTCAAATCAATCAAACCACTGGAAGAGAAGAGGAGAGAAGGGAGAGGAAATGGGGGAAAAGTAGATGGTTGCTTCTCTTGTGTGTGTCCTGGCCGTGAGACAAACCCAGTATGTCTATACACCAGGCCAACACTACCCACTGAGCCACTGGCCAGCGCCAATACCACAATTTTTTAAATCCATTTTCCTTTGATTGATACTTGAGCTTTGTCTAGTGTTTGGCAATTAGGACTAAATCTACTATGAATATTTGTGAACATCTTTATGTGAACATATGTTTTTTCTTTATCTTTGTGGTAAAATAAGGTCAGTGTATGTTTAACTTTATAAGAACTGTGAAAACATTGTTCAACATTGTACTATTCATATTCTCTCATAACAGTGCATGAGAGCTGTAGTTCTATATTCTCATAGATACTTATTTTTTCAGTACAGTATTTTAATTTTAGCTATAATCTTGAATGTGTAGTCATATCTCATTATGGTTTTGATTTATATTTTCCTGAAGAGTAACCATTTTGAGCATCTATTCATGTACTTATTGGTCATTCATACATTTCCTGTTCTGAAATATCTGTTGAAGTCCTTTGCCCACTGGCTTTTTCTTCTTATTTTTGAATTGTAAAAGTCACATACACAGTATATATATATATAATTTGCCAGATATATTTATTGCAAATATATTGTCCCAAGGTATAGTTTGCCTTGCTCTTTTCTAAATTATGTCCTTTAAAAAGAAGTTATTTGGGATGATGTCAGAGTAATGGCCGGGTAGGAAGCGATACCAATAAATCTCCCTCAAAACTCAACAAGATCTTCAACCACAAACAGAAAAACCTATCCTTGGAGCCTCCAGATGTTTCGCAATACACCCGAAGGTATGGTCGAGCAAAAAATTGGCTAAATATATAACCAAACCCTGAAGGAAATAGGGAGTAAGAAATGCTCTGCCTTCCTTACTAACCTAAACAGGGCGGCTTTCACTGGGAACTGAGAATATAGAAACTAAGGCGGGCAAAGGGGGTGAATAGATCAAGGCCGCGGCACAAACGGCTGAACCAGGCTGTGGCACGGAGATCCAAGTCGAGGAAAAACTGTTCCTGTGGCAACCTGGGCAATATAAGCTAACACTCGCGCCAAACCTAGACAAAGAAAGACAAGTGCGGAAGCCATTTTCCCCGATCTCTGGGTCGGCGTGCGCAAATAGTGGGCCAGAGATTCCTTCCAAAGCCCCGGGAGTGGGCGCCCGTGTTATCCCACAGAGAGGCAGAGTCAAAGGCTTTTGTGTGGGCCGAAAGTGGAATCTCTGGACCGCCCCAGCGCCCTTGGAAAGCCGCGCACGGGGAGGGAGCGAGAACTAATTCCAATGCTGTAACTTTTCCATGCAGGTGGGGGTTTCACTCAGAGGGTGAGGCGGCCGGCCTGATCTCCTGGTTTGCCCACACAGATAGTGAGCGAGAGATTCCTCCGAGTGCCTTGGCAGTGTGCGCCCGTGTTATCCCACAGAGGAGCAAGTCAGGGGCCTTTGTGTGGGCCAAAAACCGAATCTCGGGCTGCCCCAGCACCTTGAAAAAGCCGCACACAGGGACAGAGCGAGAGCCAATTCCAACGCTGGAACTTTTCTGTGCAAGGGGGAAGGGTTCACTCAGAGTGTGAGACTGCAGGCCTGATATCCTGGTCTGCGCATGCAGATAGTGAGCGAGAGTTTCCTCCAAGCGCCCCGGAAGTGGGTGCCTGCCCATGTTACCGGACAGAGTGGCAGAGCCAGAGGTCTTTGAGTGGGTGGAAAGCCTGCCTGATTATGCTAGCAGCTCTGACTGACTGAGCCTTACCCAGAGCCCTGTGCTGAGTGGGAATAGAGTGGGGAGTTGCCAGCTCTTTGAGCCTCTTACTATCCAGGCAGAGGCAGCAGCAACTCCATAGCTGGATTATCAGGCTACTAATTGAGGAAGAAAAGACTAGGAGAAAGGCTCCAGGAACATGGACTCTCTCACTGTTGGAGCCTATAAATGCTAATGAGCCTCGACTGCCAACAAGACTGAAGCCCAATACATGACATCGCCATAGAGACTTATCAACTGCAAACCTCTACCTGAGCGTGCCAAAGGGGCAGAACCCAGGGTACAGAGTCACCGACCAGGAAGAGGGAGAGAAAAGAAAAAGCAAGAAGATAACTTCTCAAAATCAAGAATAATCCGCAGACTTTATAACCTATCCCATTTTATTATATTTCTTCATTTGTTTCTCTTATCTTCATTCTTGATATTTTTTTTCCTCCTCCAATTTGGTCGTTTAACTCTCTGCCGGTCTTACTCTCTCCTCTCCTTGAACTGCACTACCCATAAGTGTTACATCTCCCATTATCTTTTCCTTCCTCTTCCTTTCTCTCTATGAGAGTTGCACTCCAAAACCCTTAACTCTCTCTCTCTCTCCTCTTTTTTCTTTTTTCTTCTTTTAGTGGTTCCCTCTTTTTTTTCTCTTTCTCTCTCTTTCTTTTCTCCCTCTATATTAGTTTCTTCCTTTCTCCTTTACATCTCCTCTCATTCAAACCTCAATAACGAACAAATTATCTTATCTGGGACTCAAATTTATGTTTGTGGCATTTTGGGGGGGTTTTACATCACCTTTTTAACTCACTACCAGTGCTCCCATCCCTGGCTCTTCATTTTATCTAGTTCTTGTTCCACTAAATACAATAGTAATTTTTTAATTTGTCCCCCTTTTTCCCGTTTCCATCTTATTCCTCTCATCATAACTCTTAGTCAACCAACACCTAAAAGCAAATCATTTTATTCTTGACCCAAATTTTTTTCTTATTTGCTTTTTTTGGGTCCATACCCCCCCTTTTTTTTTGCCCCTTTATTACTTTTTCCCAATTCAGGCCCTCCAATACAGGCATCGTTTGTTCTATTTAATACAATATAATTCACAATTCACCACAAGATTTTCTCAAGAAAGAGGGGAGAGGAGAGAAGAGGAAAAAAGGAGGGGGGAAATAATTTCCTTTTTTAAAAAAATTTTATTTTATTTTTCTTTATTTCATTATTATTTTTTTTTAAAAAAAAACAACTCTTTTCGATTTGTTATTTTTTTTATTTTTTTTTAACTTTTTATTCTTTATTAAATCTCATTAATACTATCAACAAAACCACCCTCAGATGCCATTAAGGAAGAGAAAATTGAATATCATGGATACAAAAGAAAGAGAGGTAACACAGATAGATGAGGAAAAATCTATGAAGAAAAAATTTAATATATTGGAAACCTTGGAGCTAAATGACAGAGAATTCAAGATAGAAATCCTAAAAATCCTCCAAGATATACAAGAAAACACAGAAAGGTAATTTAGGGAGCTCAGAAAACAACTCAATGAACACAAAGAATATGTCCAAGGAAATTGAAACTATAAAAACAAATCAAACAGAGATGAAAAACTCAATTCACGAGCTGAAAAACGAGGTAACAGCTTAGCTAATAGAACAGGCCAGATAGAAGAGAGGATTAGTGAAATAGAAGACAAGCAACTTGAGGCACAACAGAGAGAAGAAGAAAGAGACTCAAAAATTTAAAAAAATGAGATAGCCCTACAAGAATTATCTGACTCCATCAGAAAGAATAACATAAGAATAATAGGTATATCAGAGGGAGAAGAGAGAGAAAATGGAATGGAGAACATACTCAAACAAATAATAGATGAGAACTTCCTAAGCCTGTGGAAAGAACTAAAGCCTCAAATTCAAGAAGCAAACAGAACTCCGAGTTTTCTTAACCCCAACAAACCTACTCCAAGGCATATCATAATGAAATTAGTACGAACCAACAGCAAATAAAAAATTCTCAAGGCAGCCAGGGAAAAGAAGAATACAACATATAAAGAAAGGCCCATTAGATTATCATCAGATTTCTCAGCAGAAACTCTACAAGCTAGAAGAGAGTGGACTCCAATATTTAAAGTCCTGAAAGAGAGGAACTTTCAGCCACGAATACTATACCAATCAAAGCTATCCTTCAAATATGAAGGAGAAATAAAAGCATTTACAGATACAGAAAAGATAAGGGAATTTATCATCAGTAAACCCCCACTCCAGGAATTACTAAAGGGGGTCCTTCAATCAGATATAAAGAACCAAAAAAAAAAAAGCCACAAGTAAAAGCTCCAAGAAGAACACAATAAAACCAAATTTAAACTGTGACAACAACAAGAAAAAAGGGAGGGGGAGAGGATGGAGATTAACAGTAGCAAAGGACGATGGAGTGCAAAAGTATTCACAAAATAGTGAGCTACAATGAACAGGGTAGGAACCCTTTTCATTACTTAAAGGTAACCACCATTGCAAAAACCACCACAGAAGCACATGAGATAAAAAAGATAGCAACAGAGGAAAGTTGTATGGAATACAACCAAATAAAAACAAAAGATAGGAAAATGAAAGAGAAGGATCAAACAAGACACAAAACTAACAGAAAGCAATATATAAAATGGCAATAGGGAACTCACAAGTGTCAATAATTACACTAAATGTAAAGGGATTAAACTCACCAATAAAAAGGCACAGAGTAGCAGAATGGATTAAAAAAGAAAATTCAACTGTATGCTGCCTACAAGAAACTCATCTAAGTAACAAGAATAAAAACAAATTCAAAGTAAAAGGCTGGAAAACAATACTCCAAGCAAATAACATCCAAAAAAAAAAGCAGGCGTAGCAATACTCATATCTGATAATGCTCACTACAAGAGAGCAAAAGTACTCAGAGACAAAAATGGCCATTTCATAATGGCTAAGGGGACACTGAATCAAGAAGACATAACAATTCTTAATATATATGCACCAAACCAAGGAGCACCAAAATATATAAGACAGCTACTTATTGACCTTCAAACAAAAACTGACAAAAATACAATCATACTTGGAGACCTCAATACACCACTGACGGCTCTAGATCGTCATCCAAACAGAGAATCAACAAAGATAGTGCGGCCTTAAACAAAACACTAGAGCACCTGGATATGATAGACATCTACCAAACATTTCATCCCAAAGTGACTGAGTATACTTTTTTCTCCAGTGTACATGGATCATTCTCAAGAATTGACCATATGTTGGGCCACAAAAACAACATCAGCAAATTCAGAAAAATCAAAGTTCTACCAAGCATATTTTCTGATCATAAAGCCTTGAAACTAGAATTCAACAGCAAAAAAGAGGGAAAAAATCCCACAAAAATGTGGAAACTAAACAACATACTTTTAAAAAATGAATAGGTCAAAGAAGAAATAAGTGCAGAGATCAAAAAATATATACAGACTAATGAAAATGACCATACGACATATCAGAATCTATGGGATGCAGCAAAAGCAGTGATAAGAGGGAAGTTCATATCACTTCAGGCATATATGAACAAACAAGAGAAGCCCAAGTGAACCACTTAACTTCACACCTTAAGGAACTAGAAAAAGAAGAACAAAGACAACCCAAAACCAGCCGAAGAAAGGAGATAATAAAAATCAGAGCAGAAATAAATGAAATAGAGAACAGAAAAACTATAGAAAAAATTAATAGAACAAGGAGCTGGTTCTTTGAAAAGATCAACAAAATTGACAAACCCTTGGCAAGACTTACCAAGGAAAAAAGAGAAGAACTCATATAAACAAAATCCAAAATGAAAGAGGAGAAATCACCACAGACACCATAGATATACAAAGAATTATTGTAGAATACTATGAAAAACTTTATGCCACTAAATTCAACAACCTAGAAGAAATGGATAAATTCCTAAAACAATACAACCTTCCTAGACTGAGTCAAGAAGAAGCAGAAAGCCTAAACAGACCTATTAGTAGAGAAGAAATAGAAAAAAACATTAAAAACCTCCCCAAAAATAAAAGCCCAGGCCAAGATGTCTATACCAGAAAATTTTATCAAACATTCAAAAAAGACTTGGTTTCTATTCTACTCAAAGTCTTCTAAAAAATTGAAGAAGAAGCAATACTTCCAAACACATTTTATGAGGCCAACATAACCCTCATACCAAAACCAGGCAAGGATGGCACAAAAAAAGAAAACTACACACCAATATCTCTAATGAATACAGATGCTAAAATACTAAACAAAATACTAGCAAATCGAATACAACAACATACTAAAAAAATAATACATCATGATCAAGGGGGATTCATCCCAGAATCTCAAGGATGGTTCAACATACGTAAAACGGTTAATGTAATACACCATATCAACAAAACAAAGAACAAAAACCACATGATCTTATCAATAGACGCAGAAAAGGCTTTCGATAAAATACAACACAATTTTATGTTTAAGACTCTCAACAAAATGGGTATAGAAGGAAATATCTCAACATGATAAAGGCCATATATGATAAACCATCAGCTAACATCATATTAATGGCACTAAACTGAAGGCTTTCCCCCTTAAATCAGGAACAAGACAGGGTTGTCCACTCTCTCCACTCTTATTTAATGTGGTACTAGAGGTTCTAGCCAGAGCAATCAGACAAGACAAAGAAATAAAAGGCATCCATATTGGAAAATAAGAAGTAAAGGTATCACTTTTTGCAGATGATATGATCCTATACATCGAAATCCCCAAAGAATCCACAAAAAGACTACTAGAAACAATATGCCAATACAGTAAGGTCGCAGGATACAAAATTAACATACAGAAGTCAATAGCCTTTCTATATGCCAACAATGAAACAATTGAGAATGAACTCAAAAGAATAATCCCCTTCACGATTGCAATAAAAAAATAAAATACTTAGGAATAAACATAACAAAGAATGTAAAGGACTTATACAATGAAAACTATAAACCATTGTTAAGGGAAATCAAAAAAGATATAATGAGATGGAAGAATATACCTTGTTCTTGGTTAGGAAGAATAAATATAATCAAGATGGCCATATTACCCAAAGCAATATACAAATTTAATGCAATTCCCATCAAAATACCAATGACATTTTTTAAATAAATAGAGCAGAAAATCATCAGATTTATATGGAACTTTAGGTATTAGAGAAATGCAAATCAAAACTGCAATGAGATACCACCTCACACCTGTTAGATTAGCTATTATTAACAAGACAGGTAATAGCAAATGTTGGAGAGGCTGTGGAGAAAAAGGAGCCCTCATCCACTGTTGGTGGGAATGTAAAGTAGTACAACCATTATGGAAGAAAGTATGGTGGTTCCTCAAAAACTGAAAATAGAACTACCTTATGACCCAGCAATCCCTCTACTGGGTATATACCCCAAAAACTCAGAAACATTGATACGTAAAGACACATGCAGCCCCATGTTCATTGCAGCATTGTTCACAGTGGCCAGGACATGGAAACAACCAAAAAGCCCTTCAATAGATGACTGGATAAGAAGATGTGGCACATATACACTATGGAATACTACTCAGCCATAAGAAATGATGACATCAGATCATTTACAGCAAAATGGTGGGATCTTGATAACATTATCCGA
Organism: Saccopteryx bilineata; assembly: GCF_036850765.1. Lineage (NCBI taxonomy): Eukaryota > Metazoa > Chordata > Mammalia > Chiroptera > Emballonuridae > Saccopteryx > Saccopteryx bilineata. Next base: position 204,055,921 of record NC_089494.1, read on the forward strand.
AGTGAAATAAGTAAATCAGAAAAAACCAGGAACTGCATTATTCCATACGTAGGTGGGACTTAAGAGTGAAACTAAGAGACATTGATAAGAGTGTGGTGGTTATGGGGGGAGGGGGGAAAGGGAGAGGGAAAGGGGGAGGGGGAGGGGCACAAAGAAAACTAGATAGAAGGTGACAGAGGACAATCTGACTTTGGGTGATGGGTATGCAACATAATTGAACGACAAGATAACCTGGACTTGTTATCTTTGAATATATTATCCTGATTTATTGATGTCACCCCATTAAAAAAATATAATTATTTATAAAAATAAATAAATAAATAAATAAATAATATTTGTGTAAATAAAAAAAAGAAGTTATTCATTTAGATCAAGTTCAATTTTATTAATTTTAATTATATTATTAGTGCTTATTGTTTCCAATGCAGCTATACTATTTTCCAATCCCATCAACAGTGCACAAGGGTTTCAATTTCTCTATATCCTCACCTATACTTGTGTTTTGTTTTGTTTTTTGATAGTATGTATCTTAACAAGAGTGAGATGATATCTCATTCTAGTTTCGATTTGCATTACTCTGATGATTAGTGAAACTGAGCATCTTTTTATATGTTTATCAGTCACCTGTACATTTTTGGGGGAGAAATATCTATTCAAGTCTTTTGTCCATTTAAAAATGGAGTTATTTGTTTTGTTGTTATGTTGATGTATAAGAGTTGTTTATATTTTCAGTATTAATTCCTTTTAGATATTTGGCTTCAAAATGTTTTCTCTCATTCTATAGATTGCCTTTTCACTCTGTTTATTATTTACTTTGCTGTGAAGAAGTTTTAAGTTTGTGGTAGTTTTATTTATTTGATTGTGCTTTCGGTATTATATCCAAGAAATCATTGCAAAATTCAGTGTCATGAAGAGTTTATTCTGTGTTTTCTCCTAAGAGTTTTATAGTTTTAGATAGTACATTTAGGAATTTATTCCATTTAGATTAATTTTTACAGATAGTGTGAGTAGTAGAACTTTATTCTTTTTCATGTGGGTATGCAGTTTCCTAACAAAATTTGTTGAAAATATCATCTTTTATCCATTGTGCAACTTGGCACCCTTGTAATGGTCATTTGGCCATACACAAAGGTTTATTTCGGGGCTTTCTATTCTATTTCATTAGTCTATATGTCGGTATCATATTGTTTTGATTACTGTAGCTTTATAACATCTTTTGTAAACAGGATGTGTGAGGCCTCTAGGTTTTGTTTGTTATTTGTTTTTTCTCGATTGTTTTGGCAATTTTGGGTTCATTGAAACATTGGGCTGTAAGGGTAGTAAAGTCTCACTTTTCATGGGTAGACTTTCACATAAGTCTGTTTTCACTATAGTCTCTTTACCCTCAATAGTGCTGGGTGATTCTCTGTTCAATGTCCCTTTGTTTCAGCAGGTATTAAATTCATAGTCTTCTGTTGTGATGAATATAATAAGGGTGAGGATGGGTGATAGTTACTTTGTTCTGTAGAGTATGGCCAGGGTCTGGGATCTCCAATGATATTCTTTATCCCATTGAACTAAAGGCTCAGTAAATGCTATGGTTGATTGATCTTGACTTTCAGTATCAGAGAACTGATTGATGGACTGAGGAGCAGACAGACAAAAGGAGTATAAGAAAAGTTCAAACAACAAAAAATTGGTGTGGTTGAAAATGAAAGTTATTACAATTGTTAAAGTCCCACAATTTCTAATTGAAATTCATTAGTAATTGTGCATATATGACTTTCTCACAAAGTCTTTTAAAAGAAATATTGTGGAACTTAGAATTATTAAAATTGTGCTCTTACAAGCAGAAATATTAGACTCTTAAATGAATAATCATTGAAATTAACTTGCCTAGTTTTTGCATGTTTAGAATCCTAATATCTCTCAGCCAATAAGATTAGAAATTTTAAAAATTCTTTAAGAGAATTATTTTATTTTCTTGAATAGCTAATCATTTTGCTTCTGTTCCTTTTTTTTAAAATGTAGGCTATTTAGGTGAGTGTTAAAAGTGTGAATAGAAATATTTTGTACTCATCATGCCACAGACTGGCACATCTAAAAGATGAGAGATACTGCCAAGTCTATTGCTAATCAAGTTCCATAATTTACAACCTGTGCAAACTGTGGGCTGAGAACCACAGCAGTTGTGCTGAGCATTTCTGGGAAGTTACCATCATCCCAGCACCAATTATTAAAACCTCTTACACACATTAAAGCTATAAAGATTAAAAATATAGCACACTTGCCATTAAATATGGATGACTTCATGTAATATGCATTATATATAAAAACAATGTCCTGCCACTTGAGCTTTATCACCACCCTACGGAAAACCCACAAACCCAGAGTCCCACATCAAAGCTCATTTTGGCAGAGCCTAGGAACAACTTTGTCATGCAAAATAAACACAGATGTTGCACACTCACAAGAGGAGATAGTGCATAGGGAGATGAGGGGCTCTGTAAAAGATAATGCCTCCTTACATACCCTGCAGCAGTCTCTTTTGTAGAGGCTGCAAACGGTGTTTAAAAGAACTGACTCTTCTGATTTTTTTTTTAAAAAATGGTCTTTTCTGACTTTAACCTGAGAACACATTGAACTAGTTCTCTGAGGAGGTTGATTTGGATAGTTTTGAGCTAAAGAGAACTAAATTTCACATGCATCTTAAGCAGTGTTTTTCCTGTGATTTCTGTCTGTAAGGTATAATATTAACAACCATATTAATTATAAGAAGGCCTGAGGACGGAATAGTTTCTAGCCTCTTCCATTAACTGACAGTTAACACTGGGCGGTTCCAAATGACCAGACAGCTATAATTGACTTCCCTTTGTTCCTTTCATCCTCAGCTAATTGCAATGGAGTATCTCTACTAAACAAACATTCCCGGAACTCAAATGTATTTCCCCCAGGAACAAAAATAGAGTTGCAAAAGATGAAGAACACCTGTTTGGGATTTCTGCTACGCCCTAGAATTGCACGGCCTATTTAAAATACCTACTCAAAATAGTTTTCCCTCTTCCCTATACTGTCATGTGATTAGGAAAAACTGGATGGGATAAAATTGGAAACAGAAGGATAAGACTTGATTATTGTCATTTTGGAACTATACAACTTCTGTGAACAACTCTATTTGAAATAGTTTTAATCTGCAATATACCTAAATCCCATGGAGGGGTGGAGGCTATCACAATCTCCCCATGTTCTGCCAGCAATATTGTCTTGGTTATAATGGGAAATCAATCCTAGTAGTCATATTCTAATTAGAAAAAATGAAAAAAGCATTTTAGGAAATAAGTATCCTTTTGAGAAGACTATAGTCTTGCCCATCATCTTATATTATAAATATGATGTTTTAGGTGTGACAGGCAGAAAATTTCAGACTGTATACTATTTGCCTTTCATGCTGCAAGTATTTGTGTTCTCTCCTGCTCTATTACAATGCCTTTTATACTTTTCTAACGATGCACCCTTATCAATATTTTAAAAATAGATTCAACTTATGTATTTATATATTGCTTTGACTTATTAAAATAATATATATATTGAAAAGCCTACTTAAAAATAAAAATTAAAACCAATGAGGCAAGGATAAAATTTTAAAGACAATTTTAATTTTATATTAATTTAAAAATCTTCTTGTATTATAATTTATTTTAGACTATCATGACTATAGTACCAAGAGCCATGTAATCAATATGACTAAATATGCTTTACAAAGCTGGCTTAACATTTATAATACAGTAATTTAAGGACCTTGTTCTCCTAAGTTCAGTTTACCTCTTTATTATAATAACTGCCATAGTTAAAAATATACTTTATGGGAAGACAGAGAGAGCCAAATGGGAGGACATTTTTAGCTGTAATTAATAAATTATTATATTCATTTAAAAAAATCCCATGCCCCCATTAAGTAAAATAATTTTTCTTAAAATCTACTTAATATATTTCCATCTTCCTTTCTGTCGTTTCCCCCTGCAAAGTAATAAATTTGTATATTAATTTTAACAAATTGCCAGCATCACTAATTTTGTTCTTTAATGCTATTAAGTTATGTATGACTAGTAATCGTGGCTGTTGTAGCCATTCACATGCAAGTTCTTATTAGATTAGGGCAGATGGTAAAGAAACAGTGGAGCCAAAAAATGGTGGGCCATTCCTTTATTCTAGCCTTGCACCCGGCCAGTGAATAAAACACACACAGAGGGAAAATACTTCCCTTTCCATTCAGGGCTCCCAAAGCCACTGACACATTCAGGCTTTCTGAGAATCAAAGGCCCCCACCAATCTCAGAGGAGCTCACAAGAACCCTCTCACCTTTCTTCCCCATCTCTTCTTTTTCTGCACAAACTGTCTTCTCCTTCAGCACCCTGCCATCTTAGCTTCCTTCTCTGCAAAAATGGCTTCTCTGTCTTTCCCTATCATCTTGGCTTCTTTCTTTTTTTCCCTTCCTTCCTCCTTCTTCTTAAAACTTTTTGGCACAAAAATCCCTCCTCCAGCAACATTAGCATAACAAAATCCCTTCCCAAGCAGAAAGGTAATTAGCAGTTTCACCTGGCAGCACCATTCATGTGAGCAGCACCATTTTTAACAAAGTGAGCAAACATAAAAATCACATTTTACAAACTTATTTGCCCAACAAGTAAAATAAAGATCATTAGAACACAGCTCTAGAACAACAGTTGATTTGATAGCTGCAAGAGAGAACGACAGGAACATCAATCTGTTCCTGTGTGTGCCCTGACCAGGAACTAAACTGGCAACCTCTGTGCCTTGGGATGATGCTCTAACCAACTGAGCTATCCAGCCAGGGTTTAAATTTATTTTTCTTGTTTTATTGTATTGGATAAAATCTCAGTAGAATATAGACTACAACTGGTTATAGTGGCCCTCCTTATGATTTCCTCATTTTGAAGGGAATGATTCTGATGCTTTCACATTACTGATGGTATTTACTTTAGATGTTTTTCTACATGGACAATGGAATATAGGACATAATATTAGAGATGAAATTGTAGTAATATTATTAATATGAAAAATATAGATAAATAGTAGATATAAATAGAGCATAGAGGGTAGAAGTTCAACTAGTAAATGGTGACACGTGAGTCCAAATTTGAACCCTTCATCTCCAATCATTACTCAAGTGTGTTCATCCTCCAATTTTCTTGTTCTTGATTCTTTCAGGAACTTTTAGATACATCTTTCCCTAAATGTGCGTTGAACTTTGCATGCACCAATTGTGCAGGTGTTTTGGTGCTGTGTTAAAAAATTATGTTAACATGTGCCATAGCCAAACACTATGTCAACTACCCTTTTCCATTTTCTCAACCCACAACCAACCTGTCAGTTGAAAAGCCCTTTCAATTTGTCAGTTTATCTATGAAACATACTTTGAATCCATCTTATTTTATCCTCACATTTACTTCTATAATCTCAGCCACCATTGCCTCTCACCTGAACTGGTATCATAGTCTTCTAGAGCCCCTGCTCCACTCTTGTCCTATCACTCTGTACTCTTTGGAGCAACTTTATTACTCTATTAGAGTATAAATGAAATTATGCCTCTCCTCAGTCAATGGTTTCTCATATGCTTGGAATAAAATTCAAACTCCTCACTGTGGTTTGAAGTCTTATGTCATTTGGCCACTTTACTGCATCTAAAAATGAATGGTCTTCTTTCAGTTGTTTGAACAAACCCATCTTAACTCATCATCACCTCAAAAAGGCCCTCACTATAAAAAAATAATATAAATAACAAATAAATAATATGTAAAATACATTTATATATATAAGTAAATAATAATCTATTACAGTGGTTCTCAACCTTTTCATCCTATGTTACACATAAACAAAATACTAAAATCCTGCAGCATACACAAAATATATTTTTTGTTGATCTGACAAAAAATAGGTATCATTTTGCTTCATTCACACTGCACAGCTATTGTTGGGTTGTTGTTTTTTTTAATTTGACAGCCTGAGGGAAAAGGTATAAGTGCCTCTGAGTAAATAAGCAAGGTGTTACATGTTTTAAAAATTTTGCAGCACACCATTGTTCCTCTTATGGCGCACCAGTTGAAAATCACAAATCTAGTGAAGAAATAAAAATAAACCCCATCAAAGAGAAGCAGCACAATAATGCAAGAAATAAAAATAATGTTAGAAAATTTCCCACAGAATATGTCATTAAAGGATAGGGCAAAAATAAAGTATATTGATAATGGTTGGTCATTAAATTTTTTCTTTTTTTCTTTTTCTGAAGTGAGAAGCAGGGAGGCAGAGAGACAGACTCCTGCATGCACCCAACCAGGATCCACCCGGCATGCCCACCAGAGGGGGATGTTCTGCCCATCTAGGGTGCTGCTCCATTGCAACCAGAGCCATTCTAGCACCTGAGGTGGAGGCCATAGAGCCATCCTCAGTGCCCAGGCCAGTTTTGCTCCAGTGGAGCCTTGGCTACAGGAGGGAAAGATAGAGATAGAGAGAAAGGAGAGAGAGATGGTTGAAGAAACAGATGGACACTTCTCCTGTGGGCCCTGGCTGGAAATTGAACCCAGGCAGATGCTGGGCAGATGCTCCACCGCTGAGCTAGTCAGCCAGGGCAGTCATTAAATTTTGACTCAGTAGTTTTGGAAAGTGGTCTGGGTTTTAAAGTTTTAATTAGTTATTTTAAATTAAATTTAATGTATTTTAATATAGTCAATTTTGATATAGAGAATGTTCTGAAAAATATCACTTTAGGAGTTCAAAGGAGAAAGACCAATGGTGGGATTCAGCTGGTTCACACCTGTTCAGCAGAACCAATATTTAATTTTTTGTTGAGTTTGGTAACCCAGTTGTTAAAATGGCATGCATAATCAGGGTTCTCTCTAAGGTGGGTGCCTGGGCAGCTGCCCAATGTGTAAATCACAAATTTATATTCCTTACTTTTTTTTTAACGTTCATCTGTGCAACAATGTATTCTAAGTGCCCATAGTAATGTTCATTGTGTCCCTAGGTGAAAAAAATTTGATGGAACTATGCTTGTAATATTTATTTATTCATTTCATAAAACTCATTATACTTTTGGTGAAATACTATATTTTAGTTCCCTCACATTTGTTACTTCAGTAAACAAACATATAATATAAATAGAAAAAGTGCCAAACAACCAGGGGCGACAAGTTGTCACTGAAAATATTTTAATAGTTTTATTGTTTTTTATCAGGTATTATTTAATATTTTTTCACTAATATTTTAAAACTCTTTCTTATAACACAATTTAGTTTTGTGTACCTCTTTTATTGTTCTTATTTAAGTATAAAATGCATGAAATAATAAACTACCTTTTGGTATATTGTTATTTTATACTTAATATGGTCATTAAGGTGAAGAACCGGTTGTTAAATTATTTGAATTCCACCACTGAGAAAGACCACTTGGACTAAAGTGAGTAGGAAATGTTTCATGAGAGAAATGTGATAATCTGGGTGTTATAGGGTTGTTCAATTTGACATGAATAGGTATGAAGAAAAAGAAATTATTCAAAACAAAGATTATTAGAGTAAAAATCTTTCATAATGCAATGGTTTCTAGATCAATAAAAATTATTAAGCTTAGACCAAATCTCATATTCTCCTCTCCCTTCTCTGACTCTTTCTTTGCTCCAGTCTTGTCCGAGCCTGCAGCAGCAGCAGGAGGAGGAGCAGCCACAAAAGCAGATGGGTCAGCCAAAAGGGCTTTGACCTTTTCAGCAAGTGGTAAGGTATAATTAGTCTTCACAGACAAAGCCCAGACTCACTTGTACCCACTGATAATAGAATGGGGTACTGATCTGCAGACATAACATTGACAACATTGCAGATACCCATCATGAAGTGGGAATGCAGTTTCTTCTATAATGTCCAACATTTCTGGGTTGTAGATACTGCCATTGTCAAACACCTGCTGGATGATCAGCCCAAAGGAGAAGAAGGAGATGTTCAACATGTTCATCAGTGTGGCTTTGCTGGTTCCCACTTTGTCTCCAGTCTGAATTAGCTGCACTTCGCTCAGATTTCAGTGGTGCCCCTGGAGATTTTAGTGGTGATGCCAAATCCCTGTAAGAGGTCTTCTTGAAACTAGAAGGAATCAACATCCATGCTGCCTGTCACTGGCACAGGTAATAAGCAGAGACAAGGACTGAATCTTTATAGGTGCTTTATTTAGAGGGCCCAGAGATCTGAGAAGACAGCAGGTTATGTTCCCTAAAAACCATCTTAACATCTCATCTCAAGTCGGCCTTTTTATAAAGAGAAGTAAAGCATGGGTAGGGGGTTGGAATTAAAAAAGTTAACCTGTTAAACTCTAAGCCTATTAACTACAAATAAAGCTAAAATTTTAAACTTAACTCTGCTATAATTACCAGACTCCCAACCAGTGTTCTGGATTAACACAATGATTTCACACAGGCCAATAATACCAGAACAGGCAACAGCTGGCACCTTATTGGCCAGCAGCATATTTCTGATCTCAGTGAGGTCCTCTTTGGTGAACACAAAGCCCATATTCCCCCAGATATAAGGCAACATTTTCTCTAGAGCTGGGTTGTTTTCCACAACTTGGATGGTCTTGTGTATCACATTGTTCTTGCCCATCAGCACCACAGCCTTTCTACAGAGGGATGTGTGGACCTGCTGCATCTGCTTGGGGCCGCATTGTTTGCTCTCACAGTAAAGCATTTTGGGTAATCATCTAGAAGTTTGATGATGTTAAGAAAATAGTTGGACTTCCAGGTTGCCTGGTCTTCTTTTAAACATCATGGTGGTGCATCAGAGATTGCCACATAGGGTTTAAAGATGATGTCACTTTCTCAAGGACGTCTAGCTTTATAGTGAGCTACTTCAAAGAAAACAGAGTGTCCAAAATGCAAAAAAATAGGTTGATTTCCCTAAAGTCAACATTTTCCTCAAGGAGACCATTGAAAAATTATTTTCTGATGCCATTTGAATGTGATTTGAGGACATTCAGTAAAATAATGATGTAGTCCAGTATCTTGAAGCCTTTCAGAAATATGGGAATGATCAGAGTCCTTTAGCTTCCAACACAGGCTGAGTGAATCCGCAGAAAAGAGACAGATTCTTGTGCAGAGTGCTCACGGTTTTAACTGGTGTGGCAGTGGTCCTGCTCGTATCACTGGAGCAGCATGGAATCTGAGTATGACCTCCTGGTCCACAAGGCTGTGGCCAAATGGACAGCATTTGGCTGGAGCAGCTGGGCCTCTCTCTAAAGTAATTTTTATCTAAAAAAGTAAATGGAAGATTGCTTTTCACTTTGACAGAGGAAGAATTTTCAAGGACTCCACATACCATAAAAAACAGCAGCCACAGAAGAGCCATTATCCTAGAATTAGCATCAAAGCACCAGGCATGAAGGCCCCTCAAAGTCTCCAGGAATATAAGGCTGTGAACCAGGGCAGGTCCCTGTTCTTGTTGTAAGCCTTTAAGAGTTCCCCAAGACTCAATCTGTTGTATCTCTATCCGTTTGATTGCACAGTCACATTTCCACCCTTCATCCACACCGTTTGCCCTCTGCAGGAAGACAACTTCAGAGAGGACATCATCATTGAGCTTCTGGTTCTTAGAGAGCCCACATGGAAGCAGTGGAGAGAATTCCTTGTCAAATACTCCTCCTTCCAGTACCAGCTGATTGCTGAGTTTGCTTGGGACTGGCTGGAAGTCCATTCATTATTGGATACATGATTTTTCATTATCAATGCCATTTTACTCTTGGTTCTGGGATTATTTTCCTTTTGGAAAATCTGGTCAAGAAGTGAAATGAATACTGTATGTTAGAGAATGTGGAGCCATCTTTGGAAAGTATCAACACAGAAACATTTTGTGGCCATGTCTGGCCCCTCATTCCTCAGTTTGTATGCAACTATTTATTTTACTGGGCCCTGTACTTTAACCCAACTATTAACATTGGTCTTGTGGTCAAGGAAGTTTAACGACTGGGAGCACAAGTGTTGTGAGTAGCACTGCCCAGACCCTGAGGCATTCTTCCAATCTCCCTGACTTCTGAGTGTGATGTCTGTGTGAAAGGGGAGAGGAAATGGACTTCCTATTTTCTTTCTCTAGTAGACAAGGTGCTGCTTTCTCTGGCAAAGGCTACAACTGAGTCTTTTCTCTCTTTGCCTGTGGCATTGTGGCAGCATGAACTGACATCCCAGAGCTGGGCCAACACAACAGCAACACCTCCCACCTAGCCATCTCGCTCACACAGGGACTTGGATAACCCAGTCCACAATGGCTTGCAAGGACGCAGGGTCCTCAGAGGATGTGGTGTGGGAGAAATGAGAAGGCTCCCACACCATCAGCCCTACTTCCCTAACCTCAGCGACTGACAAAGGCTCCCAGGGCAAGTTGGAGTCCTGTGACAGTGCCTAAGAACAGGCTTGTTGGAGCTAAGCCTGTATTTTAAGTCAAATTTAGAAAAATGGGAGAAAATTTTTCATAAGCATAGATAAATGCACATAAAAAATACAGAGTAAAATCCAATTGACAACTCTGTCTTATTGAAAAGCTGCTAAGAGATTGAAGGATTAAACCTCTCTAAAGGATTTGGTTTGAGATTAATTTATTTATTTTTATTTATTTATTTATTTTTTACAGAGACAGAGAGAGAGTCAGAGAGAGGGATAGACAGGGACAGACAGACAGGAACGGAGAGAGATGAGAAACATCAATCATTAGTTTTTCATCGTGCAATGCAACACCTTAGTTGTTCATTGATTGCTCTCTCATACGTGCCTTGACCGCGGGCCTTCAGCAGACCGAGTAACCCCTTGCTGGAGCCAGCAACCTTGGGTTCAAGCTGGTGGGCTTTTTCCTCAAACCAGATGAGCCCACGCTCAAGCTGGCGACCTTGGGGTTTTCTGCATCCCAGTCCGACGCCCTATCCACTGTGCCACTGCCTGGTCAGGCTGGTTTGAGATCAGAATGATGGTTAGACTCATGCTGTTTCTGACTTCTAATCATTGAAAGTTTAGATCCCTTTCTCATAGTGGGGGAATTGAGTAGCATGTTAGGATATTAACGGGGAGTAATTCACTGAGCTGCCTCAGTGCTACTTAAAATTGTTTTATTTGGGCCCTGGCTGGTTGGCTCAGCGGTAGAGCATCGGCCTGGCGTGCGGGGACCCGGGTTTGATTCCCAGCCAGGGCACATAGGAAAAGCGCCCATTTGTTTCTCCACCCCCACCCCCTCCTTCCTCTCTATCTCTTCCCCTCCCACAGCCAAGGCTCCATTGGAGCAAGGATGGCCCAGGTGCTGGGGATGGCTCCTTGGCCTCTGCCCCAGGCGCTAGAGTGGCTCTGGTCGCGGCAGAGCGATGCCCAGAAGGGGCAGAGCATCGCCCCCTGGTGGGCAGAGCGTCGCCCCTGGTGGGCGTGCCGGGTGGATCCCGGTCGGGCTCATGCGGGAGTCTGTCTGACTGTCTCTCCCCGTTTCCAGCTTCAGAAAAAATACAAAAAAAAAAAATTGTTTTATTTGGGGGTTTGTTTTGTTTTGGTTTGGTTTTAGGAATTTAACTGTAAAATCCAGGATAGTCTTTTGTTCAATGAAACATTTTATACATTGGCCTCGCACTGTACAATCTTTATTATCTTGTTTTGATGTATAAAACAGTAAATGCTGTAATTATAAATATGTATAAGATGAACTATGCTTCTTTTTTCTTTCTAGTGTGAAAGCAGCACATGTGAAATGTGATTTATTTGAAGATGGGTCTTGCAGAGATAAACTTACATCCAAAGTGGGTTTTTTGTGATCCCATGAACCATTCATTAATCCTTTCTATCTTTGAAGATTTCTCTCAAACTTTGCATCTGAAAGTTTGAGGAAAGTACCTGAAATGAAAATAAAGATTTTTTTTTATAAAGACAGAAAAATAAATAAAAATAAAATTTAAGTTTTAAGGTTACAGGAATATTTATATATTATCAATTATCTTCAAACTATTGTGCAAAAGGTTCATCTGCATCCATAATATGTTAGAATCATGTTACTTGCTACTGTAAGAGAATGTGTTCAGGCCCAGCGCCCTGAATTCACTTCCATCGGGTCAGAGAACAACTAAGGATATGAAAATTGTGTTATTTTCTCTGTATTGAGGTCATAAAACTGCCCTGAGTCTCAGCACAGGTGGCCACTCTCTGCGTGAAATGCCCAAGAAGGTATGTCATCGATCTGCTGTGATCTCTGACAAACCAAGTATCTCATCAGTACATCTGCCTGAGAACTGATATAAGACAAAGACATCATAGGAGGCAGAGCATTCAAAGCAGCCTACATAACAAAGTTTACTCCTATTAAATTGCACTTAGTAGAAATGTTTACTCTTCTCTTTAAAATATGTTCTTGAATGCTTTTGAATTATTTGTTTGTTTGTTTTCTACAGGTTTTATCACCTACCAATAACTTAGTTTGGTAGGAAGATGTTCCTTCTTCAGTTCTGCTGAGTTATTTTACTTCAACAGATCTCGTGGTTACTGATATTGTTTCTTAAGAACCACAAATGAAAAAACCTGTCATTAGATTCTTAGTTTTAACCAATATTGAGTTCAATCTTTTATTTTATTTTTAATTTTTTTGACAGAAACAGAAAGAGAGTCAGAGAGAGGGACAGATAGGGACAGACAGAGAGGAAGGGAGAGAGTTGATAAGTGTCAATTCTTTGTTGCAGCATCTTAATTGTTCATTGATTGCTTTTTCATAGATTGCTTTCTCATATGTGCCTTGATCAGGGGATTACAGCAGAGTGAGTGATCCCTTGCTCAAGCCAGCAACCTGGAGCTTAGGCCAGCAACCTTGGGCTTCAAGCCAGCAACCTCTGGGTTCAAGCCAGTGACCATGGGGTCATGTCTATGATCCCATACTCAAGCCAGTAGCCCCATGTTGAGTTCAATCTTTTAATTTTTAACAAAAACCATCTCTACATGGACAAATTTTTGATGAATTTTTAAAAAAAATTTTGTGGGGAGGCAACCTGTTCAAATACAAATATGCTGTATTTATAATGTAATAGTCATATATGGAAATACACTGATTTCTAATTTAATAATGGAACAATGAAAAGAGAATATATTTTAGAAGTATCTTTGCATTAATCATTGTCTGTGGTCATTATTTTTTAATGGAAACTAGATACTGACTTCCTCATGATATATACTTTCTTCCCTGTATATTCCCCACATAGATTTATCTAAACTTTGGGAGGTACTATACAATACATCTCATTTGCATACTAGAGAACAGAAATATAAAGGAGTTATTTATTTTATCCTGGGGAATATGATGAATGAAACAATTAGAATCCTCTAGACTTGACATTAATAGGCTATTCATAAGAACTAAAATGAGTATATGCTACAGCTTACCAGTTACCAATAAAAATAAGCATTTTTTTAAATAGAGAAATTAAAGTAATTGCCTCAAAAGATTGTCACTTGACTTTCCAGAACAGTAGAATCCGGAAGCTAAAGTGTTAACATCTATAAGCTGTTCCAACAAGGGAATATATACTATTAAATACTGGGAGTTATTTAAAATGCCAGTGAGTATAATAGCAGTGCTCTGAAATAACCATTTCATCTGCCTACATTACTCTAAAATTAATGAATAATGAAGTGATGCCCTTCACATTCTCTTCCCTTTCCATTCCAAGATATATTGATTAGATGACATTTATTTAAGTTTGGGATAATGTATTAATTTCAAGATAATTATTCAATATACTTTTGTCACTGTTGATATGCTTCAATGTCATCCAGGGGCCGGGGGATGAATAAACTGTTATCTGACATTGCTGGACAGGGTGCTAGAAATAAATGCAATTTTTCTCCTTGAGATTCACTGACCTGGGTTTTTACTTGGGGAGGGACATAAAAGAGGAGAAAGCTGAAGGTGGAGAGGGTATGATGATATAACCTACAGGTCAAGAGGATAAAGATATTTTAAAAGATGGTACTTTGGGACAAAGTGCTTTTCCATTGTTGCTGGGGTCAGACTGATCCTCAGCAAAGCTGACAGAGCCCATCCTTAGTGGATGCCACTGCAGTATTAACATTCATTTGGAGCAGATGTGGCTAAAAGCATGAAACATTGAACAAACAGCTGCCACAGATCCAGTGCCATTGCATAAGCACTTACGTTCTATTAATGCAGTGGATTGCTGAGGCCAGTAGGGCAGACATTATTCCCCACAGTTCTTTAGCAGATGGGCCAAAGGATGGCTTCTCAGAGCAGAGTTGCCCCATTGAAACAATCCCTTTATCTTCTGTAAGGTTTTTAATACAAAACCATCTAACCATAAAAAGGATGCATCAAAGGTCAGATTGGGCTGTCAAGATATTTTGTAGGTATGCACTTCAACATGTGTTCATTTTTTCAAATTCTATTTTGATGTTGATAGTGTGCCAATCCTACAGTATTATTTCTTCGTCTTCTCTCACCTTGTGTTTGTGTGTGTCCTTACATGATAAATACAGGACTCTGATTCTATACATAGGATAAGTTGAGATCCTGATACTTCAAATTTGCATCTTTGCTTGCCTGATTCAGTGAGTTCAAGCATGGAGCTTCTTAAGTGTATGGCTATCAGTTTAAAACCCATGTAGCTTCTTTCCTGTGTTCATTGTGACAATTTAAAACTTAGGACTACAAAGCAAAAATGTCAAACATTATGAGTCATAGCTATAATTTGTTCATAATAAAAATCAACAGGTCTCCAGATTTTCTGTAATGCAGAGACTGCATGGGTGGTATTTGTGGTAAGTTTAAAGGAAAAAAAGCAAGCACTAATTCTAGAATTTTCTCTCTCAGGCTGATTTGTACTCTGTTGCCTTCCCATTTCCCCATGAAGACTAGATTCACTTGGGTAATTAATCTTTAATAAGCTGACACACTGACCTTCAACCAGTGGGTAATTGCTTCAAGTTGAGAAGAAGTGGTAGAGATGCTGTACAAAATTATATTTTTATGGATTTTCAAAGAATAATTTTCCCTAACTAAAACTAATTCAGGTTCTTTTACCATCTAAATTATCTACTCCAACATCAGGAAGGAGGGGGAAGAAAGAGAAGGGATGGCCTGACCTGTAGTGGTGCAGTGGATAAAACGTCGACCTGGAAATGCTGAGGTTGCCGGTTCGAAACCCTGGGCTTGCCTGGTCAAGGCACATATGGGAGTTGATGCTTCTAGCTCCTCTCCTCGTCTCTCTCTGTCTCTCCTCTCTCTCTCTCTCTCCCCCTCCTCTCTAAAATGAATAAATAATAAAAAAAATAAAAAAAAGAAACCTTAAAAAAAAAAAAGAAAGAGAAGGGATGAGTGAGAGAGAAAGTGAAGTTATAAGTGCAAAATTACATAGGAAAGCAACAATCATTTTATCTATTCATTCTCCTTTCTGAAGGTACATACTATTGTTGTAAAGTATTATACCTTAATTCCACGGGTTATGAAGAGACACCAAGGTAGGATTCAGAAGAATTTTAAGGAGGAGATTTATTAATAAGCCGGCTGCATATGACTTACACGGGATATAGCTAACCCAAATCATGTAGTCCCGAATATAGCTCTGAGGCTAGTTATATACACTTGATCACATACAAGTTGGGGAAAAGGAAGGAGAAACATAACACAATAACACTGGGGAACAATTTTTTTTTTCATTTTCCGTTGCATGAGGTTTTAGAACTGTTTCTATATATTTCTGCATCACTGATTCCAAATCTGAAATTTTATTTTTGGGGCATGCTCTAGTTTTTATGCAATTTTAATTTCTTTTTGTTACAGTTAATGGCATGCATTGGTTTTTAAATTGGAGTTAAAGGGCAACGACTCTTGGATTGAACATAACCACAAGGCAATTAATGTTTACAACATCACTTTTACATAATTGTAGTTGTTTTTAAATTTAAAAAATTATTATCTGATAAAAACATCCTCTTATTTTGTTTTAAGATTGAATCATGGCTTCTTTGAGTAGGCATAAATATAAGAATAGTCCTAACACCTTCTGTTATATATGTGGCTGTTACACACTTCAACATCAAAGGCACAATATTTCATCATTTGTGACAGGTGCATATATTGCCTATTTTCAAGTTCCCCTTGACAATCAAGATAAGAATTGGGCTCCTCATATTATGTGTCATAATTGTGAGGAAATGCTTCATGACTGGACAAAAGGAAAATGCAAAGGAAAGCCTTTTGGTATTTTCATGGTTTGGCATGAACCTAAGGACTACAGTAGTGACTGTTATTTCTGTCTGATCTATATAAAGGGCATTGGCAAGAAAAAAATGGCATATAATCACATATCTTATATTCCTTCAGCAATATGACCTATCCCACACTCTGAGATACTCCCGGTTCTAGTTCTCAAAGGTATTATTTCTTGTAAGAATGAAGAAAGTGAACATGGTGATCAAGTGTATTTTGATAAGATGCATGAGGAAATGGTTGTAAAATCTGAAGGGTCTTCTTCTGATGTCAAGCAGTCATTAACCCCTCAGCAGTTTAGCCAACTCGAATTGAATGACTTAGTAAGAGATTTGGGCCTATCAAAGAAAGCAGCTGAGTTATTAGCCTCCAGGGTTCAAGAAAAGAATGTACTTCACTGGTCAGCTAAAGTATCCCATTTCAGGAAGCATGAACAAATTTTTGTGGACTTTTTTTCCGAAGATAAACACTTTGTTTACTGTTATGATATCAGTAGTCTTCTCAGCCAGCTAGGTGTTACCACTTACAGCCCAACAGAATGGCAGCTATTTCTTGACAGCTCTAAACAGAGTCTGAAATATGTTCTCCTACACAACAGTAATGTTAGCAGTTCCAATTGGTTATTCAACTCATCTGTGAGAAGATTATAATGACATAAAAATTGTCCTTGACTTTCTGAAGTATGAGGAGCATAACTGGATCATTTGTCTGGATCTTAAATTGGTAAATTTTCTGCTAGGACAATAGAGAGATTTCACGAAGTATCCTTGCTTTCTGTGTTTGTGGGGCAGCCGAGCTTGGGAGAAACACTGGACACAAAAGGAGTGGCCGAAATGTGAAGCTCTGGAAGTAGGGATGCAAAATATTGTATCCCTACTTAGTAGTTAATTGAGACAGGATCATTTTTCTCCACTTCACATAAAACTTGGCTTAATGAAGCAGTTTGTTCAGGCTTTAAATAGAGAAAGTGAATGCTTTCAACATATTATTTCTGCTTTTCCTGCCTTGTCTTTCAAGAAGATAAAAGCAGGTGTATTCGATGAACCTCAAATTCAAACCCTCATATATGATGAAGAATTTGCCAGGAAGATGAATAAGGAGAAAGCATCATGGCAGTCTTTTGTGGCAGTTACAAAGAACTTTCTTGGCAACAAAAAAGCAGAAAACTATAAACTTCTGGTTCAAAGGATGCTGTTGGTTTTCCATGACATTGGATATAACATGAGCATTAAGATTCACTTCCTGAACAGTCACCTTGATAAGTTTTCCAAAAATCTTGGAGCTGTTAGTGATGAGCAGACTAATGCTGGAGCATCAAACGAGATTGTCCTCAACAAGTACACAAACACAAGAGCTACAAATGCAAATTTTTGCCTGAATAGAATTTAAATAAGTTTTGTGCAAATTTTATTATTAAAATAAGTATTTTAATATGTTCTATTTTGAAATTTTAGACAAATTCTGATGCAATCATATTTTTAGTGTATTAGTGTTTTTACTGAATTATATAAATTATTATATTTTCACAAAGATGATGCCAAAGAAGACATTCTACTTCGTTATGTTAAACTAAATGTTGACAATTTTACAATAAGATGAAAACCTAAAATCTTGAATTGCAAAAAAACTGTAGCTTGCAGAGAAAAACTAATATCAGATTTGAGATCAGCACACTTGAATTAGGTAAGAACAAGTGCTTTTGTGGATGCCTCAACAATTTTGTTCCCCACTGCAATCAATCATTAACAAGCTTATAACATTTGTCTATAGGGTCTAAAAAACATTCCTACATATTAAAACTTACAAGGTGACACAATAATGATGTCATTTTACATATCAAAGACATTCACAAATCTTTTAGTGTCTACCTCCCCTTCCTTCGTCTAGAGGTATATGTTACTCAGGATTCCAGGAAGGGAGGACGAGTTAAAATCAGTGTAGGATATGTAAATATTGTCTCTTATTGAAAGGGAAAGGAAGTTTTTCAGATAACCTTTATTCTTTCAATGCCTACTTTTCCTCTTTAAAATGGCATTGCCAATACTAAGTTTTATAGTTCTTTGGTACCTTACCACACTATATGCCAAGTACTGCAAGAATACATTGAGGGATACATTGATTGAATCAATGATCACATAAAGCTTGTATTTTAATATAGGGCAATGATAAAAAACAATAAAACTCAAAATTAAACCAATAAATTAAATAGGTCATTTCAGGTTTGATAAGTGCTATTATTGGGCAAACAAGTTTATAATAAGTGTTTTTTAGGGCTGCTCACTTGTATTAATTAGGGCAGCTCCAGGTGTGTATAGTCTATGAAAGGCTGCTGATGCTTGCTCTCAGGGCAGCAGATTGTGAATTGCGGATTTCTTCCAGTTTGGGAGAGGCCATTATTTAATCTTGTTGGCTGGAGAAAGTAGGGTTTTTCTGGAGAGAGCAGAGAGAGGGAACAGGATTGCTGAGGAGCTTTGGGAGCCCTGCTGAGGCTGGTGGGGGCCTGTAAGTCAGGAAGAGTCCAGAGAATGAGTCAGGGCTTTGGGAACCCTGAGTGAGAGGGAAGTGGTCTTCCCTGCCTGTTTGCTCGATTGCCCTTACGAGACTTTAATAAGTGAAATAGCCCACCATTTTCTGGCTCCACTGTTCCTTTATCATCTACTCAAATCCAATGTGAACCTGCATGGTGACGGCAATGGCCCCTGGCCTTACAGCTATAAACACAATAAAATAAATTGTATTAATAAGTATAAGGGTAGGATGATGGTAGGGTGATGGGGGAGAGATAGTATGCTACTTTAGGTAGAGTGGTCAGGGAAGACTTCTCTGAGGAGAAGCTATTGGGTTGCTGAGGACTAGAAGATGATAAGGAGCCATCACTAGGTAGATAGGCCACAAGGGTTCCAGGTGGAGGGCACAGTTAGGGCAAGGGTCCTATGGTGCAAACAAGCTTAGTCTGTTGAGGAATAGAGAGAAGGCATTTTACTTGGTGTGTTTGAAGCCTCAGTATTATGATGTAAATTTACCTTTTTGTATTATCTTAATTGGGAACATGGGGGAAGAAGGCATACAGGAGGAAGTTAGCCTTATAACTTTGGCCAGTTCAGCCAGTGAGACCCATGGGGATCCCTTGAACAGTAGTTGTCTACATAGATTTGTTCTATAGTCATAATCAGCCTCCAAACTTGAGGCTGCTCTCTGAAAAATAGGTGTCATGTCTCAGAAGAGAGAGAGGAAGGTCAGTGTGACTGTCTCTGTTCAGCCATAACTCGTGTTTACTGTTCTTCTGACGTCAGTGGCTATATTTTCAAGTATGGATGTAAAGCCAGTAGCCACAGCCACCATCACAGCCACCTGGCCAGTGCAGGTTTGCATTTGATTTGGACAGATGGTAATGAAACAACAGAGCCAAGATCAGGTGGGCCATTACCTTTTAATCCTAGCTTGCACTCGGCGGGCAAGAAATACACACAGTGGGAAAACACTTCCCTTTCCATTCAGGGCTCCCAAAGCCATTGACTTATCCGAGTTTCCTAGAATCAAAGGTTTCTACCTCACCAGCCTTATTCACCTCTGTTCCCCATCTCCTTCTCTCTGCACAAACTCTGCACAAACTCTCTTCTTCTTTAGCACTCCACCGTCTTGGCTGCTTCTCCTTTCCTCCACATGGTCTTTCTCTGCTCTCCTTCAGCATGGGCTCCTCTGCCCCATTTTATAGTTTAGAAATCAAAACCTTAAATCCAATATACAAACAAGGAAGTCTCTGATACAAAGTCACTTATATGAGGCATAAATGGGATTCCTCACAAGAATGCACCACCCCACATCATGCAACAGTCAAGGGTGTGTGGAAAAGCTTAGTCTTAAATTTAAGCCTTAGGCTATAAGAACCCTGCCTGCTTACAGCCTGTCCCCCACACCCAATGCAAACTATAAGCAAGCAAACATATATATCATATATACAAACTTATTTGACCAACAATGAAAAACTGTGGAACTTTGCTATGGATCCAGCAAATATCAGGAGAAATCTATGAGCCATGCCTTTAAGTTCTCCCATATGTCTGAGAACTGAATAGAACGAAAAGACTGAGACTGTTAACAGAAAGGAAGTCAGTTCAAAAATGTTCTTTTTTTTTCTTTAACCTAAAATGAAACAAATCCAAAGCTAGGAAGTGGCAGTTCTAAGCAAGTTGTGCTAGATGCTGCTTAGAAACAGCAAGGAGATGTGTGAAATGACTTTGTCATGTTGAAATGTTCTCTGCTCTTATGAGAGACTAATTACTAAAGCCTACTTCTCTTGAAATTCTAGAATTAAAAAACTGAACAATTTCTTTGTTGGGCAGTTGATATTGATAACAGCAAAAGCCACAAAAATTGGGGGGGGATCTTAATTATAACACAGTCATTCAAACTTGGAGAAGATGAGCTAGTGTGTGGTGAGAGAGGGTCCCTGAGTATGGTGGGAGAAGAGGGACGATCTTATACCAACATCCAAAATTTTGAATATGAGTTATTTAGTATAGTATTTTAGAGACAATGCATCTTCAGTCTCTGTTTGAATTTAAAATTACCACCTGGTATTCCTAGCTTTATTCTGAGGACCACAGAAACAAAAAGTTCCTGCTAAATTAGTTCATCCACAGATTTTAAAATTGTATCTTCCTGAGTCTTAGGGCTTTCGTTAAGGTACATCAGTTGTTCTTCTCCTGGAAATTGAAAAAAATTATAAAGATGAGTGAGAGTTTTCAGCCCACCATCTCATTGCTGGCTGGTTCTCCTTTCCAAAAAGCCATAAAGATAAACAGAAAGTTGGAGGGATTTTTAAGTAGGCATTATGGTCTGCTTCTTCCTTTGGGTGGGTTTCACTACTTGGACATATCTGATGGTTCCAAAGCATAGATGCAAACTAAATAGAACCTGAGTAGACCTAGCAGAATTTATAGACTATTTACAAGACTCCTTTCTCTACTTCTAAAACACATCACAACCTATCTTGTTCTCTAGTTTCCAAATACAGGCCCTGGCATATGACTGGTTCTCGGTGATTAAAGCTTGTTATTGAAATCATCATCATGTTGGGGCAGACAAAACTCTGACTTCTCGTCTGGGACTTTATATGCTGAGGCTGTTGGGGCTCAAAGTTATTCATGTGAAGGTCTAGCCAGTTTATCCCTCCTCCATGCAGGCTCCCAGGCCTCACTAATCTCTCCTCTTCTCCTAGTCTGATTGCAGGAAGAGTTTGTACTCAACTACAGTCTTCTTTAATGTTGGTTGGTAATTTTTTTTCTTTTAAATTTTTTTTGCCCCTGTCTACAAAATTGTAATGTCCTTAAAAACACAGAATTGTTGTTAGATGTTTTTGTTTGTTTGTTTGATGCATTTCTCAAGTTCACAAGTATTAGAATAATGTTCAATTTGTTGTAGGCAGCAATACATATTTTTTGCTTGATAAGCCTTGCTCATGTCAGAAATATTATAATTTATTGAAACTTATTCCAATTTGGAAAACATTTCTTATAGCATTTGCTTTCTATATTACCTTTGTTCTGAAAGGTTGTAGAACAAATTTTATAATGAGTATTTTTTATTTATCTAGTACATATATAATCCTATTCTAAATCAAAATTAAAAGAGGCCTGAATTCTAGTGTCTTTCAGTTATGGCATTAGCAGAGGATTTAACAAGGACACAGGTATATTGGCATGACTTAGACATTTGTATACCTCACCAACTGATAATGTCGGTTTACATGTAAAAATGACAATCAGAACTGCTATATTTTCATCTTATTTCTACCTCAAGTTTTACATGACCTTAATTCTAAAACATCATATCTACATTTAGGTTTCTAATTTAAAGTTAAAGTGACTGGATAGCTTTTTCTCATCTACTGGTGAACTGCCTTCTAAGTCTGATTTAAATGCAGCCTGTCAGGTGCTTTAATTGCCTTAGAGAACAGTACTGTATAAACATCAAAGATCATTGTTATTGTGTCTCCAAGACATTATTCCAAGAAACGTAATTCCCTGGCCTCAAATGTAAGTTAAATGATATAGCATACGCTTTGCTTGGAGCATTGATGAGTCTGGTAAAGCTGCCACCTGGCTAACAAGCCCAATGAGAAATGTACAGGGGGCTCCAATGTCATTTATAACAATGCCTATATGTTGGATAACAAGGGCAACATTGGCTCCCCCTCTGTCGGCTGTCTTAACTGCTGGAAAAACTGATCTGCCTTTTGAGCTGCTGTTGGCCATGCCACCTGCTGGCTCTGGCACACCACTCCCGTGGCTCCCCTCCTGGTGTTGTCCTGGCAGCCGCCCCAAACTGCCAAGTTTGAGTCAGAGAGCACAGGGGTGTTTGGAGCTTTCGCATTGCTGAGGCTGCATCATTCAGACTGGCTGACAGCAGGGTGTCTTGGTGCTCTCCAGGGTCAGTCTGTTGACTACCATGGTGATCAGCTGGCCAACGGCAGCTGTGATTGGAAATAGCCCCAGAGAACGTCATATATTGGCAGGGAAAGGCTATCGAGGGAGCAAGCCTTTCATAAGAGAAAATAAACAATGCTTTATGGGGTAGCTGCGGGCATTTCTCTCCAGCCAAAATTAATTTTAGGCATTCAAAACTTTTCTCAAATAGAAGTGCATTTAAACATTTATACTTGAGTCTTGCAACTCTTCATTCCATTGGTTTTACTTTTAAGTTCCTGTCTAGAACTTTGGCACTCTCATTTAGCATGTGAGGGGGCAAAGCCAGTCCAAGTCTCAATGGTTTCTGATGGCAGACCTGTACTGCAACATCAGGGTGTTCACCTTGTCCAATTCTTTAAGCACTGGCTCAACTTTTTAATGTAGTCAATCATCTGCATGACAAACAAAAGGGGTTTGTGTGCATTGTGAATAAACTGAACAATCCTTTCTTAATATGGGTGGAGCCATTTATGAGCTTTTACCCTACTTGGCTGTAAAAGCCCTAGCTGGAATACTATTAATGTCCAGCACAAACAGACTCATAATAACAAAGCTAGCATTCCAGGGAGTATAAATCAGGCCAGGAGACTGAGGCTTTCTGGAATGTATTTAAAAGTAGATTTTATTTTTATGCAGATATGGTGAGCCTAACAAATTAGGAGACAATTGCCGTAAAAAAGTAAGGTTGTTTTTCTCAACATTTCTTAAGCAGAGAGGGCATGGCATCCCATGGGGGCCACACTGGGGTGAGCCAAAAGGTCGGGAAGCAGAGAGAGAAGGGAAAGCAGGGCAAGAGCCTTCACTGTGGTTTCCATGGCAAGGTGTGGGCGAGCAGGGGGAGTAGGCGAAGCAAAGTGACCAGGGTGAGCAGGCTTAGGATTGGTTAGTTTTTTTTTTTTTTTAACATTTTATTTATTGATTTTTAGAGAGAGAGGAGTGAGAGAGAGAGAGAGAGAGAGAGAGAGAGAGAGAGAAGGGGGAGGAGCAAGAAGCATCAACTCCCCTATGTGCCTTGACGAGGCAAGCCCAAGGTTTTGAACCGGCGAACTCAGTGTTCCAGGTTGATGCTTTATCCCACTGCACCACCACAGGTCAGGCTAGGATTGGTTAGTTTAAATTCAGGGAAAGAAGTTAGGTGAATAGGTATAAATGGTCAACGAATTAAGAAGTACAAATTGATTGTTAACAAAATAGTCACAAGGATGTACAGCACAACATAGGAAATATACTAAAAAATAATTATGACATAACTATGAATGGTGCCAGGCGATTGCTAGGCTTACAGGGGGATGCTTTTGTAAATGACATAAATGTCTAACCACTACATTGAGCAAATAAGTTTGTAAAATGTGATTTTTATGCTCACTTTGTTAAAGATGGCCCCTGACCAGGTAAATTGCTCTGCCCATGTGAAATAGCTAATTATCTTCCTGCTTGGGAAGGGGCTTTGTTATGCTAATGTGTGCTAGAGAAGGAGGCCATGTTGCTGAAGAGAAGGCAGCCAAGATGGCGGGGTGCTGAAGGAGAACCCAGTTTGTGCAGAGAGAAGGTGATGGGGAACGAGAGGTGACTGAGCTAGTGGGGACCTTGGATTCTAGGAAAACTCAGATGTGTCAGTAGCTTTGTGAGCGCTGAAGGAGTGGGTTTTGGTGGCCAGTGTGTTTTTTTACTCACCTGCCGGGTATGAGGCTAGAATAAAAGGTATGGCTCACCAGTTTTTGGCTCTGCTGTTTCTCTACCGTCAGTCTGAAACTAATGTAAATCTACACCTGCATGTGCCTGGCCATGACGGCCATGGCTACTGGCCATAAAACACTCACAACTTATATAAAATAAAATTGAATATCAATTGTACTTTATAGTTAGGTAAATAAATAAATAAATAAATAAATAAACAAATAAATAAAAATAAAATTGGGTAGGTTCTGGGCCATAAGGGCTGTTCCTAGTTATCTGGTACCTGGCTGTGGGGTGATAAAGTCAAAGAAATAGTGGCCCTGAATGGGAGTTCAATAGAAGAAATTGTTAACTGTGAGCTGTGGTTTGGGTGGTTTAATATGAAAGTCATGCTCCCAGCTATCTCTAGGAATTAACTCTGCCTGGGAAGTGCAGTAAGGCCTCAGATGTGAAAGCATCAAGAATGTAGAGTCAGCTGAACACATGGATTTAGCCAGCCTGCCCAATATTGTGCTACGCTGAATTTAATACAACACGGTTGTAACTAATTTGATTTTTATATTGTGTTCATGAAAAAAATCTCAAATTAAATAGTCCTTCAGATTTTCTAATGACTGCTTGTGGTATAGCAAGGAAGGATACTGTGACCCTGTGACATCCAAAGTTTTAGCTACAATCATAACACGGCAGAATGCAGAAAGGGGGCGGGGGAGAAGAGCAGAGAAGAGAAAGAACTTTATTAGAAACATAACTGTGTTCAGTAGAAACCCTATGGACTATGGTGGCTGCTCTATTTGATGTGCTACAGATTGGATGAAAAGAAAGATATTAAAAAAGCACCAAATCAAATCCTGATTTTGTTTTGTTTTCCTTTGTTGTATGGAAGTGAGCTTTTTATTTTGAGATTATTTGCTGTGCAAGCAATAGGCAGTCACGACAGCTTCAGAGAGAAGATGACCTGGATTTGGAACCTGGCTCTGGCCCTTCAGAGCTCTGTGATATTGGATTGACCTCACTAGGTCAATTTTTATCACAAAGAAGGAGATAATAATAACTTAAGTGAGTGCTGAAAAATGTTAGCTATGATTCAAATTTGATTGGAAAGAGCCAGAATAAGAAAATGTGATCTATCTTATATCTAGTATGTGATTCTCCCTCTTATTTAACACCATTATTAATCAACAGAGTATTTTCATTTTCCATTTCTGTTCCCTTCATCTTGATGTTACAACATTCCTAGTTTACCTACCCAAATTTATTTTGATGAAAGAGTAATTAGAGCATGTGATCAAGTCCAGCCATCTGTCAGGTCAGTCAAGGTAACAAGCCCACTTTACTCTGCAATGATCTGATCACCTTTGGGGTATTGAGTTGAATAACTCTGACCGAAGGAGAAAATACTTGAGACCCTATCACAGGAAGAACTATTAGAATAATCAGAACATCAGCCTGATGAACACAAGGACTACTTTCAAGAATTTAAGGGTGTGTTTGTAATAAAAAAAAAAAAGAGCTGATTTCATATGAGTGACCTTGAAGTATAAAATTAGGAATAATAAGTACAAATTATATTTTGGCAAGGATAAGAATGCCTATAATGAAGAATCTTCTAAAAATTAGGGGTCATCAAAAATAGAAAAGTCTCTTTGGAAAGTTGTGTTTTCTTTCTCCAGAGGTATACAGACATATGCTGGAAAACAACTTGTCAGGGAGCTGGAGAGAGGATGCGACATTGACTAAATAGCCTCTGAAGCCTTAGCCAGTCCCTCCATTACAGGTTTTCATAAGCCAATATATCCTACAATTATCTCCAGAGACTCTTAAATTGATAGATAGAAGTGGCAACTCCAAACCACAATTTGTACTTCTAGTAGAGCCAAGAACTTGAGAGTAATCTTCTATCTCCCACTCAAATCTATACTGGTTGCCAAACTGCAGGGGGGTAAAGACTGCGTTATCTTGATAGACGAGCTGGCGAATCCCACACAGCTGTGTTGTGGAAATGTTCTCAATTTCCCTCATGATAACATTGAGTCATAAAAGGAAGAAATGAACATTTATTTGCCAACTCCACCTGTCTGTTGGGCCCACCATATCTATATTAGCATCAAGGGAACTTGCCTATAGTGCTGAAATTTTTATCAGTAGGAGAGAAGCAACTGTTCTTTCCCTTAAATTGTGGTTCAAGCCAGCTTCTTTTTTCATCAGAAACTAAGTGACAAAAATTGAGAGTTGGATGACTCACTTGTCAACATTTACATTTAGTAAAATGTTTGGAACTAAAAATCTCAAAACTTTCGAGCTTCACATTTTTAAAATTCAGAACTAGGGTGAAAATTACTTTTGTTCTGAATCCAGTCTGAATACAAGAAACTGTCTTTTAGAATTTACTTGTGTTTTCTAGACAAAAGCTAGGTTAGTAAAGGAGATAAAAAAAGAAGTGGATGAAAATTTAAGGGGAACAATATTTTCTTTAAATCCAAAGTTCTTGGATTTATCCTTTTCTTAAATTTCTTAGTAAATTTATTATTTCTGAATTTACTGTAATGACATCTCTTCTATTATCAAAGAGGATTAATTTTAGAGTTGAGTGGGAAGGGAGTTTTCAATCTGTCCAGATTTAACTGATACACTAATTGAAGTGCCTGTTTTTATTTATATTTGCAATTAGCTCATCTGCTTCCTGTGCACTTTTAAGACCAGATATTAGTTGGGCATTTTTTAAAATTTTTATTTATTGATTTTAGTGAGACAGGGAGATGATAGATGATAGATAGGTGATAGCTAGCTAGATAGATAGATAGGTAGATAGACAGGAATATCAATCTGTTGTTAGACATATTTCTTTTAAAAACTGAACCTACCCGTGACCTTCACCCACACTTTCAAGTTGAAGTGTTACGTATGACCTAGTGGGACAATGTGGGTTGTTCTGTTTTCAAGAATAATGCAACCTGACCAGGCAGTGGCACAGTGGATAGTGCATTGGACTGGGATGCGGAGGACCCAGGTTCAAGACCCCGAGGTCGCCAGCTTGAGCGCAGGCTCATCTGGCTTGAGCAAAAAGCCCACCAGCTTGGACCCAAGGTCACTGGCTCGAACAAGGGATTACTCGGTCTGCTGAAGGCCCATGGTCAAGGCACATATGAGAAAGCAATCAATGAACAACTAAGGTGTCACAAGGAAAAACTGATGATTGATGCTTCTCATCTCTCTCCCTTCCTGTCTGTCTGTCCCTATCTATCCCTCTCTCTGACTCTCTTTCTGTCCCTGTAATAAAAAAATAAATAAAAAAAAGAATAATGCAAACATCAAACAAAAATACCCAATAATGAAAACAAAACCAGTTCTCTAGCTCACAACAGCAACTCAGACCTGGCATCTGTACCCACCAACTTTACAATTTGATTGATAAGTGCGTTTTACCTACTCTCTCAATTACTCTGGTTTCATTACCATCTGAGAAATGTGCCAAGCACTCATTTGGATTTTATTATCATTCTAGTCTTATGCTTGCATGAAATACCAAAAACTGGAATTCAAGGAAAGGATAGGTAAATTAACTACTGCCAAAAGGAAAAAAATCAATTATTTCAGTGTGACCCTGAAATCAGTATCACATTGCATTATTACCAAAAACCATATAGAAATGAACTATTATCACCCAGGCACTGCAAACCATCACACAATCTATTTCAAGTCTTAATAGGCAGATCTTATGTATATTTGGCTTTTATTTTATTTTGCTAATAAAATTCTCTTTCTGGCCTCAGATGAACAGAGTCATTTTTCAGTCCATTATAATAATCTCCTTCCTCCACATCTATCTGGTCAATGATCCACACAATATGGTTTTGAAATGACCTTGAACTAAAGGGGGAACACTGAACCTTATTATACTAGCGGTTTTTGAGTATTTTAACCGTGTAACACTTGCAAACAAAGTAAAATTTATAAATGATGCCTTTTCTTCTGAATAGGATATACTAGGACCCCCAAACTTTGAACTAGCAGCTTAAAAATTGCCCAAAACTTTTATAAAAATAGTACTTCCTAATTCTGATCACTAAATACTAGGGATTTTAAGATAAAGGTTAACTCTAGGTGTCAATTGCTACTTTGTTCATATTTTGTTTGAAAACCTTAGTTAGAAATCCTGGTACAGCCCTTTGATTTCCATACTCTGCAGTCACCATTAGGATGGTAGTGGCTTTGTTTCCAAGTACAGTCTAGATGTACGTCAAAAAAAGAACGTACATCTGATGCCACAATAAAATATAGCATTCTATTTTACTACAATGCCGATAAATAAATGCCAGAAAAAGGAAAGGTGATCCCTCTTGAATTCTACTTCTAATCTGATTATTAGTATTTTTGTTGATTTGCTCCTTTGGCAGTAGTAATGCTGGACAGTAGTCTCTCTAATCACCGTGTCCTTCTGGCCCATGCCTCATTGGCTCTTGATGTTCTCTTCACCATGAACTATTTTTTGGGATGAAATTTGAAATGGGATCTCCCTCCCTATTATAATACTCCAGCCTGAAAACCTGAGACAGGCCTCCTTACACTTGGCCCATGTCTAGCCTCTTTCAGCACAGTGGCTCCTTTCTTTCCTCCTCCGTCCTTGCTTGCTGACTTCCCTGGGTTATTGGCATGCAGTCTATTTCTTGGACCACATGACAAGCTCTTAAAGTGCTGAGATGAATACCTTCAGATGTTTCTTTTGGTCCTCTCAGATTCAAACACAAAACTTTGACATAAGAAGCATGTATTAATTTTTTGGTATATAAATTAATAGAGCTGAAAAATCATTTAAATTATAATGTTTTTCTAATAGAGAAAATATATTAAATTCTTCTCAGTTAACATTAACTTTATTCTTCCCATTAAAATTTTATTATTTTCTTAAGATCACAGACTTAACAGTATGTATTTTCTGTAATCCAAAATTCTGAAATTAAGATATACTTGTATATGATTATATGTATTAAAAAAATCTTAGAAAA
Source organism: Saccopteryx bilineata (assembly GCF_036850765.1). Taxonomy (NCBI): domain Eukaryota; kingdom Metazoa; phylum Chordata; class Mammalia; order Chiroptera; family Emballonuridae; genus Saccopteryx; species Saccopteryx bilineata. Next base: position 204,085,336 of record NC_089494.1, read on the forward strand.
GTAAAAAACTACATTAAACTACTTTTCTGTTGTTTTCAATATTTATTTTTTAAGCCTTTCATAGATAACAATGTAGAAAACCTATGTCTTTTCCTACAGATTAACACACCTGCTGAAAACATAAATGTCAATGAGTGTTATCTCTAGTCAATGACAATATAGCCTTTGGATTCAGTCCAGTTTTCAGATCCAGTCCCTCCTGGATGCATTTAATAACATTAGAAAAACAACACTTAGAAAAAAGTATTCCTGAGAAAGAACGCAAAGAATGAAAGACAGGGGATGTCTAGGAAAAGAATGCTTAATGACATATATCATGTTTCAATTAACATTATATAGTAAGCACTCTGCTTATGTGCAAGCTTGATAAGGTCTAAATGGTATCATTCCTATAATACTGCTGTGTTAGGGTACTACTGCAGAAGTGGTCCATAATCCCTCTGTTTTTAATAAATCACAATGATTTATGATGCACACTACCACGTGCCTTAATATTTTTATGGGCTTGGACATAAATTACATAATATCCAGATTCTGTGCATTTTCTTCTTTTTCTGTCACTGAGAGGAAATGGTAAGACTTTTTTTTTTAAATAAAGTTGCCTATTATGTAAAATCAAGTGTGAAAATAACAGGTATGAAGTATGAGAGAGATATTTTTCAATCTATCCTATATCGTATAAAGTTATCTTAAGAAAGACTTTTACATTGAAATATCTCTACCTCATTTTTCATTCACTTATTAAGTTCTAGGCACTTAATAGGTCCAGCACTGCTCTGAATTCAGAGGCTAATATTTCTTAAAAACATGGAAATCTCTGATTAAACTCTTCGAGCAGTGGTTCTCAAACTTTTTGAAGTCGGGGTGCATTTAAAATCCTATAAATAATTATAGGCACACTACATACAAATTTCTGAGAGATATGTTATAGTAATTAAGTCAAATATTAAAGAAAAAATATAAAGTCCAAGCATGCTTTTATGGTAATTAAACAAAATAAATATGACAAAATTAAATTTATTCTGACATTAAAACATTTTCATGTTACATTTTTTGAGTTATGCTTTTTAGAATTTATAAAAAAGGGGTTAAAAATAAAAAAAACAGAAAAGTTATATTTATATATATATATAGACACATTCTTAGTAAGATTTAGTAAATTCAGCATGTCCTGGCACAAATGTGTTAAGTTTTTTCATTCTTGTGTTTATGAGAAACATGAGCCTGATGTGTTCTAGCGATTTCTTCAATGTTTGGGCACATATTTGAAAGGCAAACTCTCATTTCCTCATCAATACATTGAAGAATTCCTCTCTTTTTACTCTTAATTGTGCTGAGTGCAGAAAACCCAACCATACATATCATCATAACTTTACACCAAACAAAGGATAGAAGAAACTTGCCTCCAGTCTTTCCAGGAAACATGGGGGTAGTGTAAACAATCCAGCACCACAGCTTAACAGCCTTTTGCAACCTAATCAGGCAAGTGAGAGGGGGGTTGGACAGACTGTCAGCTTACAGCCAATTTCCCGCACCTTTGTCTGCCAAAAATCTAACCTCCAAAAACCCTGTTGGCTTTTTGGTCCCTAATAAGCACATATTTCTCTGGAATACCATAGGGAAGACCTGGAAATCTAGGGTGCACCAGTGCACCCTGGCACATACTTTGAGACCTCTAAGAGATCCAGTGATGACACAAACAGAAACAGCTCCTGTTCCCTTGGAGTTTAATGTTGAGTGATTTTTAACATGGAAGGATATTTCAAGTGCTTAAATCTATACTTTGTTGTACTAGGTCAGGAATTGGCATGACCATGGCCTAAGGGCCATATCTGGCCTGTCACCTGTTTCTGTAAAGTTTTGTTGGAGCAGAACCATGCTCATTCAGTATGGAAGTTTTGGGCTGTGGCAGCAGAACTGAGTAGCTGTGATAGAGGCCATAAGGTTTGCAAAGTCTAAAATATTTACTATCTGATCCTTTACAGAAAAACTTGCCAACCCCTGTACTAAGTGAAATGACAATTTCCAGATAATGACTTTATCTTTTTAAAGTTAGATTTGCTTTTTAAATCTTGATAAATTCTGCCTGACCAGGTGGTAGCATAGTGGATAGAGCATTGGACTAGGATGCAGAGGACCCAGGTTTGAAACCCCAAGGTCACAGGTTTGAGCACAGGCTCATCCAGCTTGAGCACTGGGTTGCTGGCTTGAACGTGAGATCAAAGACATGACCCCATGGTCACTGGTTTGAGCCCAAAGGTCCCTGGCTTTACGTCGAAGGTCACTGGCTTGAGCCTAAGGTCACTGGCTTGAGCAAGAGGTCACTCTCTCTGCTGTAACCCTCCAGTCAAGGCACATATGAGAAAGCAACCTCTGAACAATTATGATGCTGCAATGATGCTTCTCATCTCTCCCTTCCTGTCTGTCTGTCCCTATTTGTACTTCTCTCTGTCTCTGTTTCTGTCACACACACACACACAAAAATTAAAATTAAAAAATTATTGAGGAATTCTTATAATAGCTACCGATGTTTTCTCAGTGAAGAACCTGAAGACCTGAGATGTTAAGTATCTGACCAAAATGACACAGTCACCAGGAGAAAGACTTGGTATTAAATGCTGGTCTTCTGAATAAGGGTGGCAATACAAGGTCTTTGTTCATTCTTACAATACTTTGATAAACTGGGCTCAGGAGTACAATGAAGAAGAAGGCAGACTATTCCTTATCTCCAAGAGGTTTATAATCAAAAGCATTCAGGAGCTCAAGTCCTTCCTAGACTTTAAGACCTCAGGAGAATTTCTTTGGCTCGTAGAAGAGGGTTGATTAAGTTTTTCCCATCTCATAAAGTAGAAGAGATTCTCAAGGTGATCCCTTCCATTTGCTAAATGCAGTGGTGGACAAGCTGACAAGAGAGACGAGAGAAATGGTATTTTCCTATTTTATCTGCCAGGGCCCCATTTGTAATCCAATAGCTCTGGATTCAAAGTGCATATTTGAAGAAAACTACCTTGTATACATCTCTGTAGCCTCTGTACCTAGCCACATTTGGTACTCAATACATTTGTATTGCATAATGAGGGTGTTCTACTAGTCTTTGAGAATAATTTGGCCTTGCAAAATTACTCTGTTTTATCTAAACTTTTGAGCATAAAATATTTCTTAGCATGGAATTCATAAGAGTATTGCTTTTGGCTTTCGACTGATGCTAACAAAAATGATTAACCAAGCACATTTTGTAAGCAAAAATTACAAAATTTTCAGAGTTTTTAAAAATACTTCTTTTGACTTCTCAGATCTTAACTTTAGAATTTTAATTTCTTACATAAAAAAGCACTTTAAAAGTACCCTTTTAAAACATATTAATTCTACTCAACAAATCAGTGACACGGCAAGCCATATTAGAGCCTGAGGCAAAAGGAAATAATCAAATAATCATGACTACTGATCCTGTTTTTAATTTAACATTTAGATATTTTATTCATCATAGATTTTTTTTTGCACTAATTGGGGTTTTTTTTGTTTTGTTTTGGGTTTTTTTGTTTGTTTGTTTGCTTTTGTATTTTTCCAAAGTTAGAGGAGGGGAGGCAGTCAGAGACTGACTTCCACATGTGCCCAACTGGGATCCACCTGGCAAGCCACCAGGGGAAGATGCTCTGCCCATCTAGGGCATTGCTCTATTGCAACGGGAGCCATTCTAGCTCCTGAGGCAGAGGCCATGGAGCTGTCCTCAGCACCCTGCGCCAACTTTGCTCCAATGGAGCTTTGGCTGTGGGAGGGGAAGAGAGAGACAGAGAGGAAGGAGAGGGGGAAAGGCAGAGAAGCAGATGGGCGCTTCGCTTGTGTGCTCTGACTGGGAACTGAACCTAGGACTTCCACATACGGGGCCGACACTCTACCACTGAGCCAACTGGCCCACTAATATTTTTTAATATTGTATAAAATATTATTTATGTTGATTACTGAGTTTTTTAGCAGTCTCTTAATTTTAGCTTGAAAGGCCAATGCCTCACTCATCTCACTTTCATCCTGACCCCACCCACACAAACCCCAATATTCTAAAGATACTTTTATTTTACTGAAAAAAAATGAAGTAAAATAAAGCATCAGAGAAAAACTTATTCTGACATTTGCTTCATGAACTCATTCCTAGCATGACAATAAAATAAAATATTGTAGAAAATTGTTTTTTCACCTGATTGCACCCAATAACTGAGGTGTCACAGGAGGCAAAAGTCACCTGCATGTAGGTGATAATCATTGGTCAGTGTTTCACAGGGGGTGGAAGAGATCTCAAAAAACAATTTTAAAATCTGGAGATTTTTTTCTCTTTGCCCTTTCTTCTTCTTCTTCTTCTTTCTTCTTCTTCTTCTTCTTCTTTTTCTTCTTCTTCTTCTTCTTCTTCTTCTTCTTCTTCTTCTTCTTCTCCTTCTCCTTCTCCTTCTCCTTCTCCTTTCTTCTTCTTCTTCTTCTTCTTCTTCTTCTTCTTCTTCTTCTTCCTCTTCTTCTTCTTCTTCTTTTAAATGAATTAAATTATAATCCTGGTCAGTTCATCTTTCCTGACTTTCCCTTCAGTAGTCTGTTTTAGGGTTTCTATTCAAAGGAATTTGGGGTTAGGAAGAAGCAAGCCTCTCTGGCCAAAATCTGAATACGTACCCTCCAGTCAATCTTTCAGTAACTAAACTGCTAATTTTATCTCCATTTATCTGCCTCCTTCACCTTTATTCTCAACTAGTTCTGAGCAAAAAAAAAAAAGGCTGTTCTTCATTGATTTTAATGCCACCATTTTTACCCCTAATTTTGCTCTTTAAGTCTTGTCAAAAAGATTGTTTGGTTTTGTAGACTTAATCTAACTCTAACAACACACATTAAAATGCTCTCTATTCTCTATACCTTACTCATAATTTTGATGCCTTTGCAAATGGAGAATTTTAACATGCATAGCACTTTATTTTAAATTAAAATGAAATATGAGCAAAGCTAATATTTTATAAACAGAAACATAATTTGATTATCTTAAATCTCATTTTCATTTTGGATATTAACCTGAAAAAATGCATATGTCTGTTTTGTAATTGCTATCTAGTTTTATATAACATAATATTTCCACTTTTCTGTTTCATATTATATCAAATTCACTTTTTGTGTTTTTATATAATCATAATTATAACAGTATTTATTCTGTTATGTGCAAAATTTACCAAGTTATATTCTATTTTCAGTATACTGTTTTTTTCCAATTTTTACTCTTATAAGAGGCAATCAAAGGAAGTTCTTCATAAATATAAAATATGTTTTTATTTACTTTTTTATGCCATGTAAATTACTAGGAGTAGAATTACTGAGTTAAAAGTATGAATATATTTTTTATTGTAGTTACCTATTGAGGCATTTAAAAATTTTTTCTTAGAAATAAAGATTGCAAGCCTAAAGATGATAATAACATGGTGGTAATTTGTATTTAAGCTTTCTTCCCCAAATTTCAAAATAATTTGTATATTTTGGTCTATTTCACTGCAAACACCAATAAACTTAAATATTAGAGTCAAGAAAACTAAAGTATAAAATAATATAAGGAATATGGTTCTGTTCATGTATTACCAAATAGCTGGGTTTAAAAAATAATCAAGTTAGGTATATTATTTATATAATATAAATATTTGGATGTATAGAAGTAGAAATATTTTTAAAGATTTTTTTATTATTATCATTGAGCTTTTATATAAATATGCTTTGTTTCCAATTAGAATATCAATTACAAAATAGAGATTAACAGTAAGAGATACTTTTATAATTTAAAACAACTAAATTCAGAACAAAATTTACTGGCACTGAAATCAACATGAAAATGACAATTTTTATTTTATTATTTTAGGAAGACTAAAGCTTTAAAGTAGAACATAAAAAGTATGGAATACTATGTATATTTCCTAACAGTTATTAAAATTATTCTGGAATTCTTTTCCTTATTAATTACATTTTGCTAAACCATAATTTGACTGTTTACAATCCATAAATTCAGCATAACTATTTTAATGAATTGAATGTTTGTGTTTTCCCCTTAATTCATATTTTGAAACTCTAAGTCCTGATATGATGGTATTAGGAGATTGGCCTTTGAAAAGTAAATAGGTTTAGATGAGATTATGAGAATGGATGAGAAGAGAGCCTGCATGATGGGATTAGAGTCCTTATATGCAGAAAAGTCCAGAGCTCTCTCTCTCCATGTGAATATATAGCAAGAAGACCACTCTTTGCAAGTCAGGAAGAAAGTCTTCACCAAGAAGGTGACCATGAGTAACCCAGTCTATTACAATCAGTCTGAGTGACAAGAGAGTTTGGCTTCTTTAACTACTTTATTTTAAAGTTCCAATCTATATCATAAAAGCTGAGTAGGTCTTGGAATAGAAAGACTAATAATCAATTTTTCTAAACAGTGATATATTAGTTAAAAATGACATGGGGATTAAAAATATGGTATTTAGTTTTTATGTTTCCAATTAGCAATGGCTTTCACACTAAGATTGTTTTGTGCAGACACTTCTCCCAGGAAGAGATACAAATGGCCAACAGATATATGAAAAGATGCTCAGCTTCATTAATTATTAGAGAAATGCAAATCAAAACTACAATGAGATACCACCTCACCCCTGTTAGATTAGCTATTATCAACAAGACGGGTAATAGCAAATGTTGGAGAGGCTGCGGAGAAAAGGGAACTCTCATCCACTGTTGGTGGGACTGTAGAGTAGTACAACCATTATGGAGGAAAGTATGGTGGTTCCTCAGGGAACTGCAAATAGAACTACCTTATGACCCAGCAATCCCTCTACTGGGTATATACCCCAAAAACTCAGAAACATTGATACGTAAAGACACATGTAGCCCCATGTTCATTGCAGCACTGTTCACAGTGGCCAAGACATGGAAACAACCAAAAAGCCCTTCAATAGAGGACTGGATAAAGAAGATGTGGCACATATACACTATGGAATACTACTCAGCCATAAGAAATGATGACATCAGATCATTTACAGCAAAATGGTGGGATCTTGATAACATTATACGGAGTGAAATAAGTAAATCAGAAAAAAACAAGAACTACATGATTTCATACATTGGTGGAACATAAAAACGAGACTAAGAGACATGGACAAGAGTGTGGTGGTTACCAGGGGTGGGGGGAAGGAGGACATAGGAGGGAGGGAGGGAGAGAGTTAGGGGGAGGGAGAGGGGCACAGAGAACTAGATAGAGGGTGACGGAGGACAATCTGACTATGGGTGAGGGGTATGCAACATAATTTAATGACAAGATAACCTGGACATGTTTTCTTTGAATATATGTACCCTGATTTATTAATGTCATCCCATTAACATTAATAAAAATTTATTTAAAAAAAAAAGATTGTTTTGTGAAGATGAGTCCAAAATGGTGCCAAATAAAATTTGAAGGTTTCCATACTAAAAATCTTCAAGAATACTGTAAATTGGACGTCAGAGTAATGGCGGAGTAGGAAGCGATACCGATAAATCTCCCCCAAAACTCAACAAGATCTTCAACCAGAAACAGAAAAACTTATACTTGGAGCTTCCAGATTCTTCGCAATACACCCAAAGGTATGATTGAGTGAAAAATTGGCTAAATATATAACCAAACCCCGAAGGAAATAGGGAGTAAGAAATGCTCCGCCTTCCTCACTAACCTAAACAGGGCGGCTTTCTCTGGTAACTGTGAATATAGAAACTGAGGCGGGCAAAGGGGGTGAATAGATCCAGGCCCCCGCAGCAAAAACGGCCGAACCAGGCTGTGGCTCAGAGATCCAAGCCGAGGAAAATCTGATCCTGTGGCAACCCGGGCAATACAAGCTAACACTCGCGCCAAACCCAAACAAAGAAAGACAAGCGGAGCGGCCATTTTACCCGGTCTCCTGGTCGGTGCGCAGTTAGTGGAAGAGAGATTTCTTCCTAAGCCGCGGAAGTGGGTGCCTGTGTTGCCCCACGGAGAGGCAGGGTCAGAGGCCTTTCTGTGGGCTGAGGGCAGAGTCTCTGGGCAGCCCCAGCACCCTGGGAAAGCCACGCATGGGAGGGAGTGAGAACTAATCCCAACGGTGGAGATTTTCCGTGCTGGAGACTGTCTTACTCAGAGGGAACCGCGGCTGGCCTCATATCCTGGTTTGCGCGCGCAGATAAGGAGTGAGCGATTCCTCCGAGTGCCTCGGCAGTGTGCGCCCGTGTTATCACACAGAGGGGCAGAGTCAGGGGCCTTTGTGTGGGCCAAAGCGGAATCTCGGGCCGCCCCAGCGCCTTGCAAAAGCCGCACACGGGGACGGAGCGAGACTCAATTCCAACGCTGCAACTTTTCCCTGCGGTTGGGGGTTTCACTCAGAGCGTGAGACTGCTGGCCGGATATCCTGGTTGCAGACAGTGAGTGAGAGTTTCCTCCAAGCGCCCCGGAAGTGGGCGCCCGCTTGTGTTACCAGATAGAGTGGCAGAGCCAGAGGTCTTCGAGTGGGCGGAAAGCCCGCCTGATTATGCTAGCAGCTCTGACTGACTGAGCCTTACCCAGAGCCCTGTGCTGAGTGGAAATAGAGTGGGGAGTTGCCAGCAATTTGAGCCTCTTACTATCCAGGCAGAGGCAGCAGCAACCCCATACCTGGACTATCAGGCTACTAATTGAGGAAGGAAAGACTAGGAGAAAGGCTCCAGGAACACGGACTCTCTCACTGTTGGAGCCTATAAATGCTAATGAGCCTCGACTCCCAACGAGAATAAAGCACAATACATGACATTGCCATAGAGACATATCAACTGCAAACCTCTACCTGAGCGTGCCAAAGGGGCAGAACCCGGGGTACAGAGTCACCGACCAGGAAGAGGGAGAGAAAAGAAAAAGCAAGAAGATAACCTCTCAAAATCAAGAATAATCTGCAGACTTTATAACCTATCCCATTTTATTATATTTGTTCGTTTGTTTCTCTTATCTTCATTCTTGATACTTTTTTTTCCTCCTCCAATTTGGCCGATTAACTCTCTACCAGTCTTACTCTCTCCTCTCCTTGAACTACACTACCCATAAGTGTTACATCTCCCATTATCATTTCTTTTCTCTTCCTTTCTCTCTATGAGGGTTGCACTCCAAAACCCTTAACTCTCTCTCTCTCTCTCCTTTCTTTTTTCTTCTTTTAGTGGTTCCCTCTTTTTTTCTCTCTCTCTCTTTCTTTTCTCCCTCTATATTAGTTTCTTCCTTTCTCCTTTACATCTCCTCTCATTCAAACCTCAATAACAAACAAATTATCTTATCTGGGACTCAAACCTATGTTTGTGGCATTTTGGGGGGTTTTTACTTCACCTTTTTAACTCACTAGCAGTGCTCCCATCCCTGGCTCTCCATATTATCTAGTTCTTGTTCCACTAAATACAATAGTAAGTTTTTAATTTGTCCCCCCATTTTTCCATTTTCCTCTTATTCCTCTCATCATAACTCTTAGAAAACCAACACCTAAAAGCAAATCATTTTATTCTTGACCCAAATTTTTTCCTTATTTGCTTTTTGTGGGTCCATACGCTCTTTTTTTTTTCTTTTTTTTTTTTTTCTTTCTCTCTTTTTTGCCCCTTTATTACTTTTCCCCAATTCAGGCCCTCCATCACAGGCATTGTTTGTTATAACTCACAGTCCACCACAAGATTTTCTCAAGAAAGAGGGGAGAGGAGAGGAGAGGAAAAAAAGAGGGGGGGAATAATTTCCTTTTTAAAAAATTTTTATGTTATTTTATTTTTCTTTATTCCATTATTAATTTTTTTTAAAAAAAAAACTTTTTTCGATTTGTTATTTTTTTATTTTTTTTTAACTTTTTATTCTTTATTAAATCTCATTAATACTATCAACAGAACCACCTTCAGATGCCATTAAGGAAGAGAAAATCGAATATCATGGATACAAAAGAAAGAGAGGTAACACAGCTAGATGAGGAAAAATCTATGGAGAAAAAATTTAATATATTGGAAACCTTGGAGCTAAATGACAGAGAATTCAAGATAGAAATCCTAAAAATCCTCCGAGATATACAAGAAAACACAGAAAGGCAATATAGGGAAATCAGAAAACAACTCCATGAACACAAAGAATATATGTCCAAGGAAATTGAAACTATAAAAACAAATCAAACAGAGATGAAAATCTCAATTCACGAGCTGAAAAACGAAGTAACAAGCTTAGCTAATAGAACAGGTCAGATAGAAGAGAGGATTAGTGAAATAGAAGACAAGCAACTTGAGGCAAAACAGAGAGAAGAAGAAAGAGACTCAAAAATTAAAAAAAATGAGATAGCCCTACAAGAATTATCTGACTCCATCAAAAAGAATAACATAAGAATAATAGGTATATCAGAGGGAGAAGAGAGAGAAAATGGAATGGAGAACATACTTAAACAAATAATTGATGAGAACTTCCCAAGCCTGTGGAAAGAACTAAAGCCTCAAGTTCAAGAAGCAAACAGAACTCCAAGTTTTCTTAACCCCAACAAACCTACTCCAAGGCATATCATAATGAAATTGACACAAACCAACAGCAAAGAAAAAATTCTCAAGGCAGCCAGGGAAAAGAAGAATACAACATATAAAGGAAGGCCCATTAGATTATCATCAGATTTCTCAGCAGAAACTCTACAAGCTAGAAGAGAGTGGACCCCAATATTTAAAGTCCTGAAAGAGAGGAACTTTCAGCCACGAATACTATACCCATCAAAGCTATCCTTCAAATATGAAGGAGAAATAAAAACATTCACAGATACAGAAAAGATGAGGGAATTTATCATCAGAAAACCCCCACTCCAGGAATTACTAAAGGGGGTTCTCCAATCAGATACAAAGAACAAAAAAAAAAACAGAGCCACAAGTAAAAGCTCCAAGAAGAACACAATAAAACCAAATTTAAACTGTGACAACAACAAAAAGAAAGAGGGGGAGAAGACGGAGATTAACAGTAGCAAAGGACGATGGAGTGCAAAAGTACTCACAAAATAGTTCGCTACAATGAACAGGGTAGGGACCCTTTTCATTACTCAAAGGTAACCACCATTGAAAAAACCACCACAGAAGCACATGAGATAAAAAAGATAGCAACAGAGGAAAGATGTATGGAATACAACCAAATAAAAACAAAAGATAGAAAAACGAAAGAGAAGGATCAAACAAGACACAAAACTAACAGAAAGCAAGATATAAAATGGCAATAGGGAACTCACAAGTATCAATAATTACACTAAATGTAAAGGGATTAAACTCACCAATAAAAAGGCACAGAGTAGCAGAATGGATTAAAAAAGAAAATCCAACTGTATGCTGCCTACAGGAAACTCATCTAAGTAACAAGGATAAAAACAAATTCAAAGTGAAAGGCTGGAAAACAATACTCCAAGCAAATAACATCCAAAAAAAAGCAGGTGTAGCAATACTCATATCGGATAATGCTGACTACAAGACAGGAAAAGTACTTAGAGACAAAAATGGCCATTTCATAATGGCTAAGGGGACACTGAATCAAGAAGACATAACAATTCTTAATATATATGCACCAAACCAAGGAGCACCAAAATATATAAGACAGCTACTTATTGATCTTAAAACAAAAACTGACAAAAATACAATCATACTTGGAGACCTCAATACACCGCTGACGGCTCTAGATCGGTCATCCAAACAGAGAACCAACAAAGACATAGTGGCCTTAAACAAAACACTAGAGCACCTGGATATGATAGACATCTACAGGACATTTCATCCCAAAGTGACTGAGTATACATTTTTCTCCAGTGTACATGGATCATTCTCAAGAATTGACCATATGTTGGGCCACAAAAACAATATCAGCAAATTCAGAAAAATTGAAGTTGTACCAAGCATATTTTCTGATCATAAAGCCTTGAAACTAGAATTCAACTGCAAAAAAGAGGAAAAAAATCCCACAAAAATGTGGAAACTAAACAACATACTTTTAAAAAATGAATGGGTCAAAGAAGAAATAAGTGCAGAGATCAAAAGATATATACAGACTAATGAAAATGACAATACGACATATCAGAATCTATGGGATGCAGCAAAAGCAGTGATAAGAGGGAAGTTCATATCGCTTCAGGCATATATGAACAAACAAGAGAGAGCCCAAGTGAACCACTTAACTTCCCACCTTAAGGAACTAGAAAAAGAAGAACAAAGACAACCCAAAACCAGCCGAAGAAAGGAGATAATAAAAATCAGAGCAGAAATAAATGAATTAGAGAACAGAAAAACTATAGAAAAAATTAATAGAACAAGGAGCTGGTTCTTTGAAAAGATCAACAAAATTGACAAACCCTTGGCAAGACTTACCAAGGAAAAAAGAGAAAGAACTCATATAAACAAAATACAAAATGAAAGAGGAGAAATCACCACAGACACCATAGATATACAAAGAATTATTGTAGAATACTATGAAAAACTTTATGCCACTAAATTCAACAACCTAGAAGAAATGGATAAATTCCTAGAACAATACAACCTTCCTAGACTGAGTCAAGAAGAAGCAGAAAGCCTAAACAGACCTATCAGTAGAGAAGAAATAGAAAAAACCATTAAAAACCTCCCCAAAAATAAAAGTCCAGGCCCTGACGGCTATACCAGCGAATTTTATCAAACATTCAAAGAAGACTTGGTTCCTATTCTACTCAAAGTCTTCCAAAAAATTGAAGAAGAAGCAATACTTCCAAACACATTTTATGAGGCCAACATAACCCTCATACCAAAACCAGGCAAAGATGGCACAAAAAAAGAAAACTACAGACCAATATCTCTAATGAATACAGATGCTAAAATACTAAACAAAATACTAGCAAATCGAATACAACAACATATTAAAAAAATAATACATCATGATCAAGTGGGATTCATCCCAGAATCTCAAGGATGGTTCAACATACGTAAAACGGTTAATGTAATACACCATATCAACAAAACAAAGAACAAAAACCACATGATCTTATCAATAGACGCAGAAAAGGCTTTCGATAAAATACAACACAATTTTATGTTTAAGACTCTCAACAAAATGGGTATAGAAGGAAAATATCTCAACATGATAAAGGCCATATATGATAAACCATCAGCTAACATCATATTAAATGGCACTAAACTGAAGGCTTTCCCCCTTAAATCAGGAACAAGACAGGGTTGTCCACTCTCTCCACTCTTATTTAATGTGGTACTAGAGGTTCTAGCCAGAGCAATCAGACAAGACAAAGAAATAAAAGGCATCCATATCGGAAAAGAAGAAGTAAAGGTATCACTTTTTGCAGATGATATGATCCTATACATCGAAAACCCCAAAGAATCCACAAAAAGACTACTAGAAACAATAAGCCAATACAGTAAGGTCGCAGGATACAAAATTAACATACAGAAGTCAATAGCCTTTCTATATGCCAACAATGAAACAACTGAGAAGGAACTCAAAAGAATAATCCCCTTCACGATTGCAACAAAAAAAATAAAATACTTAGGAATAAACATAACAAAGAATGTAAAGGACTTATATAATGAAAACTATAAACCATTGTTAAGGGAAATCGAAAAAGATATAATGAGATGGAAGAATATACCTTGTTCTTGGCTAGGAAGAATAAATATAATCAAGATGGGTATATTACCCAAAGCAATATACAAATTTAATGCAATTCCCATCAAAATTCCAATGATGTTTTTTAAAGAAATAGAGCAAAAAATCATCAGATTTATATGGAACTATAAAAAACCCCGAATAGCCAAAGCAATCCTAAAGAAAAAGAATGAAGCTGGGGGCATAACAATACCTGACTTCAAACTCTATTATAGGGCCACGACAATCAAAACAGCATGGTATTGGCAGAAAAATAGACACTCAGACCAATGGAACAGAATAGAAAGTCCAGAAATAAAACCACATATATATAGTCAAATAATTTTTGATAAAGGGGCCAACAACACACAATGGAGAAAAGAAAGCCTCTTCAATAAATGGTGCTGGGAAAACTGGAAAGCCACATGCAAAAGAATGAAACTGGACTACAGTCTCTCCCCCTGTACAAAAATTAACTCAAAATGGATCAAAGATCTAAACATAAGACCTGAAACAATTAAGTGCATAGAAGAAGACATAGGTACTCAACTCATGGACCTGGGTTTTAAAGAGCATTTTATGAATTTGACTCCAATGGCAAGAGAAGTGAAGGCAAAAATTAATGAATGGGACTACATCAGACTAAGAAGTTTTTGCTCAGCAAGGGAAACTGATAACAAAATAAACAGAAAGCCAACTAAATGGGAAATGATATTTTCAAACAACAGCTCAGATAAGGGCCTAATATCCAAAATATACAAAGAACTCATAAAACTCAACAACAAACAAACAAACAATCCAATAAAAAAATGGGAAGAGGATATGAACAGACACTTCTCCCAGGAAGAAATACAAATGGCCAACAGATATATGAAAAGATGCTCATCTTCTTTAGCTATTAGAGAAATGCAAATCAAAACGGCAATGAGATACCACCTCACACCTGTTCGATTAGCTGTTATTAGCAAGTCAGGTAATAGCAAATGTTGGAGAGGCTGTGGAGAAAAAGGAACCCTCATACACTGTTGGTGGGAATGTAAAGTAGTACAACCATTATGGAAGAAAGTATGGTGGTTCCTCAAAAAACTGAAAATAGAACTACCTTATGACCCAGCAATCCCTCTACTGGGTATATATCCCCAAAACTCAGAAACATTGATACGTAAAGACACATGCAGCCCCATGTTTATTGCAGCATTGTTCACAATGGCCAGGACATGGAAACAACCAAAAAGCCCATCAATAGATGACTGGATAAAGAAGATGTGGCACATATACACTATGGAATACTACTCAGCCATAAGAAATGATGACATCGGAACATTTACAGCAAAATGGTGGGATCTTGATAACATGATACGAAGCGAAATAAGTAAATCAGAAAAAAACAGGAACTGTATTATTCCATACGTAGGTGGGACATAATAGTGAAACTAAGAGACATTGATAAGAGTGTGGTGGTTATGGGGGGGAGGGGGGAATGGGAGAGGGATAGGGGGTCGGAGGGGCACAAAGAAAACAAGATAGAAGGTGACAGAGGACAATCTGACTTTGGGTGGTGGGTATGCAACATAATTGAACGACAAGATAACCTGGACTTGTTATCTTTGAATATATGTATCCTGATTTATTGATGTCACCCCATTAAAAAAATAAAATTATAAAAAAATAAAATAAAAAAATAAATAAATAAATAAATAAAGAATACTGTAAATTTAAAGAAAGAACAAAAATCCTTAGTCACTTACAGTAATTGACAGTTATTTTAAGTAAATAATGCATTTGCAGGTAATCATTATGTACTGGTACATATATAGATGCCTGAGCTGACTATGACAGTCATAAAAACATCTCTCTAGCTTTTTTTTTTTTTTGGTCTAGTTACAGACACATATTACAATTACTCTTACAATGATCTCTATTGTCACACAAGTTGACTGTGATACGTCTTAAATTTGACAATAATATGCTTACATGATCATAATATACTTTGCTCTAAAATTTTGTATATAGATGATGTATTATAGTACTGTACATTTGAAACCTGTGTAATTTTATTAACCAATGCAGCATCAATAAATTCAATAAAAAAAGACCCTTCCAATTTAAGTTTAAAAGATATAAATGAATATGTATAGTATGGGAAAATGTTTTCTAAAGGTAACACCAAAAATAATAAAAAAGGAATTTATAAATATTAATAAATTTGACCATATAAAAATTAAACTGATATATATTTGAAATTATAATAAATTTTAAATATTTGTAATATAAATAATAAATAAAATTATAAAAGTATTTTGAAAATTATGAAAGCAGAATACATTAAGAATAAAATTGTAGGTGTAACCAGCTCTTTAAAAAATTGCAGTAATAAAAAAATAAAAATTCATACAGCAGGTAAATTATTTATGAGAACTTGAATTAGAAATAGTATCACTTTCAGAAGAGTTCATTTCTTCTAAAGAGAAGTTTTTATATTTACGTATAATATGTTTTTATTTTTTAAAATTCCATTTGACAAAAATTTTTAGGAATATATTACTTGCTCTCTATATCAGTCTGTGTGTCTGGTCAGGAAAATATTGATATTTCAAACTATAATGAGGAATTTTATACAAAAATGTTAGAATGGCTGGAGACAAAAGGAGGGACTGAAAAAACCCAGATATTAGTGACTGTAAAAAACTGCTACCACTCTTAAGATAGAGAAAGGGTATCACCCAGACTCCATGTTCACTGCGCAGGCGAGACTGCTGCAAATGCTGCCATCAGAATGAGTCGAAGGAAACTAGGGGCTCATAGGTCACCTAATATTGCAAAATCACTATTGTCGTAGATGCCGGATCCAGAGCCAAAGAGCACCTCGCTGATGGGACATCTGCAGCACTTACTGCTGCTCCACCTCTGCAAGGACCTGAGCGGAAGCCTGGAGTTTATACTGCTACAGAGCAGCCGCACCCTTGCTGTTATTTCTGCCACTGCCAGAGATAGTGCCTAAAAGAGAAAAGCAAGCAAACAAACAGAAAGCCCTTTGAAAATACAGAAAAAAACCCCACTATCATTCTTCTCACTTTATAACTTCCTACCACCTTACATGCTGGAACAGAAGAAGCAGCTGGCTAGGGGAGGGGTTGCTGGGAAATGTTAGGTTCCAGACTTCTAGCCCTCACGGCACCGGAACAGAGCACAGAATGATGGGAATGGACAGATTAAAAACAGATAATGATGTCTTCTCCACTTTTAACTTGAAAGACACTAAAGTTAAAATAATTGTACGTGTAATATTTATTATTAACAAATAATCATTTGATTTTATTTGAACATGATTTCACGGGACATTTTTAGTACAAACACACATACAAAGAATATGTGAAAGTAAGGTAAAATTCTCACTATATCAGGGAGCCAGGATGATTTCTCCTGGGCAAACGGATCGCAATCTATGCTGACCATCTCAGCTCAGCATCACTCAGAGGCAGCATCAGCCATCAGCCATGGCAGTTGCAAGCTGGGCTCTGGCCACCGGCAATACTGTTGCTGACCTCCAATTCTGAGGGTTACCCTCAGTTCTGACCAACTGATGACAAATTTGAGGTTTCCACTACCCCTCAGTTTTGATAGTTATCTAAAACGACTCACAGAACGCAGGAAAGATATATATATATATATAACAGTTTTGTTATACCAAATAAAGAAGAAAAGAAGAAGAAAAAGAAGAGGAAGAGGAAGGAAGAAGGAAGAAAGAAGAAGAAAATACAAATCAGAGCCAAACAAAAGAAGAGGTTCACAGGGTGAGGACTGAAATGGTTCCAGACATAAAGTTTCCAGGTTCACTGCTCTGTGGAGTCACTCTCCTAGCACATCAGTGTATAACAAGAATCACAGGATCTTGTCAAAATGGTAATTTCCTCAAGCTTTGGTGTCCAGAGTTCTATCTGGGTTTCATTAAGTGTCCATGATTGAATTTATTGAATCATTGGAGTTATGACTGAACTCAATCTCCACTATCTCCATTCCCAGAGGTCTGCTTGATATCACAGGGCTCAAAGCCCCAACTCTAATTACATCTGACTACATGGTTGATCTTTCTGGTGTGGTCAGCTTCATTGCCACAAACTATTTAGAGGCCCACCATGAATAATAAAGATGTTCCTATCTCTCCAGAAATTCCAGAGATTTATCAGCTTCCTCCCTACCAGGGAGAAAGGCTAGCCAAATTCTTTATTATACAGGACTGGTTTTATGCCAATCCTTGGAAAGATGGCAGATCTTTTTCCATGTTAGTAAATGATTTTCTGAAGTTCTTACTGCTCTCAACCTGGGAAACAAGCCAAGTTAGTCTCCTTTCTCAGGGTTACTGGAAAATGTTTCTGTACCTCTGACTGGCAGCTCCAATATGAACACACTTCACTGCCACCTAGGAACAATATTACCTTTAATCTTTATGGTTAAATTCTGTCCAATATTTCCCATTACCTTTGCCCATCCTTGTAGATCCCTTAAAATTTAAGGCTTAAATAATGATGCATCATGGATTTGAACTGAGTATCTTAGTCCCCTTTGGACAATGTGCTTTTGGGCTGTCGCTACTTTCTATTCTCGAGGTCAGTTCACAATTCAGTACCCAACAGAATGAATGCAGGTGATGATAGGATAAAGAATTAGATTTCAGATAGGAAGCTCACACTAACATAAGCTTGCCAGGTGTTTTTGAGAGAAGAAATTAACAAAAATAATTCCCAAATCATATTGTATAGAAAAGAATCTTTCAAAATAAGTTAGAGAGTAGAGTCAGATTTTATGATTTTCTTTGGCTATTTTATCATTTCCTAAGAAAATTGTTAAGATTTATAAAATGCAAAAGTGATTGTTTTATTTGTGTTAGTAATCTTTTCATTATATGATCAGGTTCATTATAGAATTATTAAACTTGTCTAACATCACCTACTATTGCCGTAATATTTTAGAAAGTATAATAAGAATGCTGCATGTGCAGTTGAAAAATAGATTAAGTATTATGTTGCATAATTTTTGGTAGAATAATAATAGCTTGTATTATCTCATTGAAATTTCAACAAAGGGTCCTATGGTAGATTAAATAATTGATCAAAATTCTTTAGGTCCCTCTAGCAATTCTTAGGTTTTATTTATTTAATTCTGCCAGTAAGTCTATTTCAGGGCTCGCAGCAGATGAGCAACCACAAAGGAATGTCTGACGTCACAAGCTGAAAAGTCCTGGCAAACTTCCATAAAAAACCCTCCTTTGTTCAGCAGCCAATGGGCTAAATGCCCATGACCCTTCTCACTCCTCCTCCCCAAAAACCCCTAAAACCGGGCTATGCCTGGCACAAATCTCTCCCTTACGAGTCAGCCCGGCAGGGTTCCTTTCTTCCTTTCAACAAAGCCTGTCACACTGGTCTTTTCAGACTCCCATGGATTCTAACAGCAATAACATATGTCTACATTTTACCAAGACCTCGGGGTAGACAAAGTATACTTCCCTAATCTTCATCCATGTATTTTGCTTTGGTCAAAAACATGTTAGCGGCTCTGACACAAGCAGAGGACTGAGATGTGCTTGTGTTTGGCCATGTCTTGTACACTCCCATAATTACCAGTTGCAGCCTGGACCCCCAAAACCACACATGGAGCAAACCTGAGCCTAACCTGCAGTAGAGACTGCAGCAGACTCAGATCCAGCCCACATCTAGGAGCCAAGACTAGCTGAGCAGAGCCTAGTCAGCCAAGCCCTAGCTGACTTACAAATACACAAAAGGGAATGAAGGATTGTTATTTTCAGCTACTAGATTGTGGAGTGATTTGATGAGGGATATTATCATGTTGATATTGACTAATGCAAAAGTGTGTACCTAAAAGTGGGGTGCTGCCATAGAAGTACTGGAATTATGTGGTATCAGCTTTGGAATGAGGTAGCAGAGAGCAAAGAAACTTTGAGAAGATTTTGGAAAAAATGTTATGTAGTGGCAAAATGTTTGGTAATATTGTGATAATTCCAAAGAAAAGAAATACCTGTTGGTCCACCCAGAACTAGAGGAAAAGATTTGGATGAGAGCCAAAAAGTTGAAAATGTGTTGATTGATACTAGCTGCATTTGATAATTTCCTACAACATTGAGATGAGTGCAAAATAGAACATATTGGTAAAAGGAATGAATGATTGTGATTCTAATCCACTGAGCTTTGGGGTGGTTTATAACATCATTATTGTGGTCCTGGTTGACAGATAAGTGACCTAAAATTTACCTTAGTTTTAATCCACCATCCCAATGGTCTTCTTTCCTCATATAAAACATTAGCAAATCTTGGCCCTGGCCAGCTGGCTTTGTGGTAGAGCATCGACCCAGTGTGCGAAAATTCCAGGTTCGATTCCCAGCCATGGCACACAGGAGATGTGCCCATCTGCTTCTCCACCCTTCCCTCTCTCCTTCCTCTCTATCTCTCTCTTCTCCTCCTGCAACCAAGGCTGCATTGGAACAAAAGTTGGCCCTGGTGCTGAGGATGGCTCCATGGCCTCCACCTCAGGCACTAGAATGGCTCCAGTTGCAATGGAACAAAAACCCAGATGGGCAGAACTTTGCCACTTGGTGGGCTTACTGGGTGGATCCTGCATGCAGGAGTCTGTCTCTCTGCCTCCCTGCTTCTTCTCACTTCAGAAAAATCCAAAAAAACCCAACAACCCAAAATAAAAAAAATAAATAACTTTAGCAAATACCTATGCTGGATGCTATAAGAAATATAAAAGAGAATTATTTAGTCTAGAGAATCATAGGTAGTTGTGGGTGTTAGGCAAATGAGTTGGTAAAATTTGTATTTTTTCAGTTTGCTCACTTTTATTGTTAAAAAATGGTGCTGGACAACCACATGTGTGCTTGCCCTCA
Source organism: Saccopteryx bilineata (assembly GCF_036850765.1). Taxonomy (NCBI): domain Eukaryota; kingdom Metazoa; phylum Chordata; class Mammalia; order Chiroptera; family Emballonuridae; genus Saccopteryx; species Saccopteryx bilineata. The sequence goes on from NC_089494.1 coordinate 204,105,861, forward strand.
GAACAGGGCAGTTGATTGCAAATTGCAGATTGTATTCCTGCTTGGGAGGGGCCATTGTTTTTCTAATGTTTGCTGGAAGAGGGTTTTTTGTGGGCCCAGCCAGTCTTTGCAGGGAGAGCAAGCAGAGAGAATGTGGAGTGCTGAAGAATAGGCCAGTTTTTACAGAAAGAGAGAAGATGTGCAGATGGGAACGAGAGCTGAGGGGCTTTGCGAGCTCCACCAAGACTCTTGGGGCCTTTGATTCTAGGAGGAACTTGAGAGGATTCTCCTGGTTGTGGTACCAGAAAATGTGTCAGGGCTTTGGGAGCTCTGAATGAGAGGGAAACGATCTTCCCTGTGTGTTTGCTCATCTGCTGGTGCAAGACTTTAATAAAAAAATGGCCCACTATTTTTTGGCTCCACTGTTTCTATACCATCTGCCTGAATCCAATGTCAACCTGCATGTGAATGGCCATGATGGCAGTGGCCACTGGCCTTATAGTAGGTAAACTTTATTTTCAGATGAAGTGATTTTAAATATTAAAATAAAGAAAGGTTTATTAATTTTTAAGTATCAATAACTTTATAAATACAAACTGCTTTATAGTATATATAGATATATTTTAATAGGCTCTGACATTCTTACTACAAGGTATATTTTAAATATCAAAGGGTTGATGAAACTTGAATAATTAAACAATTAAATTATATTATACTTATTAGTTTTTCCTGTCAGTGAGAGAATAACCAATATCCTTGTATTTATTTGAATTGCTAGTGCATGCACCCCTGACCAAATTAAGACATGTAGAGTGGAACGGAACCAATATGGCCAGTGTGATTAATTTGATTTAAATCACTACTAGAATCCTAATTCTATGAAGAGACTTTATAAATTTTAGTATGATATGAGCCAACAAGGTTGCAGTGCCAGGGTTAATGTTTATGCCTGTGTCCTGGCTCAGTACATTATTCCCAAATGAAAACCAACTAAAAGCCATCTGAAGAGGAGATGGGTTGCCAGAGTAGACTTCTAATATTATAGCAATTTGTACACATTTCCTTCAGCTGTTTCATTGAGAAAGACTATCTTCAGCTCTAAGAGGCAAGTGCCTGGCACACAATGGTACCATAAAATTGTCATAAAATAAGAATATGAACATGATTATTATGTGGCCAAGAAGCTCAACATTGGACAGAAATAACAACAAAGGCCATACCTTGTATTTAATTAGGGAAAATTTGTGCTCCTACCCCAATCTATATTTTTCTTAATCTCTTCTTCTCCTGGTAGCTTATCCTTCCAGAAAGAAAAATAAAAGTACAACATGGGCACTAACCAGAACAGGAGAAGCAAACCCTCACTCCTTTAAGAATCTATGCAATAAAGTTTCATATTTCCATTGAGCTGTATCAGACATTCCAAGTTTAATATAAATATTTTTAAATATTTGCTCACTGTGTACACTTAAACATACCTAGAGGCATATCCAGAAAAATGATTACTTGTCCCACAGTGAACTTTCTACTCTGAGTCATGAACTTCATAACAGGAACAACTTACCACAAGTCAGATTTCTTTCTTTCTTTTTCTTTCTTTTGTAACAGAGAAAAAAAAAGTCTGTTTTTATTTCCTAACTTGCAATTACATTTCTATGCCAAACCAGACCTTTGGCTGTCTTTTCCTTTAAAATATAAACTTTCCTAGTATTAAGGACTTTTAAATTTTTCCTACAAAAACAGAGGTTTGCTATTTTTACCTAGGTTTGGTTTTGTTTGGCGAAAAAAAATGAGATATATGGAAACATACTATTTTTAAAGACTTCCTTTGATTCGTTGGGTAATGACTGTTAATATGGATTATGAAAAGTCAGGAAACGTTTATGTATCAAAGATTAAGTGTTAATCAGAGTAAACTGAATAGACTCTTGGAGTAGGGTTTGATTTTATAAAACTCTGTGATAAAAATCCTTTGTTAATACCTTCCAGATCAATGAAAATATTAAAGCAAGGTTATTTGCATCCATCAAATACAATGAGACCCACCGGCATCAAGGCTATGGAATTCTGGGCTTCATGTGCCCTGGGAGTCAAAGGCTGCACTGATCATCTATTAGCATATTTCCCAGAGACAGGACAGTGGAATGATTGAATATTTAACCAGTGCCAAGACATCACAATATACCGCCTCTACATGAGAATTGAACCTGTCAGCTCCTAAATTGTGTGCATCTTCAAGCAGTTACCACAGTTTACTATATGAAAACCATCACAATCACCTTCATTCTTACAGCAAATTGCTCCGTATATGTTAAAAAAGGATAATGTTGTATTTCCAACCATAATTGGCAGACAGGGATCATGTGTTTCATGTATATTTTATCATTGACCCAAGAGGGAAAGCAAAAAAAAAGGAGTGCGAATCACTGTTTACTTTTAAGGCAAACAATAATGGCTGTGTGGCTGATTTTTGTTTGTTTGTTTTTCATTTTGTTTTGTTTAAATAGATGAATTCTCAAAAACTTGCACTCAGTTTTATGGAGAATCTGATGTCATCCCATTAAGCAATGCTGGTCAGGTTTCTATGGTATTTTTGCATCTGCAAGCCACGCATTAATTTCCATCAGCTGCCAATACTGCTAAAATTAAGGCCAGGAAATCCACAGCTTGAGCAACTTAAGTGGGTTTTAAAATGGACATTTGTTCATGGTTTCTTTATAAGGTTATGATTTTGTTTAAGTATATGTTGTTTTGTTTAAGTACATGATTTTGTTTAAGTATATGTTGTTTTGTTTAAGTGCATGATTTTGTTTAAGTATATGTTGAAGGATCCCACTGTGGGATTTATTTCTATATAATTAGCTATAGCCATGTCCAAGGGGTATTTGAGATTTCCTGATTCCACTTCACTGTGTTGGAATGCCCTGCCCCAGTTTGGCTCGGAGACAATATTTCCTCTGGACTGGAGTTGTAAAGAAAGCAATTTAAAATGCATCAACATGGTGCCGGAGCCAGGCAGGATATTCACACTCAGCACTACCTCACTTCCTAACTGCTCAGCTGAAGTCCTCACTCCCTTCCCAAACATCCATATACATGTGAATTTGCACCAATGGGGTCCGAGCAGAATGAAAAGCAACATATTGGAACATCATAGAATAACTTAAAATTTCTAAGACCAAAATTTCCCCAGACTATCTTTTACAAAATGAAGAACCAGGAATTTTTATTTTACCTTAATTTTTGGTGCTGTAAAAGAAAAATTACAGAACTAGATACTAGGAAACCTGAGTTTTAGCCTTGGATCAGACATGAAATAATTAGATCATTCAACCAATTTTTATAAGTAGTCACTATGTGCTCGTCACATTGGTAGATGCCGGAACATAGAGGAAATTCACATTCCTTGCTCTTACAAAGTCTACAGTCTAGTGGTAGGAATTAAGTGGATATTTCATTTCAGCAAGTAAGAACTTTACCAGTCTACAGACCTAGCAGTAAAGTGGAAGGATTAAAGCAGCTGACAGTTTTAGCTATGATTTTATGATTTGGTGTTTAAAAAAGTCTATCTCACAAGTTAAGTGTTTTTAAAAGATACCATGTACCAAGCACTGTGCATTGAACTTTACATGCATGTTATCCCTTAAATTTTCACAGGAACACTATGAGGTCAGGAACTAACCTACAAATGTTATGTCAAGGTCACCATAGCTGGTAAGTGGCAAACCCAGAGCTGAGACCCAAATCTGTCTGCCTCCAAAGGTCATGCTCCTACAGCTCCAAATAAGACTGTCTCTGAGGGATATGGTTAAAATGGAATTATTATAATCTGCAAGACAAAAAGCGATGACACATTTTTAGGGTGAAACTGATGTGTTGAAGAGAAGATTAAGAAGAATCATTTCTAGATCACATCTGTTTAGAGACTGAGTAGAGATAGGTGCTATTATGTCCCATAATTTATATTGCTCTTATTAAACAATAATCAAAAGAGAAGAATGTGAACTGGAATGTGGTGATTGGGAATCATAAAACATTACCATATTTCCCCATGTATAAGACGTACCTTTTCTCTGGAAGAATTTGGGGTCTAAAAACTGGGTGCGTCCCATACAGTGGTTGTAAATTTTTTGACTTGCATTTCCCACTTTTTCACTTGGATGAAGAGGTGTATAAATTTTATGATGAATAAAACTTGAGTTTAATAACTTAATGTAATACATTTTTTTTTCATATTTCGGGCTCAAAATTAAGATGCATCTTATACATAGGAGCATCTTATACATGGGGAAATATGGTATTTGTCTGCATACATCTGCTGCTGGCTGGCTGAATAGAACACTTTAAACAATCCAGAGGCAGTGGGCTTGGTATCCTGAAAAGAACCTGGCCTGAGAACTGACTTTTGTCAGTGACTCTACATGGTTTTGGGAAATCATTTCCTGGAACTAAGATTCTGTGCTCTGATCTGCAGAACGGGGCTCTGATCTGGCCTCATTCTTAGCTTTTGTGACTGTTTCTAAAGGAATTAAACTTTATGATATAGTCTGACTTTGGAAGTATGATGGTACCTTGAGATACAAACAGACCTACATACAATTTTTTTAAGACACGAGCTGTGACTCAGTCTGTATTTTTGTTCGAGATACGAGCGAAATTCTGAGATATGAGTCCTGATTCAGGAAGCTGCCACTAGTTGGTGCGTTGGCGCACAGGTCCAATATCGGCAGTTTGATATATGAGTTGACTGACTTACGAGCTTGGTTACAGAACAAATTAAATTCGTATGTCAAGGTACCACTGTAAAAATCTCAATATCCATTTACTATATATTGATTGACCTTTGGCCTTTGTTTCCTATTAGAAACACTTTTTCCTTTTCTAATCCAAATACACACACACACACACACACACACACACACTCACACACCATCTCTCTGTGTCTGTCTCTCCCTTCTACCTGCCTAATTCCTAGTCGTTTTTTTCAGGTCTTCATTTTGTTAAGGAAGTTTTCACTGCTTCCCAGTCTTGGTTCAGTGTCTTCCTACCTATCTCTATAAAAGTAGCCTCTACTTTCTCTGTCACTGAGTTGCCATGAGGATTCAATTACATAATACATGTACAGTGCTTGGAACCAAGCTTGGTACATAACAGTACTCAATGACTGTTAGCTTATACCATCATTAGAGCCTTCCTCATGATTTCGAAACTTATGGCACTCTTTATTAGTCTCTTTGATTCTCTGTGTCAATAGAATTTATGGTTGCAACATCAGCAGCTTAGCCTGTGAATGGCAAGAGTGGGTAAATATGTTTTAATTAGTTGATGTTAAATAATATATAGCAATTTACATAAAGTAACTTTCATTTATACAAAAAGGCAAGTTCAGCCTTTAAGCCCTTACATTCTGGTGGACTAGACTGAAACATGCAATTTAAAATAACTTGATATGATAAAGGCTGTAATAAAGTAATAAACTTAGGTTTATGGAAACATAGAAAAAGAAGTAATAGATCTTGCCTGGGAATGAAGTATACACACTTCAGTTGACCCTTGTAGCACCAATATGATTTAAACTAGAAGATATGTGAAAGAAGGGTCACTTCACACAAGAAAAAAGATGGTATGAATAAAAATACTAGATGTAAAACTGCATATTGGGTTTGTATCACTGATGTTTTATTTTTCTAATTTTTTGAGTATTTTTTATTTTATAAATATTTATTCATTTTAGAGAAAGAAAGAGACACAGAGAATGAGAGAAGGGGAGCAGAGCATCAATCCTCGTATGTGCCTTGACCAGACAAGCCCAGGGTTTCCAAACAGCGACCTCTGTGTTCCAGGTCAACTTTTTATCCACTGTGCCACCTGTGCCACAGGTCAGACTGTATCACTGACTTTTTAGCTCCTGAGGAGGGTAGCTTTTGTGACTGTTTCTAAAGGAATTAAACTTTATGATATAGTCTGATTTTGGAAGTACGGTGAGTACTTACTTTATTGGAGAGCAAAGAAAGGTGAGAATGACTAGGTTTAGACTTTTAAATGTCTTTCATGTCAGTTGTTACATGGTTATCTGAAGCTTTCAAAAGCTTTTCCTTGTTTCTTAGTCACCTCTCAATACCATGCAATCCATATCTTATCTCTTATTGAAAAACTAGGTAAGTATTCATTCAAGCTATTAAATTGTGCTTATACTTTCACTTTATCTATTAAATTGTGCTTATATTTTCACTTTCTCTTTAAGATTTTTCATTCTCCATCCCAACTTCTGAATCACCTCTCAGATTGAGGTCATCATGTTCATTCTTTCTGCTGCTAAGCTCAGGTCATTAAAACATTTCTTACCTGATTTTCCATTCACAGTATATACCATTTACACAGCTCTGTTACTTCTGAAACATTGACTGTTGATCTGATCCATTAAGTTTCTACTTAACTTTTTTAAAATTTTAACAGAGACTGAGTGAGAGCCAGAGAGAGGGACAAATAGGGACAGACAGACAAGATGGGAGAGAGATGAGAAGCATCAATTCTTTGTTGTGGCACTTTAGTTGTTCATTGCTTTCTCATATGTGCCTTCACCAGGGGGCTACAGCAGAGCAAGAGACCCCATGCTCAAGCCAACGACCCTGGGCTTCAAGCCAACAACCTTTGGGCTCAAGCCAGTGACCCCACACTCAAGCCAGATGAGCCCATGCTCAAGCCGGTGACCTAGGGGTTTCAAATCTGGGTCCTCTGGGTCCCAGTCCAATGCTCTATCCACTGTGCCACCACTGGTCAGGCTCTACTTAACTTTTTAATTTAATCTGACAGAACCACTGTTTATTTTACTTTTAAAATAATAGTTTGTGTGCTTGCTTTGGCAACACATACTAACATTGAAATGATACAGAGAAAATTTGCATGACTCCTACACAAGTATGGCACCTAAATTCATGAAGCATTAAAATAACAATAATAATATTTTGTGAGAAGAAAGGATTGTTGCTATGTTCCACATGCTAAAAGGTTTGCATTTTCCTTTTATACTCTAATTATTGAAAGCTTGATCAGTGAGGTCATAATCAGTGGCTAAACTATCACAAATGTGCTAAATAAAATAAACCTTCTATGAAAAAAAAGCACTTTAAAAGTTTAAGTTAATGATATTTTATATTGTAAATATTCTCACAAATATAGTTAGCTATAAAAAACATTCCTCATCCTCAGGTTATAAATCAAGTTCAATTTATTCATGCAATTCTTTCTTTATTATAGAGAGATCTTTTTTCTCCTTAAAGAAGTTGCAAATCCACTTTTTGGTGATAAAATCTAAAGTAAGTATCAAATATTCTATGAGGGGTTGCAAAACTGTGGTTTTCTATTTTTATTATTTCATTAACATACATCAGTAAGAATTCTTAAAGCATTCTCTCATTAGGCAGGGCTGTTTGGTTATCTTCAAATTCAGTTCATAAAAGAAAGCAGGATATATTTATATTCTTAGTTTTGGCTTTTAAGTAAGATAGCTAATGAGTTGGATTTTGTCTAGTTTTGTTAGTTCTCTCTCTCTTATGTTATGAACGTATCGGTTTTTACATACTGAATGCGTTCCAACAATTTGGATTCATTATTCTCTTTGCCATCCTCGGTAAAATTTAAAATGTTTCAAACTTTACCACTTTTGTTTGTTAAGATACTCCTCATTTTGGCTTCTGTGGTGTTTCAACATAAGTCATATTCTCTGCATTTTGACCACACCCAAATCTTAGGCTCATCTTATATATCCCATCTTAGACTTAGAAACGTCATTCTTCAGGTGCTTTTATGGAAATATAATAACTAATATAGATAATAAACTAGGCAATAGACATGTTCATGGCTCTTAAGTTATGATTGCTTTTCAGTGGACAAAATTAGGAAGTTTCTTGGGATATGTTTTTTAATCAATTCATACAAATATTTTCAATTAAAATGTTTTTAAAAATACATCCAGTTATTCCATAATAGTGTTTACAAAACTTCCTCATTCCTTTTGATATTTGCATATTATTTTCCTTAATTTTAGGGAACGCTAAATCAGTGCTACTATAGTTTCTAATTTTTCATTCTCAAGTGCCAATACAATTTTGGGTACTCTGATATGACTTATAGTATAATTAAAGAAATATTAAAGTGAGGTGGCTTAGAAAAGTATTTCCCTGTAACTTATATAAATGTTACAACCAGAATGTTTGCAAATACTTCCTCCTCCTTTTGGTTCATCTTGTTACAACATCTAATCTTACTATCAACCTTATAGTGGACTGAATATTTGTGTGCCTGCAATATTTATATTGACCCCCTAAACCCAAGGTGATGGTGTTAAGAAGGTGGAGGTAAGGCCATTGGAATGGAATTAGGGTCAGATGAAGTCATGAGTGTGCGGTCCTCATAATGGGGATTGGTGTTCCTATAAGAAGAAAAAAGACCAGAGTTCTCCCTCACTCCGCATCATAGGAGGATGTAGCAATAAGGTGTCTATCTGCAAGCCAGGATAGGAACTTCACTAGGAACCAAATTGGCCAGCTCCTTGATCTTAGACTTTTCAGTCTCCACAACTGTGAGAAATAAAATTCTATCTATCCTTTAAGTCACCCAGTCTATGACATTTAGTTATAGCATCCCAAGCTAAGATAAACCTTCAACATTATTTACCCACTGCCAGATATAAATAAAATAAAAACTTAGGAACATCTATGTTATTAGAAATTATGTATATTGCCCTGGCCGGTTGGCTCAGTGGTAGAGCGTCGGCCTTGAGTGCAGAAGTCCCAGTTCAATTCCTGGCCAGAGCACACAGGAGAAGCGCCCATCTGCTTCTCCACCCCTCCCCCTCTCCTTCCTCTCTGTCTCTCTCTTCCCCTCCCGCAGCGAGGCTCCATTGGAGCAACAATGGCCCAGGCGCTGGGGATGGTTCCTTGGCCTCTGCCTCAGGCGCTGGAGTGGCTCTGGTTGCAACAGAGCGACGCCCCAGAGGGGCAGAGCATCACCCCCTGGTGGGCAGAGCATCGCCCCCTGGTGGGCGTGCCGGGTGGATCCCGGTCGGGCACATGTGGGAGTCTGTCTGACTGTCTCTCCCTGTTTCCAGCTTCAGAAAAATACAAAAAAAAAAAAAAAGAAATTATGTATATCCACTTTACATGAGTATTTTTTAAGACAAACCTCCAAAATCTTTCTTTCACCTTATGTAGCAGATGAGTGTAAGGTATTTTTCCCCACTGAGAAGGAAGGAAGGGGACTGGAGCCATGAAGTGTGGAATAATAAAAGGCTTTATTGAGTACAGAGAGCGCATCCCACCAGACAAGGTTCTATGACCCCAAGGAAATATGGAGGCCAAGGAAGTCACAAGGATTAAACTGCATGAGGGATATTTAAGGGTCCCTAGGGTGGGCGAGCTAATATGATGTAGTGAAATCTCACTGGCTGGCAGAGGGTTGCTTTTTTCCAAAGGGCTCCTGGGAAGTTTCTTTTGACACACTTGGTTGTGGGTGGTCCCAGCCAAAGGTCGCAGGCCTGACCTTTCCCCATTATCCGCCAACCTTACAATGAGAAGGAGCTATTTTGGGGACACCATCCAAGGGCAGGGACTTCTTTCCTATAACTCACACTGAGGATAAGTCCTGCCGGGGGTGAGGACGATGGAGATGCAAAGACCCGACTCCGGGGACCAGGTTCAGTGACACAGATCCACTTTATTCAGGAAGTAAGCTAGCTTATACACACAGGTTCAGCCTATAGGATGTTACAGTGCATCCTTCATAGCCAATGGCTGAAAAGATCAGGGAGCTGCGTGGTTGGCGCTAAGTCACTTCCTTATAGTGGGCAAGCTTCCTTCCTGGGTATGCTCAGGAGGATTCTGGGAGCTGGAGTATTCTCACAGTATTGCAATAGCTGCAGCTACTAGGAATGTACTCTGTGCTCACCCACATCTTCCCCTTCTCTTTTAATTAAGGCCAATTGGACTTGATGAATGACAGTTTGCTGTTGTAGCTTCTGAATGCTACGCATTATGCAACAGAACCCTAGTAGAACTAAAACAACTATAATACCTATTATATTATATGCTAATAGATTAGCTGGATTTAACAATGAGGCAGGCTTCTGTAATGTTGGTCTAGTAAGGAAATAGAGCAGGGGTCTTAAACAGGAGATTCTACCTAGGGGTCGGGATATCATTTCCCTCCCATTGTGTTACAGAGACCTTCTAGGTACCGTTAAACAAAGTTCCATTTTGATTATAAAAAATGGACGTAGGTCAATGCATGTCTCCTTCCAACAAAGGTCCCAGCATCCATACACAGAATGGATGGCTTGCCATGGACTGCATACTGCATATGGTTGCAAGGCACATTACAAAAATTACAACAACATGACAAATCATACGATTTCAACAATTACAAAGGTACATTTCACCAGTCTCTGAGCACTTTGCCAAAAGCACAAAATGTCCTCAGCCTTCTTTCTAGCCATGGGAAAAACTTCCCAGGGCAGAGGAAGGGCCTCCAGTAAAGCCACCCCCCACGCCCATCAGGGTATTTCACATTGTCTAAAATCCGTAAATCCATCCAAGAAAGAAGCCAGTGCTCACTCCAGTCATAGTCCAGGAAATCAGTCCACACACATGAGGTCTCAGCCACCCCCCTCATCCCTGCCATCCTGGCAGGTCTTACACTGTCCCAAAGAGGAGCACGTAGCAATGGCAGTCAGCATTTCCATCTCTGCTCCAGAGAGCATGATGGGATCCACCCCTATGTCCCAAAATGTCAGTGAACCCACCAGCGGCTTAGCAGGCACTCTCTGCTGTTCCAGCAGTCATTCGGTGATGCAAGCCTGACTTCCGTTTATCCTCCTGCCATAGCTGCTGCCATTTACCTTTTGGAGTCTGCAAATCTCAACTCTGGCCCAATTCTCCTCATCCTCCAAAGATGAACTGAAAACACCAGCTCGAGCTGCCAGGCTTGAGACCTGGGCTGCCACCACCTGCATCTGGGGTCAGCAGTTACTATAGCACACATAAGCAAGAACAGAGTACCAGGGCCTGGGGGCCATCAGGGGCAATTCTCTGTGTCTGCCCCGCCAAAGCCTCCATATCCATCCAGGTGATGGGGCGTGCCGGCTGTGAGGTCTTCTTCTGGATCACTGAGGACTTTCTCCCCTCAGGCATAGTCGGTGTGGAGAAGGCCAGGGCTGTGGCTTTGGACGAGTGAAGACTGAACCATTTAGTGGGTGCCCAAGAAATCCTGTCAAGCAGGTTGGGGGGTTACTTGGATCCAAATTGGCTGAAAAACACAAGCATAACCTCTCCCTTGTGTTAGAAGAGGGTGTGGTCCCCGCCACTGTGCCATGGCTGGGTCCTTCCAGTTTCATTTCAGAGAGAGGGGCAGGGGAGAGAGAGAGCGAGAGATACAGAAAAATAGACAAGACAGACAGACAGAAAGAAAAAAGACACATGGGGGCATATAGGCTGGCCCATGGGTCTGCAGCAGGAACACGTGTTGGAGAAAATGGCATCAGAGAGGTTGGGGTGGGGCATTGAGTCCCAGCAGGGAATGCGGAGGTAGCGACTTCTGCTTTTTCCGGCAGCAGAGCTGATGGTGCAGTTAGCAATTCAGATGGTTTTGTTTCTGCACGCTTGGTCGCAATTTTGTCAAACTCGGAGGCTAAACTACTTTCCTCCTCAGTGGAGGGGGGGTGAATAGGAAGGTAGAGGTTCCTCTGAAAGAGGAGTAGACTGTAGGACCTTAGGGACTGGTGGAGGGTCCCCAGCAGGAGCACCGGTCAAGCAGGCGCATATTGCCAATAAGGCAGGAGTGAGGCCAAGAGGGAAGGTTTGCCCCCATGCACCTCGGCCGAACGAACACATCGGAGAGCTCAGGCCCAAGTATTCGGGTCCCAGAGCAGCGCATCCTCAATCCAGGGATTGAAACCAGAGAGGATCTCCCAGTAAATACAAGGATCCTTTTCACAAACTTCAACTCACCTACTCTGCAATAGGGCGTGCAGGGCTCGAGCCTGTGGAGCTCGGGAGTGGGGGTGAAGGTTTACCATTGCAGAGGGTCAATCACCCATCCTTTGGATGCCGGTTAGGCGCCTGCCCAATGTAGGGTGCCAGTTATGGACAAGTCCTGCCGAGGATGAGGATGACGGAGACATGAAGACCTGACTCTGGGGACCAGGTTCAGTGACGCAGATCCACTTTATTCAGGAAGTATGTTAGCTTATATACACAGGTTTAGCCTATAGGATGTTACAGTGCATCTTTCATAGCCAATGGCTGAAAAGATCAAGGAGATGCGTGGTTGGCGCTAAGTCACTTCCTTATAGCAGGCGAGCTCCCTTCCTGGGTATGCCCAGGAGGATTCTGGGAGCTGGAGTATTCTCACAGTATTGCATTAACTGCAGCTGCTAGGAATGCGCTCTGTGCTCACCCACATCATATCATCTATCTTAAGAGTTTTTGCCAAGGGTTGTTTAGACTTCCAACACACCATAGGCTCTGCTAGACTTTAGGCTTTTCAATCAGAGATGAATAAAAAAAAAAAAATTAAGGCATAGAGTACATTGCCAAATCTGATAGCATAAAGTTATTATGATTATCTTTTTTTTAATCAGAAAAAAAATGTGACTTCCCCATAGTCTCTTAACTCTAGTTCTATGTTATCACTTCATTTACAAACATAAATTTTAAGCACAGATATATGATTTCATTATAAGATGTTAAAGAACAAATATTCAACCGAATAAATTTTCAAGATCTTATTGGCAGGATCCCAGCTAGATAATGAAGACGTTCTCTGAGAAGTTGTATGAAATAGAAAGTTTTTATAGGCTAAAACTGGGTGGAACAAGAAAGTTATTAGCAAAAGAAAAGAAAGGATTGTTTCAGTCCAAAGCACCTTTTTTTGGTGTAAGTGTGGCTGAGGTCTTGTCAGGCAGATTACTTCACTAGTGTTGATCAGAAGTTTCCAGACTAATTGGTTTAAGGTCAAATTCCTGAAAGAGGCTGAAACTGCAATTAAGTCTTGGTCTGTTGTCTAGGGGCAAAGGACTCCATGTTGGACCTGTTATTTCTTTCTTTTTATTTATTTATTTTTGACAAAAACAAATAAAAAAGGTATGTATTACTCATATTTTTTTTCCATTGTCAAAAAGCTGCCATATACTATTTTATATGACATTGATGTACCAAAGGTTTAATTGGCAGATAATTTAGAGTTGACTATATTTTACCACTTTTAATATAATTTTATCCTCATTCATACCCTAGTAATTTACTATAAGACATCTCAAAACATTTAATTTTTAAAAATATTTTCTCAATATCAAAGTAAGACTATAGTGAGAATTGAAGAGGTAGATTTCAAATGACTGCTTATGGTTTTCCATTGTCCCTTCAATGAGAAAACATTGATCTAAACTTTCACCTTGTCTCCATGTGTCTTTACTAGCTCTTCTCTACAGAAGAGAGAGGAGATCATGGCATTTGTTGGGCAAGGAGACAAGCATTGGGTCAGTTTTTAAGTGGGAAGACTTACTGTGGCTTAAATACAGGTTTCCATGATTTACAGCTAGTTTACCACCCCCTGGTTGCCTTGGGGACCACATTAATCTCTTGCTGTCTGTTCAGGTTCCTCTGCCTGAGGTCAGAGGACACAGTACAAATTTGGTTAGAGTAGATGACCGGCTAGCAGTCCAGAAGAATTATATGATGGAGTTGAAAACTTACTGAGGCTTGTCTCAAAAGCAGACATCTTGGGGCAGGTATTAGTAACTTAACCTTATATTAATAATGAATTCAGTACTCTGTATCCCATTTGACATATTTCTTCTGTCTTTAAAACTCAGCAGAGAGAAGTAAGTATATCTGGGCAGCACATTTGAATACCAATACTTGACACTGAAAGCACTATATGCCATTCTGTGCTTCCTGTGTCAATGAAATGCCTTCCTCCACTCCTGTCATCACCAAGGACCATTAACATCTTTTTTAGACTCTAGAGATCCACAGAGTCAGAAAAATTAACAACATAGATTTTGGACCCAGATTGACTAAAATCAGAATCCTTGATCTGCAATTTACCAAACTGTGTGATACTGAGCATCAGTTTACCTTTCTGTGCCTTAGTTACCTTGTCTGTACAAAGCAATAATAATAATATCATATTAAATACTATATCATTATGATAATCCTAATGCTATGCAATAGGACTTAAAGAATATATACATTTTTTTACATACATATTTCATACATATCATAAATTCTGGTTAATGTTTTTATTATGATATATAGTTTTTATAAAATTTATAATTCATTCCATGGTATTGAAAGTTGCAAGAGGGCAAATGGTATTATTTCAAAGATACAATTGAAAAAATTTTAAAGTTATAAATATATTATTTTAAAAATAATATATAATTAATATTTTATAATATAAAATAATATATTATATAGTAATATATAATATTTTAAAAATACTATACTATGTACACACACATATGAAATGGGAATATTTAATAATAATATAATTATATAATGTAACATGGTGACTGAAAAAAATCAAACAAAAATATTTTGTGAATAAAGATAGACAACTAAATGCAAAATAAAATAGATATTCTTTGCTCTGTGATGGTTTAATTACAGATGTATTTAAAAGAAGGAAATTAAGCTCTGGAGGACCTTTGCAAAGTTATAATTTCATAAAACTAAAGAAAATATTTCCAGTTTTGAGATTAATGCACGCATACTTTTATTAAGATATACATAGAGAAGGAAAGGTAGACCTACATTGTAATTCAGATTTGCCTACTTACAGATGGTAACATTCTGTGCAGTAATAATGCTTTCAAAACCATTTGCAAATTTGTCCAGCAACAACTCTGCCTTTAATGATGAAGTTTCCACAGTGGCAGATGGCAGAGCGTGCAGTTAAGGATGCTGCCGACCCACCCGGGTTATGTCTGTCACTAAAGAGATCTGGCTCCAAAAGCCAAAGTCTGTTGAGGTCACAATGGCTATTGCTCCATTGGAATGACTTGATTGATCACATTTGTGGTTATTCCATAAATGATGACCTTATAGATGGGGTCCTGGTAGTTTCATTCTGTTGTAAGAAAGTGATATACAGAAAAACAGTGTCTGCAGTCTATCGACATATTATAGAAACAAAGGGGCAATTAATGAAACTTACAAAATATACAGTCATTGATTTCACTGACCCTCTGTGTCTGAGTGATTAAGTAGCCTATAAGAGTCTCACAGTACTACTTTTAATATCCATGTCACATTTAGGAAGAAAAAAAAACAGAACAAGACAAGGGAATGTATTGTTTAATGAATAATAATTTTTTTAAAAATCAGCAAAGATTACTGTTCTAATGAGAGCCTATAAGTGTAATTGAGATCCATTTACTCTCAAGGCACCTAAATTGGCAGATCATGCAGATAAAAGAAAATAAATAAATCAACTTCAGTGCCCAAGTGAACCCTTGGTATACTTTGAAGAAAATCATGTACCATTACATAGGAAGTTTAACATAATATAATACCACTTACGAAGTATACATTATTGAAATCGTCAAGTTTCATTTATCGTGTGACATTGTGGGACTCATTATGTAGTGAGCGAGTGGGTGTACCTTTCATAATTGAATTTATTCTCAGAATGTGCCTTAGGCACTACTAGGAAAAAAGTGCATCCTAGTCTCCTTGTTTATTGAACAGTAATATAGAAAAATTGCACAAAAATATTCTCTCATGTCACTGACTACAATAAGAAACATAGCTCTTGGAATAAAGTTGCACATTAATAGCAATAACAATAATGATTACCATTATAAATACTTGATCTACTCGGAAACTTCTAATTATTCACATATATTACTTTTCTTCACTTTTTGAAAACCATAAGACCCATTTACAGATTCCATGAGGAGCCAAGCTAGTGATCTGCTGAACTAATGAGAGCTGCCTGTTAAATTTTCAAGAAATTTGCAAGTTATTATTAAACATAACCATTATTAAAAATTAAATTATATAGAATACTATTACATAAATTATATTAAGATAATGTAATACTCAAAATTCACCGTCTTAATAATCTATTTTATTACATAATAATCTATATTCTTGAGGAGTTTTTTTTACATCTATTGTTTACATATGTATTAATACAAGAGTGAAATACTATGAATAATATGTTGTTACTGTGCATTTCTTCCCAACTCTACTGAGTGATGCTATGCCATTCAGGTAGCTTGAAATCAGCCACAGCGGAAATTTATACCGTGGAGATTGGCAAATGTTGTAAATCAGGGCTTTCCCTTCCCAAGAGCCAGTTGTTAAAAAATTATTTTCTGACTTTAAGGCACACTCTTTGGAATGGTTTGAGGCATGGATTTTTAATATGATCTCTATTGACTTTGGGAAAGGGGTATCAGCATAGGAATAAGTTTTTTTCTGAAGAGACAGTCCATAGCTTTTGTTAGATTCTCAGAGACTCCATAAATTAATCTTAAAAATTTGACAAAAGGCATTTCTATAGAAAAAAATTGGTATATATTTTCTGCAAGCATTATTTTCCTCTAAAATAAAGAAACCAAATAGCCTGCATTAGATATAAGTAAGAATGTTGCCCCTCCTAATGTGTCCCAGAAACTGTACTTCTTGTACATATTTTACCCAGTAAAACTTTCTACCTTCATCTTCCCTTGATGTTTCCTCTTTAAAAAGGTTCCCAGATTTGGAAAACAAAGCAAAAGAACAACTCTTAATAAAATTTAAAAGAATAAAATATGTAGAAAGAAATATAACCAATAAAATCAAAGTTCTGTACACCAAAAACTATAAGATATTAAGAAAATTGCAGAAGACAAAAATAAGTGGAAAGCTATCTCATGTTCATGGATCAGAAGAGTTAATATTGTTAAAATGTCCATACTCTGCAAAACCATCTACAGATTTAATGCTATTCCATGAAAATTCCAATGGCATTTTACACAAATACAGAACAAATAAACCTAAAATTCTTATGGAACTACAAAAGACCCAAAGTAACTAAAGCAATCTTGAGAGAGAACAATCAATGCAGCAGAAATCACAGTCCTAATTTTAAACTATATTACAAAGCTATAATAATCAAAACAGTATGGTACTGGCATTAAAACAACACATAGAGCAATGGAACAGAATCAAGAATCCAGAAATATATATATATATATATATATATATATATATATATATATATTCAACAAATATTATACAAGGGATTCAAGAATACTCAATGGGAAAAGGATAGTCTCTTTAATAAATTTTATTTGGAAAACTGGATATCCACATGAAAAAGAATAAAATTGAACTCCTATTCTATACCATTCTAACAAATTAACTTGAAAAGGTTTAAGGATTTAAACATATGATTTGAATAGCAAAACTCCTAGAAGAAAACAAAAAAAGAAAATTCTTTAACATCAGGATTGGCAATGATTTTTTTGGACATGAAGCCAAAAGCCCAGGCAAGTAAAGCAGAAATATACAACAAGGACAATATCAAATTAAAAAGCTTATGTATAGCAAAAGAAACCATTAACAAAACATAAAGGCAACCTATAGAATGGGAGAAAATATTAGCATATTATATATCTGATAAGGGATTAATATCCAGCTATATAAAGAACATGAAGAACTCAACAGCAAAATAAAAAACAATCCAATTAACAAAAGGGCAGTGGAAATGAATAGATTTTTTTCCAAAGAAGACATCAAAATGATCAACAAGTACATGAAAATGTGCTCAACATCAGTGATCATGAGGAAATGCAAATGAAAACCACAATGACATATCACTTCACAACTGTTAGAATGGTTGTTATCCAAAAAATAGTAGATAACAAATACTGGTGAGTATGTGCAGTAAAGAGAACCATGGTGCACTGTTGGTGGAAATGTAAGTTGGTAGGGCTGTTATGAAAAATATTATGAAGGTTCATCAAGAAATTAAAAATAGGATTATTTATATCCTATTATTAGGATTATTTTAAATTAAAAATAGGATTGTATAATTCAGAAACTCACTTCTGGGTATATATGAAGGGTATAAAATCACTATTTCAAAAATATATCTGAATGCCAGGCTCAATGCAACATTTTCCATGATAGTGAAGACATGGAAACAATTTAAATGTATGAAGGGATAAGAAAATGGGATGTATGTATATACAAAGGAATATTATTTAGTCATAAAAGAAAAAATCCTCCATTTGAGACAACATTAATGGAACTTTGAAAGTATTATGTTAAGTGTAAGAAGTCAGACAGGGAGAGATAAAGACTGTATATGATCTCACTTATCCTTGAATCCAAAAACTGATAAAATCATAGAAACAGTAAAATAGTGGCTGTCAAGGGCTAAGAAGTGAAGGAAATGAAGACATGTTGGTCAAAAGGTACAAACTTTAAGTTATCAGGTGAATAAGTTCCAGGGGTAGAACATATAGCATAGTGACTATGGTTAATAATAATGTGCTGTAGACTTGCATGTTGCTATGAAAGTAGTTTTCTCACCTTAACAACAACAAAATGGTAATTATGTAAAGTAAAAAATGTGTTAACTAGTCTTATTGTGATAAAACATCTTATAAGATATATATGTATAAACTAAAAATATTTGGCACATATTTATTCTAAAATATTATTTATTTTTAACTGAAGTTTAAACTTAACTAGGTGTTCTGTATTTTATGTTGCAACTCTATTCTTAAAGGCCTACTTACCTCATTCTTCTGTCTTACTTTTCTTCTCATTAAAAAAATATATTGGATTATTGAGCCACAGTCTGGCTTTTATAATTATGTGAATAAGAGTTTGTTATGTCTGAATTTAATTCCAGTTCCATCACTTACAAGTTATAGCTTTGGGAAAATTATTTAACTTCTGCAATCCTCAGTTTTCAAGTCTATAAAGTGGGCCTTCTTAGTATTGCTAACAGGAGTAAATAAGATAACATATGTAAGAGTTACTGTAGTGCCTGCCAGTTAGTAAGCCCACAATATATACTAGCTCTGGTAATGGTTGTATTGACATCACATTCTCATTGTCATAGAGTTTCAGCCCTCTGGATTACCACTGACCCCTGCCATTTCTAACATACCTGCCTTCTATTTCTTACTTCATCTACTTTTTTCTCTGGAATAATCATCTAACTAATATAACAGGTTCTGTATATCACCATTAGAAGAACCCAAAAACTTCACCAGATTTTATTTCCTGGTTTTATGTTTTTTTCCAGCTTTACTGAGATATAAATGACATATAATGTGTTTAAAGGTTAGGTGTGCGACATGATTATGTACTATACTTATATATTGCAAAATAATTACCACAGAAGGATTAGTTAACACCTCCATGGCCCCACATAATTACCTTGTGTGTGTGTGTGTGTGTGTGTGTGTGTGTTTGTGTGTATGTGGTGAAAACATTTAAGATACTCTTTTAACAACTTTCAAGTGTAAAATACAGTATTATTAAGTAAATCACCATGTAGTGCATTAGATCCTCCTGGTTTTTTTGTTGAAAGTGGCCTGAACATGCTCATTTATACTGAGGGATCAGAGCCAACTCAACCCTAAATTTGCTAACAGTGGCCAGAGAGCTAGCTAGTGAGGAGGTTAATAATGACACCTGATTGAGTCTAAATTTTTTCAAAAGCTGTATTAGGGGCTTTTGCATATGCTTTTCATTTAATCCTTATAATAACTCTATAAATATTACTATTAATATTTTTAGATATGGAAAAAGAGACGTGAGTGGTAACAAGCAAATACAGATATTTGAATTTGGAAATTGGTAATGAATTCTTCATACTTAGATAATTTATAATAACTTACTTGGTATAGGTATTCTTGAGGTATTTATTTTTCTGCACAGATGTTCATATACACAATCTGATTTATCCTTACAACCATCTTAAAATTTAGGAAAATAAATTATAACAGGAATTACTTTCTCCATTATATAGGCAATGAAACTGAGACACTGAGAGGTTTACTGTTTAGCCCAGAATTATGCAGTTATTAGAGATATTACTAGAATAGAATCCTCTAGTTCAATACCCTCAGTTTTCCAACTGTTCCAGCAAGGGAAAACAGCTTTCATCACACATGAAAATGCTGATAATTTCTTTGGCTACCTGGAATACCATGATAGTACAAATTCTAAGACTATTTTTAGGTTCAACAGGAAGGAACACCATGATAAATTAGTAAAATTTGCCATGGGCATAGAAGGTGAGGGGCAATAATGATGACCTAACGGGAGGGTATTGAACAGGCTAGCTGAGGAAAGTGTGAGATGCCCAACACAAACAATAAATTATCAAACTTTAAAGTGCCCAATCCAGGAAGGTCTAGGAATTCTTTATTAAAAAACCCAAAGTGATAATACTGTGTCATTTAATTGCCCAAAAGAACACAGGGATGGGGTCATATATTTCAAGCCATCATTTGCTTTTCTTTTACTGGAACTTGTTTCTCTTACAAAAATAATTTTTTGGGCCCTGGCTGGTTGGCCCAGTGGTAGAGCATCGGCCTGGCGTGCAGAGGTCCCGGGTTCGATTCCCGGCCAGGGCAAACAGGAGAAGCGCCCATCTGCTTCTCCACCCCTCCCCCTCTCCTTCTTCTCTGTCTCTCTCTTCCCCTCCCACAGCTGAGGCTCCATTGGAGCAAAGATAGCCCGGGCGCTGGGGATGGCTCCTTGGCCTCTGCCCCAGGCGCTAGAATGGCTCTGGTCGCAACAGAGCGACCAGAAGGGGCAGAGCATCGCCCCCTGGTGGGCAGAGCGTCGCCCCTGGTGGGCATGCCGGGTGGATCCTGGTCAGGTGCATGCGGGAGTCTGTCTGACTGTCTCTCCCCATTTCCAGCTTTGGAAAAATACAAAAAAATAAAATAAAATAATAATAATAATAATAATAATTTTTTGTTAATCAGATTAGGTTAAATGTTCCTTTCACTCATGGCTTACTCTAATAAAATGGCAGTTCTGCATATGTGGCAATTTTTGAATATGAGCTTACACAAAAAACAGGTGTTTATGTACCCCCCTCCTTTCAAGTGAGTAACTTTAAATTCATGGAAGATTTGTTGAATAAACATATCACCTTGTGTAGATTATATACACACTATTTTAATGCTTGTGATTTAATAACAAATATTGTATATGTCATGGTCACAAATCCAGGTGGGCTGCATTATAAAAATTGGCTTCTTTCCTTAGCTCAATCAGGTATGTAAATCGACATCAGGAATTCATTAAAGTACTAATAACATAAGATAGTGATTGATTTATTTACTTATATTAGTAGTAACAATTTCCTATTCAAATATAGTCTTTTATGAAACCCCAGTGTATAAATGGGAAAATGTGAAAGTCCTGAAGCCTGGACCATTCAGGCCTCACCCCTGAAAACTGCAGGTTACCAGAGCACAGGTTGAGAGACCACAGATATAACACATTTTTTAATTGATTTTTTTTGTTTTGTTTTGTTTTTGTTTATATAAATTTTTATTAATGTTAATGGGGTGACATCAACAAATCAGGGTACATATATTCAAAGAAAACATGTCCAGATTATCTTGTCATTCATTTATGTTGCATACCCATCACCCAAAGTCAGATTGTCCTCCGTTACCTTTTATCTAGTTTTCTTTGTGCCCCTCCCCCTCCCACTCCCACTCTCCTCCTTCCCTCCCACGCCCCTCTCCCCCCCACCCCTGGTAACCACCACACTTTTGTCCATGTCTCTTAGTCTTGTTTTTAGGTCCCACCAATGTATGGAATCATGTAGTTCTTGGTTTTTTCTGATTTACTAATTTCACCCCGTATAATGTTATCAAGATCCCACCATTTTGTTGTAAATGATCCGATGTCATCATTTCTTATGGCTGAGTAGTATTCCATAGTGTATATGTGCCACATCTTCTTTATCCAGTCTTCTATTGCAGGGCTTTTTGGTTGTTTCCATGTTTTGGCCACTGTGAACAATGCTGCAATGAACATGGGGCTACATGTGTCTTTACATATCAATGTTTCTGAGTTTTGGGGGTATATACCCAGTAGAGGGATTGCTGGGTCATAAGGTAGTTCTATTTTCAGTTTTTTGAGGAACCACCATACTTTCTTCCATAATGGTTGCACTACTTTACAGTCCCACCAACAGTGAATGAGGGTTCCTTTTTCTCCACAACCTCTCCAGCATTTGCTATTACCTGTCTTGTTGATAATAGCTCATCTAACAGGTGTGAGGTGGTATTACATTGTAGTTTTGATTTGCATTTCTCTAATAATTAATGAAGATGAGCATCTCTTCATATATCTGTTGGCCATCTGTATTTCTTCCTGGGAGAAGTGTCTGTCCATGTCCTCTTCCCATTTTTTTATTGGATTGTTTGTTTGTTTGTTGTTGAGTTTTATAAATTCTTTGTAAATTTTGGATATTAGGCCCTTATCTGAGCTGTTGTTTGAAAATATTATTTCCCATTTAGTTGGCTGTGTGTTTATTTTGTTGATAAGACATTTTTTAGCACTGTCTGGACAATGAGTGATTTTATCTCTTGAAAGATCTATGAATTTAGCCTTTTATTCACTTCTTTAATCCGTGGAAATAATTCACAAATAATAGGAAAACCATGGGATAGGAAATCAAGATACTAAATTCTGATTGTATCAATAACAATCTTCAAATGCAGCCCAGTTCTTTCTTGACTTTACAGTTTTTTTCTTCATCTTTTAATTAAAACTTTGGAAATGTATAAACTTCATTGATTTATTAAAGACCTACAATATCAAAATACAAAAAGCTAGCATAGATTGTAGAATTTCTAGAACTCCAATATTCTAAGAATCGGTGCCTACATATATGGAGATCATTGTAGTCACAAATATCATTTTGCTCCTAATATCACCTCAATGTGCTCTATTTGATGTCCTCTGCTTCGTAAAGAATAACATTTTAATGACATCCAGTTTGACTTCTAAGAATAATTTTCAATTAGCTAACTTTTGTATGATTAATGTATTTGTTAAAACATTTTAAAACCTTAGTTCAATGATTTAATCTGATATTTATAGGCACATAAAATACATTAATACATACACACATATAAAGAGCTCCATAATGTTAAAAGTCAGAGGTTATATGATATTAATAATTGCATATATGACAGCATCTAACAAAAACTGTCATATATTAAGTAATTGATAAATATTCTTTTTAACTGAATAGAATTAAATGTGTGTATATGGTATATATGTGTGTGTATGTATATATATATATATGGTATATACAATATATATATATATACAATTCTCATATATCCTTGTGTTTTCAAACACTGTCTTGCCAAAGACACATAAAATAAGTAGTATAGTATAGTAGTTAAAGGATGTAATTTAATATCAGAAAGACTTGGACTCAGATCCTTGCTTTGTCTTTTTAAACCCATATGACCTTGAATAAATTTTTTGACTTTGACCAATTTCAGTTTTTTCAACTTTAAAATGAGAAAGATAAAACAATACCTTCATTGTGCTAATGTTTAAAGAAGATAAATCATCTATTTTACTTAGCATAGTAGTTTGTACAAAATAAATACCCAGTAAATATTAGTTGATATTGTAATTAATAATATTAATCTCAATATTGGCATTACTAACTTTAATATGTTAATCTCAGTATTGTCATTATTATAAAAAAGTGGATTTTGGAAGGTTATACAAATAATTCTTATTGAAAATAAAGTAAATATATATATGCTTAAAGACCACTTATGTGTAATTTGCATATAATGCTGAATTTTTAAAATATTTCTTTAAATTCTCACATTCAACCTGTGAGGTAGCTGTTATACCCATTTCACAGAGAAATTATGGAACTCAAAATCATACAGTTGGTAACTCACAGTTGCAATATTCCAATATAATATACCAATCCACCATATGTCAAGTTCTATGCTAAATGCATAAGCTGATGTTTATTTATGTAACTATGTAATTTAATATTGCTAATGAGTGTACATATTGAATTATTTTAAACGTAGAAACAATAATCTCAATGTGATGCAAAAGAAGTAAGGGGAAGTAACCCTAAGAAGATATAGAATAATCACACCATCAGTAGAATACTAGTTCAGATTTTTTCAATATTTTAATTATAAGCATAGCCCTTCTTCTAAAATTCCTACAAATTAAAAGTGTTTAGAAACTTACTAATTCTGCCTGACATGTGCTGGAGCAGTGGATAAAGCTTCAACCTGGAATGCTGATGTCGGCAGTTTGAAACCCTGGACTTGCCTGGTCAAGGCACATATGGGAATTGATGCTTCCTACTCCTTCCCCCTTCTCTCTCACTTTCTCACTCTCTCTTATCTAAAATGAATAAATAAAATCTAAAAAAAAAAGATCTTTCTACAAGAAACTTGCTAATTCCCTCAAATTAAATAAATATCTAACATGTACACATCAATTTTGAAAAATTTAGCAAGTTTCTGTCATGGCTTTTCTTTGTAACTTTCCCTAGGTTTAAGACCTGGGTCTAGAAAGGGATAAAATAATAAAAATACAAAACTTTTGATTTTTTGATAAATAGGCTCAATTACCCAAAGTTAACAGATGAATCATTGATGATATTACCATCCAGGATCATATGAATAATTTTAAGGGAATTATAAGGTTATATTTCAGAAAAACAATACTCTTTATTTAGTTATACAAAGAGCAGCTTGCCTTGAAAATAAAGTTAGGGCCTCAAAGTGAACAATTGGAACTAAAAATTAAAATATTCAAATATATATATTATTTTTTTATATAAATAAATTTTTATTTTAATGGGGTGACATCAATAAATCAGGCTACATACATTCAAAGAAAACATTTCCAGGTTATCTTGTTATTTAGTTCTGTTACATACCCATCACCTGAAGAGAGATCGTCCTCCGCCACCCTCCATCCAGTTCTCTCTGTACCCCTCCCCCTCCCCCTCTCCCTCCTTCCCTCCCCCCATCCCCCGTAACCACCACACTCCTGTCCATGCCTCTTAGTCTCGCTTTTATGTCCCACCAATGTATGGAATCCTGCAGTTCCTGTTTTTTTTCTGATTCGCTTATTTCAACCCGCACAATGCTACCAAGACTTCACCATTCCGCTGTAAGTGATCCCATGTCATCATTTCTCCTAGCTGAATCGTATACCATGGTGTATATATGCCCCATCTTCTTCACCCAGTCCTCTATTTTTTTTTACAGTGATTAAAAGCCTTTAAGCAAACTCTTGGCCAATACAGCAAGAATCCATAAAAGAGTAGTGTCCTTAACATGTTCACCAAGTCCAAGTTGGCCCCCTCACCATGCCAAATCCCTGAAAAATGCAACCCAACCACAGTTCAGTCTGTTAGGAGCTGTCACAGGGAGCAGGAGTCCAGGAAAGTTCCCCACAGGAAAAGTCCGCATGGCACTGGAATTGTTGTCACCATTCTATACTTTGCAGCTCATGTCCAAGTCCCAATGACCGCTGCTTCTAGCTGGTAATGATTCAGGTAGACTGGAAAAAGCCATTTGCAGCATGCGTGGATATGGAACTTCTGTTCTCCTCTGCCTGGAGAGTTGAGACCAGGTTGCTTTTCCCTGGAGCTCTGCGACTGTGGCATGGTAAAGAGAACCTTGGGATACACTAAGCTGGGTGGCAAAGGTAAATTCACAATACAAGTTGGC
This sequence comes from Saccopteryx bilineata, assembly GCF_036850765.1. NCBI lineage: Eukaryota > Metazoa > Chordata > Mammalia > Chiroptera > Emballonuridae > Saccopteryx > Saccopteryx bilineata. Next base: position 204,131,620 of record NC_089494.1, read on the forward strand.
AAAAGGAGGAAAGAGAGCTCTAAATTAGGAGTAGGTCTCAGCCTGAAATATGAGTGAGACATTGAGGTAGGAGGGATAAAGGAAACACTATATATTAAGCAAAGCAGCAGAAAATAGGACTATCAACACCGACAACAGAGATCTTTGAGGGAAGAATAAAAAACCTGTCTATTCAGGCAAAACATAGTTAAGTGGCCCTTGTGCAAATGAGATCAGTTTACCTGCTTCTTGGAAGAAATACCCTAGGCTCGTCCACAGTGTCGTAGATGGGGCCGACAGCCCTGGGCACCTTCAGCCTTCAGTGGCAAACCCCAGCATTCTGGGCAAGGTTAGGTCATAGGTGGCTGGAGCAGGGCTGGAAGAGACTGAACCCTCCCTTAGAGGAGCGAGGGGGAAGCCCATCTTACAATGTCCCTGTTTCCTCACAGCAGAGGCATGTAAGCCTGACAGGCTTTAGCTCAATGACCTTCCTTTCCACTATTGAAGCAGGCATCCTATGAGACCCCTTTGGGGCATTGCAGCCTTTAAGGGTGTATCCTAAAAGCTGGTAGTTCCCCTGATCTCTATTGGGCTTTTTCTGCCTCTATATATATTATTTAGAAAATAAAAAACAATAATTGGTGCTGAGAATATTGGAAAGCCACATGCAAGAAAATAAAACTGTACTAGTTTGTACCCAGGTCCAAAAATTAACTCAAAATGTATCAAAGACTTAAGTATAAGATCTGAAACAAACCTGGACAGTTGGCTTAGCAGTAGAGCACTGGCCCAGTTTGTGAAAGTCCTGGGTTTGATTCCTGGTCAGGACACACAGGAGAAGAGACCACCTGCTTCTCCACCCTTCCCTCTTTTCTCTCTCTCTATTCTCTTCCCACAGACATGGCTTGATTGGTTTGAGTGATTGGCCTCAGGTGCTGAGGGCTGAGCATGGCTCTATGGCCTCCACCACAGTAGCTAAAAAAAAAGAATAGCTCAGTTCCTGAGCAAGGGAGCAATGGCCCCGGATGGGCAGAGCATCCCCCCAGTGGGCTTGCCAGGTAGATCGTGGTCTGGGGGCATGCGGGAGTCTCTCTGTCTTTCCTCCTCTCACTAAAAAAAAAAAAAAAAAAAAAAAAAAAAAAAAGATCTGAAACAATAAATTACATAGAAGAAAACATATGTACTAAATTTATGAATCTTGACTATAGATAACATTTTATAAATTTAGCCCCAAAGACAAGGAAAGTAAAGGCAAAAATAAATGAATGGCACTATATCAAATTTAAAAATTCTACACAACAAAGGAGACTGACAACAAAACAAAAAGCAGCTAACCAAATGGAAGATGATATTCACAAACAACATCTCTGACAAGGGGTTAATATTCAAAATATATAAAGACCTCAGAAAGCTCAACAACAGACAAATAATCCAATTAAAATGGGGACAGGACCTGAACAGACACCTCTCTAATAAGACAGACAAATAGCAAACAGGTATATGAAGATTTGCTCATCTTCACTAGCTATTAGAAAAATGTCAATCGAAAGCACAATGAGAAGAATAACCTCACAACTGTTAGATTGGCTGTTATCAACAAAATAGGTAATAACAAGTGTCGGAGAGGATGTGGAGAAAAAGGAACCCTCATTCACTGCTGCTAGGAATGTAAACCGGTACAGCCACTATGGAAAACAAAATAGCAGTTCTTCAAAACTTAGGAATAGAGTTACTATATGACCCAACAATCCCTTTATTTGATATCTTCCCAGAAAATTCAATATTTGTTTGCAAAGACATATGCAACCCATGTTCATCTCGGCATTATTCACGGTGGCGAAGGCATGGAAACTGCTAAAGTGTCCCTTGATAGAAGATTGAATAAAGAAGATGTGGTACAGATATACAATGGAATACTACTCAGCCATAAGAGAAAATAAACTACTTCCATGCAACAACATGAATGACCTTGAGAATATTATACCAAGTGAAATAAGTGAATCAGAAAAAGCTAAGAACTATATGCCTCACTCATACGTGGGATATAAAACTGACACTCACAGACATAGACAAAAGTGAAATAGTTACCAGAAGAAGGGGGCTTGAGGAAGGCAGTAAAGGGGGCCAAATATATGGTAACAGAACGTGGTTTGACTTTGGGTCATGGGCACACAATGTAATGAATAGTTCATGTGCCATGGAGATGTACACCTGAAACTTAAGTGTTCCTTTGGACCAATGTCACCCCATTACATATCATTTCTAAATGGAAAAATAAAATCAAGTTTATCCATACTGTAAACAAAAAAGAATTAAGAACATGTAGCAATCATTCTGTCATGAGATTCATATAGGAGAGTCATATGAATACTTTTCTGAATATCTGATATTGATTTTATTCATTCATTTAGCATATGTCTATTGAGCATCAACCGTATGCCAGGCATAGGTGCTGCACTATACACACTAATAAACAAAACAGGTGAAGTTCCTGCACTTGTGGAACTAAAATTTTAGTAGAAGAAACAATAAGCCATTAAAGCAATTAAAGTATAACATACAATGTGGTACTAAGAACCAAGAGGAAAAATAAAGTTGGGAAAAGGGCCAGAGAGTGATGGATTTTAGAAGAGGAATATTATTATTATTATTTTTTTATGTGTGAATAGGAAAGGCCTCTCCGATGGGAAGAATTTTAAGCAGAAATTTGAAAGGAGTGGGGGAATGAGCCATATTGGAATCAGGGGAAGAGACTGGAAGGTGGAGGGAAAAGCAATTGCAAAGACCCTGAGACAACAGTGTGCTTGGTGGGTCTAAACCATAGTAGGAAGGTCAAAGTGATTGGGACAGAGTATATGAGAACATTTTTAAGACACCCTACTTTAAAACATGTAATTTTCTTTTGGTCTCTATACAAAATGAAAGAAATAATCCAAAAGGTGAGGTTGTTTTAGATCTTTGCCCTTATCAAGTCCTGTCTTCATCATTGTTGTGTTGTGAAGAAATATGAAGCAGTGAGGGAAGGCTGGCCAGCCAACGTTGTTATCTGGCACTTCATTGGCAAGAAACTGTAGCTGTATTTTAGTTACACTGCTGTAATTTAAATATTTTTACAATTTTAGACAATAATCCTGAATGATTATACATTTTGTGAAGAAAACCTTATGCTTCAATTGTCCAAAAATTGGCAGAAAATTTATGCTATCAAGAAAAAAATTTATCTTGAGAAGTTTTAAAACAACACACTTGGTATTTGAAGTAGTTGACAGTCTATCATGTTTAGACTAGATATATTCCAACTGTGAACTGCTTATTTAGTCAATAGCCAACTCTTCCTATGAACATAGAACTTTTGAGTAAAACATTATTTCAATGGACCATCTATGTCTGTGTGTATTCCCAATTCATGAGAGAGATGGTTCTTTTTATAAATTAAGAAATTTTGTGAACTACAAACTCCCCAATGCGTTACACTTTCTTGCTTTAATCACCTTAATGCTTGATAATTCAAGTATCAGAGTCATTTGGAAAACAGTATGTTCTGCCCTTTTCTTATTGAGGAAAATGAAGATTCTGGGAAGAATGGAACTTTGCAATATTCTCTGGCAAATATTTGCTTTTTTTTTTAACGGGTTTTTCTTATCATCAGAATCCATGTACCACATTTTATTTATAAGTAAATCATTGTTTTAATTGCCAATAATTAGCATACATTTATTAAAATACTGATTATTCTCCAGGAAGAGTGAAAAACACTTAGCGGTCATGGGGTCAACTTATTATAAAATAAGTGTCTTTCGACGATGAGGTGACTACTTGTCTGCTCAATCTGACCGCCTGCCTTATGAGAAAATGAAAGTCATCCACAGAAAACATATCAGATGGCAGAATTTGGGAAAAAGCCAGTTTGCAGAATGTGAAATTCTGCTGAATACATTATCAAAAGGTCCCATGTTGAACTTTTTTGTGCACATAGAGGCGATGGTTATGATTGTAAACTGCTGCAACATGATTCAAGTTTAACCACGGATTGTTGGTTATTTTTTTTAGAGATTGTGTATACCTCTTTCTTAGTTTAGTGAGCACCCTCATTGGAGTTGATTCAGAAATTCAGACATAGAGATTCAGAATGTGATAAGGAAACATTTTCTGTAGGTATTAGGTTAAAATCACAAGGAACTTGAAATCCATTATGGCAGTCAAGTCCAACCCCACCCCTTGGGTTACCTCGGTTCTAATTTTATGTGGTCTCATAAAATAAAATAAGTCATCCTCTACAGAGCCACATTTTCAGAGCTGCAGGAAACTAAGCTGGACCTAAGAGTTTTTATAAAAAGTCTTTCTTAGATGAAACTCTTAGATTATTTCTGGAAAAAAAGTAAAGAACTTAGTTTCCAGTTTGTTTCAATAGGGTTGAAGGAATGGAGACTTTTTTTGACATTCATTATGAATCTAAATGTACCAAGGAGGGTTGTAAAATACATTTTATTGAAGCTCATTTAGACTGGAAGCAGAGGAACATCTGTAACTACTCTGAAGGGGACTCTGGAAGAACTTTATATGAGTAAAGTGGGATTGTTGCTTTTAATTATTTGAGTGTACAGATTATTCAGTACTGTGTATAAAGAGCTACTTAGCTACCACCTCCAGGCTACATCACTGAAATACAAGAGGATCTTTTCTCAGTTCCCTTTGCTTGTGCTCCGCAATCTAAAATGTTAATCTTGAATGTAACTAAAGCAAGTGAAAGTGTGATTTGTTTGCAGCAGTGACTTACTCTGAAATTCCTTTGCAGATTTACTTTTCTGTGTCTCATTTTGCAAGACCCGGTAATAGCTCAATTATTTTGTATTTTTATTGGATTTCAAAGGCGTAATTGTTTTATTTTCTTTAAGAACTGCTCATATAATCTTGTTATGGAATGCTTCCATAGGGGTTTCCAAAGTTAAAGTACAACAAGACAATCTTCTGTTTGCAAAACTCAATTTCTAAAGCATTCAAACTAAAGTCCCATTAGGTATTTTGTTTCTGAAGAAGCCAACATCTTATGATTCTCACATTAATAAACAGAATGTCTTCAGCCTTTAAGCTGTTACATTGCAGAGGGGTGAATGATCAATACACACTTATTAACACATCCTCTATGTTGGGTTAGGAGATGTGGCTAGGCCACGACTTACCAGTCTTTATTTGATAGAGAACTCATTTAATGAATGAGAGGTCATTGTACTTTACCCTTCTCCATAATCAAACATGTAAAAGCAACATAGATAATGACACACACATCTTTTAACTGCATTTGCAATGCAGTTTATTTTATTTCCTAGGAAGTATCTTAATGAGAGAATTATTCTGAAATTTCTGCTAAACATAAAAGCATTGGCATTTGAAAAAAGAGTTACTAGGATAAAAGGATCCTTATTCCAAAATATAAAATGTTTTTCATAACTTTGATATATATATATATATATATATATATATATATATATATATATATATGAAGCAGGAACTAAACATGTCTGAAATCACTAGTCCACACAAGGCACTGCTAAAATAGCATTAATATTATACAAACAAAGCTATTCTCTTGGTATATTTTATTTTTTAACTTAACTTGAGAACAACTTGACTTTCATGGAAAGTCGCTAAACTATGTTTTTCTGTCCACTCTGTTTAAGGCTACAATTAGAAAAGATAAATTTTTAGAAAAACAAGCTTTAGACAGGTCACTGTGGTACAGCAGATTTCAGCATAGATGCCAACGTGCTCCTCAGAAAGACTCTTCTGGACTCCCTGGGAAGAAAACATATGACTGAGTTTCAGTAGTTCAGTTTTTACATTAAAATATGGCCAGTGAGGGGCTCCAATCTGTCGGGGAAAAGTGGCCATGCGGCCAGAGTTATCATTTTACTTTGGGGGTCTTGTGTTTGCCAAGTGGTCAGCCAGCTGTCCAGGCTTTTCAAATGAGAAAACTAAAAAATCTGAGTGGTAGATTGCACTGGAGCATTTCATATTCATTAAACCTGAAGGATTTTTACTAAAATTCAAGGATAAGGGAATTGTTGTTTGAAAATTTTCGAGTTTTAATAAATATTCCATTTAATTCCATGTGAACAGAAAGGAAATTAAATCTCCCACAGCTGTGAGCATTGTTTCATAGTGTGAGGAACACAGGCATGGAGGCTGAGAGGCCTGGTGAACAAGCTTGCCCGTGCTGTTCAGTAGCTATATAAACTTCTTTCTGAGCCTCAGTTCTATTGTCTGTAAAATGGGGATAATAATAGTACTTAACTTGAAAAAAAAGATGTAATTATCTGTGCTAAGGAATGTTAACTGCTCTTGTGATAATCATTTCACAATATATCATATATATATATATACATATATCAAATCCTCAGGTTGTATACCTAAAAGTAATACAATGTCATATGTCAATTATATCTCTATCAAAATACTATGAAAGAAAATGCATTTTAATATACAGTAATATATTTAAAGCACTTGGCAGATAAAAGACAATACATTACAATAAACTATTTAAATCTTTAAAGGAATAGCATTAGAGGCAATGATTTGAAAATAGATGGCTAATGAATTGTTATTATATACCAAAGAGGGTCATAATTTCAGAGTATGTGTAAAGTATCAGTGCAGAACATTGGAAGGAAAAATTATCAAAGCATGTCTTTTCATCTGAGTAAGGAGGTTAGAAGTTAAGCCTTAGAAGTAATGGCTCCAAACCAAAGAGTTTCTTGATGATAAGGTTGATTTTGTCTTGCCTCCTTTCTTGGGACACCGTGGGGAAAGCTGCAGGGGAGAGCGTCAGTCAGTCACGTTTGCATAAGATAAATAATCAGTTGTGAGCTCAGTGTGTGATTCTCGTTAAAATCCAGACATTGGAAGGGCTCCCGAAACGCATTGCCACCACCACCACTACCAATCTCTTTTGCATCTCATTGGCATTTGAGGACGTTAATTGACTCATTATTGCAATTCATATTCAGGAAAGGAAGTTGATTAAGGAAGGCAGATGCAGAATCTCCAGACACATTCATAGCTGTGTTGTTTGTCCCAGCAGTTTACTTGAGTTATTAGAATATTTAGGAAGCTTGAGCCAAAGGGACAGGGAACCGTGTCCCACTAAGTGTCACCCTCAAAGAAGAGATTTTTAGTAAAAACAATATAATTATTGAATAACCTTATTCTGCCTTAAGGTCTAAATAGCAAAGTTATTTTCTTGGCTCTTTTATACCAATTATAGCCACTCCGTTTCATTTTAATTGCTCTTCTGAAAAATTGGTTTCTGAAACTTGTGGCTGTATCAAGGAATATTTTTTAAATGTCAATAGAAAGTATCACTGGTTTCTATTGCACTAAAAGACATCTAAATATTACCATCAGTAGTAAAATTTTATAAACAGTTTTTAAAGTTTTCCTATATTGCAATTCTCAATTTTGATTAAGTAAGCTGTGATAAATTTACAGATCAAATCTATTTCATTACTCATTTGAGTGATTGTTTCTTTTTGTTACTTTGCTCATCTTTAAACAATTGGACTAGTTTCCGTTTTTATGTTTGATATTGCTACAGATAGTTATATATAAAAACATATATGTTTATTAGACAAGAGCTTCCTATTTTTATATTTGGAATGACCAGTGTTTTGAGCTGAGTCTAAAAGGTATTCTCAATAATTAATTCTTAGTATTTTGGCAAATAGTCACATAAGTCAAATCCTACATTTCTTTTTTTAATTTTTTAAATTTTTTTAGATTTTATATATTTATTTATTTTTAAAGAAAGTAGAAAGAGAGAGAGAAGGGTGGGGGAGAGGAGTGGGAAGCAATTTGTAGTTGTTTCTCATATATGCCTTGACTGGACAAGCTCGGGGCCTCAAACTCACAACCTCAGCATTACAGGTCCACACTTTATCCACTTTGCCACCGCAGATCAGATAAATCCTACAATTCTGAAGTCAGTTTAATGCAATAGTATAAATCTCTTGCTACTATTTATATTGAACTTTATCAACAATTAATTTTGAGAATATTATTTTTTTCCTTCACTTTAAGTGTAAATATATTATTCAGATCTCATTATACATAGTTTTATTACCTAAAAGAAACAAAAATTGATTTATAACAAGTTCATCCAAAATAATCCTACAAAAACCATGTTTGGTATAAAGGAAAGCTGTAATTTTTATTTGATGATATCTTTTTTTTCCTGTAAAATTCCAGACTGTTTTTGATAATCTCATGCAATCCCTTGTTGATTTCCCCCTTTCCTCATATTTCCAAAATATGACTGTAACAAAATAATATCTGACACTTCAACAATGCTTTTATATCATTTATTTAATTCTCCCAGCAATCTTGTGAGGCAGACACAATCAGCATTGTTATCCACATTTTATAGATGAGGAGTGAAATGACCAAACAGTATCTTGTATGCAGTAATTATTCAATAAATATTTATTTGAATGAACTCGACAAACAGGTGGTTGCTGAAATTTTCTTACAGAGCCAGGTTGTCATTTTAAATTTAAGCATCTCTTGCCACACAAAAAAAGACCTTAAAGCTAGAATGTAAAATCAAATGAGATGGTATTTAACTTATGTCAAACTAAAATATTCTCTCTCTTCTATCTGTTACTAAATACTCACTACCATACTTGCCCCAGATCCAAGTTAGATGTTATACCCAAGTGACAACCCTTCCCGGTTTCAGCAATCAATCACCGTGAAATAAGAACAATCTTCTCTGTTCTCTCATTGCCTTCAGCTTTCTTTTGTATCCTGTTCCTAGAAAAAAATTTATGCACCATAGATTCTGAGTACTAGTTAGTTCCAACAAATTTCACAGTATTCTCTCCAGATCTGTCAAGTTAAAAATCCTACTGTTGGGCAAATGAGTTTGTAAAATCTGTATTTTCTGAGTTTGCTCACTTTTATTGTTAAAAGTGGCGTTGCCAGGTAAAACTGCTAATTACCTTCCTGCTTGGGAAGGAGTTTTGTTATGCTAATGTTGCTGGAGGAGGGGTTTTCAAGCCAAGACAAGTTTGTGAGGAGGAGGAAGAAGCAGCCAAGATGGCAGGCTGAAGGAGAAGCCAGTTTGTGCAGAGATGAGAAAGGAGAAGATGTGCAGATGGTGAACCAGAGGTGACTAAGGCTGGTGGGGACCTTTGATTCTAGGAAAACCGGATGTGTCAGTAGCTTTGTGAGCACTGAATGAGTGATTTTTGGAGCCCTGTGTGTTTTTACTTGCCCTCCGGGTGCATGGCTAGAATAAAGGAATGGCCCACCAGTTTTGGGCTCTGCAGTTTCTTTACCGTCTGTCTGAATTCAAAGGGAACCTGCACTTGCATGGTTGTGACAGCCATGGCTACTGTCCATATACCCACAATGACACTTTCTGAAAGACACGATTTGCTAGAACTGTCTGAGAGCCTCATATTAAGATAAATATCTGATGTCAGCCCTCTGTTAAAGGGTTTGCAGTATATTTCAAAATAAGTCTAAAGAATAATTATTTGTCAATTATGATAGCTCCAACCAATTGGTAAGGGCTTCTTGAAACAGTGGGTTGAGAAGAGTTCAGTGAGAAAAAGTGCCACAAGTGATGGCCATTGTTTGTCAAAAACACGGGAGAAAGAGGTCATGTATACGTGCAGAGTATTTTACCATCTTGTTCTAGTGGCAACTTAAATCAGACTATGCTGGGGTCAGATTAAGAAATTTCCAGTTAGACACGTGATGGTCAGCTGTCATAAAACCAAGATCAGTCCTGGGGCTAAAGTGCCCCTTTAAGTGAGAAACATAACCTTTTGCTAGGAAATCTGGCATGCAATGTTGAGGATGACAGTTGATGCTTTCATCAAACACAGTAGACAACTGTTTTTGTCAATTCTTAATTGCAATTTGCAAATACTTTCAACCTAAGTCTCTGTTTTTTGTTTGTGTGTCTGTGTGTTTTGCATTAACCAGCTGACATTTATTGCAAAGGGAAATGATGGCAAATTTAATGCAAATGAAAACTAAGCAATTGTTTTGAATTTGTAAAATGAATTTCTCTCTAGGGGACCAATGGAGCTGAGGGAAGTAGGTGTTAGAAATATAAATCCCCATACATCAACATAAACAGAGAGAAATAAACAGGGCTGATTATAATAATAGAGAGAGCTCTCTAGAGGGCTTCAAGCACATGGACACATCCAAATGTTATTTTTTAAGTTTTTCTAGCACTGAACATCTCTGTAGCCTGTTTTATCTTCAAATGAATTGCTTTCCCAGACACTAGATCATTCCCTCCAGAGCCAGGGTTGCCTCCAGTTTAGGTGACTTACTCAAGGTCACTGAACATGAGGGACAGAAGAGAGGATATTTCAAAGGCTTTTGAGTTCCAGACTGCTGCTTACCCACTGAACCTCACAGAGGAAAATGTACAAAACCTGCAGGCCTATTTATCTACATATTTTCCTTGGCTGAACTCGTTCATTTATAAAGTGATACCTGCACTCACGTCACGGTTCCTTCACTTCTGAGCCATTAAAAAGAATTTTATTCAACTCTAGGCTATTTATGTTTTTAAATTTTTCTGGAAGCATAGAACTTGATGTAGAAAGGCCTGTAGATTTAATAGGGCAAAATGCAGCAAGAAAATGGTTTGAAAGTGAAAACAATAAAAAAGATAACAGGTATTCTACATGTTTGTATAAAAGTGAGTCCTAGACACTGTCCTTATGATCCTACAAAAATTTTATACTTACATTTTTTTATCAGAGATTTTATACCACTATTTCATCTAATGTTGCATATCTATTTGCTTTCCAGAACACTTGCCCTGACTCATTTGTCTCCTGCACCAGAAACAGCATGTCCAGAACCAGTTTACCTGCAACGGTCAAAGTCTACTGGGAAAAGAGAAACCATTATAGATCTCTCAAATGAATATATTTAATTCAGGGTTACAAGACCTATGGAAGAGCGGAAAGTCAAACAATATATGGTGAGACAAACCAAAGATCAGTAACCATAGAAAGCACCTGTTTCTTGCCGTGGAGCAGAAGAACAAAAGGAGTAGGTGGTATTTCCAAAACCCAGAAGCTAGGACCATCCAGCAGGAGCTAGAATCACATGAAGAGTTACCCAGTGAGAGCTGGAACCACAGAGAGCGCCATCTAGTGGAAGCTGGCCCCTTGGTGGACACCAGCCACTTCTGAAAGGTCTAATTTTTCTTACCTCCACTCTTCTATCGGGGCCCCTTGCTTTGTAGGAGAACAACTGTGTCTGAAAATACAGTTTCCTGGAATGTAGAGCGGGGGCAAAAAGAAGATGTATTAGGGAACAAATCGGCAGTTGATCAGCTAATTACCTCACTTATTAAAGGATTCTGCCTAACACAAAGTTCTGTATATTTAAAAAAATTATTAAACTTCCTTCCCATATAGAGAAATCTTAATTTTTAAGTTTTGACCTCTTCCCACCCAATTGGCAGGACTCTATTTATGAGTAGAAGTTAGACCAGACCATTTTGGGGATGGGGGTATCTAGTGACATTGGAAGCAAAGGTAAGTAAGAGGTGACCAGTTCAGTAGAACAAATACTCTTACTGTGTACAAGCAGCCCCCAACCTGAATCCTGGCTTCTCAGCAACTATCTGACTATTTTAATTATTAACAGCTTATCTTTTCTTTTCTTTTGTGTAGATACCGTCTTGAGAATATGATGGCTTCTTTCAGTATGCACATGGAAAAAATCTTGACTATTATTTCAAGAGCTTTCCTACCGCACACATCCTGTTCAAAACTTGATGATATATCTCTAGGGGAAAAATCTTTCCTCTATTCATACTAAACTCTCTTTTGTTCTTTGCTAAATGCCTTAACAACTCTTCTGAGGCTCATAAAAGGTTTTCAAGCAAGAGTTAATGCAATCAGACTTCAAACACAGGGTCCTAGAACAAAGAGAAATTGTATGCTAAGTGTGTAGTCATGCTTATTTTTCTTAAGGATATGTTCAAAACCCCTCTAAATATTGAGATACAAGGTTCTAGATGTCCCCTGAAGCATGTAAAATGTATATGTGTAATAGGCAAAACCATTTTAGGTTGAGAGAGTACATAAACCAAAATAGTAGGAAAATTCTAAAGGCTGGAAAAATGTCTTGCACGAATCAATCTGCAATTTCCCTTTTACATGGCTCTTTTGAAAGTGCCACACTCGTTCTTCAGGAGCAGAAATCATACCCCCCTTGGCTTCTATACTGAATTATTTATACAGATCTTCATGTGCTGGAGGTAGAGCTTTCAGATATTGCTTCTTTTTCTATAAAGATATGTAATGAGCCATCTTTTTCTAAGTAATGTTTGCATATTCCAAAATTTTAAAATAAAAACAAAATTTTAAATCATAGTTACTGTCTCTACCACTAAAGGTTCAACATAAAGTCATAGAATGTAAGCTGTGAACGGGACCTTTGAACTTATCTCTCCAACTGTTTATTTTATACAGGGGGAACTGATACCTCAGAAGAGAGTATGACTTTTCTACCAAGCTCATGTCCATCCGTTACATTCCCATTTCCCGGTGTTTGTACCTGAAAGGTTCTGGGTTATAATTTTAACTCTCTATTAGGGTGACTTTATACACTGCTCACAAAATTAGGGGATATTTTATAGCTTCATATTCATTTTTAAATATCCCTTAATTTTTGTGAGCAGTATAGTTGATGAAGATTTTTAATTTTCTACTGAACTTTTTGTTTGAAAATCACAGTTGAACAAAACCACAAACAATGAAAATAAATATCCATCAATGTATTGACAGTTTCCTCTTTCTACATAAAAATGGCGAAGATTACTACTTTTGGGAATGACTGCTTGGTTTCAAACTCTGGGTCATGTGGCCCAAATGTGATGAAGATGGACAGTTGCCAGCTGCCCAATATCTTTACCTCATTTTCTTTATCTGGAAAATTAGGACAAACAGAATACCTCCATCATGGTGTTGTGAGAAATAAATGGCAGAAATGTGTGGAAAAACTTATTCCTATAAATAGCCCATGACAAGTTTCATTAATACATGCTAAGTTGTTAGTAGTAGGTGCTAAGTATACTGGATGATCACACCTTCCAGAAACAAAACTGAAAATTTTTGCTTTAATCATAAGTAAATAGAGATACTAAACTTGGCACCTTCTAAAATTTATATAGCCAATTAATGATAGACAAAATTTCCATTTGAGAAATAATTAAACTGAGTGATGTTACAAGAGCCATGTGGCATAAGATTTATTCTTTTATCAATGACAAGTTTATAATAGGTTTAATAATAGTTGCTAGAAGCAAAATCTTGAAGCATGAATATACAAATAGTAAATACATACATTCTTTCAGGCTTTATACCAAAAGGCCAAAGGCTGTGCTAGCCAGAAGCTTTTAAGCCAGGGGTCAGGAACCTATGGCTCGCAAGCCAGATGTGGCTCTTTTGATGGCTGCATCTAGCTCGCAGACAAATCTTTAATAAAAAAAAATAAACGTTAAAAATATAAAACATTCTCATGTATTAAAATCCATTCATTTCCTACTGCTCATGTTCATGGTTGCAGTGGCTAGAGCCAATCACAGCTGTCCTCCAGGAAAACACCAAATTTTTATTGGATAATGTGTAATATACATGGGTTGTTGTATGGCTCTCATGGAATTACATTTTAAAATATGTGGCATTCATGGCTCTCTCAGCCAAAAAGGTTCCTGACTCCTGTTATAAGCCATCCCTTAATAAAAGACTTTGGAGTAATTGAGGTGGTTAAAGGTGCTAGGATGAGAAGAAATTCCCATTTTGCCCTTTGGAAGTAGAGATCTTGCCCAAATCTACTTTTTGTTTTCTTTGTATGATAGGGCTTTGCTTGTTATCTTCACTTTGGCAGAATGTGATCATAAAAATACCTTTAACTTCTAGTCTACTTCTCCCTGCAGGGTTCTCAAAGCTTTAGAGCACAAAGAGGAAAATTGTTAAAATTGTTTCTCTCAATTTTGAGATTTCATGTTACTTTAGCCTTGACAAAATGCATTTATTCAAGCACAGTCTTATCTGCACTCTAGAAAACGTGATACAGTTTTGCACTGAATTTTTAAATGTAAAAAATTTTTTAACAAATATAACTTCTTATGATTTTTGTTCCAATAATCTTTGAGAATTATTATACTGTAAACCCAGAAAATTAGCATTGCCAAAGAAGCAGTCTAATTGTATCTGGCATGATCAAAGTTTTGCAGTGAGAAAATGTAGTTTCCTAAGGCCTCTGACAAAAGCCGCTCTCAGATATTTCAAAGGTTTTCAGAGGTTATTACTTGAGATTGACTATGACATGAACAAAAAGGTTTGAAGTCTTGTTTACAGTTAACCTGTGGCTCTGAATGAGCAAGTTCTCTGTTAAATGATCAGTATTTGAGGTCTGGGTACTAATGAGCGAAGGTTAGCTAGAAGGAATGTGGGGGAGAGGAGCAAAAACTTAATCATTCTCCAAGGTGGGAAAGTAATCATTAAAATAAATTCTCAATAATTTTTAGAAGTCAAGTTATGTTTTAATCAATGCCTCCAGAATAAGCTAAAGAAATCCCACTGCCGTTCTCAGCTGTAAGAGTAGAAGTCTGGTTTCGCATTTGCATGATTTTGAAGGTCAAATGCCTGCTATCCAAGTCTTACTGATCCATATGGACTAGAAATGCCACAATATGCAATCATCATGAAGGCAGATTGTCTCCTGTAAATCTGTCCTTTCTGTAACACATTCAGAATGTACCGTATTGGCTGGATTATAAATCTTTTCAGGAAATGCATGCACATTTGTAGAAAAAACAGCTTCACGTTGATGGATGATGGCACTGGTGTTCAGACAACATTTAAAATAATTTATCATATGTGTAAATCTGGTTTTTCACAAGTCTGGATTTCCTGTGACCAGGTATACCTGTAACTCAAAATCCTGTTCCAGAAATAAGTAAAATCATCTACAGGCTGTTTCCATGTTTTCTGAAGAAAAGGGACCTTTGGATTTTTTATTATTCTGGATCTCAACTTTATTTGCTAAGTAAAAATTTACTCAAACAAATTCTTAAAGTTTGAGAATACATTTATTAAAGAATTCTTCTCTACTTATTTTACTTTTATTAAATAATGTCTCTAGTATGTTTAAAATATTACTGATTTCATAATTATTTAATGATACAAGCCTTTTCAGAGAAATAGCCATTATATAAAAGAAGGAAAAAATGGTCCTCATTGGGTGGCTCAGTTGGTTAGAATGTTGTCCAGACATGCTGAGGTTGCAGGTTCCATCCCCAGTCAAGCATATACAAGAGTCAATCAATAACATCATGAATAAGTGAAACAACAGACAGAGGTCTCTCTCTCTCTGTCTCCTTCCCTTCCTCTCTCTCTAAAGATCAATAAGTAAAAATTTAAAAAGAGAGGAGAAATGAATTTGAACGTAATTCCAAGCATTCTATTGTGTTGTAGAAAATTAATAAAATTCACATACCTATTTTTGTGGATCTTTTAGTATGTATTAAATTATACCAAAATCAAGAACTTCTACTGTTCTCTATGCAACTTACATAACATTATCTACCAAAAAAACAAAAATTATTCCATGTTTCTTAGAGATCTTGTGCCTTTTACAGCATTGATAAAAGTAATGTTTTCCATGTTCATAAATAAATATTTAGCTCCATTCTGTGGACATCCAGCAACTACTTTTGAATAATAGTGAGTATTAATCTCAATTGTTTAATAATATTATCGGACATGAAAATTAAAAGAGGTAGCTTTCTACATAAATACACTTCTTTAAAAAACAGAGAAACTGAAGTCCAACTTGACATAACCAAATAAAATCAAACAATGAGTTTGTGGCTGCCTTGGGGTGAGGGCTAGAATGTGAGTTGGCTCTCAGATTAGAGTGATATATTTCTTACCATGTCACAGTGCCTCTCGACCTAGTAAAAAAGTAATACAGTCATCCCTCGCCATATCATGGTTCACTTTTCTCAGTCTCACTGTATCACGGATTTTTAAATTGAATATATTTAACTTTGTATCACAGATTTTTTTTTGCTATATCATGGGATTTTACATAGGTTTAACAGTGTAGAAAGTGTTTATGAGCATAGGAAGTGTTTATAAAAGTGTGGGAAAAGTTAATAACAGTGTGGGAAAGGTTTATGAGTGTGGAGAGGGTTTATAAAGCCTTAAAATATATATAAATAATAAAATAAATATAAGGTCACCATTTCATGGATTTTAACCTTTCGCTCTGGGTTCTGGAACTTAACCCATATAATAAATGAAGGACCACTGTATTTCATAAAAAAAATCAATTACCTTTTTTCCCCTTTTTTGTGTGTGTATTTTTCTGAATTTAGAAGCAGGGAGGCAGTCAGACAGACTCCCACATGAACCCAACCCATGTCCACCCAGCATGCCCAGCAGGGGGCGATGCTCTGCTCATCTGGGCATTGCTCTGTTGCAACTAGAGCCATTCTAGCACCTAAGGAGCCAAGGAGCCGTCCTCAGTACCCTGGCCAACTTTGCTCCAATGGAGCCTTGGCTGAGGGAGAGGAAAAGAGAGATAGAGAGGAAAGAGAGGGGGAAGGGTGGAGAAGCAGATGGGTGCTTCTCCTGTGTGCCTTGACTAGGAAACAAACCCGGGACTTCCACACACTAGGCCGATGCTCTACCGCTGAGCCAACCAGCCAGGACCTCAATTACATTTCTTTATAGTTCCAATGAACTACCTAAGAAAAAAATAAATAAAGCAATCTCATTTACAATAGCATCAAAAGCAATAAAATACCTAGGGATAAATTTAACCAAAGATGTGTAAAACCTATACCCCCAAACTACAATACACTGATGAAAGATACTGAATAAGACGCAAATGAACGGAACAATATTTTATGTTCATATATTGGAATAGGTTAATACTGTTAAAATATTTATACTACCTAAAGCCATCTATAGATTCAGTAAAATTTTTATCAAAATTTTTGACAGAAATAAAACAATCCTAAAATCATTATGGAACCAAAAAAGACCCTGAATAGCCAAAGCAACCACAAGAAAGAGCAATGCTAAAGTCAGCATACTTCCTGATCTCAAACTATATTATAAAGCTATAGCAATCAAAATAATATACTAGTATAAAAAATACATACTAAAATAAAACAATAGAGAGCCAGAAATAATCCCACACATATATAGTCCACTAATATTTAATAAGCGGTCCAAGGATACTCAATGGAGAAAAGATAATCTTTTTAATAAATGATTATGGCAAAACTGGATATCCATATGAATGAAATTAAACCTCTATCTTATACCACTTACAAAAATTAACTCAAAGTGGATTAAAACCTGAACAGTAAACTCCAAGAAAAAGAAATAGGGAAAAGCTCTTTAATATCATCTTGGTAATATTTTTTTTAGATGACACCAAAGGACAAACACTAAAAGCAAAAATGAACATGTGGGTTGACACTGAACTAAAAACATCTTACACAGCAAAAGAAACCATCAACAGAATGAAAAGACAACCTACTGAATAGGCGAAAATATTTTCAAACCCTGTATCTATTGATAAAAGGGTATTTAAAATACATTTTAAAAAATACTCATACAACTTAATAGCATAAAAACCCAATTCAATTTTAAAAGTGGGCAGAGGCCTGACTGGTGATGGCACGGTGGACAGAGCATCAGCGTGGGACACTGAGGTCCCAGGTCTGAGACTGCAAGGTCAATAGCTTGAGCACTGGCTCACTAGCTTGAACGCGGGGTTGCTGGCTTGAGCATGGGATCACAGACATGACCCCATGGTTGCTGGCTTGAACCCAAAGGTCACTGGCTTGAAGTCCAAGGTTGCTGGTGTGAGCAAGGGGTCACTGGCTCAGCTGGAGTGCCTCTCCTGCCAGGTCAAGGCCTATTTGAGAAGCAACCAATAAACAACTAAGGTGCTGCATTTACAAGTTGATACTTCTCATATTTCTCCCTTCCTGTTTGTCTCTGTCTCTGTCTCTCTCTCTCATGCTTAAAAATAAAAAATGAGCAAAGGACTTGAATAGATATTTTTTTAAAAGACACATAAAAATGGCTAAAAGGTACATGTGAAGACGCTGTGCATCTGTAATCATTAGGAAAATGAAAATCAAAACTTTAGTGAGCAATTGCCTTACACCTATTAGAATGGCTATTATCCAGAAGACGAAAGATAAATACTGGCGACAATGTGAAGAAAGGAAACCCTGGTGAATTGTTGGTAGGAATGTAAATTGGTGTAGCACAGTAGAAAAATAGTATGAAGTTTCCTCAAGAAATTAAAATTAGAACTAATGTATGACCCACAAATTCCACATTTGGATATATTTGAAGGAGATGAAATCATTATATCATAAACATATCTGTACCTATAATGTTCATGCAGCACTAATCATAATAGCTAAGACATGAAAACAACTTAAGTATCTGCTGATGGATGAATTGATAAAGAAAATGTGGTGTACGTATATACAGTGAAATAGTATTCACCCATGAGAAAGGGAATTCTGCTATTTGTGACAACATAGATGGCATATGCTAAGTGAAATAAGTCAGACAGAGAAAGACAAATACTGTATGATCTCACTTGTATGCAGAATATAAAAACATTGAACTCATAGAAACAGAATAAAATTGTGATTGCCAGGGGCTAAAGGGTGGGGAAATGGGAAGATATTGGTCAAAGGGTACAAATTTTCATTATAAGATGAACAGGTCCCCCTGGCCGGTTGGCTCAGTGGTAGAGCGTCGGCCTAGCGTGCGGAGGACCCAGGTTCGATTCCAGGCCAGGGCACACAGGAGAAGCGCCCATTTTGCTTCTCCACCCCTCCGCCGCGCTTTCCTCTCTGTCTCTCTCTTCCCCTCCCGCAGCCAAGGCTCCATTGGAGCAAAAAATGGCCCAGGTGCTGGGGATGGCTCTGTGGCCTCTGCCTCAGGCGCTGGAGTGGCTCTGGTTGCAACATGGCGACGCCCAGGATGGGCAGAGCATCGCCCCCTGGTGAGCAGAGCGTCGCCCCATGGTGGGCGTGCTGGGTGGATCCCGGTCTGGCGCATGCAGGAGTCTGTCTGACTGTCTCTCCCTGTTTCCAGCTTCAGAAAAATGAAAAAAAAAAAAGATGAACAGGTCCTAGGTATCTAACATACATCAGGGTGACTACCGTTAGCAATACTATATTGTGTAATTTAATGTTGCTGTGAGAACAGAATTTTAATGTTCTCTTCATAACAATGATAACAAAATGGTAATTATGTGAGGTGAAGAATGTGTTAACTAACCTCATTGTGGTAAACATTTCACACTTTCTAAGGGTATCAAGTCATTATATTATATACCTTAAACATACACAATGTTATATGTCAATTATATGTCAATAAAGCTAGAAAGAAAAGTAAATGAGAAACTGAATAGATGTTTCACAAGTTGTTTTTTGTTTGTTTTGCCCAACTGATGTCTTGTTTTGCACTCTAATTGGTCTACTTATGGCACTTCCTAGAAAGTAAGATAGCATTCATTCAATATTCATTCATTCCACAAACACTTCCTAAAAACTGG
The DNA here is from genome assembly GCF_036850765.1 of Saccopteryx bilineata. Taxonomy (NCBI): domain Eukaryota; kingdom Metazoa; phylum Chordata; class Mammalia; order Chiroptera; family Emballonuridae; genus Saccopteryx; species Saccopteryx bilineata. Next base: position 204,151,249 of record NC_089494.1, read on the forward strand.
ATATGACAGGCACTCTTTTGAGTGATACAAGTTACAATCTAAAATATAACCCAGGTTACAGCAACACAAACGCACATGAACAATGAGCTTCCTAATATTAACCTTGCACTTCTTTCTCTAAGTAGCCTTAAAATAAGATGCAAACTCTGCAATCACATTACCTAGTCTCGGTCTCAGCTCCACCACTTTCTAGCTGCTGGTTTTCAGAAAAATTACTAAATCTCTGCCTCAGTTTCTTCATATGTAAATTATAGTACTTTCTTTATAGTATTTCTGTAATAATTAAATAATTGGGTTGATAAATTGACAATGTAAAGATTTTTCAGTCGTGTTCAATAAAAATTAGCTATAATTATTATCATTATTGTTGTTATTATTACTTTTACTACCATCACTAATGAAACTCCTCTCCACAAAGAGTTTCCAACTATGATCTAACCTTCATTTCATATTATTTCGTTTTCTTTTCTTTTTTATTAAGTGAGAGATGAGGAGGCAGAGACAGACTCCTCTATGCTTCACGACCTGGATCCACTCGGCAAGCCGCCTAGAGAAGAATGCTCTGCCCATCTAGGGCCGCTGCTCCATTGCTTGGCAACTGAGTTAATTTAGCACCTGAGACAAGGACATGGAGCCATCCCCAGTGCCCGTGGCCAACTTTGCTCAAACCATTCGAGCCATGGCTGCAGGATGGGAAGGGGGGGGGGGGTGAAGAAGCGGATGGTCACTTCTCCTGTATGCTTTGACCAGGAATCGAACCCAGGACTTCCAGATGCCAGGGGAATGCTCTATTGCTGAGCCAACCAGACAGGGCCCATTTCATATTATTTCAATCCCTCCCAATTCCTCTACCTCCCTTTCATACCTAGAATCTCAATTTAAGATACTATTTTAGTGGCTATTTCTGCGGTCAGAACAGCTAGCAGTTTGGTGATGAAATCAGGACAGTCTGCGATGTTGCACTCTAACTAGTTATACTGCACAAAGCCTAACAGTTTGCTTTCTGTTTTTAAAGAAGCATTTCGTTTAGCCATACTTGGGCGGCACATGTAATTGAAAAGAGGCATATGGAGACCAGCATGGAAGCCTAACAAACACTTCAGAGTGGCTTAAAAACTATGCTAATCAGTTTAGGAAACCATTTCTAATCTTTAAAAAAAAACAACAAAAACACCCAAACTCTTCAAACCTAAGGTGATTTTTAATGAAATGTACTCATTGTCGATACTAACACTGGTTTATTATTCTTTGCAAATATCAACAATAAAATTCAATCATATAAAAAGGAAGAAATGAGAACACCCATGGCTTGTAGTTTTGTGGAGCAGAAACGAACTTGTAATGGGGGTAAACCAGGACACTAGCCCCACTGGCAGGGTCAAGGTGCAGACTGTCTCTCTCACGGGACAGAGATGAGAGACAGGGCTCACAACACTCCTCTCCCTGCAAGAAGGCAGTGAGCATTACCTGAAAACAAGGAAGGCATCAGATGAACAGACCTTTATAACAGAATGTGCATCTGCCAAGACAAAAATACACGACAAGCTTCTGGTGCTGGCACGCTGACAGTATGAGCAAGCTGTCTTAGTAGTGATTTTGCAAATCATTTGAGTTTAAATTCTATATAGGGCGTAGGGGCCCTGGAGCATCACTTTCTATATTGGGCCTCCTCGTTTAGCTATGTTTGGAATAAATAGGCTATGGGTAAAAATCGTGCCCTTTAAGAGTTTTGCATACACTGACTAGTTCTGCATATATATTATGCATGATCAGAGTGATTGAAGGAAGTCTATACACACACACACACACACACACACACACACACACACACAGGCTTTCTAAATGTATTTTAAAGTTGTTTTCCTGTGTGACTTTCTCTCTCTCTTTTTTAAAGTTCAGCTCTCTGGCATTTAGTAACCCACAAGCTGCTGTTTCTTTTTCTAAGTAAGTTCAGCTTGATGGAGGGGCCAAGAAAAATGAGCCCAACCGATGATTGCAATTTCGAAAGAAAATATGCTTTTTATCAGAGACCACATGTTGCCCATGCCAGTTAAAGTACAACTGAGAGATTTTATCAGATACCAACCTGGAGAGGAGAAATGATGAGCCAAGTGTAAGAAAAGAAAAGGAAGCCTCAGGTGGAATTGCCAGGATGTTCATTTAAGATGAAATGTAAAAATCTAACATGGAAAGTGTAATATACATTGGAAACTGAGCAGCGTGTTAACCATCTAGATAAGAAATTGTACAAAGCTGATGTCACGGACTTGGATTTAAGCTGATCTAGATGAAATCTTGGCTCTGCCACTGGCTGCCCGAATCACCCTCACATCTCTGAGTCTCAGTCTCCTCATTTATAAATCAGCAATAACAAAGTCCTGTTTGGATTTTTTTAATTGATAATGGAAAGTGACTTTTTTGGGGTTGATGGGCATATAATGCAGTGTGAAGATGATGTTTCATTGAGTTATACACTTGAAATCTGTATGGTTTTTCAAATCAATGTCACTCCAATAAATTCTATAAAAAACTGGTAATGTTTTGAATTAAAGCACCGGTATCATAATATTTGCTTGCTACGTGTTGAAAAAGGGAGAAATTAATTAATTAATCTGTGGACAAAGGCTTTAATGAGATCATGTTCTTTTTCTAAAGTGCAACCATTTAGATGCATTTATTTTGCAAATATATTAAGTGCATTATTTTCGTGTTTTTCAAAAGTTGACAAGTATTATAATGATATGACATCTTATATTGTATTTCTGACATCAATTAATAACATTCATGAGATCATCTGATTGTACTCCATCAAAAAAATTTTTTTTTTACTATCTTGGGAGATATAAGATGTCAAGATTAAAAGGTTTACTTTGGAATTATTCTACTTTACTTTTCATCATTCTTAAAATGTTTGTGTAAACCTTGAAAGATTATTTTAGGGGTCAAATGAGAGGAAGCATGCAAAATTACTAAAATTAAATATATAAATATATATATATTTAAAGCATTATTATTTTTTAAACTTTATTTTATTTATTCACTTTAGAGAGGAGAGAGAGTGAGAGAGAGAGAGAAAGAGGGAGGAGCAGGAAGCTTCAACTCCCATATGTGCCTTGACCAGGCAAGCCCAGGGTTTTGAACCAGCGACCTCAGCATTCCAGGTCGACTCTTTATTCACTGCGCCACCACAGATCAGGCTGCTTTTATATTTAAAAAAAAATAGTACAAATTTATGGACTGTATGTTCAATTCTGAAAAACGGGTAAAGGACTGACATGCTTAGATGCAGTACTGGAAATATTTTTGTACTCTCCAAATGTTGATTAAGAATTTTTCTAGAATTTAGTGAAAATAGCTTTTTAAAAAGTGGCATCATGTAGAATGTAGTAATTATGGTACAAAACCCAGGTATTGAAAATATATTTTTCATAATAAACCATGTTCTTTGTGTAAACCTACACTCTTCACTTTTATACCTTTTTGAAGTTTATAAATGAATAGAAGATAGTTAAACTATATTCAGCCATCATTAATTTAAATACTGTATCCCATTAATTCTAAAGTTCTGAAAATAGTTCATTTCTTTCTAGAATGGTTCACTGTACATATTCACTATGTGTGAATTAACAATCTCCCAAGTAAATTTTTCCTTATTCTCTGAAAGAATATATATATATTGATTTTAGTGAGAGAGTGAGGGAGAGAGAGAGAGAGAGAGAGAGGAACATCAATCTGCTTTTACCAGCAATTGAACTGCAACCTCTGTGCTTCGGGACAACACTAAAACCCACCGAGCTATCTGGCCAGGGCTCTGTATGTATATTCATAAATCTAATTAAGGAGTTTGGAGAGTCAGGAAGCAGATAACCAGGTCATAAATGTACTGAGGCAGTGCTAAGGCCAATGAAGAAAGTGGGTTTGTATTAATGTGTCATTTTGACTCCTCATTTTTGGATCCATTCATAATAATCATGTACATTTTGTCAACTTTCCTGGGTATTTCACCTCAGAAAGGAATATACAGTTGACCCTTCCAAAACATGGGTTCAAACTGCATGGGTTCCAATTACTTATATGATAAATGTATTTTTTCCTCTTTGTGATTTTCTTAATAACATTTCTCTAACTTACTTTGCTTAAGAATACAATATATAATAAGTAGACAAAATATATGTTAATTGACTTTATGTTATCAATAAGGCTTCCAGTCAACAGTAAGCTATTAGTCATTAAGTTTTTGAGGAGTCAAAAGCTATATGTGTTTTTTTTTTACTACATCAGGTGGGGTGGACTGGGGTGTCAGTGCCCTTAAATCCTGTGTGGTTCAAATGTCAACTGTAGAATTACAAGCTCAAATAACTAAATACAGTGCAATTGGGTTACAACTTTTGTTGAAAAGAATATAAGTTACTTGGCTGAGAAATTTTTTTACCATATTTTTCTATTATATAGATACTTCAGTTCATTTTATTCCTCTTCTTACATAGCTTCAGCTTACTAAAATTACATTAAGACAGGTCAGGAAGGCAATGTAATTTTTTTTTCCGAAGGTAGAAATGGGGAGGCAGTCAGACAGACTCCCGCATGTGCCCAACCGGGATCCACCCAGCATGCCCACCAGGGGGTGAAGCTCTGCCCCTCTGGGGCTTCGCTCTGTTGCATCCAGAGACATTCTAGCACCTGAGGCAGAGGCCACAGAGCCATCCCCAGCGCCCGGGCCATCTTTGCTCCAATGGAGCCTTGGCTACAGGAGGGGAAGAGAGAGACAGAGAGGAAGGAGAGGGGGAGGGGTGGAGAAGCAGATGGGTGCTTCTCCTGTGTGCCCTGGCCGGGAATCCAACCCAGGACTCCTGCACGCCAGGCCGACGCTCTACCGCGGAGCCAACCGGCCAGGGCCAAGCAATGTAAATTTAATTCATACTCTTCATCTGAATTAGTCATAAAAAGAAATAGTTTATTTCTATAAATATAGACTCAACGTGGGTACAAACAAAGACACGATAATTTCCACTTTTCAAGCAGACTGGACGTTGCTGTTATCAGCTGCTGAAGGGTTTATATAGACAGAATCTAATTTGTTTCCACAAGGCACCTATGTATGTAGACCTCTCTATCAGCCCATTAGTGTACATCATTTTGTTAGCTTGTGTGGACAGACTTTGCTAAAAATAATAAAATCACATTGTTAACATAATTTTTATTATAGAAAAACAAAAAGCAATCTAAATCTTTAATTATTTTTATTTATTTATTCATTTTTTTAGAGGGGGGAGAGAGAGAGAGAGAGAGAGAGAGAGAGAAGGGGGGGAGGAGCAGGAAGCTTCAACTCCCATATGTGCCTTGACCAGGCAAGCCCAGGGTTTTGAACCAGCAACCTCAGCATTCCAGGTCAATGCTTTATCCACTGCGCCACCACAGGTCAGGCTAAATCTTTAATAAGGTTAAAATTATTGTGAAACATTATAAAATATTATTAATATCCATGTGATTAATGTTTATAAAACTTATAGGTATTTGTAAAAAATGGGAGGGGCTGTACTTCTTAGCAATTAAATCAGTGTTTTCAGGGAAAGAACTAGATAATCTGCTTTTTTAAGAAATAGATCAAGTTCCTGGTCTAGAAGCTCAGTTGATTAGAGCGTCACCTTGATACATCATGGCTGTGGGTTCAATCCCTGGTCAGGGCACATACCAATAAATGCATAATTAAGTGTAGGAACAAATCGATGTTTTTCTCTTTCTTTCTCTCTCTCTATAAATTCAATAAATAAAAAAATCTAAAAATATATGGATTAAGTAGCTCTGCAGAATGTTGTACTAAAATGTAAACTTAATGTAAAAGTAATAAGTTTTAGTGTTTTGTTTGCTGCTATAATGTTTTGCACATTTGTACCAAATGGGCATTTAGAAATTTATGTTGAATGAGTGAATTATTATCCATTATGGAAAAGTATGCTATTTCTTTTTTCTTCTTTTCCTAGTGAGAGGAAGGAACATAGACAGACTCCTGCATGCTCCCCGACCAGGATCCACCCAGCAACCCCTGTCTGGGACCGATGCTCTTCCCATCTGGGGCCATGCTCTGAACTGAGCTATTTTTAGTACCTGAGGCAAAGGCTCCACAGAGCCATCCTCAGCAACCAGGGCAATGTGCTCTAACTAATTGAGCTCTGGCTGTGAGAGGAGAAGAGAAATTAAGAGAGAAGAGGGGGAGGAATGGGGAAACAGATGGTTGCTTCTCCTGTCTGCCCTAACCAGGAATTGAACCAGGGACATCCATACATTGGGCCCCTGCTCTAGGACTAAGCCAACTGGCCAGAGCCGTTATTTTCAATAATGATTGTGTAAAGTATATAATTATACCAAAAGTTGCTCTTGATAGAATAGTTAATAAAAATAGAAGATAAAAAATTGCATGCATTCTAAGGTTACAAATATTTCAAAAGTCATTTTAAATAAGAAAGATAATAACAACAAATGTATCATCTATATAAGAAAAAATGATAAATAAAATTTCACCAAAATTAAAGACAGGAGAGAAGATCTTTACAAATCAAATATCTAACAAAGACTTTATCAAGAATATGAAAAGAACTTTTAGAACTCAACTGTAAGAAAATGAACACAATTTAAAAATAGGCAAATGATTTGAATAAATTTTTGACCAAAAAAAGGTATCTACTTGGCAAATAAGTTTAAGAAAAAATGCTCAATATCATTCATCATTAAGGAAATGCAAATTAAAGCCATTATGAAATACTACTACATACATATAAGAATAACTAAAAACCAAAAGTTGACAATACCAAGTGTTGATGAAGATTCAAAGTAATTACAACTCATATATTTCTAGTGAGAATGCAAAATGTTAAAGTCTCTTTTACAGCAGTTTCCCAGTTTCTTATAAAATTTAACATACTCCCCAGGCACAACAGTCACTCTTCTAGAACCGAAAACTTATACTCACACAGAAATCGGTACATGCGTGTCTATAGCAACTTTTTTATCATCTCTAAAAACTCAAAACAATGCAAATGTACTTAAACTGATGAATGATAAATTGTGGTATAGCCATACAATGAAATACTCAGCAATATCTTAACAAAACCAAAAAAGAAGAGAAATACTGATCCATGCAACTACATGGAGGAATCTCAAATGCATTAATGCTAAGTAAAAGAAACTACATAGATATTGCTACAACCTGTATGATTCTATTTATATGACATTCTGGAAAAGGTAAAACTATGGGGACTGAAGAAATGGGTAGTTGTTAGGGATAAGGGTGAGGACGAGATTTAACTCCAAAAGGTCATCAGCATAAGGGTATTTTTTTTTAAGGGTAATGAAATTATTATCTTGATTGTGGTAATGGTTATGTAACCTTATGCATTTGTCAAAACTCAATTCTATACATAAAAATAGTGAATTTTATTGTATGTACATTAAAAAAATTAAAATGAAAGGAACCTCAAAGTGATATGGTAGTGAATTCCTTTTTTTTTTTCACTTTGCAAATTTTTTTGTATTGTGGTTGAAATGTTTACTTAAGTAATAATCAAAAAATTTTTATATAAAATAAAAGATTGTATAATAACATGTTTGATTAGTAAAGTCACATATCATTTGGCCTTTTTCATAAATTAGCATTGCATTTGCTTTTGTAGATTTAAGAGTTATTTGTAATAGGGTCTATATGACTGCAGAAAACTGATAGAAAAAAAAGTGAACTAAAGATATTTTACCTATACAACATTCATCTGTTTAATTAGTATCTTCAATAAAAAAATAACTTTTCTCAATACTTTCCTTCTTTGACTCAAGCTTTTCCCATCCCTCTCGTTTGCTCCTATTTACACCCATAGACAAACATATATGTAAACATGGCTATACACATTGACTCATATTTCCAACCTGGAAAATTTCTGTGCATTGATCAATATAAAACTCTGAAGGTATCTTTCCTGGAATTTCTCTGATTTCTCTAACTGTCCCTCCAAGAATTTTCTTCAAAGGCCTCTTTTTCTTGCTTATGTGGCAGCATTCTTATTAAATGTATTACACTGTATTTAAATACTCTTTACAGGTGACTTTACTTGTCAATAAGATTATAAGACTTTTACAGAAGCTTGTCTAATATATTCTTATTGTTATTAGACAAAATAATTAAAAAACACCTGGAACATGGTAGGTACTTGATACATTATTGTCTCAGCATGAACTGAATAAATCTATTGTTTTGGGATTATCTTCCCCATATTTTCAGTTTTATAGACAAATTTTTAAAAAATATTTTTTAAAGGAAAAGAAAACCCTCCATGCTCTATATTGGGGTGGTTGATAGAGGTATGTCTTATTTGAGTTGTAGATTCCTAAAGCTGTAGATCTTTCTGGGTTTATTAAGAAAACCACAAAAGCAGGTTTAAATTTCAAATAAATTAAAAATTTAAAACTATACAGAGACTTTGTAGAAACCATGACATTACTTTATAAATAACATAATAAATCTTCTAGCCTCCCAAAGAAAACAAGATCATATAAACTCATAAGAAACTGATTGTGAAAAAACCACTATGTCACCCCATTATTTTTTGTAAATTAAATCTTATGCACACTTTATACAGCTAATTAGTAACAGAACTATAAATACTGTTACTAAAACATACACAATTTAGTAATTCATCTGAATTTAAAAATAGAACAATAAGGAAAAAAGAATGCATCAATGTACTATATCAGTGTGAGGAAAACAGCCGTGTTCGGCTTTTTCGCAGGTTTACCAGCTGCAAGCCCTTTGTGCAATTAGTGCATGAGCAGTAACAGCAGTATAGTAGGGATATAAGTCTTCTCCCCAGTGGGGATGAGATCAGATTGTGCCCCACCACTGAGAGGTGTGGTTTGTTCCTGATCCCTTGCCCTCCCCTGCGAAAGGAGGTTTTCCTTTCCCTTTGTATGTTTTCCCTTTTCTTTCTTCTTTTGGCTTGCCTGGCTTTGTGAGCCTCCACTAAACTGGAATGGCCCACCATCTTCAGGTCCTCAGATCCTTTCTCATCTGCCCGAATTCAATGCATATCTTCATGGCCATGGCCACCCGTCTTATGATAAACTGTTTTCATCTTTTTATAAAAAAGAATAAAACCTTAATATGTTTCTGATTTCTAATGCTTGTGTTAAACATTGAGGGTAGAATAACAAATTTGGCTTTGTTAATTTAATTTACAAATAATATATTAGAAAGTACTGAAGGTGAAAACTTTGAAAAAGGGTAAGGTGATTTTCAAGATAAAAATTCCACAATACATAGATTTTTATTGCAGAAACTATCTCAATCTTATTCAGGACAAGGAAAAAGAGTCTAATAATTACCAAGGTCTGCCCAATGATAGATAAAGAGAAGCTTAAATATGAGAATTATTAGAGTCTGAAATATGAAAAAAGCAAAATATTTTTATGTAAATTAGAAAAAAAATGGCCACTTTCTGTCCTTGAGTCTTGCTAGTCCATGCCACCAGTTGTCGACAAGGATAACTTACAAGCCTGATAACAGGACATACTTTCAAAGACAGGTGGCCAAAGAACTGTAGCATGAACAAGCTCTACTCCCTGCTCGTCTTATTGAAACATCCACTCAGTGTGACACTTGCATTTGACCCGTACACAAAGAGTTTCACCTAATACAGGGTGACACTATTAAAAATAAATACTTGTCTCTTTCATCCCGCGCTTTCTTCGTTTAGCAACAGTGTCCATTAAAGGTATTAGAGGAGGACTCAATCACTGTCTAAAGGGAGTAATGAATTAAAAAGTACTGTGGGGGTAGAGGTAACATCTCCGCGAACAACAAGAGACCCATCAGAGTCAGTTCAAAAGAACAGAAGTGACAGAGCCAGTCCTTATTGACCATCAATTACTTCTAACAAATACAGCAATTGTGTTTCTTAGGAAGACATTCTGAATGCAGCCAGGTTTTTAGCCTCGGCCTCAGGGCATGTCTCCCAAGCCACCCTGCTGCCGTTGGGTCTTAGGCCCATCAGAACCTCTGCAAAGACACGTGTGAATCTATGCAATTCTTACCACTTTGGTTAAAAAAAATTCAAATATGTTTTTCTGTTACATACTTTCTCTTTGTGAAAGAAATACTTCTGGGGTTTTTTTAAAATATAGAGATTGGATTAAGCAGCATGTTTTTCAAACAACAGATACGAATGCTAATTAAAGGGTAGATTTCATAGCACTTGAAAAGCAGCTGCACAGAAAGTCCTTACAGTCCATCTCAGACATGGTGCTGGCAACTCAGACCAAACTGGTGCAAACTCTGTTCACTAAAGATAGAACACCAGCAAGTTTTTAGCTAAAAAAAAGGGAAGTCACAAATTTAAGCAATGATCTCCTTACATTTCTATTATGATTGGTAATATTTGATTGGTAGGGGTGAAAGCTAATGTCTTGATTACAGATGCCAGCAAAGAAAGTGTTAGTTAAGCCTGGATTTGTTCTGAGAAAGGCAAAAATAATGACAAAATGTGATCTGACTACTGAAATTTTAACATACTTTTTATCATTGCTCAGAGGAACTGAAGGTTTTATCAAGAGGATATCTTAATTTAAAAATTACAACACAATAGAAGCATAGATGTATGAAGCATAATCCTTATTATTATTCTATTTTTCCTTAATTTGGGCATCATTTATTTATTCAACATGGTGATGTCAAATGTACCAAGCCCTGTGCTTTGTATTAAGGATACAAAGATGAACAAGTCATGGTTTCTAATCTTTACAGGGAGGATAAATGATACTTGAACAGATGGTTACAAAATGAAGGCAGCATCAGGCAAATGTACAGAATATTCTAAGTGTCTTTCTTAGTCTTAGGTTTTACTTCTTTAACCCTGCCAGCGTGAGATTCGTTTCAGGGCTTGCAGCAGGTGACCAACCACAGAGGAGTGTCCAATGCCACAATTCCAAGAAGTCATGGACTGTTGAAACTGCTGACGATTGAAAATGCACAAACATCCAAAATTAGTGGAAAGCACCCCTATGCCCAGTGATAGCAGCAGCCAATCAGCAAATGCCTCACCACCCTTTCTACTTCCCTAACCTAACCCTTATTTTTTTAAAAAAATTTTTTTTGTATTTTTCTGAAGTTGGAAACAGGGAGGCAGTCAGACTCTCGCATGCGCCCGACTGGGATCCACCCGCATGCCCACCAGGGGGTGATGTTCTGCCCATCTGGGGCGTCGCTCTGTTGCAACCAGAGCCATTCCAGTGCCTGAGGCAGAGGCCACAGAGCCATCCTCAGCATCCGGACCAACTTTGCTCCAATGGAGCCTTGGCTAGGGGAGGGGAAGAGAGAGACAGAGAAGAAGGAGAGGGGGAGGGGTGGAGAAGCAGATGGGCACTTCTCCTGTGTGCCCTGGCTGGGAATTGAACCCGGGACTCCTGCACGCCAGGTTGATGCTCTACCACTGAGCCAACCGGCCAGGGCAAACCTAACCCTTAAAACGTGGCCTAAGTCTGTAGCCGGTGCTGCTCTCCCTTACGACAGTGGTCCCCAACCCCTGGGCCATGGACCAGTACCGGTACGTGGGCCATTTGGTACTGGTCCACAGAGAAAGAATAAATAACTTACATTATTTCTGTTTTATTTATATTTAAGTCTGATTGATGTTTTATTTTTTTTTAAATGACCAGATTCCCTCTGTTACATCCATCTAAGACTCACTCTTGACGCTTGTCTCAGTCACGTGATACATTTATCCGTCCCACCCTAAAGGCTGGTCCATGAAAATATTTTCTGACATTAAACCGGTCTGTGGCCCAAAAAAGGTTGGGGACCACTGCCTTACGAGACAGCCTGGTAGGTTTCCTTTCATTAAAGCCTGTTACACTGGTCTTTCAGACTCCGATTGATTCTACCATCAGCCTGAGAAGTGTGCATTGGTGTGACTGCAGGAGAGGAAGGGAGACTGATCGGGGAGAATTCCTGATAGGGGCAAAGAGGAGGTAAAATATATTTCAAATGGACAAGGCATAAAATAGTGTTATAAGTCATTTGTCATTACTTGAATTAAAAGTTGTAGCAGGAGCTGATGCTGGAACTACAAGCAGCAGCCAGAGCAGGGAGGTCCTGGAATACAGTGCTAAGAAACATAGACTCTGTTCTACAAATCAGGAACTTATCAGAGACTCCAGTCTGACGTGTGCAGTGTGAAGAATAGCCCCAAGTAAATCTGCCTTGTCTATTGGTTCAAAATCATATACACTGTTTATTCTTTCAACAAATAGTTGTTGAGTGCTCAATTTGTGTCAAGCAATGATTTGGGGATTGGGGATGTGCAATGGAAAAAGATAGTTAAAATCTCCCTTTTTGCGGAATGATCAATAATAGGTAATTTGAGAATTTTAAGTGAAGATTTTTAAAACATTCTGGCTATATGTGGAGGAGATTTGATGGGGCCAAGACTAGATGCAAGGAGACAAATTAAGAGGTTCTTACAGTAATCTGAGTCGAGAAGTCTAGAGGAAGTCAAAAGACAGATAGTGGAAGTAAGCACAGACAGGGGGTGGGTTCTAGAAATATTTAGAAAGCATAACTAACAGTATATAATCATTAAAAGTAGGTAGGGTGGAGTTGGGAAAGGGAAGGAAAAATTTCAGAATGAACTGTAAGTTTTTAGTTGAGATTATTTGGTAGACAGTGGTCCCACCAGTCAAGATAAATAATACATAAGAAATAGTTTATCTATATTCATGACCACTATATAAAAAGCACAGAAAAAATATATATAGCATGACATGTAGGATTACATGTAGTAGCTACTTCATGTGGAAGCTACAAGAAAGATGGACATACAGCTGCCCACATACAGTGTGCCTGGAAAAGAGAAAACATTTAGTGATATAGCAAAGAATTTTAGAAGCAGGACATTTCTATTATCTCTCATAAATAAAATGTGTTATCACATTAGCAGAGGATTTTAAATAAACGATCTCAAAACTTCTTCAATTTTGAACTAACTTGAACCATTCCTCTCTTTCTATGTTGGTCATTGTTCAGATGAACACTAGCATGAACTAACCATTGCTCAGGTGAGAAAACAATGCAACTGACACTCTATTTTCCTCTGCCAATTACTCAGGAGGGGAGGAATCCACAAATTAGGTTGACACATGGTGTTGAGAAAGAATTAATTCCCACTCGATTCTGGGCAGACTTTCAAGCTGGGTTTTATCCATAAAGACTGACAGGAAGTCTGAGGTTTGGCTTGTGTGGTAATATTGTCTATTGCCCTCAAACACCGGACATAAGAAAACCAGTCACTGAAGAGCCCCTTGTTATTTTTGCTGCTGTATTATAAAAAGACACTTGGGAATTGTTCCACATTTTCAAGTTGTTCTCGACCTGCATTGGATAGTTTTGCTGTATTTGTCATGTTGATATCTTCCGGCAGGCACATGTAGACATTTATTGTAAGAGCTTTATCGGGGGACAAAAGTATTTTGGATATGCCAAATCAAATTTTAATGTATTTGAACAGCCATCATCTATCTTTTATCCATGATTAACATTTGTTATGCAGCATCAGAAAGATTTACATTAGGATTAACAAACATCATTGAAAACAAAATCTCTATTTAAATGTTTTCTGCTGAAACCAGCACTGCATAAGGAGCCGTTATCCAGCATAACTGGATTAAATGCATCCATTTCACTTCCCCAAATATTTCTAACATATACTGGCTGAAAGTCAAGTTAGCTTTAGGCAAAATGGTAGAGCAAGCCAATTATTTTCTTTGGAATCCCCTTGTTCCCAATTTACTCATTCATTTCTTCCAAGTTTATTTATTGAGTACCTATTATATAGTAGACACTATTCTAAGCAAAAAGTTCCTGGCCCTGGTGGGGCAGCTCAGTGATAATGTGTCGACCCCCTGCACCAAGGGTCACTGGTTCGACCCCAGTCAGGGCACATAGGAGAAACAATGAATGAGTGCACAACTAAATGGAATAACTAAGTGAAATAATCAGTTGATGTTTCTCTCTCTTCCCCCCCCCCTACCTTCCTCTCTCCTTCAAATCAATGAGAAATTTTTTTTTAAATTCCCATCCTCACAGCAATAAAATTCTTTGAATTCTCAGCCCTCAGTTTGTTCCCTTGCTCTAGTTTTCCCTAAAATACATAAAACCAGTATTCTTCAAAATACATCACATTCATTAGTGATTACCTTTCCAAAGGCTTCTGGAAAACAACAGCAACAGAAACCTTATCTCAAAGAAATTACTTTAACACTGGGGGATTCAGCTATGAGTTATGTTTCAGGCTAATGTGGGGAATAGTTAAGGAAATAGAAATAATTGGGAACATCTATGTCAAACCTGACACCTGAAAGCTATGTCTCCTGGACAAAGTGGTTGCAGCATAATGTGGCTGGAGATGGTGAGTTCTGAAGCTGATGACAGAGTTAAATCTCAGCTGCAGTCTTTGCTAATAGTATGAGTTAACCTGCCTGAGACATACTTTCCTAGACTTTACTAGTAAATACTAGTTAAGGATTAGAATGTATATGTGTATGTATGTATGTGTGTATATATACTGTATATGTATAGGTAAATAGTGACAGACACAAAGTAAATGTTCAAAAATATAATTTTATTTAATTAATATTAAAATTATGAAATATATCTGCCATCAGTCCCATTTGTTCAGAGACTATATATATATGTAGATTTGTCCTTTGCCTTCTGGCACTATTAAGTGCAATCAACTTTAATATCTATGTAGTTTGAGAGAAGAAGTTTTTTTTTTAATTTTGAAATAATTGCAATGAAGTTGGATATTCTGCACAAAGTTTTGTTATTTTGCTAACCCATTTGAAAGCAAAGTTTTTGACCAGCTGTATTATTAGCTGTAACTACTTTAACATTTATTCCCCTTGAAGATATTTTTAATAAATTCACAATAAGACTATCAGAAGCAAGAGGATGATATTGATACATTACAACCTTCAAATTTGCAAACCTCATTCAAGTTTCACCACTGTTCCCATAATGTCCTTAATGCTAAAATAATCCAGTTCAGAGTAACACATGACGTTTACGAGGCATGTGTCTTTAATCTTCTTCAAATCTCAACAGCTCCTTAGGCTTTTCTTGTCTTTCATGACCTTCACACTTTTGGAGATAACAGGCCAGTTATCTTGTTGAATGATCCCCAATTTTAGTTTGGTATTGCTTTATGCTTACAGTCATGTTATGTCTCCTTGGCAAAAATATCACGGAAATGATGCTGAAACTGTTATCACAGCCTGTCAGATGGTGCACAGTTTTACTTTGTTCCATCACTGAGAATAGTTACTTTGGTCAAGTAATTAGTGTTGCCTCCACTGGAAAGACACTTGTCCTTGTTAAATTAATGCATATTTTGTGGAATAGTATTTTGAAATTGTATATTTCCTGTTCTATCATCAAAATTTTTATATTCATTTATTTATTTTCATGTAATATGGACTAGGATTCCAATTTCATTTTTTGCACTATTATCCGTTACTCCAATTCTTTATTTGGTGCTAAAGTTGCCCCAGTTTTGACTAGTAGGATCTCCTTCAAGTGGACTTCCATGTCCTTTTGGTTTGTGGCCATCATTCTTGCAGCACCATGAGATCTCATCTGTCTGACTTACTACATGATCACAGACTACAATTCACAGCCACACGGTGAGCTTTTCAAGAGCACAGACAATGCACTATTATTATTTTTTATAATATCTAGCCCCTAGGAGAGCCCCTACTGTGTTTGCAATAATGTAGTAACTCAGTCAATAAGTGAATAAGTAATAAGGTTGCTCTCAATCAGTTATTTTAAAGTTGAGTATAATAAATATTTACCTAATGAGTAAAGAAGTGAAGATTCAAATTTACTAAACAGAAACGTTTAGCAAACAGCATTAAAACAGCATCCTGTTATAAATGAGTAATAAAGTGAAGGAGTAGAAATAAACCAAAATGGAGTAAACAAGTAAATATTCAGGAATAAAGGAAAGATGAGCAATGTTGATGAATGGGACAGTTCTATAAAACAAGCATCACAGAAAAAGAGTAAGGAGAGAAATATTTCATCCTGCTTGAAAAAGCCTCCCTGAACTTCTCAATGTGTGATTTCTACGTGACAAGATCCTAAAGAGAATTAGATATACAAGCAATATTTTCAAAGTGAGAGTAAAGGAAGTGTGTCCAGGATCCTTGGTCACCTGTAAATTTGAAAGCATTGTCTCAGAACGGGATGCCTGTAGTTGCATTTCTTGTCATCTCAATAGAAATAAATTTTGTTGTTAGCATCTTTAAAAAAATGAATATAAAAACTCGACTTTACTTTCCACGTTCCAATTAAAATCAGGACTTTAATAATTGTTTTCAGAAATCAGGTTGATGTTGATACATTACTATGCGAATAGCTCTGTGTTGTGGCAATGGTGCTTTGTGCTTGGATGATAATAACTGTCAAAATGTAAGGGGTTAGTGAACAGGACCCATGGGGAATGGCAGGATGACACTCTATGCAAGACATTCTGCTAATAGGTCTGAGAGCAATTACTGTATGGTTTATGATCACAACAGTTAACCCTACCCCTCTCAGATTATAGGAAGCTTAGCCAGCACACTGCTTGAGGAAATTCTCAGCACTCTGTATTTTATTAGTAAAGTCCATTTAAGGGGCATGTTAAAAAGACTGTCAAATAGTTTCTATGCATTAGAAAAACCAACTTGGTCTATAATATTACTGCCACACAGAAAATGATAGGTCCTTTGAATTCACCAGCTCCTGGACCAGCCTACTCTGATTATTTGCATTTCTACAATAACTTTAAGTTCAATTGATCAATTACTCTTGTGTTCATGTACTACTCTACCACATCAGCATAAAGTTCTCTTTATTTTGTACTTGAGCATTGTTATGTCATTATGCTAGCTCCTATTTTCTTTTAAGAAAGTGTAATCATCTGAGTCATATTTCCAGAAACAAAGGACAAGGTAGTGGACTCAAGATCCAAATCTGAGGAACGTCAGGTTTTTCTGGAGGAAGCACTACTTACAGAAGGACATAAAAGAAAGGAAGGGTTATCCAGACGAATGACTGAGAAAGGATTTTGGGAAGAGGAATCCCGAAGGTCATCAAAAGGAAAAAGCGAGGGGTGTTGAGGGGAAGGGAAGTGGTTCCGGCTGGTGAAAGATGAGGCTGGACATTTCAATAAAGGTCAAATTTTTAAAAGGCTTCAAAAATTGTCTTAAAGTATTTTAACTTTACCTTGAGAGCAATGAAAAGCACAGATGAGGGTGCTACACAGGCAGAGGCAGCCATTCGGAAATTTGTAGACCTTTCTGTATTATTTACTCTGGTTTTTATCTAAGCAGCATGTTTAAAACAAGAAAGAACAAATTGACATTTTAGGGAAGAAGCAGGTAAAGCTAGCTAGAATGATTAAAAATGCAAAAAAGAAGTGATGAGGAGAAACAGGGAAGGAGAAGGGATGGTTACAGAGCTGCAAGAGAGATTTAGAAGGTAGCAGACTCATTGGATGCAGAGGGTTAGTGAGAGGGAAGAATCTTGCTGGACAGCTGGCAGTCTGAAATAAACCACTTATCAAGCAAAACTGGTGTGTGATTTTTTTTTTTTTTGAGAAGCATGTTTTTCTCCCTTTCCTTTACTGGTATATTGTGATAAAGTGGAAGAAATAGGACAGTGTAAGATTGGAACCAAGGAGGACTAAATAGCTACAAAAGCTCCTCTATTTGAGAGTTTCTAGCTGGTTTGTCCAAAGAAAACACCCACAGGGAAAAGTGAGCTCTAGCTAATTTGAGCAGGTGTTAATGTCCAAAATTCTTTTGTTTAAGAAAACCGTGGCAATATGAATTCATTTATTTATTAAATAAATACTTATTGAGTATGTATATACTATGTGTAAGGCACTATGCTAGGTACTGGGGGTATATTGGCAAAGAAGATATATGATTTCTTTGCCTTTATAAAGCTTATAGTTTACTAGGTGAGACATTTATTAAACAAACTTTAAAATTTTTATAATTTTAAGAGTATATAACAGGGAATTCTGACTAACCTGTGTGCATTTGAGGAAGTAGTATTTGGATGATGTTATAAACTGAATTGTGTTCCCCAAATTTTATGTGTTGAAAGTTTTAACCTTC
Organism: Saccopteryx bilineata; assembly: GCF_036850765.1. Lineage (NCBI taxonomy): Eukaryota > Metazoa > Chordata > Mammalia > Chiroptera > Emballonuridae > Saccopteryx > Saccopteryx bilineata. The sequence goes on from NC_089494.1 coordinate 204,169,453, forward strand.
AATTTGACTGTATTTGAAGATAGAGTCTTTAAGAAGGTAAAAGTTAAATGAGATCAAGGGTAGGACCATAATTCAATAGGACTGGTGTCCTTGTTGTAAGAAGAGGAAGGTAAACCAGAACCACTTGGACAGAGAAAAGGTCATGTGAGGTGACAACCAGAAGGCAGCTCTCTGCAAATCCAGGGTAGAGGTCTCACCACAAGTCAACCCTGCTGGCACCTTGATCTTGAACTTACAGCCTCCAGAACGATGAGAAAATAAGTTCTTATTGTTTAAGACATACAGCCTCTAGTATTCTGTTATGGTACCTAAGCAGCCTAATATAGATGATATTCTAAAGGATAAATAAGAATGTCCTTGACAAATAGGGTAGGGCAGGAGGGATTTTGTCATGCTGAGGGAAACGCATGTGCCTGAGGTGAGAAACTTCATGGAGTGTTGGAATAACTGAGACAAAATCAGCATGAGGAGGCAAAATCAGTGTGAGGAGAGGGGGCAGAGTAGCCCTGGTCAGAATGTGCAATTCTGGAGGATAGTTATGTTATTACTTCTTTATTTGAAAAGTATCTGAAATAAACCACTGGCGGGTTCAAATCAAGGGAGTGACATGATTTGTTTTGCTATTACAAAGTATAATTCTGACTTTTGTCAGGAGAATGGGTTGGAGGAAGCAAGAGGACATCTAGGGGGTTTGTTTGGAGGTCACAGTGGAAAGCCAGGAGTGATGGTGGTGGCGGCAGTGTGATAGAGAGGAGTGGATGGATTCTGGAGATGCTTAGAAGGGGCATTGACTTGTTTGGAGAATTAATGGGCTATGATGAGATAGAAGTGTCCAAAGCAACGTTCAGGTTTGGGGCTTGAGCACTGGGATGGATGATGGTTGATATATTTAGACAAGTAGGTAACTGTGGAGGAGGGAGACTCTTTGCGGGGAAAGCATACTTCTTTGTGGCACACAGTGGAGGGAAAGGTCCTTCAGTGCAGGTCTCACCAGAAAATCTCTCTTCTCCAATCCTCCCATTTCTGTTTTCTTAACCCTTTTAGAATTTGACATGCTGAGTTCAAGAGAGTCAGATAAATGGTTTTCGGCAAAAATTCTTTGAAATTTTTCATATGATCCAACACCTTTATTAATATCTTCATGCCCCAGTCTAAATTTGTCCAATTTATCACCTGTTTCAACTGTTTATCATTGTCTCACAGCCCTATTGGTCACTTAAACGATCCTTGATGTTTAAACTTTTAAGCATTTGTTCCCATTTATGTGCGTGTGTGAGAGAGAGAGAAAGAGAGAGAGAGAGAGAGGAGGGAAGACAGAGAGACTCCTACATGCGCCCCAACCGGGATCCATCTGGCAATCCCTGTCTGGGGTTGATGTTCAAATCAATGGAGCTATCTCCTCAGCACTCCAGGCCAGGCTGAGGCTGGAACAAATCTAGCCACTGGCTGGGAGAAGGAAAGAGTGAGAGAAGATGGAGAGGGAGGGGGAGAAAAGCAGATGATCATTTCTCCTGTGTGCCCTGACTGGGAATCAAACCTGGGAGGTCCATACGTCGGGTCCACGCCCTATCCACTTAGCAACTGGCTGGGATGTTCCCTTGTTTGAGAATGCCTTTCTACTCAATCTTTCTCCACATTAAAAATCTAGCCTTCTTGAAAGAATTCACAAAATTGTTTCCTCTTTACATATAAAGCCTTCTCTGATTATCTGGTTAAACTTAACGATCTCTCTATTTTCTCAGTTCTGTGCCAGTTTCAGAGATGTTGCACCTTTTTACAGCACTTACTACAGTACACTCACGTTAGTTCCCTATTACAATATTTCATAGATTTTGGGATAAACCATGTTTCACATGTAAGCATCTCTGAAATCAACACACATCTTACAGTCAATATAGTGACATCTTACAATTGCTTGGCAGGTTAAATTTTTTTCTCCTTTTGTGTGTGTTATCAAATAATGGTACATCTCACAATTGCTGGCACCTTAGTTTGTGAGCCCTGGAGTTTAGAGACTTCGACTCATTCCTTTCTCTATATTCTTCAGCAATGAATGCATTGTCTTGTAAAAATTAGAAGCTCGAAATTTGGAAGTTGAACCAAATGTGTGTTCTGTGTAATGCTGGGACACTGATTTTCTTCAGTGTCCAAAAAATTCCCAATTACAATTTCATTCAAATTAAAAGGGCTTTGATGGGATATTCATTACTTAAAATGTAACATTTATTACTCTATGTGTTGTGATTGGAGCTTTAATATCATCAGGAAGAAGTTTAATCTGACTTCATTTTTAGTCCATTAAAAACCTTGTACAATGTTAATAAATTAGATTCTCTAGAGTCATAAAATGTCATAGCCCCAATGTGCACATATTTGGATATTTAGCACAATTTCAGATTTAGTAATCTCAACCATTTATATAAATTAATGTTTTTCATGATTTTAATGAGGGAACACAAATATATAAATTGTATAATTTTGGTCTGTCTTGTTGTCAATAAACTAGAGACACTGTATAGCAATTAGTTTTCTTTGCTTAAAATGAACACCTTTTTTTTTTATTGTGAGCTCATCATCCACTCACCTTGCTTACACAAAGTTATAATTAGAGATCATAAAGGTAGTCAACCGGAATTATTTTAGAAAAAAAGGAAACCTAAGGGAACAAAATAAACCCAAATAAGTAGTATTATGCCGTGGTTGTGATGCTTAAATACCTTCCTATGCACAAAGTTTAATTACCTAGATTCTCAACTTAAAATGATTCATTTGTTCAGAGACCTGTACAGAGGCCTTAGATGTGTTGAGAAGGAAAAACAACAATAAAGAGATGATGAGTCTGGAGCAACCCTCCCGAATCTCAAATGTTTCTTTCCTGGATGCCAGTACAAAAATACTTAGGATGGAAAACTTACTTCATACATACACTCAGTGAAAATTTTCTTATATGGGAAGGATATCTATAGCTTTCTATCCTCTGTTCATTCATTCTTTCTTAACTTTATTCTTCGGTCTTTTCTGAGTTTCCTAAGAAACAAAATGGAATCATTGGAATTCTAAGAGATTATGAGGCATTTCATCAAAAGATAGGTTTCAAAGATGAAATTTAATATCTAGATAATGTATATATTTTTATATTCTTTTGAATAGCATAAATAAAAATCTTTAGCCATGAATAATAATAACTACATTAAATTGCCAACTATGCACATACACTAGTTATTCATTGTTCACATAAAGAATAGGTGTTATCGTCCTCATTGCAGATTACAAAAACAAAAATTCAGAGAGAACTAATATATGGTAAAGCCAAGATTTGAACCTAGGTCTCTTTGCCTCTAAAGAGCACATTCTTTCCCTAATCTATCCCACTACAGATGAGAAATTTTCCTGCCAATGCTCTATACTCTAAAGTAGAATTATTCTGAAAGTTAGTCTTAAGGTAACCACATTTAGATAACATTACCTATTATTTGGATTACTTATATATACTCTAAGTCAAATTTTGGTTTCATATATAAAAGAATAATCTAATGATTAGAACTTTTTAACAATGGGAGGAAAATTCTTAAGTGGGGGAAGGACTACTAGCAGAGTTACTGAGCTACCCTAATTTAGACAGAAGTTTGAGCAACTTAGATCTGTAAGGGCCTGTCCAATTTTGACTATGACAGAATTTTATAAGGTAGCTGTGGTGGTGTCCAAAGAGTAATGTTATGAATCACAAGTCATGCAATCAGTTCTCATGGGTTTCACTCTTGATTTCTACTATAAGCCTGTCTGAGGGTTAACTGATCTCTCGAGGCCTCAGTTTTTTTAACTAAAAAAAGAAAATGGGGACAAAAGTTTACATTTAATTTTTCTAAAAATTAATTTAGAAATAAAAAATAAAGATGCTTTAGAAACTATAATATACCAGCCACGTATTATGTAGCACCTTACAGGCACAGTGAATATAGTAATGCATCCAGAAACAGTCTTTAAACTGACCTTTATTAGAAACTTGAACCATCCTCAAGGGAATTAGTCTGTTTTTATTATATAATCCTAAGCCTCTTATATTGTTTTCAACTAATTTTATCTTTCACTTCTTATTTCAAATAGAATATCTGTGTAATTTTATTATTATTTTTAAAATATTTTATTTATTCATTTTAGAGAGGGGAGAGAAAGAAAGAGAGAGAAGGGGGGAAGAACAGGTAGCATTAACTCCCATATGTGCCTTGACCAGGCAAGCCCAGGGTTTCCAACCAGCAACCTTAGTGGTCCAGGTCAACCCTTTATCCACTGCGCCACCACAGGTCAGGCAATCTGTGTAATTTTCTAGTGCTGTTCTTTATTTCTTCAGGACTTCAATATGGGTGTCCCCTCCCAGAAATAACTCAAACTTCATTTAAGGGTTTACAGCATGTTGTTTCTTTTAGAAACCTCTCTCTAGACCCGAAATTCTCTGCTAACAGAGAGTTAGTACAGATTTAAGTAAGTAGCTGAATGATCCCTCTGCTATTTTGACTTGTCCTTTCTCTCTTTCACACTTACTTTTGAAAATGATTTCTGTTCAATGCCAAAATATACTTCAATGTAATGGTTAATTGTTGTAAAGAAGAAAAGTAACTGACTGCTTATGCTTTATAAAGAATATAGTCTTATTAACAATAATTATAAAAATAAAAATTTCTAATATTTATTTTCTGCCAAACATTGTATTTAGGAGCTGTGTAGGATTGCTTCTTGGATCTTAAGTCCATTCAATTTCTAATAGTATAAGGATGATTATAGGGAAGATGAAGAGAACAACTTGGGAATTATTTTATCATTAGTTGTATTTTCACTTAGCTCTTGTAAGCATTTTATTTTACAGTGGTACCTTGACACACGAGTTTAATTTGTTTCATGGCTGAGCTCGTGACTCAATTTGCTAATGTGTCAAATCGGCAGAAGCTCATGATTCAAATATCCGCTCGTGACTTAAAGCAAAAAGTCACATGAGTGACTGCTCGTCTCTCAAATTGCTTGTGATTTAAAGTGCTTGTCGACGTCAGAGTAATGGCGGAGTAGGAAGCGATACCGATAAATCTCCCCCAAAACTCAACAAGATCTTCAACCAGAAACAGTAAAACCTATACTTGGAGCCTCCAGATGCTTCACAATACACCCGAAGGTATGGTCGAGTGAAAAATTGGCTAAATATATAACCAAATCCTGAAGGAAATAGGGAGTAAGAAATGCTCCGCCTTCCTCACTAACCTAAACAGGGCAGCTTTCTCTGGTAACTGTGAATATAGAAACTGAGGTGGGCAAAGGGGGTGAATACATCCAGGCCGCGCACAAAAGGCCGAACCAGGCTGTGGCACGGAGATCCTAGCGGAGGAAAAACTGTTCCTGTGACAAGCCGGGCAATACAAGCTAACACTCGCGCCAAACCCAAACAAAGAAAGACAAGCGGGGCAGCCATTTTACCCCGTTCTCCTGGTTTTGCGCAGTTAGTGGGCGAGAGATCTCTTCCTAAGCCCCAGAAGTGGGTGTCCGTGTTGCCCCACAGAGAGGCAGGGTCAGAGGCCTTTCTGTGGGCCGAAAGCAGAATCTCTGGGCAGCCCCAGCGCCCTGGGAAAGCCGCGCACGGGAGGGAGCGAGAACTAATTCCAACGGTGGAAATTTTCCGTGCTGGTGAGGGTTTCACTCAGGGAAACGCGGCCGGCCTCATATCCTGGTGTGCGCGCGCAGATAGGTAGTGAGTGATGCCTCCGAGTGCCTCGGCAGTGCGCGCCCGTGTTATCGCACCGAGGGGCAGAGTCAGGGGCCTTTGTGTGGGCAAAAGCGGAATCTCGGGCCGACCCAGCACCTTGCAAAAGCCGCGCACAGGGACGGAGCGAGAGCGAATTCCAGCGCTGCAAATTTCCATGCAGTTGGGGGTTTCACTCAGAGCGTGAGACTACTGGCCGGATATCCTGGTCTGCGCGCGCAGATAGTGAATGAGAGTTTCCTCCAAGCACCCTGGAAGTGGGTGCCCGCCTGTGTTACCGGACAGAGTGGCAGAGCCAGAGGTCTTTGAGTGGGCGGAAAGCCCGCCTGATTATGCTAACAGCTCTGACTGACTGAGACTTACCCAGAGCCCTGTGCTGAGTGGAAATAGAGTGGGGAGTTGCCAGCTCTTTGAACTTCTTACTATCCAGGCAGAGGCAGCAACAACCTCATAGCTGGATTATCAGGCTACTAATTGAGGAAGGAAAGACTAGGAGAAAGGCTCCAGGAACACGGACTCTCTCACTGTCGGAGCCTATGAAAGCTAATGAGCCTTGACTCCCAACGAGACTAAAGCACAATACATGACATTGCCATAGAGACTTATCAACTGCAAACCTCTACCTGAGCATGCCAAAGGGGCAGAACCTGGGGTACAGAGTCACCGACCAGGAAGAGGGAGAGAAAAGAAAAAACAAGAAGATAACCTCTCAAAATCAAGAATAATCTGCAGACTTTATAACCTATCTCATTTTATTATATTTGTTCGTTTGTTTCCCTTATCTTCATTCTTGATACTTTTTTTCCTCCTCCAATTTGGTCGTTTAACTCTCTGCCGGTCTTACTCTCTCCTCTCCTTGAACTACACTACCCATAAGTGTTACATCTCCCATTATCTTTTTTCTCCTCTTCCTTCTCTCTATGAGGGTTGCACTCCAAAACCCTTAACTCTCTCTCTCTCCTTTCTTTTTCTTCTTTTACTGGTTCCCTCTTTTTTCTCTCTCTCTCTTTCTTTTCTCCCTCTATATTAGTTTCTTCCTTTCTCCTTTACATCTCCTCTCATTCAAACCTCAATAACAAACAAATTATCTTATCTGGGACTCAAACTTATGTTTGTGGCATTTTGGGGTTTTTTTACTTCACCTTTTTAACTCACTAGCAGTGCTCCCATCCCTGGCTCTCCATTTTATCTAGTTCTTGTTCCACTAAATACAATAGTATTTTTTTAATTTGTCCCCCCATTTTTCTGTTCTCTTATTCCTCTCATCATAACTCTTAGACAACACCAACACCTAAAAGCAAATCATTTTATTCTTGACCCAATTTTTTCCTTATTTGCTTTTTGTGGGTCCATACCGTCCCCCTTTTTTTTTTTTTTGCCCCTTTATTACTTTTCCCCAATTCAGGACCTCCATCACAGGCATTGTTTGTTATAATTCACAGTTCACCACAAGATTTTCTCAAGAAAAAGGAAAGAGGAGAGGAAAAAAGGAGGGGGAGAATAATTTCCTTTTTTAAAAAATTATTATTTTATTTTTCTTTATTTCATTATTAATTTTTTTAAAAAAAACAACTCTTTTTGATTTTTTATTTTTTTTAACTTTTTATTCTTTATTAAATCTCATTAATACTATCAACAAAACCACCCTCAGATGCCATTAAGGAAGAGAAAATCGAATATCATGGATACAAAAGAAAGAGAGGTAACACAGCTAGATGAGGAAAAATCTATGGAGAAAAAATTTAATATATTGGAAACCTTGGAGCTAAATGACAGAGAATTCAAGATAGAAATCCTAAAAATCCTACGAGATATACAAGAAAACACAGAAAGGCAATTTAGGGAGCTCAGAAAACAACTCAATGAACACAAAGAATATATGTCCAAAGAAATTGAAACTATAAAAACAAATCAAACAGAGATGAAAAACTCAATTCACGAGCTGAAAAACGAAGTAACAAGCTTAGCTAATAGAACAGGTCAGATAGAAGAGAGGATTAGTGAAATAGAAGACAAGCAACTTGAGGCACAACAGAGAGAAGAAGAAAGAGACTCAAAAATTAAAACAAATGAGATAGCCCTACAAGAATTATCTGACTCCATCAAAAAGAATAACATAAGAATAATAGGTATATCAGAGGGAGAAGAGAGAGAAAATGGAATGGAGAACATACTCAAACAAATAATAGATGAGAACTTCCCAAGCCTGTGGAAAGAACTAAAGCCTCAAATTCAAGAAGCAAACAGAACACCGAGTTTTCTTAACCCCAACAAACCTACTCCAAGGCATATCATAATGAAATTGACACAACCAACAGCAAAGAAAAAATTCTCAAGGCAGCCAGGGAAAAGAAGAATACAACATATAAAGGAAGGCCCATTAGATTATCATCAGATTTCTCAGCAGAAACTCTACAAGCTAGAAGAGAGTGGACCCCAATATTTAAAGTCCTGAAAGAGAGAAACTTTCAGCCACGAATACTATACCCATCAAAGCTATCCTTCAAATATGAAGGAGAAATAAAAACATTCACAGATACAGAAAAGATGAGGGAATTTATCATCAGAAAACCCCCACTCCAGGAATTACTAAAGGGGGTTCTCCAATCAGATACAAAGAACAAAAAAAAAACAGAGCCACAAGTAAAAGCTCCAAGAAGAACACAATAAAACCAAATTTAAACTGTGACAACAACAAAAAGAAAGAGGGGGAGAAGATGGAGATTAACAGTAGCAAAGGACAATGGAGTGCAAAAGTACTCACAAAATAGTTTGCTACAATGAACAGGGTAGGGACCCTTTTCATTACTCAAAGGTAACCACCATTGAAAAAACCACCACAGAAGCACATGAGATAAAAAAGATAGCAACAGAGGAAAGATGTATGGAATACAACCAAATAAAAACAAAAGATAGAAAAACGAAAGAGAAGGATCAAACAAGACACAAAACTAACAGGAAAGCAAGATATAAAATGGCAATAGGGAACTCACAAGTATCAATAATTACACTAAATGTAAACGGATTAAACTCACCAATAAAAAGGCACAGAGTAGCAGAATGGATTAAAAAAGAAAATCCAACTATATGCTGCCTACAGGAAACTCATCTAAGTAACAAGGATAAAAAACAAATTCAAAGTGAAAGGCTGGAAAACAATACTCCAAGCAAATAACATCCAAAAAAAAGCAGGTGTAGCAATACTCATATCGGATAATGCTGACTACAAGACAGGAAAAGTACTCAGAGATAAAAATGGCCATTTCATAATGGCTAAGGGGACACTGAATCAAGAAGACATAACAATTCTTAATATATATGCACCAAACCAAGGAGCACCAAAATATATAAGACAGCTACTTATTGACCTTAAAACAAAAACTGACAAAAATACAATCATACTTGGAGACCTCAATACACCACTGACGGCTCTAGATCTGTCATCCAAACAGAGAATCAACAAAGACATAGTGGCCTTAAACAAAACACTAGAGCACCTGGATATGATAGACATCTACAGGACATTTCATCCCAAAGTGACTGAGTATACATTTTTCTCCAGTGTACATGGATCATTCTCAAGAATTGACCATATGTTGGGCCACAAAAACAACATCAGCAAATTCAGAAAAATTGAAGTTGTACCAAGCATATTTTCTGATCATAAAGCCTTGAAACTAGAATTCAACTGCAAAAAAGAGGAAAAAATCCCACAAAAATGTGGAAACTAAACAACATACTTTTAAAAAATGAATGGGTCAAAGAAGAAATAAGTGCAGAGATCAAAAGATTTATACAGACTAATGAAAATGACAATACGACATATCAGAATCTATGGGATGCAGCAAAAGCAGTGATAAGAGGGAAGTTCATATCACTTCAGGCCTATATGAACAAACAAGAGAGAGCCCAAGTGAACCACTTAACTTCCCACCTTAAGGAACTAGAAAAAGAAGAACAAAGACAACCCAAAACCAGCCGAAGAAAGGAGATAATAAAAATCAGAGCAGAAATAAATGAATTAGAGAACAGAAAAACTATAGAAAAAATTAATAGAACAAGGAGCTGGTTCTTTGAAAAGATCAATAAAATTGACAAACCCTTGGCAAGACTTACCAAGGAAAAAAGAGAAAGAACTCATATAAACAAAATCCAAAATGAAAGAGGAGAAATCACCACGGACACCGTAGATATACAAAGAATTATTGTAGAATACTATGAAAAACTTTATGCCACTAAATTCAACAACCTAGAAGAAATGGATAAATTCCTAGAACAATACAACCTTCCTAGACTGAGTCAAGAAGAAGCAGAAAGCCTAAACAGACCTATCAGTAGAGAAGAAATAAAAAAAAACCATTAAAAACCTCCCCAAAAATAAAAGTCCAGGCCCTGACGGCTATACCAGCGAATTTTATCAAACATTCAAAGAAGACTTGGTTCCTATTCTACTCAAAGTCTTCCAAAAAATTGAAGAAGAAGCAATACTTCCAAACACATTTTATGAGGCCAACATAATCCTCATACCAAAACCAGGCAAGGATGGCACAAAAAAAGAAAACTACAGACCAATATCTCTAATGAATACAGATGCTAAAATACTAAACAAAATACTAGCAAATCGATACAACAACATATTAAAAAATAATACATCGTGATCAAGTGGGATTCATCCCAGAATCTCAAGGATGGTTCAACATACGTAAAACGGTTAACGTAATACACCATATCAACAAAACAAAGAACAAAAACCACATGATCTTATCAATAGATGCAGAAAAGGCTTTTGATAAAATACAACACAATTTTATGTTTAAGACTCTCAACAAAATGGGTATAGAAGGAAAATATCTCAACATGATAAAGGCCATATATGATAAACCATCAGCTAACATCATATTAAATGGCACTAAACTGAAGGCTTTCCCCCTTAAATCAGGAACAAGACAGGGTTGTCCACTCTCTCCACTCTTATTTAATGTGGTACTAGAGGTTCTCGCCACAGCAATCAGACAAGACAAAGAAATAAAAGCATCCATATCGGAAAAGAAGAAGTAAAGGTATCACTTTTGCAGATGATATGATCCTATACATCGAAAACCCCAAAGAATCCACAAAAAGACTGCTAGAAACAATAAGCCAATACAGTAAGGTCGCAGGATACAAAATTAACATTCAGAAGTCAATAGCCTTTCTATATGCCAACAATGAAACAACTGAGAAGGAACTCAAAAGAATAATCCCCTTCACGATTGCAACAAAAAAAATAAAATACTTAGGAATAAACATAACAAAGAATGTAAAGGACTTATATAATGAAAACTATAAACCATTGTTAAGGGAAATTGAAAAAGATATAATGAGATGGAAGAATATACCTTGTTCTTGGCTAGGAAGAATAAATATAATCAAGATGGCTATATTACCCAAAGCAATATACAAATTCAATGCAATTCCCATCAAACTTCCAATGACGTTTTTTAAAGAAATAGAGCAAAAAATCATCAGATTTATATGGAACTATAAAAAACCCCGAATAGCCAAAGCAATCCTAAAGAAAAAGAATGAAGCTGGGGGCATAACAATACCTGACTTCAAACTCTATTATAGGGCCACGACAATCAAAACAGCATGGTATTGGCAGAAAAATAGACACTCAGACCAATGGAACAGAATAGAAAGTCCAGAAATAAAACCACATATATATAGTCAAATAATTTTTGATAAAGGGGCCAACAACACACAATGGAGAAAAGAAAGCCTCTTCAATAAATGGTGCTGGGAAAACTGGAAAGCCACATGCAAAAGAATGAAACTCGACTATAGCCTGTCCCCGTGTACTAAAATTAACTCAAAATGGATCAAAGATCTAAACATAAGACCTGAAACAATTAAGTACATAGAAGAAGACATAGGTACTCAACTCATGGACCTGGGTTTTAAAGAGCATTTTATGAACTTGACTCCAATGGCAAGAGAAGTGAAGGCAAAAATTAATGAATGGGACTACATCAGACTAAGAAGTTTTTGCTCAGCAAGAGAAACTGATAACAAAATAAAGAGAAAGCCAACTAAATGGGAAATGATATTTTCAAACAACAGCTCAGATAAGGGCCTAATATCCAAAATATACAAAGAACTCATAAAACTCAACAACAAACAAACAAACAATCCCATAAAAAAATGGGAAGAGGATATGAACAGACACTTCTCCCAGGAAGAAATACAAATGGCCAACAGATATATGAAAAGATGCTCATCTTCTTTAGCTATTAGAGAAATGCAAATCAAAACAGCAATGAGATACCACCTCACACCTGTTCGATTAGCTATTATTAGCAAGACAGGTAATAGCAAATGTTGGAGAGGCTGTGGAGAAAAAGGAACCCTCATACACTGTTGGTGGGAATGTAAAGTAGTACAACCATTATGGAAGAAAGTATGGTGGTTCCTCAAAAAACTGAAAATAGAACTACCTTATGACCCAGCAATCCCTCTACTGGGTATATACCCCAAAAACTCAGAAACATTGATACATAAAGACACATGCAGCCCCATGTTTATTGCAGCATTGTTCACAGTGGCCAGGACATGGAAACAACCAAAAAGCCCGTCAATAGATGACTGGATAAAGAAGATGTGGCACATATACACTATGGAATACTACTCAGCCATAAGAAATGATGACATCGGAACATTTACAGCAAAATGGTGGGATCTTGATAACATGATACGAAGCGAAATAAGTAAATCAGGAAAAACCAGGAACTGCATTATTCCATACGTAGGTGGGACATAAAAGTGAAACTAAGAGACATTGATAAGAGTGTGGTGGTTACGGGGGGGGAGGGGGGAATGGGAGAGGGAAAGGGGGAGGGGGAGGGGCACAAAGAAAACAAGATAGAAGGTGACAGAGGACAATCTGACTTTGGGTGACGGGTATGCATCATAATTGAACGACAAGATACCCTGGTCTTGTTATCTTTGAATATATGTATCCTGATTTATTGATGTCACCCCATTAAAAAAATAAAATTATTTAAAAAAATAAAAAAAAATAAAGTGCTTGTGTGTCAAGGTACCACTGTATTTTTATATTTAATTTACATACAGTTGATATATAATATTCTATTAGTTATAATAGTTTTAGGTGTACAATATAGTGATTTAGCACTTTTAGCCCTTACAATGTGACCACCCCACTAATTATAGTAATCACCTGTCACTGTGTCAACTTATCATAATATTATTAACTTTATTTTAGTTCCTTTTTTTATCCATCCCTCAACCCCTTTCTTCTGATAACCATCCCTTTGGTATCTGTTTCTATGAGTCTGCTTGGTTCTTTTTTGTCTTGTTTATTCACTTGTTTTGTCTTTTTTGATTCCACATATAAGTGTCTTTCTCTGCCTGACTTATTTTACTTAGTTTAATATCCCTCTAGATCCATCCATGTTGTCACCAATGGTGAGATTTTAATCTTTTTATTGCTGCATAATATTCCATTGTTTATAAACATTACATCTTTTTTATACATTCTTCTATTGATAGACACCTAGGTTGCTTTCATATCTTGACTATTATAAATAATGCTGCAATGAACACAGGGGTTCATATATCTTTTCAAATTAGTGTGTTTGTTTTTCCTGTGGATAAATATCCAGAAATAAAATTAGTGGGTCATATGGTATATCTATTTTTAGTTTTTTGAGGATCCTCTGTACTGTGTTAGGTCACATTCTCCAGTTGCTTCAGGTGGTTCTGCAAAATGCCCACACTTAAACCCTTCTCAAGGGGGTGACCATTGGGTGATGGAGGTCACCTTACTTGGAGAAGCCTGGGACCTAGACATCCTCTGTCATTGAGGGTAGGTGCTACAAAAACCCTGCTGCTTAGGCTCAAGTTGGAAAAGACTGTGTCACAATTTACATGCCAGAGCTCCCCATGGGATTGCAACAAAGCTAGAATTTGCTTGAAAGAACTTTCTTCTGTAGTTCCTTCCCCCCATTTCCTAGCTGCCTCCCTCAGTCCCTGCTAGTTTATCCTGAGAGCATTCTCTTGATATTTCACAAGTACTCAAATCCCCACCTCAGAGTCTGCTTCTAGGGAACTGGACATAGAAAGAGTAGGGCCCACTGAACACAGTCATAGAGGTCAAAGCCTGGAACACAGCATGGGCAAGAAGGGGGAGAGTAAATTTGATCTACTAATAGGAGAGATCTGGCACACTGGAATATCATGCACCCATGGGGATGCTGGTAGGTACCTGTCCAAAATGCATTACCTTCATCTTCCTTGCTAATATAATAGATCCTGACTTTGAGAGGAGCAACTACTATATTTCTTAATAGCCTTTGAAGCCAGGGATATCACAGTTCAGGCCAATGAGATATAGGCAGAAGTCTCAGGGCAGATTGTCTCTTTCTAATTAAAAAGACAAAGCTACACAAGGAGAAAGACATTTTGCCCTCTCCCCCACCGATCTCTTCATGCCAGGAACACAGGACCGGGAAGCCTGAGAGGGCGATAGCCATCTGGTGACTATGATCTGGAAAGCATGAGGACAAAAGAGAATATGTTCAGATTCCTTAGTGGAAAGAAATTCTGGGTCCCTGTTGTGTCCGTCTGGACTGCCTACTCTTAGATTTCTGGTTGTACACAAAAAAATAAAACCTCTTTTAAAACCATTCTTAAATTTTCTATTATTTGTAGCTAAACTCATTCCTGTTGCAGCAGCTATTAAAATAATAAAATAGAGTTATGCCGGAGACTCCGAGTTTTGTTTTATCAGAGCGACACCCATCTATAACATACTACCTTTAACCTCTAAGCACTTAGTCTAGTTTATGACTCCTGCACCAAGTGCACCGAAAAATAAATCCAAGTGCTCTGGCAGGACATATCAATGTTTTAATCATGCACAGAGACATGATTCTGCAGCCTGAGACAAAATATCTGAAGAGTTTTAGAGGCCACTCGGCATGCAGAACAATTTTAACAGGTGCAGAAAAACCAGCCAAATGGAAACAGGCTGAGACTGAAGGTAATTCTTTGTGTCCTCTCCAAAAAAAGCTTGGAATTATTGACTAGTGTAAAGGCTCATGGCTCTGGTTTCAAATCTTGCCCAAGAGAAGAAATAAGTCTTGTCACATCATAGTACCCAAGTGCCTTTTTGGCAGATATTGCACATATTTTTCAGGAAGAATAGTTTTTGGGTCAGCTCACATTTATATTTTATGGACACAGACATAAGTGCCTTATTTAAATAGTAATGTACAATGTGATAAGTTCTAATACTTCTGACAAGTGTTAAAATTGAAGATTTATTCTTTAAAGGCTTATGGGTAACATCTATTTGTCTTTGTGATTATATATATATATATATATATATATATATATATAGTTTATAGCCAAGTACCAACAGCAATGGCTCTGAACTTGAATTAAATAATTTGGGAATAGAAGAGTTATGAGAAGTAACAAAGTAACATGATTCAAACCAATTTATCACTTCCTGCATTAATGTACAAAAGAGACAACTTTCCATAATTTTTAGGCAAAGACAATGAAATGCTGTTTGGTCTAAAAAAGGTACTGTACAAGAAAGATACTTTTATGAGCCTTATTAATATGGACTTTCAGAATACATACTACACACACACAGACACAAGCCACCTCGATAATCATTCTTCTATAATCTTTCACTTATTTTATAGTTAAAACCCAGTGTTCGTTCTAGCTTTGAATATAAGCTTTATGGTTGGAAACCAAGCTCTGTCAACATATGTATGGGAAAGAACCAACCCCTAAAGGGTGGAAGAAACATTATTCTTAGAGACCTCAAGTTTTGGATATAAAATATTATTCTGAGGAGAAAATTCAAACTTTATTCTTTCCAAGTACAGAAACAATGAGCCAACTATATTTGACTGGTGTGTGAATCAAAACACATTTGATTGATGTGGTAAATATAATAATGGCCACATGGAAAAGAAATTTGTGAAGAAACACTCATTTTAGACAAGAAATGTTTGACTTAGTTTTCATACTCTCTAACAGTCTAAAATATCCAGTGTATATCCAAGTTGTAGCTATACTGAACCACAAAAGAAGATTTTTCATGTAGTCTGAGGTGGACAGTCTTCTTCATCTCACATTCAATCATTCTTTTAGCCAAAACAGATAATGAAATTTACTATGTGATCAGCTAAGCATATAGGAATTCAAATACACAAGTGGTAAAATTCCTCAAAGAATTTATAGCCAATTTAGTAACAGACAAATCTGTAAGGGAATTGTTAATATTATAAATATATTCCTAAAACAAGCAAAGAGCAGGACACTACGATTCCGAGGGAATGGGGAAAGGGAATGTCAAGAAAAGCTTTACAGAAATGATTTGGGCAGAACATCATTTGCTGAAGATAAAAATGTAATATCAAATAAAAATGCATCATATTATAAATGGACACGAGGATAATTGTAAGCCCAAATTTGTAAAAGTGGAATGAGGATTGATAAATAAAAGTCTTTTGTGGCACATTAGAATTTGGATTTCAGTGGGTGCTAGGGGCACACTGAAGGAACTTAAGCCTGTAAAATGAGCAGATATATATTTTAGGAAAATAACTTTGACAAATGTGGTTACATTAGAAAAGAGTAAGAGAAATGATACACCATAAAAATGGGGATAAACTGGATAAAACATTAATTTATTTTTTTTTATTTATTTATTTTTATTTTTTTGTATTTTTCTGAAGCTGGAAACCGGGAGAGACAGACAGACTCCCGCATGTGCCCAACCAGGATCCACCCGGCACGCCCACCAGGGGGCAACGCTCTGCCCACCAGGGGGCGATGCTCTGCCCCTCCCGGGCGTCGCTCTGCCGCAACCAGAGCCACTCTAGCGCCTGGGGCAGAGGCCAAGGAGCCATCCCCAGCGCCCGGGCCATCTTTGCTCCAATGGAGCCTCGGCTGCGGGAGGGGAAGAGAGAGACAGAGAGGAAGGAGAGGGGGAGGGGTGGAGAAGCAGATGGGCGCTTCTCTTGTGTGCCCTGGCCGGGAATCGAACCCGGGACTCCTGCACGCCAGGCCGATGCTCTACCACTAAGCCAACTGGCCAGGGCGATAAAACATTAATTTAAGTGATAGACTACATAGTACAGAGATGCTTAGATGTGGAAATAAGTGAAAAGAAAAGTTGATGACATTTCTTCAATTTTAACTTTGGAAGTTTATGTGGATGATATGGCATTCTATAATATAGACATAAAAGAAGAGAACGGGTATATGGGAAAGAGTGGAAAGGATAGTACAATTATGGGGTATAGGACACAGTGGTAGAGTTTTCTGATTGGCATTTGGAAATATAGATATGAACTCCAAAAGAAAAGTAAAAAATGAAATGTCACTGGGAGCAGGAGAAGAATTTAAAGTAATAGAATTGTATTCTTAGAAAGTATTCTACTTAACAATCAGAGAAGAGATGAGAAGATGCTAATTTTAATTCTAATCATTATCTTAAGCTTAACTGTGTGTTTTGTGTGCATTTTTTATTTGTTTGAATTTTCCAATCTAGAGTCAATTTAATTGTCCAATATAACAGATAAAAGTCTGAATTTGAATACTATTTTAATAAATTGCACTAAATATTTCCAGATGAGTCCCAATATGAATATATATAACAATAATATGTATATTGCTTTGCATTTGCATCAAGAGTTTTAATAATTTTGAAAGAAAAGACAAAATCTTTTACATAGAAACTTTATGAAATATCTTTGAAAAACCTCTCCTAAACTATTCAAGAACTATAATCCAACGTTGAAAAAGGTAAGAATTCAAGATTACAAATTCAAAAGTAAAAATCTGGCAACCTATTTAGTGGATTATAAAGAATACATAAATCTGTCTATGAAAAAAAATTACATCTCTAGGTATATAGATTTCAAGGAATACTTGCCAGTGGGTTAATAGTCTTTCATATTTTTAATTTTTAGAGAATTTTAGATAAACTATTAGGAAACAGCAGCTTTCCTATCTGGAGAAATAATAATAACAACAACAAAATATAGTGTCCCCTCTATTAATTGAAAAAAATTTTAACTGAAATGGTTACTCCATAGATATGACATCAATAGTTTCACTTTAACTAAATTAACCTATTGATCTAGGACAATTTGGCCTTGTCATTGGCAGTTTGCAATAGCAGGGCAAAAGTAACTAGTGTCCCAGTTTTACTTCTTTGCTCTTATGGTAGTAGATAAAAGCAAACCTTAAAATTCAAATGTCTTCTGGCAAGATCTTTTCTAAGTCTTAGTGTTTGACACTGTTTTCCAAGTATTTTCTTGCCCAAGGAAACAATTTATACTTTTTCTCTTTTCTATATCTACTTTTATATACCACACAGCCTCATTTGATATCTAAACAACCTACAGAATAGAAAAAGCTGACATAATTATTTCAATTCTAGATATGGGAAGACTGAGATAAAAATATTAATAAAGATAATGTTAGTTAGAGCTAATATCTTTTTAAAACTTTGCTTGGTGCAAATGCTATATACTATGACATTTATTTATTAAATCTTTGCCAACTCTGGAGTTAATACTAATTTTATTTTTAGTTTCCAGTTGACAAAACTGAGTCTTAGAGAGATTTGGGAACTTTTGCCAGGTCGCATGGCCAGCGAATGTTAGAAGTGGAACCCAACTCAATCTGTCAGATGCTAAATTCCATGTTCTTAACCTTTGTTCAATTTTCTGGATATGAAATGTCTTTGGAGAGTCCCTGTAGAAGAAGAGTACTTCAGGAAAAGGTAGAGAATCTACACCGTGTAGCAATTATGAATCACTTTGGTGCATACAGCTACTAAATGGGATAACTGAGATTGAATCCAGGTTCGTGACTTCAAATTGTGGGGTCGTGAATCCAGATTTTTTCAGAATACCCTAAATACATGA
The DNA here is from genome assembly GCF_036850765.1 of Saccopteryx bilineata. NCBI lineage: Eukaryota > Metazoa > Chordata > Mammalia > Chiroptera > Emballonuridae > Saccopteryx > Saccopteryx bilineata. The sequence goes on from NC_089494.1 coordinate 204,188,158, forward strand.
CACAGTGGGGTTATAAAGGCAACCAATTCATAGCCACTCATTAACTCCTTCAATCAGAAGAATAATCGACAACTTCAGATTTTAAATTTTCATGCCATTGTATGACTATCTATGCTGACATCTAGAGTAGTTGAATTTATTTAACAGTGATGTGAATTTAAGGGAGAGGGAAAGGGGGAGGGGGAGGGGCACAAAGAAAACTAGATAGAAGGTGACAGAGGACAATCTGACTTTGGGTGATGGGTATGCAACATAATTGAAAGACAAGATAACCTGGACTTGTTGATCTTTGAATATATGTATCCTGATTTATTGATGTCGCCCCATTAAAAAAATAAAATTATAATAAAAAAAAGAAGTTGACAAAATCTCACTTGACTTCTAGACCTAGGAGAATTATGACTATAGCAATAACGTCTGTTGAGTGGTTCCAATGTTTCAGGCACTGAGCTATTTAATTTATAAACTTACTTTATTTAATCATAAACATCCCTGGGCATCACATTATAAGTTTATTTTTTATATATTTAAATTTTAAGAAGCATAAGGATTTCAAGTGAACCAATGTCCAGGAAATAAAATAGGGCTTTAAGAGTCAATAAAATGTCTAAGAGTTTTCCAGAAGCAATAGGTGGGGTTTTCCAATAGAGCTTAGCAAGACCAAATTGCTGCATGGTGGAAATGTGTTCTTATCTTCCTTAGCCTGGGAAGGTGACTAGCACTGTGACATGCTCGCCCCGATGGCAAGGGCAGGCCACCCTGGACAGGATGCGCTTTACCTCTGTGCTGGCTGTGCTCTCAAGCCAGCACTGTATCTTCAGCTCAGTGAACCCCAGAGACAGGGTGCTCTCGGGACAGTCATCTGTAAGGTTTGGGGAGTCTGGCATTTTGGAAAGTTTTATAATATGGTGCTTTTATGAAGAACAAAAAGAAAAGAACAAAACAGAATTCAGTCCTATTACATGACCCACAGTACAAAGGGAATGTAGAGTAACTGTCTATTGTTATTCAGTAGACAACTGCAGATGTGGAAGAATGTTTGCTCACCTGGGGGTTATATATAAAGAGAAGTAATAGCTTCTAAATTAAAAATACCATTCCTTTTGGTGTGTGTACATGAGCATAATATTCCACAGAATTTTTTTCCAGACAGTTAAATTGACTCATTGGAAATGTAGCATACTAGATGATTCCTTCCAAGAAGTAACATGCAATCATTTCTTTTTCAAGCTTGATTAAATTCCCTCTGCCTGTACAAATTTTATATCTGTGCCCAAATTTTATGTATCCATTTCTGATCATTAAACAGAGCACAGACACTCTGTATGATCTATCTCCACGATTAGGTAAGCTCAAGTGACAGCAGTTTTCTTCTTGTTTCTGCATGGCTTCTAGGGGTACTGTGCACAAGCACTGTGCCTGGGTTGTACTCCTAAAGGATGCTATGCACATAGGCTATGTGAATGTGCTCACTCCTCAACAAACTGTATAACAGGATCTTGTTCCCATTTGGCAATAGGACAACAGTCTAACTGAAGCAGGTCTTTGTTGTAAGTGATACTCAAAACTCTTACTGAACAGAACACCTCCTTGGTAGTCTTAAGGAAGGACTCCAACTACATGAAGATAACAAAAAAATCATTGCTGTGCCTACTGCTAAGAATAAGTTCAAACATTTCTTCTCATTGTGTGTTGGCATTGAAGTCACCAAGGAAAACAGCACAGTCAAGCACTGGATGGAACCGTGCTTTACTCACCTACAGAAGAGACAGCAAGATCAGCTTCAATAGTGACCATCGGTCTCCCATGGCCAGGGAGTCTCTTTAGGTAGCTATTGGCTTGTCTGAATCTCTTGCATGCTGTAGGGCAAGGACTTACCCACCACCTGAGTGCAGGACAGATTCAGTAATGGAGTTGACTAGATACCATGTATTGTTCACGCTTAAGCAGAACAAAAGAGCATACCCTGAGGATGAAACAGGGAAAGATATTCCCGCAGCATAGGCTGTGTTGTTGCATATATATAATAACTGACACCAACGGTTCCTTAATAAAAATCTCCTCATGATTTGAAAAGAAATGAGCAAATGTCTGGCTTTTGGGAGAACACATATGCAATGCTCTAAAAGAAACTTTCTACAGTTTACATCTAGTACAGTTTATAATCAGTAGAGGGCTCCCTCGTCTATATAAGACCCATTAGAAACTCACAGTCTGTACCTGCAGCCAGTCATGCATTGCACACTCACACGTGCACACACACACACACACACACACTTTTACACACACCAGCTAGATGAGTAAAGCTGTCGTTTTTATTGTTTTCAAATCACCTTTAATATCAGATGATTTTAATGCTTAGGAAACAAACACATATAGGCAGCATCCACTGGCAATATGTTAGAACATTCTCTACCTAAAAATACTGATAGGTGTTTACAAGTTTCCTTCACTTCAATCTGACATTCCTCAGCTCTGATGTGCATTTGGCTGCTTTCCTGACTTCGCACATCTTTCTGTTTGCTCATGTGCTTGTGCATTTTGCAGGCATGTCACTATCCAAGCTTTGGGAAAATAACTAAATCTTATAAGTGATGCTGCTGAGGCTGTGTCTTCACTTCATTATGCCCTCTGAAACTTGAAAGAATAAAAGAAGGAAGGAAAGAAGGAAGAAAGGAAGGAAGAAAGGAAGGGAGGGAGGGAGGGAGGGAGGAAGGAAGGAAGGAAGGAAGGAAGGAAGGAAGGAAGGAAGGAAGGAAGGAAGGAAGGAAGGAAGGAAAGGAGAGTGAGCAAACTAATCTAACTTGTGATGTTTTATAGAAGTCATAGAGCCCAGCTGTAATTTTCACCCACTGAAAAATAGATGAAGTCATCCTAGCTGAGTTGACTTTTATTTGGGAGGTATTTTTTTTTCTTCTTGGCCCATAGGGCTAGCTGATTCACTGATCCATAACAAAAATGCCAAAATTATGAAAACCCCACTGGGGCAGAAATTTGTAACAGAAAGGGAATTTCTGGCTATGTGAAATCAGGGCTGGAATAATCTCAGGCTGCTCCCCCAGGCCAGTTTTCATGATATAGTTAAACACTGGCTGGGCTGCCAACAAAATCAACTGTTTAAACATCTTGCTGATCTTTGTCATGGCCCAATAGATGCTTAAAAACATTGGTTTCCATGGACTGCTGGTGGAAACCTTTTATATCCAGCTGATCCTAAATTATGAAATTATGACTCGTATATTTGCTCAACAGCCAGATCCAAAAAATTATTTGGATGCTCTTAAAAGAGATAGAAGGGAGAGAGCCTATGTTTTCCCTTCCTTCTGGTACCAAATAGGCCTGCAAAACCTTTCTTGCTCTCTCTTCATTCCAGATAGAATTGGTTGCGTCTCCTAACTATACGTTCCCAGTAAGCTCTCTGTTTACCTCTGTAATAATTTCACCTGCTTCTTCTGGTATCCCGTATGTCCATTTGTCACTCTAATATGGAGTTTAAATGGGGCCACTTTGATAGTAATATGCTATCTCTTGCTCTCTACTCCATTTACTCTTGCCAAAGTCAAATTCCTGAAATCCCTCATCCCAACTCCTAAATATTTCTGGTCATTTTCAAAAGATATCTGTCTCATCTATACATGAAAATAGTAAATCAGCTCTCAGAAGATAATCCCTGTGTACCATCACCACTTCATATCAGTGCTGGAAACCTAATTATGCCACAGATCTGAACCTGGTTTGACAAGCCATGACTGCTTCCAGCGAGGCTGATATTTTTATTTTCTCTCCAAATCCTGTGTTGTTATCTCAATTGATTACAAAAGTGGATTAAATGGAAGAGACACGATTAATTCTAATTTTTTCTCTCTCCAGCCTTAGCAGCTATATAATGGTATCCTCATAGAGTAACTAATGTTCAAAGAGATGAAGCAGCATGCAAAAATCTTGGCCTGGCCAGGCGGTGGCGCAGTGGATAGAGAATCGGACTGGGATGCTGAGGACCCAGGTTCGAAACCCTGAGGTTGCCAGCTTGAGCACAGGTTCTTCTGGTTTGAGCAAAAGCTCACCAGCTTGGACCCAAGGTCTCTGGCTCGAGCAAGGGGTTTCTCGGTCTGCTGAAGACCCACAGTCAAGGCACATATGAGAAAGCAATCAATGAACAACTAAGGTGTTGCAATGCGCAATGAAAAACTACTGATTGATGCTTCTCATCTCTCTGTTCCTGTCTGTCTGTCCCTGTCTATCTCTCTCTCTCTGACTCTCTCTCTGTCTCTGTAAAAAAAAAAATCTTTGGTGCCTAAGTGGCCATCCTAGAATTTAAATTCCAGGTCTTTCTATCTATAGAACCTGTGCCTGCTTCACAGTCCCTGTAACATGAGATAAGAGATTTACTCTGGTATAGCAAGGATTCAAATCTCAATCGGTATATCTCTGCACATAAAGCGTAAAATTATAATGGCTTCATAGACTGAGATGAGGCCAATCTCAATATCATTCTAAAGAAAGCCCAACCCCTTTGTTTGGCATTCAAAGTAACCCTTTATGACCACTTCATCTAAGTGAAGAGATCTTTGCAACCACCACTCCCACTGCCGAGGCTTGTGCTCTGATGTGTGTTTGTCCCCTAAGAAAGGTGTGCCCAGCTTTTCTTCGGAGCCTTCGCGCATGCTAGCCCTCTCACATCCCTTCACTCCCACTTCTCCTCACCCATCTGATTCTCATGCAGATATGGGGAGTTGTTTCTAACAACTGTTTCCACTTACCTCAGGCTTTCTCCGCTGCTTTCCTCCAACAGTTAGTGTTGTAATCTATCATTTTGCTCTTACTTACTCTCCTATTATTTGGGAATTTTGCAAATGCATATGCCATTTTCACATGGCTGAATAGTAATTTTTTTGAGATTATGAATTGTCATATATGATACACACATACACACACATACAGAGATATTAAGTTACTTTACTCATATCAGTATAGGCTGCATAATCTCATCACTTACAGATGTTTTTCACTGCATGTCAGCTAAAATGACTCCTCCCCACCTCAAAACTACCGGAGCTCTAGAAGAAATAATGTATCCATCTCTGCCACTTCCTTTCTTAAACTATAAAAAGCTAAAGGGGTTGTTTCTAAAAATGTGATCTTGGAATGAAAAAGAGAAGGGTGAGAAAAAAACTGGTAATATTTAAACTTTTTTTAGACTATGCTATCTTCAAACAATATTTCAATAATAAAAATTTTGGTATCTGTGGCCAGACAGAGATCATGCCTTTTGATCAACAAGATAGAGAATATTAAGGTTGGGTTGGTTTCTGCTAACAAAGAACGCATAAATATATACCTTTAATTATTAGTAAATATTTGCTCATGAGTATAAAGTCTTCATAAAATTATAAATGTCAAAATGCTTTGTAGAGTATTGTATAATTGATTACATCACCCAGAATAGCAGCTAGATTTTAGGCAGTAAATATTAAAATTTTCAAAACAATTAAAAAAAAGTTTCCCTTTATAGTCAGCATTTCAAAAATCTTTCTGTAACGTAGGGAAGAGTTATAAAAATTTTACTGCATGGAAATACAGAAAAGAATGAGAATTTCTGATTCTAACAGTGAGGGTAAATAATTTCATCTCATGTGCCACATCTGAATGATTGGTATTGGCTGTCTGGACTCGAGAGCACTCTATTGAGGTAGATTCTGGGGCTGGCTCCAGGCTCTGTCATGTCATGATTGATTAGTAATGTCTGCCATGAGTGCTGAACTGTAAGGGAGACTGTGTGTCATGTTGTGCTCATGACACACAGTCCTTTACATTATAGGACTCCCTTATTGTCCCATTACTGAGGTTTTACCAATTTTTTTGTTTTTTTCTTTGAGGTCCAAGATGAGTTTAGTCTCAAGAATGTTTTCTTTCAGATATCATATGTAAGAATTAAATAAAGAGATATGAAAACCTTGGTGCTTCTGGATGCTCATACTGGACATAATGATAGTAGATTGTAGGCCAGGGGTCCCCAAACTATGGCCTGCGGGCTACATGCGGCCCCCTGAGGCCATTTATCTGGCCCCCCGCCACACTTCCGGAAGGGGCACCTCTTTCATTGGTGATCAGTGAGAGGAGCACATTGACCATCTCATTAGCCAAAAGCAGGCCCATAGTTCCCATTGAAATACTGGTCAGTTTGTTGATTTAAATTTACTTGTTCTTCATTTTAAATATTGTATTTGTTCCTGGTTTTTTTTTTTGTTTTGTTTTGTTTTTTTGCATTTTTTTGAAGCTAGAAACAGGGAGAGACAGTCAGACAAACTCCCGCATGCGCCCGACCCGGATCCACCCAGCACGCCCACCAGGGGCGATGCTCTGCCCACCAGGGGGCGATGCTCTGCCCATCCTGGGCGTCGCCATGTTGCGACCAGAGCCACTCTAGCACCTGAGGCAGAGGCCACAGAGCCATCCCCAGCGCCCGGGCCATCTTTGCTCCAATGGAGCCTTGGCTGCGGGAGGGGAAGAGAGAGACAGAGAGGAAGGCGCGGCGGAGGGATGGAGAAGCAAATGGGCGCTTCTCCTGTGTGCCCTGGCCGGGAATCGGACCCGGGTCCTCCACACGCTAGGCCGACGCTCTACCGCTGAGCCAACCGGCCAGGGCCTGTTTTGTTTTTTTACTTTAAAATAAGATATGTGCACTGTGCATAGGGATTTGTTCATAGTTTTTTTTTATAGTCCGGCCCTCCAACGGTCTGAGGGACAGTGAACTGGCCCCCTGTGTAAAAAGTTTGGGGACCCCTGTTGTAGGCAGTGTGTGGAAGTAAACCAGAACTCTAGAAGGACGGTGAGAGGGATGGGGGAGAAAGCACTTGGTGGTTTCCGTGGTGTAAATACTTCTACCACGGTTGATACCAACCTGTCAATGTGAGAACATTAAACTCAGAGTTGGGAAAGGATATGCGCAATCCAACCTACTCCTAGGGGGTTATAGCATATCACTGATTATAGATTGACTTCTAGGGTTGAGGGTGCTGAGTAAATGCTTGACCATAGAATGAGGACAGGTACAAAAATTCAAAGAAAGCCCAGGAGTCCATAAGTACATCAGCTGACTGTAGTTGAGAAACAATATCCGCTGTAAATCAGAGTTGAGGCCAATATTTTGAAGTTATAACAATGTAAAAATCAGTTTCAATACCATTTTCACAAAAATATATTTTAATTTATCAATTGACATGTTGTTGAAATGTTTCAGAGCCATGTGCTGAGGCAGCATGGACTATCAGGAGAGTGCATGGTTTCCGGAGCCAGACTCCATGGACTTGAATCGTAGCTCTGCCATTTATCAATGAAATCTAATCTCTGGAGAACTGCTTAACCTCTTTTTGTCTCAGTTTCCTTCTCTGTTAAAATAGGGATATTCTTAGTACCTATTCCATGGGGTCATATTTAAGATTAAACTGGTAACTGTAAATAGGGCATAGAATGAGCCTGGTACATTGAAAATACTGTATTGGTGTTTGTAAATAAAGGTACAAAAAGTGTAGATTTTAAATTTTTGTCAGAACATCATTGTCAGTATATAATTTACTTTTTAACTTAGAACAGAGAAACAGGATAATCACGATCAAAATGATTTGGGGGTCACGTTAACTTCACATTTATAAGCATTAACTTTATTTGCCCTTTTATATTGTCCCAATAATTTAGCAAGATAACTGGGAAAAATAATTATAATAATAAAATATATAGGCCTTGGCCGGTTGGCTCAAACATTGACCGGGTGTGTGGAAGTGCCTGGTTTGATTCCCAGCCAGGGCACAAAGAAACATCCATCTGCTTCTCCACTCTCCCCCCTCTCCTTTCTCTCTATTTTTCTCTTCCCCTCCCACAGCCGAGGCTTTATTGGAGCAAAGTCGGCCTGGGCACTGAGGATGGCTCCATGACCTCTGCCTTAGGTGCTAGAATGGCTCCGGTTAAAACGGTGCAATGCCCTAGATGGGCAGAGCATCACCCCCTAGTGGGCATGCCGGGTGGATCCCGGTTGGGCGCATGTGGGAGTCTGACTGCCTCCCCACTTCTAACTTTGGAAAAATACAAAAAAGTAAAAAATAAATAAATATACAGTAATATTTTAAAGTTATATTAGTTATTTATATTTTATTTTAATTTTTTTCTTTTAGATTTTATTTATTCATTTTTAGAAAGAGAGGAGAGAGAGAAAGAGAGAAGGGGGAGGAGCAGGAAGCATCAACTCCCATATGTGCCTTGACAGGGCAAGCCCAGGGTTTTGAATCAGTGACCTCATTATTCCAGGTTGACACTTTATCCACTGTGCCACCACAGGCCAGTCTAGTTATTTATAATTTCATGGTAAATTTAGTAAAAGACAAATATTTATTTTTATTTCTTTGAAACTCCCTTTCAAAGTGTAAGTTGGAACTTCTTTATAGTAAATACATTTTTTAACTTTCCAATATCAGAAATTTATGGCTTTTAAATCTAGAAAATATTATTAATATAATAAAGGATACTGTTTTCTTATTAAAAATCTAAAAATCCTTTCATTTTTCCAAACATAAACTCATGAAAATAAAAAGTTCTGGCAGTGGCCAAGCTCATTGGATCACAGTGGTCCTGTTTACCTCAGCACTAGATTTCTAAACTTCTAAGTCAATATAAATTCTATATTTTTCAAGTTTTTAACTGAAAGAAGTTAACATAGGGGAGAAGGAACCTTTCCTGCCAGTTCTATTCAGTAGCATGTTAATCAGATTGCAGTAATAAGTACAAAACAATGCATGCAATTAGCAATAGTTAATTTGAAGCTACTTCATGTCAGTTTCTTTCAGAGCAATAGGTTAGTAGAGTAATTATTTATTACCCTGAGGACATGATCAATGATATCCCTTCATAATAATGTCTGCAAAAAAGAGTAACATCCTCATCTGCATAAAAAGGAAGCTATAGAAACTGATATATTTTTCAGCTAAATAAAAATGGAAAACTGTTTCTAAGCTGTTTCCAACTATTTTATTAGTAATAGATAGGCAAACCATTTGTTACACTTTCATTTTTATGGCAGCATAATGCTGAGAGGGGAAAAAAACACAGCACTCTTGATTTTAATCCACAAAGTCTATCTTTATTGAAAAAGGGAAAAACAACCCATATCTAAATGTCATTTTAGTCATTAATGTGTATGTGATAGGACCTTCCACACAAATAATAATTCACTAGTCCCTTAGCTGGTGCTTGGGGATAGAAATATGGGAAACCCTGAGTGATAACACATGGTCTACACAGCTGAGCCATAGCTGTCCAAAGGCAAAGAAGAGATGCCAGGTTAACCAGGTGGCCACAATTAGACGGTGCATTTTGAATAATTAAGAAGGTTGTATTAAAGGCTACCATCTTGGCTTTCTGAGTACACTGTATATTGGATTAAAAATCCTTTATGTTTTCAGATCCAATTAATTCCCCTTATTGTACAAAATGCCCATCCTTCGGAGGAGGAACAGAAAATCTTATTTTGGACATATTCTAGACAATTGGAGGGCAGGGAACTACGGAATGAAATAGGCTACAAAAGGAAATACTTGTACCAGAATTTGGACTGGTTAGAATGATGCATAGCCTCTACATTACACAAAAAGATTCCATTCATTTGGAGAATGGCACTCCCAGGAGTTGGGCAGCTGTACACATGGGAACAAACCTGAGATGAGCATTTGGAAAGGTACACTTTATAGAAAACAGGTATAAACAATTCCTATGATATCTGAGGGAGACATCAATTCAAAATCCAGAGTTTGAAGACCAAATGGAGGAAATGGGCAAGCTTTAGAATTCAAGGGTCTACAAGTATCATTCAGTTGGCCATATAGGGCATCCTTTTAGCTTTAATAAGGTCAAAGATAAAGATAAACTAATAAAATGATCAGTTATGTACTTATACTCAGTCAGCAGAGTATAATGTATAAAGAAAGAACACAACCACTTTTCAAATGTATAAAACGAAAATGATAATTTTAATGATATAAAAATAATTTAGTTTTAAGGATATTGAATGTTTTATATGAGAATTGTATGGAGAAGTTATAACTTTTATGTTATAGTTGCCCAGCACCTTCTTTTCTTAGTTTTTATTTATTTATTTGTGTGTGTGTGTGTGTGTGTGTGAGAGAGAGAGAGAGAGAGAGAGAGAGAGAGAAAGAGAGAGAGGGGGGGGACAGAGAGAGGGACAGAGAGAGGGACAGATAGGGACAGACAGACAGGAGGGGAGAGAGATGAGAAGCATCTATTTTTTGTTGGAGCATCTGAGTTGTTTGTTGATTGCTTTCTCATATGTGCCTTGACCTAGGGGCTACAGCAGAATGAGTGACCCCTTGCTCAAGCCAGCAGCCTTTGGGCTCAAGCCAGTGACCATGGGATTATGTCTATGATCCCATGCTCTAGCTAGAGACACCACGCTCAAGCTGGTGAGCCTGCACTCAAGCCAGCGACCTCGGGGTTTCAAACTTGGGTCCTGTGTGTACCAGTCTGACGCTCTATCCTCTGCGCCACTGCCTGGTCAGGCCAGCATCTTTCTTTCTGAGGGGAACTATTCTTCTTGCACTCCATATTTTAATTGTTACATTCATATATAATATACTTGACCACATTTTATCAATGTGAGTGGAGGAGCTCCTGCCCCATTTGGCCAGTTTGCATTCTGTTTTGTTATATGATACATTGCATTCAAATAGAGAAAGAATGCCCTGACCAGTTGGCTCAGTGGTAAAGCACTGGGCCGGCATGTGGAAGTCCCAGGTTCCATTTCTGGTCAGGGCACACAGGAGAAGCCACCATCTGCTTTTCCACTCCTCTCCCTTCTTCTTTTCTCTCTCATTCCCTGTCTCTCTTTCTCCCCCTTCCTCAGCCAAGGCTTTAAAATGAGCAGGTTGGCCCCAGGCATTGAGGATTGCTCCACTTCAGGAACTAAAATAGCTCAGTTATTGAACAACAGAGCAGCAGTCCCAGATGGGGTTGCTGGGTGGAACCCAGTCAGGGTGCATATGGGAATCTGTCTCTTCACCTCCCTGCTTCTCACTTGATAAGAAAAAAATAAGAAAAAAAAAAAACAAGGAAAGACAGTAGCATCTGGCGTGGTACTCATGAAATGTGAAACTAAGAGCTGTCAGCAGCCATGCCCCTTACCATATAGAGGAAGTGGTCTGCAGTAGTACAGACTAGAACTGCCACACAGAGAGGAGAGAGAGGCCCGATTATAGTCAGACCCCTGACTTTATTGTTCCTGAGATCCAGCTGAATCTTTGCCCTTCTTGCAGCATATTATTCAACTCTCCCTTCAATGTCTTAATACACTTCAAAAAAAGAGTAAGAAAAAATGGCAACATATTGAATATAAAATCCTGTGGAGCTGAGGGCTTATAGTTCTTTGCACGTGAGTAGTTAATTGCCTTTCAATTGCTTTAGGTATATTAGTTGTGCTTCACTAAATAGTTTTTAACTCTTTGAGATAAGGTAATATATATTGTATATACCAGCATTTCTAACAGTATCTACTATGGTTCCAGGTTAGAAATAGTAACCCCAAAAGTATTTACTTTTAATTTTTCAGGACTCTAGGTTATCACTTAGTGCAGTAAAAGTGATGACTTCTTAATAGTCCGCCAATGACAGATAAGATTTAAGGTCCCTCTGTGGGGTCATTACCACCTTTTCCATCAGCTCAGGCACAATATTGCTATCCTTTCATGTGTTAATAATTTGGTAAGAATGGTTTCAATTCAAGGAAACATTTAAGTATATTCTTAGTTTATCCTCTAAAATAGTGATGGATAATGATAATAATAATAGTCAAATCGCAGACACCTAAGCAAAAATTTCATGAGAATCAAGTTGCTGAGATCTTTTAGACTTCTCACCTGGTTAATGAGATAAGTTTGTTGGCCGCAATAGAGAAATGTTTCCTATTTGATTTTATTAACTGATTGCTATGAATTAATGCATTAGAATATTTGATTGTGTCATAAAACGTGTATATGAGCATCATGATTCAATTTAATGTACCTATTACTAGTTCATGTGCCATTATATTAGGCTAAATTAAAAGAATTTTATGAAAAAATATTACAATTAAAGACTCAAATTGATTGCATTCATAACTTAAAAGAAGATACTCTGTTCCATTAATATTTTGAATCATTATAACAATATATCAGAAAACAATGTGGGAGATTTGAGAAGTAGACAAAGTAAAGCAAAGATAAATAGATTAAAAAGTCAAACAAAGTCCACTTTCTATGTTAAGTTCAATATATTCTCTTTAGCACAAATTTTTAAGAACCAAAAAAGCAAGAAAAGTTACAGTATGAACAGCTTATCTCAGCAAGTAAGTTTCAGGTCACATCATCATCAAAAAGGATTAATTTTCTTTCTTTCATCTTCCAAATTACAAAATAAATTTTTTCCAAATATGACATTTAATTCTTTAAATTGATGTTTTTATAAATAATAAGGTGACACTTTTAACAGATCATGTCAATTCTCATAATGCAATATGAGCTCTCTGAATGGTGGCTAAGCATCCCAAGTTGGCCAAGACAAAAGTATCTGGGGCATGGGACATTCAGTGCCAAAAACAAGACAGTCCTCCTGGCAACCTGGGGTGGTTGGTCATCCTACACGTGCAAATTCTTTGTCTTTAGATGTAAACTTCAGTATCTAGAGGCTGATTATGAAAATGTGATTGGCCCCTGAAAACTTAAATATGCTTCTCTCTTATTATAAATAGATGAAAGATGATTCTAAGCAGTAAAAGGCCGATTCCCACAGGGAAGTATGAACTGATATGTTGGAGGTTTTCCTAAGAATTCTTATTTCTATTACGTCTAGAGTATGTCTAAGGATTTCTGATCAGGAATGTCCTATTCTTTCTACTGGGAGTGTGGTTCATGGACCAATAGCATTAGCAGCACCTATAAACTTGTTAGAAGTTTATAATCCCCAAATCTAAATCCAGACTTACGGAGTCAGACTCTGCATTATGTAAAAAGTCTCAGGTGGTTCGTATGTACACTGAAGTTTCAAAAGCACTGCTCTAAACTCCTGTTCAAGACTTTTCTAAATAGACTCCTTTTTCTCCATTGTCATCTTTCTTCTCAGTTTCTGTGTAGTCCACTACAAAGCTGGTATAGCCTCATTAGCACAACTGAAATTAATTGGGATTTGTGATTGACCTGGGTTGTACTGACAACCAGGCCTACAAACCTGGCCCTACATTTAAGGAAGTGTTCTCTAAGCAGGAGGGCATAGTTAACCAATTAAGAAAAACTAACTCTTTTTAATATGTAACAAAATAATTTTCTTAAGTAATGGGTGCTCTCAGTAAATTAAAATAGGCCTGTCTGGCAGGACCTTTATTGGGACATGTTTTGTTAGTAGGCAATTCAAATTAGTTAAAGAAGGAAAGCTGCATGGACATAAACAATATTACACAGCCTTCCCTCAGTCTGATTGTGTTAAATTTTAGTGAAGACTTTAGAAAACTCTTGTCTAATTAGTTAATCTCATTGTCCGTATGTTCCTTGGATGTTAAAACTGTAAAATTGAGTGTGATTCTTGGAGCAGGCCATCTCTTTTGGGTCTTGCTTTGGCACTTTCTCCTCCACTGAAACCCTCTCCCCACCACCCTCAATCTGTAGAATGGTGTCTGTCTGGAAAACTCGTTCTGTTCCTTTAAATGTCACTCTAAATACTGTGTTGCATGTGACCTGTGATGGCGAACCTTTTTATAAAAACCACCCACTTTTGCAGTGCTGGTCAACCAGGTCCCTCTCGCCCACTAGGCAGAGGTCTAGCTTTCATGGTGGGCCAATGGCGGTGCCATTTGGTTGCTCTGCTACCGCCCATCATGAAAGCTGGACTGCTGCCTAGTGGGCGGGAAGGACCAGGTTGACCAGCACTGCAAAAGTGGCCGGGTTTTTATAAAAAGGTTCACCAGCACAGCATGTGACCAACTATCCAGGTTTAGGTTCACCCTCAGTGTATGCTGTCTCTTTATAGAATTTCCTCCTCTACTAGTTTTAAACAATTATTGCATTGATTTATTATGGCTTGAGTAAAAGTGGTCCTTCAAATGGATGAGTCCTGGAGTGAAGATTATTGTTGTAGACTTAAGATCTAACTAAAATTAGAATGAATGAGAAACTGAGTGAATGAACTAATGGATTTTAAAAATAAAACTTCACTAAGAATGAACATTTTGAATGTTTATATACATATTTAATAAATTCTGTCTGTCGCAGAAGAACCAGAAGAGAAGGGGGAAACCAAGCTTTGTGTCTACAAACCTGATGCATACCCATCATTTCAGTGCAGATAACACAATGCATGTATAAAAGTAATTGTGCCTTGAATTGTAATTCCTCCAGGCTGGTAAAATATAAATTATACAGATTACCTCTCCAACATAAATATTTAACTTCATAATATAATGCTTTGAATTTTGTAAAGCCTCAATTAACAATGTTATATAACTGCAAACCAACATCAGCATTTCCTAATGTCAGCGAGATTTCACAAGAACGAAGTATGAAGTGTGGGACCCATCGATCCTGTTCCCTCTTTGCTCACTTCATCTGAGTTACCCTTACTGCTTATCCCCTTAAGAAACCAAAAACGTTCCTTTTTCTCCTTGCACCACCAGAAATTTTACCACCTCATATCCAAGTCTAAGAGATTCAAGATCACTTTAACAAAATAAACTAAAGAGATTTTATGAACTGTATAAATAGCAATATATAGCATAGAATATGTCTGAATTAAAAAATGTATGTCAAAATATTGGAAAGCTCTTTTGCTTCTTAGTAATATAATAAAAATATTCTTAAAAAAGAAAAAATATTATCACAAGATGACCAAGACAATAGGGTCTATGGCAGTGGCCCCAAACCCCGAGCCACGGACCGGTACCGGTCCGCAGAGAAAGAATAAATAACTTACATTATTTTTGTTTTATTTATATTTAAGTCTGAATAATGTTTTATTTTTAAAAAATGACCAGATTCCCTCTGTTACATCCCTCTAAGACTCACTCTTGACGCTTGTCTCGGTCATGTGATACATTTATTCGTCCCACCCTAAAGGCTGGTCTGTGAAAATATTTTCTGACATTTAACCAGATCATGGTCCAAAAAAGGTTGGGGACCACTGGTCTATGGGATTTTTCATTTTTTTGTTGTTATTTATTTATTTTTAAGATCAGCTCTATTTGTTGCAAAGTTCCTCTCTTCCAGAACTTTCCACTGTCTTATATTTTTAGCTGTTCTGCAGACAGCCATTTCCTTTTCCACACCTGTGTATTAGCAAAACCGTGAACCTTAGTCTTACAATCTTATAATACAGAACATTTCTTACAATGACTAGAATGACCGAAACAGAATTGGCTGACCATAATTTTTAATGCTTTTGCATGTGTCCACCTAGCCAAAATATAATTTGACTGATGAATGGACTCTTACATACACACATTAATTTCTGCTACATTAGAGAAACAAGCAGTCTATTATCCAAAAAGTCAGAACAAAAGTCAATAAGGGATATTATTAACTCACTCTTTTTAAATCTTCTTGTTTCAGTTTACATTTTACAAACAGCTTTGCTGTTTGTTCTGCTAGAATATGAATAAGGGCATCTCCAAGTAGTTATTCAATTCATTGCTTGTTATCCATTTTCACACCTTCAGGGAATTTCTCTTTTATATCATTTTATTGAGAAGCAGCATATGGCCTACTACAAGAGTTTTGGAAAACAGAAGCTATCAAGAAAAGTCAGTAACATGAGAGTGCCTCACCTCTGCGGGAAGTGAGTTAGAATGGAAAAGACACATTTGACTTCTATTCATATCACACTGGCCCTGTTCTTTTCTTTCTGGGTGCCAGAAACAATTAAAATAGAAATCTAAAGTACAAGGGGACCAAAAGAGATAGGTCACTGGCCACCACTCTACATATTCAGATACTATTTTTGCAAGACTTATTTATCCACATCATAAAACCAAGATGTGGAGGGCTGAAGTTCTCAGACATCTCTAAATGACATTTGTCTTACACTGAAAGGCTAGTTTTACAGCAACTATATTACTTACCAACCATACCAAAGTTAAAGTATTACTGTTTTCATTTTGATTGGGGGAGGGGAACGTGTGGGGCTTCTCTCCCTTGTAGCAACCAGAAAAAACCAAGGTGACTTTGTTAAGGAAGTTGCCTTGTGATACTATCATTATCAGTCATTAGCCACAGTTAGTAAGCTTCTATTAATCAAACCACATCTGGAAAGACTTTCATTAATTCTATCAAATGAACAGTGCTGTTTGAAAAATTCAAAGCATGGGAAGTAACACTATAACTTTGCAAGCCAGTGGAAAGAAAGAAGAAAAAACCTTACCACGAATGGTTAGAAAATTTTGTTTAGTTAAACCTATTAGCTATAAATTATAAATTATATATAACATCTACATATGCATGCAACAGAAGTATTAAAATTATTCTCTTTAACTAAACTGGAAGCACCAGAATAATTTATTTTAAGCTATTTTATATATATTCCTCTCATATGCTAGTTAATGGGATGTTATAGTAAATGTCAAAGCATGGTGTAAATAAATAGGCAAAGATGAAAATCTCAGTTTCAGGGCCTGTAAGTATAAATCCTTGGATTTCCAGGCAAGAACATGTCCCAATTCTGAGGAAGAATAAAAGGGGTGAAAAGGTGATATTATTCCTGACTTAGGAAGGAGGAGGTAAGGCATCTTGTTAAAAGAAAGTTAAATAGCTCCTCTTCTTCTTCTGGGGACATAGGCACCTCTGTAAAGACCCACCATGGGGAAGAAGATATAAAACTCCCCACTGATAAAGAGAGAGAAAAGATTGAAATATGACAACAATCTCTTCAGCTCTAGAGAGATGAAGACTGAAATAAAAAGAAAAAGATTCTAGACAGGTAGAGGCCATTCAAAAAAAAATCTAGGATTAGAAATATTCGCTTGCAAACGTACACATCTTTCATTCCTTGATTTCTATTTGGCCCTTTGACTCATCTTAATATTAGCCAACTGCATTAATCCATGCTTTATTTAATTTGACTAGCTTCTAATCCAAACCCTTCCAAGGAACTACATTGAGAAATTTAGCATGGCACCTACAGTAGCTACTTCCTGTTTAGAAGAAGTGAAAAGAGCACCAAACTTAATTCAGTTGACATGGATAAAAATCTGAAGCCTGATATTTTCTGATTAGGGAACTTTGGTCAATGAATTCAACTTCACCGATCTTGTTTTTCTCCTCTAGGTCTTCTTCAAAGGTCAAGTCATTTCAATCTTTTTCAATTTCTCTACAGATGAAAAATGATGTTCTTATAATATGATATAAAGAACTGAAATTCTGGAGTGACGTCACGGAAATGGTGCCGTGAGCAGCGCGTCCGACAGATCTCCCCTAAATCACAACAAATTTATCAACTAGAAACAGAAAAATTTATCCTCGGAGCATTCCGGAGTTCCACACAAACTGAAAGCGAAAGGACTGTTATCACTTGAATCTGAGAGACGAGGGTGTGGAGGAAGCTACCGCAGCGACATTCATTCAAACCGCGAGGGAGTGCGCCTGTGGTGAGTCAGCCCACACTCGGGAGCCGTGAGCAGCCGCGGGCGCGCACCCGGTATGGTTGCAGAGCGAGCACCGCCCACACTCCGGAGCGCGAGCAGCCGCCGGCGTGCCTGGTCCGGTTGCAGAGCGAGCACCGCCCACACTCGGGAGCCGCGAGCAGCCTCGGACGAGCACCCGGTCCGGTTGCAGAGCGAGCACTGCCCACACTCGGGAGCAGCGAGCAGCCGCCGGCGCGCGCCCGGTCCGGTTGCAGAGCGAGCACCGCTAACCTTCCCAGCAGCTGGCGCACTGCGAGTGAGAGTCGCCAGCCACCGGTGCCCGGAGCACCCCATTCGCGTGTGTGCCCTGGGCATTCCACACGCCCAGAGCGCCTTACTGGCCCGCACACCCAGGGTGCCCCATTATCCTGCGCCTGGTGGGATTCAGCCGCCAGCGGCAGGGCGAGCGGGAGAGGTACCAGGGTGGTCTTCTACTTGGGAGATTCTCTCCGTGGGCTGGGCACCTCACCCAGCCATTCAAGCTAACAATCAAGCCTTGGGGGAGGGGCACGCGCAGGCAGCCTAAAATACCTTCGGGAGCACAGCTGCGACCCAATCACTGAAATTAGCTTAACCCATGAAATCTGCGCACCCTCGGTTCTAATTGATAAGATCTCTCTCAGTTCAGCGACCCAAGACAAGAGGCGTGATATTTTTTAGTGCCTCTCGCTAAAGGGGCGGGGGCAACTTCTGACTGATAGAGCCTCCATATTCAGGGATAAACGCTAACAAGAGTGACTTGGCAGATAATAAGATCTATACTACACTAGTCGCAAGCAGAGACTAGTGCCTCTTCTTCCCAGCCAAAACAGGCTACAAAGTGTGGAAAGCCTGGGTTGAGAGGTCCAACTGAATGCTAGGCGCTGAACAGTCACCTTGACAACAATTGACTCCCACCCCCGCCTGATTACACTGGAGGCCCTGACTGCCAGAGCCTTTCCCAAAGCCTTGCACTGAGTGGGGATAGAGTGGGGATTTCCCAGCTCTTTGAGCCTCTTACTCCCCAGGCAGAAGCAGTTGCAGCCTTATAGCTGGATCACCAGGCTGCTAATTCAGGAAGGGGGGACTAGGAGAGAGAATCCATGAAAGCAAACTCTCTCATCGTTGGACCCTGCAAACGCCAACAAGCCTTGACTACCAGCAAGACTAAAGCCAATTATATGACATTGCCATAGAATCCCATCAACTGCAAATCCCTACCTAAGTGTGACACAGGGGCAGAGCCTGGGGTACAGAGTCACCGACCAGGAAGAGGAAGAGAAAAGAAAAAGGAAGAAGTTAACCTCTCAAAATCAAGAAAAATCCACAGACTTTACAACTTGTTCCACTAATTTTGTTGTTGTTGTTGTTTGTTTCTTCTATCTTATTGCCTTTATTTCCTCCACCTCGGTCCTTCTATTCTCTGCCCATCTTATGCTTCCCTTTTCTTGAACTACACTACCCATAACTGTTACATTTTATTTCTCTTCTTCATCCTCACCCTCCTTTAAGGTTATACTCCAAAACACTTAACTCTCACTCTCTCCTCTTTTGTTTTTTTTTTATTTGCTTTATTTTGTTTTTTTCTCTTCCTTTTTTATTTCTTCCTTCGTTTTTCTCTTTTTCTTATTTTTTCCTTTCTATTCGTTTTTTCTTTTCTCGTTTTACTTTCCTCCCATTTAATCCTCAATCACGAACAAATTAGTTAATTTGGGACTCAAGGCTTTTTTTGGCTTTATTTTTCTTTTTTGCTTTTGTTTTTGTTTTTTTCTTGTTTGTTTATTTTTGTGGCATTTTGGGTCCTCCCAACCCAAGGTCTCCATTGTATTTAGTCTTCGCTCCACTTAATACAACAGATTTTTACTTATTATTTTTATTTTTTCTTCTTTATTATTCTTTTTTTGGTCCTTTTTTCTGGTTCCCTCTTATCCCTCTCATAATATCTCTTAGTTGACCATCACTTACAAGCAAATCATCTTATGCTTGTCTAAAATTTTCTTCCTTTTATTTTTTTTTGCATTTAGTAGGTCCCTACTCCCTTTTTTTGCCCCTTGAACTCTTCACCCCAAATCAGGCCCTCCATTATAGGCACGATATTTCCCTGAGGAGGGGAGAGGAGGGAAAGAGAAGAAAGAAAAAAAGGGGGAAATAATAAATTATTACTGTTTTTTTTTGTGGGGTGTTTTACCTTTTTTTTTTTTTTTTACTTTTTACACTTTATTAATTCTAATTAGTGCTATCAACAAGACCACCCTCAGATGCCAATAAGAAAGAGGAAATCGAATATTATGGATACAAAAGAAAGAGAGGTAACACAAATAGATGTGGAAAAATCTATGGAGAAAAGACTTAACATATTGGAAGCCTTGGAGCTAAATGACAGAGAATTTAAAATAGAAATCTTAAAAATACTCAGAGATATACAAGAAAACACAGAAAGGCAATATAGGGAGATCAGAAAACAACTCAATGAACACAAAGAATATATTACCAAGGAAATTGAAACTATAAAAACAAATCAAACAGAAATGAAAAACTCAATTCACGAGCTGAAAAACGAGGTAACAAGCTTAGCTAACAGAACAGCCCAGATTGAAGATAGGATTAGTGAAATAGAAGACAAACAACTTGAGGAACAACAGAGAGAAGAAGAAAGAGACTCAAAAATAATAAAAAACGAGAAAGCCCTACAGGAATTGTCTGACTCCATCAGAAAGAATAACATAAGAATAATAGGTATATCAGAGGGAGAAGAGAAAGAAAATGGAATGGAGAATATACTCAAACAAATAATAGACGAGAACTTCCCAAGCCTGTGGAAGGAACTAAAGCCTCAAATTCAAGAAGCAAACAGAACACCGAGTTTTCTTAACCCCAACAAACCCACTCCAAGGCACATCATAATAAAGATGACACAAACCAATGACAAAGAAAAAATTCTCAAGGCAGCTAGGGAAAAGAAGAGTACAACATATAAAGGAAGGCCTATTAGATTATCATCAGACTTCTCAGCAGAAACTCTACAAGCTAGAAGAGAGTGGACCCCAATATTTAAAGCCCTGAAAGAGAGGAACTTTCAGCCAAGAATACTATACCCATCAAAGCTATCCTTCAAGTATGAAGGAGATATAAAAACATTCACAAATACAGAAAAGATGAGAGAATTTATCAACAGAAAGCCCCCACTCCAGGAAATACTAAAGGGGGTTTTCCAACCAGATTCAAAGAACAAAAGAAAACAACACCACAAGTAACAGCTCCACCAAGAACACAATAAAACCAAACTTAAACTGTGACAACAAAGGAAAAAAAGAGGGGAGAGGATGGAGATTAACAGTAGCAAAGGACGATGAAGTGCAGAAATACTTATAAGATAGGGTACTACAATGAATATGGTAGGTACCCTTTTCATTACTTAATGGTAACCACCCTTGAAAAAACCACCACAAAAACACTTGACTTAAAAAAGGTAGCAACAGAGGAAAGAAGTATGGAACACAAACAAACAAAAACAAATGATAGAAAAACAAAAGAGAAGAATCAAACTAGATACAAAACTAACAGAAAGCAATTTATAAAATGGCAGTAGGGAACCCACAAGTGTCAATAATTACAATAAATGTAAATGGATTAAACTTACCAATAAAAAGACACAGAGTAGCAGAATGGATTAAAAAAGAAAATCCAACTATATACTGCCTACAAGAAACACATCTAAGCAACAAGGATAAAAACAAATTCAAAGTGAAAGGCTGGAAAACAATACTCCAAGCAAACAACGCCCAAAAAAAAGCAGGCGTAGCAATACTCATATCTAATAATGCTGACTACAAGACAGAAAAAGTACTCAGAGACAAAAATGGTCATTTCATAATGATTAAGGGGAAGTTGAATCAAGAAGACATAACAATCCTTAATATATATGCACCAAACCAAGGAGCACCAAAATATATAAGACAGCTACTTATTGACCTTAAAACAAAAACTGACAAAAATACAATCATACTTGGAGACCTCAATACACCGCTGACGGCTCTAGATCGGTCATCCAAACAGAGAATCAACAAAAACATAGTGGCCTTAAACAAAATACTAGAACACCTGGATATGATAGACATCTACAGGACACTTCATCCCAAAGCGACAGAGTATACATTTTTCTCTAGTGTACATGGAACATTCTCAAGAATTGACCATATGTTGGGCCACAAAGACAATATCAGCAAATTTAGAAAAATTGAAATTGTACCAAGCATATTTTCTGATCATAAAGCCTTGAAACTAGAATTCAACTGCAAAAAAGAGGGGGAAAAACCCACAAAAATGTGGAAACTAAACAACATACTTCTAAAAAATGAATGGGTCAAAGAAGAAATAAACGCAGAGATCAAAAGATATATACAGACAAATGAAAATGAAAATACCACATATCAGAATCTCTGGGATGCAGCAAAAGCAGTAATAAGAGGAAAGTTCATATCACTTCAGGCCTATATGAACAAACAAGAGAGAGCCGAAGTAAACCACTTAACTTCACACCTTAAGGAACTAGAAAAAGAAGAACAAAGACAACCCAAAACCAGCCGAAGAAAGTAGATAATAAAAATCAGAGCAGAAATAAATGAAATAGAGAACAGAAAAACTATAGAAAAAATCAATAAAACAAGGAGCTGGTTCTTTGAAAAGATCAACAAAATTGACAAACCCTTGGCAAGACTCACCAAGGAAAAAAGACACAGGACTCAAATAAATAAAATCCAAAATGAAAGAGGAGAGATCACCACAGACATCATAGATATACAAAGAATTATTGTAGAATACTATGAAAAATTATATGCCACCAAATACAACAATCTAGAAGAAATGGATAAATTCCTAGAACAATACAACCTTCCTAGACTGAGTCATGAAGAAGCAGAAAGCCTAAACAGACCAATCAGCAGGGAGGAAATAGAAAAAACTATTAAAAACCTCCCCAAAAATAAAAGTCCAGGCCCAGACGGTTATACTAGTGAATTCTATCAAACATTCAAAGAAGACTTGGTTCCTATTCTACTCAAAGTCTTCCAAAAAATTGAAGAAGAAGCAATACTTCCAAACACATTTTATGAGGCCAACATAATCCTCATACCAAAACGTGGCAAGGATGGCACAAAGAAAGAAAACTACAGACCAATATCTCTAATGAATACAGATGCTTAAATACTAAACAAAATACTGGCAAACCGAATACAACAACATATTAAAAAAATAATACATCATGATCAAGTGGGATTCATCCCAGAATCTCAAGGATGGTTCAACATACGCAAAACGGTTAACGTAATACACCATATTAACAAAACAAAGAACAAAAACCACATGATCTTATCAATAGATGCAGAAAAGGCTTTTGATAAAATACAACACAATTTTATGTTTAAGACTCTCAACAAAATGGGTATAGAAGGAAAATATCTCAACATGATAAAGGCCATATATGATAAACCATCAGCCAACATCCTATTAAACGGCATAAAACTGAGGACTTTCTACCTTAAATCAGGAACAAGACAGGGTTGTCCACTCTCTCCACTCTTATTTAACGTGGTGCTAGAAGTTCTGGCCAGAGCAATCAGACAAGACAAAGAAATAGAAGGCATCCATATCGGAAAAGAAGAAGTAAAGCTATCACTTTTTGCTGATGATATGATCCTATACATCGAAAACCCGAAGGACTCCACAAAAAGATTATTAGAAACAATAAACCAATACAGTAAGGTCGCAGGATACAAAATTAACATACAGAAGTCCATAGCCTTTCTATATACCAACAATGAAATATTAGAAAACGAACTCAAAAAAATAATCCCCTTCACGATTGCAACAAAAAAAATAAAATACCTAGGAATAAACATAACAAAGAACGTAAAGGATCTATATAATGAAAATTACAAAGCATTGTTAAGGGAAATCGAAAAAGATACAATGAGATGGAAAAATATTCCTTGTTCTTGGATAGGAAGAATAAATATAATCAAAATGGCCATATTACCCAAAGCAATATACAAATTTAATGCAATTCCCATCAAAATCCCTATGAGATTTTTTAAAGAAATGGAACAAAAAATCATCAGATTTATATGGAACTATAAAAAACCCCGAATAGCCAAAACAATCCTAAGGAAAAAGAGTGAAGCTGGGGGCATTACAATTCCTGACTTTAAACTATATTATAGGGCCACGATAATCAAAACAGCATGGTATTGGCAGAGAAATAGACACTCAGACCAATGGAACAGAATAGAAAGCCCAGAAATAAAACCACATATATATGGTCAAATAATCTTTGATAAAGGGGCCAACAACATACAATGGAGAAAAGAAAGCCTCTTCAACAAATGGTGTTGGGAAAACTGGAAAGCCACATGCAAAAGAATGAAACTCGACTACAGCCTGTCCCCGTGTACTAAAATTAATTCAAAATGGATCAAAGACCTAAATATAAGACCTGAAACAATAAAGTACATAGAAGAAGACATAGGTACTAAAATCATGGACCTGGGTTTTAAAGAACATTTTATGAACTTGACTCCAATGGCAAGAGAAGTGAAGGCAAAGATAAATGAATGGGACTACATCAGAATAAAAAGTTTTTGCTCAGCAAGAGAAACTGATATAAAAATAAACAGACAGCCAACTAAATAGGAAATGATATTTACAAACAACAGCTCAGATAAGGGCCTAATATCCAAAATTTACAAAGAACTCATAAAACTCAACAACAAACAAACAAACAATCCCATAAAAAATGAGAAGAGGACATGAACAGACACTTCTCCCAGGAAGAGATACAAATGGCCAACAGATATATGAAAAGATGCTCAGCTTCATTAGTTATTAGAGAAATGCAAATCAAAACTACAATGAGATACCACCTCACCCCTGTTAGATTAGCTATTATCAACAAGACGGGTAATAGCAAATGTTGGAGAGGCTGTGGAGAAAAAGGAACCCTCATTCACTGTTGGTGGGACTGTAAAGTAGTACAACCATTATGGAGGAAAGTATGGTGGTTCCTCAAAAAACTGCAAATAGAACTACCTTATGACCCAGCAATCCGTCTACTGGGTATATACCCCAAAACCTCAGAAACATTGATACGTGAAGACACATGTAGCCCCATGTTCATTGCAGCACTGTTCACAGTGGCCAAGACATGGAAACAACCAAAAAGCCCTTCAATAGAAGACTGGATAAAGAAGATGTGGCACATATACACTATGGAATACTACTCAGCCATAAGAAATGATGACATCAGATCATTTACAGCAAAATGGTGGGATCTTGATAACATTATAAGGAGTGAAATAAGTAAATCAGAAAAAAACAAGAACTACATGATTCCATACATTGGTGGAACATAAAAAATGAGACTAAGAGACATGGACAAGAGTGTGGTGGTTACCAGGGGTGGGGGGAGGGAGGACATGGGAGGGAGGGAGGGAGAGAGTTAGGGGGAGGGGGAGGGGCACAGAGAACTAGATAGAGGGTGGCGGAGGACAATCTGACTTTGGGCGAGGGGTACGCAACATAATTTAATGACAAAATAACCTAGACATGTTTTCTTTGAATATATGTACCCTGATTTATTAATGTCATTCCATTACCATTAATAAAAATTTATTAAAAAAAAAAAAAAAAAAAAAAAGAACTGAAATTCTGCCAACAATCCTAGCAATACATTACCGACTCTTTCATCCCCTTCCTTAGGCTATTTTGTATTTTCCCTGTGGGAGCTCATCTCAGTTATTAATGAAAGTTAATGATAACAATGGATTCATGACTTTTTAATTCATGAATACTACTGTCAAACTATATTTATTCCAAAAGATTAGTGGTGCTATTTTCATTAATATTATTTGATAAATATATCAATAAGCTCCATGCTTTTTATTCACGTATTTATTAGAAGTTTTAAAAAAAAATCAACTTGGCTTGCTAGCTAACTGACATCCTTGTATGTCATCCCATTCTTGGCACTAAAATATTTATAATAATATCAAATAATTAAATTTAGTAAAAATTTTCAGTAATATATGTTTTTATCTTATAAACATATAAAAGTTTCAGAGCAGCCTTCACTATGGGTCACATATGGCAAAAAGAAAAACACCTCTTCTCATATGTCCATGGTTGGCTGACACGGTTCCAGAAGGTTCACTGACCTCAAACACTTGCTCCCAGTCTCACTGCCTGGTTACCATTTGTGCCTTCATCTCATCCATTTAGCTGAGTCGCCCAGTATTTCTTGACATCATCTACTTCCCACTCAGATAGCTCTTTGCTTGGTCCTCACGGTTTCATATGTACGCAAAGAACCCTTAATACAACAACACTCCTAATTCAACCTCACCCACAGGATGTTCACTCCCCAAGTTGTCTCTTTTTTTATTTATTCAACAAATATTCATTGAGAACTGACCATGTAATGCTTTAAGAACTAGTGATATAGTATAGTAAATAAAATGGCAAAGGTCTCTGCCCTTACAGAGCTTACTGTCTGGAGAAGAAGTGAAGAGAAAGATAATAAAAAAAAAATAGCCTAATAAATAGGTAAATTATTTAGTATGTTAGATAATAAAAGCTATGAAACAAACAAACAAACAAAACACACAGTAGACCAAGAGAATTTGGAGTGCTAATTTGGATGGCAGTAGGAGGAAACCAAGTGGTCAGGATAGGCTTCATTAAGATGCTGTGATTTGGGCAAAGCTCTGATGCACTGAGGAAGTGGGTGTCATAAAAATTTGGAGGGAGATTGTTTCTCCTGGTGGGTACAATGGTGAATATGATGAGGAGAGGCTGGGGCAAGATAGCTGGGAGTACATCAGCGGTGGTATTCAAATAATTTAACAACTGGTTCTCTGCCCCAATGATCGTTTTAAGTATAAAAAAATGATATACCAAAAGGTAGTTTATTATTTCATGCATTTCACTTAAATAAAAACAATAAAATGGTACACAAAACTAGATTATAAGAAAGAGTTTTAGCCTGACCAGACGATGGTGCAGAGTGTCAGACTGAGGTGCGGAGGACCCAGGTTGGAGACCCTGAGGTCGCCAGCTTGAGCGCGGGCTCATCTGGTTTGAGCAAAGCTCACCAACTTGGACCCAAGGTCGCTGGTTCCAGCAAGGGATTACTCGGTCTGCTGAAGGCCCGCGGTCAAGGCACATATGAGAAAGCAATCAATGAACAACAAAGGTGTCGCAATGAAAAACTAATGATTGATGCTTCTCATCTCTCTCCGTTCCTGTCTGTCTGTCCCTATCTATCCCTCTCTCTGACTCTCTCTCTGTCTCTGTAAAAAAAAAAAAAAAAAGTTTTAAAATATTAATGAAACAATATTAAGTAATATCTGACAAAAAACAATAAAACTGTTATTTAAGATGTTTCCAATGACAGCTTATCAGCCCCTGGTTGTTTGGCACTTTTTCTCTTTATGTTTGTTTACTGAAGTAACAAACGCGAGGAAATTAAAATGTTGTATTTCATCAAAGGTCTGAGTTTTATGAAATGAATAAGGCTTAAATTTGTCTTTGTTTAAATCTGCATATGGCTTGTGTTTTCTCAGAGTGAGAAGCAAGATAAGTTGGGCACTGACTTCTCAAATATTTTCTTCTCTATATATGAGTATTTGTCAATATTCTTTTTCTTTTACTATTTCCTTCTCTTACTAACTCTAATTGAAATCCCAAAGACATTAACGCATACGCCATCAGAATACCTCATTCTCATTTTTCCCAGTGCATCAACTCACTTGTCCCCATTTTTAAAATGTTTTAGTCTCTGGTTCACTGTCATTATTTCTTATGCTGTTGCTATACAATTATGAATTGTTTTAATGTTTATGAACACAATAGTTTTAACAACCTGGCCATTTATTTATTAATAAAATAATTATTGAGGGCTTAAAATGTATCAGGCACTGTTCTAAAAGTGGGAGATATAAAAAGTAAAAACAAAAATTATTGCTTTTAAGATGAAATTGAAGTGAAGGCGGTAGACAAAAATAAAATGAATAAGCAAAGAATATAGTACTTCAGATGTAATTAGTGCTAAGAAAAAGAAATTAATAAACCAGAAAACAAAAGGTAGGTAAGATGTATGCGTTTGAGGGTGGTGGCAGAATTTTGAAATTTTAAGAAAGACTGACCAGGGGAAGTCTCAACAAGATGACTTCTGAAAAAGGACATGAGGAAACTGCAAGTACTAAGTCCTTTTAATTCCTTAATTCTTTCTCCCCCAATCATCTTGTCTTCTACCCTACCTCAGCAATGTATTCCCATGGTCATACCTAGATCTTTTCAATACCAAGAAATATACCCCTCTTCTCTCCTAGTTTCAAGCACGCCAACTCTCTCATCACCACTCCTATATTTACAGCCCCTATCATCGTGTATTCCAGTTCACACAGTTTCACATCCAACTAGAATCAATAGTTAGTTGTCTGAAAAACTTTTTATTATTTCTCACCCCTATGTAGTCACTTCTCCCCTACATAGTCACTTCTCCTCTTAATCAGTTGATATGCATGATTCATCATTAAAATCACTCTCTTGTATATAGTATAAATTCTGAACTACCTTGCCTACTTCTTTTATTATACTCACTTGGCAGAATCCTAATCCTTTTTAGAAAAAGAAAATTATTCATTTTTCTTGCTAGTAAGAAGAGCTTTATTCTTTTTATTTTTATTGAATTTATTGGGGGTGGCACTGGCTAATACACATTATCTGTATATGGTATTATGTGTTCACCACTCCAGGTCAAGTCTTCTTCCATCACCATTTATCCCCCTTATAACCACCTTCACCTCCTCCTACCATTTGCCCTCTAGTAATCACCATTCTGTTGTCTGTGTCTATGAGGTGTATTTCCCCCCATAATTTCAAACTTGAAAGCTAAATGTAGTAGTTACTTCATTCATTCTTCAATATCTTTAAACTTCCAATAGTTCCTTTGACTGCCTCAATCTCAAATGAGGATCATGTCTTATGTTATTGTAAAACTAAAATTCTGCATAGTCCCAGCATCCTGTTTACCAACCAACCCACATAAAGTTTATATACTTTGCCTTGTCTCCTATCAGTAGAAAATTGACCATAACTAGGACAAACCTTTCCTTTAATTGACATCCCTATAACATTCAACCCCTAGTTTTCCACTATACTCAATCCCTCATCAGTATATAAACATGCTGTAATAGTTCCCATCTTTAAAACAAAAATGAACACAAAACTTGCTAACCACATATTCCTCTTCAACTACTATGCTGTTTCTCTGACTCCCTTTTCAAAACAACAACAATAACAATGAAACTTCTAAAAAAGTGCCTGTACTTGCTGTCCCCATTTGCTCTCCTTTTTTTACTTTGGAACCCACAAACATTAGGCCGTTGTTTCCACCACTCCAACAAACACCCCGATCAAAGTCTCTACTAACCTCCATCTCGATAAATCAAATCTTTGCTGATAGTTCTTATTTTATCTCCATATCTGTGCATTCCACATTGTGGATCACTCCCTGCTCCTTGAAGCGCCATTTTCACTGGGCTTCCCGGACACTGCTCTTGCTCTCCTTCCGTTTCATTTACCATACTTGCTTATTTTACTCTCCTGATTTCCCATTGTCATATAATATTGGAGTTTTCCTCTGCTAACACACCAATTCAGCAACAGTTCATGGACAAATCCCTTTTTGAGATATTCAGAAACTAATAAATGCTCCTGCACTCCAGGGAGCATAAAACCAAACACACCAAAGACGGCAGGGAAAATCAGGACACCTTTCCACCAGAATCCCTGCTTCCAGCACAGAGCATACAAAAACAGGTCACTGGAAGCAATCCAATCAGATGAGCAAAAGGAAAAAGAGTGAAGAAAGTTTAGGGAATTATGAGACATCAGATAATGGATTAATATACACTGGCATACATATTGGAAAGGAAGAAAATTCCAAAGGATTTTTTTTTAATCAAACAAAACTGTTGGCCCTGGCCGGTTGGCTCAGTGGTAGAGCGTCGGCCTGGCATGCAGAAGTCCCGGGTTCGATTCCTGGCCAGGGCACACAGGAGAAGCACCCATCTGCTTCTCCACCCCTCCCCCTCTCCTTCCTCTCTGTCTCTCTTCTCCTCCTGCAGCGAGGCTCCATTGGAGCAAGGATGGCCAGGGCGCTGGGGATGGCTCCTTGGCCTCTGCCCCAAGCGCTAGAGTGGCTCTGGTTGCAACAGAGCGACACCCTGGAGGGGCAGAGCATCGCCCCCTGGTGGGCGTGCCGGGGTGGATCCCGGTCGGGCGCATGCAGGGGAGTCTGTCTGACTGTCTCTCCCCGTCTCCAGCTTCAGAAAAATACAAAAAAAAAAAAAAAAAAAAAGGTTCAGAGTAATAAATGAGTTTAGCAAGGTCAGAGAACATTAGTTTAACATACAAAAATCTGATATTTCTATACAAAGTATACAAAAACAAAGCGTCTTAAACTCAACAATAAGAAAACAACATACAAAACTAAACATACTCTTACCATATGATCCAGTGACTACATTCCTTGGTATTTACCCAGAAAAGATGAAAATTTATGTATATACAAAAACCTGCACATGAATGTTTATAGCGGTTTTATTCATAATTACCAAAACTTTAAAGCAACCAAGATGCCCCTCAGTAGATGAATAGATAAACTATGATATATCCAGACAATGTAATATTTTTCAGCATGAGAAATAAATGAATTATCAAGCTATGAAAAAAATATAGAGGAAACTTAAATGCATGTTACTGAGTGACAATACAATATGGAAAGGCTATATATTGCATGATTCTAACCATAGGACATTCTAAGACAGGCAAAACTATGGAGGCAAAAATTAGTAAAAAGTAAAAAGAAAAAAGATCAGATAAATATACATACATATATACCCTGTATACATGTATGTATATATATGAAAGGGCTTATAACCAAAATATTACTTTTTAATTCTCAAAACTCAATAGTAAGAAAAACAACCCAGTAAAAATGGGTAAAACAGTTAACAGAAAAGCCATAAAAGAAGACATATAAGGATCTCAGAAGTACTAAATATAGGTTTTAGATCATTAGTCATCAAGAAATAAAAATTAAAACCACAATGAAATTCCACTATATACCTTGGAATAGCTAAATTTTAAGACTCACCATATCAACTGCTTGCAAAGATGAAGAGAACTCAAATTTTTATATATTACTGCTGAGAATGCAAAATAATATAGTTGCTTTAGAAATAGTTTAGCAGTTTTTTATAAAATTAACCATATATGTATTGTATGACCTAGCAATCCTATTTCTAGGTATTCTCCATACCCAGGAGAAATGAAAACACATCTTCACAAAGAGTTGTAAACTAATGTTCACAGCAATTTTATTCAGAGTAGCCAAAAATAAAAATAATTCAAATATTCATCAATAAGTGAATAGACAAACAAAATTTGGTATATAATACAATAGAATATTACTTATCAATAAAAAGAAGTCGATATATGCAATAATATGGGTGAATCCCAGATATAAGTATTATGGTGAATGCAAGTCTTCAAACAGAAGAGTTTGGTGTGATTTCATTTATATAAATACCTAGAAATGACAAATCTAATCTACATTGATAGAAAGTAGATCAGTGGATGCCCATGGATGGGATTTGGATAAGGAAAAGTGCCTGGGCAGAGGAAAATTTTGAAATGTTGTATGCATTTTTTTAATTCATTTTATTTATTTATTTATTTATTTATTTATTTATTTAATCTCTTGTAGGTTTATGCATTGCTGTTATCATGTGGCTTACATAAAACATCTTCTGTGGTCTACTTCAAGTGATAAAAATTTAATTTTAATTGCATACAAAACCGCTATGTTTTTACTTTCTCCCACCTGATATTTTGTTTTTGATGTCACAATTTACCCCTTTTTATATGGTGTATTTATTAACAAATTATTGTAGCTATAGTAATATTTAATACTTTGTCCTTTAATCTTTACACTAGACAGTATTAGAATATTCTGAATTTGATCACTTACCTTTACCAGTGTATTTTATATTTTCATATATTTCCATGTGGCTAATTAGCAGTCTTTCATCTCTGAAGAGCTCTTTTTAGCATTTCTTGTAAAGCAGGTCTAACAACCTCAGCTTTCATTTGTTTTGGAAAGTCTTTATCTCTCTTTTATTTCCAGGGGGCAACTTTGCTGGGTAAAGTATTCTTGGTTGGCAGGTATTTTTCCTAGCACTTTGATTATATTATCTCATAGTCCTGGCCTGCAAGGTTTCTGCTAAGAAATCTTTTCATAGCCTTACGGAGGTTCCCTTGTATATGACTTTTTTCTCTTGATGCTTTTAAAATTCTCCCCTTGTCTTTTACTTTAGACAACTTTATTATGATGGGGCTTAAAGATCATTTGGGCTTGAAATTATGGAGAGAATTTTATGAACATGTATATCCACATTTTGGTCTAGATTTGGAAAGTTCTCAGCCATTATTTCTTTAAGTAAGCTTTCTACTGCTTTTTCCTGCTCTTCCTCTGTGATTCCAATAATGCATTGACTGTTTCTCTTAATGATGTCTTACAGTTCACATAGGCTTTCTTTTTTCAGATTTGAAAACTCTGGGAAAAGATTTTGATTGGCTTAGTTTGGGCCATGGGGCAACTTTGGACCAATCACTGTGGCTAAAGATTTAGAGTACTATGATTGGCATAGACTGAGGTACATGGTGATTCCTTAACCAAACACACAGATGAGAGAGTCATAGTTATACAGTTATATAAGTAGAAAATGGCTATTTCAGAATACACATTAAAGCCAGAAGTACTAGAGAGGGAGTTTTTTCAAGGATAAATATAGCACAAAAAAAAAATTCCTGAATCATGTAAAATTAAAAGTTCACTCCTATTTGTTAATCTATTAGTGGACATTAAAGAAAAATATTTCAAATTCTCTAGGCTTGTGTCCAACTGAGACAGCAAATTATTAATGCATTTGTTTTCCATCTCTAAAGTTATCTACCAAGAATGTGAACTAGTTAAATTGCAAAAGTTAGGTTTTTCTACATGTTGTGAAGAAAGATAATAATTGTTCTCTTAATTGCATAAATGTGTAATTGTAGATGTATAATTGCATGTTTCAAATAAAGGGGAAAATACACTGAATAACTGCCAAATCCCTTTGTACTTGCATATTGTAATATTGTTACACTGCTGGATTCCTTTTCAGAAGTTGGGTTACATTCATTGCAGATGGTACATCTGACTTTAGAGCAGGTGTTGTAGCAAGTCTGGCCCACAGCATCTTAATGCTTATCACCTGGACAGTTTCCAGCCACAGATTGGATTTGAATTGTTGAAGAGATTGTCAGAGAGATTGATAGGGTGAGCCATATTGGAATTGCCTATGATAAATGACACAATTTCCTCCACTCTTCTCAAAAGACAAGCTGTGAATCATAAGACTATTCCCTTAACTTGATGAGTATCTCCTTCCATGTGGAAGATGCCTAAAAACACCTTCACATCCAAACTGAGGTCACCTGAACAAATCAGAGCAACTAAACTTCACTGACTTACTACTAGATATGTAAACCAACTGAGCATAATCCAAGATTACCAGATTTGAAGAAAATTATGGTAAAAGAAATGTTCTGTAATTCAATTTGCAAATGTTACTTCTTTCATGCTCAGCACTGCGCCAGGATTTATTTGTTAGGTTAGGCAGTGTTGCAGTAACAAATAGTCTGAAATCTCAGTAGTTGAGTACAATAAAATTTCAGTGCTTACTTATGTAACAGCCTAATGACATTGGTGAGGCGAGGAGGGAAGGACAGTGGTCTCTCCAAGACACAATATTCTTCTATCTCAATGCCTACAAATTCAGCAGTTTCCCAGAATCACTTGAGAACACGATTATAAGTGGGAGATTTTTATGAGATGAATCTGGAGGTAACATTTACCATTTATACCCAATCCATTCCGTAAAATTTGATTACCTGTCCCTAATCTAACTTTAAGGGGGAAGAAAAGGTAGGAGACAGAAAAAAAAAAGGGAGTAAGTGGTGATTCTTAGCAATCTTGGCTTTACAGACAATAGAAATGCAAATGACATAATTGCAAGTCAATCAGAAGTTAAGGTCTCCTAGAATAGCATCGGTGATTTTTCATCTACGAGGATGTTTCAAGCTTTCACTTATTTTTATGTTACCAGTGGATAAAGTTTCCTTCTAGAATGGGTAAGATTATTTCTCAAACCATAAAAGAAAAATGCATTAAAATCTCCAAAATTTATATATATATATTACCAGTTCAACTATCATAGAGAATAAGTGATTTTCCAACTTTAAGTATTTTTGAAGCTGGAAAGGAAGATAAATCCAGGTTTAGTCTAAATTAATAGGTTTAACAAGAAAGAAAAGGTGCCCTATAGAATTCTCATTGCATTCAAGAATGAGAAACCAGTAATACCATCCATAAAGTATTTCATAAAAGTTAAATTGCATATAAAGTATACATTTCAAATAAATTCACAATAAGAAGTAAAATTTGTGTACTTAACTATTTTTTCATTGTATCCCAGCCTAATTTTCTGAAATTAAGAAGCATAGGTGATATTTTTTTTAATGGACAAGTGAGGTGGGAAGCAGAGAGAGCAGTCTACTACTTCTGGAATGTCCAGGGAGGCATCGATCATGATTGCTGGGGCCCTGGGAAGAAGGACAGTGGTGTTTATACTGGTTTTGACTTTTCCTACCATAGTTGTCCTTGACTAAGGAGCTAAACTGTTGCACCACATCAGCACACATCACCACATCTAACCTTATAATATTGTGTGTTTTTCATGGCCATCCTGATGGGGTTATAAATAATGCTGCTCTTTGTTAGTTCATTAATGACAAGTTGAGCGGGTTTTTTAATTATATTTTTTATTCTACATTTATTTGTTTCATTGCATGGGCCAAGACAAGATTGTATTTGTAACACTAATGATAAAAGTAACTTGAAGACATATTGTTTTTGAACTATAGGTGTTGTTAAAGAGAGTGAGTTCTTAATTTTGTATATCTACAGTAAGCAAAGGTGACATGGATATAACTGTTCAGAACCAGAACATTATTTATTTAAGTTTTATATTTCAATTACATCTTACATTTAATATTGTTCTGTCTGAGTTTCAGGTGTATAACATTGTGGTTATACAATAATATTTTTTTCAGTGTTCCCCCTGATATTTGCAACACCCATCTGGCACCATATATAGTCATTATAATATTTTTTACTATATTCTGTGAGTGTCCTTTATCTCCCATATCTATTTTGTAACTATCAACTTGTACTTCTTAATCTCTTCACCTTTTGCACCAGTTCCCTCATTTCCCTCCCCTCTGGCAACTATCAGTGAACAGGAATAAATTGCACAGGGTCTTGCAAGCTATGTTTTTAAATTCTAGCTCTTTACAACTTGGTTGCAAAATTATAATTTCTCACAGTTTATTCAGAAAATACTTTTCGCCTGACCTATGGTGGCACAGTGGATTAAGAGACAACCTGGAATGCTGAGGTTGCTGGTTCAAAACCCTGGGCTTGCCTGGTCAAGGCACATATGGGAGTTGATGCTTCCTGCTCCTCCCTTCTCTCTCTCTCTCTCTCTCTCTCCTCTCTAAAATGAATAAATAAAGTATTTAAAAAAAATACTTTTCAAGCATCTACTATGTGCTAGATATTTAAGACACATATACTTTGTGGCATACTTTAAGGTTTACTAGTAAACAATAAAGCAAAATATCCCTGCCTCTCTATGAAGCTTATATTTAAGAAGAAAACAATATACCTAAGTAAAAGAAGTTAATTATATAGTATGATAAAAGCAAGGAAAAGAAAAAAATAGACTATAGTCAGGGGTTTGAGAGAGGCAGGGAGTGGCATTTTAAATGAGATGGTGGTGTGAGTGGGTTTTACTGGGCATCTCTCTCTCTTTCTCTCTCTCTCTCTCTCTCTCTCTCTCTCTCTCTCTCTCTCTCTCTCTCTCTATCCTCCTCCTCCTTAGTTTAGTTCAGAGCATCACTCTTCATGCTAACACCCAAGTTAAAATTCAAAGGCTGTTAAAGACCTGCAACTCTGTTCCTTCTTTTATATTCTCATTGCCACTGCTCTAAACCAGAGCCTCTTCATCTCTCATTCTAATTACTCAACACATTCTACAAAATTACTTTGTCCCTATTCTTTCTATTTGTGATCAGAGGTTTCATTATAAATGACAATTCTAGGGATTCTACTTCTTTGTTCAAGACCTTTACCACTTCTTCACTGTCTACAGCTAAATGTCCTGACACTAAACATAGCATTCAAAACTCCTGTCTGGCTTGCTGTGGAGGCTCATTTTCTAATTTTTTTTTATGTGGCCTATAATTTAAACTCCCCAGATTAATAAAAGCTCTCAACAAAGCATGGACTTTTTCTTCTTTTGGATCTTTTTCTGAATGTTCTGCCTATAATGTTCTGTGTATGATGCCATTTTCTGCGATTAAAAATCTCATCTAAATCTAAGGCCAGCTCAAATTCTCCTGTGTTGGTGAAAAGTTTTCTGCTTCTTCCTAGTCATTCCATAAAAATGTTCCATTTTCTGTTGTCCCATGGAATTTTGTTTCATCCTCTCTTATGGCATCAAGGTTTATACTTTCATTCTGAGCAATTCTGCCTGAACTCATTACAGACAGAAGACCTTGCAGACCTTAGACTGTAAGCATCCTCAGGACAGGGACCTTTTGTTTCTCTGTGCCCTGTGCTACACTGTTTTATGGCTTTTTTTTTAACAATTTTATTTTTTTAATGGGGCAACATCAAAATCAGGATACATATATTCAAAGATAACATGTCCAGATTATCTTATCATTCAATTATGTTGCATACCCATCACCTAAAGTCAGATTGTCCTCTGTCACCTTCTATCTAGTTTTCTTTGTGCCCCTCCCTCCCCTTTCCCTATCCCTCTCCCCCTTCCCCCCGTAACCACTACACTCTTATCAATGTCTCTTAGTCTCACTTTTATGTCCCACGCTTTCTTCAGAGCAAGAGGCTCCATAAGTCTTGAATTCATATTCATTTTCTTAAACTCTAGTTTCAGGAAAAAAAAATTTTCTTGGAGGTCAATGCATTTGCAGTCCCATTCATAGAATTAATGTGATGGATAAGAGAATTTTTAACAAGCATATTTTAATAATTATAAGTGCCAGATTTTATCAGAAGCCTAGAGCAAGTATTATCACTGTGAGACAAACTAAATGCTACATGTGTCAATATTTACACAAGCAGATTACAACAGTGTGGTCTCATCAGTTCAGCTATTGTGTCTTGTGAGCTTAACTAAATTTCAAACTCCATAAGGAACTGCATTTCCCCCTGAAGTTATTAAAGGGTAGATTTCTTTTAATTAAACTCATTTGCATGACTAAATTAGATTTAATTATGCTCATTCATTTCACTAATACCTTTCTTTGATTGGAGAAGAACTTTTATAATTGATTAAAATAAGATGCTCTGGCCTTCTCTGTTGATCCCGGAAAATAGTTCTCATTTACGCTTTTAAATGACTAGGGAAGCAGAAATTTCTCTGATCTAATTCTACCAAAAATACTCTCCATAACCTCGGGATGGACACCTAATCAC
This sequence comes from Saccopteryx bilineata, assembly GCF_036850765.1. Lineage (NCBI taxonomy): Eukaryota > Metazoa > Chordata > Mammalia > Chiroptera > Emballonuridae > Saccopteryx > Saccopteryx bilineata. The sequence goes on from NC_089494.1 coordinate 204,225,552, forward strand.
TTTGCTCCTTAGTTTCTCCATCAAATAAGCACAGATGAGTAACAATTGCAATGATACCTGTTTTGACCTCCCATGCAAAGACAAATGATACTTTTGATATGAAAGAGCTTGAAACATTTACATATATTACAAACTATCAACCTTATGGAAATTATTAATATCAGAAATTAAGGCGTTTAAAAAAAATTGTGCCTAAAAATAAAAGTCCTTATTACCTTTTGGGTAGTAATCATTGTTTTATAATTTCAGATTAAAATTTACTATCTCATTAATTTATTCAATCCTGCCTGCATGCATTCAACAAACCCTTAAGAAGTTCAACATCTTTAGTAAAATATATAATATTCCTTCCTCAAGAGTTCAGTCTTGAGAGAGACCATATATAAACAAGTAAATTTCTATATGCACAATAATAGAATCACATACATGGTTCATGGTTGAAGTTACTTATAAAATAGACCTTGTGAGATAAGTTTTAAAAATAGGAGAGAAAGGTTATTTCAGTATAAAGAAATTCTGTGTTCAAAGATACTCAGGCAAGAATAGAATGACACATTTGAAAAACTCTAGCTTAGTTTGGCTTAATTTTTGCTTTTGTTGAGTGAGAGACAACACATTTCAAGATAAAGTAGATAAGTAAAAAACAGTATTTGTGTATTAGGAAGATAACAAAGTAGCAATATGAAAACAAGATTAGAAGGAGGTAAGTCCAGTCAGGCAATTCTCTAGTTTAGAGGTAATTAGTTCTGAACTAATGTAGTAGAAATAAATTTGGAGAAGAGAAAACAAATATATATATATATATTTCATGAGTAGTTATAAGATAGAGTCAATAAGCAGAAGTTTAAGATTTTCTGTTTCTGCTATGGATGATTTTTTAGGTAGTGGTGGCATTACAGAAAACACAGAAGAAGAAAAAACACATTTTTGGTTGGGAATAGAAAAAAAACCCTGATGTAAGTTTTGGGCATGTGATTTGAAATAGCACTATTCATGAAGATAGAATATTGGTCTGGATCTTAGAATGGTGATAATAGAAGGAAGTTATAGGTTTGGGAGTTGTAATAAAGATGTTTGTTATAAATCTGCTCTTTACTTTCTTTTGTGAACATATCCCTTTTGAAAATTACTGATTCTGGCCCTGGCTGGTTGGCTTAGTAGATAGAGCGTCAGTCCAGCATATGGACGTCCCAGGTTTGATCTCCAGTCAGGGCACACATGAGAGGTGACCATCTGCTTCTCTTCTCCTCCCTCTCCCCCTTCTCTCTCTCTTCCCCTATCACAGCCAGTGGCTTGGTTGGTCCGAGTGTTGGCCTCAGGCACTGAGCATAGCTCAGTTGATTCAAGCATTGGCCTCAGAAGGGAGTTGCCGAGTGGATCCCAGTTGGGGTGCATAAGGGAGTCTGTCTCTCTATCTGTACTTCTCTCACTTAAAATATATATATTACTGATTCTGGTTTGACTATCAAAGACCTGGCCTCCTCTCTCAGGGCTAAGGGCCCATCACCTAAGCCAAGCAAATCAGAAAAAAAAATTATGTACTGGTAAGAATGCTGGAAGAGAGAGGCTCATAGTCTGTACAGCAGGATCATTAGCTATAAAAACAAATAACTCCAGAGTAACCAATGGTGATCTTTGTGTCCATATAGGTAAAGTCTGCAGGTAAGCCAATACAGAGGAGAAAAAAAGCTAACAAATTAAGAAAGATAAAGGTCTGCTGATATTATTATTAAACCACCTGATCCAGCCAAGCATTTACTCATCCTCCTCTTAAATGTTTAGCTATTGAGTTTTATGTTGTATGTTTATTTATGTTATATTTCTGTGATTTATATACAAAAGCATCTTAATTAATTCAGGGTTTTTCACCAAGTGAGTCATAATTCACATTATGGGAGAGAAAGCAAGCCGTAGATCAAATCAGAACTAGTAAGAGAAAAAGAGCAAGGTAGTATAATCAAGAGTAACATGAAAAGTAAGAAGTAGGTGGAGAAAAAGAATCCCATAAAGAAACTTGGAAAAGAGCAATGAAGAGGCCCAGAGAAAGAGAGAGAGAGATGACAGGAACCAAGGAAATAAAGGGCATAAGGAGTATCAGGAATAATGGAGTGGAGAGAGGTGAAGTTATATGAAATAAGACAAGATTAATCAACATGTCTGACTAATTTAGCTATCTGAAGGTCTTCAAAGCCTTTAGTATGAATCACTGTGGTAGAGCGGTGGGTACAAGATACATTGAGTAGGTGTGAAAAAGTTAAGTCAGTGATCTGGATTTCTCTCTCAAAAGTATCTGCAAAGGGAAGTAGGAAGGTCAACCTCTGGGGGAATACAGGCTAAAAAGAGGGTTTCTTTTTAAGTTGGGAAAGATGGCCCCTGTATATATGCTGAGAAAAAGAACCATTTTTATCTATCCTTTATTGTTTAAATATGATCCTTTTGACATAGTTGGATTTGTGCATATTGAACCAACATTAAGTGCCAGGTAGATAAGAACAGTTGATAAATATGAATTAAAGGCCTGCTGATCTCTTTCAATCACTTATATAAGTTCTAGAAATTTTGATATTGTTTTTTTCTCTCTCTTCTTTTTTCAAGTGAGAGGAGGGAAAATAGAGAGACAGACTCCTATATGCACCTCAATGAGAAGCATCCTGACTACCCCATCTGGGGCTGTGTTTGCAACTGAGCTATTTTTAGCACCTGAGTCAGAGGCTCCACAGAGCCATTCTCAGCGCCCTGGGAATGCACTCTAATTGAGCCATGGCTGTGGGAGGGGGGAGAGAGAGAGAAAGAGAGAGAGAAGAGGAAGAGAGAAGGGTGGAGAAGCGAATGGCAGCTTCTTCTGTGTGCTTTGACTGGGAATTGAACCCGGGACCTTCATACACCAGGCCAATACTCTACCACTGAGCCAACTGGCCAGGGCCTCAATATTATGATACTTCATTTTTCTTTTATATTAAAAAATAGAATACTTTGTTTTTCACCAAAATATGCATACTAAGCCATGACAAGGTATATTTTGTGTCTTTCAACCATAATATAATACAAGTTGGAGATAATGTCTAGCTCATTCATATATTTTTAAAACAATACATTTTAGTTGAAAAACTTGCTTTATTACTGAACAGAATAGTGTTTCTAACAGAAGGTTATCATAATACATCTTAAGATATTTATGTCAGCTGGAGTTGAGATTATTTGATCTATTTCAATAAACTAGCTCAAAGCTTTGCTTTAGTTGGTGACAGTTCTACTGATTGGATGTCGTCTTTTTTTAACCCTTTCGTAACAGTGTGCTGGGAACATCGTTTGAGTGACTTTTGAATTGACTTGTCAGCTTCATCTTTTTAAAAGGCAATAACAACAAATATGAAAAAGAAAATTTAAAATGGAAAGCAAAACATTACTTTTTGCATGAGGCATTGCATTTTTAGTAAGTAGCTTATTACTCATCAAAAAAGAAAATCTTCAAAATCTTGCACTAAATAATATGTTCTCATAATCTCCTCTGAGTCTTCGGTCTGTAAACCCCTCTAGGGTAGGACAAGCTAAAATAACTCATAATATTGGATAGATGATAGGAGACTGTCTGTTTGCACTCAGGATGTAGACACCTAATTAGGAAGCACTTAAAAGTGACCTCCTTTCTTTTCAGCCTGCATTTGGGTGTTTGGCTTGGGTGTATACTGTCAGGAAAGGAAATGTGTCAGGGAAAAAACTGGAAACAAACAAATCAAAAGGAAGAAAAAAAAATTCTCAAACCACACTTTCACAGTCCCTCTATTTATACTAGCACTTTCTGGGAAAATCACTCAAAAACCTGTTACTAATCATTTAAACCTTAGGCTGCCGACATTTTTCTGTTTTGCTGGCCAAATAGTCATGTGCAGCAGCCAGAGGGTTAAAGAGCCAGATTTCCTGTCCCATACTGTAGCTTTGTGTGAGCAATATGGAGGACCTCATCATCGCTGCTGAGGCTCCTGTTGAACATGAAGGGGTCTATCCAGGCAAAAATATGTGCAGCCTTCTGGGCCAGATTTCCACCGGAAGGGCTTCTAAATTGGCTGTGCAGTGAGCTAGGCTGTCCAGACCTGCTGTTCCACAAAGCCAAGATTCTCCCTCTGTGTGTCTACTTCTCCAGCCAGCAGACCATGCAAAGCCTGCTTCACCCAGGTCCAGAGACCATGAGAAAGTCTTTGTGTTGTTTTAAAAAATATAATATAAAACCTAATAAACATTAGATTATTTGGATTTCGGTAGACCAAAACCAGAAACATTTCAATTTTCACAAAGAAATAAAATAAGTGCAATAGAACACATAACAAGGGTGTTTCTAGGATTTAGATTATAGAGTTTCCTATTTCTTGATTTAAAGAAAACTATAGTCAGTTAACTATACAACAAATATGTCTCCAGTGTTCTTGGCACGGTGCTTTTATTGTATTATTTTAATGAAAGATTTTTTATATGCTGAATGGATGTATGTATTGTGTTTGATTTCTTCAATAAATAAGTTAGGAGAGTTCCAGGTCAAGGGAAGGAAAAATAACCCTCTTGAGGTACCAGTCACACATCAACACTGTACATTGTAACTTAAAGTACAGAAATCTTGATTTTAATTTTCTCCATCCCTGTTCCTTTAACTCATTCTCACTGATACTTGATTAAAGGAATGAGGACAAAAATACTGAAAGTAAGAAATATTTTGTGGACAATTAGCATTTTTCATTTCATAAAAAAAAATCAAACTTCCATTTGACAAGATATCTGCCCACACTACCTCCTCCTATAAAGTTCCCTGGTGAGAGGCTAGACTGTGAAAAAATCTAGCATCTGATAAAATAAAAGGCAACAGAAACTTTAATAACAAGCAAGAGATAACTCAAAGGTTTTTTGTTGTTGTTGTTGTTTTCACATACGCCTGTGGCTAAGGACACTTCTTATCAATACCCATTGGGATTTAGTCATCATAACCAGAAATTTGAACAAAAACCTTGCAGGTAAACAAAAAACCAGGGAAACATGTGACTCATCTTAGACATCTGAACACTGTATCCTGCTTGTTCAGAAATCTGACTGAACTAGAACTCTATATGTCACCGCGTCTCTTGCTATCATAGTCAAAGCTCAGCGATCTAGTAGTGGAGGTGAAGTTTGACCCACGATAAACATAAGCCACTGTGGGTCCTTAGAGTCAGACTGAAAAACTTGGATTTCATCAAGCCCTTAATTATCAAATGTGTTTCCTGTGAAGAAAGGACGACTGTTTGAAATGGTTGATAATCTGACAAGGCCATAAGGCTTAATGGAATCGATGATTACACACAGATGGACGATTAACTCTCGAGATTTAACGTTAAAAAAAAAAAAAGTAACTGTGCTGGATTGCTACTTAATGGATTACACTGCCCATATGGAAAAGAACTATACCCTAAATATATGCAGAATGATGGAACAGGTGGCAGAATCTGGGAAAGACTGCTTGGAATGCACAAAAGCATTCCAAACTTGTAACTGCCAGAAAAGATTTCTGGAAGAAAAAAAAAGAAGGGAATCTTTGAAACTGTTAACTTTTCTACATTTTGGAAATGAGAATTGCAAAAATAATTAGAAACCTGTACCCCAAAGTATATTTTTCCCAGCAGGTGCTTTTTTCGTACTTTCTTTCAGAAAACTACAAACTATGTTTGTTTGTAACTGAGGTGCAGTTTGATCTATGGGTTACTCCTTAGCTTCAGCACCATTTCAATGAGAGCAGAAACCATAACCGCCTGGCAGCAGCTATATCCTGCAGAAGCAATAACAGGGAGAATGAGACTAAAGCTATTGGCCATAGTAAGATTTGGGAATTATATTTGGATTTCGTATTTCTTAGTAATGATTTATGTCCCCCATTTTCATGGGTGAAGAAGAGCTGTATACAGTATGTGAAAATGGTGACAGGAAATGAATGCTAATAAGCATTTATATTAAATGAGCAAATGATAAGGTAGTAGAATTCCAATTAATAAAATTATTGCTGAGAGAAAGTAATTTATTTGTGTTATTTTGCTCTGACTCTGGGCATGGACAGTGTGTGACCATGGAATTTGGAAGCCCTTACTAATGAATGATAAACTTAACAGGTAAGCAAAATTAAGCATATTTATTAAGTGCCATGAATACATTGCTACACACACACATAGTTTTGTTTAATTTTTAATATGACCCCTTGGGTTAGTTCTCATTTTACTGATGAAGAATCTGACTGAAGGGCATCAGGTAGGCTTCCTAAGGTTGGGACTGAAAAAGAACTTAGTCTTGTCATCTTGTCAGTGTCTTTTCACACACAACAATTCCGGTCAATGCCCATTTTATCTTGATCTCTCCCTGCCTCTGTGTCTCACTTCTTTCGTTTCCTAAGTCTGAGCATTCTGGGCCTCCTCTCCGTGCTTGATGCTTTCCGTAGCCTTATGGAGCCACACTGTTTGCCACTGCTCTGTTAGGACCTCTAGGAAAGCATAAGGATGGAAGAGACCATGGAGCACTACCAAACACAACATAATTCATTTCTCTTCAATGAAGTAATTTTAGACTTGGGGTGATGGGTATACAACATAATCAAATGTCAAAATAACCTGGAGATGTTTTCTCTGAACATATGTACCTTGATTTATCAATGTCACCCCCATTAAAATTAATAATAATAAAAAATAAAGTAATTTTATTTTTTTGAAAATACTAAATTCTTTTAAAAAATATTTTATTAGCTCTTTTTTGTTGATGCCTTAAACGTATGATTATTATGCCCACTGGGAAATTCAGGAAAACACTATCCTCAGGTTCACTAAGCAATTCTGAGGAATTATAAATTATCTTAGTTAAATCAATCATTCCATTTCATTACATAATTTCAGTGATTAATATCTTCAACTCTCTATTATCAATATATAACAAAAGTGGGACACATTTAAGAGTCTACACTAAAAATAATCTTATAGTCACTCAGACCAATTGGTTACTCAATGTACAAACACATCTTCTAGAAGCTCTCTACTGAAAGCATGCTCTTTAGTTTTCTGTACTGTGAGATTTTTATACATTTTGGTCTATGTTTACTATCGAAGTAATTTTTTGTGCCCTAATCAAAACAATATTTATCACTAGAGAAACAATATATAATAATGAAAAGACTTCTAGCCCAGTGAGATTTCAGTTTCAGCTAATTAGTTGTAAACCTTGTTGTTTTAACTGTTCTGGGCCTTAGTTTCTCTGTTAATGTATTTATTCTGCTTATACCATAAAAATCTGAAACAAATTAATAAATGAAATACATAAACATGTTTGAAAAATAACAGTACAAGAGCTGTTGAAGTTAGTGATTATGTGCTTTGCTTCTTCATAATATCCTGGACAACAGAGGTGTTCAGTCGACCTGTCTAAGCAATCAATGAAGAAATTCTTGACCAAACAGTTTGTAAAATCTTTGGGGACAGAGGGCATACCTTATCGTGGGGCCTCAATAAATATTACCTTTAATAAGAAAGCCTTCAAAATACAGTTGAGTAGTGTGGAGGACAAGTTCCATAAAACTCAGCACAAAATACTTGTACAATATTTTCTTATGTTTCTATCGTCCATCATCACAGGCCCTGTTGGTATCCTAAATCCTAAAAAAGTATGCTCTTATAAGAAAGATATTATGTGGCCTGACCTGTGGTGGCGCAGTGGATAAAGTGTCGACCTGGAAATGCTGAGGTCGCCGGTTCGAAACCCTGGGCTTGCCTGGTCAAGGCACATATGGGAGTTGATGCTTCCAGCTCCTCCCCCTTCTCTCTTTCCTCTCTCCCTCTCTGTCTCTCTCTCCTCTTTAAAAATGAATAAATAAAATAAATTAAAAAAAGAAAGAAAGATATTATGCAAAGTGCTATGTCAATGTAATGTCACTTTTATATTGCCATGTATCTGTGTTTGAATACAAAATAGAATGGTCATTCAAAGGCCCATGATATGCCCAAGAGCAAAAAGGAAGAAAGGTCTTTACAGATACCTTCAAAACTCTAATCCAAGCATGTATGTACTACTTGAGACTTGTTCATTTAATTTTTAAATGAAAGTTGTTCTAAGGGTAATTTATTGTTTTTGGCTTCTTTTTCTTAGTTAAATCATTTTTTGGAGGTTTTGTAAAAAATATATTTTTCTTTGCCAGTTATTGATTATTAAATTGTAGTCCTCATCTTCTGACTGCAATAACAGATGTCTCCTGGTTGGCATGAGATCACAAGATTCCTTTTGAGTGAGTGTAAGGAAAATATACCATTGTAATAGAGCAAAGTTGTGTACCACCTAGTTGAAGATGTCTACTCAAGATAGAAATTAAACTAAAGATAGGTTTTGTGTTTTACTTTAAACCATTTAATAATTAGTTCCTAAATCAAGGAAACAGACATGGAGAGTTGACAATTTCTTTCATGTAGTTTTCTCTCAGGATTTAATTCACTCATGCTGGCAAGTAATGGGTAAGCACAGCTTTTTAATGACTGTTAGAAAACTGTTATTGCACAAGTATTTATTTATCAAAAAAATTAAAACTGTCTCATTTATTATGCATTTTTACATTGTTCACCTTCTGTTGTGAAACTATATTTAGGTTTGTTTAAGCTCAACACTCTTCAGTATTTACGTATTTATTTAAATTAACATTTATTAAGCACCTTTCTATGACATAAAATGTTCTGGAATAAGGTATCTTCCTTGGATATAGAGAATGCTATAAAGACAGACAGATAACATAGATATAGACTCAGAGCTAGATTTATAAAACATATATATTATTTATGACAATAAATAAAGATATGAATATATAAAAATAAATATGATAAGGATATAATACAATGTGAATATCAGCAGAATAGAGAGCTTATTTTAAAATGTTTTTTATCATAATAAATTCATCTCATTGTTTCATAACTATTTATTTGTGAGTCTGGCAATAAAGTTGTCATTATTCATAAATATTATGGATATTTAAAAAAAAGATTTATTCCTAGATTCTGTTCATTAGCTGAAAATATTTATTAGATTGAGTGTCCATTAACTTATATAACAGCTACATTTTTAAGAAACTCACAGAAAAATTTCCTTCCACCAAACAAAGCCTAGAGCAAATCTGATCATTAATATTTTCATCTTGAACACACTTGCCCTGGTTTAATATTATTCATACTGTATTTTTATTCTTTAATTTCAGATTATTTCTTTCTCCAAATATGGCTGTTTTTACTTTTTTTCCTGAAAAATAACTACAGTTTCTTTCATATACTCTGAAAGCTAATATATGTGCTTTACTGTTAAATAAAGAGGGCAAAACTTTGAGGTTACCTGAAGGAATTCTCCAACATTGATGTTTATATTGTTTTAGTCCAGTTTTCTGAGAAAAATATTAAAAATGAGCAATCCCAGAACACAGTGCAAAGGAAAGGAAGAAAACGGTGGACTCCCTCTTTCTATTTGTACTGAAATCTCTGGACTAAAGTTCTTGGAAGTTGTTATTTCTAGTCCCTGAGAAGTCATGCTACCTAATTTGAAAATTTTATCTCATTTGGAAATTTCAAACTTCTTTATGACTTAATGAAGCTCCTATAGTCACTTTACAATAAATTATTTAACACGCTATTAATAAGTTTATGCTGAGTCCATCAAATAATTTCGTGTTCTGTCACAATTCCCTCAGCCCTTGTTCATTAAAAATGCAAATTTTAAACTCTTTGCAAGGAAAATATGTGACTCACTTTTAGTATGCCAGCATCTCTACCAAGATTCTGGAAAACGAACAACAGGACATTAACAGAGATTACCAAAAAGAAAGGGGAGTGGGAGAGGTTGAAGAGGGTAAAGAGGTTATAAACGGTGCTGAAAGAAGACTTGACTTGGGTGGTGGACACACAATACAATATACAGATGAGGTATTATAGAATTGTACACCGGAAACCTATATTTTTTTATTAAGCAATGTCATCCCAATAAATTCAATTAAGAAAGAAATAAAATTCTTTGACTATGTATGGTGAGGGATGTTAAAAATAATAATAAATGGCCTGACCTGTGGTGGCGCAGTGGGATAAAGCGTCGACCTGGAACACTGAGGTCGCCGGTTCGAAACCTTGGGCTTGCCTGGTCAAGGCACATATGGGAGTTGATGCTTCCTGCTCCTCCCCCTTCTCTCTCTCTCTCTGTCTCTCTCTCTCTCACTCCTCTCTCTCTAAAAAAAATCAATAAATAAAAATAATAATAAAAATAAAAATCAACAACAAAATTAAAAATTCAACCGAATATTTTCTTGAGCCACTGCTGGACTCAATGCATTGTGAAAAACACAAAGGTGAATAAGACAGGCCTAACTCTTCAAAATGGTAGCATGACATGTTTTTAAGGTGGTTGCTTAAATAAAATGATAGAGGATTTTGGTGCAGGAAGATAGAAGGGCTGATGGAGTTAGGAGACAAAGGCAATTGAAGAAAACGTCAGGTCATAAACGGTAGTTGTGTTGGTTTCCAGAGGAAGACAGTGGGTGGAGACTATTTCAGGCAACAGAAATGAAATGAGCAATAGAAGTAGAAAAGTGAAAATGCCGAATAAATATTTACTGAATGAAATAGTCCTAGTGACAGTCAAATTTTTTTATTTAAAAAAATTTTTTGGCATGGATTAGATTTCTCCATTTTAAAGTCTCTTGAACTTTTTGAGCATTGAGTGTATTTTGTCACCTTTTTGTATTTGATTTCTGAAGATAAAGTAGATGTTTCCCTATCCACCCATCTGCTAATCAGGGAACATTTTGAAATTAAGTGTAAGGAAAAATAAAAATAAAAGAGACCAGGAATCTGTGTTACATCTTGAAGTGCATTAAACTATAAAAACAAAAACTAAGAACACACTCCAAATGATTCCTTTTTTTTTTTAGTATGCCACAACTTAGTGACAATAACTGGCAGTATAATAATTTCACAGTGTCATCCTGGTGGAACATAGGGTTCCCATGAGAATCCATTTCTATCTTCTTCAACATCACCATTAAAATGACTTATTTGTTTCTGATTAATTAGGACCGAGTTTCTTCTTGGCTTTGTGTTTTTCCTCCTGTTCAGTCTATCTGGACAGGCTAGATTTGCGTGGGCACGCAGCAGTTTTTGAAATTCTGGATCAGAACTCTGTGGCTTTGCAACAGTGATAAACCTAACTTCTGGTAACTGTGAATTTGTGTTCCAAAGTGCCACAAACCACACGGTACGATGCCACAAAAAGGAGCAGTAACTAGGTCGGGTTTTTGGCAGTCTTCAGAACTCCAGTTCTGGCTTGCCAGTGATTAAATAGAGCTGAGAAAAATTTTTTTCCTTATCTTCCTTTAGCAGAACAAAAAAATTTAGACTAACTGATGGGGAGTGGAATAAAAAAAAAAGGAAAGCTCTTCAGAAGAGAGTTTAATTGCCAACTCCCTAAATCCAGTTATTTGTGTTCAGTAAAAGCAGAACTTGAATAAGGGTGAGGCCGGTGTTGTGTGTGTGTGTGTGTGTGTGTGTGTGTGTGTGTGTGTGTGTTTTGGGGGAAAGATTTCTATTGGGATGGGGTAGAAGTTACAGTCTTCTCTCTCTCTTCCATAATCCTGTCACAGTGAATGGTTGACTGTCAACAAAGTCAGAAGGATGCTATTTCCTTAATACATTTTATTATACCATTTTAGGTCATTAGAAATACATTTGCTATTTTGAGAAAGAAAACAATATGCTAGACTCAATGGTACAACATTAAGCTCCAGAAGAGGCTGAACATTTTTTTGGGCAAAAGGTTCTCCTTCTTAGAAGAATGATCAGAAGTTCAGCTTAGCACACGCCAAGCACAAGTGACATTTCTGTTCCAATTTGCCTTGTTCAAAGACATGCCTAACTCTAGTTCTTAATATACTCTTTCCATTGAGTTCATGATTTTCAATTATTAAACAATGAATATGCAGGAAAGCAAAAGGCTAAGACAAAACCGGAGAAAAAACATCTGGGAGAAAGCATTAAGGAAGCTAGCTGATGTTTTTTGTAAAATACCAAAACTATTACATTTCTAAGTGTTTAGAACAGAAATTATCTTAAAATATAACACTTCTTTCTCTCTTCATCTTAGTAAAGTCAGTCAACATGAGTTAACACTGAGAAGGATCCCAGAAGATTTAAAATCTTGTAAGGAAAAAATAGATGTATTTTTAGAATTATGGTAACAGCTGCTAAGAAATGTATTTCTATTTGTATTTAGTCTAAACTGCCGAACATAAATGTGAGGTGCAGAAAGATAACATAGATAAGGCAACAGGAGAGAATTATAGCAAAGTGAACACTATCTTTGGTTGTTGTTGAAAGAAAAATTGAGTACTAAAGATGACATTTTATCAAAATAAAACCATAAATTGTACATCTAAGAGCTAAATTTAGATAGCGAGCATCTCCCTCAATCTCTCCCCTACTTCTTCCAGCCTCCCTCCATTTCGTACTTATTTTTTAAATCATTTCCTAATGAAATGTAAAAAGTATTAATATCAACATAATAGTATAAGTCTTATTTAAAAATCCTTCAAATGTCCCTAAATATGCTACCACTTGCAAATATATAAATATATAAATTATATTTGATAGCAAATAATCTGCTATCAGATTTTCACATTTTTAAAATAAAGATTTTTTTCATTAAGCTTTTATTGATTTAATAAAAGGACTATTTTTAAAATCACTAAATGTGCTATTGTTTATTTCCTCATGATTCCATTTTTGATTCAGATTTATTATTAAAGTATAGAACAAAAATAAGAAGAAGCAACTCTGTATGGCAATCCTTTCGCACATTAAAATGGGTGAGATATTTTGGATTTTGTTTCACCTGTAATTGAATTTGTTAAAAAATAATAACATTGTGTATCTGGGACATGATTACCTGTTATTATACATAATATTTGTTATGTTTCTATACCTTGGGCTCCTTTTACCCTCGGAATTGGTGGCAGGCATCATTCCTTCTAACAAAAGCATACAGGCTCTCTTCCTTTGAAGATTTTTCCATCTGATCTCTACTGGGAAACAGCATAGGGTTGGTAACAAACTGAGCTACTTTGCATGTGGTTTGTAACTTAGAAACTGCTATAGAAATGTAATGTATTATTTCATCAATTATATCAATAACATTGTCATTATGATTAATAACAATTAGTAAATAAAAATTTAGGAAGGTCAATGTTCTAGACAGTTCAAGAGATCTCAAAGATGCTCTTAATAATTATTATTTGGGGCCCTGCCTGGTTGGCTCAGTGGTAGAGTGTTGCCTGGTGTGTGGATGTTCTGGGTTCTATTTCTGGTCAGGGCACACAAGAGAAGCAACCATCTGCTTCTCTACCCCTCCTCCTTCTCTCTTTCTCTTCCCCTCCAACAGCCATGGCTTAATTGGTTAGAGCACATCACCCCCAGGTGCTGAAGATGGCTCTGTGAAGCCTCCACCTCAGGCACTAAAAATAGCTTGATTGGGAGCATGGCCCCAGATGGACAGAGCATTAGCCTCAGAAGGGGGTTGCCAGGTGGATCCCATTTGGGATGCATGCGAGAGTCTGTCTCTCTATCTCTCCTCTTCTCACTTGGAAAAGAAAAAAAAAATTCTTTGTCTAAAATAACACATTTTAACGAGTTTTTAACTTTCTTTTCCTAGATTTTTTTAAATGTTCTGCAGTTTTCTTTATTGTTAATACACACACATAAAAGTCAGCACACTATATTTCTCTCTTTCAGATCCCAGAAGATGGAACTCATCACCATCATCAAGCTCTCTCTTTCTACTCCCTCCCCTGACAGCTAAAATTTAAGTGTTTATTCTCACTTTCTTTCTCTCCCACTGTCCTTCTGGCTAGCTGTCTGTCTCTCTTTCTCACCCTTAAATTCCTTTCCTTCACTGTCATGTGCTCCAGAGATTTGGGAGAGAAGTCCTCAGGGGACCTATAAGGTGTTTGCAATCTGTTCAGCATACAGTCCACCTCCCCCTCCCAAGACACAACGTATCCCAGATTTTACAACGTCATCTTTCTCTCCTATTGGCAACAGGGAAAAAGTCATTTAAAATAGTGTTGTTCATATATGGCCATAAAATATGCCGAGGAACCACTTTAAAAAGAAATATGGTGTTCAATCTGGTGCCCCTGAAAAAGAGGATTATGGAAAATTGTTTCACTCCTTTAAAGCTGGAACTATGTCTGACTTCCTTCCTTATATTATCAGTATTGACCACAAGGGTTAACGCAGTGGGTGATTGTCAGGTGTCTGTTAAACCAAATTTAATTTTAAATGTTTTTATTTTATTTTCCAATATAAATTGAAAAGTTCATGAGTATTTTTCTCAGTGGTATTGTTTGTTCCAAAACATTTCTGCCTTTAGTGAGTTACAGTCTGCTGCAGAGACCACCAAAATATGGAGTGGGAGATGGTCAGCTGATTGTCCACAATGATCCTTTGGTTCATAATCAAAATAATACCTGTCAAATATTAAGTATTTCTATATGTCAAGAAATGTTCTAAGTGCTTTATATATTCACCTCACTTAACCCCTAAGACAGAAGTATAAATTATATACTATTATGATCTATTTTACAGATAAGGAAATGCAAGAACAATAAGGATAAATAGCTTGCTCAAGTTCACACGGCTAATAAGCAATAGAGTCAGCAACTGAATCATTGAAATCTAAATTGAGGATGGATAAATCTAGAACGAGTTTAAAGCCTTGGCTTGGTGGTTTAGAGGATAAAGCATCATCTTGGAGCACCAAAGTCACAGGTTTCATCCCCAACCAGGGCATATATGAGAACCAATAAATGAGTTTATACTAAATGGAACAACTAAGTGTAGCAGAAAGTTGATGCTTCTCTCTCTGTCTCTCTTTCTCCCTCAAATCAATGGAAAATTTAACAAAAAAAACAAAACAAAACCCTCCTTATCATTTCAGGTTTACATGACCAATTTTATTGCCAAAATAGCAGTAACATGTGTTCAAAAACTCAAGAAGGTCAAGGAATTTATTTAAACTTTCCCATTATGTTCTGTTCTGACTGCCATCATTTAACTTGCCATCATGCAACTCTATGGCATAGGCATCCCTAGGATATTAAAAATTAGAAATAATACATATGCATGTAAAAAATATCTATTTTTAGAGATATACTTTATGAATGAGACAGAAAGAAGAGGGTGAAAAAAATATTCACCATGGCCAAAAGCTTAAAAACTGAAAGGTTGGTTGAGAGATTAGACTTATTTGAAAAGAGCATATTTTAAAAACTGGCTACAATTCTTCCCGCCCCTGAATCTGAGTGCTTTTCTAAACAACACTGCACTCCTTCCATCAAGAGGACTTTATTTCTCCACCTTTTACATCTGAGCTTCCATTTAACTTGATCTGACCATTAGAATGTTGTAAAAATGATTTGCCAGTACTAAACCTCGGTTTCAAGGGGCTTTTCATGAGTTCACCCTCGTTCTTCAAGTCCAGCAATAGCTGCAGGTGCATGCCCTGGCTTACCTACTAGATGTTAAGAGAGATGTGGCCCAGAAGCCCCATTGACTCACCCAACAGCCAGCCAACTCTTACAAGAACAGCCACTTAGCTGACCTATCATCTTAACACAGAAGCATGGGCAAACCCCGGAGAGATTCACCATGCCTGGCACAGCTCAACACAAAAATCCATGGTGTCATTGTTTTAAGCATCTATGTTTTAGAGTGGTTTATTATGCAGTAATAGGTAACTGATGTGGCACATGTTATAAGTACTTAGGTATGAATAGTCAGTGCTGCTTTTTTTTGGTGAAAATGTGCTGCAATTTTCCTCGATTGCCATAACTTAATCTCACTCAGTTATAACGGGTATAACTTTCCTAAAAGCATCAAAATAAAAATAAAGTTTGTTTCTATGACAAATTTCACCTTTACTGTTTGCAACAGTGGCATTGCCCATAATGATTTGTCACGCAATTTTATTTTCAAAGCTCAAAATTAATTACAAACATGAAACAAATCATGTTGTTAAGACATACATTAAAAACAAATTACACTCTCAAAATAGATAATTTACAGCTTGGAAAATTAATTGATTAAACCCAAAGTGCATAAAAATAATTGGAAAAATGGAGGAATGAACAAACCGGTGACAATGTTATCTAATGAAATAAAAAAAGAATATACAATGAGCAAAACCAAAGCCAAAAAAACTCAATAGTTATAATTAAACTATAAGACAGTTAGCTAATGGAGAGAGTTTAAAATTTCAATTGGAGGAGCATCAGTATATTATAGGAATGCTCAGATGACACAAGAAACTAAATCTTCTATCTTTAGCAAAAACAAACAAACAAAAAACCTGAAACTATAATTTTGGCTTTAAAATCAGTCATAAATTTAAAAATACAAGATGGATAATGTATGCTTAATATTTGCTATATGTCTTACTATTACTTTCTATTCTGTGCCTTTAAATGTTCTTTTAGCCTGGCTTCTGTGGAAATATTTATCAATAAAATGTATTCAAGATACTGTCTATAGCTGAGAAATATTAAGAGAGATAAAACATAGAACAATATAGAATTTTTTTAATCAAATAAAATTTTCTTCTAAGTCTTATTAATTTTAGTATTTATTTTAAGACTAAAGAAATTTTAATTTTGATATGTAAAACAAATATCACCAATTGTTTAAATGTATATAATGGTCAAAGAAAATATTTCAAACAACTGTCTATAGGTTAAAGTGTTTAATTGGCCAAATTTTCATTTTATTGATTCATATAAAATGATTACAAAGATCCACACAGTGTCAACACAAATAAAGCATTTTAAACATTATAGTTTGTGTAACAAACTATTTTTAATTTTGTTTAAATTCAATATTGTGAAATTTAAGTAGATGAGGTTTTCATTCAGTTTAGCAATAAAGTTTCTATAGGTTAATATTTTTATTTTCAAAAAATTAAATACTTTGTGCCTTAGTCAGGGTCTGACAGCTTTTAAGAATTGTGTTTGTAATTCATTCATGAATTTTGGGTTGTCCCAAAAGTAGTCTTAAGACCAGAACATATAATCAAGTAGTTTATTTGGGACTGATCCAGGAAGCAGAAGTAAAGAAATAGGGGAACTGAGCAAGAGAGAGAGAAAAAAAATCCATTAATGTACACTATTTAGCTTTTTCCCACCTTTGGTAACTAAGAGTCAATCCTGCTAGAAACTTGGAAAACATAGAGTCAAAAAATTGCAAGAACATGGTAAATCCTCACTTCTCCAAAGAAGACATACAGATGGTCAATAAACATATGAAAAGATGTTCAACATCACTAATCATCAGAGAAATGCAAATTAAAACTACAATGAGATACCACCTCAGACCTGTCAGAATGGTTATCATCAATAAATCAACAAATGTGTTGGCGAGGATGTGTAGAAAAGGGAACACTAGTGTACTATTTGTGGAAATGCAGATTGGTGTAGCCACTATAAAAAACAGTATGGAGGTTCCTCAAAAAGTTTAAAGTAAAACTGATTTATGACCTAGAGATTCCACTTCTGGGTATATATTTGAAGAAACTCGAAACACTAATTTGAACAAATATACAGGGTGTAGCAAGGTAGGTTACAGTTGTTTGTATGGAAAATAATATAATAATAAATTATAATACAGAAATAAAGCTTGTGTTTCATGTACTCATAACCATAATCCTGCTTCTGCCCAACCCACTATGTACACCTATATTCATTGCAGCATTATTTACAATAAGCAAAATGTGGAAGCAACCCAAGTGCCCATCAATAGACAAGTGGTTATAAAAGTGGTGGTATATATACATAATAGAATATTACTCAGCTATAAATAAAATAAAATCTTACCCTTTGTAAAAACATGGATGGACCTAGAGCAGGGGTTGGGAAGCTTTTTGGCTGAGAGAGTCATGAACGCCACATATTTTAAAATGTAATTCCATGAGAGCCGAGAGCCATACAACAACAAGTGTATGTTACGCATTATCCAATAAAAATTTGGAGTTGTCCCAGAGGACAGCTGTGATTAGCTCCAGCCACCCGCAACCATGAACATGAGCGGCAGGAAATGAATGGATTGTAATACATGAGAATGTTTTATGTTATTATTTTTTTTTATTAAAGATTTGTCTGCGAGCCAGATTCAGCTATCAAAAGAACCACATCTGGCTCACGAGCCATAGGTTCCCAACCTCTGACCTAGAGGCTATTATGCTAAGTAAAATAAGTCAGAGAAAGACAAGTACTACATGATTTCACTTATAAGTGGAACCTAAAGAACAAAATAAATTAACAAACAAAATAGAAATAAACTCATTGATCCAGAAAACAGACTGATGATTGCCAGGGGGGGAGGAGGGTTGTGAAATTTGGTAAAAATGGAGAAGTGATTAAAAAGCACAAATTGGTAGTAACAAAATAGTCATGGGATGTAAAGTACGTAATAGGATATACTGTAAATAATATAGTAATAACTCTGTATGGTGCCAGATGGGTACTGGAAATATTAGGGGGAACACTTTGTAAACTATAGGTTTGTCTAACCACTATGCTCTACACCAGAAACTAATACAAAATAATCTTGATTATATAAACTGTAGCTGAAAAATAAAATAATATAAAAATTGGTCAAATCCTATAGAATCCCTAGACTTTCAGTCTCTGTAGAAAAACTTGAACTCTGAGTACAATGCCATTTGAAATAAAGTTATAAAAAGATAAAGGAAAGAAACTACTAGCTTAGACAGCGGAACTAAAAAAATATGACCTACACATTTTAATAAGCTATTTATTTGTACATTTATTAATTCACTTTTTCACAAATATGTTCTAAGTGCCGATTATTCTAGAGGACACTAATCAATCTTTGAAGGTCAACTTAAACTTATTCTTACATAGTACGTCTATAAACACTTCTTTTACACTCTATAAATATGTGTACTAAGTAGATTCCCGAATTTATTTATGCTATGATTCAGGTATTACACAGCAAATATCTTTTTGGCAGCGAGTTCTCCTTAAGAACTCTGCTAGGAAGGCAGTTCTAGGAGAGCAAAGACAATCTTTCCAACAAGTGGTGCTGATACAATTGGATATTCATATGCAAAAGTAAAAGAAAAAAACCCTTCAAACTGCTCCTCATACCACACACAAAAATTAACCAAAACAAATTATAGACTTAAATAGAACATTGTTAATAATAAAACTTTCAGAAAGAAATCTAAGTGATAAACCTTTATGCCTTTTGGTTAGGCAAAGTTTTTCAATATGTTGCAAAAAATAATAATCCATAAAATTTAATTAATATGATGGACCTCATCATAATTTAAAACTTCTGCTCTTCAGAAAAGAATATTAGAAAGAAAAAAAAAGCCAGAGATTTAAAGAAAAAATTTACAAAGCATATATCTGATAAAGGATATGTATCTAGAATATATAAGGAACTCTTAAAACGCAACAATAAAAAAATTCCAATATAAAAATGGGCAAAAGATTTAACAGCCACTTTACTAAAGAAAGTTAATGAACAGCAAATAAGAGCATAAAAAGTTGTTCAACATAATTAAGTAGGAAAATGGAGGCCCTAGCCGTTTGGCTCAGTGGTAGAGCGTCAGCACAGTATGTCGATGTTTCAGGTTCAATTCCCAGTCAGGGCACACAGGAGAAGCACTGATCTGCCTCTCCACCCCTTTCTGTCTCACTTCTCTCCCTCTCTCTCTCCCTCTCTCTCTTCTCCTCCTCCTCCTCCTCTTCCTCCTCCCTTTCCTCTTCCTCCTCCCTTTCCTATATCCATGGCTCAATTGAAGCTAGTTGGCCTCAGGCACTGAGGATGGTTCTCTGGCCTCTGCCTCAGGCACTGAGAAGAGCTCAGTTGCTGAGCAATGGACAAGGGCTTCAGATGGGCAGAGCATCACCCCCTAGTGGGCTTTCCAGGTGGATCCTAGTCAGGGTGCATACAGGAGTCTGTCTCTCTGTCTCCCCTCCTCTCACTGAATAAAAAATATATAAGAAAATGAAAAATAAATTAATAATGAGCAACCAATTAAAGTGGCAAAAATTGAAAAGCCTGAGTATACCATGTTTTGGAAAGGATACAGAGGAACCAGAACTTTCACACACTACTGATGGGAATGAAAAATGTTAAAAAATACTTTGGAAAAACAGTCAGTTTTTTAAACAGTTAAAACATTATCTGTCCTGTGTTTCAACCATTCCAATTCTAGATATTTTCACAAGAGAATAGAAATCATACATCCACTTATACATGAATGTTCATAGCATTTTTATTCATGAGAGCCAAAAACTGGAAACCACTTAAATATCTATTGACAGTGGATGGATGAACCAACTATGGTATTTCCGTGCAACAGAACGCTACTCAAGAATAAAAAAGAATGAACAACTAATGCACACAACATGGATAAATCTCAAAACAATTAGCTAACTGAAAGAATCCAGACAAGAAAAGAGTATCCACTGTATGGCTCTATAAATCCTAGAAAAGACAATCTGACCCAGAGTAATAAAAATGTTATCAGTGGTTTCCTGGTGACAGAGAGTAAGAAGGGGTGGGAAGAAGGGATTTGAAAAGGACAGCAGGAAACTTGGGAGTGATAGATGTTCCTTATTTTGGTTATAGTGATTGCTTCACAGCTGTAAACATTTGTCAAAACTTTTTTTTTCAAACTGTACATTTTAAGTATGTGCAATTTATTGGATGTTAGTTTTATCTCCATTAAGCTGTCAAAAAATTTCTCTGGTCTAGGTTATGTTAAACATATATGAAAAGAAGTGACTTTACTAGTCATCAGAACATTTATTAGCCCAAGCTGAGGAAATCTGGTTGTAATCTAGCCTGTGTTCAGAGTAGAGAAAATGCATATCCTGATAAAGGGGTCTAATATCACAGATAAAAGAAACACCATGGGTAGAAAGGAGCTGAGAGCATAGATAACAGACCCCAAGGAAAAATAACACTGAGTGGGGATTTATGGGGCTTGCCCCCTGTCCTACCATTTATAATTATCTTCTGTGCCATCTTTGACTGCTGTCCCCTGCCCCACATTGCTACTATCAAAATGGTAAATATTGCCGTTTCAAGAAAATGATTGCTTTCCCTCACTATACAAAGGAATATATTCGCAATACAAAAATGCCTAGATTTGCAGAAAATGACTTCTTTGTTTTAGAACATGAAATGGGATTTAGTGAATAGAATTGTAAATGTTCAGGGACCTTTCTTTATCCCTGAGATGATTCTAAACACCATATTTGATAGCTCAGCTGTCAGATTGGGTGCTTTGGGTCCTCCTTTCCAAACCAGAAAGGTAAACCTATTTAAATGATTTACTGAAAGTGTGTGGTCAGTGGTTGCGCCTCTGAAGAGAATATTCATCTAACATGGGACTGTAAAACTTTAAAACCAATTCATGCTTCTTCCTGACATATAGCTTCAACACTCATTTCTCTTTCAGCTAAAGCTCTTTCTTCAATTTAATCCTCCTTCAGACTCTTTAGACAGAGTGCTATACCATATTTTGCTGTTAAGTCATGAAAAATGATAGAATCTCTACCCTTTTGCAAGAGCCCTTGTCAAATTATACCCTCCAATAGGTAATATACCATTTATGTCAGTAATTTCAACTATTTACATGCATTTCAGCTTTGCCAATTACCCTTCCAAGCTGTAAATTGCCTATTTTGAGAGCATAATTTGATTTTTAATGTTTGTCTTAACAGCCTGATTTGTTTTGTCTTTTGATTTGTTTCACATTTTAGTAATTAATTTTAAACTGACAATGTCTCTCCTAAAAGGAAAGTGGGGATTGAAAACCTTTTAGAGCTAAAGCAGTTTGATACTAATATAAATTTCTGTCTAGTGTCATAGATCTTAAGGGGGAAAAAAAGTCAGGCTCTCTCTTCTTTCCTTTGGAAACTAGTCACTACTCCTTTCCCAGGAGATATGCTAGCTCGAGTTTCAAATCCACGCTGCATAAACCCCCCTCCCCCATTTAAATACACATAAATAACTAAAATTGGCCATAAGAAGCACATTTATAAGAGAAGTGATATTTTTCAAATCATCAATCTGAAAATAAAGATGAAACTGTGTAGTGGGGCTATGTAAATGTATTTGGCCTCAGATGTTCTCTGGTATTTATTCTCTATCTTTAGCCTACACCCAAACACTGTGTGGAGAAAATAAATCTTCCATTTCCAGATACATCTTGTAAAACTCTCCTTATAATTACTCGAGAAACACAAGCACCTCTGACTTCTATCTCTGGCTTCAACGCCCTCAGTGACATTTCAAGTTGTATCTGTGGTCTCCAACAGGATTTTCCTCTGATACATCTTTGAGGAAGAGCATAGCAATAAAGTAAAGCAATCAAAAAGTAAGAAGGTGAAAAAAAAGTAAGAAGGCGGAAAGCACAAGAAAGAAGGACTAGTTGAGAGAAAAGGGCGAAAAAAGGGACACTCAGGAATAGAAGTTGGCAAGAAAATTAAATCATAAAACTTTTCATTACTTGTAAAACATATAAAGAAAATTTCCCCAAATCCATTTAATAATTCCCTAATGAAGCCAAATTGCCAAAATTTGGAAAAGTTGGATTTCTTCCCTAATTTTTGCCAGAACACAAAGTATCCTACATCTTATAAGTAGCAAGCGGAAAAAGATTTGAAGTGGAATTTTTTTCAAAGCATTCCATCTTTTTTTTTTTTAATTTTTTTTTATTTATTCATTTTTAGAGAGGAGAGAGAGACAGAGAGAGAGAAGGGGGGAGGAGCTGGAAGCGTCAACTCCCATATGTGCCTTGACCAGGCAAGCCCAGGGCTTTGAACCGGCAACCTCAGCGTTTCCAGGTTGACACTTTTACCCACTGCACCACCACAGGTCAGGCCAAAGCATTCCATCTTAATGCGAAACATCAAACATGCATGAAAGACATAAAATTTCCCCCTGTTTGCAATATGGCAAATATGCATAGATCCCAAAAAGGGAGTGGCATCTGAGTGATCAGGTGTTCAAAGGGAGGAAATCTTTATATTTCAAGCATTATTTCAAAGTATTGGACAAAGTAGATAAAAGAGCAATAAAATGGTAAATTGTCCATCTAAAAGACAAAAAAGTTCTTCAATTTACCAAAATTTGAACATTGCAGAGAAAAGGCTCTTCTGTTTTGGGAGTTACAAGTGAACTCGAGATCTGTCAGAAGCTCATTTTTTTTTAAACTGAACATTTTGTTTTTTGAGGTAATTATAGATTCTCATGTAGTTGTAAGGAATCTATGTACCTTTCCCCAGGTTTTCCCAATACTATCTTGCCAAACTATAATATAATATCACAGCCAGGATATTGACATTGATACAGTCAAGATACAGAAATGTCATAACCATAAACATTCTTCATGTTGTCCTTCTATACCCATACTCACTTCTCTCCACCCTGTTAATCCCTGGTAAGGACTAATTTTAACATTTTTAGAAGACTATATAATGGAATCATAATGCAAGTAACCTTTTGAAATTAGATTTTTTTCCCCACTCCTCACAATTCTTTGGAGATTTAACCATGTTTTTTGTCAATGGTGTTTCTTTCCATTGCTGAGTAGTATGCCATGGTACAACGTACCAGTTTGTGTGACCAATTCACCTATTAAAGAACATCTGGGCTGTTTTCAGTTTTTTGCTGAATGAACATCAGTGTCCAGATTTTTATGTGATTCTAAGTTTACATTTCACAGGAAGAAATATCAAGAAGGACAATTACCAGGTTTTATGGCTATTGCATGTTTAGTTTTTAAAGAAACTGTCAAACTATTTTCCAGAGTGGCTGTACCATTTTAAATTTATGCAAGTAAATATGAGTGATCTAGTTTCTCTGCAACCTTGCCAGCATTTGGTGTTGTCACAATTTTTGTTTTTGTTTATGTTTTAATTTTAGCCATTCAAATAGGTTTGTAAACATATCTGTGTAGATTTTTTCCTTTAAAAAACTTATTTAAAAAATTAAATTTAACAAGGTGACATTGAGCAATAAGAGTATAAAGTTTCATGCAAATATTTCTATAGCATTTGAACTGTTGATACGTTGTATGCCCATCACCCAAAGTCAAATCACTTTCTGTCACCATATAATTGTCCCTCTTTACTCCCTCCCCCTCCCCCTCCCCCTCCCCCACAGCCTCCTCTCCCTAGTAATCACTTCACTTTTATCTATGCCCATGAGCCCCAGTTTTATATCCTGCTTATGTGTGAAATCATATAGTCCTTAGCTTTCTCTGATTTACTTATTTCACTCAGTAAAATGTTCTCAAGGTCCATTCATGTTGCTGTAAATGGCAATATGTCATCATTTCTTATACTTGAGCAGTATTCCATTTTAATGTGCATTTTCCTAATGGCTAATGATGTGGAACATATCTTCATGTGCTTATTTGGCAATTGTGCAGCTTCTTCAGAGAAATGCGTGTTTATATATTTTGCCCAATTTCTATAGAGATTGTTCATCTTCTTAGTTTTGCATTTTGAAGTTCTTTATTGGTTCTAGGTACAAATTCTTTATAAGCTGTATAGTTCCTTCTAGTCTTTGCTTCTATTTTCATCCTCTTAACAGGATCTTTCACAGATCAAAAGTTAGTAATTTTGAGAAAGTTCAATTTATCATTTTTTTTCTTTTAAGAAGTGTGGATTGTCTTGTCAAGTCTAAGAACTACTTATTTAGCCCAAGATCCAAGATGTCCTCCAGGTGTTTTCCCCCTAAAAATTTATAGTTTTACATTTTACTTTTAAATCCATGATCTATTTTGAGTTCAATGGCAGTTTAGATATGAGGTTTAGGCTAAACTTTATCTATCTTTCTATCTACAATATCTATCATCTATCTATCTATCTATCTATTCATTCATTCATTCATTCATTCACTCATTTTTCCTGGAGATTTTTAATACCTTCAGTACCATTTGTTAAGGGTTTATCTTTCTTCTACTGAATTTGTTCTATAGTCTCAATGTCTGTGACACCACCCAAAATTCACATATTTAAACCTAATCTCCAATGCAACAATATCTGGAGGTAAGCCTTTGGGAGGTGATTAGGTCATGAGTGTGGTGTCCTCATGAGTGTCATTAGTGCCTTTATATTATAAAAGACCTCAGAGAGCTCCCTTGTTCCTTCTGCCAAGTGAGGACACAAGAAGACATCCATCTGTGAACGAGGAAGTTAGCCACACCAGACACTGAATCTACTGGTGCCTTGACTTTCCACTTCCCAGCCACCAGAGCTGTGAGAAACAAATGTTTATTATTTAGCCATCCGGTCTATGATATTTTTGGTGTAACAGCCCAAATTGACTAAGACAGAAATTGGTTCTGGAGGTGTTGCTATAACAAAGAGCCAAAACTGTGGAAGAAGTTTTGAAACTGGGTAATGCGTAGAGATTGAGAAAGTTTGGCGGTGCATGCTAGAAAAATCCGTTTTGTTTTGTTTATTTTTTTGAAAATTAAAATTCCTGGACCTTTAAAGGCTATTTTGGTCAAAGCTCAGAAAGAAAAAAAAAGGGGAGCTGTAGAAAACACCAGAATCTTCTTCAGGAACACCTAAATAATCATGCACAGAATATTGGTAGAAATATAGATAGTAAAGTCCATTTTGATTAGGTCTCAGATGGAAATAGAGAACATTTTACAGCAAACTGGAGCAAAGGGATCCTTGTTATAAAGTGGCAAAGACCTTGACGAAATGGTGTTTGTGGGCTAGTGTTTTACGTAAGGTAGAACTTGGGAGCGATGGAATTGTCTAGTTAGCTTGAAGCCATTTCTAAGCAAAGTGTTGAAGGTGCAGCTTAGCTCCTCCTGGTTGCTTCTAGTAAAATTCAAGAGGGAACTGTTTAAAGACAGAATTGTTAAGCAAAAAGGAAGCTGATTTAAATATTTGAGAAATGTTCAGCCTATCCATATTGCAAGAAATAAATAAGGCCCTGGCCGGTTGGCTCAGTGGTAGAGTGTCGGCCTGGCGTGCAGAAGTCCCGGGTTCGATTCCCAGCCAGGGCACATAGGAGAAGCGCCCATCTGCTTCTCCACCCCTCCCCCTCTCCTTCCTCTCTGTCTCTCTCTTCCCCTCCCGCAGCCGAGGCTCCATTGGAGCAAAGATGGCCCGGCGCTGGGGATGGCTCCTCGGCCTTTGCCCCAGGCGCTAGAGTGGCTCTGGTCGCAACAGAGCGACGCCCTGGAGGGGCAGAGCATCGTCCCCTGGTGGGCAGAGCATCGCCCCCTGGTGGGCGTGCCGGGTGGATCCTGGTCGGGCGCGTCTGACTGTCTCTCCCCGTTTCCGGCTTCAGAAAAATACAGAAAAAAAAAAAAGAAATAAATAAATAAGATAAATAAGTACACTAAGGATTTGACCAAGCTACTGCTTGATGAGAAGATTAGTATGAATCAGCTATCTCAACAGAAGCCAGGAGCTATTTTCTAAGACAACAGGAGAATAACCCAGAAGGTGATTCATAAATAATCAGCTTCCATTATAATCACAGGCCCAGCGTGGAAGGAACTAGGGGGCAGACAGTTTCAAAGGAGGGGCCAGTGGGAAGCGTAGGACCTGAGCATGCGCTGCCCGCCTCAGCAGAGCCTGCAGCAGGTCTCAGCGCAGCGCAGGTTGTGTTGGCCACCCCTCCAGAAAGCATAAACAACAAACTTAGGCAGTGTCCACAAGGCATTGTCCCCCAGACTGCATAGAGTTTATGAACATGGGAAGCGTGGTACTTCCACCTAGGGTTTAAAGGGTGTAGCCACCTGGAGCCACAGTTATGTGACATTAGTCCAGGAAAATCACAGGGGTGGGGAAACGTCAGCAAGCCAACTTGGGGTCAGGGCATAGACACCACGCCCCAGTAGAGCCATCCTACCAAGCTGTTGGTGTGATGTTGCCCCTTCGTTGGGCCTGGAAAACAGAACATCAAATCAAAAAGTATTATCCTCAAGCCTTAAGGCTTAATGTTGCTTGCTCTGTTAGGTTTTGAGTTTACTTGGGGCCTGTTACTTCTTTCATCTTTCCTATTTCTCCTATTTGGAATGGAGAAATCTCACCACTGTATTTTGAAAGTACATAATTGTTTGGTTTAATATTTTATAATGCAGTAAAAATTCAGTGTGCCAGTGAAGCTGTATTGTCCATTAAACTCCATGGAAAATAATAAAAGAAAGCAAACCAATAATTTATGTCATTTGTGACAGATGCATTTATTATGAGTTGTTGCAAACTTGTAATATATTCTTCTACAAACTACATAATCTCTAAGTAGAATGTATAATTTCACACTACTTTCACTAGTATTATTTCAAATTCCCCCTAAAAATCAAACAAATACGTTACAGATCATTACAATAGCCCAATCCAACTACATTATTGACAGGCTCATGTAAGTATTCCTTCAAGGACTTTTTATTTAATTTAACTTCTGAAGGAGACTAAAGTCCAAATAAAAGGAAGAAAAAAATGCCAAAATAGTGTATATGGTGTTACTAAAATGATCCCAAACCAGATAATCTAGAAAGTGTAATATGGTTTGTGTAGATAATACATCATTAATATATAACATTTTTCAAGTAAATGAAAAATGATTAGTCTTATACCTAAAACCTCTACTTTATTTTCATTAATATAGTTGGTCATGCCCTCTGTATGATGTATTTCTTTCCTCAGTTCAATGGAAGAGGCAATGTGTGATAAAGAACCCAGAACCTATAGAATGTAATTCCAGTGTGATCAAGGGCTTGTTTCCAGCTTTTGTGCAAACTGTCTTATCTTTGGCAAATCATACAAGCATTCTCCTAGTCTTAGGTCAAATGAGGCAGATAATAATAATAACAAAAACAAAAACTACTACCACAACAATGGTCTGCCTGCCTTACAATCTTTGGTTCTTAAATTCAGGTCAATGGATTTCACAGTACAGCTCATGCTCTACCTCGATCAGGCGTCCCTGATTCAAATTCCCTGCACAGTAAGACAACTCCTATTCAACAGCAAGGCTGTGGCCTCTTCGAGACAGCTCTTGAGGGGGCTGTGAGGATTCTACTTATTGGTATTAAGACCAATTTTCATGGGACGAAAGACACGACCGACACACAAGTTAGTTGCAAGAATCACACAGTCAGTGTATTACTCACAAATCCTTATGGCGTGCCTGGGAACAGTTTAACAAGGCCCCGTTGGCATGCTCTTCTTGGCTGTCCTTGGTCAGAGCAACATGGAGACAGTCCACGTTCAACATCGGAGTCTGGATGACTAACTGCAGCTGGGAACCCCTTGGCTTTAGTACCCTTTCTGGCATACCCCTTTATAACAGCTGTTAATCTACAGGATTATCACATTAAACTACCTTTTAGGAGTTCCTAGAGGGGAGCTCTGTTTTATGTTAATCTACAGAATTGTTGCATCAAGCCATTTTTAGGGAGTTCCTCCCAGAGGGCTCTTTTCTATCTATATAATTTTACACACACACTAGCTGGGCCTTGTGCAAAAGGCATATTCTTGCCTATCACATCTGTACATACGAGATTAGCTCCCACCCAGAGAGCATAGCCTTATTCACTTGCCTTAATGGCTTTTAATATTATATCCTAACTTATTTCTATATATCTTCTATATTTTTCTATATTTCTATATATTTAATAACTATAACATTATATTACTGTAACAATGGGCCACTGTCAAGAGCATGCCATAGGTCATTCTCTTATATGTTAAATGTTTCTAAAATAGCGTCTTAAACCTCAAAAAAAAAGTCTTATCAGGAACATCCTCATTAATATAAATTCATTTTATTTGCACTTATGTAGTATGAAATCAGTAGCTCATGGAAGCTACTGATAAAATGGTTTCTTAACTAAGGAGAAAAAGAACAGTTATTGACCTCATTTAACAGGGCAAGCCTCTAAATATAATTCTATCTATATATGTCTTAGAAGATCTAGTCCTTCCCTATGTGTGAAAATCTCTTGTTGATATCAATGCAAAGCCTTCTACTCATATTACCTCATCTCTTCTACAGCCTCACTGTAAATTCACTTCCTAGTTATAGCAGTTAGATATCCAGACTTCAAATAACTGGCTCTCCAAGTTTTCCTTTCTGTATATTTCCACCCTCACTGCACATGATTTTTGTTTCTCAGAACGCTACTTGACTCTCTTCTTTTTGTAAACAAACCTTTGATGGAAGATAATTGCTATGAATTGAATGGTTGAGCCCATATCCACCAAATTCATATATTGAAATCTATTCCTCAATGTGATGGTATTTTGAAAGGCAGCCTCTGGGAGGTGATTACATCACAAGGGTGGAGCCCTCAGAAATAAGATTAGAACCCTTATAATCACAGCCTCAGAGAAATTCCTCCCCTTTTCTTCCAGGTAAAGTGACAGTGTCTAGGAAGTGGGTCCTTACCAGACACTGACTCTTCAGTGCCATGATCTTGGACTTTGCAGCTTCCAGAACTGTGAGAAGTAAATGCTTGTTGTTTAGAAGCCACCCAGTGTATGGTGTTTTATTACAGTGGCCCAGAGTAAGACAATAATTGATACCAGAGCAATGTTTGTTAAATTGAGCCAAATATACAATAGATATTGAAGGGTATTCTGAGAAGCTCAAAATGACTAGGTTTAAAACAAAATAAACTACAAAACATTCCTCATACCTAAATCTATTTTCCCTTTTCACTCATCCCACATTACCAAAATATTTTGACAATTTAGATATCTACAAACAAATCATATATCTATAAATTTTTAAATTTTCTACTGTTGTGTAGAAATTAAGCCAAAGTAAATATTTGACAGTATTTTTTTAACTTGTTATTCTCTAAATGCTTTGTTACTTCTATATTATTTAGTAATTTATTAAGTTCAAGAATTTTAAGGAGAAAAAAGATATGTAAGATATGTTAAGATTCAACTTAGTAATGTTGTAGAGGCCAAAATGCCTCCAATCTGAGCATTCATTCATTGATCTAAGCACATTCATGATTGTATCTATATGGCCTTGTGGACTCATGATATTTGAATGTAATAGAATCACAAGGCTTTAGTTTAAATGTTTGTTTTTATCCTATATTTTCTATGTATGAGAAGAAAAACTCATCTTTTATTCTCTAAATGGACTTATTTTCCTCTTTTTATTAACTATTTCTTAGATGAAGAGACTTTAAATCAGCAGAAGAGTATTCCTTCCACTAACATTAAATTGAGTTAATCATTTCTCTAGAAAAAGAAAATGAATTCTATAGCCAGCCCTCCTCAAACTTGCATGCTTATTTCAATGAGTGTTACTAGGAGAGAGCCTGTCAACACTAACATTTTATTCCTAAAGAGGAAGAAAAAATGAGCACCAGGATGCTCATTTCTGGTTGAAAATGTGAGTTTCTGGCTATGTTCTTCCCTCAACCCCCACCATCCAAACAGGATCATGCCTGACATCAGACCCTTACTCCTGAGTCTTTTCCCACCTCATTCACCTGACAGCCTTCTCCAGAACAGACATCTTATCAGACGTGACTGATTGCTGTAATCTGTACTCTGGGCAGCCATTAAGCAAATTACCTGAATCATTGCAAGGATTAGTCTCATTAACACATGATTAGCATCAAATTAAAATAATGAGTGTTTAACTTCTGATGTCTTCCAGTTGTTTGAACAGCTTGATCAGCCACACCAGGCTGGCAGGGAGATGGGGGTGTCAGAGAGCCACCGAGAAAAAGAGAGGCTAAAAGACATAGTATAGCTAGCCAGCAGAATGAAGTGACATCAGACTCAAACTGTTCAGCTGAAAGGTTTCTTCCACACAGCAAAGGTGATGGGTTTAAACAGAGGACTCTCTCTCCCTCTCTCATTATCTATCCCTTCTCTCTCTCTCTTTCTCTCTCTCTCTCTCTCTCTCTCTCTCTCTCTCTCTCTCTCTCCTTGGAACTGCCAGCCATTCACCTGGAGCAAGGCTTCACACAATAATGGTACACCATCTTGTCCCTTTCACATCCTGGATATTATTTCTGTAGGGCTTGTCTGATCCAGAAAGCATAAAATGCATCTTTTCTTTCTTTTTTAAATTTTTTAGACTGAAGAACAAGACCTTAGAGTGCTGGGATTGATGTAGACTAAAGATCTGAGCATAGTTCCCACATTTTTCTTTGGAGATGACTAACCAAATATCAAAACAAGAGAAAGTTTTTGTCATTTCTGGAAACTACAAAGACTGCTGGTCACATGTAGAAAACTGAAAGAATCTCTGACAGCTAACACTCATATAGAAGATTTGTTGGAGTCTTGGAAGTCCAACTCTTTATTTTCCTGCCTATAGAAGATCAGCATTTGAAGAAATTAGGTGGAACAGGTACAGTGGCCTTCAACTCCAGGACTGATGGCAATTTGTCTGTCAGGTAGATGGACAAGACAACCAGAGAGCCTGCATGGTCCTCAGGCTTCCAGCATAAGTAGGTGTATGAAATAAGCAAAGAGCTATTGTGATAAACTCCTTTACTACCCTCCTAAAAAAAAAAAAAAAAAGATTAAAATGAGGAATACAAAATTGGCAAGGAACTGAAGGAATCTTGAATATGTCATCCCAAAATATACCTCTTGGACACAGAAGTTATTTTTAGCTGAAGGCAATTAAGAACAGCAAATGAACCTGACCAGGCAGTGGCTCAGTGGATAGAGCCTCGGACTGGGATGCAGAGGATCCACGTTTGAGACCCCCAAGGTCACCAGCTTCAGAGCGGGCTCATCTGGTTTGAGCAAAAGCTCACCAGCTTGGACCCAAGGTCACTGGCTTGAGCAAGGGGTTGCTCGATCTGCTGTAGCCCCACGGTCAAGGCACATATGAGAAAGCAATCAATGAACAACTAAGGTGTCACAACAGAAAACTGATGATTGATGCTTCTCATCTCTCTGTTCCTGTCTGTCCCTATCTATCCATCTCTCCGACTCTCTCTCTCTCTGTCTCTGTAAAAAGAACAGCAAATGAAGAAAAAGCTCTCTCAACTCTCCCCCTTTTCTACCTAAAGACAGAAAATATATTTTCTCTGCTGGAAAGAACTTGACTCTTAGCCCAGAGATAACACCAGATAAATCTACAAACAAAACCTTAGTTCATTAGTTTCCCTCCATATATACACCTTATAAAGTTTGCCACCTTAGAAACCTAAAGCCACTTTCCCTTATTCTGTTACATCTCTCCAAATTTGTTTGTCCTTAAGAGTCTGTATAAGCCAAAGTTCTACATCACCTCTTTGAGTTACATCTTAGGGTATTCCCAAGTGCTACATGCATGACATACAGTAGTAAACTTGTTTTCCTCTTGTTAATTTGTCTCGAGTCAGAAGCCTAGGAAAAGTAGAAAAAAAAAATTTCCTCCCCTGCAAAATAATCTAATATCATCAGAAAAAAGTGTGAAGATGAAAATGACAACTGCTAATTTAAACACCTGCAGTTAGGTATACATTGCTGTCAGATGGCCGGCCCCATTACCCCATGAACCATAAAGGAACAGAAAACTGAATGAATTTTGGTAAGACTTTTTTTTTTCCAGAATGCTAGGAAAAAGTGTGTATGAACTTTTAAAGGAGAAAGATAAAGATTTAAGATTTATATGCCTATAAAAGCTGTTTTTGGATATGCTGGATTTATAGGCAATCTCACCCAAACTTCTTTGGGAAAAAAACAGTTATTTAATTACATACTTAAGTCAATTAAGAAATAAATATAAATACTCAGCAAATAGAGTATTTAGGATATCTTACTTTGTTAAGAAATTTTAGTTTCCTTGATTACTTTAACATCACAAGTTCACTCTTTCAGGTATAAGTTGACATTTGTTTAATAAGTTAATATAGTGAGGAGAGAATATAATTATCATCACCATCATATAAGATTGGAAACTTGATTTAATTAGAGAGTAGTAATTATAATTTTTATAAGTTGATCTAATGAAAGGCTCTGCCCTGAGCAAAAAAAAAGATCAGGTAAATTAGAAAGAACTGTGACTTCATATTTTTTAAGAAAATTTATTTTATCAAATTTATCTCCAAAAAATTATGTAACATTAACATGTTACTCAGTATTATTTATAACTAATTACTATACATAATTAATTCTCTATAAGGGCTGAAAATATTTTTCTATATTGGATAATCTTCTCCATTGCTGATTACATTTTATTGCCACTAGCAAAATCAGCTACTTCTAGAATAACCAACTTGGAAAAATAATGCAGTTATGAATAGTAGGAAACAACTGGAAATGAGAATTATAGTAATCACTGCTTTTGAGATAAATGAGAAAATTGACACCATTGATAGACATTTTATTAATATATATTTATAATCATATATTGACCAGCATAAATCAATGCAGAGCTTGTCATTTACTCATCTTTAATCTTGTTAAGATTTGTAAATTTTAGTTTCAAAAATAGGTTCTGTGGCCCTGGCCGGTTGGCTCAGTGGTAGAGCGTCGGCCTGGCGTGCATAAGTCCCGGGTTCGATTCCCAGCCAGGGCACATAGGAGAAGCGCCCATCTGCTTCTCCACCCCTCCCCCTCTCCTTCCTCTCTGTCTCTCTCTTCCCCTCCCGCAGCCGAGGCTCCATTGGAGCAAAGATGGCCTGGGCGCTGGGGATAGCTCCTTGGCCTCTGCCCCAGGCGCTGGAGTGGCTCTGGTCGCAACAGAGCGATGCCCCAGAGGGGCAGAGCATCGCCCCCTGGTGGGCAGAGTGTCGCCCCCTGGTGGGCGTGCTAGGTGGATCCCGGTCAGGCACATGCGGGAGTCTATCTGACTGTCTCTCCCGGTTTCCAGCTTCAGAAAAATACAAAAAAAAAAAAAAAAGGTTCTGTGTAAGTACATTTATATACCGTATTTCCCCATGTATAAGATGATCCCATGTATAAGACGCACTTTGGTTTTGGGGCCCAAAATTTGAAAAAAAATGAATTACATAAAGTTATTGAACTCAAGTTTTATTCATCATAAAATTCATACAACTCCTCATCACTGTCAAAACTCCCATCCATTAACTTGTCCTCATCTGTGTCTGGTGACGAATCACTGTCTTCAACAATGAGCACAAATACAAGCGTGAAAAAGCGGGAAATGCAAGTAAAAATAACCTACAACCACTGTATAAGACGTGCTCAGTATTTAGACCTCAAATTTTTCAAAGCAAGGTGCATCTTATACATGGGGAAATACAGTAGCTTTTATTTATAACAACTATACCAAACATGTCCTTAGGGCTTTTGTGTGATTAAAGTCAACTCTGGTCTCTAGACTCAGATTTGGATGCTAAATGGCAATCAGAGATGAAAGAGACAATTACATATGAATAGTAATATGCATCTTAATATAGATATCCTAGATAAAAAAAAATGTATGGCAGTTACAAAGACATCACTATTAAAAGTTAAGTTTATTTTATATTTAAACTGAGTTAGAGAACAGGAACAACCATTTCTAAAAGTCCAGAAATGTTTTTGTGAAAGTGAAAAGTTGCTCTTTGCCTTAACCTAAATGAAAGACAGCAAATTAATTAAGGCACTCAGATACTTTAAGCCATAAAACAGTAAGCCTCATAGCAGAAAAGAATATTGGCTTTTAAATATGATAGTATTTATAGGAAATGACTGCAATAAGCAGGGAGAAGTGTTTTGGATGTGTTTCCATGATAAATAATCATGGGGTGGAAGATACTAAAACTAGAGCAGTAAGCTCTCTTGTCACCACTTGAGTTTTGATATGTCTTCCTTGTCTAAAAGGGTACATGCTGCAAAATTCAAAGAACTATGTCTTTAAAAAAATGAAGATTTTTCACCTGTTCACCTCGTTTTACCCGTTTCAGCATAGGATATCAAATTATCTGCCTTGTTGTCTCTCATTGTCTTTTTTGAATGCAGATATCATATATCAGGTTCCTAAATTAAATTTTAATGTGAAAAAAAGTTCAGTGTTTATCAGACTAGTAAGTAAATGAGACTTTGCAACTTGAGTTAAAGAAAGGATGTGATGTTATTACATAAATTACAATCTAAAGTTACTTATGGACAGGGCTCTTATTATTATTGTTGTTCCTGATTTACAGTCTTTGTAGAAACATATGAACATTTTATCACCTAGGAAAAATGTCCTTACTGGTTAGAAAACTGCAGAAATATTGCATAAAAATTATTCCCCCCAAAATTAAAAATGTACATTGTAAAATATTGTTTTCTTTGAAGAATTCTATTAAAAAAATGTTGAGATGAAGCCAATATGAGTCAACATAAAACTTGCTCAAAAAGGCTCAAGAAGCTCAGGTTAATAGTGATGCCAAAATGGGTTATAACTAGTTAACTAGCACTAAAGCAAGTGGGCACCCTCAAAGGTAATCAACATAGGCCCTGGTCAGTTTGCTCAGTGGTAGAGCATCGGCCTGGTGTGTGGAAGTCCTGGGTTCGATTTTTTTTTTTTAACATTTTTTTTTTTTTTTGTATTTTTCTGAAGCTGGAAACGGGGAGAGACAGTCAGACAGACTCCCGCATGCGCCCGACCGGGATCCACCCGGCACGCCCACCAGGGGCGATGCTCTGCCCACCAGGGGGTGATGCTCTGCCCCTCCGGGGCGTCGCTCTGCCGTGACCAGAGCCACTCTAGCGCCTGGGGCAGAGGCCAAGGAGCCACCCCCAGCGCCCGGGCCAACTTTGCTCCAATGGAGCCTTGGCTGCGGGAGGGGAAGAGAGAGACAGAGAAGAAGGAGGGGGTGGGGTGGAGAAGCAAATGGGCGCTTCTCCTATGTGCCCTGGCCGGGAATCGAACCTGGGTCCCCTGCACGACAGGCCGACGCCCTACCACTGAGCCAACCAGCCAGGGCCCTGGGTTCGATTTCTGGCCAGGGCACACAAGAGAAGTGCCCATCTGCTTCTTCATCCTCCCCCCTCTCCTTCCTCTCTATCTCTCTCTTCCCCTCCCACAGCCAAAGGTCCATTGAAGCAAAGTTGGTCCAGGTGCTGAGGATGGCTCCATGGCCTCCACCTCAGGTGCTAGAATGGCTCCAGCTGCAACAGAGCAACGCCTCAGTTGGGCAGAGCATCACTCCCTGTCGGGCATGCCGGGTGGATCCCTGTAGGGCACATGTGGGAGTTTGTCTGACTGCCTCCTCGCTTCTAACTTTGGAAAAATACAAAGATAAAAAAGGTAAGCAATACAGATGCATTTCTTTACCTACAGTGACCTACTCTCTCCTAATACAAAATCAATATTATCCTTACCTAAACAGTGGTAAAACAGATGCTTCTTCTACCAAGAATCACTTCCAACTGGGAACTAGCAATGAGGTAAAGGAAAGAAATCTGAAAATGATATTAAGAGGATACCCATTTTATAGATGGAGAAATGGAAGTAAGACAATCATTTAAAGAGTTAAGAAGGAGTTTAGGGATAATTCAATACAAGCTCCTCATTTAATTAAAGGAAAATATTGAGGACCAGAGAAGTTAAGTATTTAGTACAAAGACATATACTAAAAAAACATATTTCAATTTATATATGGGTCTCTCTACTACCTGAAAGTCATTTTCTTAAATACTAGAAATATGATTTAATCAATTACAATTTGTGACTAATTACAAATGGTCACCAATCAAAAAAGCAAGTTAAGATTTTCATTACAGAATCAAGGCTCAGTCAGTTCAGTGGAACACAGGGATCTATTGAAAACATTTGACAATTTAAACACACTGACTGAACTTTATTTCATTTAACCCAGAACTCTCCTAGATCTGGCTATGATTAAGAAGGCATGTAGAGAGTTTCTTTCAGAAATTAAAACACAATTCTTTTTCTCCACTACTGCAATTTTTAATGTCAAATCAAATGAAGTTTCAATTATGAGTATAAAGAAGAATCAGTTAATAACTACACTACAGAATTTTATTCTTTTTTGACACACATTTCTCTAATATCAGAGAAGAAAGCAAGTAATCTCTAATAAGGTGTGGTCTCTTCCCTTTCATTCCTATCTCAATTTTATCTGCCAGCTCTGCCAGACTGTGGTGATGATTCCAGAAGCTACAGGAAAGGCGCCACATTTTTCCACAAAAGAATGGAACCCATCACACCCTTTGCCTTTTTGTTTCTTCCTTCACTAAAAAACAGAAAACTGCTTCATTCAAATTTCCGTGCCCTAGTTTTTTGGAGTTTTCATTTTCCACCCGTCATATCTGATCCCTAAGACAAGGGAGTATATCAGAACTTGACCAGAAATTAAATATTCAGAGATGCATCTGGAAGTAGAGAGCTTTTGTTATGAACTACACATTTAGTGATGAAATTTTCACTTTAAACATCTCTCTGCAAATATGTGTGCTCTCCTCATGCCCCAAGTTTTGAGGCCAGGCCTTGGGAAGAGGAAAAAACCTGCTGAACAGTAGCCTACAAGGAGGATTAGGGGTAAAATTGTTTTAATACCTTTTAACAGTAATAGAATTGAAAAAGCTTAGTCAGTTTCTGGATTTGATGTTTTTACATAATTTGTACATAATTGAGTGCAGATGTTAAGTTACAATAGTCTAAGTGCTAAGTGCTAATATCACTTGGGCTATTAAATACTCAATTTGCATTTTTAAAAACATTTCTGAAACTAAATCTGGTGCATATTAGTGATATGACCTAAAATTCATTTGAATAACTTAACACTTATTGCTACCAAACCTATATAATTCAGTATACTTTATTAACTGAAATTCTAATTCTTTTTAAAAATAAAGCATGGGGCCCTGGCCGGTTGGCTCAGCAGCAGAGCGTCGGCCTGGCGTGCGGGGGACCCAGGTTCGATTCCCGGCCAGGGCACATAGGAGAAGCGCTCATTTGCTTCTCCACCCCACCCCCTCCTTCCTCTCTGTCTCTCTCTTCCCCTCCCGCAGCCAAGGCTCCATTGGAGCAAAGATGGCCCGGGCACTGGGGATGGCTCCTTGGCCTCTGCCCCAGGCGCTAGAGTGGCTCTGGTCGTGGCAGAGCAATGCCCCTGGTGGGCAGAGCGTCGCCTCTGGTGGGCTTGCCGGGTGGATCCCGGTCGGGCGCACGCGGGAGTCTGTCTGACTGTCTCTCCCCATTTCCAGCTTCAGAAAAATAAATAAATAAATAAAATAAAAATAAAGCATGGTAGTATGGCAATGTTCTTAGCAGCATAATCACAATAGCCCAATGGTGAAAAGAGCCCAAATGCCCATTGATGGATGAATGGATGAACAAGGTATGTTATATACAAAATAATAGAAATTATTGTCTTAAATAAAATCCTGGTCCATGTTCAGTATATAAGGACCTTGAAGATATTACACTAAGTAAAATAAGCCAGACACCAAAGGAGAAGTATAGTATATTTCACTTCCATTAGGAGCCTATAATAGAATGGTAGTTTCCAGGTGCTGGGGCTGGGGATAGATATAAAAAGTTATTGTTTAGCCTGACCAGGTGGTGGCACAGTGGATAGAGCATCAGACTGGGATGCGGAGGACCCAGGTTCAAGACCCCAAGGTCGCCAGCTTGAGCGTGGGCTCATCTGGTTTGAGCAAAGCTCACCAGCTTGGACCCAAGGTCACTGGCTTGAGCAAGGGGTTACTCAGTCTGCTGAAGGCTCACAGTCAAGGCACATCTGAGAAAGCAATCAGTAAACAACTAAGGTGTCGCAACAAAAAACTAATGATTGATGCTTCTCATCTCTCTGTTCCTGTCTGTCTGTCCCTAACTATCCCTCTCTCTGACTCTCTCTCCATCTCTGTAAATAAATAAATAAATAAATAAATAAATAAATCTTTATTGTTTAGTGGGTACAGAGTTTCAGGCTGGGAAGTTGAAGAAGTTCTAGAGATGAATACTGGTGCTGGTTGCATAATAATGTGAATTTACTTGATGTCACTGAACTGCACACTTCAAAGTCATTAAAATAGTAAATTTTATGTTATGTATATTTTGTCATAATTTTAAAAAGTGTGTTTACTTATTAAAGCTTTGTATTTTAAAACTTAGTGAGTCTAACAATAACATCCATGATTATATATCACCTTTTAGCAAGGTAGATGACATAAATTATCTTTGTTTTACAGACTGGGGAAATGAGATTCAGGATAAAAATCTCCATCATCAGAGGACATCAGCCTCCAGATTAGAACACTATTCTCTGATTTTTCTTTTTCTTTTTCTTTTTTTTTCTTTTTGCCAGCATAAGGAATTATGCTCATAACACAAAATGTAAGACTTACCTTTTGTGAAATTAAGTTTGTCCATCTTTTTTTCCCTGAATCTTCCCTTTGAGCCACAGCTCTACCTCTAAGGACCAATTCTTCATACTTCATATATTAAATCAGAGGCAGGACCCCTTCCAATCTCTTCCCATACTCAGCTATTTTCCTGAAAATTCATTCAGAGATATCCTCTCCAACACAGGGATAAACAATGGCTCTTTTCTGGTCTCACCCAATCTTGCACATTCCTCAAGCCAAATTACTCTGGCCTTCTATGTAGACCAATCTAATAAATTAAACAGCATTCAATTATGAATGCATAATGACATAATAATATAGTTATTCCTTTCAGAAAAATAAATTTTTTTTCCTAGGGTTCCTAAAACTTTATCAAAAGGATAAAGTATTTGGGGGATTTCTCACATTTTGCCAAGTTTTTCTAGGTGAAACTTTTTTTGCTTAAGCAACATTTGGCATCACCTTTCAGGTCTGTGACTTTCAACTCTGTTAAATCTTAGGCTCAAGTGGAGTTTACACACTGATCTCTTCCTTAGTCCTTAATAATCATTTTTGCAACTCAATTAATATCATTGTTGAGGACCCATAATGGCAAAGGAGACCCATGTTGGGCAATGTGGAAGCTATTCTCTCTGCTGTTTAGAATCCTGTAATTATGAGACAGCACACATGCATTAGAAGTAAAATAAGAACTATCATAAGAAGGAGGCAGATAGTGTTTCAGCAGCTCTCAGAAGGGAGAGAGATTATTTTTATATTATAAATGCAGGACAAATTAATGAAGTAGGTGATTTTCGGACAACCTACAATCTCAAAAGGACTTTGTGTTTTATATGTACTAAAATACTTGCCTTAGTACATTCAAGCTACTGTAACAAAATATCATAAACTGAATGGCTTATAAACAACAAACATTCATTTCTCATAATTCTGCAGGCTAGGAGGTTCAAGATCAAGGTGACAGCAAATACAGTTCTTGGTAAAGAGTTTGCTTCCTGCTTAATTGGCAGAATGCGCCAAGGGAGCTTTCTGTGGTCTCTTTTATAAGGACACTAATCTTATTCCTAAAGACATTGCCTCATGACTAATTACCTTCCCAAGGACCCAACTCCTAATACTGACACATTAGGGATTATGTTTCAACATAAAGTTGGGGGAAGACACAAACTGTCAGTCTAATTAAGCAGTGTTTGATGTCAAAAGTACTGTTGTATGCCTGACCTGTGGTGGCGCAGTGGATAAAGCGTCGACCTGGAAATGCTGAGGTCGCCAGCTCGAAACCCTAGGCTTGCCTGGTCAAGGCACATATGGGAGTTGATGCTTCCAGCTCCTCTCCCCTTCTCTCTCTCTCTCTCCTCTCTAAAAATGAATAAATAAAATAAAATAAAATTTAAATCTTTAACTTAATAAAAAAAAAGTAGTTGTAAAGTAAAATAAAAATTTTCATCTTTTTAAATATATCTATTTATATACTTAAGCAATTAATATATAGATAACTATTAAAGAAAAATAT
The DNA here is from genome assembly GCF_036850765.1 of Saccopteryx bilineata. NCBI lineage: Eukaryota > Metazoa > Chordata > Mammalia > Chiroptera > Emballonuridae > Saccopteryx > Saccopteryx bilineata. Next base: position 204,266,423 of record NC_089494.1, read on the forward strand.
TTCATTTTATTGTAGTTTTAGAGTTTCCGATGGTATTTATTATTGATTGATTTATTCAATATATGGCTTTTATTACATCTTTAAAATATCACAAATAAGTCTGAAGAATCATTCAGTGACTTGCTGTTTCTATAGCTGGACAACTTAAATCTTATTCATCAGCCTGCTGAACTGTTTCTTTTTTGGAAACATAGACACCATCCAAAAATTTTCTGTATCCTTGTTTGTAACTGTTCAAGCTTGCTGAATCACAGCAGCTGAAAGTAATACAAATTCAATGTCATTCCCTTCAAGAATTAATTCATCTTTCTGAGGATTAGATACTGAACAAGCAATGCCTGATTTCACTTAAACCCAGCAGATGTATTTTTCATCCAAGAAATTTCTGATTTCAACAAGGGAACCATTCTCCCGAATAACGATGGCGATGGGGAAGTGAGCATGCACAGACTGCATCTTGTAACAGAAGCCCAGTGTAACACCCTCAATCATGTTCCCTACAGGACTGGAGATAGAGCGAACAGTGGCCAGTTCCTTTCAATTTCCCCATTTATCAGCCCAAAGCGTCTTCTTTTTGTTTCCAAAGAGACTGAGTTCTCCATTGATGTGATTAAAGTTTCTCTGCAGGGTGCCCCTGGGGCCCATCACAATAACTGTGTGTCCTTTCAGAGTAATGTCAATATTTTCTGGAATGTCAAAGTCTGATTGCTGAGAATGGTTTTCATCCTCACAGCAGATGTGGCAAAGAGAGCTAGAGTTTCAGGTGGTATTTAAATAAAACATTTAACAGCCTGACCAGGTGGTGGCACAATGGATAGAGCAGGGGTCCCCAAACTACGGCCCTCGGCCGCATGCGGCCCCCTGAGGCCATTTATCCGCCCCGCCGCACTTCCGGAAGGGGCACCTCTTTCATTGGTGGTCAGTGAGAGGAGCACATTGACCATCTCATTAGCCAGAAGCAGGCTTCTAGTTCCCATTGAAATACTGGTCAGTTTGTTGATTTAAATTTACATGTTCTTTATTTTAAATATTGTATTTGTTCCCGTTTTGTTTTTACTTTAAAATAAGATATGTGCAGTGTGCATAGGGATTCGTTCATAGTTTTTTTTTATAGTCTGGCCCTCCAACAGTCTGAGGGACAGTGAACTGGCCCCTTGGGTAAAAAGTTGGGGACCCCTGGGATAGAGCATCGGCCTGGGATGCTGAGGATCTAGATTCAAAACCTCGAGGATACCGCTTGAGTGCAGGCTTATCCGGCTTGAGCGTGGGATCATAGCCATGACCCCATGGTCACTGGCTTGAAGCCCAAGATCGCTGGCTTGAGCAGGGGATCACTAGCTTGGCTGGAGCCTCCCAGTCAAGGCACATATGAGAAAGCAATCAATGAACAACTAAGGTGCTACAACTATGAGTTGATTCTTCTCATCTCTCTCCCTTCCTGTCTGCCTGCCCCTCTCTGCCCCCTCACAAAAACAAAAACATTTAACAGAAAAATTATATATGCTCATGTGAAATTAAAACAGTAAACAGGGCTACAACTTCTACTCATACCTAGCATTGCTTCTATAATTTATAATAGAGAATCATATATTCAAATGTGTGCATATGTACACATGTATTTGCCTATACTATTAAATACACAAATGGACGTCTATTGCGCACAGTATTCTGAAGTTTATTTTATAACTTAACATCTGAAAGATAACTTTTATTGATACATATAATCCACACCATTATTGTAAGGTCTACACCAAATAAGAAAGAAATGGCTATTAAATTCTTTGTATGAATATGCCAGAATTTGAATTTATCTTGAACACTAAACTGGTTTCCAGGGTCCTTCTATATTTAAATCAATACTGAATATACATCTTTATGCAAGTATGTAAAATATCTGTAGGCTAAATTTCTAAAGATAGAACTGTTGAATCATATGATGTGTATATTTAAGGGTCGTTTTTAAAACTATGGTCACATTGTTTCAGAGATGTTGCACCAATTTACATTCTCATTAACAGTATACGAGATTGTGGTTTCCCACACCTAGATTAATCCTTTTCTCCCCCTCAAATTTATAACATTTTTCAACTGATAGGCTTAAAATGGCATCTCACTAATGGTTTATTTTTCATTGCTTTAGTCACAAGTAACATGGAGCATCATCTTCTTATATGTTGCTAAGTCATTTGCACTTCTTTCCCCGTGAACTATCTGATCAAGTCCTTTCCTAAATTTTGTTTTGTTTTGTTTAAGAGAAAAAGAAATCTAAAGGAGGCAAGAAACTCACTAGAAATTTGTTACTTCTGTTTAGTGGATGTCCCAGTTTGATGCTACATATTCAAGAACTGATTGATCTTCAAGAAATTCCAGAAAGAAACTTGTGAAATTTTGCATCTACTTGTTCCTCATTTTGGAGCTATGAAGTTTGGACCTGGGAGGAAAAAGCAAGTCTATGCAGAAAAGGAGAGAGAAGGGAATGGAGAAGAGAATCAGAGGAGTGAAGGGTGAGGAAAATATGAGAGAAGAAAGAGGACAGGATTAAAAGAGGAGGAGGAGGAGAAAGATGAATAGGAGGTACAGGGAAAAGAGGAGGAAGGAAGAAAATTATATTTGTGTTTGAACTCATCTGAGGCCCATTAGAGTGGTATTATTAATGATGTTCAAAATTATTTTATAGTTTTGCTTTTCAGGATATAGACAGCAATATTGGGACTTTTCATATATATTCAAAACTTATTGTATTATCTTCTAGGGTTAACAACTACAGTTTATAGTTTTCTGGAACATTTATTTATTTATTTATTTATTGTATTTTTCTGAAGCTGGAAATGGGTAGAGACAGTCAGACAGACTCCCGCATGCGCCCGACCGGGATCCACCTGGCACGCCCACCAGGGGCAAAGCTCTGCCCACCAGGGGGCGATGCTCTGCCCCTCCGGGGCATCGCTCTGTCGCGACCAGAGCCACTCTAGCGCCTGGGGCAGAGGCCAAGGAGCCATCCCCAGCGCCCGGGCCATCTTTGCTCCAATGGAGCCTTGGCTGCGGGAGGGGAAGAGGGAGACAGAGAGGAAGGAGGGGGTGGGGGTGGAGAAGCAAATGGGCGCTTCTCCTATGTGCCCTGGCCGGGAATCGAACCCGGGTCCCCTGCACGCCAGGCCGATGCTCTACCGCTGAGCCAACCGGCCAGGGCCTCTGGAACATTTAATAGCCATTTCTTTCTTATTTGATGTAGAATTTGTCCCTTGTACTGAATAAGCAGATACAGTTTAAACCTCTTAAGGAGAACACATTTTAATACTTTTCTCCAGATTCCTTTCCCATTTTTGTTTTCAAATCTGTATGGATGGCATTAAAGGGCAACTCATCTTACATTGCCCTCTGGCCACCAACAAAGAATGTTCTAGGTAAGGTCCAGTGCATTATTAGAATTATTGGGAGCACACTTTGAATTAAAGTAGGGAGTTAGTCATTATTATATAACTTACAAAGCTTACCAAGTTTTGTAAACTTCTGCTAATTTTAATTACTCATTATTTATTTGACAGTTGTATTTTTTTCTAATTGCTGTATTTAGTATTCCTGTTTTATAAAGTACCATGACAGAAGCGGCAGCAGCATGCGGTCCATACTTTATCCACCTGTGCTTTGCACAAATTCATGACTATTCTAAAAACAATGCGTCTCTGAAAGAAAAAAATTAACCACTTATCAGGCTATAACTGTAAAAGAGAAGTTAGAGGCCTTGAGAAAGAAATTATGTTCATAAATTAAAATGAAAAATTTTAATTGGCAGGAGTTTAAGGGTTTTGAAAGAATTCTATTTACAGGAAAAAAAAACCCCAAGATATTAAATGATAATTTTTCGCTAAATGAATGCAAGAGAATGTAACAATTTTTTGTGTGTGATACATTAATGTTGGGAAGATTTAGAAAAGTTTTAAGCTATTTGAATGAACTAAGAAATCATGATCATATTAAAGATAACAAGGGCAAGTGATCTGCCCAGAAAAAATATTTTATTTTTAGATACTGTTGTAATATTTTTGTAAGTAGAATATTGTATCAATGAACAAAGAATACTTTGGTAAGTTTATACATCAGTGTTTTAGTTGACTGCTCTGGCTGTTCTTGAAACACAAAGGTTTGTTTTATTTTGTTTTATTTTGCATTAACTCAAAATAAATAAGGAAATACTCTTCCTTTTCTTCTAACCAACATCCATTGGCCTACCTCCAGCATTCTGTGTACCAGAGAGAGGTCATATAGCATCACTCCCCTCTATGAATCTATCAGTATATGTCAACTATGTTGTTCCTTCAAAATGAGATGATTAAAAGGGGATTGCTATTTGAGCAGACGTTGGTATTTAGAAAAATAAAAGAAGTGTATCACCACAAATTTAATTAAAAAAGGAAAGCACCAAAAAAGATAATCATTTGAAAGTCATTTTATAGTTTATCTATTTATCAGCATCTTTTTAACTTTGATAAAAGCACTAGTTTATTTTATTAAAATCAAGTTTTTCAGGAGTTATTTCATACAAACAAATCATCTCCTTAATTAATAAGTCATCACCTTTTTCACAGAAAGCTGCTTATTTAATCTCTATAACAAATAATTTAAAATGAGTGTGGTAGAAGTTTCACTTAAAAGGAAACCTATAACTTGATATTGACATTGAATTTCATAGAAACTTAACCCAAACAGCTAATGTAGAAAGTTAGTATACATTAATCAAAAGAGATTGGTTATTAGAATATTTGAGAGATCCACTCATAAAGGGAAGCAAGGCAGTAGGAATGAAATTCAAGTTTATTGTGACGCTTTTTGCGTCTGTCACTAAGTAGATATATGGGCTTGGGAAAATCATTTTACCCACCCAGGTCTTCAGTTATTTCATCTGTAAATGACAAGAGTTAGAGAAATAAATTATTTCCCAAAATGAGTTCCATGCAAGGTCCTGTAAACAAATGTTTGATGATAAACAATACATGGTAGCAGCATTTTAATATTTCAGAAAAGAGGTTTGGAAAAAGAGAAGTTCCAAACCATAAAATTCTCTTTAAGGAAAGGCTACATTTTCTTAAAAATAGGTTTTGATTTTAAAATGGACAAAGGAATCTATTTTTCAGCTCTGAAATTTATAATTTAGAAGTTATATGGAAAATCATATTCCTAAATGTTGACATTTAGTCATAATTTAAAAGTAAACTGATAAGATCATAATAATTTTGTATATAAAATACAAATAAGAAATCAAAATGAATTTTAATCATGTATTTCCAACTTTTAAAATTCAATTAAACATATTGGGTAACATTAGTTAACAATATTATGTAAATTTCAGGAGTACAATTCTATAGTATATTATCTATATATTTATTGCATTGTGTGTTCATCACCCAAAGTCTACACCCAATTTTGATAATTAAAAATTGGAGATTTTTAACATAACACATTCATAGAATAGCTCATTAGATGATCTGATCCAAGGCATAAATAAATATTTACTAACTAGTAATTTTTTAAACAATCAAATGCATTTTAGTGTTCTCCTTTTCAAAGCAACAAAGTGAAAAAATTTTTCACCCAGTCTCAAATTCAAACATTGAATTTTATATAATGATAACAAAAGTGCTTCTTAAAGAAAAATTCACTAGCTACTCAAAATCTTAAACCCTTTCTTGAATGCTTGCTTATAATTTGTCTTTTGTAAGTGTGTTGCTGGCACATGAATTAAAAATCTCTATAGTTGAAGTGACGTCACGGAAATGGCGCCGTGAGAAGCGCGTCCGACAGCTCTCCCCTAAATCACAACAAATTTATCAACTAGAAACAGAAAAATTTATCCTCGGAGCATTCCGGAGTTCCACACAAACTGAAAGCAAAAGGACTGTTATCACTTGAATCTGAGAGACGAGGGTGTGGAGGAAGCTACCGCAGCAGCGACGCTCATTCAAGCCACGAGGGAGTGCGCCTGCGGTGAGTCAGCCCATATACTTGGGAACCGCGAGCCGCCGCGAACGGCCGACGCGAGCCGCCACAGCGAGCCCCCGCGAGCCGCCGACGCGAGCGGCCGCTGTGGACCGCCACCGCGAGCCGCCACCGCGAGCGGCCGCCACGAGCCGCCGCGCGCGCCCGGTCCAGTTGAGCGCCGCTGACGTTCCCAGCGGCCCGCACACTGCGAGTGGGGGTTGCCGGCCACCAGTGCCCGGAGCGCCCCATTCGCGCGCGTGCCTTGGGCATTCCACGCGCCCAGGGCGTCCTGCTGGCCCGCACACCCAGGGGGCTCCATTATCCTGCGCCTGGTGCGGTCCAGCCGCCAGCGGCAGGGCGAGCGGGAGAGGCTTGGGAGATTCTCTCCGTGGGCGGGGCACCTCACCCAGCCATTCAAGCTAACAATCAAGCCTTGGGGGAGGGGCGCGCGCAGGCAGCCTAAAATACCTTCGGAAGCACAGCTGTGACCCAATCACTGAAATTAGCTTAACCCATAAAATCTGCGCACCCTCGGTTCTAATTGATAAGATCTCTCTCAGTTCAGCGATCCAAGACAAGAGGCATGATATTTTTTAGTGCCTCTCACTAAAGGGGCGGGGGCAACTTCTGATTGATAGAGCCTCCATATTCAGGGATAAACGCTAACAAGAAGGACTTGGCAGATAATAAGGTCTATACTACACTAGTCATAAGCAGAGACTAGTGCCTCTTCTTCCCTGCAAAAACAGGCTACAAAGTGTGGAAAGCCTGGGTTGAGAGGTCCAACTAAATGATAGGCGCTGAACAGTCACCTTGACAACAATTGACTCCCACCCCCGCCTGATTACACTGGAGGCCCTGACTCTCAGAGCCTTTCCCAAAGCCTTGCACTGAGTGGGGATAGAGTGGGGATTTCCCAGCTCTTTGAGCCTCTTACTCCCCAGGCAGAAGCAGTTGCAGCCTTATAGCTGGATCACCAGGCTGCTAATTCAGAAAGGGGGGACTAGGAAAGAGAATCCAGGAAAGCAAACTCTCTCATCATTGGACCCTACAAACGCCAACAAGCCTTTACTTCCAGCAAGACTAAAGCCAATTATATGACATTGCCATAGAATCCCATCAACTGCAAATCCCTACCTAAGAGTGACACAGGGGCAGAGCCTGGGGTACAGAGTCACCGACTAGGAAGAGGGAGAGAAAAGAAAAAGAAGAAGTTAACCTCTCAAAATCAAGAAAAACCCACAGACTTTACAACTTGATCCACTAATTTTTTTTTAGGTTGTTGTTGTTGTTGTTTGTTTCTTCTATCTTTTTGCCTTTATTTCCTCCACCTCGGTCCTTCTATTCTCTGCCCATCTTATGCTTCCCCTTTCTTGAACTACACTACCCATGAGTGTTGCATTTTATTTTTCTTCTTCATCCTCACCCTCCTTTAAGGTTATACTCCAAAACACTTAACTCTCACTCTCTCCTCTTTTGTTTTTTTTTTGTTTTTTTTTGTCTTGCTTTATTTTGTTTTTTTCTCCTCCTATTTTATTTCTTCCTTCATTTTTCTCTTTTTCTTATTTTTTCCTTTCTATTCGTTTTTTCTTTTCTCATTTTACTTTCCTCCCATATAATCCTCAATCATGAACAAATTAGTTAATTTGGGACTCAAGGCTTTTTTTTGGCTTTATTTCTCTTTTTTGCTTTTGTTTTTATTTTTTTTTCTCTTGTTTGTTTATTTTTGTGGCATTTTGGGTCCTCCCAACCCAAGGTCTCCATTGTATTTAGTCTTCGCTCCACTTAATACAACAGATTTTTACTTATTATTTTTATTTTTTCTTCTTTATTATTCTTTTTTGGTCCTTTTTTCTGATTCCCTCTTATCCCTCTCATTATATCTCTTAGTTGACCATCACTTACAAGCAAATCATCTTATGCTTGTCTAAGATTTTCTTCCTTTTTTTTTTTTTTTTTTTGCATTTAGTAGGTCACTACTCCCTTTTTTTTGCCCCTTGAACTCTTCACCCCAAATCAGGCCCTCCATTATAGGCACGATATTTCCCTGAGGAGGGGAGAGGAGGGAAAGAGAAGAGAGAAAAAAAGGGGGAAATAATAAATTATTACTGTTTTTTTTTGTGGGGTGTTTTACCCTTTTTTTTTCTTTTTAATCCTTATTAATTCTAATTAGTGCTATCAATAAGACCACCCTCAGATGCCGATAAGAAAGAGGAAATCGAATATTATGGATACAAAAGAAAGAGAGGTAACACAAATAGATGTGGAAAAATCTATGGAGAAAAGACTTAACATATTGGAAGCCTTGGAGCTAAATGACAGAGAATTTAAAATAGAAATCTTAAAAATACTCAGAGATATACAAGAAAACACAGAAAGGCAATATAGGGAGATCAGAAAACAACTCAATGAACACAAAGAATATATTACCAAGGAAATTGAAACTATAAAAACAAATCAAACAGAAATGAAAAACTCAATTCACGAGCTGAAAAACGAGGTAACAAGCTTAGCTAACAGAACAGCCCAGATTGAAGATAGGATTAGTGAAATAGAAGACAAACAACTTGAGGCACAACAGAGAGAAGAAGAAAGAGACTCAAAAATAATAAAAAATGAGAAAGCCCTACAGGAATTGTCTGACTCCATCAGAAAGAATAACATAAGAATAATAGGTATATCAGAGGGAGAAGAGAAAGAAAATGGAATGGAGAATATACTCAAACAAATAATAGACGAGAACTTCCCAAGCCTGTGGAAGGAACTAAAGCCTCAAATTCAAGAAGCAAACAGAACACCAAGTTTTCTTAACCCCAACAAACCCACTCCAAGGCACATCATAATAAAGATGACACAAACCAATGACAAAGAAAAAATTCTCAAGGCAGCCAGGGAAAAGAAGAGTACAACATATAAAGGAAGGCCTATTAGATTATCATCAGATTTCTCAGCAGAAACTCTACAAGCTAGAAGAGAGTGGACCCCAATATTTAAAGCCCTGAAAGAGAGGAACTTTCAGCCAAGAATACTATACCCATCAAAGCTATCCTTCAAGTATGAAGGAGATATAAAAACATTCACAAATACAGAAAAGATGAGAGAATTTATCAACAGAAAGCCCCCACTCCAGGAAATACTAAAGGGGGGTTTTCCAACCAGATTCAAAGAACAAAAGAAAACAACACCACAAGTAACAGCTCCACCAAGAACACAATAAAACCAAACTTAAACTGTGACAACAAAGGAAAAAAAGGGGGGAGAGGATGGAGATTAACAGTAGCAAAGGAGGATGAAGTGCAGAAATACTTATAAGATAGGGTACTACAATGAATATGGTAGGTACCCTTTTCATTACTTAATGGTAACCACCCTTAAAAAAAACACCACAAAAACACTTGACTTATAAAAGGTAGCAACAGAGAAAAGAAGTATGGAACACAAACAAACAAAAACAAATGATAGAAAAACAAAAGAGAAGAATCAAACTAGATACAAAACTAACAGAAAGCAATTTATAAAATGGCAGTAGGGAACCCACAAGTGTCAATAATTACACTAAATGTAAATGGATTAAACTTACCAATAAAAAGACACAGAGTAGCAGAATGGATTAAAAAAGAAAATCCAACTATATGCTGCCTACAAGAAACACATCTAAGCAACAAGGATAAAAACAAATTCAAAGTGAAAGGCTGGAAAACAATACTCCAAGCAAACAACACCCAAAAAAAAGCAGGTGTAGCAATACTCATATCTAATAATGCTGACTACAAGACAGAAAAAGTACTCAGAGACAAAAATGGTCATTTCATAATGATTAAGGGGAAGTTGAATCAAGAAGACATAACAATCCTTAATATATATGCACCAAACCAAGGAGCACCAAAATATATAAGACAGCTACTTATTGACCTTAAAACAAAAACTAACAAAAATACAATCATACTTGGAGACCTCAATACACCGCTGACGGCTCTAGATCGGTCATCCAAACAGAGAATCAATAAAGATATAGTGGCCTTAAACGAAATACTAGAACACCTGGATATGATAGACATCTACAGGACACTTCATCCCAAAGCGACAGAGTATACATTTTTCTCTAGTGTACATGGAACATTCTCAAGAATTGACCATATGTTGGGCCACAAAGACAATATCAGCAAATTTAGAAAAATTGAAATTGTACCAAGCATATTTTCTGATCATAAAGCCTTGAAACTAGAATTCAACTGCAAAAAAGAGGGGGGAAAACCCACAAATATGGAAACTAAACAACATACTTCTAAAAAATGAATGGGTCAAATAAGAAATAAGCGCAGAGATCAAAAGATATATACAGACAAATGAAAATGAAAATACGACATATCTGAATCTCTGGGATGCAGCAAAAGCAGTAATAAGAGGAAAGCTCATATCACTTCAGGCCTATATGAACAAACAAGAGAGAGCCGAAGTAAACCACTTAACTTCACACCTTAAGGAACCAGAAAAAGAAGAACAAAGACAACCCAAAACCAGCCAAAGAAAGGAGATAATAAAAATCAGAGCAGAAATAAATGAAATAGAGAACAGAAAAACTATAGAAAAAATCAATAAAACAAGGAGCTGGTTCTTTGAAAAGATCAACAAAATTGACAAACCCTTGGCAAGACTCACCAAGGAAAAAAGACACAGGACTCAAATAAATAAAATCCAAAGTGAAAGAGGAGAGATCACCACAGACATCATAGAAATACACAGAATTATTGTAGAATACTATGAAAAATTATATGCCACCAAATACAACAATCTAGAAGAAATGGATAAATTCCTAGAACAATACAACCTTCCTAGACTGAGTCATGAAGAAGCAGAAAGCCTAAACAGACCAATCAGCAGGGAGGAAATAGAAAAAACTATTAAAAATCTCCCCAAAAATAAAAGTCCAGGCCCAGACGGTTATACTAGTGAATTCTATCAAACATTCAAAGAAGACTTGGTTCCTATTCTACTCAAAGTCTTCCAAAAAATTGAAGAAGAAGCAATACTTCCAAACACATTTTATGAGGCCAACATAACCCTCATACCAAAACCTGGCAAGGATGGCACAAAGAAAGAAAACTACAGACCAATATCTCTAATGAATACAGATGCTAAAATACTAAACAAAATACTGGCAAACCGAATACAACAACATATTAAAAAAATAATACATCATGATCAAGTGGGATTCATCCCAGAATCTCAAGGATGGTTCAACATACGCAAAACGGTTAACGTAATACACCATATCAATAAAACAAAGAACAAAAACCACATGATCTTATCAATAGATGCAGAAAAGGCTTTCGATATAATACAACACAATTTTATGTTTAAGACTCTCAACAAAATGGGTATAGAAGGAAAATATCTCAACATGATAAAGGCCTTATATGATAAACCATCAGCCAACATCCTATTAAACGGCATAAAACTGAGGACTTTCTACCTTAAATCAGGAACAAGACAGGGTTGTCCACTCTCTCCACTCTTATTCAATGTGGTGCTAGAAGTTCTGGCCAGAGCAATCAGACAAGACAAAGAAATAAAAGGCATCCATATTGGAAAAGAAGAAGTAAAGCTATCACTTTTTGCTGATGATATGATCCTATACATCAAAAACCCGAAGGACTCCACAAAAAGATTATTAGAAACAATAAACCAATACAGTAAGGTCGCAGGATACAAAATTAACATACAAAAGTCCATAGCCTTACTATATGCCAACAATGAAATATTAGAAAACGAACTCAAAAAAATAATCCCCTTCACGATTGCAACAAAAAAAATAAAATACCTAGGAATAAACATAACAAAGAACGTAAAGGACCTATATAATGAAAATTACAAAGCATTGTTAAGGGAAATCGAAAAAGATACAATGAGATGGAAAAATATTCCTTGTTCTTGGATAGGAAGAATAAATATAATCAAAATGGCCATATTACCCAAAGCAATATACAAATTTAATGCAATTCCCATCAAAATCCCTATGAGATTTTTTAAAGAAATGGAACAAAAAATCATCAGATTTATATGGAACTATAAAAAACCCCGAATAGCCAAAACAATCCTAAGGAAAAAGAATGAAGCTGGGGGCATTACAATACCTGACTTTAAACTATATTATAGGGCCACGATAATCAAAACAGCATGGTATTGGCAAAAAAAATAGACACTCAGACCAATGGAACAGAATAGAAAGCCCAGAAATAAAACCACATATATATGGTCAAATAATCTTTGATAAAGGGGCCAACAACACACAATGGAGAAAAGAAAGCCTCTTCAACAAATGGTGTTGGGAAAACTGGAAAGCCACATGCAAAAGAATGAAACTCGACTATAGCCTGTCCCTGTGTACTAAAATTAATTCAAAATGGATCAAAGACCTAAATATAAGACCTGAAACAATTAAGTACATAGAAGAAGACATAGGTACTAAAATCATGGACCTGGGTTTTAAAGAACATTTTATGAACTTGACTCCAATGGCAAGAGAAGTGAAGGCAAAGATAAATGAATGGGACTACATCAGAATTAAAAGTTTTTGCTCAGCAAGAGAAACTGATATCAAAATAAACAGACAGCCAACTATATGGGAACTGATATTTTCAAACGACAGCTCAGATAAGGGCCTAATATCCAAAATTTACAAAGAACTCATAAAACTCAACAACAAACAAACAAACAATCCAATAAAAAAATGGGAAGAGGACATGAACAGACACTTCTCCCAGGAAGAGATACAAATGGCCAACAGATATATGAAAAGATGCTCAGCTTCATTAGTTATTAGAGAAATGCAAATCAAAACTACAATGAGATACCACTTCACTCCTGTTAGATTAGCTATTATCAACAAGACGGGTAATAGCAAATGTTGGAGAGGCTGTGGAGAAAAAGGAACCCTCATTCACTGTTGGTGGGATTGTAAAATAGTACAACCATTATGGAGGAAAGTATGGTGGTTCCTCAAAAAACTGCAAATAGAACTACCTTATGACCCAGCAATCCCTCTACTGGGTATATACCCCAAAACCTCAGAAACATTGATACGTGAAGACACATGTAGCCCCATGTTCATTGCAGCACTGTTCACAGTGGCCAAGACATGGAAACAACCAAAAAGCCCTTCAATAGAAGACTGGATAAAGAAGATGTGGCACATATACACTATGGAATACTACTCAGCCATAAGAAATGATGACATCAGATCATTTACAGCAAAATGGTGGGATCTTGATAACATTATAAGGAGTGAAATAAGCAAATCAGAAAAAAACAAGAACTACATGATTCCATACATTGGTGGAACATAAAAATGAGACTAAGAGACATGGACAAGAGTGTGGTGGTTACCAAGGGTGGGGGGGGGAGGGAGGACATGGGAGGGAGTGAGGGAGAGAGATAGGGGGAGGGGGAGGGGCACAGAGAACTAGATAGAGGGTGACGGAGGACAATCTGACTTTGGGCGAGGGGTTTGCAACATAATTTGATGACAAAATAATCTAGACATGTTTTCTTTGAATATATGTACCCTGATTTATTAATGTCATCCCATTACCATTAATAAAAATTTATTAAAAAAAAAATCTCTATAAACAACTACAATACTGGTTCTTAATTATAGACCACAGATTCTATTGGAAAAAATCTTTTTGGGTGCTAAAAGCTAATCGGATAATATTAGAAAGTCCCTCTTATTGTCATTTAACAATTATGTCTTAACCATAAATTAAGCATTTGGCCTCTGGTAGCTGTAGAGTACTTTGCTATTTATAATTTTGACTTGCAACAAAGAAATCTAGCCCATTTACAGAAAATAAAAACTTACAAGGTTAATACTTAAATGTAAGGTAATGCCAATTTAAATTGGTCTTTCAGATACTTAGCAACTCTAAGTTTCTCTACATTTTCTTTCAGCAATTTTCAAAGATCATAAACTTTCTAATCTATCAAAAATCAAAACTACCCTATTTGTGTCCCCTTTTCGTTGTGTCCTTAAGTAGGTGAGAACACTTAGCCATGCTTAAGTGACAATGGGCAAAGGATGTTTCAAAATGACATTTCTAAGGGTTAAATTCTTAATCCTTATGTATCATCTCAGGCTGCTTGGCCTTCTTTGAGCATTAGATGGGAAATAATTACTTTTCCCAAATTCTGAGACAGCCTCACATTTAAGGACATTAAATAACCTGATTTTTATGGTAGCTGCAAATCCCAATAAATCCCAGTAAATCCTCTTACTAGTTGGTGAAATTGGTGAATGAACTTGAGCTCTTGAATTGTAAAGGTAATTTGTACTTTTTGTGTTGTTAGTAAGAGTTGATTGAAGTAATAGAATTAGAAAGCTAGAGAGATATCAGGTTCTTTAAAATCAACAAAGCTGGCCTGACCTGTGGTGGTACAGTAGATAAAGAGCTGACCTAGAACTCTGAGGTCGCTGGTTCAAAACCCTGGGCTTGCTGGTCAAGGCATATATGGGAGTTGATGCTTCTTGCTCTACCCCCCTTCTCCCTCCTCTCTAAAATGAATAAATAAAATCATTTTTAAAAATGAAAGAAATATTATAAAAAGTCAACAAAGTTGCTTGTCTAGAGAAACACAGCTCAGTTCTTATTCACTGCCTACTTATCATTCCCATTTATTAATATATGCCTCCTTCTTTTCATCCTCACACGATTCTCATAAGCACCTACCCCACTCCAAAATTATTGGCACATTTTAATTTATCCATCCTCTTCTTTACATTGTCAACCGAGTTTGGGAACTTATACCTTCTACATGAATTACAGCCACAGATGCCTCAATGTTCTTAATAAGGCCAAGCTCTCCCACCTCTAACTCAACCATTTACTGCATGGCCAAGTTATTCTTTAAACAGTTCTCATCATGGCATCACCATAATCCAAAAGGTTAAAGGTTTATTGCCTAGCCTGACCAGGAGGTGGCGCAGTGAATAGAGCATCGGACTGGGATGTAGAGGACCCAGATTCAATACCCCGAGGTCGCCAGCTTGAGTGCGGGCTCATCTGGTTTGAGCAAAAGCTCACCAGCTTGGACCCAAGGTCACTGGCTTGAGCAAGGGGTTACTCAGTCTACTGTAGCCCCATGGTCAAGGCACATATGAGAAAGCAATCAATGAATAACTAAGGTATCACAACGAAAAACTAACGATTGATGCTTCCCATCTTTCTCCATTTCTGTCTGTCCCTAGCTATCCCTCTTTCTGACTTTCTCTCTGTCTCTGTAAAAAAAAAAAAAAAAAAAAAAAAAAGGGTTATTGCCTAATATACTTTAAAAATGGTTTATACACAGGGAATATATTCAGATGTAATTAGATACCATAGATACCAGCTTCAGTCATTCCTGCCTTCTTCTACTCCACTCAACTGCTTTTCTAAACTGTTACCCTCCTTAGCCCTATGCCTACCTCTCACCCTTAGACCAAGACATTATTACTCACCTCTCCTCCTACCTTAGCAGCAAACTTGAAGTCACTAGGTGTGAATCAGGTGAAACTTTTGCCTTTATAAATTAATCTACACTGGCTACAATAATTTTCTTTTGTGCTATCACTGAAGAAAAGATCTTCTTCTACCTGTTCATTTCTAACCCTTCTTTTTGTTTGGGATTTGGTCACATTCTCTGTACTCTCAACTAATATGTTCCATCAGGTGTCCCCTTTCTTTTTTCTGTTTCTCTCTCTTTCTTATGGTTCCTTCTCTTCTTCTCAAACATATATATACTCAATTCTCTCCTGTCTTTGAAAGCCTTTCCTTGTCCTAGTTCCTGACTTTCTCCTTTCTTTTTCAGGATTCTTAAAACACTTGTCTACACAAAACTCTACTTCCTTATTTGACATGTGTTGCTCAACCACTGTGATCTGCTTTCTGCTGCCACTATTTCATTGAAACTCTTCTTAACACTGTCCTGGAAAAGGTCAGTAATTATAATAGGAAGATTTATAAGATGCCTGCCCCTACTGATTCCTACCTTCTGGGATTCATGCCATTATAGAATCCTCTTCCCTTGTGTGTGATATTCTTCTATCCAATACAGCAAAAGTATTGTAATAGGATGTCACTTCCATAATTAGGTTTCAAAAGACTGCGACTTCTGTCTTTCCAGAAAACTTTCTCTATTGCTTTTCTGGTTTCCATGATTTGATGAAGCAATGTTGAAGAGGTCCATTTGGCAAGGAACTGAGAGCAGCCTCTGGCTAATAGTCAAAGAAGAACTGAGGTCCCCATTCCAACAATCCCTGAAGAACTAAATCCTGAAAACAACCATGTGAGCTTGGAAGTGAATTCTGTCCCAGCTGATCTTTCATATGAAACTCAGCACAGACCTATACATTGACTGCTACCCAGTACAACCCTAAGAATAAGATCAGGATAAACCATGCCCATATTCCAGAAGATCCAGATAACACACACAAATAGTGAGAAAATAGTTATGTTATTTTGAGTTGATTTTTCATTGTCAACTTTTTATATTTCTCTTTCTGCATCTCCAAACATCCTGAACTTTCTCCTTTACATTCCTTTTTGTATCCACACTAAATTGAGACACATCTTAACAATTTATCTTCTGCTTTTCTCTTCTTACTCTATGTCTTCTTTCCTGAGTATCTCAGACTCCTGCTATTTAAACTCATATTTTTATTCTAAATATAAAATTCATATATCTAATTGCTTCATACATGTTTCTACTAGGAACCTCTACTTCAAACTCAACATATAAAAAATAAAATGCATTATTATCTCCTATGTTTCTTTTATTTAAGAACCATACCTGACCAATCACTGAATGCTTGGCAATTCTGTCTCTTGGATCCATATATGGTCCGCCATTCTTACCATCTCTGTCTTAGTTATGGTCCACATTACCTCTTGCTTGAATTATTCTAATACTTCCTGACCAAATTCCTGCTTCCATAATTATTCCCCTAGTGTCATTCTATAGGAGCGTGAATTGTCTAAAAGAGAAATCTGATCATGTGACAGCACTGCGTAAAATTCTTCAATGACACCTTGCACCTACAGGTAAAACACACACACTTAAAAGAATCACCCTCCTTGTCTACTCTCTAATTTTGTTTCTCCCAATCACCCTGCTTCTTCTACTCCTTTTCCTATAATTTTCACACCATTAAACTATTTATAGTTGCCTGAACAGAATTTGTTATGACAGGACCAGCAGTTCCCTGCTATAAATTTCATTTTCTCCATACACAATGACTTGAAAAACTCTTTGAGAGCCAGCTCTGCTATCACTTCTATTAAATAATATGTGCAGATCAATTTCCATAAGCCAGGCCTAGGATTAAGTTCTGGAGGAACAAGTAATATAATGGAGTATTAAGAAATCAAAACTTCCATAACAGCAACAATCCTCGAATTCTGTGAGAAGGAACATTAACCCAGATAACAGATTTAAGGACGATCTTCTAGAAGAGGTTTGTCATTAACAAAAAGTAAAACACAAATGAGTGGGAAATTTATATACTACAAGAAGTTTAGTACTTAAATCTTTTCTTCCTATATGTCACTCTCTCCTATTTTTCAAGAATTAGTTGAACACTCCTTATATACAATAGCCTCCTTTAAAATGCTTCCATTCTTGTATTTTAATATATTAAGTGGTCACCTTTTGTTTCAATTGCTATATTCTTTATTTGACTGTGAGCTTTTGAAAGTTAGGACTAAATCGAAGTATTCCTGTAGCTCTAGCAACCAGCATGATTTTGGGAATTTTATAGATGCTTGATAATTGCTTCTTGTTTTATTTTAAAATCAGACTTGTTAAAGTATAATTTATGTACAGTAAAATAAAATTTACATATGTAAAATGTATATAATTTAACTGTACAATTCAATTACTTTAATAGTTGTGTCTTGATTAATTTTATTTTGTAATCTTTTGTCTACTGTGATTTCACAGATAATATTCTATGCATCAAAGAGTAAACAACCATTCACATAGTTTTTTATATATTGTAGGGACTCAATAGAGTTTTTTAATAAAGAAAGTTAACAAAAATGTTTCCATGCCATCACCTTATTATTCATCAAGGAAAAGAAATAATAAAATTTCTATATGTAAAGTAAAAATTGTAAACATTGTTATGATATACAGAAAACTTTTTTTAACTATTATTAATTTTGAGTTTATCGTGTTTACATGGATTCAAGTGTCCCACTGAATAAAACTCCATCACCCTCCACCTCTGTGTCCTTTTTTATACTCCCTTTGCCCCCCTTCCCTTAACTCCCTCCCCTCTTCCCTCTAGGATTTGCTGTCCTGTTATCTATATTTCTGTATTATGTATATATACATAGTTTCACTAATCCCTTTACCTTCTATGATCCCATCCCCTCATCCCCTTTCCCTCTGACAGCTGTCTCTCTGCTCCCTGTGAGCCCGTCTCTGCCTCTATTCTGACTCTCAGTTCACTTTGTTTATTAGATTCCACATATATGTGAGATCATATGATATTTTTCTTTCTCTGCCTGCTTATTTAACTTAACATAATAAACTCCAGGTCCATCCATACTGTCACAAAAGGTAAAATTTTCTTCTTTTTCACAGCCACATAGTATTCCATTGTGTATATGTACCACAGCTTTTAAATCCACTCATCCAATGATGGACACTTGGGCTGTTTCCAGATCTTAGCTATTATAAACAATTCTATATACAATAAACATGAGGGTGCATATCTTTTGAATTAGTGATTTAGTATTCTTAAGATATATTCCTAAAAGTGGGATAGCTGGGTCAAAAGGCAGTTCCATTTTTAATTTATTGAGGAAACCCCATACAGTTCTCCACAGTGGCTGCACCAGTCTGCATTCCCACCAGCAGTGCAGAAGGGTTCCCTTTTCTCCACACCCTCGTCAGAACTTATTATGTGTTGTTTTGTTAATGAACGCCATTCTGTGTGAGGTAGTATCTCATTGTGGTTTTAACTGGTATTTCTCTGATGATTAGTGACGTTGAACATTTTTTCATATGCCTATTGGCCTTTTGTATGTCTTCTTTGGAGAAATGTCTATTCAGTTCTTTTGCCCATTTTTAAATTGGATTATTTACCTTCCTGGTGTTGAGTTTTAGGAACTCTTTATAAATTTTGGTTACTAACTTCTTGTCAAACATATTGGCGAATATAGTTTCCCATTGTGTGAGTTGTCTTTTTATTTTGTTCATGGTGTCTTTTGCTCTGCAAAAGCTTTTCAGTTTGATATAGTCCCATTTGTTCATCCTGTCCTTTAGTTCACTTGCCCATGGAGAAAATCAGCAAAAGTATTCCTACAAGAGATATCAGAGAGTTTACTGCCTATGTTTTCTTCCAAGATGTTTATTGTTTCATGACTAACACTTAAGTCTTTTATCCATTTTGAGTTTATTTTTGTGAATGGTGTAAGCTGGTAGTCTAGTTTCATTTTTGTGCATGTACATGTCCAATTTTCCCAACAACATTTATTAAAGAGACTCTCTTTACTCCATTGTATGCTCTTACCTCCTTTGTCAAATATCAATTGACCATAAAGGTGTGGGTTTATTTCTGGGTTCTCTGTCCTGTTCCATTGATATGTATGACTGTTCTTATGCCAGTACCAAGCTGTTTTGAGTACAATGGCCTTGTAGTATAACTTGATACCTCACACTTAATTCCTCATTATCAAGATTGCTGAGGCTATTTTTGTTCTTTTTTGGTTCCATATAAGTTTTTGAAATATTTGTTCTATATCTTTGAAGTAAGCCATTGGTATTTTAATAGGAACTGCATTAAATTTATAGGTTGCTTTGGGTAATATAGACATTTTAATGATGTTTATTATTTCTATCCATGAACATAAAATATGCTTCCACTTATCTGTATCTTCCTTGATTTCTTTTACAGGATTTTATAATTTTCCAAGTACAAGTCCTTTACCTCCTTAGTTAAATTTACTCCTAGGTACTTTATTATTTTTGTTGCAATACTGAAGGTGATTGTTTCCTTAATTTCACTTTCAGACAGTTTATTGTTAGTGTATAAAAATGCCACTGATTCTGAATATTAATTTTATATCCTGCTACCTTGCCAAATTCATATATCAGATCTAGTAGTTTTTTGACTGAGACTTTAGGGTTTTCTATGTACAGTATCATGTCATCAGCAAATAATGATAATTGTACTTCTTCTTTTCCAATTTAGATGCCTTTTATCTCTTCTTTTTGTCTGATTGCTATGGCTAGGAATTCCAAAACTATGTTGAATAAGAGTGGTGAAAGGGGGCACCCCTGCCTAGTTCCTATTCTTAAGGGGATTGCTTTTAATTTTTGCCCATTGAGTATGATGTTGGCTGTGAGTTTGTCATAGATGGCTTTTATCATGCTGAGGTATGTTCCCTGTATTCCTACTTTGCTGAGAGTTTTGATCATAAATGGGTGCTGGATTTTATCAGATGCTTTTTCAGCATCTATTGAAATTATCTTGTGATTTTTATCCTTCCTTTTGTTTATATAATGAATCACATTGATTGATTTTTGAATATTGTATAATACCAGCCTTGCCTCCCAAGAATAAATCCCACTTGATCATGATGTATGAATTTTTTCATGTATTGCTGGATCCAGTTTGCTAATATTTTGTTGAAAATTTTAGCATCTAAGTTCATCAGGGATATAGGCCTATAGTTTTCTTTCTTTTTAGTGTCTTTGCCTGGTTTTGGAATGAGGATTATGCTTGCCTCATAAAATAAGCTTGGAAGTCTTCCTTCCTCTTGAATTTTTTGAAATAGCTTGAGGATAGGTGTTAGTCCTTCTTTGAATATTTGGTAAAATTCGCCTGTGAAGCCACCTGGTCCAAGACTTTTGTTTGCTGGGAGTTTTTTGATAAATGTTTCAATTTCACTTGTTGCAATCGGTCTGTTTAGGTTTTCTGATTCTTCCAGATTGAATTTTGGAAGATTACATGTTTTTAGGAATTTATCCATTTTGCCTAGGTTTTCCAAATTTTTGGCATACAGATCTTCATAGTATTTTCTTACAATCCTTTGTATTTCTGCTGTCAGTTGTTACTTCTCTACTTTTATTTCTAATTTTATTTATTTGAGTTCTCTCTCTTTTTTTCTTGATGAGTCTGGTTATAGGTTTATTAATGTTGTTTATTTGTGCTTTTTCTTGCTTCTTAAGTACTGTAATACTATGAACTTTCCTATCAGGACTGCTTCTGCTGTGTCCCATAAATTTTGAGATGTTATATGTTCATTTTCATTTGTTTCAAGAAAATTTTTTATTTCTTCCTTGATCTCATTGCTAACTCATTTGTTATTTAATAACGTGTTATTTAGTCTCCAAGAGTTTAAATGTTTTCCAGTTTTTTTGCTTAGTTGATTTCTAGTTTCATACCATTGTGATCAGAGAAGATGCTTGATATAATTTCAGTCTTCTTAAATTTATTGAGACTCATTTTGTGTCATAACATGTGGTCTATCCTAGAGAATGTACCATGAGCACTTGAAAAGAATGTATATTCTGCTGCTTTGGGGTGAAAGGTTCTGAAGATATCTATTAAATCCAGTTGATCTAGTGCAGGGGTCAGGAACCTATGTCTCATGAGCCAGATGTGGCTCTTTTGATGGCTTGCAGACAAATCTTTAATAAAAAAAATAATGTGAAAAATATAAAACATTCTGGCCCTGGCCGGTTGGCTCAGTGGTAGAGCATTGGCCTGGCGTGCAGAAGTCCCGGCTTTGATTCCCCGCCAGGGCACACAGGGGAAGCGCCCATCTGCTTCTCCACTCCTCCCCCTCTCCTTCCTCTCTGTCTCTCTCTTCCCCTCCCACAGCCAAGGCTCCATTGGAGCAAAGATGGCCCAGGTGCTGGGAATGGCTCCTTGGCCTCTGCCCCAGGCACTGGAGTGGCTCTGGTCGCAACAGAGCGACGCCCCAGAGGGGCAGAGCATCACCCCCTGGTGGGCAGAGCGTCACCCCCTGGTGGGCATGCAGGGTGGATCCCGGTCGGGCGCATGCGGGAGTCTGTCTGACTGTCTCTCCCCATTTCCAGCTTCAGAAAAATACCAAAAAAAAAAAAAAAAAAAAAAAAAAAAAAATATATATATATATATATATATATATATATATATATATATATATATATATATAACATTCTCATGTATTATTATATATAATCCATTCATTTCCTACCGCTCATGTTCATGGTTGTGGGTTGTTCAAGCCAATCACAGCTATCCTCCGGGACAACACCAAATTTTTTTTGGCTAATGTGTAACATACACGGGTCGTTGTGAGGTCAGGAAGTAAACTTCCCTCCTTTTAATCAAGTAGTCAGCTAGCTAATTGCAGAAACCCTTTTGACAAAGATGATGGCTAAAAGAAAAAAAGATGAAGAGTATCGTACTTTTCAGCAGGAATGGACAGAGGAATTCGCCTTTGTGGAAGGAGCAGGTTCTGCAGTGTGTCTAATATGCAATGATAAAATTGCATTGATGAAATCTTCAAATATAAAATAAAGTGTCACTTTGATAAACATGTGACATAATAACACAAAATAAACATGCCTTACTGCATTTACATCGAAATATCCAGCGGGGGACAGCAGGAAGAAAGCATGTCAAGAGCTACTGTGCAGAGTGCAAGCTAGTCAGCAGCAACTCCGTGTTTGAACCCAACAAGGTGACTGGAATTTGGCTAGCTTTGCTGGTGCTTTAGCAATTGTGAGAAACAGAAAACCATTGACAGATGGGAAATATGCCAAAACATTCATGCTTGATGTTACCAATGAACTTTTTGATGATTTTTTGGATAAAGACAAGATTATCAAACAAATAAAAGACATGCCTCTGTCAGTGAGAACTGTTCACAATCGTACCATCATAAAGTCAAATCAAATTGAGGCAACACAAGTGAAGGACATAAATGCAGCACCATTCTTTTCTCTCACTTTATATGAGTCAACAGATGTAAGAAGCCATTGCAAGGTATGCTGTCGGTACACACTATGTGAGGAAAGTCTTGCTGTTTTGCCTATGGAAGAGACAACAAGAGGGGAGGATTTATTCAAGTCTTTCACTGAGTTTGCTAAAGAAAAAATCTATTGATGGATAAACTTATTTCGGTATGTACTGATGGTGCTCCGTGCATGGTGGGGAAAAACAGAGGATTCGTAGTGCTTCCTCATGAACATGAAAAGAGACCCATCCTAACTTTTCACTGCATCCTACATCAGGAGGTGCTTTGTGCTCAGATGTGTGGCGAGCAACTTGGTGAGGTGATGTCGTTGGTCATTCAGGTGTTCAACTTTATTGTTGCCCGAGCTTTAAATGATCGCCAGTTTAAAACAGTGCTGGATGAAGTTGGGAATAATTATCCTGGTCTGCTGTGCACAGCAATGTGCATTGGTTGTCAAAAGGGAAGGTGCTCAGCCATTTCATGGCTTGTCTGAGTGAAATCCGGACTTTTCTTGAAATGAAAAATGTTGAGCATCCTGAGTTAGGTAACACTGAGTGGCTCCTGAAGTTCTACTATCTCATGGACATGACTGAACATCTGAACCAGCTCAATGTGAAAATGCAAGGCATTGGAAATACAGTCTTATCCCTTCAACAGCAGTGTTTGCATTTGAAAACAAGCTGGAACTTTTCATCGCTGACATTGAAACAGGTCGTTTACTACACTTTGAAAAACTGGGAGAGTTTAAAGATGCATGCACCGCAAGTGACCCTGCTCAACATCTTGATCTCCAGCAGCTAGCAGACTTCACATCTAATCTCCTGCAGTCATTCAAAGCATACTCTGGAGAATTTCGTGAGTGCACTCACTTTTTAAGTTCATCACCCATCCACACAACTGTGCAGTGGACAGCGCTGACCTGATTTACATCCCTGGTATCTCCGTCAGAGATTTGAGCTACAAGCTGCTGACCTGAAGGCCTCAGACATGTGGATGAATAAGTTCAAGTCACTGAATAAAGATTTGGAAAGACTTGCATGACAGCAAGCAGAGTTGGTGAGCAAACACAAGTGAGGAGAAATGAAATAAACTTCAACCTGTAGACCAGTTGATTGTCAAAACTTGGAACGCACTTCCCGTCACATACTGTAGTGACAATGTTTGGCTCTACGTATGCATGTGAGCAGTCTTTCTCACATCTAAAGAACATTAAGACCAACCTACGACCATGTTTAATGGATGGAAGTCTCAACGCCTGCATGAAGCTTAGCCTCACCATGTATCAACGAGACTACAAAGCCATTAGTAAAATCATGCAGCACCAGAAGTCTCATTAATGGTAAGAAGTACTTTATTCATCATTTATTAGCAACAGCATAACAACGTTATTGAAAAGAATTCAGAGACTTATTGTACTTTAAAAATGTTGGTCTTACATAAAATGCATACATGTACTTGTATTTAGTGTTAACCATATTGAATGGCTCTCACGGAATTACATTTTAAAATGTAATATGTGGCATTCATGGCGCTCTCAGCCAAAAAGGTTCCCGACCCCTGATCTAGTGTGTACTTTAAGTCTGCTCTTTCTTTGTTAATTTTCTTTCCTGAGGATCTATCCAAGGATGTTAGTAGCATATTAAAATCCCCTACTATTATAGTATTGCTGTTGCTTTCACTCTTTATGTTCATCAAAATCTGTTTTAGCCTGACCAGGCGGTGGCGCAATGGATAGAGCGTCGGACTGGGATGCAGAGGACCCAGGTTCGAGACCCTGAGGTCGCCAGCTTGAGCATGGGCTCATCTGGTTTGAGCAAAAGCCTACCAGCTTGAACCCAAGGTCACTGGCTCCAAGCAAGGGGTTACTCAGTCTGCTGAAGGCCCACGGTCAAGGCACATATGAGAAAGCAATCAATGAACAACTAAGATGTTGCAATGCGCAATGAAAAACTAATGATTGATGCTTCTCATCTCTCTCCGTTCCTGTCTGTCCCTATTTATCCTTCTCTCTGACTCACTGTCTCTGTAAAAAATAAATAAATAAAATTTTTAAAAAATCTGTTTTATATACTTAGGTGTACCTATATTAGGTGCATAGATATTTACAATGGTTATCTCTTCCTGTTGGATTGCTCCCTTTATCATTACGTAGTGACCTTCTTTATCCCTTACTATACCCTTTGTTTTAAAGTCTATTTTGTCAGATATAAGTATTGTTACCCCAGGTTTTTTTAAATTTCCATTTGCGTGAAATACTTTTTTCCATCCCTTCACTTTTAGTCCATGTATATCTTTTGTTCTGAGGTAGGTCTCTTGTAGACAGCATATGTATGGGCCCTGTTTTATTATCCATGCATTTGATTGGAGCATTTAATCCATTTACATTTAAGGTTATTATTGATATATAGTTATTGCCATTTTATCCTTTAAATCGACAGTCCTCTTTTTCTCAATTTTTTTTCCTCTGCTCTTTTTATAGCAGAACCTTTAACATTTCTTGCAGTACTGGTTTGGTTGTAATAAATTCTTTGAGGGTTTTTTTTGTCTGGAAAGTTTTTTATTTCTCCTTCAGTTTTAAACTATAGCCTTGCTGGATAAATAAGTCTTGGTTATAGGTTCTTGTTTTGCATCACTTTGAATATTTCTTGCCAATCCCTTCTGACCTCAAGTGTTTCTGTTGAGAAGTCAGATGTCATCCTTATGGGGGCTCCTCTGTAAGTAATTAACTGCTTTTCTCTTGCAGCTTTTAGTATTCTTTCTTTGTCTCTGAATTTTGACACTTTAATTATGATGTGTCTTTTTGTAGGCCTCCTTGGGTTCTTCTTTGTGCTTCTTGACCTTGTGTGACTTTATTTTTCATCAGTTTAGGGAAGTTTTCAGCTATGATTTCCTCAAACTGGTTCTCTATTTCTTGTTCATTCTCTTCTCCTTCAGGAACCCCTATGATATGGATGTTGTTTCTCTTCATGTTGTCACAGAGCTCTCTTAGAGTTTCCTCAGACTTTTTAAGCATCTTTTCTTTTTGCTGCTCTGCTTATTCTATGCTTTTCTTTATCTTGTCCTCTAAATCACTAATTTGATCCTCTGCTTCATCCAGCCTGCTATTAAGTCCTTCTAGTTCAGTCTTTATTGCTGATATTGTATTTGTTATTTCTAACTGGTTCTTTTTTATGATTTCAATGTCCTTTTTGATGCTTACTATCTCTTTATTTAAGTGCTCATTATGTCCACCCATTATTGCTCTAAGATACTTGAGCATTCTAAAAATCCTTGTTTTCACTCTGCATCTGGTATTTTGATTATTTCCATTGCATTCAGTTATTTTTCTGGGGATTTCTCTTATTGATTCATTTGAGTTGCATTTCTCTGTCTGCCCATTTTATTTGTGCATTAGGTAGCACTGTCTGACTTTGAAATTTTTCTGTGGTCTTTATGAAGTAGATGGGTTTAGTGGTCCTGTCCTCCAGGCCACTTGTTTTCCTTGTTCTAGGAATGCTTCTAGGAACCTGCTGTGGGCTACCAGTCTGCAGCTACTGTACTTTTTGCTGTTTGTGTCTCTGTTTTCTGTGTCTGGGTACTATGGGAGCAGCCAATCTTTGTATAAGGATCAGCTTCCTCCTGTTTAGAGATGAGAACAGCTCCATAAAAGCCCCAAGGTCTGTAAGATTTTTCTCCACTTTTCAGCTGTTCCTCTTCATCTTGCAGCTGCCTGGTCTTCCCATAGAGTCTTCTGTAGTAAGACTGTGGTGTAGGCTCAGATTGGCCTCACCCAATCAACCATTCTACAGGTTGCACACTTGGTGGGTTAGGACAGCTGAGGTTGTAAATACTACCTTTGTGGGACCTTCTACTTCAGAAGTCTCTTGGTCAGGAGCTCAGTACAGAAAATGTGGCCCTTACTCCAGAGTTTGAGCCCTTAGCCACTGCTGGATACTCAAATTGTATTTCTCCTCAACAAGGGGAGCAACAGGTTCATACTGATTGTGGCTGACAGTCCTCTCTGCAGAAGATTTTTCAGCGTTAAGACTCCAGTCTCAGGGAAGAAGACTGAGAGATTTGTCTCCTGGTGCTGACTGTGCCCCTCCCAAAGGTGGCTAAGCCCCTCGACCAGATCCAACAATAGACTCACAGGGACTAACACTTTAAACGTCCATGCCCCAAGCCTCTCTCCCTTCCTCCTGTGGAATCTAGCTTAGCAGGACAGAATATTCAGTGCCCAGACTGGCTGACTGTGAAGCTCCTATTCAATGCATATGAGCTACTGTGCTGGTGGTGATCACAGAGAGTGGAACTCACCTCAGCTGGGCCTGGTGTGAGGAGCTTTTCCTTAGGTTACCACTCTAGTAAGGGTTGTTAGCTCCTGAACCAATGCTTTCCACAGCTGGGCCCTGGATATTGCCAGCCCTGGGCTTCCCAAGCAGGAACCCAGCACAGACCAGTGGGAGATACTGCCTGTGACTGGTTCATAGCAACCTTCTTGTTGCTACAAGCAATTCAAAGTTTGTGGCTGCCTCTGCTGGCCCAGGTGTACATGGAAATACTAAGCTGCACTCCTAGGCTGGCTTTTATCCACTCTGGTCCTGGGGGAAAGTCTGCTCAAATGGCCAATTTTCCCTGAGTGTCTCCTCCTGCAGCCTGTGTGCTGGCCGCTTGTTGGGCTCAGCTGCTGAAAAGACCTCTGCTAGAGTCTAGAGCCTGTGGCAATTCAGTGATTAGGAATTGTGGTGGGTGTGGCTCTGCCTCTTGGCCCCAGGTGTCAGTCTGTCTAGATTTTTTTCACACACCTCAGTAGAATGTGGCCCCAGGAGTCCGGTGGGTGTGGTCTGAGACCCAGAAGTATGGTCTTCCCCCTCTCCAGACAGTTTCAGCTGAGTCTCTTGTGAGGGGGAAGCACCAGTCATAGACTTGAGAGAATGTGGGGGAGAGCTCCAGCCTCAACACCAGAATACTGAGTCACTGATGTCCCCCCTGCTTCCTGGCCTCTCAGAATGACCCATTGCCATTCCTGGAGTAGGAGAGACTCCCAAGGGTGAGGGCGGAGCAGGTGCTTTTCCCCAGGCTGATGTCTCACAAAGGGGATACTCTGCCCAAGAAAGATGGCAACTGCAGTACTAGAGAATGATTCAGCACAGGGGTTCTGGTTGCCGTCCCCCACAGTGTCTCTCCCTGGGCCTCCAACTTTACACTCACCTCCTGTAACTCCTCTCCACTCTCCGCTGCCAGAGCTCCAGGTAAGGGGATGGATATGAATGACGTTTTCTGCACGGGCTCTTTAAAATAAGAGTCTGAGTCCGAGTTGTGCGTCTTTCTCTCACAGACAGAAACCTGGCTCTTTTCATAGCTAAATGCTGTCTGGGCACCTCTTCTAGGCTCTGGGGCTCTAGGCTGGGGCTTTGGGCCTTGGACTGAGGGCCCACACCTCTCAGGGCATCCAACCCCACTGTGAGATTCTCTCTGGGCCGCCACTAGCTCCTGGGAGTGGGGCAGCCCTTTCTGCATCTCTGCCCTTCCTACCAGTCTCCGTGTGGCTTCTTCAGTGATCCTTGGTTATAGACTCCTCTTAGTTTAGTCCAAAGTTGGTTTTTCAAGATGTTTTTAAATTAAGTTGGGATCCATTTGGTCCTGGGATGTGACAGTTAGAAAGTCCGCCTATTCCGTTGCTGACTTTCTTCCCCAGGAAACTTATTTTAAATACTCAAAAATAATTTGCCTATTTCCCAGAATCTAGATTGGCCAAAAATATTTTAGAATTAAAAATGAATTTCTTGTTTTTTATAATTTTATGCAGTAATTTGTTTGTAAAGCTGTTTACAGAATCAAAATATCACTAACCTTCTACTAACAACAATTTTAGACATCATGCATAAGTAGACAATTACCTGTGCCAAAAATCACCTACAAAACCTTGGGCTGGGTTTTTGCCAATCAGTATGCCAATTAATTACCCCACAAGGGCTAGTTGGCCCTAGATCAGGTAAGGCCTTATTGATATGTGAGGCTATTTATATCAGAGAAAAGACAGGGGGAAAAATAATAAGACACTCAGATCAAAGAAAACTGAGAAAGAGGAAAAGCTATTTCTTTACTGTTTCTTAGATTCTTACAAATTTCTAAAGATTCTAGTCCCACCTGAAAAAACAGAGTTGGCACATAGATTCATCTTGCAGATGGATCAGGCTAAGATCATGGGAAAGGGAAGCAGAGACCGTAGCTGCCATGCAGGTGTTTGGTACTGGGTTTGCCCTCAAACAGAAGGTAGTCTTGGGTGATGGTAGAGGAAGGAAAACAATGAACTAGTGACATAAATCATAATTTTTCACTGTTATATGTGTGTCAATTTCCCATTATTGATAAATGAGTACTGGAATCCATTATACTCTGGGGTTGATCACTCTTTGATACTTTTATAATGGAGGTTTTAAGAAATAATGGTATAGCACCTTCCTTTTATCTAGTGTGTATCTGGGGAAAAAATACTGAAGTGGTTCATTTTGTTTATTCCTCTTGCTATATCATCAAGTTTTCTTATTCTTGGAGAGCAACTTTATTCACTTGCACTATTTATGGTTTAAGACCTTTTATCAGACATTCTAATCTAAATGCTCTCTTGGTATTTTGGAAGGCATTTTATTTTAATAAAGCCACAAATAATTCAACAATTCAGACCTTTAAATCCAAATTGCTCTAGGGAATTCCAAGATGGCTGCAGAGGAGGCAGAAGATACTCTCATTGGCCCCTGGTGCCAAACCAGATTTATAGCTAAATTATAGAGCAATCAACCTGAATAACCAGCTGAATTTCTAGCTGAATTGAAATAGTATAACCAAGGATTTATAGAAGATGCCACATAGGACTGTTAAGAAGGGTGGAGATGCAAACAGGCCTGGCCCTTGCACCTATGTATGGCAGCTGAGAAGCTGGAGGGATATATTGGCTGCAAAACTCCCTCCGATAGGAGCATCTTGTCTCAACCCCACACAGGGACTCCCCAACCTAGAGCTAAAGAGATGGGAAGAAGGATCTGCATAGCATTTGGTAGTAAAAATCAGTGAGGATTCAGTTTACCTGGGAGAGAAGGGAGTCTGGTAGAGAGCCAGACATGATCTCACAGGGTCAAGCATTCCTATTGTTATAGCACTAGCCTGGACAGGGCACTGCCTGGTCTTCCAGCTACTGGTGACACCACTCTGCTGTGCTCGGGTCTTGCAGAAGGATCTACTGGCAGTACACAGCAGGGACCTTTGGGATGCTCTTTTTCTGGAGAGACCCTTATGGAGACTTAGGCAGTGATTGAACTGTGTAGCTTTGGAAAGGGCATCTTCTGCTCCTTGAGCACACAGCCAGCAGCACCCCACACACACACACCCACACCTGTTGAATCATTTGGCCTACCCTTCCACTCTGTATCCTGCCCTGCTGAGTTTGATTGTGCAGAGGGATCAGAGTGCCCACAAGCTGGGACTTCAGAGTGCATCTCCTGGGGAGACTTTTATCTGGGAATCAGAGGAATTGGTCCTGAGTTATGTGGCTACATAGATGGGTGTATAAGGGGTGGATCTTATCTCCCCTGAGAGCTTAGCCCTTGCTATTCCAGGAAGGAAAAGAAGTGCCCAACTCCCTCTTATAGGCTTGGGTGCCCCATCCCCAATGGGAGACTGTTTGTATCTGCCTTCCCAAGTCCTAGTGGCCCCATCTTGCTGAGCTCAGCTCCACAGGGGAGAGGGAGTACTGTTCAGAGCTGGGACATTTAAAGAATGTCTCCTTTGGAGGATATTGTCTGAGACTGAGACAAAGTGCCTGTCCCCTTTTACAGGTTCAACTCATACCACCCCAATGGGAAATTTTGTTATTTGTTCTCCCTACACCTGTTGACTCTCTTCTGCTGAGCTTCCTTCTACAGAGGAGAGCTGGATGCACCCTACCTGAACCTGAGGCATGCTCCTGCTAGGGGAGCTAGAGTTGGCGATTCTGACAGAGACTGAGTGGTTTGTCTCTAGAGTAGGGGCCACTTACCCTTCATTGACTGCCTAAACATGTGGGCCCCAAGTAGGGTACCCAATAACCCTGTCCTTCCAACCCTGGTTACCCTTCTCTCCTGAGCTTGGGACCTGTGAAACAGTCTGTAAGTCATGGCCAGCCTGAGACCATTCTACAGTTTAGTCTTTCTTTGGAAATCTCTGGAGGAAGACCAGGCAACCTCAAGGGGAGATGGGGTAGCTGACAAGTATAGGTATATCTCAGGAAATCTTGAGTCTTCTATAGATCTTCCCTCAGCTCTAAGCTGGTAGAAGCCAATCCTTATACATACACTGGTCCCTCCCATGCACATTCAGGCCCAGTAGAAACAGCCACAAATAGTGAATAGTGGGGTAGCTCTAAATAGGTAGCCCAAGGCCATTTACATACAATGTCTGGGATTGACTTGTGTCTGAACTTTACCCAAGTGAACCTAGACCCAACACAACTAGTGATGGGCTTCATACCACACCAAAGCTTGACTCAACTATCCACAGAAATGGCACACCTAACGGGGGATTTTGGCAGCACCAGATCCTACTGGCAATAACTCTGCTTCAAGGAGCAGCCCCTGCACAGTGACTCATACATGGTGACAGAGGTTTATTCTTTATATTTAGCCAGCCTAAAAGGCTAACTCCACCCACAAAAGGACTAATAGTATTCAAGATGCAACCACAATAGGAGGGTGTTCATAATTCACAAGAAGCATTCCTGAAGCACTGAGCTCAAGTGATCTGAAAGACTGTGTCTCTGAGCCCAGCAAAATATCACAAAGACATCATAACATGTTTGGAAGTCTACCTTATACAGAGACAAAATGAG
This sequence comes from Saccopteryx bilineata, assembly GCF_036850765.1. Lineage (NCBI taxonomy): Eukaryota > Metazoa > Chordata > Mammalia > Chiroptera > Emballonuridae > Saccopteryx > Saccopteryx bilineata. The sequence continues at coordinate 204,298,232 of NC_089494.1, forward strand.
GAACAAAGAAATATGCCCCAAATAAAAGAACTACAGAAATCCCCAGAAAAATAATTAAATTAAATGGAAGTAAACAAGATACCATAGTTTAAAACAATGGTTAAAAGAATGCTCAAGGACCATAGGGGAAGAATGAGTGATCTCAGTGAGAACTTAAACAAAGCTATAGCGAACATTAAAAAACACAGGAAAACATAAAAAGGAACCAGTCAGAAATGAAGAATTCAGCAGGAATCAACAGCAGGTTAAATGAAGCATAGGATTGAATCAATGATTCAGAAGACAAGATAGCAGTAAGCACCCACGCAGAGAATCAAAAAGAAAAGGGAATTAAGAAAACTGAGGAAAGTCTAAGGAACTTCTGGGACAACAGCAAACATAGCAACATCCACATAGGGTTATCAAAAAGAGAAGAAAGTAAGCAAAATGGAGAACTACTTGTTTGAAGAAATGATAGTTGAAAACTTTTCTAACTTGTTGAGGAAAAACATCACACAAGTTCAGGAAGCACAGAGTCCCAATCAAGATGAATCCAAAGAGGCCCACACCAAGACACATTATAATTAAAATGCCAAAGATTAAAGATATAGAGAGAATCTTAAAAGCCACTAGAGAAATATAATTACTTACATAAAAAGTAACCCCTTGTGGCTATTCGTTAAAACAGAAATACTTCATGCTAGAAGGATTGGAACAAAACATTCAAATGGATGTAAAGCAAGACCTCCAATCAAGACTACACTATCCAGCAAGGCTATCATTTAAAATTAAAGGCAAAATAAAAAGCTTCCCAGACCAAAATTTTTAAACTAATTAATTAATTAATTAATTAACAGAGTTTTTATTAGCACCAAACCAGTATTGCAAAAACTGTGAAAGGGCCTGCATTAAGAAAAAGAAAAAAAATATTGAGAGAGAGAAATAGGTATAAAAAATAAAATGGCGACAAATAAGTTCTTATCAATATAAACCTTAAATATAAATGGATTAAGTGATCCAATTAAAAGATATAGAGTAGCTGAATGGATAAGAAAATATGACCTGTATGTATGCTGCCTGGAAGACACCCCATCTCAGAACAAAAGATACATGCAGATTGAAAATCAGGGGATGGAAAAAAATATTCCATGCAAACAGTAACAAACAAACAAAAAACTGGGTTAACAATACTGATATCAAACAAAATAGACTTCAAAACAAAGACCATAACAAGAGACAAGGAAGGTCACTATATAATACTAAAGGGATTGATCCAACAAGAGGATATAACCCTTGTAAACATATATGCACCCAACATAGGAGCACCTAATGATATAAAGAAAATCTTGGTGGGTGTTAAGGGGAGATTGACAACAATACAATCATAATAGGGGATTTTAACACTCCACTGACATTAATGGATAGATCTTCCAGACACAAAATCAAGGCAACAAGAACCTTAAATGACACACTGAATCAGATGGATGTCATTAATATTTACAGACATTTCATCCCAAAGCAGCAGAATATACATTCTTATCAAGTACACATGGAACATTGTCAAAGAGAGACCACAAAATAAGATAGGACACAAAATAAGTTGGGTTTTTTTAAAGTTTTATTTATTTATTTATTGTCTATTTATTTATTTATTTATTTATTTTAGAGAGGAGAGGGAGAGACAGAGAGAGACAGAGAGAGAGAGAGAGGAGAGACAGAGAGAGAGAAGGGGGGGAGGAGCTGGAAGTATCAACTCCCATATGTGCCTTGACCAGGCAAGCCCAGGGTTTCGAACCGGCGACCTCAGCATTTCCAGGTCGACGCTTTATCCACTGCGCCACCACAGGTCAGGCCCACAAAATAAGTTTTAATAAATTTAGGAAGATTGAAGTCATATCAAGCATCTTCTCTGGCCATAATAATATGAAACTAAAAATCAATTACGATAAAAAAAAGAAAACTGGAAAACATTCAAACAAATGGAGGCTAGTTAAGTAACATGTTATTAAACAATGAATGGGTTAACAATGAGATCAAGGAAGAAATCAAAAGTTACACAGAGACAAATGAAAATAAACACAAAACAATCCAAAATCTATGGGACACAGCAAAAGCGGTTTAATTATCAAGAAGTCAGAAAAGGGAAACACTCAGGATTTTTTCATGCAAGCCCAGAGGACAAGAGTCAAAATCAAACACCTGTTCAAACAAGGCGGGCAACTCAGAGTCCAAAGACATGCAAGAGTGTGGATTTGAGAAATTGGAAGATCATAAAAGTAAGGCATATATGTGCAACAACCAAAATACTTGAAATATCATCTAACAGAACAATGAGGAAAATCACAGATTCAAGTATAACAGAACAGGACAAAGCAAGCTCCAGCATTTTAAAACACTGGTAAGAAATACAATGAAAGCTCAGTTCAAAAGCATATATATATATATATATATATATATATATATATATGAAGAAAATAGCTAAGTTGCATCATTAATAAAGTGGAAAACCATAGATAGAGGAAGAACAAGCTTGGAATTGTGTAGTGAGCACCAGACAGAAGCAGGAACAGACAGGTTACAGCAGAAATCATTGACTGTTAACTAGGGAAGAAAAGGGGCAGAGGCTCAGAAAAACACCCTGCCCAAGGTAACAGAGCATGCCCACTAAAGTTGAGGAGGGACCTTTCAGCATTCTGACCCATAGATCACGCCATCTTATTTGACTAATCTTGAATAATGCTTTCCCAATAAGGACTCCTTTTTTTTTTTTTTTTTTTTTTTAATTTTGGAAAAAGCTGAAAGTCAGATTTCAATGAGAATTTCTTCATGACTAAGGACAATTGCCCTCCTCTGTCATAAATAGAAATGTGCTTTTAGGTGAAATGGGACTGAGAATTTATTTGATAGCGGTCTTAAGCACTAGTACTTAGAATTGTTACTGTCCTCCAATGTAGTCTGAGAAAGATATATTAAAGCTATAAGCCCTGACATTTGGGTGATTAGCAGCCATTACAGGCTGTTTTGGAGCCTTCGTAGGGGATCTTATTTCACACAAAACAATCTGCAAAGAAAATCACTAATACAGATGATCTCTTACTGAATAACTTATCACCTGACAAAAAGGAGCCTCACATTGACATTTCCATTCAATGATTTATTAAAAAGCTCAAAATCCTTTAAATGCTTTTGGTTTTTGTTTTTGTTTTAAAACCCCAAATACCATTGAAAGAAACAGACTGCATTTTTGAAACCTGACTTTGGAGTTATGTAATTCTATTTGGAATTTTCACACTGCAACAAAATAAAGACAGTAAAATTTAGTAACGAATGAACAAATGTCACCCATATATTCTCCTTATATAATCTGTGCAAGCAATTGTGTTATTGAAAATAACATTAAACTTCTCCTGTAAAATAAATTGAGGGGATTATAATGTGCAAAAAGATTTAATCGTTTAATTTTAAAATATTCTATTTAAACACAGAAATGAATATATTATTTTTTCATTTCTAGAACTGCACTACTGGTAATAAAAAAGTGCCCTCCAAATGAGGCCATTTCCTCTAGCTTTTTTTCAACTTTTCCTTTTCCTTGCGAAAGCCCACAGATTTCTGAAATGATTCCTTTTGACCACACTAAAGCAGCAACCGTGGAGAGAAGCTCAGTGCTCTGCTCTGAGGTCAGACTATCTGATTCAGAACTCATTTCCACCAACTAGCTACTTAAGAACTCTGGGAAAGCCAATTAATAGTTTTAAACTTTTATGTTTTGTGAGGACTAAATAATATCAGTAATTTTTAAGTATCTAATATATGTGAATCTTTTTTTTTTTTTTTTTTTTTCTTCTGACGCTGGAAACGGGGAGAGACAGACAGACTCCCGCATGCGCCCGACCGGGATCCACCCGGCACGCCCACCAGGGGCGAAGCTCTGCCCACCAGGGGGCGTCGCTCTGCGGCGACCAGAGCCACTCTAGCGCCTGGGGCAGAGGCCAAGGAGCCACCCCAGTGCCCGGGCCATCTTTGCTCCAACGGAGCCTTGGCTGCGGGAGGGGAAGAGAGAGACAGAGAGGAAGGAGGGGGTGGGGGTGGAGAAGCAAATGGGCGCTTCTCCTGTGTGCCCTGGCCGGGAATCAAACCCGGGTCCCCCGCACACCAGGCCGACACTCTACCGCTGAGCCAACCGGCCAGGGCTATGTGAATCATTATTATTAGGTAGTGTGATTTGGGAACAAACAGGGGTAGTTGGTGTTTGACTTTTAGGAGGACCTGTTAAAAAAAAATTCTGAACTACAAAACAGCACAGAAATAAGCACAAATGAAGTAAATAAATGCAAAGAAACCAGAGCAAAGAAAGTTTCTGTCGATATATGTGCTTAATGTTGGAGATCTTATTAAAGCTGTGGGATTTCTTTTACAGTTCACCGCTCCAAACCTATTACATTTGGTTCTTATTCTTGGGGTTGTTTGTTGACACTAAGGCTGGACAGGGTACAAGACCCACTGGTATTTCATTAGGTGCAAATATGAAAAATGGAAATTTAATGTCCAGTGAAGCAAGCTGACTAATGCGAGATGGAATGAGGAGAAGAAATTTTGCTTCCTTTCTCACACTAAATATGTGGATGCAGGACCTTGATAAATATCTCTGAAGTTTCTCTAAGACTGAGCAGTCAAATTATCATGAAGTTGTAAATATCTTGGTAATACACTTACTCATATCTATTATTCATTCACTCTATTTTATTATCATTTTCTCTCAAACCTGTTTACTTAGGATTGCACTGATGACTGAAGTGTTAGCATAGAACCTTAAAAAAATTTTTTTTCCATTCATTTGAGGGAGGAAGAGGGAGATAGAGAGAGAGAAGAAGAAGGGGAAAGGAGCAAGAGAGAGAGAAGCATCAACTCGCTGTTCCACTTAGTTGTGCACTCATTGATTGCTTCTCCCACACGCCCTGTTCAGGAATCAAACCCACGACCTTGGTGTGACAAAATAATGCTTTCTCTACTGAACCACCAGGCCAGGGCAACTTTCAACAGGTCCTATTTTCTAGGAGATCAGGGTAAGACAGTGGAGAATGCCCACCAGCTGAAGGATTTATAGACCTTATCCCTGACAGTAGGTGGGGTGGTAACCATCCTTGTCATCCTTGTCATTAACTTGTGGGTAATTAGGATGAGAAAATGAGTTTATAGGATATGTAGTGGATGCTATATTTGTACTTCATACAAGAGGTGTGGCAAATATTATCAGTGTCCCACCCTCAGATTTTCAGTATGCTCTGCTGTCTTCCAAGTGATAATATCTGCATCTGTGAGTCTAAATGCTCTTTTTCTAGAATGATGGGAAGTCTTGATGCACTGGTACAGTGTAGATGGGAGGTGTAGAGGAATTAATACCCCCACCAGCAGCCTTCAACCACTCTTAGAAACTGCTGTGTAATGGGTGGACTAATTTTGAGGCATGGGTTTTATAGTTTCCCACAGGGTACCTGTGGGTTTAAGCTCTAAATGCCTAATGTGGTAGTTGGCTTAACAATGCACTCTTTATTTTGTACATTTCCTTTTCTACTGGCAAAACATGTACTTCCTAAGTAGGATCTTTGCACTCAATCTTGGTCTCAAGGTCTGCTTCTAAGAAAATCCACACTAAGACAATAAGTTTGAGAAAAATAACAATTATAAGCATGTGGTATAAACTGGCTGCTTTTGATGACATTGAATGCCTTATGGGAAAATACACACACACACACACACACACACCAGTTAACTACTATTTAAGGTTCATTGATAAAGTTCAAGGGCATCTATGGTAGCTTGTCTTTTTCAGGCTGGAATTGATAGGGGAATGCCATTTAACTGAGTTTAGGTCCTTAACACCTAAACTCAATAATCTCAACACTAAAAACACACAGTGCTCAGTGGGCTTCTTTGTTTTGTGCCTACCATCCAAAGTTAAATCATTTTTTGTATGTTTGTCCTTCTTTACTATCCTGCCCTTGTTAACCATTTCACTTTTATTTATGTCCATGAATCTCAGTTTTATATCCCACTTATGTGTGAAATCATATAGTTCTTAGCTTTTTTGGATTTACTTATCTCATTTGGTACAATATTCACAAGGTTCATCTATGTTGTAAGTGGCGATATGTCATCATTTTTTATGTCTGAGTAGTATTCCATTGTATCTATGTACCACATCTTCTTTATCCGTTTCTCTATCTAGGGACACTTCGGTTGTTTCCATGTCTTAGCCACTGTAAACAATGCTGAGATGGACATGGGGGTGCATGTGTCTTTGCATACTAATGTTTTTGGGTTCTTTGGGTAGATACTTAGTAGAGGGATTACCTAAGGAACCACCATACTATCATCCATAATGGCTGTACTAGTTTATACTCACAACAGCAGTAAATGAGGGTTCTTTTATCTCCACAGCCTCCCCAACATTTGTTATTGTTAGGTTTAAGTTCAGGGCTCCTTTAAATTTAGAGTCCCTTTAAAACTCAAACTCCTCTCACCCAATTTCCCACTGGGGCTCAAAACATAATATTCTCATCCTCCACTGTGAGAATGCACTTAATTTGCTTGCTATTCTCTCTCTTAATCACATCTGCATCTTGGCCTTTACTTTGAAATGTAGCAAAAAGTTTACCTTTGCATGAATATCAGGGAAAGCTTACATTGGGAAGGGATCTGACAATTAGGGGAGTTTAAATCACAATGATTGTCTGTAAAAGCTTAACCACAGGCCCAGGAGTGCTAGGACCTAGCTGTTCCTGGGAGATTTCTGACCTTGGCTGTCTTCAAAATTTACCAAGGACACCAGGTAGGACCATGCTAGTTAGGCCTGTGCTACATCAAAAAACTTACAAAGGAGGTGTTTCTACAGCTGAATCTCCCTCTGCCTGCTCACCATCAAGTCAGTGACCAAGGCCACAAACCCCGATATGCTAATCTGAGTATGTCCAGGTGCATCCCACCTCACACCATCAAATGCCTGCAGTAACCCCTATATCTAATGCTCTCTCTCACAGATCAGGGCTGACACCCTTTGCTGGTCTCAGCCCACTTGTACCCGGGCACTTTTAAAATAAACTTTCATTTTAGAACACATTAGCCTCATGTTTTCAGTTCGGACTGTAGTTTCTGCCTATCAGTTATCACTTGTCTTGTTAATAACAGCCAATCTAACAGAAGTGAGGTGATATCTCATTATAGTTTTGTTATGCATTTCTCTAATAGCTAGTAAAGTGAGCATCATTTCATATATCATATATGTTGGTCATTTGTATGTCTTTTTTTGGAGAAGTGTCTGTTCAGGTCTTCTCTCCATTTTTAATTGGATTGTTTGTTGCTGAATTTTGTACATTCTTTATATATTTTGGATATTAACCCCTTATCAGAACTGTTGTTTGTAAATATCATTCTTTGAGTTTTAATAGTAATCTAAACCACATGTGGGAAAACTGATTCCAACCATTTACTGGAAAGTTGAAAGGCTATTTGTTTCAGATGAGGCCCAGAGCAAGAGAGGGATTTTTAGTCTATGCAAGCTTCATTGTAAGCTGTCCTGTTGTTTAGACCATGTGATCTAGCATATCAGTCATGCCTGAGGAATCTATGATGAGTAGGAAGTAAGCTGAAATCTCTGAAAAGTCCCCATAGGAAAACTGCAGTGCAGACATAAAGAGTTCTAGAAGAAGGCTATGTTTTCCATCACAGAAAATTCTTCATTTTACAAATAGTTCTGACTTGCTAATGGGTCTAAATAGAAGCTGAGCACCTGAAAACAGGACACCAAAGACTGAAAGCTGAGCTGCCCATGATGAGCTAGGTATTATCAGATTCACCCTGTCATAGCTGAATTACAATACCAGATTGCCCATTCTCCTATCTCTGTTGTGCCAAACCTCTACCTCAGTTGATATCTTTGTTATTAGCTGTTTCTGTGATGGAAGAGAGCCTGGTTCACAATTAGGCAACATATATTTGCACTAGTTGAAAACCTCATTATATCACACTAAAACCTCACACAGAGATGGCCCAAAGTGCAAAGTAGAAGGAAACTCTGTGATTCTTTCATCTGTCAGAGCTGTGAACAGTGCACTGAATCATTCACTTCATGTGGAATTAGAATTGGCTGTTAGTATATTCAGTTACTATGGAAAACAATCGCCATCATAGAGACCATTGTCTTATATTGGATCATTCCTTGAGGATACAAGCCAATCACCTGTCAGATCAATTATATAAGACCCCTTTCATTCAGTAAGAATCAATAGTTTGTCTTCATTAGAATCAACATATACTCAGATTTGAGTTTGCCTATCTCTTCAGTGCCTCCTCCATAATTGCCATTGAAGGCATTTAGAATACCTGATCAATCAATATCATATCTCATAAAATAATCCCTTGGACAAAAGGACTCAATTTATCCAAAGAGAAATGAGATCTTGGTATCCACAACCTTACCACTGGCCTTAATATAGAAGATGTCCACCTTATATAATAGTGGAATATCCTGTTAAAGGCTCAGGTAAGGTTTGGTTCAGGGGCAACATGCTGCCAGTTAGGGTATTGGCCACCTCAATTTGGTACATGCATTATTTTAATGATCAATATAAATAAAATACTAAAATATAGTGAATCCATTGGCCAAGGAATGGAAAGTAAGATTGGTCCTATCTCATTATTACTCCCAGTATCTGTCTCACTTGCAGAATTTTTTTCTTCTTTTCCAAATGAGAGGAGGGAAGATAGAGAGACAGATTTCTGCATGTGCCTTGACCAGGATCCACTTGGCAAACTCTATCTGAGGCCGATGCTCTGCCCATCTGGGGTCATGCTCCCAACTGAGCTATTTTTAGCACCTGAAGCAAGGTTCCACAGAGCCATCCTCAGCGCTTGGGGTTGATGTGCTTGAAGCAATCAAGCCATGGCTGTGGAAGGGTAAGAGAGAGAGAGAGAGAGAGAGAGAGAGGGAGAGGGAGAGAGAAGAAGGAGGAGAAGGAGGAGAAGGAGGAGGAGGATGAGGAGGAGGAGGAGGAAAGGGAGGTGTGGAAAAGCAGATGGTTGCTTCTCCTGTGTGCTCTGACCAGGAATCAAACCCAGGACATCTATCTACACACTAGGCCAATACTCTACCACTGTGCCAACCAGCCAGGGCCTACACTTGCAGAATTTTTGTTTCTTGCTTCCAAAGCTTTGACACTGCCTGCCTTGTGATTTTGGTTCCTGAGACTATCCCTTCTGCTAGAATCCACAGGGTTTAACTGAGACAGAAGCTTCAAATTATTTTGCCCATTTGGGGCTCCAAATGATGATGGCCCAGCAGGCAAAATAATGAATTTTGTGTCAAAGATAATCAACCCCGATTATTCTAAGAAGTTAGGATTGCTGTCTAACAATGAAGATAAGGAGGAGTGTGACTAAACCTAAGTGATTTTAAAATCTGCTTTATTGTCCAATAATAACGGTAAATAAGTAACTATAGCAACCATAGCCAGCCAGGCAAGGTCAATACAACTGAGAAGTCAGAGGTCTGAAAATGAAGATTTGGGTTTATCCCACCAGGCAAGCAACTTTGGCTCACTAAAGAGCTGGCATAGAATAAGAAAAACTTTAGTGGACATTTGTGTTGCTAACCCTTTTTAAATATTTTGAGGAGACAGGAAATGACCACCTTCTTGAAGGATTGGACTGCATGCAGGGGTGTATATAGGTCATCTTGATGCCAGGTGAGACTCAGGTATCATTAGAGGATAAGCAGATCTGACAAAGGAAACAAACTGTACCAGATTCAGCCTTCAAACTCTGCCTTGTGATCTGATTAGGGCATCGTTTTGGAGTCAGATTGTTCTTGTCCTGCCACGATTACAGGCCAAGGGTCACACTGTGGAGGCTGATCCCTGTCCCTTACTTGGTTTGCAGGCATACATTTGTCTCCTACTCAGAACACAGCCGTATACAGTTCTTTATGTATGGGGGGGTCGATATAAATTTTTGTTGATTTGTTTGTGTTTACTCTGGGTTTCAGTTTACAAGTTTGAAAGTTATTCATCTGTTGCACATGGGTTCTCAGCCAAGAGAGGAGTATCAGGATTACAGGGTACCAATTCCTCCTGTGTTCTTCCTGTTTCCTACCTCACTCATCCATTAAAATTCTCACAATAGCACTTGATAATTGCATAGTGTGATTTTTTTTCCTGAAGTGAGAAGCAGGGAGGCAGACAGACAGATTCCCATATGCGCCCAACTGGGATCAACCAGGCATGCCCACTAGGAGGGTGTAGCTTTGCCCATCTGGGGCATTGCTCCATTGCAACCAGAGCCATTCTAGTGCCTGCGGTGGAGGCCACGGAGCCATCCTCAATGCCCAGGCCAACTTTGCTCCAGTGGATCCTTGTCTGTGGGAGGGGAAGAGAGAGATAGAGAGGAAGGATAGGGGGAAGGGTGGAGAAGCAGAGAGGTGCTTCTCCTGTGTGCCCTGACCAAGAATCAAACCTAGGACTTCCACATACTGAGTAAATGCTCCACCACTGAGCCAGCTGGCCAGGGTTGCATGTTGCGATTAATTTAGGCTGAAGTAGCTTTTGTTAAGAAGTAGACATAAAAATACTTGTGCTAGGCTTTATTTTAGAAATCTTTCTTCAAAATGTACTTTAAGGTAGTTTTCATATTGCTTTTATAATAGGTAAGGGAAAAAAATTAAAGGAAGAGTGATCAGTGCTAAAAGATAAGACATAAAGGCAATATGGTATCCATGTTATAAGTTAAAAGTGGGGGTTGCTTTATAGAATTAAAAGTGTGACCTCATAACATAGTTTCAAATGGAGACAGGCTCAGAGAGAAGTGAGCTGTGTAAAGTACTACTTCGTCAACTCTGCCATCTCTGTTTCCAGATTCTTATGACTCTTGCTCCACAACTTCCTCCCTGAAATCCTGCTATCTATATCTGAAGATGGATCAGATACATGATGGAAACCAGAAAGGTGAGTAGATGATTGGAGATTTCTACTCCTCATTACCAGCAGTCTGAGCTTCTTCTGTGATTTGTAAGCTAGAATAAGAATTGCAGTCCTGGCACAATGAGACTATACAAAACAGAAAGGCCGATGTTTCTAAAGTGTTAGGAGATACATGGGATCCAGGAAACACTGGCTCAATTGCAAAATCTCAGTAGTTTGGAGGGAAAAAAAATTGTGCCAGAAATTACAAACATGCTTGACCCTGGGAAACCAATTTGATTCTCTAGCTTTCTGTACCTACTCTACTAATTCCAGGGTTATGACGAATATTAAAGGAGATATTAAAGAGACTTTGAAAAAAATAATAGAAATTTTAAAGTTTTATTATGACTATAGATCCATACTTCCCACAATGCAGAGGGGCCTCAGATTCGACCAGATTCTGAGGGATAGAGCTGATTTCCTTATACCTTTATTCTTGACTTTTACATTTACTCTTTTGTTCCTTCTATGTTCCCTTACTCTATTTCTCTCTTCTCCTTCCTAGTTCTTCCCATGGAATGAAAACATAAAGGTATAATTACCACTAACCTACTAATATATAATTTATTTCCAATGTGTTCTTTCTCCACTGAGAATATTCATTCTTAAGGAGAAGGAGAACAAAAGACAGATATTCCTGCTACCTCCCTTTAAGAAATGTTGGGAAGCAAGGACTTCTATTTCTTTCTCAAGGTCATGTCATGTTTGTTATCATTGGCTTGCTGGTGCTTTTATAAGTTGAAATTAGTTTCCAATAAAAATGCTTTTGCACCTTGCAGGGGGAAAGCATTGTTGTGAATACACTTATAACTAATGCTTCTGGTCCTTGGGGAGTTGCAAAGGACCTCAAAGGCGATAGTTCTCTACCCGGGAGCAAAGAAGCCATTACAGCTTGTACTGGAAGATTTAATAGGTGTCATAATTTATCATGTAAACCGAAAAGTGTTTCTTAATTAAGTGCGTACGTTAATGAATTTTTTAATTTGATCCCTATAAGTACCTTGCTATACTAATTGCAATATTCTACACATTAGTCATCCCCTGTTGCCCTTGGCTATTTTCTATCCTGAGAGGAAGAGAAAGAGAGCTTTTCAGTTAAAGTTCATTTAACTCTTTCCACCCAACAAATTAGATTTCGTCTCACTCACATTGGAGTGACAGCTGTGGTTCAATTTCACCAAGCTTTCAGAGAGAGCACTTGAATGTTGGAATCAGCTTAACTGTCTGTTACTTTTCAAATCATAGGAAGCTGGGGTACCTGCTCAGCAACTGAAGCTTTGCCCCTTCCTGAGGAGCCACTTTTTGGGTTCTCTTGAGATTGAGGAGGTTTATAAGGGCTAAGGTGGAGAGAGTGGTCACATTTTCTTCTGCCCTGCTGTGAGTCTTCTATGGTGTGATTAATAAAGGGCTAAAATTTGAATAATAAATACTTCCCATACTCAAAAGAATTTAAGGAAAAATAAAATTTGTATATATCTATTTAACTAATAATATCTACAATGTCATATTATTTGTAAAATTAAGGGAAGTGTTTTTGATATAATGTGGGGTCCAAAAGAACAATATAAAATTATGGTATGATATGATTATAACTATAAGAAACAAAAGAAAATGTTTTCAAGAAAAAATATTTGGTAAATAATATGCTTACTCTATAGTGATTGTCTTTGGTAATATGGTTATGAGTAATATTTTTTTAATTTTTCTATTTTTTAAAATTTTCATAATGTAATATAATGGTCAAGTGTTATCTAGTAAGGAAAACTCTTATTTTTAAAGAACTGGTATATCATGTAAGAAACTTTAGGTTTCAGATTTTATTTTAGTAAGAGATGCTTTTCATTTGAATAACTATTATATAGCCTTTTAATGTTCATTTATATGTTCAAATTTATCCACAGTTGAGTTAACAGAAAACCTCCAGTGTTTTCTGTTAAAAAAAGCAAATTCTTGGATTTTTGCTTTAAGTGGACACACTGGATTATTTAGGAGGATATACCTGTATTGTTATAAATTTTTATTTGGTTGCCTTGTATTTAGAGACCCATACTTTTCTATTTTATGTGTTATGTACATAAATATTTATAAATGAGATGCATAAAAAATCAACACATTAAGAATATGAAAAATATATATTATTAATTTACACAGGTGCCAGTGCCTTACTTTTTATACATTTATAATGAACTCTAGTATTTATGAGATCACAGCTTGAATCCTACCTCTAATATGTTTAGCTCTGGGATTTTTAAAAGGGCATTTGAATTGAAACTCAATATATCAAATGAATAAAACTGCCAGATGAAATACAGGATGTATAGTTAAATTTACATTTCAGCTAAACAATGAATATTTTTAATGTAAATATATTGCATTCTTTGCTAAATCCAGTAATCCTACATTTTTTTTTTTTGCTTATTTGTTTAATAGACATGCCTCCCTACTCCAGAATTCTACTCTTCAGGGATTGGGGTCCAGTAATCTAAAAATAAGAAATCCTCACTCCAAGTAATTCCTCATAAGGACCACAAAATCCAGTATTTAGAAATCACTGTTCTAGAGCATTACTACTCACAATAATATGTCTACAAACCACCTGAGGATCCTGTTCAAGTACATTTTTATTTGTAAAGTGGAGTTGGGAGTTGAGAGTCTGCATTTCTACCAGGCTCCAGGGGGATACTAATACTGCTGGTCTTTGGGCCAAATATCAAGTAGCAAGACAGTTTAGATGATTAAAACTCAGAGAATATATTATGGGACCATAATATCAGACTTTCATTGTGATTCTCACATTGACTAGGAAGCAACAATATAAGATCATCAGAAGCATCAAAACTATAATATAATTTTCATTTATGAGATTTATTCTCCATTTATTCATCTAATGAATGCTTACTTAATTCCTGTTGTACACCAGCATTGTTGTTGCTCAGTGAGGGAAAGCCATCAGAGAAGTCTATGAGTTTATTTAAAATGAAAAAGAGGTTTATATGTCTGAGAATGTAATCCCACCATTCTCTCCCATCATTGTTGTGGTCAGCTTGCTCCTTTCTCAGAGACTTTGTATTAGATCTTTATTTTTCTCTGGATCTTTTTTTCATGGTCGGTTTCTCATCTCTGAAATTTCAGGTCATAATGTCAACTCTTTAGAGAGGGTTTCTCTGACTTGTCTAGCAAATGTCCATTCCATAACCACCTGTATCTTATTTAAATTTATGATACTAATGTGTTTAATGATCTGAAATTCTCTTATTTACTTATTTATGCATGTATAAATATATATATATATATATATATATATATATATATCCCTGTACATATTTTTCTTACACCACACTAGCACATAACACTCGTAAACAGCTAGTTTGCATGTTTTAGTTCCCTGTGATACTCTACAAGTACTTGTGGTTTAGACAGTTCCTTTTAAAAATCTAAACCCAAATAAATTGAAATTTACATCTATGTAAGTAGAAGTAAAACCTTCAATAATAATAAGGCAACTTTTGTGAGAGTTTTGTTTCTTTATACAAGTCCATCTGGAATAGGCAGTGATTGTCTAATTCATTGTCTCACCTTGGGAATTCAGATATATAATATTATTAGAAAATATACAAATAGAATTTATATGAAACCAGGCTTATGTATTCTAATGCCATCTTAACTGTTTTGTATAATCTTTTTCTAAATATTTCTTTCTCGTTTTTGTTTTAAGTGAGAGGAGGGGAGATAGTGAGACAGACTTCCACATGTGCCCCAAACAGGATCCACCTAGCAACCCCCATCTGGGGCCAATGCTCAAATCAACTGAGCTATCCTCAGAGCCTGAGGCTGACGCTCAGACCAACCAAGCTATCCTGAATGCCAGAGGTGACGCTCAAAACAATGGAGCCACTGGCTGCAGGAAGGGAAGAAGGAAAGAAAGGGGGAAAGGGGGAGGAGAGAAGCAGATGGTTGCTTCTCATGTATGCCCTGACTGGGAATCAAACCCGGGACATCCATACACCAGGTTGACACTCTATTCACTGAGCCAACCAGCCAGGGCCTAAATATTTCTAGAAAAACTGAGAACATTTCACTGTAATTCAACAGAGAGGTAAAACTGTTTTCCTTTTTTGCCAAAACCCTTAGAATAAGATGCAGAACATAAAAATAGAGGGAAAACAAAGTAAGAAAGCAACAGAAGAAAGAAAGCAGTCCAACACTGACAACTCCCCATTTATATGGCAAGAATGAAAAAGTATAAAAATTAGTCTCAAAAAGGCACTAACATAATATCAGGCCTAATTTTCTTTTGAGAGATTATTCAATAGTTACACATATGTTGTACAGAATGTAGAAAGTCACCTTATGCTTTTTAGGTCATGCATTTGGACATTAATGTGTATTTCTGGAGTTAACGCTATGGGTTTCATAATAAATGGAGAAGACTAGACGATTCCCTCACTATTATTTTAGGCTCTAACATTCGGCAGCTAGACTTCTAATTCACTCACACTGTCACTTAAACAAAATCCACATCTCAAAGCCTGACCATCAAGCTCTAGAAGCTATTGGCCTCATTATTGACCAAGGCACCAAGACTCACAAGTGAATCAGCCAGCATACTCTGGGAAGCTGAAAACTCCATTATCAGTATCTTCCAACTGTGCTTTGAATACATTATTGATTCATTTTAGCTGGAAGCTCTCCTGACAGGCTTATGCATGCAATTAAATGGATTACATGAAACGTGTTAAGTAGCCTAAGAACTTCTCAGGCTGGAAAGTCTTTAAGCACTGAGTCACTCACTCGACTTACCCACTCACGTGACATAGGAATTGAATAGCAACTGTACAATAGCTTGTACTTCATGGGAGAGAAGCATTTCATGTGGGTGGCTATCTCTTGCTTTGAGAAAATTTCAAACAGTTCTGCCATACCTCTCTGTTCTCATAGATAAAATATAGCCTTACACCATTGTCTACCAGTTAATTTTTTTAAAAGTACACCAACTAAATTTTACTGTTTTTATTTTTCTTTTAAAACAATTTATATGATCTAGGTATTGGATGTTCAACACTGTATCCTTGTAAGACTTTTTTTCCCCTTGCTTTCTAAATCTTTTAAGATCTTTTACTAATTTCTATAGATAATCACACAGTATATATCAGTAATAACTATAATAAGGCAATATGAACAGTAAAAATAAATGCAGATCCCTAATTGAGGATTTTGATATAATATAGTCAAAGTTTGTTGCTCAAACCCTTTTATCTGTACTAAAAAGCAATCAATTAAATTAAAGTGGAAGTAGCAGTCTGACCTGTACTTTTAGTTTCTCTCTCTCTAGCTCTCTCTCTCTCTGTCTCTCTCTTTCTTTCACACACACACACACACACACACACACACACACACACACACACACAGTAACAACAAAGTACCTAATTAAATGTAATCAAGTCCAAGGATTATGTGAGAAAAGCCTCTCTGATACAGATGTGTAAGTCTTTAGTAGGATCTATATAAAATAGAAGATCTTTCCGCATCTTCAGAAACAATAACAATATCTAGGGAAATAGTATTTTGATGTATATCTTTTTTTTAATAATTTTCTTTTTTTAATGGGGCAACATCAATAAATCAGGATACATATATTCAAAGATAACATGTCCAGGTTATCTTGTCATTCAGTTATGTTGCATACCCATCACCCAAAGTCAGATTGTCCTCTGTCACCTTCTATCTAGTTTTCTTTGTGTCCCTCCCCCTCCCCCTTTCCCTCTCCCTCTCCCTCTCCCTCCTCCTCCCGTAACCACCACACCCTTATCAATGTCTCTTAGTCTCACTTTTACGTACCACCTACATATGGAATAATGCAGTTCCTGTTTTTTTCTGATTTACTTATTTCACTTCATATAATGTTATCAAGATCCCATCATTTTGCTGTAAATGATCCCATGTCATCATTTCTTATGGCTGAGTAGTATTCCATAGTGTATATCCAGTCATCTATTGACGGGCTTTTTGGTTGTTTCCATGTCCTGGCCACTGTGAACAATGCTGCGATGAACATGGGGCTGCATGTGTCTTTACGTATCAATGTTTCGAAGTTTTGGGGGTATATACCCAGTAGAGGGATTGCTGGGTCATAAGGTAGTTCTATTTTCAGTTTTTTGAGGAACCACCATACTTTCTTCCATAATGGTTGTACTACTTTACATTCCCACCAACAGTGGATGAGGGTTCCTTTTTCTCCACAGCCTCTCCAACATTTGCTATTACCTGTCTTGTTAATAATAGCTAATCTAACAGGTGTGAGGTGGTATTTCATTGCAGTTGTGATTTGCATTTCTCTAATAACTAAAGAAGATGAGCATCTTTTCATATATCTGTTGGCCATTTGTATTTCTTCCTGGGAGAAGTGTCTGTTCATGTCCTCTTCCCATTTTTTTACTGGATTGTTTGTTTGTTTGTTGTTGAGTTTTATGAGTTCTTTGTATATTTTGGATTTTAGGCCCTTATCTGAGCTGCTGTTTGAAAATATCATTTCCCATTTAGTTGGCTGTCTGTTTATTTTGTTATCAGTTTCTCCTGCTGAGCAAAAACTTCTTAGTCTGATGTAGTCCCATTCATTAATTTTTGCCTTCACTTCTCTTGCCTTTGGAGTCAAATTTATAAAATGCTCTTTAAAACCAAGGTCCAGCCTGACCTGTGGTGGTGCAGTGGATAAAGCGTCGACCTGGAAACACTGAGGTCGCTGGTTCGAAACCCTGGACCTGCCTGGTCAAGGCACATATGGGAGTTGATGCTTCCTGCTCCTCCCCCTTCTCTCTCTCTCTCTCTCTCTCTTTCTCTCTCTCTGCCTCTCTCTCTCCTCTCTAAAATAAATAAATACATAAATAAATAAATAAATAAATAAATAAGAAAAAATAAAATAAACAAAATAAAAAACCCAAGGTCCATGAGTTTAGTACCTATGTCTTCTTCTATGTACTTAATTGTTTCAGGTCTTATGTTCAGATCTTTGATCCATTTTGAGTTAATTTTATACAGGGGGACAAACTATAGTCCAGTTTCATTCTTTTGCATGTGGCTTTCCAGTTTTCCCAGCACCATTTATTGAAGAGGCTTTCTTTTCTCCATTGTGTGTTGTTGGCCCCTTTATCAAAAATTATTTGACTATATATATGTGGTTTTATTTCTGGACTTTCTATTCTGTTCCATTGGTCTGAGTGTCTATTTTTCTGCCAATACCATGCTGTTTTGATTGTCGTGGCCCTATAATATAGTTTGAAGTTGGGTATTGTAATGCCCCCAGCTTCATTCTTTTTCTTTAGGATTACTTTGGCTATTCGGAGTTTTTTATAATTCCATAAAAATCTGATGATTTTTTGCTCCATTTCTTTAAAAAATGTCATTGGAATTTTGATGGGAATTGCATTAAATTTTTATATTGCTTTGGGTAATATGGCCATCTTGATTATCTTTATTCTTCCTAATCAAGAACAAGAAATATTCTTCCAACTCATTATATCTTTTTCAATTTCCCTTAACAATGGTTTATAGTTTTCATTATATAAGTCTTCTACATTCTTTGTTATGTTTATTCCTAGGTATTTTATTTTTTTTTGTTGCAATCGTGAAGGGGATTATTCTTTTGAGTTTGTTCTCAAATGTTTCATTGTTGGCATATAGAAAGGCTATTGACTTCTGTATGTTAATTTTGTATCCTGTGACCTTACTGTATTGGCTTATTGTTTCTAGTAGTCTTTTTGTGGATTCTTTGGGGTTTTCGATGTATAGGATCATATCATCTGCAAAAAGTGAAACCTTTACTTCTTCTTTTCTGATATGGATGCCTTTTATTTCTTTGTCTTGTCTGATTGCTCTGGCTAGAACCTCTAGTACCACATTAAATAAGAGTGGAGAGAGTGGACAACCCTGTCTTGTTCCTGATTTAAGGGGGAAAGCCTTCAGTTTTGTGCCATTTATTATGATGTTAGCTGATGGTTTATCATAAGTGGCCTTTATCATGTTGAGATATTTTCCTTCTATACCCATTTTGTTGAGAGTCTTAAACATAAAATTATGTTGTATTTTATCAAAAGCCTTTTTTGCATCTATTGATAAGATCATGTGGTTTTTGTTCTTTGTTTTGTTGATATGGTGTATTACGTTAACCGTTTTACGTATGTTGAACCATCCTTGAGATTATGGGATGAATCCCACTTGATCACGATGTATTATTTTTTTAATATGTTGTTGTATTCTATTTGCTAGTATTTTGTTTAGTATTTTAGCATCTGTATTCATTAGAGATATTGGTCTGTAGTCTTTTTTTGTGCCATCCTTGCCTGGTTTTGGTATGAGGGTTATGTTGGCCTCATAAAATGTGTTTGGAAGTATTGCTTCTTCTTCAATTTTTTGGAAGACTTTGAGTAGAATAGGAACCAAGTCTTCTTTGAATGTTTGATAAAATTCGCTGGTATAGCCGTCTGGGCCTGGACTTTTATTTGGGGGGGGGGATTTAATGGTTTTTTCTATTTATTCTCTACTAATAGGTCTGTTTAGGCTTTCTGCTTCTTCTTGACTCAGTCTAGGAAGGTTGTATTGTTCTAGGAATTTATCTATTTCTTCTAGGTTGTTGAATTTAGTGGCATAACGTTTTCCTACAATAATTCTTTGTATATCTACGGTGTCCGTGGTGATTTCTCCTCTTTCATTTTGGATTTTGTTTATATGAGTTCTTTCTCTTTTTTCCTTGGTAAGTCTTGCCAAGGGTTTGTCAATTTTGTTGATCTTTTCAAAGAACCAGCTCCTTGTTCTATTAATTTTTTCTATAGTTTTTCTGTTCTCTAATTCATTTATTTCTGCTCTGATTTTTATTATCTCCTTTCTTCGGCTGGTTTTGGGTTGTCTTTGTTCTTCTTTTTCTAGTTCCTTAAGGTGGGAAGTTAAGTGGTTCACTTGGGCTCTCTCTTGTTTGTTCAGATATGCCTGAAGCGATATGAACTTCCCTCTTATCACTGCTTTTGCTGCATCCCATAGATTCTGATATGTCGTATTGTCATTTTCATTAGTCTGTATATATCTTTTGATCTCTGCACTTATTTCTTCTTTGACCCATTCATTTTTTTAAAGTATGTTGTTTAGTTTCCACATTTTTGTGGGATTTTTTTCCTCTTTTTTGCAGTTGAATTCTAGTTTCAAGGCTTTATGATCAGAAAATATGCTTGGTACAACTTCAATTTTTCTGAATTTGCTGATATTGTTTTTGTGGCCCAACATATGGTCAATTCTTGAGAATGATCCATGTACACTGGAGAAAAATGTATACTCAGTCACTTTGGGATGAAATGTCCTGTAGATGTCTATCATATCCAGGTGCTCTAGTGTTTTGTTTAAGGCCACTATGTCTTTGTTGATTCTCTGTTTGGATGACCGATCTAGAGCCGTCAGCGGTGTATTGAGGTCTCCAAGTATGATTGTATTTTTGTCAGTTTTTGTTTTAAGATCAATAAGTAGCTGTCTTATATATTTTGGTGCTCCTTGGTTTGGTGCATATATATTAAGAATTGTTATGTCCTCTTGATTCAGTGTCCCCTTAGCCATTATGAAATGGCCATTTTTGTCTCTGAGTACTTTTCCTGTCTTGTAGTCAGCATGATTAGATATGAGTATTGCTACACCTGCTTTTTTTTGGATGTTATTTGCTTGGAGTATTGTTTTCCAGCCTTTCACTTTGAATTTGTTTTTATCCTTGTTACTTAGATGAGTTTCCTGTAGGCAGCATACAGTTGGATTTTCTTTTTTAATCCATTCTGCTACTCTGTGCCTTTTTATTGGTGAGTTTAATCCATTTACATTTAGTGTAATTATTGATACTTGTGAGTTCCCTATTGCCATTTTATATCTTGCTTTCTGTTAGTTTTGTGTCTTGTTTGATCCTTCTCTTTCGTTTTTCTATCTTTTGTTTTTATTTGGTTGTATTCCATACATCTTTCCTCTGTTGCTGTCTTTTTTATCTCATGTGCTTCTGTGGTGGTTTTTTCAATGGTGGTTACCTTTGAGTAATGAAAAGGGTCCCTACCCTGTTCATTGTAGCGAACTATTTTGTGAGTACTTTTGCACTCCATCGTCCTTTGCTACTGTTAATCTCCGTCTTCTCCCCCTCTTTCTTTTTGTTGTTGTCACAGTTTAAATTTGGTTTTATTGTGTTCTTCTTGGAGCTTTTACTTGTGGCTGTTTTTTTTTGTTCTTTGTATCTGATTGGAGAACCCCCTTTAGTAATTCCTGGAGTGGGGGTTTTCTGATGATAAATTCCCTCATCTTTTCTGTATCTGTGAATGTTTTTATTTCTCCTTCGTATTTGAAGGATAGCTTTGATGGGTATAGTATTCGTGGCTGAAAGTTCCTCTCTTTCAGGACTTTAAATATTGGGGTCCACTCTCTTCTAGCTTGTAGAGTTTCTGCTGAGAAATCTGATGATAATCTAATGGGCTTTCCTTTATATGTTGTATTCTTCTTTTCCCTGGCTGCCTTGAGAATTTTTTCTTTGCTGTTGGTTTGTGTCAATTTCATTATGATATGCCTTGGAGTAGGTTTGTTGGGGTTAAGAAAACTGGGAGTTCTGTTTGCTTCTTGAACTTGAGGCTTTAGTTCTTTCCACAGGCTTGGGAAGTTCTCATCAATTATTTGTTTAAGTATGTTCTCCATTCCATTTTCTCTCTCTTCTCCCTCTGATATACCTATTATTCTTATGTTATTCTTTTTGATGGAGTCAGATAATTCTTGTAGGGCTATCTCATTTTTTTAAATTTTTGAGTCTCTTTCTTCTTCTCTCTGTTGTGCCTCAAGTTGCTTGTCTTCTATTTCACTAATCCTCTCTTCTATCTGACCTGTTCTATTAGCTAAGCTTGTTACTTCGTTTTTCAGCTCGTGAATTGAGTTTTTCATCTCTGTTTGATTTGTTTTTATAGTTTCAATTTCCTTGGACATATATTCTTTGTGTTCATGGAGTTGTTTTCTGAGCTCCCTATATTGCCTTTCTGTGTTTTCTTGTATATCTCGGAGGATTTTTAGGATTTCTATCTTGAATTCTCTGTCACTTAGCTCCAAGGTTTCCAATATATTAAATTTTTTCTCCATAGATTTTTCCTCATCTAGCTGTGTTACCTCTCTTTCTTTTGTATCCATGATATTCGATTTTCTCTTCCTTAATGGCATCTGAGGGTGGTTTTGTTGATAGTATTAATGAGATTTAATAAAGAATAAAAAGTTAAAAAAAATAAAAAAATAACAAATCGAAAAGAGTTGTTTTTTTTTAAAAAAATTAATAATGAAATAAAGAAAAATAAAATAAAATAAAAATTTTTTAAAAAAGGAAATTATTCCGCCCCTCTTTTTTTCCTCTCCTCTCCTCTCCCCTCTTTCTTGAGAAAATCTTGTGGTGGACTGTGAGTTATAACAAACAATGCCTGTGATGGAGGGCCTGATTTGGGGAAAAGTAATAAAGGGGCAAAAAAGAGAGAAAGAAAAAAAAAAAAAAAAAGGAAAAAAAAAAAGAAAAAAGAAAAGAGCGTATGGACCCACAAAAAGCAAATAAGGAAAAAATTTGGGTCAAGAATAAAATGATTTGCTTTTAGGTGTTGGTTTTCTAAGAGTTATGATGAGAGGAATAAGAGGAAAATGGAAAAATGGGGGGACAAATTAAAAACTTACTATTGTATTTAGTGGAACAAGAACTAGATAATATGGAGAGCCAGGGATGGGAGCACTGCTAGTGAGTTAAAAAGGTGAAGTAAAAACCCCCCAAAATGCCACAAACATAGGTTTGAGTCCCAGATAAGATAATTTGTTTGTTATTGAGGTTTGAATGAGAGGAGATGTAAAGGAGAAAGGAAGAAACTAATATAGAGGGAGAAAAGAAAGAGAGAGAGAGAAAAAAAGAGGGAACCACTAAAAGAAGAAAAAAGAAAGGAGAGAGAGAGAGAGAGTTAAGGGTTTTGGAGTGCAACCCTCATAGAGAGAAAGGAAGAGAAGAGAAATGATAATGGGAGATGTAACACTTATGGGTAGTGTAGTTCAGGGAGAGGAGAGAGTAAGACCGGTAGAGAGTTAATCGGCCAATTTGGAGGAGGAAAAAAAAGTATCAAGAATGAAGATAAGAGAAACAAACGAACAAATATAATAAAATGGGATAGGTTATAAAGTCTGCAGATTATTCTTGATTTTGAGAGGTTATCTTCTTGCTTTTTCTTTTCTCTCCCTCTTCCTGGTCGGTGACTCTGTACCCCGGGTTCTGCCCCTTTGGCACGCTCAGGTAGAGGTTTGCAGTTGATAAGTCTCTATGGCAATGTATGTATTGTGCTTTATTCTCGTTGGGAGTCGAGGCTCATTAGCATTTATAGGCTCCGACAGTGAGAGAGTCCGTGTTCCTGGAGCCTTTCTCCTAGTCTTTCCTTCCTCAATTAGTAGCCTGATAGCCCAGGTATGGGGTTGCTGCTGCCTCTGCCTGGATAGTAAGAGGCTCAAATTGCTGGCAACTCCCCACTCTATTTCCACTCAGCACAGGGCTCTGGGTAAGGCTCAGTCAGTCAGAGCTGCTAGCATAATCAGGCGAGCTTTCCGCCCACTCGAACACCTCTGGCTCTGCCACTCTATCCGGTAACACAAGCGGGCGCCCACTTCCGGGGCGCTTGGAAGAAACTCTCACTCACTGTCTGCAACCAGGATATCCGGCCAGCGGTCTCACGCTCTGAGTGAAACCCCCAACCGCAGGGAAAAGTTGCAGCGTTGGAATTGAGTCTTGCTCCGTCCCCGTGTGCGGCTTTTGCAAGGCGCTGGGGCGGCCCGAGATTCCGCTTTGGCCCACACAAAGGCCCCTGACTCTGCCCCTCTCTGCGATAACACGGGCGCGCACTGCCGAGGCACTCGGAGGAATCGCTCACTCCTTATCTGCGCGCGCAAACCAGGATATGAGGCTGGCTGCAGTTCCCTCTGAGTGAAACAGCCTCCAGCACGGAAAATCTCCACCGTTGGGATTAGTTCTCACTCCCTCCCATGCGTGGCTTTCCCAGGGCGCTGGGGCTGCCCAGAGACTCTGCATTCAGCCCACAGAAAGGCCTCTGACCCTGCCTCTCCATGGGGCAACACGGGCACCCACTTCCACGGCTTAGGAAGAAATCTCTCTTCCACTAACTGCGCACCGACCAGGAGACCGGGTAAAATGGCCTCTCCGCTTGTCTTTCTTTGTTTGGGTTTGGCGCGAGTGTTAGCTTGTATTGCCTGGGTTGCCACAGGATCAGATTTTCCTCGGCTTGGATCTCTGAGCCACAGCCTGGTTCGGCCGTTTTTGCTGCGGCGGCCTGGATCTATTCACCCCCTTTGCCCGCCTCAGTTTCTATATTCACAGTTACCAGAAAAAGACGCCCTGTTTAGGTTAGTGAGGAAGGCGGAGCATTTCTTACTCCCTATTTCCTTCGGGGTTTGGTTATATATTTAGCCAATTTTTCACTCAATCATACCTTTGGGTGTATTGCGAAGAATCTGGAAGCTCCAAGTATAGGTTTTTCTGTTTCTGGTTGAAGATCTTGTTGAGTTTTGGGGGAGATTTATCGGTATCGCTTCCTACTCCGCCATTACTCTCGCAATTTCTCTTTTTACATTTTCCTGATGTTGTTTTTGTGGCCCAACATATGGTCAATTCTTTAGAATGATCGATGTACACTGGAAAAAAATGTATACTCAATCACTTTGGGATGAAATGTCCTGTAGATGTCTATCATATCCAGGTGCTCTAGTGTTTTGTTTAAGGCCACTATGTCTTTGTTGATTCTCTGTTTGGATGACAGATCTAGAGCCATCAGTGGTGTATTGAGGTCTCCAAGTATGATTGTATTTTTGTCAGTTTTTGTTTTAAGGTCAATAAGTAGTTGTCTTATATATTTTGGTGCATATATATTAAGAATTGTTATGTCTTCTTGATTTAGTGTCCCCTTAGCCATTATGAAATGGCCATTTTTGTCTCTGAGTACTTTTCCTGTCTTGTAGTCAGCATTATCAGATATGAGTATTGCTACGCCTGCTTTTTTTTGCATGTTATTTGCTTGGAGTATTGTTTTCCAGCCTTTCACTTTGAATTTGTTTTTATCCTATTTACTTAGATGAGTTTCCTGTAGGCAGCATACAGTTGGATTTTCTTTTTTAATCCATTCTGCTACTCTGTGCCTTTTTATTGGTGAGTTTAATCCATTTACATTTATTGTAATTATTGACACTTGTGAGTTCCCTATTGACATTTTATAGATTGCTTTCTGTTAGTTTTGTGTTTTGTTTGATCCTTCTCTTTCATTTTTCTATCTTTTGTTTTTATTTGGTTGTATTCCATACATCTTTCCTCTGTTGCTATCTTTTTCAAATCATGTGCTTCTGTGGTGGTTTTTTCAATGGTGGTTACCTTTAAGTAATGAAAAGGGTTCCTACCCTGTTCATTATAGTGTACTATTTTGTGGGTACTTTTGCACTCCATCGTCCTTTGCTACTGTTAATCTCCATCCTCTCCCCCCCCCTTTCTTTTTGTTGTTGTCACACTTTAACTTTAGTTTTATTTTGTTCTTCTTGGTGCTTTTACTTCTGGCTTTGGTTTTTTTTTTTGTTGTTGTTCTTTGTATCTGATTGGAGAACCCCCTTTAGTAATTCCTGGAGTGGGGGTTTTCTGATGATAAATTCCCTCATCTTTTCTGTATCTGTGAATGTTTTTATTTCTCCTTCATATTTGAAGGATAGCTTTGATGGGTATAGTATTTGTGGCTGAAAGTTCCTCTCTTTCAGGACTTTAAATATTGGGGTCCACTCTCTCCTAGCTTGCAGAGTTTCTGTTGAGAAATCTGATTATAATCTAATGGGCCTTCCTTTATATGTTGTATTCTTCTTTTCCCTGGCTGCCTTGAGAATTTTTTCTTTGCCGTTGGTTTGTGCCAATTTCATTATGATGTGCCTTGGAGTAGGTTTGTTGGGGTTAAAAAAACTCGGAGTTCTGTTTGCTTCTTGAATTTGAGGCTTTAGTTCCTTCCACAGGCTTGGGAAGTTCTCATCTATTATTTGTTTGAGTATGTTCTCCATTCCACTTTCTCTCTCTTCTCCCTCTGATATACCTATTATTCTTATGTTATTCTTTTTGATGGAGTCAGATAATTCCTGTAGGGCTATCTCATTTTTTTTAATTTTTGAGTCTCTTTCTTCTTCTCTCTGTTGTGCCTCAAGTTGCTTGTCTTCTATTTCACTAATCCTACCTTCTATCTGGCCTGTTCTATTAGCTAAGCTTGTTACCTCATTTTTCAGCTCATGGATTGAGTTTTTCATCTCTGTTTGATTTGTTTTTATAGTTTCAATTTCCTTGGAAATATATTCTTTGTGTTCATTGAGTTGTATTCTGAGCTCCCTAAATTGCCTTTCTGAGTTTTCTTGTATATCTCTGAGTATTTTTAGGATTTCTATTTTAAATTCTTTGTTGTTTAACTCCAAGGTTTCCAATATATTAAATTTTTCTTCATATATTTTTCCTCATCTATCTGTGTTACCTCTGTTTCTTTTGTATCCATGATATTCGATTTTCTCTTCCTTAATGGCATATGAGGGTGGTTTTGTTGATAGTATTAATGAGATTTAATAAAGAATAAAAAGTTAAAAAAATAAAAATAAAAAATTGAAAAATTGGTTTTTTAAAAAATTAATAATTAAAGAAAAATAAAATTAAAATTAAAAAAAAAGAAAATTATTCCCCCTCTCCTTTTTTCCTCTCCTCTCCCCTCTTTTTTGAGAAAATCTTGTGGTGTACTGTGAATTATATTGTACTAAATCGAATAAACAATGCCTGTAATGGAGGGCCTGAATTGGGGAGAAGTAATAAAGGGGGGGAAAAAAAGGGGGGTATGACCCACAAAAAGCAAATAACGAAAAAGTTTGGGTCATGAATAAAATGGTTTGCTTTTAGGTGTTGGTTGACTAAGAGTTATGATGAGAGGAATAATAGGGAAACAAGAAAATGTGGGGACAAATTAAAAAATTACTATTGTATTTAGTGGAACAAGAACTAGATAAAATGGAGAGCCAGGGATGGGAGCACTGCTAGTGAGTTTAAAAGGTGAAGTAAAAACCCCCCAAAATGCCACAAACATAAGTTCGAGTCCCAGATAAGATAATTTGTTCGTTATTGAGGTTTGAATGAAAGGAGATATAAAGGAGAAAGGAAGAAACTAATATAGAGGGAGAAAAGAAAGAGAAAGAGATAAAAAGAGGGAACCACTAAAAGAAGAAAAAAGAAAAAAGAGGAGAGTGAGAGAGAGAGAGTTTAGGGTTTTGGAGTGCAACCCTCATATAGAGAAAGGAAGAGGAAAGAAAAGATAATGGGAGATGTAACACTTATGGGTAGTGTAGTTCAAGGAGAGGAGAGAGTAAGACCAGCAGAGAGTTAATTGGCCAAATTGGAGGAGGAAAAAAAATATCAAGAATGAAGATAAGAGAAACAAACGAACAAATATAATAAAATGGGATAGGTTATAAAGTCTGCAGATTATTCTTGATTTTGAGAGGTTATCTTCTTGCTTTTTTTTTTCTCTCCCTCTTCCTGGTTGGACACTCTGTACCCCGGGTTCTGCCCCTTTGGCACGCTCAGGTAGAAGTTTGCAATTGATAAGTCTCTATGGTGATGTCATGTATTGTGCTTCAGTCTCGTTGGCAGTCGAGGCTCATTAGCATTTATAGGCTCTGGCAGTGAGAGAGTCTGTGTTCCTGGAGCCTCTCTCCTAGTCTTTCAATCCTCAATTAGTAGCCTGATAATCCAACTATGGGGTTGCTGCTGCCTCTGCCTGGATAGTAAGAGGCTCAAAGAGCTGGCAACTCCCCACTCTATTCCCACTCAGCACAGGGCTCTGGGTAAGGCTCAGTCGGTCAGAGCTGCTAGCATAATCAGGCAGGGCTTCCGCCCACTCAAAGACCTCTGGCTCTGCCACTCTGTCCGGTAACACGGGCGGGTGCCCACTCCTGGGGCGCTTGGAGTAAACTCTCACTCTATCTGTGCACAGACCAGGATATCAGGCTGGCAGTCTCACACTCTTAGTGAAACTCTTGCCCACACGGAAAAGTTCCAGCGTTGGAATTGGCTCTCGCTCCCTTCCCATGCATGGCTTTTTCAGGGTGCTGGGCAGCCTTGAGACTCCGCTTTTGGCCCACACAAAGGCCCCTGACTCTGCCCCTCTGTGGGATAACACGGGTGCGCACTGCCGAGGCACTTGGAGGAATCTCTCGCTCACTATCTGCGTGCGCAGACCAGGATATCAGGCCAGCCGCCTCAGGATATCAGACCAGCCGCCTCATTCTCTGAGTGAAACCCCTGCCTGCACGGAAAAGTTCCAGCATTGAAATTGGCTCCCGCTCCCTCCCCTTGTGCGGCTTTTTCAGGGTGCTGGGGCGGCCCGAGATTCCGCTTTTGGCCCACACAAAGGCCTCTGACTCTGCCCCTCTGTGGGATAACATGGGGTCCCACTCCTGAGGTGCTGGGAGGAATCTCTTGCCTACTTTCTGTGCGCACCGACAAGGATATCAGGCCGGCCGCCTCACACTCTGAGTGAAACCCCCACCCGCACGGAAAAGTTCCAGCATTGGAATTGGCTCTTGCTCCCTCCCCGTGCGTGGCTTTTTCAGGATGCTGGGGTGGCCCAGAGATTCCGCTTTCAACCCACACAAAGGCCCCCGACTCTGCCTCTCTGTGGGGTAACACAAGCGCCAACTGCTGAGGCACTCGGAGGAATCTCTCGCCCACTATCTGTGTGCGCCGACCAGGAGATCGGGGAAAATGGCTGCCCCACTTGTCCTTCTTTGTCTGGGTTTGGCGCGAGTGTTAGCTTGTATTGACTGGGTTGCCACAGGCACAGTTTTTCCTCGGCTTGGATCTCCGTGCCAAAGCCTGGTTCAGCCGATTGTACCCAGCCTAGATCTTTTCACCCCCTTTGCCCGCCTTAGTTTCTATATTCTCCGTTCCCAGTGAAAGCAGCCCTATTTAGGTTAGTGAGGAAGGTGGAGCATTTCTTACTCCCTATTTCCTTCAGGGTTTGATTATATATTTAGCCAATTTTTCACTTGACCATACCTTCAGGTGTATTGCAAAACATCTGGAGGCTCCAAGGATAGGATTTTCTGTTTCTGGTTGAAGATCTTGTTGAGTTTTGGGGGAGATTTATTGGTATCGCTTCTTACCACACCATTACTGTGACCTGATGTATATCTTAACCAGTTGTTTTTATTAAACACAAGATAGAAAAGAAGCCACATTGAATATACTGAAGTATAGTTATTACTGATATATTAAAGCACTGTTGTTTTTTATGAGCTTTAGTGAAAGAGCAGAAACAGTAAGAATCATTGTAGCTATGTTACTGGAAGCTCCTTAGAAAAAAGGAAGCCCTGGAAAAAATAATGTAACTTCTTTTTATTTTTTTTTTCATTTCTTTTTTTATCTTTTTTTCTCTCTCTCTTTTTCTTTTTGACTTTGGCAATAAGATTTTTTCAAAGTTGAAATAGAAGATTGTTCACTGGTTTCCAATCTCTTAGTCTGCTCTATCTCACCAAGGAAAAAATCCAGTCTTGTCTTCAATAAGCCTAGTACAAAAATCAAAGTCCAGATATTTTTGCCATGGGTTAGCCCAGGGGTTGAGAACCTATGGCTTGTGAGCCAGATGTGGCTCTTTTGATGGCTGCATCTGGTTCACAGACAAATCCTTAATAAAAAAAAAATAATAATGTTAAAAAAATAAAACATTCTCATGTATTACAATTTATTCATTTCCTACCGCTCATGTTCATGGTTGAGGGTGGCTGGAGCCAATCACAGCTGTCCTCCAGGACAACACCAAATTTTTATTGGATAATGCGTAATGTACACGGGTCATTATATGGCTCTCATGGAATTACATTTTAAAATATACGGCGTTCATGGCTGTCTCAGCCAAAAACGTTCCCGACCCCTGGGTTAGCCTATATTTGATTTACATTTAGCTATAAGTGAAATGGCACAACATGGAATGAAAAACCAAGAATATATTAGAAGGATAAATAATAATAGCATCTATCATATTATACTCCAATATCTAAGATCTGCAACTTGAACAATAGTTGTTATTGGAAAACAAAGGACTAAAAGAAAAACTCTAGATATAGCCCATTGGTTTCATGTGTTGTAACTAGGGTATAGTCAGTTCCTCTTTCCATTTACTTACTTACTTACTTATTTATTTATTATTTTTATTATTTATTTATTTATTTATTTATTTATGTTTTTTAAGTGAGAGGAGAGGAGACAGACTCCCATATGCGCCCTGACTGGGATCCACACAGCAACCCCCTTTTGGGGCTGATGCTGGAACCAATTGAGCTATTTTTGGTGCTTGAGGCTGACACTTAGACCAACCAAGCTATGCTCAGTGTTTAAGGCAGACACTTGGACCGATTGAGCTACTGGCTGTGGAAGGGGGAAAGGAAGAGAAGGGAGAGAGATAGGTAGAGAGAAGCAGTTGGTCACTTCCCTTGTGTGACCTGTCGAGAATTGAATCTGAGACATCCATACACTAGGCCGATACTCTATCCACTGGGCCTTCTCTTTCTAGCAGACCACGTGAATACTGAATATGCTATTGGTTACTAATAGCTTTCTGGTTCTCTGAACAGTTATGTATTAAGATAGTAAAAGAAAGATTCTTCCCTACCCAATTCAGAAAATAATTAGTTGGCATTTCTCAATTTATTTATAGTATCTGTTATAGATATGCTATGGTTATAAAATCAGAATTGGGATAACAATTAATAACAAATAGGCTGGCCCTGACCAGATAGCTCAGTTCATTTAGCTTTAGTAATTGTAGCTTTTAGTTATAAACAATAGGTTTAATGATTAATGCAAGTAAAAAACCTTGTTCCAGGAGCTGGATACATGAATGAGTCTATGTAACTTGATAAGCTGTCAGAGGAGTAGGGGATTGAGGAGCTGAATGAAAAAAGGTGGGTGCAATAGTCTTAAATAAGTCTTTCTTGCCTGTTTAATTCTTTCTTGCAGTGCAATTTTTCTGTCAAAGGGCTACAAAGAACTTTCAAATTTTGCAAAAGTATGAAAAAATCAGATACAATGCTCTTCTTGAGTAAAATCAGGTTACTTATTATTATTGAACATTTTATAATATTTTTCCATTAAT
Source organism: Saccopteryx bilineata (assembly GCF_036850765.1). Lineage (NCBI taxonomy): Eukaryota > Metazoa > Chordata > Mammalia > Chiroptera > Emballonuridae > Saccopteryx > Saccopteryx bilineata. Next base: position 204,329,451 of record NC_089494.1, read on the forward strand.
AATATTTTCATTATATAACATTTTTAAAATTAAGATAGCAAAATTTTAAAAATGTAGACAATAATAGATGTCCTAAGACTTGGCATTATGGAAATTTTTTCCATATGCTTTGTATAAATTTTCAAACACGTTCAAGAATTTGATTTCCTGTGAAGCTACAACAAAGTATAATTGCTAAGTTTTCTTTTTGTTTGTTTGTTTGTTTTAATCTTTTTCTCTTATTTTGAAGTTGGAAACGGAGAGGCAGTCAGACAGATTCCTGCATGCGCCCAACCAGGATCCACCCGGCATGCCCACCAGGGGTCAATGCTCTGCCCATCTGAGGCGTCGCTCTGTTAAAACCAGAGCCATTCTAGCACCTGAGGCAGAGGCCACAGAGCCATCCTCAGAGCCCGGGCCAACTTTGCTCCAATGGAGCCTTGGCTGAAGGAGGGGAAGAGAGAGACAGAGAGGAACGAGAGGGGGAGGGGTGGAGAAGTAGATGGGTGCTTCTCCTGTGTGCCCTGGCCGGGAATTGAACCCGGGACTCCTGCACGCCAGGCTGACACTCTTACCATTGAGCCAACCGGCCAGGGCCTAACTTCTAAGTTTTAATTCATTTTTTTTTTTCTTTTTTTTTTCTTTTTTTTTCTTTTTCTTTTTTTTTTTTTTTTTTCTTTTTTCTGAAGCTGGAAACAGGGAGAGACAGTCAGACAGACTCCCACATGCGCCCGACCGGGATCCACCTGGCACGCCCACCAGGGGCGACGCTCTGCCCATCAGGGGGTGATGCTCTGCCCATCCTGGGCGTCGCCATGTTGTGACCAGAGCCACTCCAGCGCCTGAGGCACAGGCCACAGAGCCATCCCCAGCGCCCGGGCCATCTTTGCTCCAATGGAGCCTTGGCTGCGGGAGGGGAAGAGAGAGACAGAGAGGAAAGCGCGGCGGAGGGGTGGAGAAGCAAATGGGCGCTTCTCCTGTGTGCCCTGGCCGGGAATCGAACCCGGGTCCTCCGCACGCTAGGCCGACGCTCTACCGCTGAGCCAACCGGCCAGGGTAATTCATTTTATTAATAAGATGAAAGGATTTCACTTACCAAAATATTAATATTTACTATGCCATATAGGTAAATACCTATCTAGAAATCATTTTTCCCCTTTTTATTAAGAAAAAAGTCAGTGCTCTCATTTTGCACCTAACTATTCTTTCCTGTTTTATCTCCCTCTTAATTGTAGTAACTATAACCAAAATCCTCCAAATATACCTATACTTTATATATATAAATAGTGTATCTATTTTAAATATATTACCCAAAATATGTTCATTTCTAATGTTTGAGGTAGATTATAAATAGAGATTATATTTAATCTCCAAAATTTTCAAAATAAAAAAAATCTACGTTTAGTCCTCATATGCCAAATTTTCTAACCTTCTCTGGGATTTAAGATCAAATTAACAATTGAGTCATAGTTGCCATGGGACCAACAAGAGCCCAGGTTAAAAATTACTATCAACAGATGAATGCCACTATTTTCCAAATAGTTAAAAATCATGTTTCCCCATGTAGATGTGAAAGCTTTTCCTATAAATCAGGGATCCACATTTATTTTAGATCTTAGTAAGTATTCATGGTCTTTCCTCATGCTGCTCAAACTCACTGTTCAATTTGGAGCCAAAAGAAACCCCAACTGATAACCTGTCCAGATAGCTCAGTTGGTTAGAGCATCTTCCCAAAACTTAGAGGTTGCTGGTTTGATCCCGGCCAGGGCTCATAGAGGAACAAGTCAATGTTCCTGTCTCTCTCTCCCTTCCTGTCTCTATAAGCAATAAAATAAACATTTAAAAAAAGAAAAAGAAGCAGCCCCAACTACTTTCCTCCACTACCAAGAAAAGAGAGGTTGATCAAGACCCAACCCTCCTCTAGCCATAATTTTCAGAATCCATTCTTCTTTCTTCCTCCTTTTATGGTTAGTAAGTAGGAGGAGAGAGTTACCTACATTACTCCCATTAACTTTTGAGTCCCCAAATTCTCTGTTATAGAGACCTGACAGTTTGTCCTTATCTCTGACACAGAGCCAGTCACACTGATGCTATGCAGCCACAATTGGACTGGACGTGTACATACCTCAAGCCCACACACATCCTTCACTCCATTGTTTCTTTTCTATTGTTAACCTGATTACTGTTCTTTTAATAGAACAGAGAGGAGAGAAAAGCTATAAACAGATATTGAGAAAGTCACCAGGTTATGGGAAGCTATAGTTTTTGTTGTTCTTAATTAAAAGAAGAGAACAAGGTATTAACTATGCAAAGACCAAAGGGACCTCTATATACCCTAAGACCATAAATATTTAAGTAGATTCCTCCCTCCCTGACTCTGCAACAACATATGCCAGTGTCTCCTTTAGTTCATAAGAGCTGATCCCTCCTGTGGTTCAGGAGCACCTGAAGTCTCTGTGTGGTGATTAGTAGATTTCGTGCAGCCCCGGGCCTGACTCCAATCATTTCCTCCTTGAAAATTGCTGAGCCTTGATGCAGTTGCACAGCCCAGAGAAGGCCTTGTGACTGGGACTTAGTCCTCATTACAGCCCAAAGACTTTAGGAGATTGTTTGCGTGGCTGGAACATCTTCCTTGCGGGTGGCTAATTAGTGCTTCCCCAGGGCTTCTGCTCTGTGAATACTTGAGGGTAATCATCGCAGGCTATCTGCGTGGGGGGTGTATCGAAGCAATTTTACCAAGTCAACTGACAACAGCTTGAAGTAATATTAGCCCTGTTACATGAAGACAAGTGCTCTCCACCCAATGAAGACAGAGACTGGCATCACTCAATAAATCACGGCAGCATCCTTGAAAGCTTAGCATTGGTTTCGAGCCATTAATTTCAGCAAGATATTTTGACAGGATGTTTTGAGAGCATGAGAGCATGCTCATTCTTGAGCTAAGTTATAAAGAGCAAATTTTCCTAGCTACCAACCTGGCAACTCATTTAACACCTAGAGTAATCAAATAAATCTTTTGACATTTTTTCATCTGAGTCTTATTACTCAGTATAAAGAGAATAACTTTCCTTTAAGAATATACTATAAATGCCTATCTAGCCTCTACCTTCATAGAATTGCTTGAAGTTTCAGAAACACTGAATACTTGGATAGAACTTGGCATACATGAAAGGTCCTTCTATTGGTCAAATACTGAGAAAGGTAACCAAAATTGTCACTTAATGACCAAAGAAGTTCATCCAGAAAACTGAAAGTGAAATTTAGGAAAATAAACTTATGTGTTAAAGGTGAGAGCAGTATTACAAGGGCAATAACCAACCAGAATCTTGCATTTGATTCTATGAAACCACAAAAGATCTTTTGTTCCACATGCAGATGTCATACTATCAATAGGCACTCTAATAAGTATTGTAATATAAAACATTTCAGAGAATAACATAGGAAAGATATACTATTTCAGAAGGTCTCATGACATTTCTAAAACAGCCAGTTCTCATGTCATGAAACACTTAATGACAGTGAGCACTCTCCATACCATGAAATAATGATAATTTTAGTGGAAAATAATTAGAGGTCTGTAAAGAAATCAGAGAAACAAAATAAAAATCTATTGTCTGTCTGCCTATCTTCTATATTAAAAAATGTGATGAGATGCTAATTTTAGAGATTTTAAAAGTGCTAAGTACCTATCAAAATAATTTATAAATATTTTCATTTAAGGAAAGATCTGATAGCCCTGTAGCTATTTCTTTAAAATGGTATAAGACAATCCACATTACTTGTTACAATTAAATGGGAAAAAAATTATTTAAAATCTAAAACTTTTCTTTGAAATGCTAGGTTCTGAAATTAAACAAAAACACTATCGGTTTCAATTTTTAAACAAAAATAATAAGTGTTTGTATTCTAAGGAGTCTACAAGTAGGAGATACCTTAACTTTAGTCCCATATTTTATAATATAAATGCAATGAAGCATGATTGAAACAAAGATGAGGCAAGTGATTGCCCAAATCTAAGCAATATGTACTAATTTAGTGGTGAAAAGAGTAGGACTTTGAAAGCTTTGTAGAATTAACACAGTGCTAAGATGACTGAATGGCTTTGATGAATTTAAGATATATGTAAGTATGATAAAATTAATTTTATGAGATTATATTTAGTCATATTAGGTCTGCAAAATTCTTGTACATACCCAAAAGTCCTTCACAAGGTATTTTGCCCTATAAAATGGGACTTAAAAATTTTGTTTTATTTTGCCATAATAATTGTATATAAGTTAATTAGGAAAATAAAATTTAAATATACCAAGTTTTGGGTTTTATATTTTTTTTCATAAAATAGATATAGTTACTCTTTAATGTGTTATCTATTTTTTATATATTTTTTGTCTTTTCAGAAAGAAAAATAGGCCTGACCTGTGGTGGCACAGTGGATAAAGCATCGACCAGAAATGTTGAGTTTGCTGGTTCGAAACCCTGGGCTTGCCTGGTCAAGGCACATATGGGAGTTGATGCTTCCTGCTCTTCCACCTGCCCTTCTCTCTCTCTCTCCTCTCTCTAAAATGAATAAATAAAGTATTTTAAAGATTTTTTTAAAAAGAAAAAGAATTTTGAATTTGTCATTTATTCTTCCAGATGCCAAATAAGAAAGCTTTCCTTCAGATTTCTAAACAAGTAACTTTTGAACACAAAGGACATGCATATTGCTTTATTTTAAAATATATTTGCAAAAACTTTCTATAATATTTTCCTTAATATAAAAAAATTTTAAACTAAGATAAATTTACATTTGGAAATCAATATTCACATAACCTTGATTTCTTAGCTTCTTGAGTTTTTAATACCATTGCTCATGTTGACAACATCTGGGACCTCCTCCACCTGCACCAATAATGCATAAGGGGCACAAGATATGTGGGACTAGTAAAGGGTCCTTCACTGAATGCCTTCACTTTATCTATATTATCATAAACATGCAAATTTTTTCAGAAATAGATGACTAGTGATTCAGATAACAGTGGCTGTAGCACTTAGATTTCTTTCAGTTCTTTACAAATCTTCATCACTACTAAATCCTAAAGAAGTTAATAACCAAGTACATGTAGTGTTCTTTTTCCATCTGATTTTTGTTTATATTCTATTAAATTTTCCACTGATTGCCCGGTGCCATTAAAAGCCAGATCTTTCTTTCACTTTCGGCAGATTAATTTATGTAGCTGTATTTGCTGAATATGCATTTTATAACTGTGCTTTGGACTGAAATGCATAAAAAATATCAATAGAACTAAAAAATATCACTTTAATTGACAGTTTTATGAGAAAGCTATTATTTTATTGCAGGATCAGTTGCTTGTTTCATTACATATTACCAAATAAGCCAAAGATACACAAATCTCATTAAAAACTTATGTCTTAGAAGACTTCTTTATTATTCAAAAGACTTAATTTAGAAATCGAACACATTTTGAAATTAAACTCAGAATTCATAAGTAGAAATATTTTTTATCCTTTCTTTTTTGTTTTGATTTCCAGAAACTCCAAAAATTTGCCATTAAGCACAGATGAAATAGACTTGGATACACTTTTAATAGAAACTGTAGTCTTGCAAGAAATAAACTACTTTCAACTGTGAATTTCACATAAATTTAAATTTTCACTTTGTTTTGAAAGAACAGATGATAATTTAGTAGCAGATTTCTCCTCCAAATGCAAGTATTTTAAGTGCATTTCACCTCTTTCATGCTTTTTAAATTTTCTAGAATTCTTATTTTAATTATAAATTCCTTATGTTTTTATTTATTGATCTCCATAGTTGAATTTTTGTTTGAAGCAAGATAATATCTTATTTTAGATGTGGCCATATGTTACAATTTGGGGGGGGACCATCCCAGATTATATCTATTGTTCTGGCATCCATCCAGTTAGCATTTTTTTACTGAACGTTATAGTTTTAAAAATAAGTATTGCTATTAATGGATGCATAAAATAAAGCAAAACAGCTAATACTTATACTTAGTTCTAGCTCTTGTCATGATCTCACCAAGTAATTTGTGAGAAGAATGTGCAGCAACATTGTGGTTAAATTGAAAAGATGATCAACAGTAACATGAAATCCCCAATATTTTCTACATGCCATACAGCAAACAGCTCCCTTTCAAGGACAACATACTGAGCACTCAAAAATAGAATTTAAGTTGAAAGTCCAACAGCTAGGGGCAACTAATACCTTCTGGTTTTAGATGGCAGTAGGGAAAGTATTTAATATGGCTATACCAGACATCCCATTTAGGGTTTTCTCCAACTGATTTGTGGCCTACACCATAGACTGGAAGATGCATAAAGTTATCAGGTCATCATTAGGTGAGGTCAGAGGAAAGTCACAGGATAGCTGTGCATACAACTAGCCTGGATGGCAATCTGTGTAGGAAATAGAAGCTGAGTAAGCCTGCTGTTGAGTATATAGAGTTGTATTGTCCAACAGGTACTCACTAGTCATGATTATTTAAATTTAAATTAATAGTAAATAAAATGTAAAATTCAGCTTCTCAATCACCCCAGGCCCATTACATGTGCACAATGGCCATGTTTAGCTAATGGCTACAGTATTGGATAGTGTGGAGATAGAACATTTCTATCATTGCCCAAATTTCTATTGAACAAGTTTGATATAGTATGCAACCTTTCACTAGTTTTGCAATTTATTGTACGTTGAAATCTATAAGTATTTATTTTACTTTTTAGTGAGCATTTGTATTTTGTAATAAACTCTTTTACAGTAATGGGCTCAATACAATCGGAGTGCAGGCCCTGGCCGGTTGGCTCAGTGGTAGAGCATCGGCCTGGCGTGCAGGAGTCCCGGGTTCAATTCCCGGCCAGGGCACACAGGAGAGGTGCCCATCTGCTTCTCCACCCCTCCCCCTCTCCTTCCTCTCTGTCTCTCCCCTCCTCTCCCGCAGCCAAGGCTCCACTGGAGCAAAGTTTGCCCGGGAGCTGAGGATGGCTCTGTGGCCTCTGCCTCAGGCACTAGGATGGCTATGGATACACAGAGCGATGCCCCAGAAGGGCAGAGCTTCGCCCCCTGGTGGGCGTGCCGGGTGGATCCCGGTCGGGTGCATGTGGGAGTCTGTCTGACTGCCTCCCTGTTTCCAGCTTCGGAAAAATACAAAAAAAAAAAAAAAAAAAAAAAAAAAAATCGGAGTACGTTGGGCTGAAATGTTAGGAACTATATTTCTCTAAGGAAAGTTGATGAGAAACATGTAACTTTCACAAAAAATTGTTGACATTTGTCATCCACCATGGGAGCCATGGTGATGCCACTGATACCTGAAAACCATAAAAAAAAATCTGGTTAAAAGCACTAACACTTAGTAATAGTTTTTAAATTAATGCATTTTAAGACTATTGTAATCTACACAGCTGAAAAAGTTGCATTTTATATAACTTTAATAACAATTGTGTGTCTAAACTAATGTAGCTCATTTTCAATTCTAAGTTATCTTGTGTATATAATCAAAGTGAAGAGCAGTTATCATTAATACATCATTGGTTCCAATGCAGAAGAATTTTGCAAACAGGAAAATGATGACAGAGTCTGAATTAGTTCATTTGATACATGGATCAGTAATGCATTTATCTTTATCGCTTACTAGAGAGTATATACCACAATTTGTTAATTCATTCACCTATTTATAAATATCTGTATTAACTCCTGAGTTTAGACTTGATGAATAAAAATTTTCTTGTACAAATCTTTTGTAGACAGACATTTTTATATCTCTTCAATAAATACCTAAAAGTGTAATTGCAATGTTTTAGGGTAGATGTGCTTTATGACTATACTCTCACCATCAATGTATGAAAGTTCCAGTAGCTTTTATCATCTGTATATTGTATTGTTTGCTCACCACTCCAAATCAAGTCTCCTCCCATCATTATTTATTCCTCTTTCTCTTTCTCCCATCCTCCTTTTCCTCTTGTAGTCACCATACTGTCTATGTTTATGTGTGGGGGGTTTTCTTGCTTAATTCCTTTACCTTTTTCACATAGCCCTCTAACCTCCACCCCTCTGAGGAATGTCAGTCTGTTCTTTATATCTATGAGTCTGTTTCTATTTCATTTATTAGTTAATTTTGTTTGTTATATTCTGCATATAAGTAAAATTATATAGTATTTGTCTTTCTCTGACTGACTTATTTCACTTAGCATATGAAAGTTCCATTAGTCCCACATCCATAATGACATTTAGTGTTGGTACTCTAGTGGATATAAAATGGAAATCATTGAAAATTTGCATTTCCTTGATAAATAATAATTTTAAGCACTTTTTAAATCCACTTATTGGCTATTTTTTTGTGAAGTGTATGTTTAAGTCTTTTGCCAATTTTTGAATTGGCTTATTCAAATTTTTATTGTTAAAAAGATAAATACTTTACACATTCTAAATATAAGGCCATTTATATTCATTTTCTTACTGGTATATTTTGATAAAGTTTTTTTTATTGTGATGAATCTCAATTTAATATTTTTTTCTTTTATAGTTTTTACTTCTTATGTTTTTTCCAAGAAATTGTTGCTTACTCTGGAGTTGTGAATATATTAAATTATGTTTTCTTCTAGAAGCTTCATGGTTCTAAATTCTACATTTATGTCTTGATCCATTTTAAATTATTTTTTTTGCATGTAAAGAGAGACATAGGAGTTTTCCATACAGATATCCAATTGTTTCAACAGCATTTGTTAAAAAGACCTTTCTCTCCCAACTGAAATTTTCTTTGCATTTTCAAAGATTAATTGATCCTATATATGTGCATCTATTTCAAAACTCTCTATTCTGACCCATTTATTATATTTATCTGTCTGTATTCTAAAATTACACTGTATTTTTTCTTCTAGTTTTATATTAAATCTTGAAGTTAACACCCTGGCCAGTTGGCTCAGTGGTAGAGCGTCGGCCTGGCGTGCAGAAGTCCTGGGTTCGATTCCCAGCCAGGGCACACAGGAGAAGTGCCCATCTGCTTCTCCACCCCCCCCCCCATTACTCTCTGTCTCTCTCTTCCCCTCCCGCAGCCAAGGCTCCATTGGAGCAAAGATGGCCTCGGGCGCTGGGGATGGCTCTATGGCCTCTGCCCCAGGCGCTAGAGTGGCTCTGGTCGCAACAGAGCGAAGCCCCAGAGAGGCAGAACATCGCCCCCTGGTGGGCACAGCGTCGCCCCCTGGTGGGCGTGCCGGGTGGATCCCAGTCGGGTGCATGTAGGAGTTTGTCTGACTGTCTCTCCCCGTTTCCAGCTTCAGAAAAATACAAAAAAAAAAAAATCTTGAAGTTATATAATAAAAGTCTTTAATTTTTATGATTGGTCATTCTACATACTTTGTATCTTCCATATAAATTTAAAATTAGCCTATTTTTTCAAAATAACCTACATGAGTTTATATGTGAATTTTGGAAAAATAACAATGAACCATCCAATCCATGAGTGGGGTACAGTTCTCAATCTCTTAACAAACCAACAGTGGATGCTATCAGATGTACATTGCTATACATTGCCTTCTACCTTTTCTGCACTAGGAGATAGAAACCCTTGAAAACAATAACCCATAACTACTGCCCAATGAATAGATCACAGCTGATATTTAATGAAGCACAAACTCCTGGGTTAAACTCCAAGCTTTGCCACTTATTAGCTGTATCTTTAGGCAAACAACTTAATTTTCCTGTGTTCCAGTTTTCTTATTTGTAAAACAGGGATAATGAAAGCCTCATAAAGTTGTTTTGGGAATTAAATGAGCTAATGCACATGAAGCTTTTAGAATACTGTTTGGTATAGATGAAGCCCATAGTAAATGTTACTTATTATTCTTGCTAATATTTTTATTCTTATTATTTGCTAACTTAATTCTTCTCTCAGTTTATAAGCATGGTAACATCAGAACCATCCTAGAAATATTTAATAATCTTAAATATTGCAAAGAGGATATTCCTTAATACTGCAGTAATAACAGCTTTAGATCTGTTCTTATTAGGTCTTACTTTCTTAAAGGTGACTAAGAAATAGTTTTCAAAGTCTCTTTCAGTACCTCACATTGAAAAAGATGAAGATTATTATTTGAAACCACAATTCACACTTTCACGCTTTTCAGTCAAGCTAACATAAAATCCTTCTTTTGGTGTATTAATGCAATAAAGTCAGGTATTTCTTAGGACCTTACATCAGATCCAGCTGGACAATAAATATTTCCTCTTGGCGACCATACAGCTTCAATGAGACCCATTCAGCATGGGATAAAATAAAATCTACTCTAGTAGAGTAATGAGCAATCGATACAAAAACACTGAGAACTGACGAACATATGAAAAAGTGCCAAAACCAAAAATCCTGCCTTGAGTAAAGAAGAAGCAGTGAATTTGTAAACACAGAAGTTGTCAACATTACTCCATACTGCTTTGTAAGTTGTAAAACGCCCGTGAAGTTGTGCCAAAAGCAAGCATTTCAAATAACAGTTTACATTGTCTCTCTCCATGCATTGACTGTATTTACTGTGCCATGCAAGTAAGCATCCCAGAAATACCAGTGGGCTATCCCAGCTGTACATCTATCTCCCTAAGAGCTCATTCATTTTTTTCTTCTCAAGGTACCTCAAGAATAACATAATAGAAAAATGACAATCCATGAGTTGAATGACAGCACATCTACTAATAAAATTATGATGGAACTGAGGAATTTTCCAAAACATTCATCATGTTTTCAGAATAAAATAATGAATAGAATATCTGTTTAAAAATAGAAAAGCTCCAAAGTGTTACTTGTTTTGTGACTGTGTTAGAGTACCTTTCATCAGATTTTTTTAGTCAAGGCTGTTCTATATGGATACGGTTAATGTCCATTTCCCTACAGGTTTTAATCTCTTAATCTAATCTTTAATGTATGTGCCCTGGCATAGGATATCTGACGTCTTCCTCTCAGTGTTATTCTACAGCATAAACTTGAACAAGACACTAGAACTTCCCTAAGCCTTTGTTGATTCATTTTTGCCATGAAAGTAATAAAGCTTTCCTTAGTATCTTTGTGGAGTAACCATGGGTTTTGGCTAGAAAGTACAGGCATGTGAAAAGTGAGAAATGTAGATACAGAAAACATTTCATTACTTGCACCTGAAAGCAGGCCTCACACCTAGATTGTTGCTTGACACATAGTGACAGCTCAATAAATATTTGCCAATAAATAACTTACTACTAAGGTTTTAGAAAAAAATGAAGTGATTACTTCTATGTTCTGGCAATCTGATATCTTAGCAAAGTCAATGCAACAGTGGGACGGTCATTTAGATAATGCAGACCTAAAAGTAAACTATCATCCAAAACAAAAAGGAGTCTTCTGTTTTTGGATCAATATTCTACATGGATTTAATTTGCAATAACACGACAAGCCACTTTACTTCCAGCAACTGTAAGATCAATATAACTGAGACTCAACAATGAGATATTGGGTCAGATAAAATAAAATAAGGGTTAATCTCACTCACTGAACTATAGAGCTAGTAAGCATAGAAGAGTATGAATAAAGTAAAACTAGGAGATCAGTTTATAGACAGAGGAGCAAAAGGCAGTAGGTCAAGTACCTTTAGCAAAAATTCCAAAATACAGTAAAAACTAGATAGACAATCTGCCAAGTAGGGTAAGCAGCTGGTGGTGATTTAGTGAGAGGCTTTGCCAGCTGTGATCGTCCAAGCACACAGCAGAAGTAGAATAAAAATGAAAAGTGGTAACCAGATGTTCTGGACAGGAAATTCTTACAATTCCTATAAGAACTAGGGACAAAACAGGAGCCAAGTGACTGTAGAAGTGGAAGTATGCCATAAATTAGCCAATAAATGAGGCCCAAGGTAGCAATCCACACTAGGAAATGAGAATAAAACTTACCACTGAACTGAGTCAAGTTTAGCCAATGTGCCACTGCTAAGACCACCTTATTATATGCTTTTAGTGCAGGCCTGGGTGGGACCTTGGGCTGAGGAGAAGCAAGGACCACAGAGGAGAAGGAGTGAGCCCATGTGCTAAGAATAGTAGACCACAAGCTATGACACAGTCTCTTCCAAATGATTTCCAAAAAAAGGAGCTTGTACAAAAGACTGGCTACTACCATGGAAAATAATCAGTTTTCTCTCAAGTATGGGAGGAAAAAATTCAAGAACAAATATCTCCTAATAAGTAAATTTTAAAATCCCTCTCATTTATTTCTCTAAACATTATTATGAAGAATAAAAACAAGTTTACTAAAACCTAGTAACGACATATTTTCAGATACAACAAAGCATAAATCACTCAATAGCTTATTAGCTGACTTATACAGAAATAATGTATTTTTATTCATCCATCCAGTGAAAATAAGTAACTTTGGAGAGTCACTTTATTTTCATAAATAAGAACACAGGCTTTTGAAATAGATTGCCTGGGCTCCGATGCACACTCCATTGACTGGCTGTGTGACCCTGGACGAGTTATATAACCTCTCTGTACCTCAGTTTTCTCATCTGTAAACTAGATGTAACAATAGTACTTAATGACAATAATGTTATTACATTGTTATTGCTATAACAATATAATTATATATATAAACTACTATACATATAATAATATATGTTTACATAACATATAATATGTAAAAGGACTTAGTGTCTGGCACATAGTAATCACCTTACATGTTGGCTATTATTGTTGTTGTTATATATTATCAAATGTTCAATAAATATTTATTGAGTCTCCAATAGGCTATAAGTCACAGGCAGGATTCCCTGGAGACAAATGCTGAAACAGTATTTGATGTGTCAGATATTTACTAGGACTCAGAATAGCTAGAAAGAAGGAGGAGAAAACAGAATATGGTTGAGTGAGATGTTGAACTTTAGTGCAGGCCCAGTAAAGCCTTGGCCAGAGTCACAGAGAGCTTTGAAGTGTACACATTAAAGAAAGGTCTTGGCAGTACATTTCCATGCCTATCACACTAGGTCATGAAGAAGCAAAAATGGAATACTTGGCTTCAAAAGATTCATAGCCAATGGAACAACCATTCAATATTCAATGTGAAACTTTAATAGCAATATATATGAGGATGTATAATACAAATAAAAGCAACCTTCTTAATTTCTTAGACTCCATTGGATAAGATGACAAACTTATACCACTTTTAATATATATTATTAATAAGATACCATACAACAAATATCAAGTTTTATCTTTTATCTAATACATGTTTACTTCCCCTCTAACAAAAAAAAGTACTATGGGGGATGCTATGCAAGATAAAAAGTTGTACATGAAATTGCTCTTTCTGGCAGGACAATGAAAATCTATTAGGTGAAATAATACATGAATCCAAATGTTTTCAATACAAAGTTTATTATAGGTGCCATCTAAATGGTACAATGGCAGATACAATACTGCTTATTTTACAATACTGCTTATTTTACCATCTAAATGTACAATAATTAATGGCTGATTATTGACTGAGCACTGTGGTGTTCTCCAGACTTGCCTGAGCATAAAATTATCCCAGAATCTTTGTGGAAATCTTGGGCACATACCCAAACCATTGTGTTGGGATCTCTGCAGAAGGAATGAAGAATCTTTATTTCAGCTATCTTCCAAGCACCCTAATGACTCATAATTAGTCAAGTTTGGGAAACATTGTCATAGTGGAAACGTAATGGAGAAACATAAAACACCAGAGTAGAGTCTTGGTTCTGTCCCTGCTGACTTAGTGACCTGAGGCACAGGTCTGTCCTTTAAGAGCAAAAGAACACATTGAGATCTGTACCATATTTTGAAATGTTTAATTTTATAAATTAAGTATAAAAATTATTAACTAAAACCTTATCTACCTTACTCATCTTTGCAAAACCATATTACAACAACCTGGAAGGACAGGTTCAAATTTCGATTCTCATCCTCTGGATTCCAGCCCATAGTCTGTCCCTTCCCATCCCCAATTCCTGATCAATGCGAGGGGCCTCAGGTACAGACTCCTGGCCCATGTCCAAGTTCAGTCCGTCTTCTTTGAAAACAGTTGTCTTAGGGGTACATAAGCCAGCTGTCTTATCTTTTTTTTTTTTTTTTTGTACTTTTCTGAAGCTGGAAACGGGGAGAGACAGTCAGACAGACTCCCGCATGAACCCGACCGGGATCCACCCGGCACACCCACCAGGGGCAAAGCTCTGCCCACCAGGGGGCGATGCTCTGCCCCTCCGGTGAGTCGCTCTGCCACGACCAGAGCCACTCTAGCGCCTTGGCTGCGGGAGGGGAAGAGAGAGACAGAGAGGAAGGAGGGGGTGGGGGTGGAGAAGCAAATGGGCGCTTATCCTGTGTGCCCTGGCCGGGAATCGAACCCAGGTCCCCCGCACGCCAGGCCGACGCTCTACCGCTGAGCCAACCGGCCAGGGGCCTGTCTTATCTTCCCAAAAGGAGGTTAGGGCCAGAGAAGAAGAACTAAGCAGACCTTGAGAATGGGATGATCAGATGAGGAATTTCAGAATCCTCGGAACAGAAAAGAAGGAAGTGGCATAGGCTCCTCTCGGCTGGTGATTCTTCACCCATTGGGAAGAACACAACCAGATGAAGGCTAGACTGAAGTCTCAGACTATAGATGCCATGACAGGTGCACATCTTGTTCATGTCCAAGGAGGTACTGTTGGGCTAATAGGTCAATCAGTTTAACACTCAGCTCTTCAGCATAAAGTGGATTTGTAATGCTTCTTTATAAGATAGTTTGTGAGCCTAAAATAGGGTGCTGTTTCTCAAAGCAATATCTAAGCATAAAGTATTCAAATGTTAGTTATTATTACTATGGTTCAGGTATAAAGGAAATTCAAATGTTAGTTAGTGTTACTATAGTTCAGATATAAAGGAAAGAGAAACTATTTACAGTTAGAGATCAGAATTGTTCCCCTATAGAAGACGGCATATAATCTAGATTTTAAAAATAGGAAAGATATTGAGAATTTAAAATGTGAACTGTGGATGGGACAGAATTTCAAGCCAAAGGAGAAGTAGAAACCAAGTCACAAAGAGACAGGAAATAACTGTGTGTTTTACAGAGAGCAGTCTAGTCTGCCTGAGTTGGAGAGCTTTTGCTGAAGGTACTGTGATTTATGACAAGAAATGTGAAATGGGCCAAGATTGGGGTAGGAGAGAATGGGGGACTGGGCATGTGGAATGGAGAGTAGTTGAATATTAATCTCAGAAATATGACCAAGCTCTAACTAAATTAGGACAACCTTTATATTTTTAGTTTGTGATTTTCATATGTACATACACACACATCAAGTGCAAAATTAATTACTTTAAACACCACTATAAACTTTCTTGACATTTTACATAAGTATTTCTCAGCACTGCAGACAGCGACAAACCTCTTGCTATGTATTTTTTCTTTCCCGCCTTTTCTTTTTCTGTCTTGTAGCCCTGAGTTCAGCTCTGAAGATAATAGAAGATAAATAACTTATGTGGACTTACATAAGTTATTTCACAACTCTGAACCTCGATTTCCTCTTCCATAGAGTGGAGATAATTGTTCTTACGCTACATATCTCAGGGAGCTGTATAATTGTTGCTATTAGTGCATTTGGACACCTTTTCTACCATCAGTTGTCCTCACTTTTTTCATTCTTCCATTTACCTACCTCCTTTCTGAAAATTGCATTTATGGTTTGGGGTTTTTATTGTTTTTCTCAAATTCTTAGAGAAAAATATAAAAATAAAGAAATAATTTTTTTTTTTAATTTGTAGATGAGAGATTCCTAGATGGTGGCAGAGTAGACAGATGTTCCAATCGCCACCTCCCAGGACCAAACTGGAGCTATAACTAAATTTAAGAACAATCATCCTGGAAAACCAATTTAAAACTAAATGAAGAGGAGTCTATAACCAAAGAGTCAAAGAAGAAGTGACATTTAGATTGGTAGGAAGGGTGGAGATGCAAAAAGGGCTGCTCCACTGCTGGGAGCATTTTTCCTGAAAGGTTTACCCTGAGAGGTGTGAGTCTTAAGCTCCAGGCTGGTTGCCCCAGCCTAGAGCTCCAGAAACGAGAAGAGGTGTCCACATAGCCTTTGGTGGTGAAAAGAGGCAAGGTTTCTGTCTGTGAGAAAGAGACAGGAGCTCTCAAAGATGCAGGCACCTCACCTCTTAAGTAGCCAACGCAGAAAATCTCATTCACAGCCACTTACTTGTGCTCTACAAAGGGTGGGCTGAGAAGTCTAGAGTCACATGAGGAGAGTGCAAAATTTCTGGCCTCTGGGAGAGACATGGTGAGGGACAGCCATGAGAACCCTTGTGCTGAGTCCTTTCCCAATTCTGCAGTCACCATCTTTCCTGGATGGAGCAGTGCCCTCCCTGTGATATCAGCCTGGAGGTAAGCAATGTCCCTCCCTCAGGAGTCTCTCTTGCCCCACCCTATGGAGATCGGGCCCTTCTAAGAAGTAAGCAGCTTTGGTCAGGAAGCAAGGGGCATGACAGTGACTCAGCTGTCTGGTGGTGAGGCCAGATCTTCCCCCCCCCCCCCCACTTTCCCAGACTATGACTAGTGCTTCTGCCTCATGGGAGATTTGGTAGAAACTGTTCTGACTGTGAGCAGACCAAATCTCTGGGTTCTAGAGGCTACACTCGCCAAACTCCTAGTGGCCACATCCTACTGAGGTCTGTAAAAAAAATTCAGGACAGACTGACACTTGGGGCCCTGGGGTGGGAGCTATACCCACCACCTTGCCTAATTCTGGAATTGCTCCAGGTTCTAGACTCTACCAGAGGTTTTTTCAGGGGCTGAGCACAACAAGCAACCAGCAGACAGAGGCTCCGGGAGGGGAGGAGGGTCTCTGGGAAGCTTCAGTTTTTTGTTGTCTTGTCCCCAGGTCCAGGGCTGGTAAAAGCCAGCCTAGGTGTGCAGTTTGGTCCTTCCATGAGCACCTAAGCCCAGCAGAGGCAGCCACAAACACTGGTTTGCTTATAATTCCAAAATAGTTGCTGAGGGCTAGTCACGGGCAGTGTCTTACACTGGTCAGCACCAGTTTTCCTCCTCAGAGGCCCAGAACTAACACATCCAGTGGCCAGTTACAGACTATATCAGAGCAGGACCAACCTTTCCAGCAGTATATCCAAAGAGAGAACTCATCAAGCACCAAACCCAGCTGAGGCGAATTCCGCTTTCTGTGGTCAACACCTACACAACAGCTCGCAGGCATTGGACGAGGTAGAGCTTCACAGTCAGCCATCCTGAGTCCTGGATATTCTGCCCCACTGGGGAAGGAAGAGAGGCTTAGAGCACAGATATTCAAAGTGTGAGCTCCTTGGAGCCCATTGGGCCCAGTCAGGGGCTTAGCCACCTTCTGTGGGGGCACAATGAGCCTTAGTGAAAGACCCTCTTAATCTTTTCCCTGAGACTAGGGACTCCCCAGCTGAAAGAACTTATGCAGAGGTGACTGTCTGCCCCACTCAATTTGAACCTGCTGTTTACATTACTGGAGAGGAATAGAATTGGAGTATTCAGCAGTGTCTGAAGGAGTAGGCTTTGGAGTTGGGGCCACTTTCCCTGTACTGAGCTCCCAACCAGAGACCCCTTGTAAAGCCAGTAGTGATGGCCACCATCACAGCCGCCTGGCCAATGCAGGTTCACATTAGATTCGGGCAGACAGTAATGAAACAACGGAGCCAATAACTGATGGGCCATTACCTTTAATACTAGCTTGCACCCGGAGGGCAAAAAATACACAGTGGGAAAACACTTCCCTTTCTATTCAGGGCTCCCAAAACCACTGACTTATTCAAGTTTTCCTAGAATCAAAAGTTTCTAGCTCACCAGTCTCATTCACCTCTGTTCCCCATCTCCTTCTCTCTACACAAACTCTGCACAAACTGGCTTCTCCCTCAGCACTCCACCATCTTGCCTGCTTCTCTTCTCCTCCACGTGGCCTTTCTCGGCTCTCCTACAGCATGGGCTTCTCCTAGAACATAATCATTCTTCTCCTGGAACAACGTGATATCTCTTCCTTTTAAAATCTCTTGGTGCGAAAGCCCTCCCCCAACACATATTAACATAATCACGCCCATCCCAAGCAATCACCTGGGCTTCCACGTGGGAAGCGCCATCTTTAACAAAGTGAGCATAGTATATTTTATCTGCCCAACACCTCTGAAGTAGGGGGTCTTACTAACATTGTCATCCCAATTTCAGGCATCCTAACCCACTGAGCTTTCAACAGTCTGTACTCACTCTATAGTTTTTCTACAGAAGACCCTGCAGAAAGACTAGGCAGCTGCAAGAGGTAGTGAAGCAGCTGAAAACTGAAGGCAAATCTTAAGGAACTTGGACCCTTTTCTGGTGTTTCTGTCAGCTCTAAGCAGGAAGAAGCTGGTCCTTATATAGAGATTGGCTCCTCCTACACATACCCAGGCACAGAAAACACAGACATAAACAACAAGTTGAGCAATAGCTTAAGATAGTCCATAGTGGGTTACAAACAATGTTGGAAATCAATTCATATCCAAACCCCACCCAAAGAGGACCCAGACCCAACACAACCAGTAGTGGGTAGCAGACCGCACCAACACTAGACTCAACTAGCCACACAAGCAGCATGTCCAAAGAAGGAGTCCAGCATGCACCATACCCTGAGAATAACTACGTCCCATAGGGCACACTGCACAGCACACAATACATGTCACCAAGGTTGACCACTAGAGCCAGCAAGCCTGAAAAGTGGACTGTATCCACAAAAGGGCCAACAGCATTCAAGACCCACATATAATGAGAGAGTAAATATAATCCTCAAGAAACATTCCTAGAGCAAGGAGCTCAGATGGCCTGGAGGTTATTACCACTGAGCCCACCTTTCTCATAAAGACATCACAATAAATTTGGAAGTCAGAGTAGAGCTACTTAATACACAGACAAAATAGGCAGACAAAGAACTATGACCCACATGAACTAACAAGAGAAATCTCTAGGAAAAAAATTAAATGAAATGGAAATAAACAAACTACCAGACAGAGTTTAAAATAATGGTAATTAGGATGCTCAAGGATCTTAGAGTAAGAATGGATGATCAAAATGAGAACTTTAGTAAGCATTAAAATGGACACTGAAAAAATAAAAATAAAAAGGACACTGAAACATAATAAAAAAGAACCAGTCAGAAAAGGCAAACACAATAACTGAAATGAAGACTGCACTACAAGTGGAAGGTACCACACTTCCTGATATTGCTACACTACAAAGTCATTGTAATCAAAATAGCCTGGTACCTGCATGAGAACTGGCATACATATCAATAGAACAGAACAGAGAACCCAGAAATAAAGCCATGCCTTTATGATTAATTAATATTTGACAAAGGAGGCAAGAGTATATAATGGAGTAAAGAGTCTCCTAATAAATGGAGTGTTGGTAAAATTGGACAGCTACCTGCAAAAAAATAGAACTAGACCACCAATTTACACCATTAACAAAAATAAAATCAAAATGGTTAAAAGACTTAAGTGTAAGTTGTAAAACCATAAAAATTCTAGAAGAAAATATATGCAGCAAACTCTCTGATATCTCTCAAAGCAGTATTTTTACCAATATATTTCCTTGGGCAAGTGAAATAAAGGACAAAAAAAACCAAATGTGCCTATATAAAACTAAAAAACTTTTCCACAGATAAAGACATGATTAACAAAATAAAAAGACAATTTACTCAATGGGAAACATATTTGCTGATACATCAGATAAGGGGTTAATAACCAAAATTTATAATGAACTTCTAAAACTCAACACCAGGAGGTAAAACTTCTCCAAAGAGGACATACAGATGGCCAATAGGCATGTGAAAAAATGGTCAACGTCACTAATCATCAGAGAAATACAAATTAAAACCACAATGAAATATCACCTCATATCTGCCAGAATGACTTTCATTAACAAATCAACAAACAAGTGCTGGTGAGGGTGTGGAGAAAAGGGAACCCTTCTGCACTGTTGGTGGGAATGCAGACTTGTGCAGCCACTGTAGAGAACAGTATAGCATTTCCTCAAAAATTTAAAAATGGAACTGACTTATAACCAAGCTATCCCACTTCTAGGCATATATCCGAAAAATCCCAAAACGCTAATTCAAAAGAAGATATGCATCCCCATGTTCATTGTAGCATTATTTACAATAGCTAAGATCTGGAAATAACCCATGTGTCCATCAGTGAATAAGTGGATAAAAATGCTGTGGCATATTTACAGAAAGGAATACTATACATCCATGTAAAAGAAGAAAACCTTACCTTTTGTGATGACATGGATGGACCTGAAGATTATTGTGCTAAGTGAAATAAGCCAGGTAAAGAAAGACAAATCATATGATCTCACTTACATGTGGAATCTAATGAACACAATAAACTGAGGAACAGAATAGAAATAGAGACAGGAATAAAGGGAACAGGTGGACAGCTCTCAGAAGGAAGGGGGAAAAGGGAAAGGGGTCAAAAAAGTTGAAGGGATTAGCCAAATTATATATACATAACACAGATACAGATAACAGGATCATAAATCCCAAAGGGAAAGGGGGGATGGTGGTAGGAAGAAGGGGGAAAAAGGTGTATAAAATGGGGGTGGAAAGTGACTTTGCAGAGGTCATGGAGGGCATGATATGGTGCATAGGGGGTATATTGAGTGGGACACTTGAAACCATGTCAACATAATCAATTAAAATTTTTTAAAAAAGGATTTGTAGATGAGTACTGGGCAAAGGGTTGTAGAGTAGGAAGAAACTAGTGATGTCAAAGAACTTCAGGAAGAGATGCAACTGGTTCAACAAGTGGGTCTGGAGTTGTGCAACATGAGCCATATTTGCTCTGAAGTTTTAGTTGTAATATGATTAAAAATCATGATTCTTGAATCAAATTGATATAATGTCAAAATATTTAAGTTAGTATTTTGAATATCTGGAAGAATCTGCTGCATGGAAGTAATCTGTATCTCATATTAACTTTTACAGTGTTTAGTCTTCACTGCTGTTCATCACGTAACACTTTTTACCTTGCTCTATCTTGTAAACTAGTTGACTCTCTGCCATATCATTCTGATGTGACCATCTGCCCTTGAAAGGCAGGATATGTTTTACTCATGCTGAGCACTTATCTTGTAAGTAACACAAATAGCAATACAAATTAGGTGTTGCATAAACCCTTGGATAATTCTTTACACACATGCACACACAGAGAAATTTTTTAAGGGATATAAAATGCCAAACCATTTCCAAATACTTTGTTCTATAATTATAATACAGCAGAAAATGCAATGGTTATTACAAAAGAAAAGAGAATAGCCTAATCTAGACTTAGGGACCTGCTGGGAAAAAGCTCTTTAGTTGATTCCTGCAGATACAGGAACACTTGGATAAGTAGAGGAGTGGAGGAAGGATAGTATAGAACAGGGGTAGTCAACCTTTTTATACCTACCACCCACTTTTGTATCTCTGTTAGTAGTAAAATTTTCTAACCACCCACAGGTTCCACAGTAATGGTGATTTATAAAGTAGGGAAGTAACTTTACTTTATAAAATTTATAAAGCAGAGCTATAGCAAGTTAAAGCATATAATAATAATTACTTACCAAGTACTTTATGTTGGATTTTTGCTAAGTTTGGCAGAACAAATATTTATAAAACAACTTACTATAGTTAAATCTATCTTCTTATTTATATTTCGGTTGCTCTGCTACCGTCCACCATGAAAGCTGGAATGCCCACTAGTGTGTGGTAGGGACCAGGTTGACTACCACTGGCTATAGAAGATAGCATGAGCAAAGCCCAGAGGGGAAAAAGAATTTGATGATCCTTATTTCTGAGCCCTTATTTCAGTGTTGCAAAAATGTAAACTATGATATTATAGCAGCAGGAAGTGAGGTTAGAAAGGAAGAGTTTCCCCAATTCGGAGAATTACATGGCACATGAAAAGGTTACAATTTAACACATACTTATGCAGAAGGGCAGTATAATCAGATACACATGGAAATAGAGTTGGCTAGTGTGTGAAATTTGGACTTAACGCAGACAAATTTGAAGATAGAGAGGTCTTCAGTTGGGGGCTGTTGTTGTAGTGTAATTCAGAGATGGTAAGGGTTAAAAAGGAGAGCTCCAGTGTGAGATTTTGGAGTGAAAATTGGCTGGACTTGAAGATCCATTATATGTAGAGTGTATGGAAAAGAGGAGTCAGAAATGAGTTATAGCTCTCTGTTGAGTGATTATAGCCAAGGATTGTTCTTAAGAATAATGAAGGGGAATCAGATTTTTAAAGAACATGAGTTTTTAAATGTACTGAACTCAAAAGTAGGCCACACTCAGTTCGTTATATTATGCTTGAGCTTGGGAAAGATCTGGGCTGTAGTTACAGTTCTTTGTGCACTTAAATATTAATTTCAAACCTTGGGACTGGAGAAAACCACCCAGTAAATACATGACATGACATGAGCAGTGAAGACAGATGAAGACATGTTCAAGAAAGAGAGAAAAAAGCAGCTGAGAAATCAGAAAACTGTAATGTTTTGGAAGCCAGGGATTGGGAAATTTCAAAAAGAATGAGTGATTAACAATGTTGAATTCTGCAGGGAGATAAAATAAGAGCAGGAAATATGGGTGGATTTGTGAATTGGGATATCATTGTTGATCTTTTTAAGAATATTTTCAGAGGACTAATTAAAGTACAAAACCAAATTGCAATGTGTTAAAACAGCATTTTTTAATTGGTGTGCCGCAAGAATTTTTAAAACATGTAATGCCTGACTATTTAATCAGGGACATTGATCTCTATTCCCTTAGATTGTCAAATTTAAAAAAATGACAACAGCCAAAACAACAATAGCCGTCTTGTGTGAATGAATCAAAACTATGACTATTTTTTTTTGTCAGATCAGCAGAAAATATATTTTTGGGTGTGCCACAGAAACTTTAGTTATTAGTTTATGTGTGCCATGAGATGAAAAAGATTGAAAATCACTGGATAAAGAGTGAATGAAAGAGTGAGATGGTGAGGCATTAAAAAGTCAACTTGTTGGGGGACTTCAATGAAAAAGGGAAGTTAAAGACAGTGGTAACAGAACGTGGCAAAGGATTGAAGGGGTTACATTGTGGCTTTTGTTTTGTTTTCTCTTTAGGTTGAGAAAGTATTGAGTATTTTTAGAGTTTGGAGTAGTGGGACAAAAAAAAATTGAGTGATACTTTGTGTCAACATAAGAAAATTCCAAACCTGTAAGAATTTTTTATGAGTTTATTTGAGCGAAACTGAATTGAGGAAATGCTCTGGAAAATGGCAGTTTCACCACCTACTTTATGCATTAGAATCAAAGGAGAAGAAGTAGGGGAGTTACCTGAAATTGAGGGGGGATAGATTAGGGAGGAGGGAGAAAGCAAAACTGGGTGATGAGGGTGAGTGGGGGTGGGGGAATCTCTGGAATTGGATAAAAAGTAAAGGTGTATATAATGAAACTTCTTTCACATAAGCAAAAATCAACAATCAACATGACAACAATAATAATGAGATAGTTTGTTGGTTTCTGCTCTGGTGGGAAGCCTGCCCCAGAGGGGCGGGAAAAGAAGATTACCCTTACATTTCAAAGACCTGTTATCAGGTATATTGTTGTAGATGCAAAAGACAACAGACAGACTAGGCTCAATTAAGTGCTGACCTTTGTTAGAGAAAAATACCTCCCTAGCACGTGACTACCCACCATGAGCTGCTTTTAGTTAGAAAGTTTTCATTTCAGACCATCCTGTGTGGTTTTTTTAGGTCTCTGAGTTTGCAAGCCCACCATGCAGGCTTTCTCTGATCTTGTCGCGTTCAGCATGTGGCCTCCTTTTCATCCACATTTGAAAATAGCTAAAATATATTACACATTTTATATGCTGGATACTGTACTAAATGTTCACATATGTTATTTTATTTAATGCTTACAGTAATTTTATGAACACATTATTTTTATGAAGAAGGAGGCTCTGGGTAATAGAGATTAAGAAAAACTGTCAATGGTTACAGAATTAACAAGGAGTGAAGGTAGAATCAGAGACTAGTTGGCCAAATGTAAAAGCCTATGTTTCTGACCCCTGCACTGTAATTAATGTCTTTAGAAAGGAGACAGAGGTGAAAGATCTGACTTAGAATGATAGTGAAGAAGCAGGTGGGATGGGATGAAGTCAAGAGAATAGGTCAAATGGATACTCTTAAAGTGGAGAGATACCTCATATTCTGAAACTAGAAGGAAAAAGAAATGGGAGGGCTTAAATGTATATGTTTAGAGGTCTCAAGCAGGAAGTAAGAAAATTTTTTCTTTTATCCCAATTTTGTCAATGAAGTAATGAAATATGGTCCGTGGCTTAGAGCAAACAGGCAGTTGTTGAGTTCAGACTTGAGGAAAGTGATGAAGACTGTACCAGATGGTGAAGGAAGGGAAGAGGGAGCTGACCAAATTCAAGAGTAAGAACAGGTGGCCTTGGAAATACATATTAAATAGCCTGGCTGTATGATTGCTACCCTTCGTGGCTGTAAAGCAGAGATGGACAACCTTTTTCTATAATGAGCTAAAAATGGTGAGCGTTAGAGGTTGTGTGGCCTATATTGTCCCTGTTACAACAACTCAGCTCTGCTTTGATAGTGCAGGAGCAGCCATGGACAACAGGTAAATTAAAAACTGTGGCTGTGTGCCAATAAAGGTTTATCTATGGACACTGAATATTGAATTCATATTTTTCATTTTTACATGTCATAAAATATTTTTTGAGTTTTTTTAATCATTAAAAATTATATAAAAAAACATTTTGTGCTTACAGCCTATCAAAAAAGTAGTGGGCTTGATCTGGCCATAGTTTACAAAGCCCTGGGCATAGAGCACAGAAGCTAGGCTGTGTGTTTGATCTAAAGGTTGGGCTTTGCTCATCTATGGAGTAGATGACAGTCGCACAAAAGAGTAATGAATACTGGTGTGGCAGTTATTTGCCTGTTCTCAGACCACTTCCTGCCCTTCCCCTGCTCTGCATGGAATTATATTTTCTAAGTACTCTTGCCAACTGGCTCTAGGTACAGACAGTCAACAGGAGATGCTGGTGGAACATGGGGGTGGAGTAGGGTGTAATGGTTGGATAATTAAGCTATCATCTCAGCTCCACACTGCTTTCCACTACTGTGCTCTCTGATGCTCCTATTGGAACTCTACAAACTCTTTACTTTTGCCAACCTACCCTTATTGGACTTAATAGATAGGGAGCTCTAAGAGGAGCCTGCGAGGCCAAAGAAGGGAGAGAAGCTGAGCTCTTTCCAGTGTTTTCTTCAGAAATGGTGTTTATCCTCTTAGTAGGAATTACTTCAAATTGCAATTGATTCAGTTTGCAGTTTTCCCCAGACTTATAGAACCAGCCTCACCACCTCCTTAGAAGATCTGGCACCAGCTGGCTCAAATTCTCTCCTTAGAGATCACAGTCCCAGTGCCCAGGGATATCTGCCCAAGCTCCCGAGGCCCCAGCAGCAGGGGGCAGTCGCCTCTCTGCAGCGGCCTGGGTCTTAGTTCTGCAGGACCTGTCTACAAGCTCTGGGTTCCAATATTCCCAGCCTCTTCTCTTTGTTCCCCAACCCCAGTATAAGTGGTCACTTTCTTCAGTTACTATACCTATGCCACCTCAGTGTTCCCCTTTTAATATGTACTCTAGTAAGCATATGGTAAATGCTGATATTAAATTACTTGGTTAAAATAATTGATATGGGAGAAGCCTTGGCAGGTGGAGATGGAGGGGCAAGGGCTGGTCTGAGTGTGGCACAGCTGTAGACTCAGAGCCCAGGTAGAGAGAGCATCCTGAACCCCAGCAGGTGGCCTCAGGCCCTTTACCTGGATTTCCAGCTGACTCAGTGCAAACACAGAAGTAGCTACCGGGATCACTCACATGGCCCTGTCCAACATGGACCTGCTCAAAGAGCTGCCACTCCTGACCAGCTGCCACGCCCAGCCTCCACCTTCCTTCATCCTGTACCGGGCTAAGTCTGACACAAATTTCAAGGACACACATGCATTTGTCACAGGCATTGCAAGGTCCATTGAGCAGGCTGTGGTCCCCTCCAGCATAATTACCGGCTATGTGAAATTTTGTCTCTTGAACAAAGCAAAAGCTTTCTTAAAAAAAGAGACAGTGGCTTTGGAATAACACATTACTGACTCAAGGAAGCTAGTGGCCTAAATTATTCGCAGGTGGGGCCAGTTGTTTGATGGGTCTCTGTCTAACCCTCCCCCCCATAGGGATTATCTGCTTTTTTTCATGGGTTTTCATTGACTTTATTCTCAAGTGGAACTGAATTTTAAAGATTTCCAGATGCACATGTGTGGCTCTATCACTCTACCTGTGATTCAGTATATTGTCTCACTGTATCTGTTATATTCCAAAACCTTGTCTTACCATACCCTGCTCACTCATTCAAAAAATACTGTGGACCTGGTTAAATAATAATAATAATTAACAATAGTAATAATAATAATTGGTGTGGTTTCTCTTTTTCTGATTGAATTCAATGATAGATACAGCAGGGCTAGTTAAGCCCCCTTGCTCTGCTTTGACTGGCCTTTCTGGATGCAGCTATATCTCCTCCAAATCTCTTTGCACATGCTCTCTTTTATGAAACCAGCTCCCACCAAGTAACCCTCACCATGGTTCTAATTTCCATCAGGGCTCCACTGCTTCTGGACCAGGGTAATGTTCCCTTCTATGCTCTTGCTTCAGCCCTGGGATGGTAGCAACTTCCTATTTTTGTTAATATCTAAATTTTTTTTACCACCAACTATAGGGTTTTTTTTCAGCTGATTCATCGCATGTTTTTAATTCTTTATATTAATTTCCATGGGTTGTAACTATTGGGTGTGGCTTTGTTTTTGTTTTGTTTTTAACTGAGCCCAGACTTATACAGCCAGTGGAAAGTATAGCTCAGATGGTCAATTATGAGATTCAGGCTTGGTAGGAAACAGACAAAATGGTATATTTGACTAGTAGAACTTATAGAAATCACAATAATAACAATCTTCATGGGGTCAAAAAATGGCATTTTGGAAATAAAGATTAAGTAAGCTGTTGACAATAGAAGGTTTCAATAAGAAAGTGAGATAGATAGATAGTGGAGGTTTTCTTTTAGAATAATATAATTTAACATATTTGTTAAATTATTTAAAGAATTATATTTTGAAGTGAGGAAAGCAACTCAAGCAGTGAGAGCAAATAGGAATAAAATTGCCTCTTTGCAAAGGCAATTTTAAATGAAGATTAAAATTGTTCTTTTATAGCTTTATCAAATTGCCATTTCAAACATATTGAAAAGAAAACTGCTACCTACTCTTTCCAGATGTTTGGCAAATACTCAGCATCACTCAATAAAGTATTAAGTCACTGTACAAAAGCAGCACCAGAATGCAAACATATTTCTCTTGCCAATTTTTTTAAAACTGAATATAAATGGTCTATCAAGATTACTACAATTATTTAGCCTGACCAGGCGGTGGTGCAGTGGATAGAACATCAGACTGGGATGAGGAGGACACAGGTTCGAGACCCCGAGGTCGCCAGTTTGAGTTCGGGCTCATCTGGTTTGAGCAAAGCTCACCAGCTTGGACCCAAGGTCGCTGACTCGAGCAAGGGGTTACTCGGTCTGCTGAAGGCCCGCAGTCAAGGCACATATGAGAAAGCAATCAATGAACAACTAAGGTGTTGCAACATGCAATGAAAAGCTAA
This sequence comes from Saccopteryx bilineata, assembly GCF_036850765.1. Classification (NCBI taxonomy): domain Eukaryota; kingdom Metazoa; phylum Chordata; class Mammalia; order Chiroptera; family Emballonuridae; genus Saccopteryx; species Saccopteryx bilineata. Next base: position 204,357,195 of record NC_089494.1, read on the forward strand.
TGATTGATGCTTCTCATCTCTCCATTCCTGTCTATCTGTCCCTGTCAATCCCTCTCTCTGACTCTCTTTCTGTCTCTGAAAAAAGAAAAAAAGATTACTATGATTATTTTAATGAACTTCCTTAAGATTTAACAATTACCCATTTTGTTTTTAAACTCATTGTAGGGTATTTCTAGGTATTGCTAAAAATTATAAAATCAGAATTACAGATATCCTGATTTTCCAATTCTTTAAAAGAAAAGATGTGTAACAATATTGCTTTTTTGACAGGTGACACAGTAAGACTAGTTATATTTTTTTAAAAAAATTTTCATTTCTGTGTTTACTGAAGTGTCTGACCAATGTATTTCATCTTGATTTTCTTCTCCACAGTATTAGACAAAGATTAACTGCTTTTCACTGAGTTTCCAGAATATCACACTCCACTGGTTTTCCCCCTTTTTCATATCTACTTTCTAATTCCTTCTCTTTTCCCAAACTCATTCACATTGATGTCCCAAGGTTCATTCAGTCTTTGGACCTTTCCTCTTCTCTATCAACGTTCACTCTCTAGATCACCCAGTTTGCTCTAGGGCTTTACCTATCATCTCTGTACTACTCACATCCACAGCACATCTCCACCCATGTCTCCCTCCTGAATATCATATGCATGCCAGCTGCCTAGTTGACATTTCTAATTACATGTCTGAAATTGAGCCTGTCTAGAATGGAGTTCCCACACTTGCTTACCTGACATCTACCCTATCTTTAATAACAATTATTTCCTTCCAGCATCTCAGCCCAAAAACCTCATAGTCATCCTTGACTCCCCTCTTTTTCTCATATTTTACATCAAACCCATCAACATATCCTGCTAGGGATACCTTGAAAATATAACCAAAATTTGACATATCCTAGCACTTCAACCAAGGTGAGTCACCAGTAGGTACATAAAATGTATTATTAAGTAATTGTGGCTATTTAAGAAAAAAAAAATTGTTTTCTGTAATACATTTATATTAGTTTTGCAAATAACCACTAAATTGTTTGGATAAAAATATTTAAGTTGCTTGGGACAAACTACTTAATGAACTGGTCTGTTTGGCATTTCTTTTGGTCTAGCGACACTGAAAAAAAACTGTTTTAGAGGCTGAGTGCCATGAACTAAAAAGTTTGGGAATATCTGTTCTAGGCATATTGCCACCTTAGGGCCTTTACATTTTGGTCTCTCTGCCTGGAAAGCCCCCCTTCTGGACACCTGTATTGCTAACCTCATCACCTCCTTTAGTCTCTGCTCGAAGGTCAGTTTGACCATGTGGCTGACTCCAACCACCCTACCTCCAACCTGGCAATTCTTATTTTACTAATCTCATTTTAATATTTTTCTCATGTTCTACTTCACCTCAAGTAAACTTACAATTTATTTCTTATATTTATTGTTATTTTCACTAGAATACAAGGGAAAAGTGGGGCTGTTTTGTTTCCTGATATATTTCAAATGACTAGAGCATGCCTGGCTCATAGTACTCATCAAATGTTAGTGGAAGAAATAGATGTATTACAAAAGTGGCCATGGAGAGGAAGGAAATAATTAAAAAGATCTATTTGTTTAAAATACTCATTCAGCCCTGGCCGGTTGGCTCAGTGGTAGAGCGTCGGCCTGGCGTGCAGAAGTCCCGGGTTCGATTCCTGGCCAGGGCACACAGGAGAAGCGCCCATCTGCTTCTCCACCCCTCCCCTTCTCCTTCCTCTCTGTCTCTCTCTTCCCCTCCCGCAGCCAAGGCTCCACTGGAGCAAAGATGGCCCGGGCGCTGGGGATGGCTCCTTGGCCTCTGCCCCAGGCGCTAGAGTGGCTCTGGTGGCAACAGAGCGACGCCCCGGATGGGCAGAGCATCGCCCCCTGGTGGGTGTGCCGGGTGGATCCCGGTCGGGCACATGCGGGAGTCTGTCTGACTGTCTCTCCCCGTTTCCAGCTTCAGAAAAAAAATAAATTAATTAAAAAAAAAAAAAAATATATATATATATATATATATATATAAAATACTCATTCAAAATTTCGTGGTTTTTGATATTTAGATGGTACAAAAGGGTATTTCTTTGAATCCTAAGCTAAGGAGTCTCATCTAGATAACCATCAAATCAAATACATGTTTATTTTTTAAAAAATCAAAATTCTAAAAAAGAATAAATGAAAGAAGGAAAGAAAGAAAGAAAGAGAAAGAAAGAAAGACAAACCTTGTGTTTTATTAGCTTCTTATCCAGAATGGTAAAGATGCCAGAAAATTTTAGAAAGGGTAATAAGATTAAAAATATTAAATGGGATTAATGCCAGTACTATGAGTTTTTTAAAATATAATTATTTACTAGATATACTTATTGATCATCAATAATGTGCAAGCTGCAGGATTAAAAACTTTGTGAAATGTAAAGCCCCTGGCTCTGACCTTGAAAAGTAATAATTGTGTATGTGAATAATTGCTAACACTGATGGGAAAGTTCTTAGTGCCTTGAAACCAACATAGAGAGAATGTAATGGGGATTAATAAGAGGAGAAAAGAAGAATTTGAGACAATATTTAAAATTTAGAAATGCACAGATTGTGGGGTGGGAGGGAGCATGGGTCTTCCAGGCAAGTTGTGAGTAGATTTATATAACAGTCACAACCATAAATACAAAAATAGAACTCTCCATTTATGTAAGAAACCCTTTGAATCCCTTGATAATGTTCTTTTTTGTTTAGTACCTGTGTCAGCCTTGGGCTTGTTTGCCCTCAAATTAATACCTTGCCCTCCTCCTGTTCTGTCTGGAATGCAGAGAGACAGATCTAGGTGAGGTATAAGAAAGAAAAAAATAAAAATAGTGGTTAGCCTTTAAGAGTTCTTATTCTGTGAACATACACCCAACTGAAAGAAGAGATTGGAATATATGATTTGAAAGAGGGAATAACAAGGAAAACAAAGAAAAACCAGTCATTCTCCCACCTCCGCCTTACACTAAGTTTTAACCTTTTATTCTCCTTTAACATGTATTACAATTTGCAATGTGTTTACCTTTCTACTCAGTTTTTGTCTTATTTACCTGCTATTCTCTCATAAGGACAAGGATTATGTCTGTGTAGTTCACATTTGTCTCCTAGAGGCCATCCCAGCAACTAGTGAATGGTTGATAGTGGGTAGATATTTCTTGAGTGAATTTAAAAAGGGAGAAGGAGAAGAGCAGAATTATAGACTATTATTCCTATGTGCAAGGCCCCTCGGGTATCTTACACTGAAGTTGGAGAAAGGAGAATACTAGATATTAAGGGGGAATGGGTAGTGCTGAATGAAAAGGCATCACATGCCTCGGCAGCTCAGAGAAAGAAGAGCAAAGGGTACTTACTGATCGACAGAATTATTGAAAATGTGTAGAGAGAGCCAATAAAAAGAGAAAAGAAGCCAGTCACCGAAGGACAAATTCTGCATGATTCCTCTTATATGAACTATCAAATATAGTCAAACTCATAGAAGCAAAGAGTAAAGTGATCGTTGCTAGGGACTAGAAGGAGTGGAAAATGGAGAATTGCTAATCTAATTGTATAAAATTTCAGTTATTCCAGATGACAAAGTTCTAAAGATCTTCTGTACAAAGTTGTGCCTATAAATAACAATACTGTATTATATATTTAAAAATCTGTTATGAAGATAGATCGCATTAAGTGTCTTACCATAACTTTTTTAAAAAGGAAGAAAAAAAATAAAACACATTATGATTCTTCATTAGCATCAACCTCTGAATGTTTTCCATACTGCAAACCACCAGAGTTTCTCTAATATGTTATTTCATGTCAAAGCCTGATCTCTCACAGTGAAAGAGTTACATTTTCAGCATTTACTGTGAAACCAAGTGTCAGCAGGAAGTCTACCTGGCACTTCAATGATGACCACTGGCAAGACCCGGATGTCACTGAATTTCTAGCCTCCCTGGGTCTGTTAGCCTGTCTGATGAAAAGAAGGCATCTCATGGGACCTGGTGCTCTGAAGTGTGTTACTCCTGTCCCCTCAGGCTGACTAGAGTGCCCATCTGCCTTGGTTTTCAACAACTGCAAAGAATCCCAGCATGCATGGAATGAAATATCTACTGGGCAAGGGGACTGTCAATTCTGAAAATGCTTGTCAATTTGTACAACTGCCTCAAAGGGTCTGAGGTAATTTTTATGCATTGTAGCAAAATATTCCAACCCTAAGTCTAAATAGTTGGCAAGTTCCTATGGAGTATAGTTGAGTATCATTCATCATGATGACTTCCTAGTTTTATCTACCTTTTTTAGATGATTTTCCCAGACATTTTCAGTCCTGGTGGCTGTTTCTACTAGATTATCAGTTTGTAAAACAATAGGGAAATAAATATGTTACCTTATATTTATTTATTATTGATAAATATTTTAAAATAAATATGTGTTAAAATATTAAATATACAATGAGTTAAGCATATATATTTCTGTATAATATATGTGAGTCTGTCTATGTAACAACAACTTTTGGGAGGACACCAGTAATTCATTTCATCATTTCAAATCATACTTAATCACTTGACCAGTTCATTTCATTCTAAATATTATATCAATAGCAAGGTAACACATGAAAAACTATCTAGTACCTACTTGATATTATAAAACATATTTGTCTTCCAGTCTTTATTTCTGCAAAATTAAACTTATAAGTTTCCCTAATGCTAAATAAAATTTGGTAAAATAATGGACTCTAGTCTACTGGAGAATAGTTTATCCAGGTATGACTTAAAGGCTTTATAAACTCAAAATGTTGGATCAGTCCCAGGACCAGCTACAAACTTAAGTACATTCTTCACTTTTTAAATAATATATTTTCAAGCTATTATAAAAATGAATCTAAGAGCCTTAGAAGAGCCATAACCTTCTTTGATGTCCATGCTAGGACACTCTTTGAACATTCTAATTGCTCCAGAGAAATCCTAAAATAGAGTCTAGTTCTAACTGTGCCTCCCTTGTCAATACCTTCTGGAACAGTCCCTGAAAGTTTACCTGAAGCTTTCAGGATAACTATAGGGTGATGCCAACACCAGAGACACATTCTATTTACCCTAAAACCTGATAAAAACCTGACGTTAGTTGGTGTAACCAACTGTCAATCAATAAAATGATATTCAATAAATGGCTCTATATGCCTGCCATTATTGGTGACCATGACAGACATGGGACTGCCTTCACAAGGTTTATAATTCAGTAGAATTGGCACACACTAAGTAATTCATGTGAAAGGACTGCTAGAAAAAAGAAAGTCCAAGGTACAATGGGGAAGTACAGCAAAGTGAATTGAAGAAAGAAAATGATCTGAAGTTACCTAAGAAAAGAAATGCATAGGAGAAAAGGAAGGAGGGTTATAAAAGTGGACCAGCATATTTTCTAAGACTACTGGAAAAAATGATAAAGTCTGTAGCTATTCATCAAGTGACAGTGGATTCTGTTCAGATCATCTAACTAAGAAAACAGAAAATGTATCATTTAAAAAAATATCTAAAGAATAAAAAACATAAGTCTATATTCATGAGACACTGATGACTAGACCAAGGTGCAGAGTCTATGTCTAAGTCAGCAATACATGGTAATACTCACCCTTAGTGATAGAAAGATACATATGTAACAGAAGAAAAGTTTACCACCACCATGCTCCTAGGAAAACAAATCTCCTTCCAAGTGCCACCACAACCTATCTAGTTATTGCCTGAATGAAAATTGGCAACACTAATTCATACAAGATCATTCAGGTCTTATGAGTAAATACTACCAAAATGACTACCCCTTGCATGCTCTTTTTCATACATTAACTTAAAATAAAAATCAAGTTTCACTGGACATTTTTTATTTTATTTTATTTTATTGACAGAGACAGAGATAGAGATAGAATCAAAAGAGGGACATATAGGAACAGACAGGAAGGAAAAGATGAAAAGCATCAGTTCTTTGTTGCAGCTCCTTAGTTGTTCATTAATTGCTTTCTTATATGTGCTTTGAAGGGGAGGCTACAGCAGAGCGACCCCTTGCTTAAGCCAGTGACCTTGGGTCTCAAGCCAGCGACCTTTGGGCTCAAGCCAGTGACTGTGGGGTCATGTCTATGATCCCATGCTCAAGCCAGTGACCCTAGGCTCAAGTTGGTGAGCCCACCTCAAGCCGACAACTTCAGAGTTTCAAATCTGGGTCCTCTGCATCCCAGTTTGATGCTCTATCCACTGTGCCACTGCCTGGTCAGGCTGGACAACATTTTTAAATCTTTAATTTCAGGAGAGAAAAGTTTTTTTAGAGGTTACCTAAATTTTACCCCTGAGAAAAAGGGCCTGAGAGGTCATTTAACTTGCTAAAGACTATAAAGTGAGTTAGAGTCAAAGTTGGAAGTAAAATTCTGATTTTTATCCTAATGTTCTTTACATGATTATATATAGATTTTTAAAAAGTTATTTATATATTGCAGCTCTGTAGCAAATGTGATAATGACTAAATATAGACCAACAATCATAAACAGGGAAGAACTATTGGTCAAGTTATTTATACAGATTCTATTACATGACAACTATAATTTTGTAAATAGTGACACTGAGAACTTGATATTAATAATACTGACAACAATGTGGGTTTGAGCCACAAATTTGTAGTGACAGTGAGGAGTGATTATAAGAAACTATTACAGAAAAATTATATGGTTTCAGGTTAATACTAGATTTATCAGAGCGATCACTTCTTAAGTTATATAAATGTCTAATCACTATGTTGTACACCTGAAACTAATATATTTTATATCAACTATAATTGAAAGATAAAAAATTTTAAGTAGTGTATAAATAGGGCTCTAATAACTCAGAAATAACAATTCCAATTTTTCTAAGATCAGTTTGGCCTCTAGCCTTTGTAGCATCTGTATATATAAACAATACATATGTAAACAATACATGCACAGAAAAGTGCAAGAAAACCTTCCCATCATTGTTTTAACATGCTTGCTCTTCTGTAAAGTATGTGCTGGCACCTCACACGGTATCCACTAGGAAAACATGCAGCAGTAACAAAACGCTACTGCCCAAAGGCAGACTCAGATGCCCACCAGACATCCAAGAGAAGCCACCCATACCTTTCCTAGAAGGTTTGTATGCTCTGGATCTTATGCAGGGACGTTATCAGAACAACCTTTTCTCTCTTTCATCTCTTTTCTCCATCCAGGTGGATAAGTGGATGGAATCAAAGCAGTCATTCATTCCATCTGCATGAAAGGCTTGCTTGCTCACTTACTCAGCAACAACGAACCACAGAAAGGCTTTAATATAAAACACTTTCCTGCCCCCCAGCCACACCACACACACACACACGCACGCACGCACGCACGCACATACACACCAAGAAAAGATTTAAAGTCTGCATTTTTTGTAAAGATGGGGCGGGCAAGAAAGACCATCTTTCACATTCTGCATTTTCAGAGTAAGTTTCCAACGCGACTTGCCATGATAACTAAATTTATTATTAACTGTGTATTTCATGATGTTAGTGACAATATGTTAATGTGATTTTTCACGTCCTCCTGCAGTGAACAGATGGCTCCTTTTACTTTACTTTCCACATCAAGTGTGATTATTTCTTGGTGCCAAAAGCCACCTGCCGCTTCTTGGTCTCCAGTCTAATTTTTTATGTTGGTAAAACACAGCAGGACTTGTTATCAGTTGGATGGCATCTTAATAAAAGGAGACATGCCAACATATTGACATCATGTTCAAGGGGAAATTTCAGCCCCTTCAAACCCTTAACCCCATCCCCCTATCCCCTTTCAAAAACTGAGGGAGAAAAAGTAAAAAAAAAAAAAAATGGATACAAAGACCCCACCAGATTCAAGATGTTCTATTAACAATTGTTGGGCCTAGAGCCAAGATGCAGAATTGGCCTCCCTTTGTTCCTAAACCCAAGCACCTCACTCAGGGCTCTGATCTTTCGTCCTGTGTAATGATAATTAGCTGTAACATATTCCAAAGTCAAATGTAAGCAGGAATACATTAACATTGAGATCAGTGTCAGGGCAATTTTCACTGGGAAAATGACAAAGAACACACGCATGCACGCACATGCACACACATACACACAATAAAAAATTTCAAGATTCAAACATTCATAAAATCACTTTCATAGCAATGAATGTTAAATTTACTGGCTTGTCTGTTATGAGTGCTTACCTAAAACGCCAATGCCTCCCAATGTGCACGCAGTGACTCCCACAGCCCATGCTTAACAGAGAAAACATGAGTAATAAACCACGGTAACTTGCTTTAATTTTTCCATTCTTTATTAGAACAAAGAGGGACAGAGAGAGGTGATCTGTGGTCCAAGAAGAGGTCTTCCAGGCGATTGGATGGCATGGCTCTCAACAGCTGGTCCAGCACATTTGGGAACAGCATGTAGAAAAATGTGTCAGTGTTTTGAAGATTACCAACTGTGATGATGCATTGGTTATGACACAATCTAAAAAAAAAGTTAAATTTCCTAGATGTAAACTATATAATTCAGTGCCTTTACCATCAAGGCAAATACTCTCAAATTAAAGGCTAAGATAAGTCCAAATTTGGTAAAATTGAAGGTTTCAAAATGAATTCCCAGAGATTGAAAAGAGTAGCAGCATTTTTGAATGCCTGATATTTCTTGTTATAAACCAAAGAGTTAAACATGCAGCTGGATTCTTAGGATTTACAAGGTTTACAATGGCAGAAGAAAATTTCTACAATAAAAGTGCAAATATTTTAACAAAAAGGAGTTACAATTAGTGGTTTTCTCGAAATGGATAACTATAACTAGATTACCTTACCACAATTCTTGCAAATTAATGCAAACTAGGCAGTGACTTTCTTAATCCTATCAACTGTCCCTCCAAATAAACAAAAGAACCTGTGTGAAATTAATCTCTATTAATTGGGTTCTGCAGCTTGACCAGCTCTTTATTTGTATGACATTTCCCCCAGATTTTGCTAAAAACATTTGCAAACATATAGAAAAACTGAAAGGACTTTACCACTATCACCATTATTCTACCACATCAATTCTACCATTAATATAATTATACTAATTTTACCAATATTTTTTTATTTCTCCATCCCTTAACCTATTCATCAATCTATGGTATTATATTAGATTATAAAATGAATAACCGGTAATTCATTCAGCAGTCAAAATTAAAATTTTTTTGACTTTATGATAATTACTTTAAAAAGTGAGGATCATATACAGTGGTGTTCATTAATTCATTCAACAAATATCTCTTGAGTTTCTGCTTTGGTCCAGACACTGTTCTAAGGGCCAAAGACACAGACCAAATAAAACAGCCAAGATACCTGTCCTCATTGAATTTGTAATTAGAGGGCCTGACAGAAAAAAAAACAATAATTAAATGAATGGCTCTCTGAGCCATGATGTACAAAGAAAGATATGTCAATAAAGACAAGTAAATTTAGTTGTTGTAATAAGGGCAGAGAGAACATTTATGTACCACTATTGCCTGACTATAATAAAGCCCATATATGGCAACCTCTCAAAACATATTTGTCAAATTACTGAATAAATACAGTTAAAGTTTACACTTAAATAATTGCATATTTAAAAGAAACTGCACTCTGGAAAAGTAGCCTTAAAGGTAAACAAATAATAATAGAAAATTAACTGGTTTAACAAATCTAATTTTAACAATCCTATATTAAAATACTTTTTGAAGAAATACCTGATTTGGGTTGGGGAGACTATTTTGAATAGTATGTCTGCCACTAAAACATTTGCATGTGTATGGAATATAATGCAAATAAAATAACAGTTTTCTTGTAAAGTTGAATGTCTTCATTCAATGTTGTATTCAATAATGTATGAATGTCTTCATTCAACTTTCTATTCAATAATCTAATGTCAATGATTATTACAGAGATTACAGAGGTGCTTAAATTAGAACATAGATAAGCTATTATAGGCTAACAGCAGAAGTTTTTGTGTTTTTAATTTTTTTTGAAATAAAAAATAATTTAAATTTTTTAGTTAAAAAAGAAACCATTGTTAGTCAGCTTTGGTTATTTCTATCATTTATTTGCTTTGAAATTACTCTAAGAAAGTTAAATCAATCAGGTCAAGTTCTTGTCTAAAATAAGTTGAGATACTTATTATCTGGTTATTTAGTGGCTATAATTTATTAACAGTGAAACTAAATATGAACTAATACTTAGAACTTATAATTCCATAAATAAATTACTTCTATTAAAGACAAAATTCTTTCAAGTATTCCTAAATTCAAAACTAATGAGATTGAGAGTGTGAGTGTGTGTGTGTGTGTGAGAGAGAGAGAGAGAGAGAGAGAGAGTGTGTGTCAGGGGAGAGGAAATGTAAAGATGAAATTTTGGCTCAAATTTTTTTTATTGTACGGATCAATATATATATATATAATATTCATCACTGCCAACTAGTTAGGAAGAGTCAAATGTAGTATGGTAAACTGGTATACTGGTAAGTTTGTCTTTAAATTTTTGCTTAGAGAATTTTTGACAGAATATTTAAAACTAAACAAAAATATTATCTGGAAAATCTATACCATCTACCACTGATTTCAATCCCATACTATAAAAATTAAGTCTGGTTGCTAATTTAGTTTTTCTGACTTCATAAATTCCTTGCAGGGTTGTTGCTTAAATGGATAATATGATCAAATTAAAATAGTAAAGTAACAATATTATTGATTTTTATGCTATTTTCTAACCTATTCTGTTGGTTTCACTAAAGACACATGGGCTACATTCTTGAACTACCTCAAAAGTATAGTCTATAGTCTAATGCAGAAAATTTCCATTAATTGAAATTTTAAGTGGACTTCTATTCTGGTCAATATGAAGTAACAGAGATTAGATTTATTATCTGAAACAAAAAAATGATAAAATATATAAAACAGTTTCCAAAATTAAAAATATATATAGTAACAGTTTGTAATGAAGGGCAGTGATCCCTAAGAGGAAGAAACAAATGGTGTGAGTACTATGACTTTCCAATGTATTACCTTGAGACAGCTTTCAGGCCACAGCACGGGGAGGGGAAGTCCAGTGGACACCCTGTGGTAAGGAAATGGAGCAGAGTATCCAGTGAGTATCTTCAGACAGATACCATGTGCAGGACATGGTGCTAGAAAGAAAAGAGTTGTACAGAAAGAGGATCTTCAGAAGACACTTGGTGAATATTTAGTTGAGTATGGTAAGGGCATGTGTGAGAGGAAACTACCTGAGACCTGGGAAAGATGCACATAAAAAAATTAAAGATAACAGTATCTAGTGGTAACTTAGAATTAGGAAGAGAGACTATTCCCACCAAGCATAAAAAGCTAATTTTTCATGAGCCTTGAGTAAAATATACTGATGGATCTCATCATAGTAAACGGGAATAATTAGTCCCAGGCTGAGCAATTTCAGAGAAATCTTACATGCAAGACACAAATGAATTAAACTGCTTCTGAGTAACTGTATCCCAAAACAAAGAAAAAGATTTAGCCTGACCAGCTGGTGGCACAGTGGATAGAGCATCAGACTGAGATGTAGAGGATCCAGGTTCCAGACCTCAAGGTTGCCAGCTTGAGCGCGGGCTCATCTAGTTTGAGCAAAGCTCACCAGCTTGGACCCAAGGTCGCTGGCTTGAGCAAGGGGTTACTCGGATTGCTGAAGGCCCACAGTCAAGGCACATATGAGAAAGCAATCAATGAAAAATTAAGGTGTCATAATGAAAAACTGATGATTGATGCTTCCCATCTCTCTCCATTCCTGTCTGTCCCTATCTATCCCTCTCTCTGACTCTCTCTCTGTAAAAAAAAAAAAAAAAAAAAAAAGATTTATAGGAATGCAAATATATCTAAGAACCTAACTAGGTAAAATTCACAATATTTGGCATCTAACCAAAAATTATCAGATATGCAAAAAAGCAAAGAAAGATAAGCCATAATAAAGAGATAATCACTCAAAATTGAAACAGAACTGACACAGTTGTTACAATTAGCAGAAAATAAAATTATAAGTATTCTAACTATAGTCAATGTGTTAAAAAATTAAGTAAATATTTTTAAAACTCCCACTTAAATTTTTGGGAAGAAATAATGTGTAAGGTGAAAAGTACACTGGATAAATATGCTGGAGAAGGAAAGATTAGTAAAAACTTGAAAACATAGCAATAAAAACTATCTAAAATGACCCATAGGTAGAAACTATAATAATAAGTAGAGCATCAGTGATCTGTAGGACAACTGCAATATGTGATTGGATTCCTTAAGGCAGAGAAGAGAGAATAAAATATATTTGTAGAAATACTGGCTCAATGTTATTCAAAGTTGATGAAATCTATAAAGCTAAACAGTTTCATGTGCCCCAAACACAGCAAATAAAAAATTACATCAAGATACATCATTATAAAACTAACCACAACCATTGATAAAGAGAAAGGCACTTTCACTCAAAAGCAGTGAAAGAAAATAGACATGTTAAAGATAAGGATGAAAGTGACATTCACACTTAAAACGACCAAAGAGAAGATGGAGTAAGAGTTTTCAAGGTCCTGAAAAAAAAATTAGAGTTCTATATCTTGAGAAAACACCTTTAAATCTTAAGAGGAAATACTTCTCAGACATTCAAAAGTGAGATTAATTCATTTCCAACGGATCACACTACAAGAAATGCTGAGGGAAATCTTACAAAAGAAAATAACAGAAATATGGATCCACATTGTAGATCAAAGAGCACTGGTAACAGTAATTATGTGGGTAAACATATGTTTTTTAAAAAAGAATTTTACTTCCTTAAAACATAATTGAGTAGTTGAGATGGGGGTACGGGGTGAAAAGACGTAGCACCCGTTAAAGAGCAGAGATTGCCTCAAGCCGCTTAAGGTTGGCCCAAGCAGACACTGCGCCTGCGCTTTAGGCTTCTGAGGCACCACATGCCCCTCCCCCCACCTCCATCACCAGGGAAACGGCAGCGGAGTGGCAGAGCCCACCAACTGGTTTCATGGCGGCCTCAAGGAAGTCAGTTGTGGGGCCGTTGGTGGGGGCATTGGTCCAGGGCACTACCTCCTCTCGCTTTCTAGTTTTCCATTCAAAAACAGCAGAACTACTCAGTCACCATCAAGTGGAATTAACACAAGAGTTTCCAAAAGAAGGATGGGTGGAACAAGACCCCAAGGCAATTATTCAGTCTGCCTATGAGTGTATAGAGAGAACGTGTGCGGAACTGAACGACCTGAATATTGATGTCTCCAACATAAAAGCCATCGGTGTCAGCAACCAGAGGGAAACCACCGTAGTCTGGGACAGGTTCACGGGAGAGGCGTTCTACAGTGCTGTGGCGTGGCTGGATCTAAGGACCCAGTCTACTGTTGAGAATCTCAGTAAAAAAATTCCAGGAAATAATAACTTTGTCAAGTCCAAGACAGGCCTTCCACTCAGCACTTACTTCAGTGCAGTGAAACTTCGTTGGATTCTTGACAATGTAGAACCAGCTCAAAAGGCTGTTGAAGAAGGCAGAGCTCTTTTTGGTACTGTTGATTCCTGGCTTATCTGGAATTTGACAGGAGGAGTTAATGGAGGTATCCACTGTACGGATGTAACAAATGCAAGCAGGACGATGCTCTTCAACATTCATTCTCTGGAATGGGATAAAGACCTCTGTAACTTTTTTGAAATTCCAATGAACATTCTTCCAAATGTCTGCAGTTCTTCTGAGATCTATGGCAAAATGAAAGCTGGAGCCTTAGAAGGTATACCGATATCTGGGTGCTTGGGGGACCAATCTGCTGCATTAGTGGGACAAATGTGCTTCCAGGAAGGACAAGCCAAAAACACGTATGGAACAGGTTGTTTCTTACTGTGTAATACTGGTCATAAGTGTATATTTTCTGATCATGGCCTTCTGACCACAGTGGCTTACAAACTAGGCAGAGACAAGCCAGTATGTTACGCACTAGAAGGTTCTGTTGCTATAGCCGGTGCTGTTATTCGCTGGCTAAGAGACAATCTTGGAATTATAGAGACCTCAGAAGAAATTGAAATACTTGCTAAAGAAGCAGGTACTTCTTATGGCTGCTACTTCATCCCAGCCTTTTCAGGGTTATATGCACCTTACTGGGATCCCAGTGCAAGAGGGATCATCTGTGGTCTCACTCAGTTCACCAATAAAAGTCATATTGCTTTTGCTGCATTAGAAGCCGTTTGTTTCCAAACCCGAGAGATTTTGGATGCCATGAACCGTGACTGTGGAATTCTGTTCAGTCATTTGCAGGTAGATGGAAAAATGACCAAGAACAAAGTTCTTATGCAACTACAAGCAGACATTCTGCATATTCCAGTAATAAAGTCCACTATGCCTGAAATAACTGCACTGGGAGCTGCCATGGCAGCAGGGGCTGCAGAAGGGGTGGGCGTTTGGAGTCTTAAACCCGAGGATTTGTCAACCATCTTGATGGAACGGATTGAGCCACAAATTAAGACCACAGAAAGTGAAATACGTTATTCTACATGGAAGAAAGCTATGATGAAGTCAATGGGTTGGATTACAGCCCAGTCTCCTGAAAGTGATAATTCTGCTGTCTTCTCTACTCTGCCCTTGGGCTTTTTTATAGTGAGTAGCTTGATGATATTAATTGGAGCAAGATACATCTCAGGTATACCATAATAACATCAAGCATGAGCTCTACATACATTTCTACATAAAGCTTTCTAGAAATTCTGTCGCTTAATGTGATGGCACCATCATAGACTGCATTTATTTATAAACCACTTTATATGTAACTTATGAGAATCTTACAAGTGTTTTGAAGTAAATAAATTACAGCAAAAATCACTGCAGAAACAGTTGGTGTGTTTTTTAACATTGACACGTTAAGGTTGGGCCAGCACTTTGGGGCTAATCCCCGCCATTGTCATAAAATTCTGCTCCATGGCCTCCTGAATATAGAATATTCAGATACTTTATGAATATTCTTTATGACTGTGGGGAATTTTTCAGCAAACATTTTCTAACATTATGGGCCAGGATTTGGTTCTTTTGCTACACACACTTGATTAAGAGGTGTAACTAACCTGTGTAAGCTGAAGAACTTGTCCTTGTTTTAACCCTAAAAGCAATATTTTATACATATTAGGAAGACTACAAAAACTTTACTGAATATTAATGGAAACATAAATTCTTACAATAGAAATTTATTATTCTTCTAACTTAGATATTTTCCTGGAAAGTATTTGCCAAATTAATATTCTTCAGACATTATATGTGGTCTCACTGATTGCAGTGATTTACTATGTAGATCCTACAGGGGAAAAAACATTTTCCCCAGTTTTTTTATGTCTTCTTTTTATGTACTTTATTTGGTATATTTAACATATATGCTTATATCATATGTCATATAGAATAGCCTATTTATAAAGTAAGCTAATGCAAAAGATAGTTTTAAGTGAACCACTACACATAAATATTTTAGTGTAAAAATTTGTATATATTTTGGGGCAATGTGTATGCATATAGTTTACTAGGAAAGACTTTTTCTTAAGCAGCATTTAAAATTTAAGTTCTATGCTTTTTTAAAAAAAGCATATTCTGATTTCAACTAAATTTTTTACATTTTACCTTTTTATTTAATTGAGGTGAGGGTATGCTAAAAATTGTGAATATTATAGTAAACATTATTTTCAAACAGAAAAAAAGGAATTTAAACAAAACAGTATGAAAGTTGGAAATGTATAAATGAAGGTAGAATAATGTAAAGTTCATATACTATATGGAAAGTGGTATAACATTATTTGAAGTTGCACTGACAATTAAAGATTCATACTCTAAATTCTAAAATAACAAAACAAAATATAATAAAAAAATTAAGTTCATAATCTGGAACCATAAAAATATTGAGTTGATCCAAAATAAAGCAGAAAAGAGATGAAAAAAAGGATAGAAAAACAAAAAAAAAGTAGGGAATTATATTTAAAACTAACCATGTAAATAAGCATATTAACTATAAATAGTCTAATTACTTCAATTAAATAGCAAGATTAGCATATCAAATAAAAAAGAAGACTCAAATATTTACTACCTCCAAGAAACATATTTTAAATATAAAGAAAAACTTAGTTAAAAAGAAAAGAAAAAATATACCATGTCAATATTAATAGAGAGCTGGAGTGGCTATATTAATATCAGAAAGTAAATTTCAGCCTGACCTGTGGTGGCGCAGTGGATAAAGCGTCGACCTGGAAATGCTGAGGTCGCCGGTTCGAAACCCTGGGCTTGCCTGGTCAAGGCACATATGGGAGTTGATGCTTCCAGCTCCTCCCCCCTTCTCTCTCTCTGTATCTCTCTCTCCCTCTCTCTCTCCTCTCTAAAAATGAATAAATAAAATTATTAAAAAAAAAAAAAAAAAAGAAAGTAAATTTCAGAGCAAAAAATAATAGCAGTAATAAACAAAGTCATTTTGTAATAATAAAGAGGTCAATTAAAATAGGGGACATAACAATCCTAAATATTTATGTCTCTAAAAAAGAGCTTCAAAATACATAAAGGACAATGTGATATAAATTTTTTTTAAAAGTAGATAAATCTGTAATTACAGTAAGAGATTTTTAACATCTCTTCTTCAACCTCTGATGAAACAAGTAGAGAAATTTAATAAGATTAGATTTGAATAATACTCTCAAACAACTTTACTGACATTTATAAAAGATACCACCAACAATGAGTGCATATTTTTTAAGTACATATAAAATATTTACCAAATATTTACTATAATGGACTCATTCAGGCCATTTTAACCATGCCTCAATAAATTGAAAATATTTCATACAAAATATACTGTCTGAGTACATTGGAATTATAAATCAATAAAGTTTTCTCTAAAATCTCCAAATAAACCAAAATAAACTTTGGAAACCAAATAAACTTTTAAATAACCCACGAGTTAAAGAAAAAAAGAAGAAAAATAGAAAGTGTTTGGAATACAATGAGAATAAAAACACAACATATGGCCCTGGCCAGTTGGCTCAGTGGTAGAGCGTCGGCCTGGCATGCAGGAGTCCCAGGTTCGATTCCCGGCCGGTGAAAGTTTATGAGATATTACTAAAGCAGTACTTAGGAAGAAATTCACAGAACTAAATGTCTATATTAAAAGAGAGAAAATGTTTCAAATCCAGAAACTAGAAATAAAATAAAATTTTAAATACAAAGTAGATGGAAGAAGAGAAATAAAGATGAGAGCAATAATCAATGGTTATAGAATATAGAAAAACAATCCCGACCTCATAGAACAAGTTCAAAAGTGTTCCTTCCTTTGAAAATGTTTTTTTCTTTCCGAGAGAGAGATACCAACAGAAAGGGAGAGAGGGGAAAAAGGAGAGAGATTAGAAGCATCAACACATAGTTGCTTCGTTTTAGTTGTTTATTGATTGCTTCTCATTTGTGCCTTGACCAGGGGTTCAACTGAGCCAATGACCCCTTGCTCAAGCCAGTGACCTTAGGCTCAAGCCAGAGACCTTTGGGCTCTAGCCAGAGACTTAAGATCACATTTATGATCTCGTGCTCAAGCCAGTGACCCCATGCTCAAGCTGGCAAGCCCATGCTCTAGCTAGCCAGTTTGGGGTTTCAAACCAGGGCCCTTAGCACCCCAGACTGACAGTCAATCCACTGCACCACCACCAGTCAGGCAAAAACATGTCTTTATAAAGATTTGTTCATAGCATATTATTTTACTATAGCCGCAAACTGAACACATTGCAAATGTCCACCAACCAGTGAATGGATAAACAAACCATGGTATATTCAAGGTATATACAATGGAAGACTACTCAGCAACTATTAATATACACTACAACATAGATGCATTTCAAAATAATTAAGCTGAGTGAAATGAACCCGACTCTCTACATAGGGTCTGAAAATGCAAACTATTGTATAATAAAAGAAAGCAGATGAGTAGCTGCCTGGTGGAGCACAGAGTTAAGGAGTGGGCAGAAAGGGGTAGGAGGCATGAGTGCACAGGGACACAAAGAACATTTTGGGGCTGATGAATATATTTATTGTATTAATTATGGTGATTTTCTTAAGGGTAAATATGTATGTAAAAATCAAACTGAACACTTTAAATATGTGCAGTTTATTATAGGTCAGTTATACCTCAAGGAAACTGTTGTTTAAAAAAGAAAACATTATCTTCAAACTCTGAAGGAACATAATCAAAGTTTTCTCAAGTAGGTTAATTTTTTTTTAAGTAAGAGGAGGGGAAATAGTGAGACAGACTCTCACATGGGCCCCAACTGGGATCCTCCTAAGGACTCCATCTAGGACCAATGCTACAAACAACTGAGCTATTTTTAGCACCTGAGGTTGATGCTGGGACCAACTGAGTTATCCTCAGCGCCTGGGACCGATGTGCCAACCAATTGAGCCACTGGTTACGAGAAAGGAAAGGAGAAGGGGTGGAGGGAGGGGAAAAGAAACAGATGGCTGCTTCTCATGTGCACTTTGACCAGTGATTGAACCCAGGACATCCATGTGCTGGACCAGCACTCTATTCACTGAGCCAGCTGGCCAGGGCAACTAAGTTAATCTTTGCTATTGTATTTTGTGCACAGTGATGTTTCCTCGTTGATTCATTCTACAGTCTGCTAGCATGGGAGGTCTCAGTTCCTGTCTCTAGAAGGTCTATGAGCTTTATTTGAAGTCATTTATATGATTAGGTTGGAAAAGTACACGATAATGTCTAGTATCATTTAAAACAAATTAATTTCCCATTTCTTTCATTTAGTCATAATTCTCAGTCTGGGACCTGCTGCAAATGACCTTACGAAGAGTCACAAACAAAGATATCATAAGAAAATCAGGCTAAAAGTCCTCAAACTCAGATTCTCCTACTAACTTCTTCAATATTATATTCCTGTGATTGTCAGCTTTCCTATTTTTCATACCTTTGCCTTTATGTCTCATTTTCATAATTTAAATGATATGATATTGGTAAATTACAATACTTTGCCCAAGGCTATAAAGGAGCTTCTGTATATTCTATTATATAATTAGCTAATTAATAATTTCTTTATATTGCCAATAAGCAGAAGTGCATGGTTAAATTATGATGATGGGGTCTCACTGCATGCATATTATAACACAGCAAGTCTTCATTTAATGCCAGGCATATATGTGAGTTAGAGAACATGAGTTTGAACACTAACCTGAAAAATGAAAAACATCTAATTCATATACTTTTTTCCCAGGATGTCCTTTGGGAATTAAAACAAGGAAGTCATATCTGGGAGGGGAGAAGGTGAGTGAGGAAGAAGAGAGAAAGAAACAAAAAAAGCCCATGGAGGGAAAAGAATGTTAAAGGTATCCAAATAGAAACAAACTGTACTGTTAAATGTAACTAAAGACACCCTCCGTGGCATCCATGTAGAAGCAACACTGAATAGTTATATCACTTCTAGCTTAGATCTAGCTGTGGCAACCATATACATCAGATTTAGAGAGATAAGCATCTTCCCCTCCTCACCCCATAAAGAATTCTAAATTATTATCTGTTTGTGCCTGATTTCTGCTGCTTTTATTATCATTTTGATATTACCCATATTCTCACAGAGAAGTTACTGTTTCACTCTCTGGTAAGCCCTTGTTTTCAATGCATAAGTATAAATGTTATATCAAACAATTCCTATTTCGGTGGAACACAATGCACCAATTCTATGACAGTTAGATATGGGAAATTTGTCTCCATGCCTTTATTTTTTTAATCATGTGAACTAATAAGATCCCCTGGAGTAATCTTCCAGCAAACTCTAAAGTAAATACAATATCATCTCAGTCACCTGTGTTTAACCTCCCACTGAAATGACAGCTCTACAGTTTATTCTGATTGTTTCAATCAAAACCAAATGAATAAACTTAATATTTAAATATTCTCCCATAGTTTCCATCAACAATCTTTATAGCCCTATTTATTTCAGCTTGGAGAAATTGCACGTGATCCTTGTCCTCTGTGTTTAGCATGCATTACAGTTTATTATTATATCAGCCTTCAACAAACCAATTTATTTTATATAAAAAAAAGAAGGTTTTGATCTTTGGTAGGAAAATAATAGAAGGTGACAAGATTGCGTTAATAATCTTGAATTAAATTATCTGTGAAATTAAGCTTATTGTAGACAATTTCACAAATCTTTCTTATATTCAATTATTAAAGTATATTTTTCCAGTGTCACAGGAAAATCTCTTTGGAAAACATTTATAAAGCCAAAAATAGTAAGAAGACCCTTATTATATGTCTATACTAGTAGTTTTGAAGGAGTGCTAGGCAAGAAACAGGACAAAAATGTTCTCGTGTTCATTAGATTTCACATATATGTGAAATCATATGGTACTTGTCTTTCTCTGACTAGTTTATTTCACTTAGCATAATGAACAAAATAAACTTACAAACAAAATAGATCCAAACTCATGTAGATACAGAGAACAGATTGACAGCTGTCAGAGAGTCAGGGATTGAAGGGCTAGGTGAAAAGGGTTAAGGAATTAAGCAAAAAAACAAACAAAAAACCTAACTCATAAAAATGGACAACAGTACGGTGATTGCCAGGGGGAAAGGGGGGTGGAGAGAGTTAGAAGAGGGTAAAGGGAGGATTAATAGTGGCGGAAGGAGACTTGACTTGGGGTGGTGACACACGGTGCTATATACAGGTGATGTATTACAGGATTGTACATGTGAAACATATAATTTTATTAACAATATTACGCCAGTACATTCAATATAAAATTTAAAAATTTTCCAGTGATTGCAAATAATGATAACTCCAATTTGCCTAGCTTTTTCTCTGAATTAAAGCAGGAACCTGTTTTTCATCTCCCTTTTCTCATCTTTGTATAGCCTTAGAAAAGTGACCAGAACAAGGGATGAGTAGATACCCTGGAGTACAAAGTTTTGAATAGAGTCTCTCTCTCTCTCTCTCTCTCTCTCTCTCTCTCTCTCTCTCTCTCTCTTCCTCTCTCATTGTAAGGTAAGGTTTGTCTGGCCTCAGGTGTATTTCACTGAATAAAATGATCACTTCTTCCCGACTCTATTTCAAATAGGCCATGGATATCTACCATTAACTCAGTTTCATAGTAGATAACATTGAGAAAAAGAACAAGAAATACACCTTCCAATCCAAAAAGAGTATAGCTTTAGAATTTCAGAGATGATTCTTCTGGGGAATATTATTACTTGCATAGAAATTAGTATTGTCAGAAAATGATTCTGTAAAAGAAAACTTCAAGACTATTGCAATATCAGGAGAGCCTGGATTTGAATAGGTCTGAAGAGATCATATAGTCTAACATCTTCAATACAAATAAGTGAAAATTTTAAATAACTTGCTAGATGTCATCAAGATATGTTAGGAGCAAGATAAAAATGTAAGTTTTATATTCTAATGTTTTTTTGAGCTACACCCAACTGACAGGGTTTTTCTTAGACTTTGTGTACCTCAAACAACTATTAAGATTTTTTTACGAGATGAAAGTAAAGGTGACACTAACTTATGAATTTCTTATGCAAGTTAGAGTGATGTCTTGACCAACAAATATTTGGTGTACATTCACATACTCATAAATGCATACAATTTTTATGACCACTTAAACTAGATACATTCTGGGAGATTCTGACCTATAAAAAATTCATCTCTATTCTCTAGTGATTTTTTATTTCTGAAAAAAAAAATAGTGTTATAGACTTTTGGGAAGACATTTCTTTAGTCATGAAACATGCCAGAATTGTGAGCATGAACTGGTAGATGTACCATTCTTTTCTAGATACAGAACTTGCTACTCATCTCCATGACACTGATATCCTTTGAGACTTATCTATTTCTTCCTTTCATATCAGGAAAAGATGCAAATTTCTTCCTTCTCCTCCTTCCCTTCCTCATCCTTCTCTTTTCCTTTGTCATTTTCCATTGAGTTTTTTGTTGTTGTTGAAACAAATCCATTGAGCCGTATCATATGGTATTTACTACTTATATTCATAAACATCAAGACGATGGCAATCTGTTTAACATCCTGCAGACAAACATGCTCTAAAATGTGGCATTGGCAATTGGGTACTCGCTGGGCACCAGGCAGGGATGTGCTAAAGATCTGGTGTGTTGTTCCATAGGGAAGAATGACATTCATTACAATTATGTAAAAAGCAAATTATGTACCAAATGCTTGCCTCTAGTATTGAGACACCCCTTCACAGCCTCTGCCCTTCAGATCTATCATTGTCAACACTTTGCCTATATATCTGTATATTCCTCTCCCACTTGTTCTTATGAGTTCACTGCAGTTTCACCTCCTCATCCCAGTCCCAATGTAAGTTATAAGAATAATGCAATGCGTACAAATAAAAGGAACATAGACAAAAAGTGTGTAAATGTTTACAAAATAGGTTCTACAGTATCTCATGGTTGTTTCATTTTTTTATTATAATTTTGTTTTTTTAATGGGGCAACATCAATAAATCAAGATACATATATTCAAAGATAATGGTTGTTTCATTTTTATCATGTAATGATAGTTGGCATTGGAGAACCGAGACATTTACTTTTCATTTTCCAGATGTTAGTGACTGCTATAAGAAGGCAACCTCAGATTTAGAAAGATAAAACTTTAAATTGAAAACAGGTCCCTAATGAACTTTAGCTAGAAATTAGAGAGTTTTTATGTCAGTTCCCTTATTTTAAATATTCAGAAAGTGAGGTACAGTGGAGGTGATTACTCAAAGTCTCAGGGCTAGCTTGTGCCTTAAAATACTGGAATTAGATCCTAGTGGAGTTGTTTTCTATTCCATATCCCAAATTTTCTTTGAAGGTTTTAGTTTTAAGAATAAAAACTGATGGTGTTCTCTAAAATCAGAATTACAGCTATTTAGAAATATAGTGGTAATTACATAGAATTCTCTTCTAAACATTCAAAATTGTTTTAAGTACTGGGGAATTATCTTATAGGAACTGAATTTCAAAGGCCTCTTCTCTTTGTTTCTTTCTCTAAATTCATACTCTTTCAGTTCAGGCATCACCACTACCTCCTGAAAACAGTGCCTAACATACAACAGTAACCTACCTTTCTGTCCCATCTCTCTCATTTAGCCTCTACATTTCCACCGCTGTCCTCCCTCCTTTCCATTCCCTCCCCTTCCCATCTTTGTCTCTCTCTATCTCTCTCTCTGATTTTAACATGATTTAACACTGGTTTTTTTTTTCCAGTGCCATAATCTGACTTGGAGAACCCCAGTCTCTGAGCCTCAGTAGGAAGCTGGGGCTGTGTGGGTTGTTCAGAGACACAGAGAGAAAGGAGTTCCTGTTTTCAACTCCTTGTTTTCTCAAAACCCTTCTGGTTTTTCACATGAACATTTCATGAGTGTCTTCTTCCTCTGGGAGTTGTTCATCACCTGAGAGAGTTTATAGACTCTGACCTTTTGATGCTGGTATATGGGTTCTTAACAACTGTGGATATGGATGGTCAAGGCAACAATTCAAGCCTCCTGGGAGCTAGTGTCCTCAGGGTCGACCACAACCTTGTTCATCAGCTGCTCATGCCTGATTTCAGCTCTGTTTCCCTTTTGACATCTTCAAAGACAAGAGTCTATTCCCGAAATTTCAACCATCTCACCCCAGAGATGTTTTGGTGGTCTTAGAGTAGGCGTGGCCAACAGTTTTTGCTCCCCCCCCCCAGCCAGATTAGAAAGAAAACTTTTTTCATGGGCCGAAGGAAATATTAAAATTTAAAAATGTTAAATACAAAAATGATTCATTTAAGTAAACAAAATTTTATTATGTAATTTGTTTATGAATAAATATAAGTAACTTAGTACAACAAACTAACAAGAAAACTAATGGACGTGTTGAGGTGCCTTGCATTGTCTATTATTATTTTAATATCTGGCTTTATACTTGTAGTAGCTATTCTTAACACAGCCTCCAAATGTAAATCATTCAGTCTTGAACTTGTTGTACTTTTGTTTAGATTCATTAAAGAAAAAGTTTGTTCACAAATATAAGTTGAGCTGAAGATTACTAAATATTCCTTGGCAAGTTTTTTTAAATTTCCATATTTTCCATTATTCAATTGCTTATAAAAATTGCACAGACAAGTACAAAAGTTGTAAATCTTTATAATGAAATTTTTTAAAAAATTAAAGAAGTATCGCTAATTCATTCGACCAGTTATTGGAAGTTAACCCTAGATTAGTCACTGTGGAATTCTTTTCCACATATCACTATCTTCTTAAATATCTCGACTGCCAATAATCAAAGACGTTTCCGCTTCTGAGTAGCTGCGATTTTAACTTTCATTGTTGTACAATGGTTAGATATCATAATTTATGTATAACGATTTAAAAGTACCACTTATTTCATTTCCACAGTGCATCATGAGGAGAATATTAAAAATTTAATCGCGGGCCGCATAGACTCATTAGGCGGCCGGATCTGGCCCACGGGCTGTATGTTGGCTATGCCTGTCTTAGAGCAATGTGGAAAGAGGAGAATCACCCTCCTGCCTGGACATGTAGATAGACCTGACTCTGGCTGAGTGCCTGAATCAGACTGAAACTCATAGCTCTCTGCTCAGTGCAGCCAGTAGCTCTGAGCCCACAAGGTCCATGTGGCAATCTCCCCTACCAATCGGGTTCTTTGGTCTCTGCACTGACAGCTCAGGCCCTACACAGCCACATTTAGCTTTGAAAAACAGAAATCTGATCGTTTTATCTTGCCACTTTAAAGCTTGTGCTACTTTCCTCATTTCCCAGATAAGCTAATTAGCATGGTATTTAAGGTCTGAATATTAGTCCGCCTTTGATCTGCCCTTCCAGGTTCACTTCATCCACCATTACAACCACCAGCCTAGCATCCACTGCACCTCCCAAGCACCCTGGTCCTCTGAGACAACAACTGAAAACCGAATGCCTGTCTTTCACTGGAACTTAAGTCCCATGACTGAGAGTACTGTGATCGTTTTACTTACCAAGCGGCTAGGTCTTTGGGAAGTTGTCAAATTAAAGACAGTCTCTGCATATCTAGACAACCAAAATTAGAGACACAAAGTTAGAGTTTATTCATAGTGCTTTTCCTCTCGTGGAATGAATCTAATTCTTCTATCCTAAAAGTCGATATTATCGTCATTATTTAGAAGTGAGTAAGTGGGATTCTTGGTAAAATTTAAAGGTTTGAGAAGTGTGATCACTAGCCTTTCTTCAAAACCAGTTATTCCATTATACTTTTTAAAACATCTTCTCAATACCAAGTTACTTCAGTTTTTAGCATTACTCATTCTGTGCTGCTTTCACTTAGCAGCACGACTGCATTATCCTGAAAAAACTCGAACCACATCAGTCAGATTCATCAAATTTCTTTTCTTGTTGATTTCTTTTTAATTTTGTTTAGAAAATTAATTTTAATAAGGTGACATTGATCAATAAGAGCACATTGATTTCAGGTAAACATTTCTATAGCATTAGAACTATTGATTATGTTATATACCCATTACCCAAAGACAAATCATTTTCTGTCACCTTATATTTATTCCTCTTTACACCATCCCCCCACTCCTTCCCCCAACCGCTCCCTTACATACCCCTCCCCCCGTAACCACTTCACTTTCATCTACGTTCATGAGTCTCACTTTTATATCCCACCTAAGTGTGAAATCATATAGTTCTTAGTGTTTTCTGATTTACTTATTTCATTCAGTGTAATGTTCTCAATGTCCATCCATGTTGTCATAAATGGCACTATGTCACGATTTCTTATGGCTGAGAAGTATTTCATTGTATATATGTACCACATCTTCTTTATCCAATCCTCTATTGAGGGGCACTTTGATTGTTTCCATGTCTTGGCCACTGTGAATAATGCTGCAATAAACATCGGGGTGCCTGTGTGTTTACATACCAATGTTTTTGAGCTTTTGGAGTAAATACCCAGTAGAGGAATTGCTGGGTCATATGGTAGTTCTAGTCTTAATTTTTTGAGGAACCACCATACTTTCTTCCATAATGGTTGTACTAATTTGCATTCCAACCAATAGTGAATGAGGGTTCCTTTTCCTCCAAAGCCTCTCCAACACTTGTTATTACTGTCTTGTTGATAATAGCCAATCTAACAGGTGTGAGGTGGTATCTCATGTAGTTTTGATTTCCATTTGTCGAATAGCTAGTGAAGATGAGCATCTTTTCATATATCTGTTGGTCATTTGTATGTCCTCTTGGGAGAAGTGTCTGTTCAGGTCCTCTTTCCATTCTGTTAATTGGCTTGGTTGCTTATTTGTTGCTGATCTTTGTGAGTTCTTTATATATTTTGGATATTAACTCCTATTGGAGCTGTTGTTTGCAAATGTCATCTCCCATTTAGTTGCCTTCTTATTTGTTTTATTGTCAGTTTCTTTAGCTGTGCAGAAGTTTTTTAGTTTGATATAGTCCCATTCAGTTATTTTTTTTCCTTTACTTTTTATGTCATTGGGGTCAAATTTATGAATGGTTCTCTACAACCAAAGTCCATGAGTTTAGTACCTATGTTTTCTTCTATGTAATTTATTGTTTCAGGTCTTCTATTTAGGTCTTTGATTCATTTTTTTGTGAGTGTGTGTGACAGAGACAGAGAGAGGGACAGATAAGGACAGACAGACAGGAAGGGAGAGAGATTAGAAGCATTAATTCTTCACTGAGGCACCTTAGTTGTTCATTGACTGCTTTCTCATATGTGCTTTGACCTGGGGGCTACAGCAAACCAAGTGACCTCTTGCTCAAGCCAGTGACCTTGAGCTCAAGCTGGTGAGCCTTGCTCAAACCAGATAGGCCTGCACTCAAGCTGGCGACCTCAGGGTTTCGAACCTGGGTTGTCCGCATCCTAATTCTATACTCTATTCACTGCACCACTGCCTGGTCAAGCTTTTCGATCCATTTTGAATTAGTTTGTCTGCAGGGAACAAATGGTAGTCAAGTTTCACTCTTTTGCATGTGGTTTTCCAATTTTTCCAGCACCATTTATTGAAGAGGCTTTCTTTTCTCCATTGTGCACTTTGCTTCCTTTGTTGAAGATGATTTGACCATATATATGTCACTTTATTTCTGGGCTCTTGATTCTGTTTCATTGGTCTGTATGTCTGTTTTTCTGCCAATACCATGCTGTTTTAATTATCATAGCTTTATAATATAATTTGAAGTCAGGTAGTATGGTACCTCTGGCTTCATTCTTTTTCCTCAGGATTGTTTTTGGCTATTTGGGGATTTTTATAGTTTCATACAACCATGGTAATTTTTTGTTTTTGTTTTTTCCTTAAAAAATGATATTGAAATTTTGATGAGGATTGCATTAAATTTGTATGTTGCTTTGGGTAATATGGCTATTTTTTACTGTGTTGATTTTCATATATCTGTTGGTCATTTGTATGATTCATTTAGTCCCTGAACATGGATATTTTTCCATTTTATTGTGTCTTTTTCAACTTCTTTCAATAATGTTTTGTAGTTTTTATATAGGTTCTTTACATCCTTTATTAAGTTCATCCCTAGGTGTGTTTTTGTTGTTGTTGCATTTGTAAAAGGAATTTTTTTCCCGAAATTTCTTCATTGGCATATAGAAAAACAAGATTTCTGTATATTAATTTTGTATTCTGTGTCTTTACCATATTGGTTGTTTCTTATAGTTTTTTGGTGGTGTCTTTGGGGTTTTCTATAAATAGGATTATGTCATCTGTAAAAAGTGATACCTTTACCTCTTCTTTCCTAATATAGATGCCTTCTATTTCTTTCTCTTGCCTGATTGCTCAAGCTAAAACTTTCAGAACTATGCTGAGTAGTAATGGAAAGAATGGACAGACTTGTCTTGTTACTGATTTGAGAGAAAAGCCTTCAGTTTTTTCACCATTTAATATGACATAGCTTATGGTTTGTCATATATGGCCTTTATTATGTTGAGGCACTTTCCTTCTACTTTGATTTTATTGAGTGTTTTAAACATAAAAGGAGGTTATATCTTATCGAATGCCTGTTCTGTATCTATTAATAGGAACATACAATACAATTTTTGTTTTCTGTTTTGTTGATGTGGTGTATTACGTTGATCTATTTCCATATGTTGAACCATCCTTGTGCTACTGAAATGAATTCAATTTGATCATGATGATTATTTTTTAATGTGTTGTTGTATATGATTTACTAGTATTTTGTTTAGGATTTCTGCATCTCTATTTACTAGAGGTATGAGGGTTACGTTGGCCACATAAAATGTTCTGGGGAGTATTGCTTCTTTTATTTTTTGAAAGAATTTGAGAAGGATAGGTACCAAATCTTCTTTGAACATTTGGTAGAATTCACTAGTGTAGCCATCAGTAGTGGATTTTTGTTTTTTGGGAAGTTTTTGATAGTTGTTTCTATTTCCTCCCCTGCTTATAGGTCTATTTAGGTTTTCCACTTCTTCATGACTCAGTCTTGGAAAACTCTATAGTTCTAGGAATTTATCCATTTCTTCTAGGTTGTTGAATTTGGTGTCATATAATCTTTCATAAGATTCTACTATGATTTTTTGTATATCTATGATGTTTATGGTAGTTTTTACTCTTCCATTTCAGGGTTTATTTATATGAGTCCTTCCTCTTTTTTTCTTAGTAAGTCTAGCCAGTGGTTTGTCAATTTTACTGATCTTTTTTTAAAAAAACAGCTCTTTCTTGTATTAATTTTTTAATAGTTTCTTTGTTCTCTATTTTATTTAGTTCTGCTCTCATTTCCTTTTACTGCTGATTTTGGGTTGCCTATGTTATTTTTTTCTAGTTCCTTAAGATGTGATGTAAGGTTGTTTACTTGGGGTCTCTCTTGTTTCTTGACATAAGCCTGTACTGATATAAAATTCCCTTTTATTATGGCTTTCACTGCATCCCAGATATTTTAATATGTCATGTTGTCATTTTCATTTGTCTGTATATAGCTTTTGATCTCTTTCTATTTCTTCTTTGACCCAGTCATTTTTTAGAAGTATATTGTTTAATTTCCACATTTTTGTGGATGTATTTCTTTTTTAGTTGAATTTTAATTTCAAAGCCTTATGGTCAGAAAATTATGCTTGGTATAATTTCAATCTTCCTGAATTTGTTGATGCTAGTTTTGTGGCCCAACATATGGTCTATCCTTGAGAATGTTCCATGCACACAGGAGAATAATGTGTAATGTGATATTTTGGGATGATATGGCCTATAAATGTCTATTATGTTCCTTTGGTCCAGAGTGTCATTTAAGGCTAATATTTTTTTTAATTGATTTTCTGTTTGGATGATTTATCTAAAGCCATCAATGTTGTATTAAAATCCAAGTATGATTGTGTTTTAGTTTGCTTCTATTTTTAGATCAGTTAGTAGATGTCTTATATATTTTGGTGCTCCCTGGTTCAGTGCATATATATTAAGAAGTGTTTTGTCTTCTTGATACAATGTCCCCTGTACCATTATAAAATTTCCATATTTGTTCCGGTTACTTTTGTTGTCTTGAAGTCAGCATTGTCAGATATAAGTATGGTTACCCCTGCTTTTCTTTGTATATTATTTGCTTGGTGAACCATTTTCCAACCTTTCACTTTGGGTCTACTTTTGTCTTTGAAGTTTAGATGTGTCTCTTAAAGGCAGCATATGGTTGGGTTTTGCTTTTTGACCCAATCTGCTACTCTGTGCCTCTTTATTAGTGAGTTTTACCTTTAGGAATATTATTGACACTTGAGGATTTCCTATAGCTGTTTTTATGTTTTGTTTTATGATAGTTCTGTGTCTTGTTTTTCTTCTCTTCTTTTATTTCTGTCAGTTGTTTTTGTTTGGAGGTATTTTGTACTTCTTTCTCATTTCTTCTTTTTTTAAGCTGTGTGTTTTAGTGGTGGCTTTTTCGTGGGTGGTTATCATTAGGTTATTAAGAGAAAGATGTACAAGAGTCCTTGTTTTATGAGTGCTTCTGCATTCCATCCCCCTTCACCAGAGCTTTATCCTCACCCCTTTTATGTTATTGTTGTCACAGATTATCCTTGTTTTTATTGTGACTTTGTTGGAGCTTTTAGTTGTAGTTTTGATTTGTTTTGTTCTTTGTATCTGATCAAATTACCCTCTTGATCCAGTCATCTATTGATGGGCTTTTTGGTTGTTTCCATGTCCTGGCCACTGTGAACAATGCTGCAATGAACATGGGGCTGCATGTGTCCTTGCGTATCAATGTTTCTGAGTTTTTGGGGTATATACCCAGTAGAGGGATTGCTGGGTCATAAGGTAGTTCTATTTTCAGTTTTTTGAGGAACCACCATACTTTCTTCCATAATGGTTGTACTACTTTACATTCCCACCAACAGTGTATGAGGGTTTCTTTTTCTCCACAGCCTCTCCAACATTTGTTATTACCTGTCTTGTTAATAATAGCTAGGTGATGGGTATGCAACATAATTGAACAACAAGATAACCTGGACTTGTTATCTTTGAATATATGTATCCTGATTTATTGATGTTGCCCCATTAAAAAATAAAATTATTTAAAAGAAAAAAAAATTACCCTCTTGAGTATTTTCTGCAATAAAGTTTTTCTGGTCATAAATTCCTTCAGCTTCTGTATGTCTATAAAAGTTCTTATTTCTCCTTCATATTTGAAGGATAACTTTGGTGGATATAGTGTTCTTGGCTGGTAATTCCTTTCTTTCATTATTTTGAATGTTTTGAGTCCACTCTCTTCTGGCTTGTAGAGTTTCTGTTGAGAAGTCTAATAATCAAATGGACTTTCCTTTATTTGTTATGATCTTTTTTTTCCTAACTGCCTCAAGGATTCTTTCTTTGTCATTGATTATAATCATTGACAATTTTAATACAGTGTGTCATGGAGTTTGGTCTGTTTGGACTGTGGTAACTCAGCATTCTATTTTCTTCTTGGATTTGAGGCTCTAACTTTTTCCACTGGCTTTGGAAATTCTCATTAATGATTTGTTTGAATAGGTTGTCCATTCCCTTCTTCCTCTCTTCTTCTTCTGATATAACCATTATTTTTATGTTGCTCTTTCTGATAGAGTCAGACAATTCTTGTAGAGCTCTCTTAGTTTTTTTTAATTCATGAGTCTCTCTCCTCTTTTCTCGGTAGCATCTCTAGTTGCCTGTCTTTAATGTCATTGATTCCTTCCTCTATCTGGCTTATTCTATCAGCCACACTTGCTACCTCAGTTTTCAATTCATGTATTGAGTTCTTCATCTCTATTTTTAAAGTTTAAATCTTCTTGGTGAGGTGTTCATTTTGTTTTCTGAGCTCATTAAATTGCTTATTGGTGACTTCTTGCATCTAGTTGAGTGTTTTCAGAACTTTGATTTTGAATTCTATATCATTTAATTTCAAGGTTTCCATGTGATTGAGATTTTATTTTCTTGGAGATTTCTACTTTATTTCTGACCTACATCTCTGTCTTGTGTAGCCATAGCATTCAATTTCTTCTTTATTGATGGCATTTGAGAGTGGTGTTGTTAAGAACCCTAACAAAAAAATCTAGAAAAATAAAAAGTTAAAAAAAATACAATAAAAACTAAAATTAAAAAAATAATGCCAAGAAAAAAAACCACAGAAAAAATTTTGAAAACCAAAAAGAAAATAAAGAAAAAACACCCAGAAAACAAGAATAAAAATAAATATTAAAATGAAATTCAAAAGAGAGAAAGAAAAAAAGAATAATAAAATATAAAGGAAAAATACAGAAAAATAAATTTCGGTTTTGAGAGGTTTCTTCCAGTAGGTGTCACTGTATTACAAGTTTTAGTTCTGTGAAGTTCCTGGGCTATTTTCTGTGGAGATTTTGTTGTCACAGTAATTTAGACAGGGCCACAGTTGCATTGGTGAGTGGGGTGTGTTGTGAGTCTTTAGGGCTTTGGCTTTACTGCTTCAGCTTTCTCGCTTTATGACTCTATTAATGGTGATCTTAGACCTTTAGGTGCTCCTCCCAATATTTCCACAGACCAGGGGACCAGATTCAGAGCACCTCTGTTTTTCCGAGTAGAAAGTGGCTCTGGAGAGCTAGCTGTAGAATTTGTCTCTACCACTCTTCTTACTGCAATGTGAGAGAGGCGGGATCTGGGTGGAGGGGGGCCTCACTTTAGTTTCCTGGGTCTCTGCCAAGTGTGGGCTACAGGCAGACCATGGGAACATTGGCTGTGACCCCGGGTTCTGGCCACTTTGGTTTATCTCATCCTCTTCCCCTCTATCTCACTGCTCTTCCCAGCAGAAGGAGAGCCAGTCACTCCAGGTTTCTCTCTCTGTACCCCTCAGATGAAATCTAAACAGCCTGAGCTTCCCTGTATATATATTTAATAAACATTTCTCCAAAGAAGATATACAAATCAGTGAAAAGTAACATGAAAAGATGCTCAGCATTACTAGTCATTAGGGAGATAAAAATCAAAACTCAAAAACATACCACTTCACACCCATTAAGATGTCTATTATCAAAAACAAAACAAAAAGAAATAAAAAGAAAAAAAGAATAAATGTTAGCAACGGTACAGAAAAATTAAGATTCCTGTGCATTACTGGTAAGAACATTAAATGGTGCAAGCACATTGGAAGATGGTATGACAGCTCCTCAAAAAATTAAACAAAGAATTACCATATAATTTAGTAACACCATTTCTGGGAATATACCCCAAAGAATTGAAAGCAGAGACTGAAATAGATATGTGTTCACCCATTTTCAAATCAACATTATTTCACAATAGTCAAAAGATGGAAGCAACCCAAATGTCCACTAACAAATTAATGAATAAACAAATGTGATATGCGTATACCATGGAATATTATTAAGGCCTAAAAAGGCATGAAATTCTGACACATGCTACAGCATGGAGAGACCTTAAATACATTATGCTAAGTACATTAAGTTAGGCACAAAAGTAAAAATATTATACAATTATATTTTTATGAGGTACTTAGAATAGTCAAATTATAGAGACAAAAATTAGTGTTTACCAGCAACTGGAAAAAGAGAGTAATGAAGAGTTATTGTTAATAGTTAGACAGTTTCAGTTTGAGATCATGACTAAGTTCTGGAGATGAGTAGTAGTGAGAGTTGTGCAACAACCTGAATATACTGCTGCAGAATCATACACTTAAAGGTAGTTCCACTCTACACTAAAAATAGTAAATTCCACGTTATACATAATTACAATAAAAAAAAACAATTTAAAAAAGATATTCCAAGTGACATTCTCTTATTATTCCTATAGTATTATATTAGCATACAAGTTTAAATGCATTGGTATGTGAAGAGCCACTTCACCCGCAGGTGTTGTAAAGTACGAAAAGCTGCAGAATTAATATTAATATTTTAAGAGGCTTGAAGAACATTTTATTAATTTGGGTTAAGGTGTGCAGAGAAATTTTGAGAGTAGTCTCTGTACTGTGTGATTGGCCTAAAACCAGGATGGCCCTTGGCATTGTATTGTAAATGCAAAGGGAAGGAAAACATGGATTCCCTGACATTCCACCACACCTGTGGGAAAAGGGGTGAATGGCTAGCCAGGTGCAGGAAGAGAAAAGCCAAAATAAACCTTTTCTTATAGTAATGAGCCATTTGCGGGTATTTGTCCCCACAGAAACTACCTCTCCTATGTGAATGCATGTGGTTAATGTGTATGACTCTGGACAGAGAGATGGTGGATAAATGTTAGAGAATATAGGAATGCCTTTTAATATGTAAAGAGACATCTTTCTATCATTGTGTTGACTTGTAAATTTTGTTTCCTCCAAAATGATGTATGGCTTGCAAATTGAACATGGTCCTATCATGTTAAAGGACATATGACTATAACCAATAGTGGTAAAAGGCACCTAATTGCAATTTTTGCTTCTGTACTTCCCACTTACAATACTATAAAAACTAAGTAGAACCAAGGGCTGGCGCTTTCCCTCAGACCTCTGTCGGAGTTGCTGCCGCTTGGCCAAGCTAGACAATAAAGCTCTGGTGTGGAATCGACGGATTTTGTTCGTGTCTTCAATGTTTCAAGTCCCTCCGGATTAGGCTTAACAATATAAAAGTATGTCTGATTATGAACAATCAGAGAATAACGAAGGAGAGAGATTTTATGATCCATGGCAAGATTCTTAGTAGAATATCCCAAAATAAGTCTTAGGACATAAGGTTCATCTTATTCATTTAATCATTCTTATCATCTTTTTTAGGGAAACATGTCCCAATAATAAAAAATTTGCATTTTTTGTGATAAAATATATTCTCTAAAGCTAGTTTGTTTGCCTTTAAATATGGTATATTATCCATAAAACAGTAGTTCCACACTTCAGTATTATTTGCATAATAAACTTGAAAACAATGCATTTAAGTTTCCAAAATTTTTAGGACCCTGAAGAGAGATTTTTTCCCCACAGAGAGTGTTAAATCCTTCTCCTTATCCCTTGTCTGTCCCCTTTCTCACATCTCCTGGAAAAAAAAAATGGCCATGACCCTAATTGTGGCTCTGAAATTGTTGCTTTGTAAAGATATCCATCTGTTCCTTTTATTGTCTTTCTAGTCATATCTGACTGGGTTTGGGATGTCCAAACACATTTCTGTTACTGTCAACACTACTGAGCCAAGAACTCTTTGGACAAGTAAACTGCATTACAAGCTATTGCCTTATGAGTCCTCAAAAGAATTGCCCTTGCCTGAATTCAGACTCTTTATTACTAGTGAGAATGTGAAATACTCAGCAGGGAAAAATGTATTTGGTAGTATACCTGCTATCAAAGTGGACTTTAAAGATGAATACTAGGCAACAGAAAACACAACATTGCAAATGTCCAAAAAATGTGGCATTTTAAACTTGACTTTTCCTAATGGGTTGGTATTTCAGAGGTTATTCTTTTTCATGAATGTTTTAAATAGAATATGTAAACTATATGAAAAAGCATAATTCCTGTTAAGTCTCCTCTAGCGTATAATTATAGGACAATTAAAAACAATGCAACAGAAAAATCTGTGTTGAGCTGGAAGTTTTTTTATTTGTTTTATATAAATAAGCATAGACATGAATTTCATTGTTTTTATCCCCAGAGATTTTTCTGTTTTATCTTGAATTATTACTTACTTCTGAGTTGTTACTTCTTAAAGCAAAAATATTATATAGAAGTACATTTTTGATAAGTATTTCTATTTTCATAAATAGAAAATTCTATAGCTTTTTTCAATAAATTGAAATAACTACAGGATAGAAAATTTGAAATAGTGCAACAACCTTACTAAATTCATTCATTCAGTTCTCATTCACTGAGTTCAGTATGTACTAGGTATGCATCAGCAATGGGAATACAAAGATGAATAAAATACTTTACCTTTGAAGAATATACTGTTTTGCTGCATAAACAAACAAATGTAAAAATATGAGACACACCCCCAGTCTATATTACACTGGGGATAAAGCCAGAGGTGAGATAATAAGAAATGTGTTTTCCTGAGGTGTCTTGTGAAATGCCATCTCCCCAAGCCCTTAGCCTCTGGTCATTGCTGTGTTGCTTCAAACTTCATGTAAAGGCCATTGCTTTAGAACAAAAACAAAAAGGAGCATTCTATTCACAAGAATACGGTAATTTGCTTTGCTCCTCGTTCTTGACACAATCTTGCCTGCATCCTTGCCTTTGCAGGCAAGCAAACTCTACACCTTCTGGGACTAGAACAACCACTATGTTTCTTTTTTCTTTCTGCATTCCTTATACATCTGAAAATATCCATACCAGAGCCCTATCACCAGAAATCCTGATTTAATTCTGTATCCAACCCCACCCTTTATGATAGTGATTCTAACCTGCAGCCAGGTTTGACAACTGCTACCCCAAGACTTCACACTATAACAAATTCCTTGATTCAATTAACCAACCGAGAATACAAACAACTCAACCTTTTGGGCATCAAATCATTGTAAAGACTTCTGGGTCCTGGCCTTTTCATCCTTTGTTTTTTGGATCTGAAATTACTTCTCAGCAGGTCAGAAAAAAGACTGGGGCTAAAAGAATCTTGACCATCTGTTGAGCAAATAAGTTTTAACAAATGCTTAAGTTTGCTTGCTTATAGTTTGTGTTGGGCAGTGCCATGTGTATGTAGTCTGTGAAAGGCTGCTGCAGATGGCAAATTATGAATTACTTTACTGCTTGGGAATGGCCATTGTTTTGCTAATGTTTGCTGGATGAGAGGTTTTTGGTTGTCCCAGCCAGTTTTTACAGAGGAACAGGAGTGCAGGTGCAGAGAGTCAAGGGGGCTTTGGGAACCCTACTGAGACTTGTGGGGGCCTTTGATTCCAGGAGGAACCGGGGAATGCATCAGGGCTCTGTGGGCCTTGAATGAGGGTGAAGCAGTCTTCCCTGCTTGTTTGCTAGTCTGCTAGTGTGAGACTTTAATAAATGAAATGGCCCACCATATTTTGGCTCCACTATTTCTTTACTGTCTACCCAAAACCAATGTGAACCTGCATGGTCACAACGAAGGAAGTAGCCCCTGGCCATATACCATCCTTCAAGTCTACTAGAGCATTATCCCTATTTCTGTCACAGTTTCTAGGACTTGATAGGAACAGTCCATCCCGAGCAGATGTAAGGGCAATTGCTCAGTTTTGTGAGCAAATTAATTCAGGTTTGGCTAAATATGAGTTTAAATTCTATCATATGCAATTGAAAAGACTCCTAACCAATATAACCTCCTGCCCAGGCTAAAATTTGGGCCACTAGTTCAGCGTTCCTAGAAAATGTTTTACACTCCTCTAGGATACTAAATAAGTTACATCTTATGTGTTTGTCTCTTTTGCCTAGACTATAAGCTTTAAATCAAGAGCTCTGTTCTCCTGTTTTCTCCTTTTTATTCCATTGTAGTAGAGTTTGGCGGGAAACACATGTTCAATCAAAAAAGCAAAACAAAACAAAACAAAATATCATGATGAACGAATGACTAAAAATATAAATATTTTCCTTATATTTAAAGTTTTTGTATTCTTTCTTTATTCTTTTTTTTTTTTTTTATTTATTCATTTTAGAGAGGAGAGAGAGAAGGAGAGAGAGACAGAGAGAGAGAGAGAGAAGAGAGAGAGATGGGGGGAGGAGCTGGAAGCATCAACTCCCATATGTGCCTTGACCAGGCAAGCCCAGGGTTTCGAACCGGCGACCTCAGCATTTCCAGGTCGACGCTTTATCCACTGCGCCACCACAGGTCAGGCTCTTTCTTTATTCTTTAACAGAAATAATACCCAGCACTTTAAAATGGCTCCCCAAAGACTGTTTAAATTTAAATTTTAAAATAATATTAATATTGCTTAGCATATCAACAGTGGATCTTAAACACTACTTAGCTATCTCATTTCCCTATGGCCCTTACCACATTCTAGAACTGAATATCTCTCAAAAAGTTGGCAGTATTTTAAGTCAGATGTGAAACATAGTAAATAACATTTAAGGCTATAATTCTGAAGACATTAATTATATCCGCTGTAAACACTGTACATGTTTTGAAGAATTGTACCTACCACTGAATAAGTTTTCTATTATTCTTTCTTTATTTAAAGTTAAAGTCAATAAAATTACTCAAACTATGGCCAGCTGTAAAACAGAAGACGGTTGATAAAATAATTTCTTTTATCTGTATTAGTTTTACTAAAGAACCAGTACTCTGGCTGGATACCTTGATTGGTTAGAGCTTCATCTGGAAGCACGGAGTTGCTGGTTTGATCCTGGTCAAGGGACATTAGGAACAGATTGATGTTTCTGTTTCTTTATCTTTCTCTCTCTTCCTCCCTCCTGTCCTCTCTCACTAAAATCAATAAATAATTTTTTTAAAGAATTGATTTTTTTATTTAAAATTAAATTAAATTTAACTTAAAAGAAAGAACCACTGTGTATAAAATATCAAGTTTTTTTGTTTTGTTTTGTTTTTTACATTTTTCCGAAGCTGGAAATGGGGAGGCATTCAGACAGACTCCCGCATGTGCCCGACTGGAATCCAACCAGCATGCCCACCAGGGGGCGATGTTATGCCCCTCTGAGGTGTCGCTCTGTTGCATCCAGAGCCATTCTAGCACCTGAGGCAGAGGCCACAGAGCCATCCCCAGCGCCCGGGCCATCTTTGCTCCAGTGGAGCCTCGGCTGCGGGAGGGGAAGAGAGAGACAGAGAGGAAGGAGAGGGGGAGGGGTGGAGAAGCAGATGGGCGCTTCTCCTGTGTGCCCTGGCCGGGAATCGAACCCGGGACTCCTGCACGCCAGGCCGACGCTCTACCACTGAGCCAACCGGCCAGGGCCTAAAATATCAATTTAAAAAAAATCAATATTGCCTACTAGAGCTGGAGCTACTAAACCGTGGATATTAGCAGGGGGTCTTGTCTACAATTCATAATCCCAAAGTGTAAATTCTCTCATTATATAAATTAAAAAAAAAAAATCTTTATGTGTCTGAATACGTCCTCACTCTCCTGAGGTAACCATGACAAGTTTCAGAATGCCAACTACATTAATATATGATGTGAACAATGAATCAGAATAAACAGGAGAGCTCTGAAGACAGCATAAGTTTGCTCCAATTGACTAGAAAATAGTATTAGCTAATTTTTTTTTTTTCATTTTTCCGAAGCTGGAAACGAGGAGGCAGTCAGACAGACTCCCGCATGTCCCCGACCAGGATCCACCCAGCATGCCCACCAGGGGACTTTGCCCCTCCGGGGGGTCGCTCTGTTGCGTCCAGAGCCATTCTAGTGCCTGAGGAAGAGGCC
The DNA here is from genome assembly GCF_036850765.1 of Saccopteryx bilineata. Lineage (NCBI taxonomy): Eukaryota > Metazoa > Chordata > Mammalia > Chiroptera > Emballonuridae > Saccopteryx > Saccopteryx bilineata. The sequence continues at coordinate 204,395,979 of NC_089494.1, forward strand.
ACAGAGGCATCCCCAGGGCCCAGGCCATCTTTGCTCCAATGGAGCCTCGCTGCAGGAGGGGAAGAGAGAGACAGAGAGGAAGGAGAGGGGGAGGGGAGGAGAAGCAAATGGGTGCCTCTCCTGTGTGCCCTGGCCGGGAATCGAACCCAGGACTCCTGCACGCCAGGCCGATGCTCTACCGCTGAGCCAACCGGCCAGGGCCCAGTATTAGCTAATTTTAAGGTTGACTATAACATTTTTTTTCTTTCAGGAATTATACCTTAAATTTACCTTAAATTTATTCTGGTCTCACACTTTAGATTCTTTTCTAAAAGTTGGACTGAAAACAAATATACTCTTGTAATGACTTTAATCTCATATACCAGCTAGGCAATATTTTTATTGGGGTTGTTTTATTAAAATTGATAGAATAACATAATTATTAAAGTCTTTTCCTATAGTTTTCTTTCTTTTTTTAAAGCATTGTACTGAATTACTTTTATAATTAGGAAAAAATCTAGCAAAAAAACCCCCAGAAGCAATGAAGTATTATAAACTTTGGGTATGAGAGAAAGGCAAATAAAAAAGATTAGACCCATCCCAATACATTTACTCCTAAACATGGTCTTTTTGCAGCGTTCTTTAGCTGTCTTAGTCAATGGTGTCACTATCTCTTCTTAGAATCCAGAAATCTGACAATCCTGATTGACATCTCCCTCCCTCTGACCACATATCTCATTGCTCTCTAGACCATATCCATATTTTCACAAAATTCTGCCAATCTTAGGGCATAAAATCCATTCACATTTTTCTAGCTTCTCTAACCATATCCTAGTTTGAACTACCACTGCTTCTCACCAGAACTTTTACTTTAATAGCATGTGAACTGCTGTCCTCTCATCATTTCAGGTCTTTTCCAGACTATTCTCTAAAGCCAGAGTGATTCACATGTTGAAATGAAATGTAAACTTAAGCATGTCTCTTGTATTCTTTTTCGCTATTTTTAGAAATAATCCCAAAATCTTCAACATAAACTTCAGAGTCAGACACAGTCTTCTCCTGCCTCATCTCCCACCTAGAGCATTCTCATTTCTCTGTGTTCTAGACATACCACCTTCCTTTTATTTCTAGAATATGGTATTTGTCTATAGAGTTTAATTGTGTGTTTGAAACCATGTCTAGCATAGCACAAGTCACAGAGTAGTGAACAATAAATATCTTAGATAATGTGCAGAATAAATGAATGAATGCATAAGTGAGTGAAGAATAATGTTGCAGAATGATGTTATACTAAGTGGATATGTAGCACTGGAACTCCTGCTCTCATGCAAAATACATACAGTGGTACCTTGAGATACGAATTTAATTCGTTCTGTAACCAAGCTCATAAGTCAGTCAACTTGTATATCGAACTGCCGATACTGGATCCGTGCGCCAACGCACCAACTAGAGGCAGGTTCCCAAATCACAACTTGTATCTCGGAATTTTGCTCGGATCTCGAACAAAAATACGGACCGAGTCACAGCTCATATCTTAAAAATTCGTATGTTGGTCTGTTCGTATCTCAGGGTACCACTGTATTTCAACTTGTTTTCTTCACAACTAAGATACTAGTCAGCACCACTGCATACTACATCAAGAACTCAAGTTACAACTTAAAACAACAGTGTTTTCATTTCCATTACAAGAGATAGTCATGGGCACTCTTATTAGGAATACAAAGGCTACTTTATTTATCATATACTGTATATTTATTAAAATATTATCCATTCATAATTTTAATCCATAGAAAATATCTTAAAGATGTTAAATAATAAATTCATATATGCAGAAAAACTCACATTTTGACTGAGAAAGTACAGAAGCACTTGAGAATAAAAATAACTTCAATAGCAATTTCTTTGATAGAATACAGTTTTAACATAAGTGTGTGGCTTAGGATGTTTTTTAAATGGGATTGCTGAATTGATTCTGAACTAGGAGATGCAATGTAATCCAGTCCATTTATCCTATGATACAGTGGATCGAAACTCAATTAGGTGGAGGAGGGGAACTCAGGGGAAGATTAATATACACTGTGAACTACACAATGTAATAAGAATTTAATATCTTAATCCTTATAATCAATCTGGAGTGCTACCTGCCATTACAGTAGTCTTCCCTTATCCACCTGAAAGGCATCTCATGAAAGATATTCCTTTCACCAAGAATGCCTGAAACCACAGATTGTATCTATATACACTATGTTTTGTCTATATAGGCATACCTTTTCACTTAAAAGAAGTACTTTACCACTTCTTTTTGGCATATCCTAATTGCCAGCATCACTGCTCTTATACTTTGGGGCCATTATTAAGTAAAATAAGGGTTACTTGGACACAAGCACTGTAATAAAACAACAGTAGATCTGCCAACCAAGATGGTCACTAAGTGACAGGCGGGTAGAGTATAAAGTGTAGATACAGTGGACAAAGAAAGGGAAAATTCACATCCTGGAAGGGGTCGAAACAGGACGGTGCAAGATATCATCTGGATACTCAGAACAGCATGCAATTTAAAACTTATGAGTTGTGTACTTCTGGAATTCTTATTTCATATTTTCACACCATGGTTGACCACAGGTACCTGAAACTGCAGAAACAAAGCATGAATAAAGGGAGACTACTGTATTTCCAACTTACTGTTAAGAAACAGTGCCAGAGAGGTTATACAAATATTGAGCTGCCATAGTATTTGTGTGATTTTAAGGGGATCTCTTGACTTTCTCTGATTAATTAAAAGAGCTCTCCTTCTCATTATTTCTCCTTATCAATAACAACCATAAATATTTCTATTGTCTGATATTATTTTCCTATATATGTAGATTTCAAAGTTAGTGAATTCTTGTTACTCCAACGGTTACTCTTGTTATCCCAAGTTATTCTTAACTCTAGCTGCAGAATTTACTTTAATGCTGTCTAGATGGCTTCATTGTCTTCATTTCTACCACTCTCTGATTGAGATGGTTCATCAAAGCTCAATCATTGACTTAAAACTCTTTTCTTCTGAAATTTATTTTCATTTATCTAAATAGAAAATGTTGGAATTTAAAGATTTGTTTTTATCAAATGTATCTGTTTTGAAACTACTCTTGTGCATTTTTGTTGACCCTTTTTTAAATTATATGTTTAATATAACCTCCCTACAAAGATTACATGTTAAAGGCTCATTTCTGGGTTATGCACCAAGGGTTCTGTTTTCTAACTTGACTTCTACAATATATTATAAATGCTAAAGGAAATCATTTCAAAACTAAAGATGATACCAAGAAATATGTGACAAAGAGTAAAATATTCTGATGTCTTCTATACAATGTAAATTATTGGACTCAGATTTTGGTTTAATATTATTAAGCCAAAGTCAATCATAGAGATGATTGGTTGAATTTTTAATTTTTGTAAAAATTGCCCCTAGTTTAAATGTGGTCTTGTTCTGAATTAACCAAATAAGATGTAGGATTCAGTTTTATATTGTCAGTAAGCATTTCACCACCGGCGGTCTTTCTTTTTGTCGTATATGCAAGAAAGAAAATAATTACTGGTTTTCACATGGTTTTAATCCAAAAATAACTTTTATGTTTTTTTATAAAAATGACATGTAATCATTAAAAACAAAAAAAAATCTTTCAAATCATCAGATTTTTTGAACATTAATTCTATGTGGATTAAGAGAAAGGTAATAGAAATAACAAATTTGATTTAAATATGGAATCATACTATATTACTATAAAATAATGTCAAACAAAAACAAACCCAGACTTAAGAAAGAAGAGCATTTGTTTAAAAGAAAGACTGTTAGAATAGGGAGAACCTTTCAATCTTTAAGCATCTCAAAATCAAGCAGAAAATAGTCTTTTCTTTTGTAAAATAAGGAAAGGTGTTATGGGTTGAATTATTTCTCCCACAGGATAGGCTGAAGTCTTTAATACAATGACTGTGAGAGTGTCATGTAAAGATCGAGTCCATTATGGATGATGTAACTATAAATTAAAAAAACACCAATAATTAACAACCACCACCGGAATCTAGGAAGAGGTAAGGAAGGATTGTACCCAGAGTCTCAGAAGGAATGCAACCCTGCTGATAACTTGAAGATCTTTCAGATTTCTAACCTCCACAACTGTAAGAGAATACATTTCTGTTGTTTTAAGCCACCCAGTTTATGGCCTAAAAAACTAGTACAAGGGATAAACAAAGATTAGCAAAAACTTTTAAGAGAAAGTTGGGCAAACAAGGGGAAATAGGAAAAGTGCCTTGTTATAGTCAGCTGGTTCTTGGAATAACTGATAAAGGGATTCACCCTGCTTTTTAGTGCTTGCTCAGGCTTGACAATAAGCAGAATCCACAAGAAGGAGAGAAGCCTGACTAAAGTAAGAAGAGAAAGCACAAGGTTAAAAATGGCTATTGCAAACACTAGGTCAGTATGAAATTAATTTTATTTGAATTTATATTGAAACAATGGAAAAATAATTAGATGAAACCGAAGAGTTAATGAAATTCAGATGTTTCTCTACAATAGAAAACAACAATTTCCAAAAGAATTTCTCTCAAGACCTATTATGTAAAAAGGTTAGAGTGCATGTTTGCTTTTATTCTGCTTAACTACAGGAGTCAAATTAAAACAGTATCTTTTGACTCAATGCTAGGAGATATGGGATTTCACATACCTAAATGTGCTTTTCTGGACCTGATTGGTGGTGGCACAGTGGATAAAGTGTCGACCTGGAACACTGAGGTCCCCAGTTCAAAACTCCAAGGACACCAGCCTGAGTGCAGTCTGGCTTAAGCCCAAGATTGCTGGCTTGAGCAAAGGGTCACTGGCTCGGCTAGAGCACCCCTTTCCCCTGTCAGGAAACATGAGAAGCAATCAATGAACAACTAAAGTGAAGCAACTACAAGTTGATGCTTTTCACTCTTTCTTTACTCTCTTTCTAACAGCTCAATTTAAAAAAAAGGTGCTTTTCTTCTTTTAGAGTGTCATCTCAGCTGTTTGCTAGAGGTATTATTAGTTTTACATTGCCAATTTTTATGACTTATAAATAATTCCCAAAATTTTTCATCAGTTCATTTATCATAGGTCCTCTATTTCTGAAATATTACTTTTGATGCACTTGTAGCTAGCTGAATTTGGTTATAGAGAAAATTAAAAAAATTTTAATAATAGGCTCTTTGTTTTAAGTTGTTGTTTTTTTGTGACAGAGACAGAGAGAGAGAGTCAGAGAGAGGGACAGATAGGGACAGACAGATAAGAAGGGAGAAAGACGAGAAGCATCAATTCTTCGTTGCGGCACCTTAGTTGTTCATTGATTGCCTTCTCATACATGCCTTGACCAGGGGGCTACAGCTGACTGAGTGACCCCTTGTTCAAGCCAGCGACCTTGGGCTCAAGCTGGTGAACCTTGCTCAAACCAGATGAGTCTGCGCTCAAGCTGGCGACCTCGGGGTCTCGAACATGGGTCCTCGACATCCTAGTCCAACGCTCCATCCACTGCGCCCTCGCCTGGTCAGGCTGTTTTAAGTCTTTTGCATTATTAATAATACCTCCTTTTTCATTTAAACTTGAAGGACAATTTAGCTAGGTATAAAGTTTGAGTCATACTTTCTTTCTCTCAAAACTTTGTAGAAATTGCTTCTTTGTCTTCTGGTACTGAATGGGGCATTGAGTGAGGTCTCAGACCCATCACATTTATTTCTCTCACCTGCGACTCTCTTTGTACTTTTCATCTTTCAGGATGGCTGTATGATTTCTACTTAGTCTCTTAGGTTACTACAATCACCCAAATATAATTTAGATATATTAAAGATTAGATATCAGTATGTTCTGGGGCACTGAATGCTGTTTTGATTTGCAAATTACGTTGTTTAGTTTTATATATATATATTTTTTTATTTTTATTTAATCTCTTGTTTTCTCCCTTTGGTGTACCATCTATACATTTTTACTTCTATTGTCAACTTTAAAATTATTTTTATATTCTTGCTCTTTTCTATTTTGTTATGAGTGACTTCTTCAAACCTATTTGTATTTGTGTCTCTGACTCTGACTTTATTTTATTTGTGTTTATCTAGTTTTGATTGGTTCTAATGTGCTCATATATAATATAGCTTTCATGTCTCAATTTTGTTTTGAATAATTTCTTTAAGCTTATCCATGCTTTGTGTCCCTAACTTCCTTTAATTTACATTTATTCTGGCTTTGGTGTTTCCAACATAGTTTCATGTCTCTACTCTTGTGTATTTTTGTCTTGAATCTTTATTTTAAACTCACCTGATAAATTAATTTCCTTAATATACATATTAGTCTGGGCTGCTATAAAAAAATACCACAGACTGCAGTTTCTCAAACATAAACTTATACTGACAGTTTCAGAGGTTTTAAGTTCTAGATCAGGGTGCCATAATAGTGAGGTGAGATTGTAGACTGTCAGTTCCTCCTTATATCCTCACCTGGCAGAAAGGAAAGGACCAAGAGAGCTCTCAAGGGTTCCTTTTATAAGGGAACTAATCCTATTCAGCTTCACCTTTATGACCTAAGAAACTCCTAAAGGCCTTACCTCCTAATGCCATTACATTGGACATTCTGATTAAAACATATAAATTTGGGGGTCACAAACATTCAGACCACGATTTCTATATCCATATATATCTGTCTATATACAAACACACATGTGTATATATATACACACACACACATAAATATCTATATATTTATATATACATATGGAGAGAGAGAGAAAGAGAGAAGGGAAGGGGAGAGAGAGAGGGAGAGGGAGCTATAATTTATTTGAAAGTATAGATAATTATTTGTCAGACAATTGTGTCTTTTTGAATGATTAGTTTTATGATGTCTATCACTTATTGAGTGTTGGCTATTTGCAGACACTGTTCGAAGGCCCTTATGCTAATAATCTCATTTAATATAAGTGCTTCATTTGATTTGCATATGCTATTTTATCTTCTTTTTTGTTTTTCCCATTTCTTTCTGATTATTAGCCAAGTTGAAAAGACTAGAACAATTTACTTCCTGGAGATCAGCAGTGTGGCTCCAAGGGGATTGTGGAGTAAGCTGAAACGCTGATAGACTCCGCTGGGTTTGTTGTCCCCAACACTTTATCCCAAAATATATTGTTTCCTTATACTGTTGGAATATTTTTTCTCAGTATTCTTAATCAGTGCCTGCAAGGACCAAATAGACTGTAGAGACATTACAAGTATACTAGCTTTGATAAGCCAGTCTCTTTTTTACATTAAAAATACAGTCTTTAACAGATTATATACTAAAATATTTTCTCTCAATTTCTTTAGTCAAATTTCATTAAAAGCAACAGGGTTACAAGCAAATAGATACATCATGTGCACACATACACACACAAACAAAATAAAAAATTAAAGTATGAGAAATAGAGACAACCCAATGATCTCAGTGAAATAAGGAACCTACCACAATGCTAAACTACAGACAATTAAGCACAACAAACAGACACTGAAAAGGCTTCAGGAAGCAGAACCAGCATGCAAAGTAGCAACACATCACACTTCTGACCTTGAGCAGGACAGAATTCTCCCCACAAAATAAGTGCCCTCATCCTGAAAGATATATCTAATTGTATGTATGTATGTATGTATAAATATATATGTATCTATCTATCTATCTATATTTTTTAAATGTTTCAGTGCTTCCTCTTATTACTGTGATTTACATAATCACATACACTTCTTTGGAAAAAATATATTTCCATTTACTTAAGGTAGGGAGAATAAGTGATATTATCTATCAATCCTGCTTATCCTTGTGACCAAGTGTTACATGCTACAGTAGTAGTTGACAACATGTAGGTCGCAGGGATATTTTCATATGTCAACTGACCTAAGATAGATCATGACTTTTCTTGACAAATTGTATAGAGACAAATAAACACAATCTTTCCTTTTCACTTTGGATGAACTGTTACCAATTCAGGGTGACAACACTGATTTCTAATGTTGATATGAAAATCTGGATGGCAGTTACTATGATTTTGATTAACTTTTAAATGGTGTGGCTTCTGGATATTTTGCTGACAAATTTAACTTATTTTTACAGACCACACTATTCAAAATAGGGGACCCATATCCATTATACCATATCTTATTATAATAAAGGAGAGTTTAAAATCAATGTGTCCTGCAATATTGAAGTATAGAAGAAAAAATAAATATTAAAAATGAAGTTTTTGAAACATTTAAAAAATATAAAATGTTTAGGATATAATCAATCATTAGAAGAAAAACATGGCTATAAAATCACACATTGTTACATTTTTTAAAAATATGCAATATATACATAAAGTAACTGACAGAAAAGAAATAAATTAGTTTATTAATTGTGATTATCCCTGGGTTAGGAAAGTATAGATAATTTCTCATTTTCTTCCTTATGTTTCTATTGACTATTCTAAGTTTTTCTCCATTAAGCATGGATTTTGTAATAAAGACAAAATTCGTCTATGGAAGAAAAAAATGGGAAAATAGCCTTTGTAATGAAAAAGTTTTGAATTAGTGCTTTAATGCCATGATGTAAATTGTCAAAGTAAAAAGAAAGGTAAACCAATTATTGCATTTCTCTCTGCCAAGGGAACTGCTGATCCTCTCCAGGCTTCCGCTTTCATGAACCTCAGCTGATCACCTGGTTACTTGAACAACCTAGAAGTGTGCACTCTCTACACAAAGAAGAGATATGATATGGCACCCTGGATTCTGAAAACAAAAATGACAAAATGAATAAAATTTATAAAAAAAATCAAAGAAGTTATTTTTTAAAGTTAGTACATTTTACTCTAGTGCATTTTATCTTTCAGTATGTTGAATAAAATATACTCAGGTAAACACTGTAGTATTCTATACCCTCCAATATTTGTATCATAAATGCTAGTAATTATAATACCAATAATAATAATAATAATAAATACAGTATGTCTGAAGTACTTTTGAAATCAAAATTATATTATATAATTTTAATAAAACAATTTTAGATTCTTAAATACAATATACATGGCCTCAATTAAAACAAAGAATATTTAATAAAAATAACTTAGTTCTTCATTAAAGGGGACCTAGAATAACAATATGTATTTTATATTAAAGTGAGTGACTCTTCTAATTTAATAAATGTATTACTATATTTCCAGGTTTTAAGTAAGAAGAATTGCTTAGGTTTAAATTGTAAGCTTTACCAATTCTCACAATTCAGTGAAGAGATAAAATTGCAGCTGAGGCAAAGGTGAAAAGTTAGCATCTAGTTGAGTGCTGTTTATTACCGTGCCTATAATATGTCAGAATTAGTTACAGTGCCCAAAAGCTCTCTAAGAAATATTGAATTGAATAAGTTTTCTGAAAGAAATTCTTTAAACAGCTAATTATTTTGGAAAAGCATCTAAACTGAATATCTAGTGGATAAGATACCCTTTAATAATCATTGTCTTGTTGTTGGATGTGTTTTTAAAAAGTATATAAAACCATTTCCCTGTTAAAACTATATGTGTATGTATCTTTTGTTCCTGTGTGAATTCTTCTCCAGGGAAAGCCTTTACCTTAAAGCATGCTGGTGTGTTTCCAAGGCTCTTGTTCTCAGTCAGAAACAAAGGTGAGGTCAGTAAGGGAACCTCAACCCATTCGGCTTTAGGGTCTTTGTCAGTTATCACCAACAGCAGGGTTTATGACAAACGAGGAGCTAGGCTTCCAGCTGAATTTCAGTGTAGTTATTTTTGTTTTAATGTATGTGCAAATCAATTAATCCTGTCATAGAAGGGCATCTAAACTGTGTGCCAGAGTTAATGAGTCAGCCATTATCACATCATTACACCAGCTGGCACAATGCAGCATGTGTTGTTTGTCATAATATACACTGCCATGCTTAACAACCATTCATTGTTTACACGAGCAGTCATATCTGTCTTCAAAGAACCTTCATTGACTGGTTAATATTCTGAAGGTTTTTTAAGTGAATAACTACTACAAGGAAAAGATACTCTCACTAAGATAGTCCACACTGGAAGAAACTAAAAGAAGGGGAAGGCAATGAAAGTCTTGCGGATCTTTCAAATAAAATGTCAATGCTGCAGAACCAACTAAATCATAAAACTGACTACACAGCTATTCAGCTATCACTAGAAATGACCTGCTAAAGCAGTGGTAGTCAACCTGGTCCCTACCGCCCACTAGTGGGCGTTCCAGCTTTCATGGTGGGCGGTAGCGGAGCAACCCAAGTATAAATGAAAGGATAGGTTTAATTATAGTAAGTTTTATAAAGATTTATTCTGCCAAACTTAGCAAAAATCCGACATAAAGTACTTGGTAAGTAATTATTATTATATGCTTTAACTTGCTGTAACTCTGCTTTATAAATTTTATAAAGTAAAGTTACTTCCCTACTTTATAAATCAGCATTACTGTGGAACTGGTGGGCGGTTAGAAAATTTTACTACTGACAGATACAAAAGTGGACATTAGATATAAAAAGGTTGACTACCCCTGCCCTAAAGGAAAGGAAAGATAGCTAGCGTCTTGAGAAAAGGTTGGTGAGGTCGAATCCTCTGTTAGCATGTTTTTAGAGAAAAAATACCCAGGATTCATGTACTGCCACCAGGACATCCTGAAAGAAGAGGTAATCGTGGGTTTCTATTTTTTTAATCAAAATAGAAAACTTGGTTATCATGTTTCTTTGGCTGATGACATGCAGTAGGTGGCCACTGCAGCCCGAAGTTACATTTTACTAGCTTTCTATGGGTTAGTTTTAGGCAACTTCTGCACATTTTCATTGGCCATATGGCTTTCTCTAGACAAACAGATATCTCAAATAAAGGTAAAGTTTCCAAAGTAGTCAGAGGCAGAAATCATGGTAACCTTTATTCACTATCACTCAAAGCTTATAGAATTGGTGATGATTTGATCATAGATGAATAAGGTCTAACTAAGTTACCCAGAGATTTGATAGATACACAAATACAATAAAGCCTTGAATGATTTTACAAGCACATAAAACATTAAACTGAAGACAAGTAAGAAATTAGAATATTTCTTTATTTCAAATATTTCATAATTTGAATGCAAATAACAAAAAAGATATCCTATAATTTATGTGAAAGCACTTTGCGAAGTGCATACACTATAAACTACTACAATTATTGCTGAATTATACTGCAGGTTGTTGTTGTTGTTGTTTTTAATTATTGTTATATAAGAACAAAATTGACCACAGAGACTTTCTCCATGTTTAGGAAGAATTATTCCTATTTTCCAGAATTTCACTCTTTCGGTACTTTTTAGAAATACACCTTCTATATTACATCAATATTTTTATTTTTATAAGTGCAAACATACACATATTTTTGAATGCAGTAAAGCAAGCTTTTTTGCAGTCCTCTATAATTGTAATTGTATGTGTGTGTATGTGTTCAGTACATATATATGCACAGAAAGGTAAAAATAAGTGCTATGTTAAGACAAACATCTGTCTAAGTTTAATAGGTAAATGTACTTGTTCCAACTTACGTACAAATAAGAACAAAACTACTGAACCTATCTCATATGTAACCCAAGGACTGCCTGTATATGTATATAGTGATTTCATTTAGTTCAACTTTATGTCAGGAGTTGAAAATATCTAAACTACTTATCGCTGGGCACAGTGAGATTTTAAATAGAATAGAGCATGAGAGAAGGATTAATGAAGGCAAATAAGTCCTTCAGCTACTCTAGATATCATGGGAACAGAACGGAAAAGGTGAGCTTCCTTGGAAATGAAGCCAAAAAAGCTACAGTTTCCTTGCTATGGGGCTTTTCCATATCCCAGTGTTTGGCCTGGAATATTCTTCAGAGTGACTGGTGCCAGGTCTCAGATTAAAAATTAACTCTTCAGAGACCTTTTTAAGCCATTTGATTTCAAATAAGCCCCCTCCCCAGCCCGTTCTCACAAAACCTATTTCTTTTCCTTCACACATAACAATTTGTGATTATATATTTGTGTCTTTGCTCATGCCACAATAATCTGGCTCTTTATACACTATATTAAGTTCAAAGTACACAAGAACCATGTTTTTAGGTGCACAGTAAAATTTTTTGCATGAATTAACTAGTTAAATCTACTGTTTTCCATTAATATACATGCATCCTAATCCTTGTTTTTCCATTTAAAGTGTTAGAGATAGAACAACAAATCTAATTTTACCAAAATACATCATAAAAAGGTTATCTTATTTTTAAAAGTAACTTCAAATTATTAAATTTAATGTAAATAATGAAAACATCAATAGGGAAATCACTTTGAAAACTGTTGACATCATATGCTATACAGTATTATTCTGATTGGCAAGATATTTTGTCATGTTCTATAAACAAAATATTTACCATTAAAATTCAGAGACCTATTTTAACTTTGAGAAGTTTTATAGCAGCTTATAGAAAAAAAAAGAATCTATACTATTTGACCAAGTAGAAAGGTAAACTAGGATGAAAAAATATATAAAATGTATTGTCTATATAATTATCTGTTAAAGGATACTGATTGCCTACCCACCTCCTATGCGATATTGTCCTGAAAACATCATGTAATATTGCTACATACACAATGCTGGGTATATGTCAGTGAGAAGATTTTTGCTCATATAGTTGCCTTCCTGGAAGTTAGAAAAATCAGGTGTGTTGCACAGATAAAAATAAAAACATATAAAAGAAAGAGAAAAGGCAGGAAAAGAAGAAAGGAGAGACACAGAGAAAGAAGGGGAGAAGAAAGGAAGAATAGAAGAGTCTAGAAGTGTATGAATGTAGTAAGAAAAACATTCAGAAGTAAATAATATTTATAATTTATTGAGAATTACTGAACTAAAAATTCACTATTCAATGAATTCAACAAAAAGAGTAATGAGTTCAGTGAATCTGATGCACTGTTTTTCTGGTTAGGTACATGGATTATTTTTTTGACCCAGTAATTCTTGCTAACCAATTTAAATCATGGTATATTTAACTAATCTCTGCCATTCTTCTGACATTTTTCATAATCACTCCTTGCAAGTGTTTATGGAAATATTTTTATTAAAATTCTCAGAAAATTATTACTCTTTTAGAAAGTTGATCTGAGCTAAAATAAAATCAAGTTTACAGACATGATAATTTTTTTTAAAATCTCACCTTCAAGGTGATAAAAGTGGTTTATAGACCACTGATAAAGTCTTACTGCTTCTTTCTTTATGAATATCACATTTATAAACACACTCAATTGTATCAATTGAATAAATACCTAATTTTTTAACAGTTTATTTGTTTACTCAAATAATAAAAGATGTGGAAAAGAACACTATAATGAGAGGAATTCTGAAATCTAATTGCCTGGTAATCACCCATCTGTCTGTGGTTAGATCACCACAATCAGCACATGGCTATCTGCCTCATTCTTTGTGACCTTTGGAATACTAATACACTGAATTTCTAACACTCTGATAAAATTATTCTTTCTTAATTTTAAACTATGAATAATTCACTGCCCAGGAAATATATTAATCACCCCAATTTTATTTACTTTGGGGGGTGAAAAAGTAGAAGAAATTTATCTCTCATTCCTGATCATAAAAATTACAGGTCACAATTTTGTCCTCTGATCTCAAATTACCTCAGAGTCACCATCAAACTCTTTCAACGTCTGATGAATGTAGTGTTTCTAATTTCTAATTATCAGAGCTGCACAGTATATCTTTCAGGTAAATAATGTTGTTTAAGACTTATTTCTAGCTAAAGTTTCTGGGTCAAGTCTGCTAATTGCCAAATGGTGACTTTGATTACAAGGTTACTTTATCTCAGTAAGTGTCAGATTGGAGTAATTGAACACAACACTGAAGTCAGCTCCATCTCCTGCCTCTGACTCTGTGCTTTCCCGGTTTCCCTGCCCAGAGTGCTCCCCACCAGAGCACCAGGACTCTTCTACTCTTCTCTCACCTCATGAGGTCTCAGTTCAAATACTACCTTCTCAGGGAGGTCTTCCCAGACCACAATAATGAAAATTGCAAATGACCTCTACTCCCAGTCTACATTTCCCACATTATTTTTCTCCATGGATTTTTCTTATCATTTGACATTTTATGTATTTATATATATGTTGTTTATTTTTTGTTTCCTCCACTAGAATGTAAGCTTCTTATAGGCGGGGATTCTTGTTTGTTTGGTGCTGTTTTCCTAGTGTCTAATAGATGCACAATTAATATTTATTGAATGCATAAATTAATGAATGAATGAACATAAACAGGCAGCACACAGAATTATATACTAATGACAAAATATAAACGTCTGTAAAAGATGTGTAGGCCCTGGCCGGTTGGCTCAGTGGTAGAGCGTCGGCCTGGCGTGCAGAAGTATTCCCGGCCAGGGCACACAGGAGAAGCACCCATCTGCTTCTCCACCCTCCCCCTCTCCTTCCTCTCTGTCTCTCTCTTCCCCTCCTGCAGCCGAGGCTCCACTGGAGCAAAGATGGCCTGGGCGCTGGGGATGGCTCCTTGGCCTCTGCCCCAGGCGCTAGAGTGGCTCTGGTCGCAACAGAGTGACGCCCCCTGGTGGGCAGAGCGTTGCCCCCTGGTGGGCGTGCCGGGTAGATCCTGGTCGGGCTCATAAGGGAGTCTGTCTGACTGTCTCTCCCCATTTCCAGCTTCAGAAAAATACAGGGAAAAAAAAGATGTGTATCACAAGGGATTTTGTGTTACATTAGGGGTCAAAAAGCAATAATACAAAGATATTTGGGAAGGACTGGTTAACATCAGTGTTTTTAAAAAGAAAAAGTCTGAAAGTTATCATTGACCACAGGCAAATCTGAATATAAATAAAAGCAAGAAAGCAATTTGCATTAATTATTTGTTATTCAAAATTAATCAGATCTATGTTAGAGATTCTTATTTGAAGTTTGAAATAGGTCTAAAGATTAAATACCGGTATAAGCCACTTAATTAAGAAGTGTTATTAAGCTTAAGTATTCATGAGTTAAAATTAGCATGTTATTAGAATTTACTGAACATTTAGTATTCTGCTAGGAAGTCTGGCTGCTGCACATTTGGCAATATCACAAAGCTCCTACTGTGCATACAAATACAGACAGAGTTCCCATGATTTCCATGATGAATTCTTTGATTTTGCTCTTAATGCAGCATTATGGTGATGTTTTTTGTCCTTTTAAGCTCTTTTTTCCTATAATGTTCCATTAAGAGATATGTTTGAAAAATATAAACTAGTGTCCATCAAAAAAAAACCCATTAAGAGAATTAAAAGTTAACCTATAAACAGGGAGAAAATATTCTTAACATATATATCCAGAAATGGACCCACATTCAGAACATATAAGAATTCCTGCCCTGGCCAGTTGGCTCAGTGGTAGAACATTGGCCTGGCATGTGGATGTCCCAGGTTTGATGTTCTGTCAGGGCACACAGGAGAAGTTATGATCTGCTTCTTTACCCCTTCTTCTCTCCCTTCCTTTTCTCTCTTTCCCTCTGAAAATCAGTGGCTCGGTTGATTTGAGCATCAGCCCCCGATGGAGGGCTGCTGGGTGGATCCCAGTCAGGACGCATGCAGAAATCTGTCTATCTCTTCTCTTTGTACTTAAAAATAAATAAATAATAGATAAATAAATAATAAAAAAAATTCCTATTTCTTATTTGAAAAATATAGGCAACTCAATTTTAAAAAATGGTCAAAAGACTTATACAAAACACTTTACAAAAAAAAGATATCCAGAAGCCCAACAAACATGTGGAAAAGTATTTAATTTAATTATTCATTAGGAAAACAAATATTAAATTCTCAATGTGATGCCACTATACACACAGCAGAATGGCTAAAATGAACGAGGTTTTAATATCAAGTATTGGTAAAGATTTGGCAGATCAGAATTCTATGAACTGTAAGTAAGTATAAATTTGTATATAAACTTTGAAAAACTGTTTTTATTAAAACTGAACATATGCATGCTCATGGTTTAGCAATTTTATTCCTCGATATCTCGATATACCCAATGAAAGCATATATATATATATATGCTTTATTTCATATTTCATAGCACCATTATTGGTAATACCTAAAATTCTGGAGACTGTCCAAGGACCCCTCAAGAATAAAATGGATTTACAAATTATGGTATATTCACACAATGCAATTCTATACAGCAATGAGAATGAGTAGGCTCCAATTAAATGTGATAGATATGGTTTTCACAAATATTATTTTGGGAGAATAAATACTGGACATAATGGAGTACATTCCATATTATTATATGTATATAAATGCATACAAAACTAATCTATGCTGTTAGAAGTCAAGATGATACTTAACTTGGGGTGGTAACAAGTAAGTTACCAGAGAAGACATGAGAGAAATCCTACATGTGGATAATTTCCTCGTTTTTTTTTTTTAATTTGTCTCTGATTACTTGTGAGTGTTGAATTTGTGAAGATTCATCAAGCTGTGTACACTTCTAACATAAGTACTTATCTGAATTAAATTTTGCCTCCGTGAAGTCTTAATATCTCAATAGCCAGGACAGATATATACATAATCTAACTACTCCCAATGAGCATGTTCAGTGACACTTTGTGGTCAGCATCAAATGTTTTTCCCTCTGTAAAGTGGAGTAGGTAGGTCTTCCACTCCACATATATGGTAAAATGAGCTTTCTGTTGAGGCAACAAATATAAAGGCTAAGGCAAGTCCAGGGCCGCTTCTAAGGTTTGCATCCCATGCATTCACACAGGGTCTGTGCCTGGAAGGGCTCTGCTCTTGGTTTAGTGCTCTGCTGTCACTATCTTGAAATTCTTAATAACTTTTGAACAAGGGGTTCACATTTTCATTTTACACTGGGACCTGCAAATTATGCAACAGTCTTAGGTAACTCATTTACTTATTTTAAAAACTCAAAGTAGTCTCCATATTAAATCAAGAATAAGCTTATATTTTGATATACTTTGTTTAGAATTAAGAAAGAATAATTCAGTAAAATAGTACCATATATATAATATATATATATGGACACTCAAATATGCACATGAAAAAATAATAAAAGAAACATATTAATGGGATAAGTAATGACAATTCTGAGACAGAAGAGCATAATTATAAAGTAGTTATTGTAGCCTGACCAGGTGGTGTGCAGTGGATAGAGCATCGGACTGGGATGTGGAGGACTCAGGTTCAAAGTCCCAAGGTCGCCAGCTTGAGCATGGACTCATCTGGTTTGAGCAAGGCTCACCAGCTTGAGCCCAAGGTCTTTGGCCTGAACAAGGGGTCACTCCATCTGCTGTAGCTCCCAAGTCAAGGCACATATGAGAAAGCAATCAATGAACAACTAAGGTGCCACAACAAAGAGTTGATGCTTCTCATCTCTCTCCCTTCCTGTCTGTCTGTCCTCTCTCTGTCTCTCTCTGTCTCTATCACACATACAAAAAAAGTAGTTATTGTAGAAAGAAAGGTTATCAGGCCAAACAATATGTCTTATCATTTCTACCTGCACAATTCTTTTTTTTTATTGTTATTATTAAGTGAGAGGCAGGGAGACAGAGAGACTGACTCCCCCATGTGGCCAACAGGGATCCACTCAGCAAGCCTGCTATGGGGCAATGCTCTGCCTATCTAGGGGCATTGCTCCATTGCTCAACAACCGAGGTATTTTAGCACATGAGACAAGGCCATTGTGCCATCCTCAGCACCCAGGGCCAACATGCTTGAATGAGCAATGGCTGTGGGAGGGGGGAAGAGGGAGAGAGAGAGAGAGAGAGAGAGAGAGAGAGAGAGAGAAAGGTAAGGGGAGGGGTGAAGAAGCAAATGGCCATTTCTCCTGTGTTACCTGAACAGGAATTGAACCCAAGACTTCCACACATGGGGCCGATGCTTTACTGCTGAACCAACCAGCCAGGGCCTACTTAGAGAATTCTATGATAATATGTTTCAATAACTTTCAATTTATCTATCTTAGTACATCAGAAAAAAATTTACAGAAAAAATTCCCTTAAGAATATGGAAAACATGTATATAGGGTATGAATTAATTCAAGGGCAGGAGATTCATTCATTCATTTATTCATCCTTCTAATCATCCACTGATTCTTCCACTCATCTATCTACTTATCCCATTGGCAACAAAAGAAATAAAAACATAAATGAGATCTGGATTCCATATAAAAGGGGAAACAGCTACCTGTCCAACATTTTCCCTTTCTCCTAATCCTATGGGATACAGCTGCTTCCTTCTTCATTGATATCTTAGAATTCTCTAGGTCACCCTTTCAGTAACTTAGGTTAAACTTTTATGCCTGAGTCTAAACATTTCCTCATATAGAAGTCTCTCAAGTAACCAATGTGGTTTCTATTTCCTAACTGGAGCCTGACATATATGATTTCACATTTTGCCAAAAAGACTTACAAAATATTGGGGCCAAGTCTTTCAATCTATAACAAATAGTGAGACAAAGCATGATAGCCTTTACTCAGCTCTCCAACTTTCCATCTCATTCACAATAAAAGTGCAAGTCCTCTCAATGGCCACAGTGGCCTCCTTGCTGTTCTTTGAATATACTAGCTCTACTCCTGTCTCAGAAACTTTATACTTGCTCTTCCATCAGACAGAAATCCTCTTCTTCCAGATGTCTGTAGAGCTCACTTCCCAACTCCTAATGTCATTACTCAAAAGTCACTTTCTCATTAAGGCCTTCCTTAAATGCCTTATTTAAAATTGAATCAATCCTTCCAACCAAACTCTGTTGCTCCCTATCCTCTTTCTTCTTTCCATTTTTCCATAGCATGTATAAATAGTTCATATACTTTACAATTTTTTTATTCCCTTTCTCCGCTTCCCCCAACTCTACTATTTAAGTTCCACGAGACCGATATTTTTTAACTGTTCTGTTCTGCGCTGATGTACCCACAACCTAGAGAAGTGCTTGGTGTATAATAGATTCTCAATACATTCATAAATAGGTCTTCATTGGGCTTGCTGAAGTAAGATTATTATGTAATACATTAAATCATGAACATTAGAGCAAAAATGAGTTTATAAGATCTTTTCCTTAAAACAAGTAAAATAAAGTGACATGAAAAAAAAAAAAACTAAAGCATTCAGAAGCTGAAGCGACGGAGAAAAGAGGCTACATAAGGGAGCCCCAGCAGAGCTTGGAGATAGGGGCCTTAAAAACACAGAACTGATCAGTGATAATCTTACTTACAAAGCCAAGGTGAAGGAGAGATGCAAAACCACTGGAGTCGAACAAAACAGTAAATGTGGATTAAATTACTTCAGCTTCCCCCACATTGCAACTCAACTGCTTACTGTAAATATAATTCTGGGGAAATCGTTTAACCTTTCCTGTCCTCAGGTTCAGCATTTCTGAATGAAGAAAAATAATTTCCTCTTGCTTCCCTCAGAGGGTTAATGTGAAAATCAAATGAGATCATGTATGTAGGAGGTACAAATGTAAAAATGTAGACTGATGATGATGATGATGATGATGATATCACCTCTAATATATGAGGTTAGGAAATCCAGAAGAGCAGAATATGCCAAAGGAGTCCCTGGCAAGCCCTCTGCCTAGAAAAGGTGATGCATGGCCATCTTCAGCTTCAGTTACTAGCTCTTCTTCTGGGAGGCAATTAGAATGATTGGTTTTTAAATCTGTTATGTATTTTGTGTGTACTATGCCCTCACCATGGAGTTGATATGCAACTGTAGTCATTTACCCTACTTAATTAATTTTATTTTATTTTTTGCATAGTTGAAATTAGGGGGTTTAGGAATATCATATGTAAATGTATGCAAAACAACATGAAAATTGGTATTGAGAGCCAAAAACCCACTGTTAAAAAAAACAAAACAGAAATATATCACTGGAAAAATAGGTTCTTCTAACAGACCTACAGTGCATTAGCTGTTCAGAGGTTTAATAGAGTTTATAGCTACAAATGCTATAAACGCAACTTTAAATAACATTTAATATAGAAGAAGCCCACAAAGTTAGCAACTTTGGTATATTTGACCTAATTCTCCTTATGAAACAAACATTTCTGCAGCTTTAAAAAATTAGCTGAAAAAATAGAGAATGAATGGGTGGGAAATGGAAATAGGAGGTGATGTGGATACTGTCATTTACACCTGACATGCCATATGTCAAACCACTAAGTCACATATTTCTCTTTTTTTTGAAAGAGAAAGAGAGAGTCAGAGAGAGGGACAGATAGGGACAGACAGGAAGGGAGATGAGAAGCATTAATTCTTCATTGCAGCTCCTTATTATTCATTGATTGCTTTCTCATATGTGCCTTGACTGGGGGGACTACAGCAAAGCAAGTGACCCCTTGCTCAAGCCAGCGACCTTGAACTCAAGCCAGCTACCTTGGGCTTCAAGCCAGCAACCATGGGGACGCTCAAGCCAGCAACTCGCACTCAAGCTGGTGAGCCCGTGCTCAAGCCAGCAACCTCAGAGTTTCAAACCTGGGTCCTCCACATCTCAGTCTGACGCTCTATCCACTGTGCCACAGCCTGGTCAGGCTAAGTCACACATTTCTGAGAGATGAAATGAGAAAAACTTTTTGTTTGTTTTTATAACTAAATGAACTTTAAGGGAAGAAAAATCAAATGAGTGGGCTTTTCTATTCCATTTTGAAAAAACTATTGCATTCCACAGTTAAACTTACAGTAATTGTATAAAGGTTTTCAATCTCTGAAAATGATGAAGAAAAAAATAGATAATTTTAGCTTTCTTTATATAAATCGTACTATCTCTGGGAGTGTATTTTAATAAATAACTCACTCCGACAAAGTGTAATTTAGTGCAGGCTTTTAATAGAGAACACCGAAAAGTCTGGATTAGAATCATAGCTTTGAAAGAAAAGAAGTACCTAAATTCTGAAAAATCCTTTAAGGTTGCACATTCTGACTACTAGTAAAAGGTTTTTTTTATATCTTTTCTAAGGAAGACTGCATTAATATGCTTTTGAAAATTTTCCAAATTACAAAAAACTGACTTGACATAGCACTTCATAATTTCCCTCATCAAATCCTAAAGACTATATTAAAACATCTGTTTTTGAAATATCTTGCTGACAGTAGAAAGCTATACCCCGGGGAAGTGTAACTTTGCATAAAATTTGCATACTCATAAATAAGTTAACATGGGGGGGGCAAGTATATCAATTGCGAACAATACAAGCACTTGCCGTATATTCTTTTCATAATTTAGAACAGAGAACTACAGAATTTTTGAAAAATTATTTTTTCTCAATCACTTTTCAAGTAAAACTGAATTCTTTACAGAGATTTCTCCCTCCCAAGTGCCCTACTCCATTCTCAGATATACAAAGGTAACTCAAGTTACTTCAATATTCAGAAGCAAAATATTAGCAGATGTGGGCAACTAATATTTCAAATGTGACCTATATAATAGTTTCTAAATGAAATTTATAGTAACATATGCATACCTTGGATTATGAGACATGTGAAGTAAGATAGATCTTTCATAATTTTCTCTTATCTTAGCACAACAATTTTATAGTTATAAGCTTAGTAAGTTACATACTTGATTAGAGTACCAAGAAGAACATTATGATTTTTTTTATATTTGGTTAACTGTGTGCCTTCAACTCTTTTAAGTTTGAAAGGAAATTTACCTTTCTTAATGTGTATTCTGGCCTCAACTAGCCTGGGAAATAATGGAGTACAATGGGAAATTACTCCACATACACACCTGTCAAATCTGCTTGCTACAGAGTCAGTATTATTACATTATTAACATAATACATTTATAAATTACTATGTTTATTAAATATTATTATTCTAAACAGTTACTAGAAACTAGCTCCCTGATTCTTATTAATGCTCAGTTTCATATATTAGGTCAGTGAGATTAGACTAGATAAGGCCTTGACCAGTGAGGTTCCAAAAACAGAAAGATACCTCCACCAAGTTTCCCTATATTCACCACTGGATAGTACAGAGAGTTACACAACAGGATTGTATCTTTTATGTGAGATTCTAACTGTTGTTTAAATTAAAATATTTTGAGGAGGGCTTACTGCTATAAATAAAGCTATTACCTGTCATATATAACTTAGTGAATGGGCTTTTAACCTAGAATCCCTGAATCACAGACAGGATTTAGGATAATAATATACTCTCTTAAATTATATGCAAAGTTTTGTTTAAATAAATTTGTGTAAATATTTGGAGGACAGGCACTGATAGATTTTGACATATTCGCAAGAGAGTTCACACAGACACACAACTTACACACAATTCAAAAACCAATGTTTTAGTGTAAATAAAGTTTTTTGAGAACTAGATTAGACAGGGGTCTGGAAAGAAAGAGTATAAGGTGCCTGGCAACTAAGCAGGATAAAAAAGATCAAGGTTCCAGAATTTCAACAAACAAAGAAGACAGATACAAAAGATGCTGAATCTATAGAACCAAATTTATTAGCTTCAAAATTTTACTCAACCAAGCAGAGGCAACACAAATTGACTGGGTCAAGTTGCATTCCCAAACAATAATTTTTACCCATACTCTTTTCCTATATCCATTTTTTAAAACTCTCTCTCCAGAATATTATAAACGCCACTTTAGAAAGATCTGTATAGACTCAACCAGAACCAGAACTGGGTCAATACCAAAAACTGAGACCTAAAGAACTAAATCCAGGGCACTATATGTTATCTATATTAATTAGATATTATTTTATCTATGTTAATTAATTTCCTTTGCTTATAAAAGAAAACCCAACAAAAGAAAGGAAGTTTATTGTATTGTTTGAATGAAGAATCCATTAATAGCATCAGGTAGTATGCCCCAATTCAGCATGAAAAAAATAAGTGAACTGAAACCTGTTTCTCTCTAGGTCTTTATTTGTCTCCTCCATCTCCTCAGTTCTATTTGTGGCTGCTGGAACAATGCAAATGATGCCTCTTGTTCTGATCCATCAAGATCTGACTCAGCATAACCAGCAAAAAATACCTGAGATTCAGGATTGGTTAAGTTACATGTCCATCTTGAAATCATTGTAGAGAGGGAGGTAAAATGTGCTCATTAACTTAACCAATCATGGCCCTGGAACTTGGAATGCAATTGATCTGATCCAAGACTGTAGCTAAGAAAAAGGGGAGGATAGATGATCTGTTCAAAAAAAGCTTGTGGTGTGTGTATGTGTGTGTGTGTGTGTGTGTGTGTGTGTGTGTATATATATATATATAAATGAGCTATTAAACAAATTTCTACTATATTTTCCATGGAAGAAATGAAAGGACACCTCTTAACCAAAGTTTCTTGATGTTTATAGAGAGAAAAACAGGTTTATAATGAAGAAATAGAGCATTAACCAAATAATAATGTCCAGATCTAGGAGGTGGATGGGAAATGGGAGCAGGTCAGGAGGAAACAGATACTTTTCTTGGAGCTGCTTTGACTCATGGGCAGAAGGCATTTTCTGTGCAGATGGTGAAGACAAGGTAAAGGTACAGATCAGGAATTTATTACCCACATCTGTCCATAAGAAACTGCTCTTACCAATACCATTAAGTTCGCACTACATTTAAACCATCTTTTATTGACAGCCTGGCTCTGACAGGAGTGAGTAGTGAATTTAAAGTCTTCCCCATTCATTTTCTGTTAGCTTGTAATTCAAAGTCACTCTCCTCATTCCAACCACCAGTCTCTCCTCATGAAAAACATAACCACTCTGGGACAGGAACATCGTGGGGGATTTTTCTGGAAATATCTATCAAGAACTATGAATGGTCTGAGATTTTACTATATTTGCAAGCTAACAAGTTAATCCACTACAGGTTCATGAATGTTGGCAAAAGACATGACTCTTGAGTCAAAGACAAAGGACAGTCTATTAATTATAGCAGTAATTTTCAACCACTTTCATCTCATGGCACACATACACTAATTATTAAAGTTCTGCTGCACACCAAAAATATATATATTTTTGATGATCTTATAAAATAAATAGGTATAATTTTGATTCATTCACACCAAATGGCTAGTGTTGTATCGGCTGTTGTCATTTTTCTATTTGACACTCTAAGGGAAAAAAGATCAGTGCCCTGACTAAATAGTGAGATATTGAGTGTTTTACAAATTCTTGTGGCACACTGGTTGAAAATCACCGACTTACAGCAAGAACAATAGCCAGATAATCAGCATTTGTTCTGAGCCCCACTTCACATAGGCCAGAACTATCTTCACCTGCAGTTGGTTGCATTTCAGAGAGGAACTCTGACCCTGGAAAATCAAAATCTTTTATACTGATAGTCCAACTGTATTCTTCCAAGCACCTCACAAAAACATGTTTCTAAGAGCCACAGACACCATTCAAGTTACTGAGTGTTTGACAATCCCTTAGATAAAGAAATAGGAATTGAGTGGAAACTAAGACAGGGTAGTTAGAATTATTACAAAATTCTGAGATCCTCTTGTTAAAATATAAATCTTTGGAGAAATGTCATTATAATAGCTATTAGCTAATGAAACAGCTATTACAATGGGGAACAAAATTTTTGTTGCATTCACAAAAACAGTTGTTCTTACCTAATTCAAGTGTGCTGATCTCAAATCTGATATTAGTTTTTCTCTATAAGCTACAGTTTTTTTGCAATTCAAGATTTAGGTTTTCATCTTATTGTAAAATTTTCAACCTTTAGTTTAACATAATGAAGAATGTCTTCTTTGGCATCATCTTTGTGAAAATAGAATAATTTATATAATGCAATAAATACACTAATACAGTAAAAGATATGATTGTATCAGAATTTAACTACAATTTCAAAATAGAACATATTAAAACACTTATTTTAATCATAAAATTTGCGCAAAATTTATTTAAATTCTATTCAGGCAAAAAATTGCATTTGTAGTTTTTGCGTTTGTGTACTTGTTGAGGACAATCTCTTTTGATGCTCCAGAAGTAGTCTGCTCATCACTAACAGCTCCAAGATTTTCAAGAAATTTAGCAAGGTGACTGTTAATGCTCATGTTACATCCAACGTCGTGGAAAGCCAACAACATCCTTTGAACCAAAAGTTCATAGTTTTCTGCTTTTTTGTTGCCAAGGAAGCTCTTTGTAACTGCCACAAAAGACTGCCATGCTGCTTTCTTCTCCTTATTCATCTTCCTGGCAAATTCTTCGTCACCTATGAGGGTTCAAATTTGAGGTCCATCAAATACACCCGCTTCTATCTTCTTGAAAGACAAGGCAGGAAAAGCAGAAATAATATGTTGAAAGCATTCACTTTCTCTATTCAAAGCCTGAACAAACTGCTTCATTAAGCTGAGTTTGATGTGAAGTGGGGGGAAAATGATCCTGTCTCAATTAACTACAGGTTCATTCACAATATTTTGCATCCCTACTTCCAGAGCTTCATGTTTCAGCCACTCCTTCTGTGTCCAGTGTTTCTCCCAAGCTCAGCTGTCTCACAAACACAGAAAGCAAGGATACTTCGTAAAACCTCTCTGTTGTCCTAGAAGGAAATTTACCATTTTAAGACCCAGACAAATGAATGATCCAGTTATGCTCCTCATACTTCAGAAAGTTGAGGACAATTTTTATGTTATTATAATCTTCTCGCAGATGAGTTGAACAACAAATTGGAACCACTGCATAAACATTACCATTATGTAAAAGAACACATTTCAGACTCCATTTAGAACTGTCAAAAAATAGCTGCCATTCTGTTGAACTGTAAGTGGTAACACCTAGCTGGCTGAGAAGACTACTGATATCATGACAGTAAACAAAGTGTTTGTCTTTGGGAAAAAAGTCCACAAAAATTTGTTCACATTTCCTGAAATGGGATACTTTAGCTGACCAGTGAAGTACATTCTTTTCTTGAAGCCTAGAGGCTAATAACTCAGCTGCTTTCTTTGATAGGCCCAAATCTCTTACTAAGTCATTCAATGCGGGTTGGCTAAACTGCTGAGGGGTAATGACTGCTTGGCATCAGAAGAAGACCCTTCAGATTCTACAAACATTTCTTCATGCATCTTATCAAAATACACTTGATCACTATGTTCACTTTTTTCATCCTTAGAAGAAATAAAACCATTGAAAACTGGAACCGGGAATATCTCAGAGTGTGGGATAGGTCATATTGCTGAAGGAATATTAGGATATGCGATCATATGCCGTTTTTTCAGATATATTTTTTTATCAGATGATTTTTTACATTTAAAAACAACTACAATTATGTAAAAGTGATGTTTGTAAAACATTAATTGCCTCGTGGTTATGTTCAATCCAAGAGTAATTACCGTTTAATTCCAATTTAAAAACCAATGCATGCCATTAACTGTAACAAAAATAAATTAAAATGGCATAAAAACTGGAGCATACACCAAAAAACAGATTTCAGATTTGGAATCAGTGATGCAGAAATATATAGAAACAGTTCTAAAATCTCATGCAACAGAAAATGAAAAAAAAAAATTGTCCCCCAGTATTATTGATATTAAATAGTAACAATCTCAGTTTGTAAAGCATTTATATATATCTACTGGTTTATTCTAACTATATAACTAACTCTGCATGACAGGCAAATACATAGTAATTGTTATGCCATTTAGTAGGAGGTTAAAACTGAGACACAGAGAAGTTAAGCAACAATTAAATTGTAACATTATTAATAATATAGCAATATAATTTCCAGAAGAATTATAAATATATATACATCATTCAATCCTTTAATAAGTAATCATAAATGTATTAAAATATATAATAGATAAAATGGAATATTAGCTACATTTTTATGAGGTTATGAGGTTGTAACATACTAGCATTGCTTCAAAGTAGTTAAAAATATTCAAATGATGGACTACCTTTGAGTTGTTATTCTGGAGGATACGTCCTGTTTGATAAGAATAACAACCAAATTTTTGAAATTCTGCAATAACTTTAGAAAAGATTACTAATGCAAGCATTTATTGTTCTTTTGGAAACAGTTTCAAGCTCCCCCAATTAGAAACACTTTTTAAAATTAATATCCACTAATCTGTCAAATTGAAATCACTTCACAAATGAGAAGACTAATTCTAATTCTATTTTTATCACTTAACTATAAGATAGTCATCTAATGAAAAGAAAGTTTTAACAAAAGAGCATGTTTAAATTATTTGGCAAATATCTGTTAACAGAAGCAGATAAAAACTCTGGTGAAGGAGTGAGGGAGATGACTTTTTTTTTTTTTTTTTTTTTACCTGAGACAAAAGTCTATCTAAAGTGTTATAGTACTTTTAAAATCTGACACTGTAGCAGATTGTCAAAAAGGTTAAAGACATGTCAGCCATGACTTCTTTCATCTCTCAAGAGTGTGGCAACATGTATTACTTGGCATAATTGTGACAAAGATCCGCATGTGTATGTCTTCAATAATTCATGTTGCAGCTTGTCTCACTGTGGGGACAGATGTCAGTGAAACCAGTGACAGCCGATCATGCTGATTCAACACATAATCACGTGTGGCTGATCCCACAGTGACACTGAGCCTTGAGTATATGCCCACTAAGTCTATTGGAACTAAGAAAATATGGGCCAGCAAGTTTTGATGTAGCTATTCATTTTATAACTACATTAAATGCACATACTTATATCTATGTATGTATGAAAGCACCTTATTTTCACACAATTTATTAAGTATTTGGAAAGTTTTATAATTCGGACTAGTTAAATGTGGGGACATTCCTTACATTTGAATGTCATATGTATTAGGTCATTAAAAATATACATAGAAAATGTTACTAACAAAATCACTTATTTATTAAGTGTAGAAATGTATCTGTCCCCTATAGGTAATTTATTGACTTACCAATCTTGATTAATCTTTCATTACTTATTCATGTATAGAATAAATAAATGTCAAATATCCAGAAAATTAAATAAGCCAGCATACTGAAGTTTTGTTCTCAAAGATATATCTGTTTCTCAAAATGATTAGTATTTTTTTAACATTTGACATTAATCAAAAATGACCTTATTCCAGATACTCTAAGAGAAGTATTATTGTATATCTGTAAAAGTCTATAAGCATTAGTTAGAATATAGAACATTGGTTAGAATATAGAAATATTCACCTCGCCCAAACTTAGTCTAGTTGTTATGTATTAACCTATAACAAGTTTTACAGCAAGGGACTAGAATAAGAGGATGTAGCTAGAGCTAGGCAAGTCTATCACTTCTACTCAACATACCTTCTATTTGTGCATAAAGAATTACAAAGATGGCAGTTTCAAAGCCTTTTAAAAGCCAAAATATTGTGTAATATTTTTAGATTCCAAGATCAGCTCCGTTTACTCATTTCATAAATAACATTAGAGAAAAGTGTCAAGCTCCACTTACAACCTGCAGAATCTTTTATTAACAACTAGAGCATGCCATGTGTGTGTGTTTGTATATGTGGATAAATTTGTATGTATTGAATATATATTGCATTTTAAAATTTTCAAGAGAACAAAACATTCATCTTTATGTTTTCTTTAGTAACATAATATGTTCTTTTGCCATTTTTGACTTAGCCTTAGACATAGAGCATTTTGGTTAGGTTTTTTTGAAATAATTTTTCTTAGTGATTTTATTGTTATAGAAAGGAAGTTCCTAGCTTATTCCTAATGACTCCTCTGATCTGTCCTCCCTGCTCTAAGATCGCAAACTTAGAAATAGGCATTGATTTTTTATTATTCCAAGAATACACTTGAGTCAGAGAAGCTCTTCAGTGCTACCATGCATAGTGTTGTCTAACAGCGAGTACCATTTTTCTTTGTGCATTTACATCAACATTTCTAATCATAACTCCATAAAGAGACTCCGTATAATAACTCACGACTTTTAGGTAATATGTCATGTGAATCTTAACATATGGCTTTACACTCTACAATGTCAATCTTGGCTTCCAAAGGGACCTGGAAAACATCCAGTGGGATGAGAATAAGCCAGACTTGATAGAAAACCATATCGATGCTAATCCAGGTTTACACCTTCATTCAGACTGGGAACTCTCTAGCAGATGGTTCAGTGTTGAAGCACTAAGGTTAGTAAAATGTCAAAACTATTTTGCTAGACTCCCAATTGTTCATACAGATAATTGTTCAAGTGCTGGATATCAAAATAATAATAAAAGGTAGCACTAAGTTTTCTGATCACAAGTACAGGGTTTTAGTTTCAATTTGCAAAGAATTTGGCTTTCCTCCCTTGGAATATAGCCAATCAGCTTTACAAAGGAAAATCAAATTTCAGAAGTTTCTTCTCTGATTCTAGCTAACAAGGGCATACTCAATGAAGACAAAGGAATACAGAACCATTTGGCATATAGCATGATTAGTGGCTGCTATATCAATCTAATCATCCAAATAAATGTCATGAGATGGAGACTCAGAATCAATTTTCTTATCCTGGGACTTATGGACATAGAGAAAAAAAACTACATGGGGTTCAGAGAGTCCATAAACCATATTAATTTCGAGGCACATGAGGGGTGAGGGTACATATGCAAACTTTTCCATGTACACATATACACTGAATATATGAGATGAATGAATGATTGAATGAATAAGTGTGACCTTCATATTAGGACCTAGCAATGATTTTACTATGTAACAGAGTCAGAATTATATTTATAAAACATTTAAAAATAATGAATGTATGTGCAAATATTAAAAAGAAATCTCATGAAGTAGGAACTAATTACCTTGTTTTACCAACATCTAATTGTAAATATCTCAGAGAGGCTTATCTGGACTCAGCCAAGGGATACTCTAGAATTAGTCTTTCTGACTCTAAATTACATTCTTTTATTTTATAACACTTTTATACCTTTAAAAATGGTTTTTACCTTAGTATAACGAGACTCCAATCTCAACATCAAAAGACACCCAAGTCTGAAAACATAATAAGACATACAGATAAACCACTCAGGTAGCATTCCTTCTCTAAAAAATTCTTTATACAATTCTAAAAGATATCAGTATTATTATTCTCAAGACATGGCATTTATACGTCATTGATTAAAGGATTGTCAGGTTGAACTGCACAACATTGGTCTAGCTACATAACTCTTACATAAGTAACTACTTATATATTTTCTTACTTCCAAACTATAATTTGGTCTTCTCACAATGTTTTTTTCTTTTTTATGACTAACCATGGTTTTATTTTCAATTTTGTTCATTATCAATTTCATCACTGAAGACTGTCCATATTTCTTTAATGTTGTGACAAGATTTCTTTGCTGGAGCTAAAAAAAAAAAAAACAAACAAGAATGAAAAGCTAAGAGAATAACACCGTCATCCTTTTTCCATTTAAAATATGTTACAAAACAGCTTTCAGTTTAAAAAATTTTGACAGTGTATATTCAATTTTTCAACTAACAGATGTACATACATAAAATTATATGATTAAAATTCAGTGTCATGGGCTTTAGTCATTTAGTTTGGGCAAACTCAAGGCATTGCTTTATAATATAGCTCTTAAAATGCACCTGTTTAATAATGAGACAGTGAGATTTCTATGAAATAGTGATATGAAAGTGTTTATTGAATTTAAAAAGGATAGTTTATGGGAATATTTTTTAATCATGGTAAGTTATTTTTAAATGAAAAGTGATACTCTGTTTTTTAAGAAATCAGTTAAGATTAAGTAAGTTATATGTAGCTATTCAGCAAATGAAGAAATCAAATTATGTCTTAGAACTTCTTGTTCAGAGTTCTTTATCCTAAAATTTCAACAATTAATAATGTGCTTTCTAATTAAGAAATATTATGCCTATTTGCAACTATTTAATAAAAAGTGAGAACATTGAGAACTATTAATGAGGTTTGCTTCATGTTCTTGTCAAGATTTTGAGAAATATATAGACTAAGTGAACTTAATAAAGGCAAAAGATAAATGCTTTCAGAAAAGATTGTAAGCAAAATAGTTTTAAATAGTCAAAGTCTAGTTTGAAAGTGATCAATGGCTGTCCTACTCAAAGTGCTTGCCTAGAAATGCAAATCAACTTCATTAGAAGACACCATTTGATTCAGATGCATTTAAAAAAAACAACTACAAGATGCTTTCAATAAAGTAAGCATTGTGTTCATTTCTATTGTGGGGCAAACTTCCTTGAGCAAGATGGACTAAGAAATTGTTTAGATACTGTCACCAGTTAATTAACAACACTTTATGTGGCATTTGTCTAATTTTAATGCATCATCACTATTAAATATTTGTTTCTCCTAAAGATTTAAAAATCACTTGTGAATAACAGTGAGGTTTTAAAGTAGGGAACTGCTTTATCTCTAATTGATACTATTTTCAACTATAGGAGAGTTTTAGAAAAATATATTACTGCTAACAAAAATACTACAAAAATAAAATTTAGAAAATGAACACAAAAGACCCAAAGTTCACATCTTAGTTGTATTATCTTCAGTAATCTTCCTGTAACTAACAGGCATAGGTCAGTGATACTGCACATTTTCTCTCTTATTGTGGATTGAACAATTCTATACCTCGTGCTACAAATCAAGGAGTGTTGGCCATTTTCCTCTTGGGAATGATGAGCTTTAATTTGCAAGCATCAGCTTATATTAGCTTAAGCTTTCTTGCTTGTATGATGGCAGAAAAGTGAATGACATCTGTCTTATTCAGTTCAGGCTGCTATAACAAAATACCATAGAATGAGTGGTTCAAACAACTTTATTTTTCACAGTTCTGGAGTCTGAGAGTCCATGATTAAGGTGATGACAGATTCAATGTCTGATGAGAATCTTCTTTCTGATTTGTGTATGGCTGCCCTCTTGAATGCTGGGGAAGTGGGTGAGGGGTTCTGGTCTCTTATAAAGACACAATCCTATTATGAGGATTCCACCCTCATGAATTCATCTCCCAAAGGTGTCACTTCTAAATGTTATATGTGGGGTTAGGGTTTTAACATATGAATATTGTAGGAATACATTTAATCCATACCAGTAAAGTGAATGTCATCTAAAACCTATTGGTTTCCTAATAGGACTAAAAGATTTTCAAACTAGAGATGGGTTATGATAACTCTAGGAAGAAAATGCAATCTTCTTACAAGGAAACAGGTTATCCATCACTCTTGTAATTTAGCAGGATAGTTGTGTGTGTGCTACAAAAGCCAAAGACTTCTCACACCCTTGCATCTTTTTAATTAACATATATCACTTCTGTAATAATGAAGATCTTTCCAAAAGGTAGCAATTTGGGAAATCCAGATCCCTCCAGCACAGAGCAGTAACTAGGCACCCAGAATCAGACCTCCTGGATCAGAGCTTCATCATCTGAGCTCCAACACGACTAGGTATTCTTAGGAAGTTACTTGGTCCTTCTCTGTGCAGTTAACCAATTTTTAAAATAGAGATAATCACAAGATTTATCTCCAGAGTAAGATTTATATAAGATAACCAAGTGATGAGTTTATCACAGCAACATTAAGCACTCTATAGATGCTACTATTGCTATTAATTTTTTTTTTTTTTTGTATTTTTCTGAAGCTGGAAACGGGGAGAGACAGTCAGACAGACTCCCGCATGCGCCCGACCGGGATCCACCCGGCACGCCCACCAGGGGGCGATGTTCTGCTCCTCCGGGGCGTCGCTCTGCCGAGACCAAGAGCCACTCTAGCGCCTGGGGCAGAGGCCAAGGAGCCATCCCCAGTGCCCGGGCCATCTTTGCTCCAATGGAGCCTTGGCTGCGGGAGGGGAAGAAAAAGACAGAGAGGAAGGAGGGGGGGTGGAGAAGCAAATGGGCGCTTCTCCTGTGTGCCCTGGCCGGGAATCGAACCCGGGTCCCCCGCACGCCAAGCCGACGCTCTACCGCTGAGCCAACCGGCCAGGGCCTACTATTGCTATTTAAAGTGGTATTACACTTACCCCAGGAGCCTTGGCTTGACAAACATGTCAAGGTTAACGGATTCCAGTGTCCTAAAGGGTAGCAGGCATTATTATTTCTAAGGATGTGTTGACCTTAAAGAAATGTGTTTTCCCTTACAGACCTAACACGACTACTAACCATTATTATACATATAATCTTTTTAAAAAAATAAATATTTTATCTTTGTCTTCTCGACCTTTTGTTCAAGAAGAGCTCTATGAGAAACAGTGGCTTTGTTATAAGACATTTTGTTCTAGGAATGGTGGTTTTGAATATTCAGTAGGGCTCCAGGCTAGTGATTTTGTGGTTAGATTTCTTATCTTCCAGAAAGCCCTTGACAAAGGTCACAAACAATTTGCTGGCTCCCCTTATTAGAATAAAGATGGAAAGCATTGATGATAACTCTGCCCAGCAGCTAACTTCATCATCAGTAGCAGTTTCAACATATGCTTGTGAGATAATGAAAAATATAGCATTAAATACAGTGGCAGAGTGAATCTTGTTTCAGAGTAAATATAGTAAGTCATTTTTTTCCCTCTTCATTTCCTCAGAACCTGTTTAGCATTAGACTGTTAATATCTTCACTGATACATGACAAAACCATTGCTTAATATACTGCATTTCAGACAACCCCCACATAAAAGTGAGCAACAGAAAACTATGAACATTAATCAGGCATTCAAAATAATGAAGTGCTTCAAGCCAACCCTCTTCAAAAGCCTCCCATTCTTAAAGTTTTGCAGGAACAGTTTTATAAGTCTGACATGTTTTTCTGGTCCCATTTAACATCATGAAGATGTCATTTTTCTGAACTACAGTCAATATTAAACATTTTTAACATATTTTATAGCCAATAGTAAAAATGTTCTATGCCACTTTTATAAAATAATTTTCTTTTAAAAAGCAAGTTTTGAGTCTAAAACACAGGTTTGTCAATATTGGAAAGAAAGGAAGGATTATTTACACTTGAATCTTTAAGGACTAGGAAAATACTGATTTTGAATAAACAACATTTTGTCATGGTAAATGGTTGCCTGAGGAGAAATTATAGCTATTAGAAAAGACTATATATATATATATATATATATATATATATATAGTGCCCATGTGTTTATATATAGTTTTAATCCAATAATAATTTTAAATTTCCAGTAATAAAAAACATGTAACTGTTCATTTCAAAGAAAAATTAAACAACTTAATAACAGTCACCTGGCCCGTGCAGGTTCGCATTTGATTAGGACAGTAATGAAACATCAGAGCCACCAACTGGTGGGCCATTAGCTTTAATCATAGCTTGCATCAGGCGGGCAAGAAATACACACAGTAGGGAAATAATTCCCTTTCTATTCAGGGCTCCCAAAGCCACTGACTTATCCGAATTTCCTAGAATCAAAGGTTCTACCTTACCAGCCTTATTCACCTCTGTTGGGCAGATAAAATATATTATGGGCAGATAAAATATATTATGCTCACTTTGTTAAAGATGGCGTTGCCCAGGTGAAATTAATGTGTGTCTCTGTGGGCAGGCAGGATCTTTGTAGCCTGGGGCTTGGTTTTGGGATTAAGCCTTTCCCACCCCTTTTGATGTGGGGTGGTACAATCCCATCATGACTCAGAGAAGTGACTTTGTATTAGAGACTTCCCTATTTTGTATATTGGATTAAAGGTTGTGAAGCTACACTATAAAATGGGGGCAGAACGAGAGCTTGCTCTCTTGGTTCCTGGGATGATTAGCATGAGAGAGCAGAGGGAGCAGAGCAGAGAGCAGAAAGAGGCCATGTTGCCAGGAGAAGCAGCCAAGATGGCGGAGTGTTGAATGATAGGCCAGTTTGTGCAGTTTATGCAGGGAGAAGGAAGGAGATGGGGAACAGAGGTGAATAAGTCTGGTGAGCTAGAAACCTTTGATTCTAGGAAACTCAGATAAGTCAGTAGCTTTGTGAGCACTGAATGTGAGTGGGTTTTGGAGCCCAGTGTGTATTTTTTACTTGCCCGCCGGGTGCAAGCTAGAATTAAAGATGACAGCCCATCAGTTCTTGGCTCCGTTGTTTCTTTACCGACTGTCCGAATCCAATGCGAACCTGCATGGGCAAGGCTGCTGTAGTGGTGGCCCTGGCCGTGGCTTCTGGCTTTACAACCTCTGTTCCCCATCTCCTTCTCTCTGCACAAACTCTGCACAAACTGGCTTCTCCTTCAGCACTCTGCCATCTTGGCTGCTTCTCCTCTCCTCCATGTGGCCTTTCTCTGCTCTCCTCTCTAATGCTAATCTCAGGAACTGATAGAGAGCAAGCTCCAAATCTACCCCATTTTATAGTGTAGAAATCAAAATTTTTAATCCAATATACAAACAAGGAAGTCTCTGATACAAAGTTACTTAGGGTGGGAAAGGCTTAGTCTTAAAACTAAGCCTTAGGGTATAACTCTACCTGCTTACAGCCTGTCCCCCACACCCAATGCAAACTATAAGTGAGTAAACTTAGATATATTTACAAACTTATTTGACCAACAGTTTGTACTGAAGAGTATATTTCAAGAAAATGTTCTACACATACATGCACACATAATTGAAATAAATATCTCTTTAATTTAAAATAAGACTTAAGCCTGAAAGTGTTTACTCATTTTATTAAGATACAAACTGTCTGGCTGGTTGGCTTAGTAGTAGAGCATCAGCCAGTTGTGTGGACATCCCGGGTTCGATTTCAGGTCAGGGCACAGAGGAAAAGCACCCACCTGCTTTTCCACCCCTCCCCCAACCCCTCCTCACTCATGCTCTCTCTCTCTCTCTCTCTCTCTCTCTCTCTCTCTCTCTCTCTCTCTCTTCCCCTCCTGAAGCCATGTCCTCAAGCACTAAGGATAGCTCCATGGCCTCCACCTTGGGTGTTAAGAAGAGCTCCATTAGGAGCAATGCCCCAAATGGGCAGAGCATCGTCTCCTAGTGGTCTTGCTGGGTAGATCCTGGTTGGGGTGCATGCAGGAGTCTCTGCCTCCCTCCTCTTATGGAAAGAAAAAAAAGATAAAAGATAAAAACTTAGGAGTTGACATTTACTAATGTTGTCCTTTGGTTGGTGACTCTAGCAGAAAAATATGGGTTTTTTCTGCTTTATGTCATGGGTAGGTTTCTGTCCCCATTTCCATGTCCCTCAATACTGGATGCCAAACATGCTGCCTCTCTTTAGAAGTTTCCATTAGAGGGCTGTCGAAGTTCCTTGCTCTGAATTGTCGTCCTACCTATGCTGTTTCCAACTTGATTCCCTTGCAGAAGTGACATTAAGAAAAACATCTTCCTCTATTGGCTCTGGTTTACAAAGCAATATATGGCTCAGCTGCAGTCATTGCTCCAGGATTTAATTAAACAAAGAATTGCAGATGCCGTAGGGGTTTTTTTTTTTATGCCTAATGCCACAAGCAACTGCATGGAGCACATACGTTCATTTTCTATTCTTTGACAAAGACTACAGCGAACCTGAACTTGCAACAAGCATGAAATGTGGTATGTTCTTAAGTGTTATTCAAAGTCAAATGTTTTTATGAGTAAAAACAGCAACAATTAACTAAGTGACTTCATGAATTGTGACCCAAAATTTAATGCTTTCTTATATTAAACTTGAAATC
Organism: Saccopteryx bilineata; assembly: GCF_036850765.1. Classification (NCBI taxonomy): domain Eukaryota; kingdom Metazoa; phylum Chordata; class Mammalia; order Chiroptera; family Emballonuridae; genus Saccopteryx; species Saccopteryx bilineata. The sequence continues at coordinate 204,432,519 of NC_089494.1, forward strand.
TATCATATGGATATATCTATCCCAAATTCACTTTGGATTATGCCATATGGTATTTCTTAAGTGAGTATTGCCCATATGTTTATTTCAGACAAATTTCTATCATTTAATGATATATTTTTAAAAATACTGAAGTATATAGGTAATATATAGTAAAGCTTTAAATCATAATAATAAAGCAAACACCTATGAGCTCATCACCCAATCTAACAATGATAACATTATAAATATCATTTACATCTCTCTTTTATTAAAGCTTTACCACATTTAGTTAAAAATACTGTCTAATTGCTTCAGTGATTTCTTTTTTGACCCATAAAATATTTTAAAGTATACTTTATACTTTTATTTGGGTATGTTCCAGTATCTTTTGTTATTTATTTTAATTTAATTTAGTAATTTAATTATGGTCAGAGAATATACATTGTACAATTTAAATTTTATAAATTTTTTTATTTGTTTTATGGCCCAGTAAACAAGCAGTTTTGGTCACTGTACCACATGCACTATAGAGTTTACTGTTAGAGGAAAAACTGTTCTACAAATTCAATTAGGTAAAGTTGATGGATAAAATTGTTCAAGTTACTGATTAGCTCTCTACATATTTTATCAGTTATTGAGAGGAAGATAATTGAAATCTATAGCTATAATTGAAGATTTGTCTATTTTAGTTCTGTTTTTGCTTAATACATTTGAAGTTCTATTAGTTGAATAAACCTTTAGACAACCTATCCTGTTGTCCTATTGATGAATAATGAATTATCTTTTAGCATTATAAAATGACCCTCTTTATCTCTGATAATAAGTTTTGATATATTTTTTTTTTATAATTTTATTTTTTTAATGGGGTGACATCAATAAATCAGGATACATATATTCAAAGATAACAAGTCCAGGTTATCTTGTCGTTCAATTATGTTGCATACCCACCACCCAAAGTCAGATTGTCCTCTGTCACCCTCTATCTTGTTCTCTCTGTGCCCCTCCCCCTCCCCCTTTCCCTCTCCCATTCCCCCCTCCCCCCCGTAACCACCACACTCTTATCAATGTCTCTTAGTTTCACTATTATGTCCCACCTACGTATGGAATAATACAGTTCCTTTTTTTTTCTGATTTATTTATTTTGCTTCGTATCATGTTATCAAGATCCCACCATTTTGCTGTAAATGTTCCGATGTCATCATTTCTTATGGCTGAGTAGTATTCCATAGTGTATATGTGCCACATCTTCTTTATCCAGTCATCTATTGATGGGCTTTTTGGTTGTTTCCATGTCCTGGCCACTGTGAACAATGCTGCAATAAACATGGGGCTGCATGTGTCTTTACGTATCAATGTTTCTGAGTTTTGGGGATATATACCCAGTAGAGGAATTGCTGGGTCATAAGGTAATTCTATTTTCAGTTTTTTGAGGAACCACCATACTTTCTTCCATAATGGTTGTACTACTTTACATTCCCACCAACAGTGGATGAGGGTTCCTTTTTCTCCACAGCCTCTCCAACATTTGCTATTACCTGACTTGCTAATAACAGCTAATCGAACAGGTGTGAGGTGGTATCTCATTGCCGTTTTGATTTGCATTTCTCTAATAGCTAAAGGAGATGAGCATCTTTTCATATATCTGTTGGCCATTTGTATTTCTTCCTGGGAGAAGTGTCTGTTCATATCCTCTTCCCATTTTTTTATTGGATTGTTTGTTTGTTTGTTGTTGAGTTTTATGAGTTCTTTGTATATTTTGGATATTAAGCCCTTATCTGAGCTGTTGTTTGAAAATATCATTTCCCATTTAGTTGGCTTTCTGTTTATTTTGTTATCAGTTTCTCTTGCTGAGCAAAAACTTCTTAGTCTGATGTAGTCCCATTCATTAATTTTTGCCTTCACTTCTCTTGCCATTGGAGTCAAATTCATAAAATGCTCTTTAAAACCCAGGTCCATGAGTTGAGTACCTATGTCTTCTTCTATGTACTTAATTGTTTCAGGTCTTATGTTTAGATCTTTGATCCATTTTGAGTTAATTTTTGTACAGGGAGAGAGACTGTAGTCCAGGTTCATTCTTTTGCATGTGGCTTTCCAGTTTTCCCAGCACCATTTATTGAAGAGGCTTTCTTTTCTCCATTGTGTGTTGTTGGCCCCTTTATCAAAAATTATTTGACTATATATATGTGGTTTTATTTCTGGACTTTCTATTCTGTTCCATTGGTCTGAGTGTCTATTTTTCTGCCAATACCATGCTGTTTTGATTGTCGTGGCCCTATAATAGAGTTTGAAGTCAGGTATTGTTATGCCCCCAGCTTCATTCTTTTTCTTTAGGATTACTTTGGCTATTCGGGGTTTTTTATAGTTCCATATAAATCTGATGATTTTTTGCTCTATTTCTTTAAAAAATGTCATTGGAAGTTTGATGGGAATTGCATTAAATTTGTATATTGCTTTGGGTAATATAGCCATCTTGATTATATTTATTCTTCCTAGCCAAGAACAAGGTATATTCTTCCATCTCATTATATCTTTTTCAATTTCCCTTAACAATGGTTTATAGTTTTCATTATATAAGTCCTTTACATTCTTTGTTATGTTTATTCCTAAGTATTTTATTTTTTTTGTTGCAATTGTGAAGGGGATTATTCTTTTGAGTTCCTTCTCAGTTGTTTCATTGTTGGCATATAGAAAGGCTATTGACTTCTGTATGTTAATTTTGTATCCTGCGACCTTACTGTATTGGCTTATTGTTTCTAGTAGTCTTTTTGTGGATTCTTTGGGGTTTTCGATGTATAGGATCATATCATCTGCAAAAAGTGATACCTTTACTTCTTCTTTTCCGATATGGATGCCTTTTATTTCTTTGTCTTGTCTGATTGCTCTGGCTAGAACCTCTAGTACCACATTAAATAAGAGTGGAGAGAGTGGACAACCCTGTCTTGTTCCTGATTTAAGGGGGAAAGCCTTCAGTTTAGTGCCATTTAATAAGATGTTAGCTGATGGTTTATCATATATGGCCTTTATCATGTTGAGATATTTTCCTTCTATACCCATTTTGTTGAGAGTCTTAAACATAAAATTGTGTTGTATTTTATCGAAAGCCTTTTCTGCATCTATTGATAAGATCATGTGGTTTTTGTTCTTTATTTTGTTGATATGGTGTATTACATTAACCGTTTTACGTATGTTGAACCATCCTTGAGATTCTGGGATGAATCCCACTTGATCATGATGTATTATTTTTTTCATATGTTGTTGTATTCGATTTGCTAGTATTTTGTTTAGAATTTTAGCATCTGTATTCATTAGAGATATTGGTCTGTAGTTTTCTTTTTTTGTGCCATCCTTGCCTGGTTTTGGTATGAGGGTTATGTTGGCCTCATAAAATGTGTTTGGAAGTATTGCTTCCTCTTCAATCTTTTGGAAGACTTTGAGTAGAATAGGAACCAAGTCTTCTTTGAATGTTTGATAAAATTTGCTGGTATAGCCGACAGGGCCTGAACTTTTATTTTTGGGGAGGTTTTTATTGGTTTTTTTCTATTTCTTCTCTACTGATAGGTCTGTTTAGGCTTTCTGCTTCTTCTTGACTCAGTCTAGGAAGGTTGTATTGTTCTAGGAATTTATCCATTTCTTCTAGGTTGTTGAATTTAGTGGCATAAAGTTTTTCATAGTATTCTACAATAATTCTTTGTATATCTACGGTGTCCGTGGTGATTTCTCTTCTTTCATTTTGGATTTTGTTTATATGAGTTCTTTCTCTTTTTTCCTTGGTAAGTCTTGAAAAAGGTTTGTCAATTTTGTTGATCTTTTCAAAGAACCAGCTCCTTGTTCTATTAATTTTTTCTATAGTTTTTCTGTTCTCTAATTCATTTATTTCTGCTCTGATTTTTATTATCTCCTTTCTTTGGCTGGTTTTGGGTTGTCTTTGTTCTTCTTTTTCTAGTTCCTTAAGGGGGGAAGTTAAGTGGTTCACTTGGGCTCTCTCTTGTTTGTTCATATATGCCTGAAGCGATATGAACTTCCCTCTTATCACTGCTTTTGCTGCATCCCATAGATTCTGATATGTCGTATTGTCATTTTCATTAGTCTGTATATATCTTTTGATCTCTGCACTTATTTCTTCTTTGACCCATTCATTTTTTAAAAGTATGTTGTTTAGTTTCCACATTTTTGTGGGATTTTTTTCCTCTTTTTTGCAGTTGAATTCTAGTTTAAAGGCTTTATGATCAGAAAATATGCTTGGTACAACTTCACTTTTTCTGAATTTGCTGATGTTGTTTTTGTGGCCCAACATATGGTCAATTCTTGAGAATGATCCATGTACACTGGAGAAAAATGTATACTCAGTCACTTTGGGATGAAATGTCCTGTAGATGTCTATCATATCCAGGTGCTCTAGTGTTTTGTTTAAGGCCACTATGTCTTTGTTGATTCTCTGTTTGGATGCCCGATCTAGAGCCGTCAGTGGTGTATTGAGGTCTCCAAGTATGATTGTATTTTTGTCAGTTTTTGTTTTAAGATCAATAAGTAGCTGTCTTATATATTTTGGTGCTCCTTGGTTTGGTGCATATATATTAAGAATTGTTATGTCTTCTTGATTCAGTGTCCCCTTAGCCATTATGAAATGGCCATTTTTGTCTCTGAGTACTTTTCCTGTCTTGTAGTCAGCATTATCCGATATGAGTATTGCTACACCTGCTTTTTTTTGGATGTTATTTGCTTGGAGTATTGTTTTCCAGCCTTTCACTTTGAATTTGTTTTTATCCTTGTTACTTAGATGAGTTTCCTGTAGGCAGCATACAGTTGGATTTTCTTTTTTAATCCATTCTGCTACTCTGTGCCTTTTTATTGGTGAGTTTAATCCATTTACATTTAGTGTAATTATTGATACTTGTGAGTTCCCTATTGCCATTTTATATCTTGCTTTCTGTTAGTTTTGTGTCTTGTTTGATCCTTCTCTTTCGTTTTTCTATCTTTTGTTTTTATTTGGTTATATTCCATACATCTTTCCTCTGTTGCTATCTTTTTTATCTCATGTGCTTCTGTGGTGGTTTTTTCTTTTTTTTTTTTTTTATAATTTTATTTTTTTAATGGGGTGACATCAATAAATCAGGATACATATATTCAAAGATAACAAGTCCAGGTTATCTTGTCGTTCAATTATGTTGCATACCCACCACCCAAAGTCAGATTGTCCTCTGTCACCCTCTATCTTGTTTTCTTTGTGCCCCTCCCCACCCCCTATCCCTCTCCCATTCCCCCCTCCCCCCCGTAACCACCACACTCTTGTCAATGTCTCTAGATTTCAGTATTATGTCCCACCTACGTATGGAATAATACAGTTCCTGGTTTTTTCTGATTTACTTATTTCGCTTCGTATCATGTTATCAAGATCCCACCATTTTGCTGTAAATGTTCCGATGTCATCATTTCTTATGGCTGAGTGTATATGTGCCACATCTTCTTTATCCAGTCATCTATTGATGGGCTTTTTGGTTGTTTCCATGTCCTGGCCACTGTGAACAATGCTGCAATAAACATGGGGCTGCATGTGTCTTTACGTATCAATGTTTCTGAGTTTTGGGGATATATACCCAGTAGAGGGATTGCTGGGTCATAAGGTAGTTCTATTTTCAGTTTTTTGAGGAACCACCATACTTTCTTCCATAATGGTTGTACTACTTTACATTCCCACCAACAGTGGATGAGGGTTCCTTTTTCTCCACAGCCTCTCCAACATTTGCTATTACCTGACTTGCTAATAACAGCTAATCGAACAGGTGTGAGGTGGTATCTCATTGCCGTTTGATTTGCATTTCTCTAATAGCTAAAGAAGATGAGCATCTTTTCATATATCTGTTGGCCATTTGTATTTCTTCCTGGGAGAAGTGTCTATTCATATCCACTTCCCATTTTTTTATTGGATTGTTTGTTTGTTTGTTGTTGAGTTTTATGAGTTCTTTGTATATTTTGGATATTAGGCCCTTATCTGAGCTGTTGTTTGAAAAAATCATTTCCCATTTAGTTGGCTTTCTGTTTATTTTGTTATCAGTTTCTCTTGCTGAGCAAAAACTTCTTAGTCTGATGTAGTCCCATTCATTAATTTTTGCCTTCACTTCTCTTGCCATTGGAGTCAAATTCATAAAATGCTCTTTAAAACCCAGGTCCATGAGTTGAGTACCTATGTCTTCTTCTATGTACTTAATTGTTTCAGGTCTTATGTTTAGATCTTTGATCCATTTTGAGTTAATTTTTGTACAGGGAGAGAGACTGTAGTCCAGGTTCATTCTTTTGCATGTGGCTTTCCAGTTTTCCCAGCACCATTTATTGAAGAGGCTTTCTTTTCTCCATTGTGTGTTGTTGGCCCCTTTATCAAAAATTATTTGACTATATATATGTGGTTTTATTTCTGGACTTTCTATTCTGTTCCATTGGTCTGAGTGTCTATTTTTCTGCCAATACCATGCTGTTTTGATTGTCGTGGCCCTATAATATAGTTTGAAGTCAGGTATTGTTATGCCCCCAGCTTCATTCTTTTTCTTTAGGATTGCTTTGGCTATTCGGGGTTTTTTATACTTCCATATAAATCTGATGATTTTTTGCTCTATTTCTTTAAAAAATGTCATTGGAAGTTTGATGGGAATTGAATTAAATTTGTATATTGCTTTGGGTAATATAGCCATCTTGATTATATTTATTCTTCCTAGCCAAGAACAAGGTATATTCTTCCATCTCATTATATCTTTTTCGATTTCCCTTAACAATGATTTATAGTTTTCATTATATAGGTCCTTTACATTCTTGTTATGTTTATTCCTAAGTATTTTATTTTTTTTGTTGCAATCGTGAAGGGGATTATTCTTTTGAGTTCCTTCTCAGTTGTTTCATTGTTGGCATATAGAAAGGCTATTGACTTCTGTATGTTAATTTTGTATCCTGCGACCTTACTGTATTGGCTTATTGTTTCTAGTAGTCTTTTTGTGGATTCTTTGGGGTTTTCGATGTATAGGATCATATCATCTGCAAAAAGTGATACCTTTACTTCTTCTTTTCCGATATGGATGCCTTTTATTTCTTTGTCTTGTCTGATTGCTGTGGCGAGAACCTCTAGTATGTGGTGGTTTTTTAAATGGTGGTTACCTTTGAGTAATGAAAAGGGTCCCTACCCTGTTCATTGTAGTGAACTATTTTGTGAGTACTTTTGCACTCCATCGTCCTTTGCTACTGTTAATCTCCATCTTCTCCCCCTCTTTCTTTTTGTTGTTGTCACAGTTTAAATTTGGTTTTATTGTGTTCTTCCTGGAGCTTTTACTTGTGGCTCTGTTTTTTTTTTTGTTCTTTGTATCTGATTGGAGAACCCCCTTTAGTAATTCCTGGAGTGGGGGTTTCTGATGATAAATTCCCTCATCTTTTCTGTATCTGTGAATGTTTTTATTTCTCCTTCGTATTTGAAGGATAGCTTTGATGGGTATAGTATTCGTGGCTGAAAGTTCCTCTCTTTCAGGACTTTAAATATTGGGGTCCACTCTCTTCTAGCTTGTAGAGTTTCTGCTGAGAAATCTGATGATAATCTAATGGGCCTTCCTTTATATGTTGTATTCTTCTTTTCCCTGGCTGCCTTGAGAATTTTTTCTTTGCTGTTGGTTTGTGTCAATTTCATTATGATATGCCTTGGAGTAGGTTTGTTGGGGTTAAGAAAACTCGGAGTTCTGTTTGCTTCTTTTACTTGAGGCTTTAGTTCTTTCCACAGGCTTGGGAAGTTCTCATGTATTATTTGTTTGAGTATGTTCTCCATTCCATTTTCTCTCTCTTCTCCCTCTGATATACCTATTATTCTTATGTTATTCTTTTTGATGGAGTCAGATAATTCTTGTAGGGCTATCTCATTTTTTTTAATTTTTGAGTCTCTTTCTTCTTCTCTCTGTTGTGCCTCAAGTTGCTTGTCTTCTATTTCACTAATCCTCTCTTCTATCTGACCTGTTCTATTAGCTAAGCTTGTTATTTCGTTTTTCAGCTCGTGAATTGAGTTTTTCATCTCTGTTTGATTTGTTTTTATAGTTTCAATTTCCTTGGACATATATTCTTTGTGTTCATTGAGTTGTTTTCTGAGCTCCCTAAATTGCCTTTCTGTGTTTTCTTGTATATCTCGGAGGATTTTTAGGATTTCTATCTTGAATTCTCTGTCATTTAGCTCCAAGGTTTCCAATATATTAAATTTTTTCTCCATAGATTTTCCCTCATCTAGCTGTGTTACCTCTCTTTCCTTTGTATCCATGATATTCGATTTTCTCTTCCTTAATGGCATCTGAGGGTGGTTTTGTTGATAGTATTAATGAGATTTAATAAAGAATAAAAAGTTAAAAAAAATAAAAATAAAAAAATAAAAAATCGAAAGAGTTGTTTTTTTAAAAAAAATTAATAATGAAATAAAGAAAAATAAAATAAAAATTTAAAAAAAGGAAATTATTCCCCCCCTCCTTTTTTCCTCTCCTCTCCTCTCCCCTCTTTTTTGAGAAAATCTTGTGGTGGACTGTGAATTATAACAAACAATGCCTGTGATGGAGGGCCTGAATTGGGGAAAAGTAATAAAGGGGCAAAAAAAAAAAAAGGAAAGAAAAAAGAAAAAAAAAAGAGCGTATGGACCCACAAAAAGCAAATAAGGAAAAAATTTGGGTCAAGAATGAAATGATTTGCTTTTAGGTGTTGGTTGTCTAAGAGTTATGATGAGAGGAATAAGAGGAAAACGGAAAAATGGGGGGACAAGTTAAAAAATTACTATTGTATTTAGTGGAACAAGAACTAGATAATATGGAGAGCCAGGGATGAGAGCACTGCTAGTGAGTTAAAAAGGTGAAGTAAAAAACCCCCAAAATGCCACAAACATAGGTTTGAGTCCCAGATAAGATAATTTGTTTGTTATTGAGGTTTGAATGAGAGGAGATGTAAAGGAGAAAGGAAGAAACTAATATAGAGGGAGAAAAGAAAGAGAGAGAGAGAAAAAAAGAGGTAACCACTAAAAGAAGAAAAAAGAAAGGAGAGAGAGAGAGAGAGTTAAGGGTTTTGGAGTGCAACCCTCATAGAGAGAAAGGAAGAGAAGAGAAAAGATAATGGGAGATGTAACACTTATGGGTAGTGTTGTTCAAGGAGAGGAGAGAGTAAGACTGGTAGAGAGTTAATCGGCCAAATTGGAGGAGGAAAAAAAGTATCAAGAATGAAGATAAGAGAAACAAACGAACAAATATAATAAAATGGGATAGGTTATAAAGTCTGCAGATTATTCTTGATTTTGAGAGGTTATCTTCTTGCTTTTTCTTTTCTCTCCCTCTTCCTGGTCGGTGACTCTGTACCCCGGGTTCTGCCCCTTTGGCCCGCTCAGGTAGAGGTTTGCAGTTGATAAGTCTCTATGGCAATGTCATGTATTGTGCTTTAGTCTCGTTGGCAGTCGAAGCTCAATAGCATTTATAGGCTCCGACAGTGAGAGAGTCCGTGTTCCTGGAGCCTTTCTCCTAGTCTTTCCTTCCTTAATTAGTAGCCTGATAATCCAGCTATGGGGTTGCTGCTGCCTCTGCCTGGATAGTAAGAGGCTCAAAGAGCTGGCAACTCCCCACTCTATTTCCACTCAGCACAGGGCTCTGGGTAAGGCTCAGTCAGTCAGAGCTGCTAGCATAATCAGGCGGGCTTTCTGCCCACTCAAAGACCTCTGGCTCTGCCACTCTGTCCGGTAACACAAGCTGGCGCCCACTTCCGGGGTGCTTGGAGGAAACTCTCACTCACTGTCTGCGACCAGGATATCCGGCCAGCAATCTCACACTCTGAGTGAAACCCCCAACCGCAGGGAAAAGTTGTAGCGTTGGAATTGAGTCTCACTCCGTCCCCGTGCGCGGCTTTTGCAAGGCGCTGGGGCGGCTCGAGATTCCGCTTTGGCCCACACAAAGGCCCCTGACTCTGCCCCTCTGTGCGATAACACGGGCGTGCACTGCCGAGGCACTCGGAGGAATTGCTCACTCCTTATCTGCACGCGCAAACCAGGATATGAGGCCGGCCGCGGTTCCCTCTGAGTGAAACACCCTCCAGCACGGAAAATCTCCACCGTTGGAATTGAGTCTCGCTCCGTCCCGTGCGTGGCTTTCCCAGGAAGAAATTCTCACCCACCAACTGCGCACCGACCAGGAGACCGGGTAAAATGGCCGCTCCGCTTGTCTTTCTTTGTTTGGGTTTGGCGTGAGTGTTAGCTTGTATTGCCCGGGTTGCCACAGGATCAGATTTTCCTCGGCTTGGATCTCCGTGCCACAGCCTGGTTCGGCCGTTTGTGCTGCGGCGGCCTGGATCTATTCACCCCCTTTGCCCGCCTCAGTTTCTATATTCACAGTTACCAGAGAAAGCCGCCCTGTTTAGGTTAGTGAGGAAGGAGGAGCATTTCTTACTCCCTATTTCCTTCGGGGTTTGGTTATATATTTAGCCAATTTTTCACTCAATCATACCTTTGGGTGTATTGCGAATCATCTGGAAGCTCCAAGTATAGGTTTTTCTGTTTCTGGTTGAAGATCTTGTTGAGTTTTGGGGGAGATTTATCGGTATCACTTCCTACCCCGCCATTACTCTGATGTCATCCAAGTTTTGATATCTAATAGGTCATGTCCTCACATATTTTCCTGTATCTTTAGTACTGTCTTGGTTATTCTGAGCCATTAGTGTTATCATATACACTTAAAAAGCATTTTGTCATGTTCCCCAAAGTCCCTACTGAGGTTTTTGTAAGAATTCTTTGAAATTTTACATTAATTTGTAAAGATGAGGACAAGAACATCCACCCAAAAGGTATAGTAAACAAGATAATCAATGGCTAAGCATTAAAAGCTTTACCTTCAAAATCAGTAAGTATATTAATATTATGCTTATTGCTACTTCTACTTAACATTGTATAAAGAATCTAGCCAACTTAATAAGACATGAAGAGAGTACAAAATATATGGGTAAAAAAGGGGGGGAAATTGTCATTATTAATTGACAGATATGTCTACATACAAAACCCCCAAAACCTTTAAATTACTAAAAGTAGTAAGATGATTCAGTAAGTTTATTAAATATTATATTAAAGTAAAAAAATTTTCATCAGCAATGATTTAGTAAGTATAATTCAAAAATAAAAATAAATTTAAAATTAAGTTATTAGAAATAAGTCTAACAAACAATGGATAAGACAAAATAAAAATTATAAAACTCAACTGAAATAAATTCCAGTTGTTACTAAGGATGTGTCCAAGAAAAATTATCTTAACGATGACTGTGTATTGTAAAAACATTTTGAAACAGTTAATGAAACTTAAGAGTTGAAAAATATAAAAAGAACACTTATAATTATAGGAAAATAAACAAAAGACATTCGAGAATTTTCAGTTATAGTGTGTCTGTGTCTTCATATATGTTATAAACTCTCTTTTATAATGGAAGACAGACACACTTCACCAATAAGAGTATATAATCTTGTAATAAAAGTAAGTCCCCAAATTCTAGAAAGTTAAACTCTATCTTCCTAGATTAGAAATTGAGTAATAAGTTCATCAAATGGAAATAAAATTATATATGGCTCTAGAAAGTTAAACTCTATCTTCCTAGATTAGAAATTGAGTAATAAGTTCATCAAATGGAAATAAAATTATATATGGCTCTAGAAAGTTAAACTCTATCTTCCTAGATTAGAAATTGAGTAATAAGTTCATCAAATGGAAAGAAAATTATATATGGCTCTTCAAGTGCCTTTAAATACAGCAACAGCAGTTACAGCCATGGTCCTAGTCATCGCTTCACCCTAATTAGTGATGGCAGTTGAGGCAAATTAGCAAAGTGAACCAGGAGACTCGTGACCCAGGTGTCATCTTTCTTCTTCTGTGTTGTATGCTTTACATGTTCAATCTGTGATGTGCTGGGGAAGTGAAGCCAAGAGGAGACCCAAGTGCTAATAACAGTGAGCGAGAAAGACACAGAGGCAGAAAATTGGAGGAGAGAAAATTTGTTTAATATGCTTCACTTTTTTTTATTATTAATTAGAAGGTGAATCATAAACTAGTGTTTAACTAGCAGCATGACTGTGGATGAATGAATTACCTCATTGAAACACACAAACTGCATTCATAATATTGAGCTGTTTTGCTTACATATACTGAATAGTGAATCAGGGGAATTGCCTTAGCAAGAGTTCTTGGAAACTCTATCAAACCTGAACTCATGAATCTTCCTGATGAAATATTGAAAGCCAACAGTTCTCTGTTTTTACACTAATTTTTTTAAACCCAGTTTTACTTCTTCAAAGTTAGTTCTGAATTTGGTGACTACTCTCACTAAAGCAAATTATCTAACCAAATTTATGACAGCAACAACACTTTGCCATTAAGACTTTGTATGGATATAACCATGTCTTTTGCATTTTCATCACTTACAACAATGTTAAATCAAATTTCACAAAGCTTAATTCTCATAATCAGCTAACAAGGATCGCTGTGTATCCCTGAATTACTGGACACTTTGAACACGCTCTACTTTGCAAATTAATTCTAGCCTGCAATGAAAGAAATAGGAGTAAACAGGGTGGTACTGTATGTATGTATGTTACTCTTCTGGCTTGAAAAATATATTTACTACAAAGAATTATCACTAACACTAAGAAAAAGAGAATCTGCCTATTTTTCCCTTTTAGTGTAAAAGTTATAAGTCATTTGCTATCAGGTTAGAGGAAATAACTCTGATTTAGTGAATTCCCATCTAATATTAAATTATTATATCACCACATCATCTCTCTCCTCTTTGATTCCATCAGCTGTCTCTAACAACAGTAAAATTCATCTGTGCTAGATTAATAGTTACAGAATTTCAGAACTAGAAAAGATTCATATTATGTGGTTCAACACAACTAAAACTATATTCAGCATACTTGTAAAATAAAAAAATTTTTGAAAGAAACACTAGAAAGATAAAACTAAGATTGCCCCATGGGCAGTCAGTAAGAAAGTTTATTAGCTCCCAGACTTTGAGAAAGAACTAATTTTTTTTTTTTTTCAGAGACAGAGAGTCAGAGAGAGGGATAGATAGGGACAGACAGGAACAGAGAGAGATGAGAAGCATCAATTGTCAGTTTTTCGTTGCAACACCTTAGTTGTTCATTGATTGCTTTCTCATATGTGCCTTGACCGTGGGCCTCCAGCAGACCAAGTAACCCCTTGCTCAAGCCAGAGACCTTAGGTCCAAGCTAGTGAGCTTTGCTCAAACCAGATGAGCCTGCACTCAAGCTGGCAACCTTGGGATCTTGAACCTGGGTCCTCCACATCCCAGTTTGATGCTCTATCCACTGCACCACTGCCTGGTCAGGCAAGAAAGAACTAATTTTTTAAGCAGCTAAATTCTTGCACACACATGAAAAAAATAATTAAAAGTGTATAATTCAAAGTGACAAGACCATGTAGCACAGAGATCACAAAGGAACAACATATATAAATTTAGTTGGTCAGTCATACACCAAGAAACTGAGAGCAATTTATGTAGGAGTTTAGCATGCTAGATTCTCTCTAAATTTCTATAACTAATTTCTCAAGTAGTTTTATTTTTCTCACTTAGTCATTCTGCTTACCACTTTACAAGACAGATGAGAGCATTTGGTTGCATACAAGGCCCCAAAGAGATCATGGAATAAAATATGGTATTAAAGAAGGCTGGTTCTATAGCTAATAATAGAACAAATCATAAGATTTAAATGAGAAAATATAAGATAAATTAGTTTTCTTAATGTATCTTTTCAAAAGCTAGAGACTATTGTCCCTTTACTTCTTTTGGTCATTACAGTACCACTTTGCTTAATCTAATTATTTTGAACCTATTCATAATGTCTGCTATTCTGCACCTGCTGCATTTCCTTTATTTTGTCCCAAATTTTTGTTTTCATCAAGTACATCTATCAGTCAGCTTTTTGGGGACTTCAAGGTAACTTCTTCTATAAAAAAATCATACATTTGATAATAATACTAATCCCTTGTGTGAAGCTGTCATATAATTATACATTTCATTCTTAAAACTAAGTAGCAGTGTTGGTATATAGATTTTTTTTCATCCTCTATAAGAAAAAAAGGAAAGCCCAGAAAAGTTAAATGGTTTACCTAATATCACAGCTAAATAAATGATTGAATCAAAAATATAAGTTGTTTCTTCTCACAATGCCCAGCGTGATTTCTTAAAGCTACCTGTTTTCTTCAGATTTATCAGCTATTCTCTGGTCATCACTCCCTCTCTATTGTCACTTTTTACTCCCACATTTATTTCCATGCTGTACTGTTTATGGCCATGCATACAAATTGCTGCTGAGACAATACTACCAGTGACTTCTGATGACCTCCATAGTCCTTATAGTGTTTGACTTCCTAATGGAATTTAAAAACAACTGGGATACTTACATGGAAATTACATGGAGCTGATAGACAGGCTTCCGGTGCCTCCGCCAGTAGAACTTCTGTAAATTTAAAGAGGTCTTCCCTTCTTATATTTGAAAACAGTAAATCCATGACTATCTGTGAATATTTTACATTATTATTCTGCATTAGTGGCTGGAGTATTAAGATTCTTTATGTCAGACTGGGAAAATATAAAATTAAAATTTATGTTAAAAACAGTTAATTACTATAGTTCTTATCAAATAAGGACCAACCCGGAAACCACTCTCTGTTAATTTAAATGAGGAGTTTAATACATCAATAATGAGTGATGAAAAAGCTGAAAAGCCAACAGGGAATGGTGAAGCAACCAAAAGATTAGTAATCGCAAGAAGCCCCTACTACTTAGAGGGCTTCAGGAACAAAGGGAAAAGTCTTATTACTGGAGACTAGAAGCAGTAGTTTTCTGGTGGGAAAACTAGAACTCAAAAGAAGCTGTCCAATGGGGAGCTAACATCACAGAGGAAACCAGCCACTTCAGGGAGATGCCATGCAAGGAGGGATAAGCTAGTAGAAGAGAAATACCCTGACTTCTCCCCATCCTTCCTCTCTCACAGTGTTGCAGGAAATAACACTCAGACAACTTAATTAATAGAGGAAGGAGAATTTACTAGTAACCAGCAGAACATGTGGAGTTAGTAGCACCAAAGTACAAGCTCCCCAAAGTTAGAATTCTTATACTTCTTTTACAGGGTCCATACAAAGGACCCATGATTCCTTTGTTTGAGGTCCTACTTGCACCTCATCACTCAAGGTGGGGTGGGGGAGCTTCTGTGGGGCAGCAAGGGGGAAGGAGTTTCTGGACCCCTGGTCCTATCTATTTACAGATCCTGTTTTTTCTTGTGAGTATTCTAAAAGTCTCCAGGAGATCAGTTAGAGATCTATAGAATGGGGATAATCTTCAACTGGCTGAGTCAGTCATTCCTGCAGACTCTTTCTCCTGGATTCTTCTGGTTTCTCCTCTCTCAACAGCACCTCTCCCATGGACATAATCTACCTGGAGCCTAGTTGGCAAGAAAATCTGGAAACATAGTTTATGAGTAAAGGGTCAGAAATGAACATTATTTACAACAATGGTCAACCACTTCCCAAGTCTTAAAAAAAGTTAGAGGTATGATTTGGTTGCTAAATTATTTTCAATTTACTTTTTTTATATATGATGAAAATGATCTACAGATCTCTGAATAGCCTGGACATTGTAGCATTAGGTAAATAATGAAGTTGCTTAGTGAACATAATGCTAAGTATAAAAAGTGATGCAGCTTAAGTAGCATTGTCTTTTCTAATTACTTTAAGCAACAATAATGACTATTATTACACAAAAATATATACTATAATCATACAATTTACTTGGACTGCATAAAGGATTTAGTTATCCATCCTGTCATAATATATTTATACCTATAATTACATACTTATTATATAAGCATTCACTCAAGACTCACTACGCAGCATGGTATTTATTAGTATCTAGAAAAACAACTATTTTCATAAGTCAGGGTCATATCTTCAAGAAACAAAGAGGCTAAGAATTAATAATAAAGTAAATGATATACATATAATAGGTATGCTTGAGAAGAGTATGCAAATAAGAAAGTAATTCATTTTTCCAGAGATTATGGAGTCAAAGAAGACTGCACAGAAGAGAGGATATTTGAGCCAAATCTGAAGAATCAAAAAGCAAATGCAATGTCTCTCTGAAGTTTTCCGAGGCTTTTCTCCTACAGGCATGAAGATCATTGCAATGATTGCTTTCATTCCACCTTCTGGATCAATTATAATGCTGAGTCATCTGCTTACTTCAAGAAAATGCTTGAAAATAACCCCTTACTTTTCCATCCACTTGGCAATATAAGAAACATCACAGAGATATTCACAATTTTAAAAGTCTTCAAGCATTACCTTCTTTTTGTGTCATTCCCAAACCTGTCCCCTTGCTAAGTTGCTTCCTATGTACTACTAAATATTTTATAGCAATGAATCTTTGTATTTTGTATTTTTTCTCCATACAGCCCCAGAGCCATACAGGTCTGCAATGTACATTGACCCAAATTCCTTGAGGTTACAATGAAAGACTTTGTTCTTTCACCTTTAGAAAGGGATTTAACTAACAATTTGTATACTGGAAACTGTGCCTTAAACCAAGACTTGATAGCCTTCTGTTAGCCATACCCTCACTGGAAGATAAAATACCAAAATCATACTGCCTGTATAGTCCTATTACAAAGACTATAAGAAAAACATATGGTGATGCCTGTCTCAGATTCATCACTTGGAATATTATTTACTTATACCATCAGATGTGAGGTCATCCTCTAGGATAAAAACTAGGCTCAGAGTCCCAAGACCTACCCAAGTTTCACAAATGTCTACCCTCTTGGGTATAGTTAACTACTGTTTACATACCATATAGGTTATAATTCTATTGTTTGGAATTCAGTAAAAAAGTTAATTAAATAAAAGTTGCAGTCCAGAGATTTTTCTAGCATTTCTTTATTTGCTGACAAGTAATTCTTTATCTGTATCCTTGTCATCAGTCCTTCTGTTCCTGAAGCACAATGGCTTAGATACTATCGTGGTTGCTTGCAGATCTCCTGGGCCTAGGGCACAAAGGATAGATTGCTCCAGAAGGGAGTTATATAGACCTGTTCATGCATACCACTTCCTGGAACAAAACTTTTTACTAGCATTAATTGTTAAGCCTATTAATTACAACTAAAAGCTACTATTACTAAAGCTAAAATTGTAATTCTTGAGTTCCCCCTCACTTCTATAGAACCTCAGCATTAAGTCTTCTTGGTAATCATAAGTATGTATATTTTTATGGGATGAACAGTCACAAAGATTAAAAAATGGCCCATTGCTTAATCTGAGTCAATGCTTCTCTGACTCAGCTGTCATTTTGATTGATCTACCTTTAAGCACCTCTCTGACTATAACTATTTCCAACAGTTCTAGCACTCCTAAAGACACAATCGCACTCTAATGTTAACCTAACAAAATATGCAGTTTTATACTTCTCCTCAAACAGAGAAGGTTGGGCTTATACTAAACCCAGACTCTTTGCTCCTCTTTCAATGCAAGGGTAGTGTCATAACTGTCGTACTGCCATTGACTACTTTCAAATCCAATGTTAACTAAGAACTATTTGTTTTTCAAAATGAATGATCTCATGTTTTATATCGATATGACCTGTTTTACCCACACACAAAAAAAGGGTCTGAAATATGTGTTAACAAGAGAAAATAGAAAATTCTTCTTTGCTATCTGTTCTTACTTACCCACATGACTGAATTTATTATCTTTGGTATTGTTTATGATTATGGACAATGAAGGAAACAATGAGAATTTATCACCTTAGTAGAGATAAAAATGTTTATTTGTTCATTCACTGATGACCTGTTACATCATATAATTCCTGCACAATACAGCTGTTATCAATTGTGTTGCTCTCCAACTGACTTAGACGTGCAAATGTTTTGGCTTATACTGAAGCCAAAGAAACTGCCATTTCCCCTTTCTGGGCCCAACTAGTTGCCTATGAAAACATTTTTTATTGTTGTCTTACTCTAAGATTAGGCTTCAGATTTAGGATTAAACAGAATCAAACAAATAAAACTTACTAATTAATAGAGTGTCTTTTTCCCCCAAATTTGTATGGGCCCAAGGATCTTCTTACTTTCATTGCATGTAATGAAAAAGATAAACAAAAGAGATAGCAAAATCAAAAGATAACTAATTAATATTGAGTATAAATTCTTTAAAGATGGTCCATTTTTGTTATACCTTCCACATTTTTTAAGCCTATGTTTTAGGAAGCCAGTAAAGACAAAATGTTCTTTTGTCTTAGAAAAACACAATGTGCTCATTTTGGTAGTTTATGCTTCTTTTAAAGAACTTATTAGAGAAGAATCAAATGACTCTTCTACATTAGGCTTTTAGAGTGATGCCATCTTAAAGCACATGTCCCTGTTCATAGAATGAGGTATAACATAAAATAGAAATGTCTGAATGGAAATAATACTGGGAAATAACCTTTCTAATGTATGGAGTTTATCAAAACATCAGAAGCTAAAGTCTTATGTCACATCTGAAAAACTAATTAATAAGAACATATCTAATTGTTAAATTACAACAAAAAGTAGTAGTCAAGCTATGTTTCACAAAAAACATGCTTCTAAACTACTTTAGCCAGTAAAGGTGTGCATATATTCCCTGGAAAGAATGCTACGTATAAATAATTCTAGGGCTTATCATCAGCTTATATTCAAGAGGTGCTAATAAAATATGATTTCTCTGCACTAATAAAGATATAATCTCTTTCCCTTGTGTGATCCAAGCAGCTACTACCTACTTTTGCCCCTTTGCTGGAGTCATCTGCCTCTGCCTTTACATAATAACAAAAAAGAAAAGATTCCTATCCTTTACTTTTCCCACTTCTCCCACCAGATCCTTAATAGTTAACAGTTGCTTCTAGCTTACTGAGATGCTACTCAAAACAGTCCTGAGGGCTCAATTCTGTGTCTCCTCCCAAAGTATGAAAACCACACAATGACCAACCTAATACCTCTTGACTTTAATACTATCATATTTTGAGAATAAAGAGAAAAATGAAATTAAAAAATACTCAAATCTTGTTTTATCAAGATGGCATAGTAATGTTTAAATGTATCTAGAAATGTAGCTATGATTTATGACAAAGGCAACAAACAATGTGATACAATGGAAAAAAATAATTTTGTTCAATAAATGGTGCTAGATGAATAAAACATCATCTATCTGTTTAGACAAAAAAAAAAAAATAGCTGAGCCTCTACCTAAAACAGGGGTCAGGAACCTTTCTGGCTGAGAGAGCCATGAATGCCACATAATTTAAAATGTAATTCCGTGAGAGCCATACAATAACCCGTGTACGTTACGCATTATCCAATAAAAATTTGGTGTTGTCCCGGAGGACAGCTGTGATTGGCTCCAGCCACCCACAACCATGAACATGAGTGGTAGGAAATGAATAGATTGTAATACATGAGAATGTAATAATAACGTTATTATTATTTTTTTATTAAAGATTTGTCTGCGAGCCAGATGCAGCCATCAAAACAGCCACATCTGGCTCACAAGCAATAGGTTCCCAACCCCTGACCTAAAACATACACAAAAAATAAATTCCAGTGGTGTACATATATTGTATAAAAATAAAAATGAAACAATGTTTTCAGAAGAAAACATAAAATGCCCCTGTGACCTTGAAGTAAGCAAAGATTTCTTTGAAAAGACACAAAATACACTAACCATGACATTAAAAACTAGACAAATTGGACTAAATTGAAATTCCTATTTGTTGTCAAAAATCACCATTAAGAGAATGAAAATTCAAACAATGGGGAAGGATACTATTCACTATAAATATATCTATCTTCCACAAAAGATTCATATCCAGTGTGTGTGTATCTTAAACATTAATGAGAAAAAGACACTCAGTAGAAAAATGAACAAAAAAACATGAATAACTACTTTAAAATAAAGAACAGAATGGCTAATAAGCATTCAAAAAAGGTGTTTAATTTCATTAGTTATTAGGGAAATGCAAAATAAAACCACAATGTAATACCATCACCCACATAAAAGAATGGCTAAAATAAAAAATATGAGAAAATGCCAAATGTTGGTCAGAACATGAAGCAACCACATTGAGAAATTGCTTGGCAGTATTTATAAAGTTGAATATCATATCTTCTGACCTAGTAATTCTCATGCTCGTTAAATATGAATGTGTTAACAAAAGACACGTTTCAGAACATTTAGGTACACTATTCATTGCTATTCTCAAACTAGAAATAATACTACGGTCATCAACAGTAGAATGGATGAATAAAATGTGATATATTTAGGCAATAAAATACCAAACAAGTCTGAAGAACTCACAACTACACACAAAGTAGCTAAAACAAATAATGACTAGAAAAAAACCAACATACAAAGAATGTATAGGCACTGGCGGGTGGGCTCAGTGGTAGAGCGTCGGACAGGTGTATGAAAGTCCAGGGTTTGATTCCCAGCCAGCGCACACAGGAGAAGTGCTCATCTGCTTCTCCACCCCTCCCCCTCTCCTTCCTCTCTGTCTCTCTCTTCCTCTCCCGTAGCCAAGGCTCCATTGGAGCAAAGCTGCCCAGGTGCTGAGGATGGCTCCATGGCCTCTGCCTCAGGCGCTAGAATGGCTCTGGCTGCAACAGAGTGACGCCCCAGATGGGCAGAGCATCGCCCCTGGTGGGCATGACGGGTGGATCCTTGCCGGGCGCATGCAGGAGTCTGTCTCTCTGCCTTCCCACTTCTCACTTTTCTCACAGAAAAGTACAAAAAAAAAAAAAAAAAGAAGTGTATAGACTATGATTCCACTTACAGTAAGACTGATAGAAGTTTAGGTCTTAGTTACTCTTGAGACATGGGGGTAGGCGGGAATGGGAGGCCATATGAGCGAGGGCTTCTAGGGTGTGCAATATTCACGTTCTCGATCTAAATTCCGGTTACATAGGCTCATTTAGTTTCATATAAACTTATCCAGCTGCATCCAAATTAAAAAATTAAAAGTGAAACAAAAGCATGACAGCAACAGATCAACTCATATTTATAACCAAAGAGATCACAATGACCTATCTACCCCGCAGGCTTTGCGCGCAGGCGCAAAATGATGTGAAAGCCTCATTAGCTCTGACTAGGTGGCATACTTCCGGAAGTCGCATCTTACGGCCTCCCCTGCGGCCTGGCCATTCCTCCTTCCCGCCTTCCGCCTTCGCGCCCTTCCGCCGCGCAGCCCAGAGGCGCGGGGCCCGGACTGAAGCCGCAAAGGCCGTCAGCATCCTGAGCACCGGCAGTGGCCTCTCTCTGCATCACTGCTCTCCAGTGTCAGCGCCGGGAGCCGCCATTATGAACATTCGCAATGCTGGCCCAGAGGACTTGTTGAACATGCAACACTGCAACCTCCTCTGCCTGCCCGAGAACTACCAAATGAAATACTATTTCTACCATGGCCTCTCCTGGCCTCAGCTCTCTTACATCGCTGAGGACGAGGACGGGAAGATTGTGGGTTACATCCTCGCCAAAATGGAGGAGGATCCAGAAGATGTCCCGCATGGGCACATCACCTCCCTGGCAGTGAAGCGCTCACACCGGCGCCTCGGCCTGGCCCAGAAGCTCATGGACCAGGCCTCCCGGGCCATGATCGAGAATTTCAGTGCCAGGTACGTGTCCCTGCACGTCAGGAAGAGTAACCGGGCCGCCCTGCATCTCTATTCTGTCACCCTCAACTTCCAGATCAGTGAGGTGGAGCGCAGATACTATGCGGATGGAGAAGATGCTTACGCCATGAAGCGGGACCTCTCACAGATGGCCAGAGAGCTGAGACGGCCGTCAGAGCTGAAGAAGAGCGGCTATATGCTGCTGGGCTCCAGGGAGAACCGGGAGACCCAGGGCAACACATTTCCTCGTCCCGAAGAAGCCGGCCCGCGGAAGAAGAACCTGGCCGCTGACACTGATGGCAGTGACTGCAAGGAATGCAGCAAGCCCACGGAGACCACCCGTGTCCAGCACAGCCCAGAAGACTCAGATTCTGCCTACTAGCCCCCGCTTAAGGTACTGTCTCTTCTTGACCCAACTCTTCCCTACCCTAAATCCCCGCGCCATTCCGTAGGCCTGCCCCACTGCCTACTATCCCGTCGCTCCTCGCTCTGCTAGGTTTCACAGGGAAAACCGTCCGGGGGTCTGGGGAGCGGTGCAGGTCGGGGTATGCTGGGGGAAGCTCATTACTCACTATCGGAAGTTGATAGGACTCCAACTCATATGCTGAAAGTAGATTAAATATAGTAAAAGAAATAAGCATTTATCCTGCCTTTTTGGTATGAATTATATTTGAGGGTACCAGATAAACAGGTGAAAGAAAGTTCTTTATTGAATTACAACTAATAAATGAAGAAATCACCAAGAACTTTCTATATCTAATTTTTATAACATATGGAACTATAAGTGAATGAAAATAAAGCAGGGTTAATATGCTACATAGCTTGAATTTCAGCATTAAACTGTATAAAAATATAGTCCATTTATTCTTAAATGCTTTAATGTAAAAATCAGCTTGTCCTGATAACTGCTGTATACCAAGTTCTAAACCTCATGTCTGGCAAAATTTTTATGACTGAGAAAATTAACCTGATAGGATTTATTTTAATCATATGCAGTGTATGTTACTGGCATATACCATTATTGAATTAGAACTAATAAATGAAGAATTAAAAATTACCCTTTTGCAACTTTTGGTGAAATATATCTAGCCAACTGTCATCAATGGCTAATACTATTAGGTGAAATTTGGAGCACTTTTTAATAATGGATCAAACTGACAACACTTCAAGTCACTGGTCAAGTGTGACATCACTAAAAGGCAGAAAAATATTACATGCCTCCTAGTGCAATAGAAAGTGCACCGTAACACCGATGAAATATTCTTGCCAAAAGAAAATTGTATATATATATAATTTTATATATCGGTATAGTCCGTTCTGAATCCAAACAAGGTTCTAGATCTATATTTTTACAAAAAAAAAGCAGGGGCCATGCTAAACTATACCATGACACTGTCAGCCAAATCCAGAATGAGAGAATTTCTACAGAACAAATAAACCTGTTTCTTCAACAAATAAATGTCATTTTTAAAAAGGAGAGGGGGGCTTTATTAAAACAAAAATTAGAAATATATTAATTAGATGCAACCATTGTGGACATTGTTTGGATCCTGATTTAAACCAAATGTAAGACCTTTTGAGACAATCAGGCAAAACTTGAACGTGAACTGTACACTGTCAAGGAATTGTTAATAGTTTGGTTAGGGGAATTGTAATCTGGTTAAGGAATTGTAATCTGTATTACAGTATTATGTTTTAAAATGTCCTTATCCACTGGAGATACCAACTGAAATAATTAGAGGTGAAGTGAATATGGTGCCTAGGATTTACTTTAAAATACTCCAGCAAAAAAGGAAAACGAAGGGGCCGGGAGAGGAAAACAGAAAATATTGGCAAGAAATGATAATTGTTGAAGTTGAATAATAGGTACTTGGGAGGTTAATTATGTTCTTTATTATTCTGAATGTGTGAAAATCAACAAGCTAAAGGATAAAAAAATTATGGTACTTCCTAATATACTAAGCCACCAAAAAAAGTAGTTCAAGACTTGAACTTCCATCAAAGAACTTTTAACATCTTAAGAATTTCAAGGGTCTGTGAGCTGTTGTCACTTTAGAAGCTTTAACTTCTAAAACTAGTCACTTTACTTACCCTTATATACAAAAAAGGGCAATAACATTTTCGTAACAAAGTCTAATCATAGTAACATACACTGCATATTATTAAAATAAATGCTATCAGGTTAATTTTCTCAGTCATAAAAGTTTTTGCCAGACATAAGGTTTAGAACTTGGTATACAGCAGTTATCAGGACAAGCTGATTTTTAAATTAAAGCATTTAAGAATAAATGGGCCTGACCAGGCGGTGGCGCAATGGATAGAGCGTCAGACTGGGATGCCGTGGACCCAGGTTCGAGACCCCGAGGTCGCCAGCTTGAGCGCAGGCTCATCTGGTTTGAGCAAAGCTCACCAGCTTGGACCCAAGGTTGCTGGCTCGAGTAAGGGGTTACTCGGACTGCTGAATGCCCGCGGTCAAGGCACATATGAGGGGGCACTCACTGAACAACTAAGGTGTCGCAGTGCACAACGAAAAACTAATGATTGATGCTTCTCATCTCTTCATTCCTGTCTGCCCCTGTCTATCCCTCTCTCTGACTCTCTGTCTCTGTAAAAAAAAAAAAAAAAAAAAAAAAAAAGAATAAATGGACTATATTTTGTATACAGTTTAATGCTGAAATTCAAGCTATGTAGCACATTAACCCTGCTTTATTATTTTCATACACTTGTAGTTCCATATGTTATAAAAATTTAGATATAGAAAGTTCTTGGTAGATAGAAAGCATCTGTTCTCGGAGGAGTCTTTGCATCTGACTTTTAACAACCTGAAGGCTTCATAATCACTGATTCATTTCGTCTAAATTAAGTGCAACAAAAGTCTTAAAAAGGAAGGTAAAACTAAACAAAAGTTATTGCCTTGAGAGGAGTGTTTTCAAATTTATACCTGTCTTGAAAATTTGATTAAATCAATGCTATACTGCTCACAAACCTTTTTAAAAATTAATAACTTGGCTCTGGCCAGATAGCCCATTTGGTTAGAGCAGGGGTAGTCACCTTTTTATACCTACCACCCACTCTTGTATCTCTCTTAGTAAAATTTTCTAACTGCCCACAGGTTCCACAGTAATTCTGATTTATAAAGTAGGGAAGTAACTTTACTTCATAAAATTTATAAAGCAAAGTTACAGCAAGTTAAAGCATATAATACTAATTACTTACCAAGTACTTTATGTCAGATTTTCGCTAAGTTTGGCAGAATAAATCTTTATAAAACAACTTACTATAGTTATCAATAAATCTATCTTTTTATTTATACTTTGGTTGCTCCACTACCGCCCACCATGAAAGCTGGAACGCCCACTACTGGGCGGTAGGGACCAGGTTGACTACCACTGGGTTAGAGTGTCATCCCCATACACCAGGGTTGTGGGTTTGATCCCCACGCAGGGCACATACAAGAGTCAACCAGTGGATGCATAAATAAGTGGTACAACGGATTGATGTTTTTTTCTCACTCTCTCACTCTGTCTCCTTCCTTTCTCAATAAAATTTAAAAATTTACAACTCTCAAATTCTTATATAGGACTCATGTAATATTGATCTCATCTTTGTGGTTGTTGGCCTCTCCTTAGTGTGAAACTCTAGCCAAGAAGGATTTTAAGTAGAATAGAGCTAATTGGAAATTGCATACTCTCTTATATAAAATATATACAAAATATAATTATACATATATAATTGGATGAATTCAAGAGCACTTATTGGCTATGAGAAATAAAAATAACTGCCACCCTAATAAAAGAGAGAAATAATAAGAAAATCATTGTGACAGTTATAAATCTAAGTGTTCAAATGTACAAATTGAGGAATAATTAAAATGTTTCTTTATATTAGTGGAATTGAACTATATCTAAGTTGAAGGAGATGTTTCCTGTACTGAGCATCACTCTCCCAGATTGATTTCTGCTGAGACATTTTCATTGGCCTCATCTCATGTTTGGTCCTCACTGTTCACTTCTGGGTCCTTTCCAACCAGAGGCCTCTTCACATCTCAAGTGCTTCCCACCATGTTTGGGCCATTTTGGTAGCTAGGGTCTGCATAGACTAACTATTAAAAAAAAAATAACCCCCAAATCTCACTAACTTATCTAACACAATAAAAGCTAATTTTTTCATACCATACTCCAGTGTAGGTCAGCAGTGTGGTAGGGATGTAGAGCAGAGAGAGAAAGAGGGACCCTCTATGGCGGCATTTAGGAATCCATCTAGAATAGATGTTCTTAACAATTTTGTTCCATAGCCCCTTTTGGCAATCTGGTGAAGCCTAAAGGCCCCCCCTTTCAGAAAACTAATTTTGAAAGACATAAAAGTCATGTGGAATTAAAAAGGAAACCAATTTTATTGTATTACAGTTACCAAACTATTTTAAAATAAATTTGTTATACCTGTACTTTTTTATTAGCATATGAAATAAAAGTCTAGCAATAGGTCTAGTAATTACTGCTACTTCCAAGAAATTATGAGTGTAAACGGTATTTTGAGATACTCCAAACTGTAATACAGTGTGTCCGTAAAGTCATGGTGCACTTTTGACCGCTCACAGGAAAGTAACAAAAGACGATAGAAATGTGAAATCACCAAATAAAAGGAAAACCCAGTTTCTGTAGGATGATGTGGCAGCATGTGCAGATGGTGACGGAACCCGTGTATACAGCAGAGCAGCCCACGGCCATGCCAGTCGAGATGTGGACGGTACAGAGGAAAGTACAGTGTGTTCTGTGGCTCGCTAAATTCAAATCCGTGACCAAAGTGCAACATGAATATCGGTGCATTTATAACAAAGCGCCACCACATAGGAATAACATTACTCAGTGGGATAAGCAGTTGAAGGAAACCGGCAGTTTGGTGGAGAAACCCCGTTCTGGTAGGCCATCAGTCAGTGACGAGTCTGTAGAGGCTATACGGGATAGCTACCTAAGGAGCCCTAAAGAATCTGTGCGTGAGCCCACATCGAACTGCACTGAATAGTATGAAACTGGGAGAGTTTTCCTTTTATTCGATGCAGATTTCATATTTCTATTGTCTTTTGTTGCTTTCCTGTGACCGGTCAAAAGTGCCCCATGACTTTACGGACACACTGTATAATACAAAAATACCTGTGATTTTTATTGGTGACAAAGTCATAAGTATTGCTAATACTGTACATTGGTGGGTACATTCATAATTTAAGAAAATGCTAAATTTCAGTTAGAGGTTGGTGAAAATGCAAAAATTTTTTTGTTCCAAACCCATGATCATGCTTCTCCTAAATTCTGTTAATGAATTCCAGGTTAGGAAATCCTGATAGAATGATTCTGTCATTTTCTAGAATCATGTATCCTTTACTGGATCATAGACATTCAGCTGGCAAAAAAGGGATGAGAATGCAGACAGTGTCATACAGGTTTTAAAAGTCCCACTTCCCCAACTAACTACAGGGGAGGCTGGGAAATATAGTTTGGCTGTGTGCCCAGGAGGGAAAGGAATAAGTTCTGGTAACCACACAGCATAGTTTTTGCCACAGTGGGAAACATGCTCATGGTGGTCTAGATCAGTGGTCTCCAACATTTTTTTGGGCCATGGACCGGTTTAATGTCAGAAAATATTTTCACAGACCGGCCTTTAGGGTGGGATGGATAAATGTATCACGTGACCGAGACAAGCATCAAGAGTGAGTCTTAGATGGATGTAACGGAGGGAAATCTAGTCATTTTTTAAAAATAAAACATTGTTCAGACTTAAATATAAATAAAACGGAAATAATGTAAGTTATTTATTCTTTCTCTGCGGACTGGTACCAAACTGCCCATGGGCCGGTAACGGTCCGCGGCCTGGGGGTTGGGGACCACTGGTCTAGACTATGAAAACTTCTGCTTCCATTCCCAGCTAGGTGCACAGGATGATGCTGGTGCCTTCTTTCGTAAGGCAGCCCAGAAAAC
This sequence comes from Saccopteryx bilineata, assembly GCF_036850765.1. Taxonomy (NCBI): domain Eukaryota; kingdom Metazoa; phylum Chordata; class Mammalia; order Chiroptera; family Emballonuridae; genus Saccopteryx; species Saccopteryx bilineata. The sequence goes on from NC_089494.1 coordinate 204,460,179, forward strand.
TCTGTGAGGCTCTTGGGGCTGTCTGCTTAGTCACATAACATATGTCTTCTGCTCTTGCACAGACTTGGGCATAGGAAACTAGAATTCTGCCACCTGGTTGACTTTATGCCTTATATTAAAGTTAGGAAGATATAAATCCCAGTATACAAATGTACAAATCCCTCTACAATGGTACCTTGAGATACAAGCAAACCAACATGTGAATTTTTTAAGATATGAGCTGCAACTTGGTCCATACTTTTGTTTGAGATCCGAGCGAAATTCCGAGATAAGAATCGTGATCAGGAAGCTGCCGCTAGTTGGCGTGTTGGCACAAGGGTCCAGTACCGGCAGCACAACACCAGCATCTTGTTCTTTCTCACGTGTTACCCGCAGAATCAAGTTGAATCTTGTGCACTGTACTCGTTCTTGCATAATTTTTGCATTTTTTACTAACTTTTTTTGTGTGCTATCATGGGGCTGAAGAAAGTGAGTGTAAAGGACAGTGATGAGAAGAGAATAATGTCGATAGAAGTAAAGCAAGAAATAATAGAAAAACATGAGCATAGTGTATGAGTGATTGAACTGGCAAGGCTGTACAACCAAAATACTTCTACAATTTGTACCATCCTTAAACAAAAGGATGCCATCAAAAGTGCAAATCTAGTGAAAGGAACTATAATTCTGTCCCAATTAAGGACAAATATCCATGAATAAATGAAGAAGCTTCTGCTGGTGTAGGTGAAAGAGAAAGAGCTGGCAGGAGATACAGTGACAGAGACTGTAATATGCGAAAAGGCACGTATTATTTACAGCAAATTAAAGAAGAAAGAACCATCATCCTCAAAAGAAGCAGCAGAAGATACGTTTAAGGCAAGTCACAGCTGGTTTGAAAATTTCAAGAAGAGCCTGACCTGTGGTGGCGCAGTGGATAAAGCGTCGACCTGGAAATGCTGAGGTTGCCGGTTCGAAACCCTAGGCTTGCCTGGTCAAGGCACATATGGGAGTTGATGCTTCTAGCTCCTCCCCCTTCTCTCTCTGTCTCTCCCTCTCTGTCTCTCTCTCCCTCTCTCTCTCCTCTCTAAAAATGAATAAGTAAAATAAAATTAAAAATTAAAAAAAATTTAAAAAAAAGAAAATTTCAAGAAGAGATCTTGCATCCTCTTGGTGGTGAGGCATGGTGAAGCTACAAGTGTTGACGTTAAGGTAGCTGAGGAGTACATCACACGTTTTGCTGCACTTATCGCAAAGGAAGGCTATATCCCCCAACAAGTGTTCAACTCTGATGAAAAGGATTGTTTTGGAAAAAAAATGCCCCAGAGAATTTCCATCACCGCAGAGAAGAAGCTGCCAGGCCATAACCCCACGAAGGACTGTCTGACCCTTGCATTGTGTGCAAATGCTAGTGGTGACTGTAAAGTAAAGCCACTGCTAGTGTGTCATTCCAAAAATCCTCGAGCTTTTAAGACTCACAAGATTCTTAAAGAAAAACTGCAGGTTACGTGGTGCACCAATGCTAGGGCATAGGTTATGTGGCGGTTTTTTATTGAATGGGTAAATCTCGTCCTTGGTCCTGCAGTGAAGAAATATCTTCAAGAAAATAAACTCCTGGCCCTGGCCGGTTGGCTCAGTGGTAGAGCATCGGCCTGGTGTGCAGGGGACCCAGGTTCAATTCCCAGCCAGGGCACACAGGAGAAGCGCCCATCTGCTTCTCCACCCCTCCTCCTCTCCTTCCTCTCTGTCTTTCTCATCCCCTCCCGCAGCCAGGGCTCCATTGGAGCAAGGTTGGCCCGGATGCTGAGGATGGCTCTGTAGCCTCTGCCTCAGGCGCTAAAATGGCTCTGGATGCAACAGAACGGCCACCCAGATGGGCAGAGCATCGCCCCCGGTGGGCATGCCGGGTGATCCCAGTCGGGCGCATGCGGGAGTCTGCCTGACTGCCTCCTCGTTTCCAACTTCAGAAAAATACAAAAAATAAAAAAAGAAAATAAACTCCTGATGAAAGCATTACTAATCCTTGATAATGCTCCAGCCTACCCACCTGGTCTTGAAGATGACATTCTCGATGAGTTCAAATTTGTGAAAGTCCTCTACCTCCCACCCAACACGTTCAATCTTGCAACCTATGGATCAGCAGGTCATTTCCAACTTTAAAAAGCTTTACACAAAGCACTTGTTCTGCCACTGCTTTGAGGTGACTGAGAATACAGTTCTAACCCTTCGAGAGTTTTGGAAAGATCACTACAACATCGTGGTATGTTTACGCATTATTGACTTTGCATGGCAAGAGGTTACAAGAAGAACCTTGAACTCGGCATGGAAAAAGTTACAGCTTGATGTTGCAGACAGGGACTTTGAAGGATTCGAACCAGAGACCGAGACCGAGGTAGAAGCGTTGGAGGAGATTGTGTTCCTCGGAAAGATGATGGATTTGGAGGTAGATGAGGGTGACGTAAACGAGCTCGTTGAGGGACATGAGGAGGAACTCTCAACTGAGGAGTTGAAGGTGCTACAGATGATGCAACATTGGAGCTTCTGCAGGAGATTAGTAGTGAGAAGGAGGTAGAGTTGGAGGAACTGATTTCTACAAGGGAAATGAAAGACATGCCGGCAATGTGGGAGAAGCTTTCAAGTTTCATTGAAAAGAAACACCCAGGAAAAGTTTAAACTGGTCATGCTGCAGCACTTTTTAATGACACTTGTTTGTCACATTTTTGTGACATTTTAAAAGGCAGGCAAAAGCAAACCTCTTTGGATAGATTTTTATTCAAAAGTCCTGCAAGTGAAAGCGCCGAAAGTGCAGCCAGAAAGGCAAAAAACAGGTGATGATTAAATGAAAAATACCTAATGTTAAGCTCAGGTTAAGTTTAAAGTTAAGAAAGTGCATTTTTTTTACAATTAAGTTTTTGTGGTTTCATTTTAAGTAAAGAAAGTGCAGTTTTAGTTTTGTTTAAAGTAAAGAAAATGCAGTTTTAGTTTACATCAGTGTTAAGAAAGTGCAGTTTTAGTTTACGTGTCTACAGTGCCTGCATCCCTTCCTCCCTCCCTCCTCCTCCGCTATTCACCTCCGTTAGCTGCACTCATCAGTCTCCAAGGTAAGAATACAGCACTAAATAACACTTTTTTCTTTTTTTTTCATATATTTTGTTATGCATTGGTAAAGTATACACGTGTGTTTCTTAATTAAAAACATGTCTTTTTTCATAATTTAGAATGTTTTGGGGATGTTTCACAGGGCTGGGACGGATTAAATCTATTTCAGTTATTTTTTTATGTGCATATTCCATTGTATTTCAGTTATTTTAAATGGGAGAAATTTGTTTGATATACGAGTTGACTGACTTACAAGCTTGGTTACAGAACAAATTAAACTCGTATCTCAAGGTACCACTGCACTGTGAAAATCCTCCAAACCTCTAAAGCTTTAATTACCATCCTTCACCTTCATCCTGTTTAACAGGGGTTCACTTGTACATGTACTAATTGCCTGAATGGGAAAAGGCTACTATGAGGAAAGAAACGGGAAAAAATTAAAAGGTTAATACAACAAAAGTATTTACATAATCCTGCTGCAATTGTGGTGCTTCCTCCTTTGGAGCTAGACTTCAGACATCAACAGGAAAAAGGTCCTGAAAGAAATATTTCATTTTCCCTTCTCTCTCCTTTTGGGTCTGGGCAACAGAGACAGTTGACATTAAAAGTGGTGGTGGGTTGTGCAATTGGTGAAGGAGACTAGGTGTCTTCATCTACAAAATGGGAATAAAATTTACTACTACCAGTATAAGAACTCACTGTGTTATAGTTACTGTTTTAAGGACTGTGCGTACTGTGTCATTCTCATAATATCCCTCTGAAGTAGGGTCTCCTACTCCATTTTACAGATGAGGGCTGCAGGTCACACAGATCATGAATGGAAAAACAGGGATGCAAACTCAGATAGTGAGTGAGACTCCATGGTGGTAAGAATTAAATGATACAATCCCTGTAAACTGCTTGGCATGATACCTCACACACAGTCCAATATCCTGAAATTTTAGGTCTTAATTTGTAGTCTCCTCCACAGTAGTCAGATGATAGAACGTTGTGTATAAGCAGCAAAGGTTTTTGATGTTGGAAGGGAGAGGCATCTTAATGATTAAAATAGCTTTCACTGACAGGCTGACTGTCAAAGCATTCAGCTGAGTCAGCTCATCAACGGCCAAGTTTCTAAGGAGCCATAGCAATGAAGACAGGTCAGTTCAAAACATGCTAGTTGAGGCAGGAATGCCATCACACTGATACTTGCCTCCTGACAAGAAATATGTGCTTGATGGTTAATAAAAAAGAAAAAAATGTAAAAATCTTAGAATTTTCTGTTGAGCTGGCAATAAGAAGTTAACCAAGGTTACTTCAGTGACTCTCCCTTTCTAGTTTATTCTTTCTGTTGCTAAACTATCCTGCTAACAAAAAGTTGTTAAATGTTCACATGAGCACTCACTGCAATAGACTGTTCCTAATTTTACCAGACAACTAATTATAACCAGAATGATATAATGAAATATGGAAGAAAGTTAAAGACTGACAGGTCTGGTAAATTCCTAGTGTAACCTTACCCCAGATATGCCAGAAACCATAGATTTCAAACGCACTGCACTCTGAGAAGATAAAGGGAGGGTGGGAAGAGATAAAATATTGTTTTGAAATACTTGACTTGGGGTGGTGAACACACAGTGCGATATATGGATGATGTGTTACAGAACTGTACACCTGAATCCTGTGTAATTTTATTAAGCGTGTCTCCTCAATAAATTCAATACAAAAATGAAAAAATATATTGTTTTGAAATACTAATCATATAGATACCATTTGTTGAATTATATCTCAAACAAGATCACTTTAAAACCTGTGTGTGATGTATACATTTAGGATGACTGAATACCAACTTTGTCAGAGGTAACTGATTGATAAAAACAGAAGTTTTTTCCTAAAATGTGTAGTCTGTGCTTCAGTATATAAAATCTAATGAGCTTTTAGGGTGGAAGAGGTAGAGAAGAGAGGATATTAAAAACGGCAAATTCCGGAGTAAAAGGCTTTCTGAAAACATTCTGTAATGCTATTTCTGTGGACTAATATTCTCAGAACATCATAGGACTTCTTTTTAAAGTAAAGGCATAAAATTGTGTTTTTTGTTTATAAAGTCATGCTAACAGCATCTTTCTCAGGCTTCCATTGCCCACCGTTCAGAAATCCTAATATAATGTAAAAATTTGAACTTTAATAAGCTAATAAATTAGGGCTATATTTTAAAAAGAATAATTATGAAAAAGTCTACATCCTTGAACAGCAAACTATCCTAGGGTATTTATTACAATGTTATTTGGCTTTTTAAATTTAATATCTTTAAATTATCGATAAATATTTACTGAGAAAACTAAAATGCCTATACAGTGTTTGGTTTTTATATAACTTCTTTTGCATGCCTATCATAACAGTATTTGTAACAAATTGGAAAAGGTAATGATATAGTCTGTCTGACCTGTTTTCTTATATTTTATTCCCCTTCCATTACAGCAAATATACTTTTTTCTTTTCTTTTTTTTTATTTTAGAGAGAGGAGAGAAAGAAGGGTGGAGGGAGTAATGGGAAGCATCAACTCATAGTAGTTGCTTCTCGTATGTGCCTTGACCAAGCAAGCCTAGGGTTTCAAACTGGCGACCTCAGCGTTCCAGGTCGACATTTTATCCACTGCGCCACCAAAGGTCAGGCACAAATACACTTCTTAAAAAAATAAAATTTTGTATTATATGTCTTTGACTCTTCTACAACTTGATTTATTACATTTTTCTGGAAACCAACTTTTCTGTAATTATGATTTTATACAAAAATGCTTTCTCACTGCTCTGTGCATACTAGTCAACCTTTATCTTATTATTTCTGTGTGCATTTGATAGGGAAAGAGAACGCATCTTTACAGTCGTAAGGTTCTGTTGTTTTACTTTTCTTTGCCAGTTATTCAGTAATGGGCAGCAACACTCCACTAACTTCTTTTACTTACATAGTCCACTCACTATCACACATTCCATTCTGTCTTATCAAGGATGGGGTCCATGTCTCACATATCTTTTTTGCATAAACTCCTGGCACATTATTCATTCGTGGTAGGTACTCAGTAAATATTCATGGAATGAATGAAGTAACCTTCCAATTTACCAAAGCAGTAAAATAAAAAAGGAGAGAAAATGTATAAAAGGTACAAGTTCCTATTACCTAATATAATTAGGACACTTTAAAGTTACAAGTAAAGGGACATAATGGTATTTTTTTTCCTCTCTAGACCTCACAGAAAGAAAATGTGATTTACAGACTTGGACATACTGCATCTAGCTTATCAAGAACTAAAAAAGCCTTTCATTTCTCTAGAATTGAAATAAATTTGTTTTTGAATGGAGTAGGATGGGATAGCTTTTGACAATGGCAAGCAGAAATATCTTGGTTTCTTTAGGTTTAAAAATTGGATCTTTGGAGTGGATCTCAGTCTTTCAGTGGTCTTGTGTGTCCCCTTTCTCCAAGCAGAAATGGCTTTATTTTTTTCAGGGAAAGTTCATGTGTCCTCATGGCAGGGGGATCCATGTGTTGGGTCTTTGTGGTGTCATGAATTCTCATTGGCTTCTGTGGAGCTATAGCTAGTCTAAACTCACTTCAAGTACCTTGGGGATCTGCTGCTAAAGTCTGTCATTTGCTAAGTTAGTATTTTATTCTTTCAGAGTGGTCAGAGCCTGGAGCCCTACCCTTACTCACTTGCTCTCTTTTCTCTTAACAGCATTTATAGGTCTTCATGTCTCAGCCACGTCTGTCCTCTGAGCCCTGGCTTAGCCTGTCTGCTCTGCAGCATGTGCTCTGGGGTCATCTCGCTGTGAGCCCATGGCTTCTCCCTCTCAGCTCACCATGACAGCCTTCCACATCCACCACTGGGATCATGACAGAATGCCTGGACACAGAGCCTGCTGCACGGAGCCAAGGAAGTCTGTCTAAGGCCTGCCATCGCGGAATCTTCCTTGGCCGCCTCACACCATGCTGCCATTTTACTGTTTTTTAGTAGTTCTCTGTTGGGTATAGTTTTCTGGCAAGGTTGCCTCTTCCTACAATGTCAAACAGAAAGAAGGGTAAATTCCTTCAGCTCCTCTGCTTTCAGTTTTCATTATTATTTACCAGGTTTTGGTTCGTGGAGGATAGTTAGGATCACCAAGTCAGACCCCATGCCCCCTTTCCCTTCCTTCCTCTTTTCTGATAGAAGTATTCAGTTTCCTCTTTCTATCTCTGGGAACTCATCCTCTCTCTATCACCCTCCCTTTACTTGAGGAGGTATTCTTCTTCCCAGTGGGAAAATGTGGTCAGTAAAGGCTTCTACCATGCAATTAGAACTTGGCAATTTTAAGAAAGGAACAACCACTAATTAAATTGTAACATCCAATCTGCTTGGTAGTGTCAGTTTGTTCTTTTTGTTTTTGTTTTTGTTTTTTGTAATGGTCTAACTTGCCATTTATTGAGTAACTATTGTTCAGGCACAATGCCAAGACCATTATTAATATCTTTAATCCTCTCAGCAACCTTAGGAGATATATATTACCCCTGTTTTATAGAGGAGGAAGCTGAGGCTGAAAGAAGAGAAGTACATTTATCTAGGATCTGAACCCAAGTCTATTTCAACTCAAAATCCAAGTTACTTTTACTTCCCTAATTGCTTGCTACTCTTAGCATTTTATTTGTAGAAGTGTGAAAACTATTGTGTTAACTTAATACACGGCAAATTTTGTCATTTGTAAATATTTATGTAATCCATTGTAATAATCCTTTTTTACAATTTTCTTCAGTAAATGTAAAGACAGAGTACTTTGACCTCTGCAATGAAAGTCACCAGATAAGTCCAGAGTTATCATTACTTACTATTGTTTTTCTATTCATTGAATGTGAATTATCATCATATGTAGCATTTCTCGTTTAAATTTTTATGAAAACTGGTGTACATGGTTTTAAGTCAAAGCCTTGACATTAACCATCTGATGACAAGAGATAAATCTGTTCTCTGTAATCATAATCAGCCCTGCTAAGCATTTCTTACAAATCTATCATAATACACTCTAAGAATGCCTGCCTAATGGCGAACGATTGCCTGAGGCAGATACAAAAGTTTTTTTCCTACACAATTAGGACTTGCCATTTCCTGTGCCGAGGCAAACCTCTCTATCTTTCCATCTCTTCTTTTCATTTTGATTTTCTCTCCCAACTAAAACTGTTTTATTCCTTCACCTCAAGCATGTATTTATCTCTTTATTTCTAAATATTACAGCTTTCTAACATCTGTCTTGAGGGCAGCATAATCTTAGTGATGAAATATTCCATGTTTTCCTTGAGCCCTTTTCAATATGTCTTCATATTAACAGCTTAGCAGATGGAGAAACAGAAGGAATAGCCTCAGCTTACCTGAGCGATTTCTCTCCAGTATCAGGCACATTACTGTCTCTAGTAACTTGATGATAGAAATTGGAGTAATTGGAAAATAAGAAATGATACCTGACTTTTGAAGTGGTATTTACTAAAACTATTGGCTGCTTTTCTTTGTTACTGTAATAGCCTTTTCCTCAGTCTTGCACCAGGAGAAGGCAGAATTTTAGCAACCTACCTAGTTTGAATTGTGCCTATTTAGATAATGAAAGTAAAATAAACAATACTAATATTGCTTTGAGTATTAATAAGCACGTTCCCAAGTGGTTCAGGGTACAACAGTGACTTAGCTGTAGCAGCAGCTTTCTATAACACTGAAATTGTGATCGCCTATAGCATTGCTTTCTGTAATTTTATTGTTTTTTTTTATATAGGACAAATTGTTGTTGTTAATTTAATGGACCTCCTGCTGTTTACTTAAGTACAATCTAGAGAAGCCACAAAGCAAGAGTTTGAAGCAGGATGTAGGACAGTGAATGGTTGAATACCCTTGTTCTGGCTGTAGAGAATGACCCACATCCACCCTTTCTTTGCAGTTTAAAGAAACTACAGGGTGGGCTCAGGTCCATCAGCAAATTGTTCAAAATATTAATCATCAAGATACAAAGTTTTCCTTGGCTAAAAGAGAGAAACTTGTATACAAAGGCTATGAGTTACCTAGTTAGAATTTGTGTGATTTTTCCCTTTTGGAGATAAAAACAAAGGGCAAGAGATGATCATCTCAAAATAATGGAGCGTGTGTATGTGAGAAAGGTGGAGTAGTGCTGGCAGTTACTCCAATGCAGGGAAAATTTGGAAAGGATCAGGACTCATGTAGCTGAAAAGAAGCTTTCTCAAATTTTTACATGCAGATGAGTCATCTGGGGGATCATGTTAAAAATGCAGAATTTGCTTCAGAATGTCTAGGGTGAGGTCTGTGTGTCTGCATTTCTAACAAGTTCCTAGACAAGGAACCACTGGTTACTGGTCTGGGAACCACTCTTTGGTAAGGTTCTTAAGGGTGATCCCAACACACTTGTGAATAGACCCCAAATAATTCAGAACCCTATTTTTAAATACACACACACAAATATGGCTTGTCTTTATAATTGTGTCGCGTAAGGACAGTGACCTAATTTCAATAAAAATTTCAGATATACTTCATCAAAATGTGTACAACAAAAAATACAGTATATAAAGTGTATTGATAATGATTGACATTACATCTGTTACATTAGAATGCTTTGATATGTTAATATTTCTTCATCTTTGACCTTTAAACAAGTGTACAGTATATGAGATTTTATTTTTATTTCATTTTTAACTATCACTCAAATTTGTTGTGTTCGCTGGTCCATACATTGCCCCAATCACTAAGAATTCTTTCGATGCTGACACAACACAAAATCTGAAAACAAACACAATCTTTTTTGTTTGTTTTAATTGGAGCATCAGATCTATATGTGGGTGGAGCTAGTGTGGGAAATTTTAAAGGCAGATTTCCATAGAGGGATAAAAATTTCTAGCCCAGGTTCATGTGCCTATTGCATCAAAATTACCCAGATGGTATGTTAAAAATGCAGTTTCTTTGACTCCAACTCAGATTTAGAGTCCTGTATTTTTATGAACCTCCAGGTGATTGTATACATAGTGCCACCAAAAACCACTGACCAGTACCAGGCACTGAATTCCTTCTAAAGATAATTTGAAGCATTTTCTTTCCTGATGACACTCTTCAGATTTACATTAATTTATCAAAAGAAGCAAAAAAGTCAAGATGTAACAAGTTTTTATTATAAAACATTTTTGAGGATGGTTGAAGTGACATGGGAACTCTGTACTTTCTGTTGATTTTTCTGTAAAGCTAGAACTCTTTAAAAAGTCTGTTAATTACAAAATAAATGCTCACCCATAGAATTTTACATGTGATTGTTTGATTAATGTATATAAGTGTGATTGTACCATATATATTTGTAGAACATTCTTTTTGAGTGTCATTACTTGTCCTCCCCACCCTTTTCCCAGTCTGCCCACACAGGGTCCCCTTTTCCCAAGCACACATGAACCCCGCTTTATTCTTCCATTTTCTTCTCCAAGTTCTAATCAAGCAAACAACAGCTCAGATTCGGCAGTACTGATGTGTAGCACAAGTTTGAAGAGGGAGAACACACAAATCACTCTGAAAGTTCCTTAAATTTGTTTCCAGAACAAAAAGCTCAAATACTGCAATGTCTCGTTAAGAACCAGGCACCACACTGCAGTCTGGAATCACACACCCTACTCATGATCCTTAGCTCCTCCTCTCCTTTCATCATCTGGGTGTTCTGAGTTAGAACTTAATGTTAACAGGATTCAGCCAGAAACCAGTAAAACAGACCAAGCAATTTATCAGGGTCCTCCTTCATACTTTTTTTGAGACATGAATGCTTCTTTGAAATCTTAAAAGACACAGATCATTTCCTTGAGGCACACTTGAAGGGTTATTTAAACATCATCTTTTCTTATATGGATATACAAATTAAATTTTGTGAAGTTCTGGGGGGAAAAAAGTCATTATATATAAGTCATACATACATTACTTTCCTAACCAAAATTAAGATAGATTTTGTCCTTTAGGAGTGCGGTCATCACCTCAACTGCATATTATAAAAGCTTACCTAAAGAACATAATCCTTAGCAAGTTGAGCAATTTTCACAAGAGGTAGTTTAATAGAGTTGGAAATTTCAAACCTCAGAGCCCAAAGGCTTAACTTTTCATCCTAGTTGGGTTTATTACTACCTGGATATACTCTGGCATGTCAATTTTCTCATTTATAAAATAGAGATAAATATAACTTCAAGCTCTCTGGGTTACTGTGTAATAAAGTAGTATAAGAAAAAAGGCACTGTAATTTGTAAGATGTGTAAATATTATTGCTAGCATTGATATTCTGAGATTTGTGTCCCTAGATTCAAACTGGTGCTATCCAGAAAAACAAACAAAAAAAACCCCTCAATGTTTTGACAATGAATGTATGCGTATGTGTGAATGTTTTAAGGGATGAAGCATGAAGAGGGAAGTGAATTCATGTAAATATAACAAATCAGCTCACTATATATTAATTTAAAAAGTAAAGGAGCTTAATAAAAGTTGTTAATCTCTTGTTCTCTCTGGCCTAAACATTCATATGTAATATGATTTTTCATGTTAACCAACTGTACTTGTTCTATTTACATGATTTTGGGTAAAAGAGATTCACACACACAAAAAAAGCAACCAAGTTTCTACATGCTCAAAAGCTTTATGGTAGTACATTAGGACAAGTATCAGTTGATTTTTCCATCACTAAAGCCCTAACCAAAGCGCTAAATCCTATAGTCCCTACTTTGATTACTGAAAACAGGTATAAAAGCTAAATTCTTACTGATAAATGCAGGGGTGGGTAAAAGTACGTTTGCCATTGTGAAAATGCAAAAAAGTTTATTCTGTATTATTATTTACTTGCAACAACTATAAACCTACTTTTACCCATCCTTATAACAGATGTTATAAAGAACTTTGAAAAATTAGGGAGTCCCTCTATAAAGAGGCTTCCAGGAAAAATATTTTTTCTTTCCACTTTTTTCTTTGGCATCTAAGACAATTTTGTAGGACATTTTACCTGGGGCAATGTGCCCTACTTAGTAAGAAACCCAGTGAGTGAGAGTCATGCCTTCCTTTTGTACAGTGGAAGAAAAATTAGTATGAAGGAAAAGGAGAAAGAAAGGCCAATACTATGGAAGTGTTCTTAGGAAGAGGTACATGTGGAACTTAAGGATACAGTTTTTGCATCCCTTAAATTATTCTGTGTATCCTTTGTATTTCCTTAGTAAGAAAAGCAACCATCAATGATATATATTCCAGCACTTGATATATGTTCATTATTTTTCTTCTCTTCCTTATAATTTGGGGGTCTGGAAGTGGGGGGTTAGAGTAATTTATATCCAGTAGGAAAGATTAAGCTGTCACAGCTTTAGTGTGTCTAACTGATTAGCATCTTTGTCTCAAAAGCCTTAAGTTAATAGGTGGTGGTATGCATAGAGGTTAAACTCAGACATTGCAGATTATACCTAGATTTATAGTCTGAGGCACCTGCTTTGGAAATATTTAAATAATCACATCTGACCTGCTTAATAAGGGTAGTAATCCTATCAAAACTAAACTTTTCACAAACTAATAGCACCATAGAGTAACCTGAAATAGTCATTTTGTTAGCTGATGATAGAAATTCAAATTCAGACTTAGAAAAACAGTTTAGGGATGACTATATGATGAAGAAATTGTGAGCTGTTAGAAAGTCAAAGATTGTTTATGAAATTTGTTTTATGTCCTCTCTTATCCTTGTCCAAAAAATATGATTATTTTATTACTGATTGGAATTTTATTTGCACAATGAAAGGGAGTAGTTTCAGAGTATTTGGTCATCCTGGATAAAGAAAGAAGGCTGTATTTACATTTTAAATTTTTGTATGCCAGCACAATTCAAATTGAAACACATTTGGGTCAGTTTTGCTAAAAAACAGAAGTTCTTGTCTTTTGGTGAGGAAAAAGCAAAATAGTGGCTTATCTTAGAATGTAAAGCTTTTAGACTCACCCTGTAATTCATGGCTTATCCCTGAGAATTCAAAGCTTTATAAATTATAAATCTTTTCCAGGACATGGTACACAAGTCTTATGTCAGATAGGGCTCGGCTAAGCCAAGGGCAGAAATAAATACTTTTTTACCCTGAATTCTTATTTCATCTTTGATATCCAGTATTCTATTATTCTTTTCCAGCTTAAGTTATACATCCCTCTCCTAAACTAGAAGTCCTCCAAAATAACCCACACTTTTTCTATTTATTTTCCCCTCAGCTCCTACTTTCGATAGATGATAGATAGACAGATAGAAATCCTACATCATAGCTGATAATAAGCATTTTTAAAAATTCAAACTAAATTGTTAAACTGGCAGACTTGCTCCTCTAAAGGATATTTAATTCAAATGAATCTATGACCAGTAGGCTAGACCTGCTTCATCACGATCATTCTTATCCCTTCTCTCGGAACATCAAAACTGGGATTATGAGGGGTGTCCTGCCATTTGGGTCACAGTTTTTAAAGGGAGGGAAGCATGCACTTCCTATCTATGAGTAAACAAAGGGATAGGATACTAAGTAACCACTGTAGCTTTAAAGCCCTGAAACTTTCTTTTCTGCACTTTAATTCCAGTTCATTCTTGTTCTTTCTCTTGTACCTAAACAATCTTGAAGTCTCCAATTCTACATCCATAAAGTAGGACTGTCAAGTTGTTGTGTTAAATAACAAAATTCATGTAAACTACCCAGACGGATATCCAAAATATATTGGGCATACAATAAATAATGGTTCCAGCTACAGTCCTTCTAACTGAGGAATAAATATTTTAATAAGGCTAATAATTATTCACAGTGGCCAAGACAGGAAGATAACCACAGTGCCTTTTGCTGGAGGAGTGGATAAAGAAGATGTGATACATACATACAATGGAATACTACTCAGCCATGACAGGAGATGAAATACTGCCATTTGCAATAGCATGGCTGGACCTTGAGAATATAACGCTAAGCAAAATAAGCCAATCAGAAAAAGTTAAGAAGCATGTTGTTTTCACTCATGTGGGATATAAAACTGAAATTCATAGACACAGACAACAGTATGGTAGTTACCAGAGGAAAGGGGGTGGGAGTGTAGTAAAAGGTAAAGGGGATTAACTATATGGTGATGAAAGAGGGATTTGACTTTGGGTGGTGAGTCCACAGCAATATACAGGTCATGTATCATAGAAACGTATACTTGAAACCTATATGATCCTACTAACAAATGTCATCCCAAAAGATAAATTAAGAAATAAGACTAATAATTCTAATATAGAATTTTACATATGAATATCATTTTATGCAAAAGATTATTCAGTAATCTTAAACTGTTTCTGTCTGTCCAATCCATTCTCCATTCTCTTCTGATTTATCTCTAAGTGTGTCCAGGCAATAGCAGGTGCTCAAGTAAAGCATGAATGAATGAATGGATGGATGGGTGAATGAATGAATGAATGAGAAGTGTTGATGGATGAGAAATAATGGAGCCAATGAAAATTATTCCAAATCCCACTTTGTATAAAATACTGGTAGAACAAGTGTCCTTCAAAATCATATAGTAAATGTTATTTTAAAAAGAAAACACTTTGGTGCAATTTTATATCAATAGTAAAGTACATCTATTTCCACTCTGTTTTCACATCTAAAAGACAAATAATATTATTCTAACATTTTCTTGCATAAAAGTTTAAAATATGAGGTACAAACAACTGAAAACACATCAAATCTCTGAAGATGTGTTTCTCCACATACAATACCAAAAATCTATTTAAAGTAAGAAAGCATGATTATCAGTGAAAACCTGGACATTGCAAACTCAGTTTTCACTTTGAAAACAACCTAAAATAATATGTGAAATGCTTTAAAAATACCACAATGAAATTTTTTTGTGGGTGTTTTTTAATGTGTTTGAAATGGAAGAAAATGACTTTCTTTGTCCAGAAAAAATTGTGTGTTGTGTCTATTTAAAAAAATGAACAGGCGGTGGCGCAGTGGATAGAGCGTCAGACTGGGATGCGGAAGACCCAGGTTCGAGACCCCGAGGTTGCCAGCTTGAGCGTGGGCTCATCTGGTTTGAGCAAAAATTCACCAGCTTGGACCCAAGGTCGCTGGCTCAAGCAAGGGGTTACTCGGTCCGCTGAAGGCCCATGGTCAAGACACATATGAGAAAGCAATCAATGAACAACTAAGGTGTCGCAACAAAAAACTAATAATTGATGCTTCTCATCTCTCCGTTCCTGTCTGTCTGTCCCTGTCTATCCCTCACTCTGACTCTCTCTCTCTGTCTCTGTAAAAAAAAAAAAAAAAAAAAAAAAAAATTAAAAAAATGCACAATAATCTCCAAGAAATCAACTTGACCAGCATTAATGACTAGTTTGGTAGTTAATAGCCTGAGGTATAGCCAGAGGCCATTGGGCTCTTGGGGGTTGGGGGTTGGGGGGAGGTTGGGAGAATGTGGTTTACCAGTAATTAACTACAGGTATGAATCAAAACGTCCTAAGAAAAGAGATAAAAGTTACTCTGGATGATTCTATCTGTGTTTCTTTTCATACACCCCCTCCTCCATCTTTTTTAATAAATAGGAACAGAGGAGACTTCCATCATTTCACAAACCAGGTTGGATTGGAAATAATTCATTTAATGAAATGGGGACACTCCAGGGACCAATTAATGTCTTTTCAAGCTTAGAATATACAACTATAAGAACCACTTAAAAAAAAAACTCAGTCTAACACATTAGTTGATTGTTGGTGAATTGAAACTCAATCATGAGATCATAAGGATTTTTTGAAGCTTTTTATTTTTCAGTTTTTAATCCTATCTCAATAAAGGTAAATACATAAGGATTATAAATAAACAAATCTGAAGTAATATAGATTGGGGGAACCTCAAGAGGGTCAGGAGATAATGAAGATTATACTTCAATATTGGGATTATGATGTTAGTTCTTTATTTCAATAAAAGTGGATAGAGATCTTTCATATCAGGGACAGGGCTTAGCTGTAAGGACAAAGTAATCTTCTGGGAATTATGCATACAGGCTTGACATCATTTTTATTGGATGGCTGATGAACTGGAAAACTCCAGGATAGCCAGGCTTTAATTTGTAATCTTAATTTTCATATAAATTGGTAATTTCAGGGGGAGCGAGTGGGGGACTTTGATGCTTGCTAGCCTGGTGGTAATAAGATAGCGCAGAAGCACAGGCTGCAGTACTAAGTCATCCAGTATCTGATTCTGTCTTTTCCTCTATCCATCTGTCTTCCATCTTTACATCTATCATTTAAAGAAATTTATAACCTGCAAATACCAGAGAAGCTAATGTTAGTGAAATCTTCCCTCTGCCTCCTCTTGGAATGATCTATCATAATCTACTTTTCATAGACATGCACACTATAATGTACAATAATTTAGTCTCCAGCCAGGAAAATGACTGTGATTGTTTTGCAAGCATGCATTAATAAGGTTCTTTTCTTCTCCCTTTTATCTTTTTTAAAGGCTATAGGTCATGGAAAAAAAACTAGTTTCCTTTCATAAAATATTATCTTGGTGTTTCCCATATATGCTTTCATATCTGTAAGATTACATAGGGGCAAAGTTATCAAACTAGAATATAGTAGTGATATATTTGGTCCTACAGAAACTTGGCACATATATTTCCAATATCAAGTGTCATTGCCCTTCACATTGAACAGAAGTAAAGTGCTATTAAATGGAATATTTTAGTAATATATCAATACAATAGAAATTTCTCTCTAGACTGTGCTAGCTTCTTATATCATAAGTAAAATTGAATCATCATGCAAAATTATTCTAATAAAAGAATATTTGAATTGACTCAACCACAGAAAATAAGTAATATACAAAGGAGAAATAAATGATTTATTCACAAGCACATATTTCCTCTCTCCCTTTCAAAGAATGACTCTACAGCTTTACATTTTAATTTAAATTTTTTTCTGTTCTTTTGTTGTTTTTCCAGCTATTTTACTTCCTGGTTCAAAAATAATATGCCTTGACATTGACCACCTTCTGTATGCCTCTTGTTATAGAAATTCTGACATGTTTTATCTCTAATTAGGCTAAAATGATATAAATCTTAATCACTAATTAATATATTTATCCATTTATCCACTGTGTCAAGCAGTGTTTAGAATGGTATATTATGCTCATAGTATATACAGTATTTCACCTTAAGGAACTTATGACTTAGGGGAAATAGACTTGTAATAGAAAACCCCGAGAAGGCTTCCAGGAAACAGTGACATTAGAACTAAAATTTAAAGACAAGAAGAGGTTAACTAAGCAAAGATAGTGACAGGGACAGAAGTGGGATAGAACAACATTTGTAAAGGCAGAGTAAATGAAAGGGAATTTGGCACATAATGTAGAAAAGGAGTTGACAAGGGTTTTCAAAAATGAGTGAGTCTAGTGAGGTATAACTTGGTAAATGGTAGAAGCCCAAAGGAAAAGGTATTGATACAATCTTCAACTGAAGGTATGAATCTAATATAATACCCATCATCATTCACTTGAACAGCTCTAATGATTAGAAACTCATTATAATAAAAGAGAGTTGGATTTATTTTCAAAATTTTAATATTTAGGAAATTCCTAAAATGTTTTAATTTTATAAAATAAAAATGTATGTAACATACAGCTATTCATTCTAGTTCTGTCTTCTTAAACCACATCTGATGTGATTAATTTCCATTTCTTATTACTATCCTTGAAATATTTGAAGATACTTCAAAGGTCAGTTGCTTAAAATATTCCTTATTCACAATAGTTTCCAAAAGTTTTACCACTCTGACTTCTTTTCTCCAGAGAGAGCCCAAATTTGTTCCTTTTAAAGTGCGGTGTCTGAAACTGAAAATAATGTTCTATGTTGAGCATGACCTGTGAGAGCAGAGGGAATACCCAATAACCTCCTTCTCATCCCTATATTTCTGGGTTGTACCTAACTTGAATAAGACTTTTGAGCAGACTGGTACTGATAATTCATACAGAATCTTTTTTCACCTAATATGCTAAGTCTTTGCCATGTGTGCTGCCTTTATTCTAGTTGTGTTTTTTGAACTAAAATTCAGATGATTACTTTTACCCCTTTTAAGTTCATTACCTCAATTCACCACTCCCCCCACTATAACAGCTACCAAGATATCCAACATATGATACAGAAAAATTTGCCATATTTGAGGAATGCCATAGTATTGTTGTGAAAAATAATTTTTATTTAATAGTAATTAAACACAAATAACTAAGGACACAATATACCCAAAGGAAACCAACAGTTAGAGTAAAGTAGGTCCTAAGTTCAATAATTACAAATATTTAAATAGTCAGATATTTCTCTGTATTTTTTTAACCACTAAGTAATGATGGTAGGTAGATCTATTTAGGATTAAAAATGGATTCATTCATTGACATACTACTTTTATCCTCTCTATATAGCAAAGATTGATAAAATATTGAAAAGAAGGACCAGAACAACGTAGGCTCAATAGTAAAATAAAAATCTCTATGGACCAAAACAAAAGAGAAACTCAGAAGATATGCACACCATAATCTACAGGTCTGGAAGCAGGTAGTAGCAGACATGCATCCAGTGGGAAGGTAGGAAATATAAAAGATTGAAGAGAAATCTTGATAAAAAGATGAAAAAAAGTATTGAAAGCTTAACTGCTCAGATAGCAGATTTATAAGGAGTCAGGTGGATAGGGACTTATAGGGAAGGATATAGTTTAATGCCTAGAAACTAAGCCATGCTTCTGGCATCTCTTAGTAATGTCCCTGATACCATAAAGAAATTAGGCCTGCTTGTGATCTTGGGAACTGTGGAGATGTGTGGAGGCAGCTTCATTACTATCAAATCATTTAGACAGGAAGGCGAGATTAAACAAAAAGTTAATAAGACAACAAAAGGAACAAATAACACATTAACTCTCTCCAGAAAAATACACAAACATATAAAATATCACAATAAATTGGAGTCTCTACCAAGTAAAGCGCTCATCCAGCTGAGGATCAGAGTGGCAAAGGAGAGTATAGAATAGGTGTGTGCCTTCGTGTGGCTAATATACCCTGCTCTGTACCATGGAAGGCTGACCTCTATGGATTACCTTACCGGTTCCCTTGCCTTTTAGTTTCTAGTTGGGATAGGTCAGTGAGACCAAGTAGGAGAAGTGAACAGGTCATCTCCTTCCAGCTTCCTTTTCCCAGCCACAGTATGGAAGTTTGATAGATTTCCTCTACCCCTATGGCTACAGCTGTCCTCCAGCAGGTGCTCTCTCCAGAGAACTTCTTTCTTCATATTCTGGTAATAGTTCCCTCACCTTTCCCTTTAGGCCCAAGAATAGTAATGGCTTCAGGATGGTGCTCCGTCATCTCTTGATCTCCTTTGTTCTCATGCCTTTATATACATACCTTCATTAAATTCCCTTGAATCACCCTTTTTTAGTATGCTGTTTTGTGACAGCACAAAAATCAATCCCCCTTTATATCTCTAGATATTCTTACATTTCTATTACTTGACTTACCTATTTATTATGTCTATATCTTATTTATTATATTAGCTTTAAATAATACCTCTGTCCATGTTACCAAAAAAAAAATCAATTTATTTATATAATCTCTTACAGCCCTTCCCCTCATCTCAATTTTGTTGACTATTGTCATTTCTATAGTGTCAAAGTTTAAACATTTACATTCAATTTTATCATAATTTACATGGTTGTTTTAATCTTAGTTCCTGGGTCAATGGAGTCAATTCTCCCAGTAAATTTTCTTGCTGTAATTTTTTCTTTCATCAAAGGAAGGCTGAATTCAAAAACCTGAAAAATTTTATTCCCTGAGTTCCTCTATGTTCAAAATTGTTGGCAAGATGCTAAATTGCTGTTTGTCTAGGTATAAAAATTCTTGAATCTCTTTTTCCAAGGGCTTAATTGGGATTGATTGTTCCACAGTTAGTTTTGAGTGTTGATACAAAGAAGTCTGGGCCTATCCTGCATTTTTTTCCTTTTTGTCTCTTGATACTTCTATCTGTATATGGACTATATAAAAAACATATTGAAATTATGAAACTTTACTAGGATGTGTTTTGGTGTTGATAATTCTGTTATCTTTTTTCCCTTGGATATGGTATCTGCATCCCAACTGTAGACTTGTCTTTTATTTTTGGTCAGTGATCTTGAATTATATCTTAAATATTTGTTTGTGTACATTATTTTTGGTTCTTATTGTCCACAACAATGATTTGTTCATCTTCCATATCTGTTATTTTCTCTCTTGACTGTTTAAATTATATTTATTTTCATTTTATTTTACATCTTTTCTAATTCCTAATATTAATCATGCCTGTGTTTCCAGAAAAATCTATCTTCCCTGGTGCTGCCTTTCAATCTGGTACATTTCTATTTAATTTTTTTTTCCTTCTACTTCATTGCTGAGCTTTGCCAACTCTATCATCTTATCAGTTATGACCCTTGCAGAAAAGAGAAGGCACATGGAAATTGAAAAAAAGTAATAAAGATTGTTAACAAAGGAGAAGGCAGAATATAGGGAACCCATAAGGGTTAGTACAGTACTCCTTGGGTAACTGTTACCACCTGTAGGTCTGAAGGGACAAGCAGAGAGAGTGGTAACTGGACCCATAGAGCCATCTTAAAGGAGCTTCTTACTTAGTCAAGGGACCCAGCTGGCTCAGCATGACCCTATAGGAGAAGCCAAGGGAACAAATACCTTGACCTACTTTCCTCTCTTCCTCTGTTCTCCTGCTAATACTTCTCAGTTGGTTCCCAAGAAGATACAAAAGGGAACCTTTTAAAGTAGTACAGAGGTCAGCTTCCTGGGGTACAAATCAGGATGGAGGAGGTAGTAGGTGTGTCTGGTGGGGCATCTTTCATGAGCTCTTATATCTCTGCTGTGTTCTTTTTATATTCATTTATGATTATCTCATTAAGGTTATTTTACTAATTCTTGATGATACATATGGTTATAATTTTTATCTCTGCCATGGTATATTTTTCTTGGTGAATGTTCTTCATCTGTTCTTTCTTTTTCCTGTTTTGTCACCTTCTTTTTTTCTGTTGTAATAGCTTTGTTTAGAACCTGTGCTGGTTCCTATTGTTACTGTCACTCACCTTTCAAATCGGCACCCCTCCCCATGAGCCATTGTAGGAAGGTTTTGGTGGAAGAGTGAATAAGGTTTTGTTGCAGGCTCTCAGAAATTCTGCTTAGACAGAGTTGCCTATGCGTGTGAGTTATTTTAGCTTGTACAAATCCCCTGCTAACAAATAGAGGCACTGTTAACAATATAAAGTGTCCTCCTCTTCCCCCCCCCCACAATCAGAAGTTACTTTCTAAAAATATAGACTGTTTGTGCAATTCCTCAATTATCTCTAATTTTTAAATATCCAGAGATGCTCCCTGTTCCCATTATTAGAAATAAAATATACACTATTTTGCATTTCAGTGTAGCTTACTTATCTGAGAGATCTGTGCTGAGCTTTTACAGGGCTTTGTCACCCTGCATCCCCTCTTCATGTGTCCATCTGTCCCAGCTGGTCTTTGTTGCCTTTGCCCATTTTGCCTACTTTATTATTACTATTTTGGGGTTTCAAGTACCTACAAATCTTCTCAGAGATCAAGTTTGCATTATTTTCTTCTTCTCATTCTTTTTTAGTTTTTGAATGATTTCTTATAAAAGAAGGGGAAAAAATCATAAACATCAGTCCATCATTTCCTAATCAGAAATTGAATCTTAGCCTTTTGATCTTCCAACAACCACATGTGCAAAGAACACATAAGGTTTGTGTGCTACCATATAAAAGAAAAAAATAATCCCCGGAAAAAGCTAAAAATGCAAACTCATTACACATGAGAATATTTTTCCAACTGTGTAGTATATCTAAATGCCTCTGGGTTAAGATTTTCCCCATGGTTTAGAGGCATTTCCATTTCTCAAAGACAAGTCATCTAGTCCCAAGCCTGTTTCTCTTTTTTTGTGTTCTGAAGTCTTCCTAGATACACAATCCTCTAAGATGTCAAAAAACTACCTTCAGAGCAGAAAATAGATTCTCCAAATCATATCTTATCCTCTTATCCTCCAAAGCTCCCAATTTGCCAGTAAAGCAAAAAACATGAAAGTTGATATAAATAAATTCTGTGACCATAACACCAACTGGAAGGCATGCTCATCTCTTAAACAGTTCTGTCATCTTGGATTTATCTCCATGGGAGGCATATAAAGTATCGTTTACATAAATAACATGGAGCTTGGAGTTGGACAAATATCAAGGATGAGTAACTACCCTGAAGTAGACCTATTAAATCAATCACTGTGGTTCAGACAATCAGAAAAGCATTGACTATAGCCATACAGAACCTGATCATAACATAATCTTCCTCTGCTTCTTGATGAGGTAACAAAATATGCCGTGTTCATTGAACAGCTGCTTTCATAAGGAGAGCAATAATGAAAAAAAGTCTCCTAGATCCTTCAGTACTTGCACATGGAAACAAGATCTCCAGTGAGAAAATTAAAATGCCAACAAGATTTATACTTACCTATGTAGATGTCCCTACATTTTAAACATGTGCCATTACTTTTAAAGTGCAAGAAGGAGAAACAATGTAATTTTTTAAAGTACTGTTATGGAAAAATAAAAGTAATAGTCATGGTTCTTGTTACAGGCTGAATTATGTCCCCCATCTCCCAAATTCATATGTTTAAGTTTTAATCTATAGTACCTCAGACTGTGACTCTACTTAAACATAGACTCTTTAGAGAAGATTAGAACACAGACATACACAGAGTCATACACAGAGTGAAGACCATGTGAGTATACAGAGGTAAAAAAGTCACAGTATAGGTCCTGGAGGGTTGGCTCAGTGGTGGAGCGTCGGCCTGGCGAGCAGGAGTCCCGGGTTCGATTCCCAGTCAGGCCACACAGGAGAAGCGCCCATCTGCTTCTCCACCCCTCCCCCTCTCCTTCCTCTCTGCCTCTCACCTCTCTCTTCCCCTCCCGCAGCCAAGGCTCCATTGGAGCAAAGTTGGCCCTGGGCGCTGAGGATGGCTCTGTGGTCTCTGCCTCAGGTGCTAGAATGGCTCTGGATGCACCAGAGCAACGCCCCAAGAAGGGCAGAACATCGCCCCCTGGTGGGCATGCCGGGTGGATCCCAGTCGGGCGCCTGCGGGAGTCTGTCTGACTGCCTCCCAGTTTTCAGCTTCGGAAAAGTACAAAAAAAAAAAAAAAGTCACAGTATAGTGGGGTTTTTTTATTTTATTTATCTCTAGGACCCGTGGGTATCAGTCTTTCTCTATGAATCTATTTTCCTTACTAATAACTGAGTTTTAATCCTTCATATACCATAAAGTTACCATATACTACTTTTTTCTTAATGGAAACATACACCCTAACCCGTGGTAGCGCAGTGGATAAAGCATTTGACCTGGAACACTGAGGTCGCTAGTTTGAAACCCTGGACTTGCCTGGTCAAGCCACATATGAGAGTTGATGCTTCCTGCTCCTCCCCTCTCTCTAAAATGAATAAATAAAATCTTTTAAAAAAAGAAAAACAATTTTTTAAAAAAGAAACATGTCATTTGACTGTTAAATTACTAACTTAAAAACACACCTATCATCTTGCCACCATTATCATTGCTGTAACCAGGTTATGCAACACAGCTCTCCTTTTCTGTGTTCTCCATTTTTAACAAGCATTTTAAATATTTTCTGTATTTCTAGTGTTCATAAATTACAGCCTTCTTGACTTTGCTGTATTTCGTATGGTTGAAGAACTAAAACCTAACTATTTCTTTCATCTGCTATTTTTTTTAGCTATGGGGACGGATCATGTTCAAAATAAAAGAAATATATATATATATATATATATATATATATATATATATATATGGAGAAGACGGCCATCTGCAAGCCAAGAAGAGAGATCTTAAAAGAAACCAA
Organism: Saccopteryx bilineata; assembly: GCF_036850765.1. Taxonomy (NCBI): domain Eukaryota; kingdom Metazoa; phylum Chordata; class Mammalia; order Chiroptera; family Emballonuridae; genus Saccopteryx; species Saccopteryx bilineata. Next base: position 204,484,220 of record NC_089494.1, read on the forward strand.
CTCTGCCTACACTTTGATCTCAGACTTCTAGCCTCCGGAACTGTGAAAAAATAAATGTGTGTTTTCAGTGAAAAAGTCTATGTTATACTCTTTACTCCTTGAATGCAGCTTGATCTCTAGGCAAATCTTCCAGTTTATCCCCAGCAACCTGTAAACCTACCTATGAGTATAAAAAGGAGGTACTGTGCATTACTCAAGTCAAAAGAATATCAATTATATTCTCCTCCAAAACAATTGGGGAAGCATTATGCATTTATTGACTTTATTCTAATAGGTCATTCAAGTGGTTTATTTCTTAGATCAAAGTCTGTCTGCTACAAGAAAACTTCATGAATTCACTAGTAGAGACAGAACAGCTAGCTATGTTTAAATGGCAGTCTCAGGCCTGACCTGTGGTGGCGCAGTGGATAAAGCGTTGACCTGGAAATGCTGAGGTTGCCAGTTCAAAACCCTGGGCTTGCCCGGTCAAGGCACATATGGGAGTTGAAGCTTCCTGCTCCTCCCCCCTTCTCTCTCTCTCTCTCTCTCTCTCTCTCCTCTAAAATGAATAAATAAATAAATAAATATTTTTTTAAAAAGTTTAAAAAAAAATGGCAGTCTCAGGCCTACTTCAGCAAAGCCTCCCACTCAGTCGTTTTCAGCATCATCACTGTGAATGAAGGTCAAGAAGAAATGATCAGATTTTCATTTTGAAGTCTGATAAAAATAAAGACTTTGCAATTACTTTTTATGATGATTTATGTCAGCAGTAAAAAGTAACCTGTAAATTTGCCTCTCTTATTTCCTTTCCAATTAGGCATGATTTTGCATGCTTTTAAAAAATATTTATGTTGGGCAATGCATATGGAAAGAACTTTGAGAAAACAAGAACAAAAAGAAAAGAAAACATACAAATAAAAAAAATCAAGATGGAAAATACATTACTTTGAATATATTTTAAGTAGCTGCAACAAAAACACCCTAAAATTTGAAATCGAAAAAGATACAATGAGATGGAAAAATATTCCTTGTTCTTGGATAGGAAGAATAAATATAATCAAAATGGCCATATTACCCAAAGCAATATACAAATTTAATGCAATTCCCATCAAAATCCCTATGAGATTTTTTAAAGAAATGGAACAAAAAATCATCAGATTTATATGGAACTATAAAAAACCCCGAATAGCCAAAACAATCCTAAGGAAAAAGAATGAAGCTGGGGGCATTACAATACCTGACTTTAAACTATATTATAGGGCCACGATAATCAAAACAGCATGGTATTGGCAAAAAAATAGACACTCAGACCAATGGAACAGAATAGAAAGCCCAGAAATAAAACCACATATATATGGTCAAATAATCTTTGATAAAGGGGCCAACAACACACAATGGAGAAAAGAAAGCCTCTTCAACAAATGGTGTTGGGAAAACTGGAAAGCCACATGCAAAAGAATGAAACTCGACTACAGCCTGTCCCCGTGTACTAAAATTAATTCAAAATGGATCAAAGACCTAAATATAAGACCTGAAACAATAAAGTACATAGAAGAAGACATAGGTACTAAAATCATGGACCTGGGTTTTAAAGAACATTTTATGAACTTGACTCCAATGGCAAGAGAAGTGAAGGCAAAGATAAATGAATGGGACTACATCAGAATTAAAAGTTTTTGCTCAGCAAGAGAAACTGATATAAAAATAAACAGACAGCCAACTATATGGGAACTGATATTTTCAAACTACAGCTCAGATAAGGGCCTAATATCCAAAATTTACAAAGAACTCATAAAACTCAACAACAAACAAACAAACAATCCAATAAAAAAATGGGAAGAGGACATGAACAGACACTTCTCCCAGGAAGAGATACAAATGGCCAACAGATATATGAAAAGATGCTCAGCTTCATTAGTTATTAGAGAAATGCAAATCAAAACTACAATGAGATACCACCTCACTCCTGTTAGATTAGCTATTATCAACAAGACGGGTAATAGCAAATGTTGGAGAGGCTGTGGAGAAAAAGGAACCCTCATTCACTGTTGGTGGGACTGTAAAGTAGTACAACCATTATGGAGGAAAGTATGGTGGTTCCTCAAAAAACTGCAAATAGAACTACCTTATGACCCAGCAATCCCTCTACTGGGTATATACCCCAAAACCTCAGAAACATTGATACGTGAAGACACATGTAGCCCCATGTTCATTGCAGCACTGTTCACAGTGGCCAAGACATGGAAACAACCAAAAAGCCCTTCAATAGAAGACTGGATAAAGAAGATGTGGCACATATACACTATGGAATACTACTCAGCCATAAGAAATGATGACATCAGATCATTTACAGCAAAATGGTGGGATCTTGATAACATTATAAGGAGTGAAATAAGCAAATCAGAAAAAAACAAGAACTACATGATTCCATACATTGGTGGAACATAAAAATGAGACTAAGAGACATGGACAAGAGTGTGGTGGTTACCAAGGGTGGGGGGGGAGGGAGGACATGGGAGGGAGGGAGGGAGAGAGTTAGGGGGAGGGGGAGGGGCACAGAGAACTAGATAGAGGGTGGCGGAGGACAATCTGACTTTGGGCGAGGGGTTTGCAACATAATTTGATGACAAAATAACCTAGACATGTTTTCTTTGAATATATGTACCCTGATTTATTAATGTCATCCCATTACCATTAATAAAAATTTATTAAAAAAAATAAAAAAAAAAAAAAAAAAAAAAACACCCTAAAATTCAATGGTCAAATAAAATAGACTTTATTTCTTTCTTAGTCCAGGGGTGAGCATTTCCAGGCTCTTTCCCTATACATTTCTTGTTACTCTTTCATTTTCTAGGATGTCGTTCTTCTCTGCATTGGCTAAGGTTGGAACTAGTCTAAGTTTCATCTTGTAAGAAGAGAGAAAGAGACAAACTGGCAAGTTGGCAATTTCTTCTTTAAGTCATTATTACTTGGAAGTTTCACATGACATTTAACTATGAGATAGTCAATATGTAGATATAGCATATGAAATATATGGCATGTGAAATATATATATACACACACACTCATATAAATGTACTTCAAATAAATGCACTAAATATACAATAAGGATGTATACATTATATATACCTATGTTTATATAATCACAGACAATGCAATGACACAAGTAAAATAAGCCTGACACAAAGCATTTACTAAGTGCTTTTATAGAAAACATACTTAAAATTTGTATTAGCATTAGTCAGCAAGTGCTTATCCCTTCTTATTTTAATCTACCACCATTTTTATTTTTTGTAGATTTTGAATATTTGCAACCCACGTGAACAGAAATAAGTCAATCATATATTCTTTAAATAATAGTCTTGCTGCATAGCAGTATTAAGAGTACTTCTCACAGAACAGAAAGGAATGCATTTGGGGAGGCTGATACAAGAGTGAATAGACAGATGGAGAGATAGATATTTCAATATGATTTCAGAAGCCACACCAGTTCAACTCAACATGGAACTCCTTTTATGTGATGTCTTTCCTTGAAAATTCTCTGATGAGTTTTAAAATAATGTATGAAATGAAATTGAAGATACATTGAATTTAAAAATTCAGACCATTTGTTCAGCATGATGTATCTTTTGTGAAAAGTTAACACAATTACTAAAAGCAGGCATCTGCAATACAATTTCAAAACATTCTACTCTATGGTATCAATCTATATTAAAGTACATATTTCAAAGCAAAATTCTTCTGATGCCCTTGTAGCCCACATACACATTCATACTCTCAACATATTCCATATGTTGTTTTGTAAAATTACATATGTAGTTCTACTAATGCAAGGCCAAACAAATGAACTCAGTGAATTAGGAGGAAGCTAGTTCAGCCAATCTTTAATTTTTCTCGAGTTCTGCTACAGAAGCATCTTAACACCTGCCATTTTGTTTCCAAAGAAATTAGAGACTTCTTAAAGTGAAACTGGCTCCAATTCCAGAAATATTAATTTTTAAGCCTCTTTTAGAATATTGCGAGTTGTGCAATAAAAATTAGCTACTATTGAAAAGGGTATCTTTGCTCTATAAAGATGAATCAAATTCAAGTATTCATTGTGAATTATCATAACATGGCCCTTAGAGTCAGCTGCTTCCTGGTTTATACCTCAGTTCGCTGGAGCACTTGTGCCAGCGAGGCCCCAGGTAGAAGTTCTTTTGCGTTTCCACTGGTGCCCAGGCTCTATCACTACTCAGTACAGGAACATTTTAACTCACTTTATTGTCCTCTTCAAGACACTGAGCATAGGATTTAGAAGTGGGCTCTAGAACCAAGAAGTCATCCTGAAGTGAAATTGCTTTCTCTAGAAAATTTGCATTACAATTTTCTTGAATTCTGGATACAGAAATTGACATACCAATCAATTTTAACCTATCAAAATTTTGTCATGGTCAAATGTGCAGCCCAACGCAGGTGCAATGGAGGATACAAAGTAATATAAGAAATAGCACCAACCCTTAAGGAATTTATAAATTAATTGAAATAAGGAAGGGAGCAACATATTTAAAAGTATAACAAGACATATGATGGCATATAATGGTCAGCATAGATAATCGATATTTTAGGAACTCAGGCCCAGGCACGATCCCTGTGCACAGGACTACTCGGGGAACTCTGCAGAGTGGAGATGCAGTGGAGATAGGCAGAGTCCAACAAGGCAAGAAAGAAAATGGAAAGAAGTTCTTTAAGAAGAAAAGTTAGGGTGATATTCTGATCCAATATTCAGCCATTGTTCTTAAAACTCATAATATCAGTTGACATTTATTGATTGCTTCCTTTATATCAGGCATTTTGCAAAGATTATTTTATTTGAACTCAAAAGATACTTCTGGCTTGGGCGTCAAGATAATTTTACTTTATTGATAAGGATTCTGATGCATAGATCAGTTTGTTAGTTCATTTAAGGCAACAAAGGTAAATAATAAGAGTGGCAGGATGCATACCATGTCTGGCTCTTGAATTGAAATGATTAACCACTGTAATAGAACGGCATTCTTCTTGCAATGTTATTGGACTCCACCCTTCCATCTCTCTGCTACTATCAGTGATTACTTTTTAGGCCCTTATCATAACCCGTATTAACTGCTGTTACAACTTACTTAAACTATGGCTTCTTTAATTTTAATATCTGCCTCTACATTTTATCCTTAAAAATGCTTATGCCATGTTCTGATCATTCACTCTTTGTTTAAAATCTTGTAGGGATTTCCACTGCTTTAAACAGACTCTCTCTCTCTTTCTTGTTCTCATATAATGTCAATTTATCTTTCCACATTTGGCTCTCCCCACTGCTAAATGCTACTTTGTATTAGATTTATTCATGTACTTGCTTGTCTTTCCCCCTAGATTTCCAATTATGTAAGAACAGAAGCAATGACTACTACTTTCTTCTGTGGTTTCTAGTTAAATTCTAAGTATTTGGTGTATTTTAACAAGTGTGGGTTTATTTAAATTTTGTTGAATCAGCATGTAAGCACAGTGAGCAGCCTGGGTTGACTGGAGCAGAAGGGATGTGATGAAAACAAGTGACTAAAGTGACAAGGCAAGTAGGCCAGAAGGTGGGGCACCTCGAATATCAGTGTGGGAAGTCTGGATTTTAACTTAAAGTGCTCTTTGTGCTGAAACATGTTTTGAAATATATAGCAAGGTATATAACCAAATTTCATTGTACTGCTTCCTCTGTAGCTATTCTTTCTTTCCACATACAAACACAGACAATTTTGCACACCACCTTAAGAAAATCATCTGCCTGCATCTTTAGGAGAAGCAGCACTCAGTGTCATTTCATGTCATTATTACAACTTCCCAAAATAGTTCTTCTCTATCAGTGTCTGCCAGTGCTTGTTCCTGTGGGCATCAATGCCTCATTTAAGAAGGGACAACAGATTGCCATCGGTAGCATAACTGGACATGTTAAAGCATGACATCTCCATCACCTGGAAGTGCATGGGGAAACCAAGCTGAACCAAGCCATGGCTCATTGGCAATGGTGCCTGGTTCTGCAGCATTGACTTCAGACTTATTAGCACTTGTCACTCGCAGTCTCTGTTGCTACTAAAATTATACCTGGGATATTGTAGAGTCACATCAAGAGGTTATAGTTACTTTCTCTTGAGGAAGCAGTTTAACCTGGTGTCCATGATCTGAGATCAGGATCCCTACTGTCTAATGTCCTGGCTAAAGTCACAATCCTAATATTGACAGAGAATCTTCTTTTGAGATTCTTGATCCATAAAACTGGAAATAATATTTAACCACGTATCTGACAGTTTTTGTTTTGTTTTGTTTGTTTTGAAGTAGGGAGAGAAAGTGCCAAATGATATAATGGATATCAATAAAAAGTTAAAGTATAAACCAAGATTCAGAATAAGGAAGTAATTTTTTTGTAACCAATCTCTACAAAAACAGAGTATATTAAAATTCAAACCATAGTTACAACACTAGGGCCTACATATTCATATCACTATCTTCAGACTCTTTCAGCCGGACAAATTATTGAAGGGTCTATGAAAAGAAAACTTGATGCCATCTGGAAACTTCTAAAGACCTTCATTCTGTTGTTATGAAATATTTTCATGTTTCAGAAATGTAGTGAGGCAAATATATGGAGAATAGGGCTCAGGACTTAGGTTAAGCTGTCATTAGGATTAAGGATTGGCATTCAGGATGTTTCCACTTTTCCATGACTCAGTTTTCTTATTGGTAAATAAAATAAGGCAAGTAATGAAATCATTGCAGGAGTATCTTTCTATTATAAAGTTTAATAGTTCTGTGATAGTAAATTTCTAAAATAAGCCTCAAGAAAGAAAAATGGTGATTATTTGATGGTAGTCTGACAGGTACACCCATGGATTTTCCTATCTGTTTCATTCTCAGTTCCTAATAAAGATGAGTAAGATATAATCCTTGCTCTTAAGAGGTTTACAACCTAGTAAGAAGGAAAAGATAAAGGCATTTAATATAAAGCAGAATGTGGTAAATTACTATTAGAATTCAGAAGAGGGAGGGAATAGAGTCAGGCAAAATCAGTGGATAACAAGGTACTAAATAAAGTGTTAACATATAATTTGAGCCTTGAAAGGTCAATAGCCTTAATGATAGATGGAGATTAGATGGAGGTGAAAATCTCAGGAGCACAAAACAGCAAAGGAAAAAAACATTCAGCAATATATGGGTGGAGAAATGTGAAATTGTAGGGCATTCTATAACAACACTGAGTGGTCCCAATGCATGTACAGGGCAGTGGGAGATACGGATTAAGATAGGCTAGGACAAAAAGTCAGGCATCAGAAGAGGTCAGCAATAAAGAGGATCCATGGTAGATTTCTGAGCAAGGGAGCAAAATGAAAATTTCAACTGTACTTTACAATTATACCAATTGAAAGTTGAATGGAGGAAATTAATGAACATCCCTCACCCAGATAAGAAGGGACAAGATGTAGATCTATCCAGTTGCAGAGATGAGAATTGAAACAAAATGATGGGACATTCTAGAGCTCAAAAGTGTTCTGTCTGACAAATGTTCTTTTTAGTGCCTCCTAAGTCCTAGGCATAGGGGATAAAGAGATCCCCCACCAAAGTGTGGGGATAAAGAGATGAACAAGACACTGTCCTCTCTCTCAAGGAATGGAGTGTAGCTTATTGGTTAGAAGGATGGCCTCCAGCCTGACCAGGCGGTGGCGCAGTGGATAGAGCATTGGACTGGGACGCTGAGGACCAGGTTCGAAACCCTGAGGTCCCCGGTTTGAGCGCGGGCTCACCAGCTTGGGCGCGGGGTCGCTGGCTTGAGCGTGTGATCATAGACATGACCCCATGGTGGCTGGCTTGAGCCCAAAGGTCACTGGCTTGAGCAAGGGGTCACTCGCTCTGCTGTAGCCCCCTTCCCTCTCCCCATCAAGGCACACATGAGAAACCCATCATTGAACAACTAAGGTGCCGCAACAAAGAATTGATGTTTCTCATCTCTCTCCCTTCCTGTCTGTCCTGTCCCTCTCTCTGTCTCAAAAAAAAAAAAAAAAAAAAAAAAAAGGATGTCCTCCAGAAGCTGAAATTTGGCTTCACGGCTGAAAAACTGTACAGCCCTGAGAAAGTTGCTTATCTTCTCTGTGCCTTAGTTTCCTTATCTGTAAAACAAGATAGTTAACATTCCTCATAGCATTACTGTGAAGATTGAGTTAACATAAGGCACTCAAAATAAAGTCTGCCATATAATAAAACACTCAATATATAGCTGTTTCTATTTCCACAAAATGAATTAATTTCATAAGAAGGAATTTTACTGAAAGGAAAAAATTTCCAAATAGCAAAAAATGGTGAGGGGTAGCAAACCTTTTTATTATTTTTAAGTGAGAGTAGAGGAAGTAGACTCCCACGTGCACTCCAACCAGGATCCACCTGGCAACCCCCATCTGGGTTGGATGCTCAATCACCTGATCTATCCTCAGTGCACAGGGCAGATGCTCTAACCAATCAAGCCACTGGGTATGAGAGGGGAAGACAGAGAAGGGGAAGAGGGAGGGGAAGAGAAACAAATGGTCGCTTCTCATGTGTGCCCTGACAGGGATCGAACCCAGGGCTTCCATTGCTGGGCCAATGCTCTATCCTCTGAGCTAATCAGACAGGGCCAGGCAATTCTTTTTAAAAAGTGGCTTTAAAGAATCCATCAAATATTAGTTCAGCTCAAGACTGAATATGAGCAACTAGAGACTTTATCTCACCCAATAATTTAAAGACATCTTCTCTCTCAGAGGAAACCAACTCTCAGAGCAGAACAAATTATATATTTTATATTAAATAAATAAAAAGAATTCATGGTTGTCATAACTCAATCTGTTCTGCATTACTTGTCAATGATGGAGGTAGAAATTATGAGAAGCATACTTTATCCTTGACTATCTAGTATTTTCTAAGCCATCTTTTTTGATGAGCAAGAAAAGATCTTTTACAACTGATTTTATATACTATTCATAGAATATCTTACATTTCGAACATTTTCTCTCTTCCTCCTCCCACTATGCTGTCTAGCCAAGCTCTCTCTTTCCCAATTGTTGAAAATTTTGAGTATATCCACAGATTGGAAAATTGGAATATATCCAGAAATTGTGGCAAATAGAGTACCAGTGATTAACACTGGGAATAGTAAAGTTTTAGAACATAAACTAACTCCTGATAATTTACACTTACCTCTAAATATCCTTCCTTATTTTTCTGAAACTAAACTCTGAAATACTGTTGTATTGTTATCAAAGCTGCTTCTTTATGTCAGCATTGATTTTAGATTTTATTGTCAAAAATTATCCAACTCAACCTGAACACTTCTTAGACACAGTTTCTCCTGGAAATCTAGTCCTGAAACAAATTTCCTAAGCAGAATGCAGTGAAATAAAATACTTTCTAGGACTTGGAACATTTGTCTTATTTTCACACCTTATGCTGCAGCTCAGTTAGTGCTTGAAAGGCAAACCATGTAGTCAGAAACTAAATTCCAACCTCACTTCTTTTCCATTACACTTTTTGAGCCCCTCTGACATGAGAATTATAGTCTACACTGCTTGGAGTAAGTCAAAATCAGAAACCCAGAGACAGATGTTTAATTTACATTCAAACCCTGTTTCAAACTTTGTCTACTATATTCCTTATAAGCCCTTTTATTGTTGAAAAATAATTCCCCAGATAGCTTCAGAGATAGAAAGCAATTTGTTCATACAAATTGTATTACAAATACTTATAATAAATACAAGCATTTATTTATTAAGCACCTACTATATGTGCATATCACTAAAGTCACTCATATGCAGTAAGGCCATGGGGAAGAGGGACTGAGGGGTAAATTATACAAAAATATAGTTAATACAAAGCTTTTTGTTTGAGGAGTACAGAATCTATATAGTTGAAATACAAACACGAGTACAGAAACTACACATCCTTAAAAAATTATGGATCAAAATTTTTCACTTCATATTTTATTTTTCAGGTTCACTGAGATGCTTATACTTAAATTTAAAATGATCTGTCTTTGCCTGACCAGGCGGTGGTGCAGTGGATAGAGCGTCGGACTGGGATGCCGAGAACCCAGGTTTTAGACCCCGAGGTCACCAGCTTGAGCGCGGGCTCATCTGGTTTGAGCAAAAGCTCACTAGCTTAGACCCAAGGTCGCTGGCTTGAGCAAGGAGTTACTCGGTCTGCTGTAGCCCCATGGTCAAGGCACATATGAGAAAGCAATCAATGAACAACTAAGGTGTCGCAACGAAGAATTGATGCTTCTCATCTCTCTCCGTTCCTGTCTGTCTATCCCTATCTGTCCCTCTCTCTGACTTTGTCTCTGTCTCTGTAAAAAACAAACAAACAAAACACTAAAATGATCTGTCTTTAAGGATAGAGAGGAATATGTGATTTCTATTTAAGAAATGGGGTTAATGGACCATCAAGAGTTATTTGACATGAAGCTACTGACATAAACAAAAGAGAAGGATCTTTTCTAGTTAACATAATAAATTTCAAAGGCTAAATGACATTTATTTTAATAAACAATGGCTACTTGTAGCTTGCATTTAGACATGTTTGTAAACATTTCCTTTTGGACTTGCCCAAGTTCAGTCTGGGTGTTATTGTCTGTGCCTGTACTGAGCAATGTATACATAAACTTCAATCCTTCCCCAATAGCCAACTTAGGAAAATCAGTTATCTTCCCTCCACAAACACTGATCAATCGTTTGAGTCTCATTTTCACAACTAAATTATTTACCTTATGTTTTTGTTCTCCAGGTGTAGATGGATGGTACCAAAGAGAAAGTACATAGTAATGAGTCCAAAGGGCTAAAACCTTAGAGCTTGGTGCAGGAGATATGCTTAGAATCTAAAAATGTGAAACTCAGAGCTAGAATTTCTACATTAAAAAAGGGCGTTTGTGGAGGAGAGGAAAATGTATCAGTTGTTAATTTAATTTCTCACTTGGTCTTTCCCATATTCTGATTAGATTGAGTTTAATTTCTTTTACATAATTCCCGGGTGGACCAAAAACTAGTTGTATGGCCATGTAAACATAACCAGTACAGTGATTAAGAGCAGGGACTGGAGTCAGACATCCAGATTTAGACCATGCTTCACCACTCACCAGCTATTAAAGCTTGAACAATTCTCCTCACCTCAGTGTTTTAGTTTCCTTATCGCTACATTGGAAATAACAGTATCAACCCCATACACTATGAAAATTAACTGAGTTGATGTATATAAAGAATTTAGAACAGAGCCTGTCAGTATTGAGCATCTCTAAGATTTTGCTGTTACAATAATACTGTTTCTTTAAAGATGTCAAGAACCCCTACCGCATCTTCCTACTTCCACCACTGAGGGAGAGCCAACAGAGCCGGCACCGCAGAACCAAGACATAACCTCTCCCTTTGATTTGTAAACTCTAAAGTAACCTTTTTATTTTTATTTTTTTGTAATATCCAATTTCCATGACCTATCCAGATACCAATAGGTCTCTTTACTATGGTTCAAATGAGGTCTACTTCAATGGTCACAACATAGCAAGATGTCAACATAGGGAATAAAAAACTCAGTGCTAAGGCGACTTTCCCTCATATATGTAACAGTTTTACTGAATATTGATATTTTAGATTCTTTATAAAATTATGCTTTCTTTTTTTCCTTTCTTCTGTCAATAGAGTCAAATAGTTGTCTATTTATAAAGAAGGGGATCAGTAAATAACTAGAAAAATTTAACACTCTTCCTCTAAAATCTAAACATAAAATCTTTTTAATCAAAAAACAACAGGTTAATCCTGGCTTTGGAATCAGAGAAATCATATTAAAATGCATAGACTATGGTTCTTTCAAAACCTGAATATAGCAATATATAATCCTATCAAGCCACAGAGATTTTAGATCAAGGCAAAAAAAGGTAAATCAAACCTGAAATGAATGGATTAGCAGAAATGGGAGCGTTACTATAATATTTCTTTGTATTAAGTAATAGAGAAGCAGATTTTGTCAAATCTTTCTTTCTAATTCCCATCTGGAAAAGCCTTGCTCTGGAAATGAACAGGTTTGAAGAAATGCCTTTGACATCTGTAAAGTTAAAAAGCATCAACAATTGAAATGGGCCTAATCCCTCTTTCAACAGCAGGTACTTTATATAAATCATAAGAAGTGATGAAAGTCAGACACAGATGTACAAACTGTTAGATTTAATCAGCTTGGTCCTCGACCCCTGATTTAGTCTACTCTGCTTTAGCTTCTACTTAACCTGGGTTAACTGAAGTAGGTGGTCAGATATGTAAGAAATAAATCCGGGGCAAAAATCAGGTTTGAGATGTGAGGTAATCATGTATTTTAACTCCTTGAACCACTAAATACAGAAAGTTTTTTTTCTTTTCATATAAATTTTATTTTATTTTTGTTTATTTTTTTATTTAGTGAGAGGAAGGGAGGCAGAGAGACAGACTCCAGCCTGCGCTTGACCTAGATCCACTAGGGGGCAATGCTCTGCCCATCTGGGGCCCTTGCTCTGTTATGATCAGAGCCTTTTTTTTTTTTTTTTTTTTTTTTTGCTGACAATATTTTTTTTAATTTATGATTTTAATTTTTGTTTACATAGATTCAAGTGTCCCACCGAATATATCTTCCCCCACCTCTGTGTTCCCCCGCCCCCCCCTTGCCCCTTCCCCCCTTCCCTGCAGGATATGCTGTCCTATTCTCTATAATGCTGTGTTATGTATATATACTTTTTTTTTTTTTTTTTTTGTATTTTTCTGAAGCTGGAAATGGGGAGAGACAGTCAGACAGACTCCCGCATGCGCCCTACCGGAATCCACCTGGCATGCCCACCAGGGGAGATGCTCTGCCCACCAGGGGGCGATGCTCTGCCCCTCCGGGGGGGTCACTCTGCTGCGACCAGAGCCACTCTAGCGCCTGGGGCAGAGGCCGAGGAGCCATCCCCAGCGCCGGGGCCATCTCTGCTCCAATGGAGCCTTGGCTGCGGGAAGGGAAGAGAGAGACAGAGAGGAAGGAGGGGGTGGGGTGGAGAAGCAAATGGGCGCTTCTCCTATGTGCCCTGGCCGGGAATCGAACCTGGGTCCCCCGCACACCAGGCCGACGCTCTACCGCTGAGCCAACAGGCCAGGGCCTGTATATATACTTTTTTTAATGAATGTCTTTTTTTTCTTTTTATTTATTCTTTTTTTTTTAAGAGAGGAGAGAGTAAGAGAGAGAAAAAGAGAGAGAAGGGAGGGAGGGGAAGGAGCAGGAAGCATCAACTCCCATATGTGCCTTGACCAGACAAGTGTAGGGTTTCAAACCAGCGACCTCAGTGTTCCAGGTCAATGCTTTATCCACTGTGCCACCACAGGTCAGGCCTGTATATATAATTTCACTAATCTCTTTCCCTTCACTGATCCCATCTTCTCTTCCTCTTTCTCTCTGACCACTTTCCCTCTGGTCCCTTTGATCCCTCCTCTGCCTCTATTCTGTTCCTCAGTTCACATTGTTCATTTGATTCCTCAAATGAATGAGTCATATATTTTTCTTTCTCTGCCTGGCTTATTTCACTCTTATTCAACATAATTCTGGAAGTCCTAGCCACAGCAATCAGACAAGAAGAGATAAAACTCATCCAAATCGGAAAAGGAGAAGTAAAACTCTCATTATTTGCTGATGATATGATACTGTACAAAGAAAACCCTAAAGTCTCAGTCAAAAAACTACTGGGCCTGGTAAATGAATTCAGCAAGGTGGCAGGATATAAAATCAATATTCAGAAATTAGTGGCATTTTTATACACCAACAATGAACTGTCAGAAAGAGAAATTAAGAAAACAATCCCCTTCACTATTACAACAAAAAAGTAAAGTACCTAAGAGTAAATTTAACCAAAGAGGTTAAAGACTTGTACTCGGAAAATTATACTATAAAACATTGATAAAGGAAATCAAGGAAGATGCAAACAAGTGCATATACCGTGTTCATGGACAGAGTCATTTTTTAACCCCTGAGGTGGAGGCCATGGAGCCATCCTCAACACCCAAGGCCAACTCACTCTAATCGAGCCATGGCTGCAGGAGAATAAGAGAGAGAAAGAAAGAGAGAGAGGAAGGAGAGGGGTAGGGGTGAAGAAGCAGATGGGTGCTTCTCCTGTGTGCCCTGGCTGGGAATCAAACCCAGGACTTCCACACACAGGGCTGATGCTCTATCACTGAGCCAACCAGCCAGGGCCACAGAAAGTTTTTATTAATAGTTTTGAGTATATCATTGTATATATTAGTTTTCATTAAAATGAGTCTATACAGTGGACTGACTTAGTGCTTGCCCCTTTGAGATTCTGCAGTGAGAGGAAAAGACTGTGTCAGAGGAATGACAGTGGCGAAGTAGCCAAAATAAGCAGCGATGGCAGACAGGAGGTTTAGCAGAAAGCACCGCCTTAGTTAGGTGCCTGAAATGTCCTTTGGAGCCACGGACACATTTAGTGGCTCTGAAACCCATACTGTGTTCACAGCTCCTGCTGTTAAGTGCTCATTTCTTTTCCCACTTGGTCCTATGAACATAGAGGAGGGAGACGAAATTTGCAATCACACCATCAAATAGCAGTATTCATTCATTAGTAATTGGTTATAAAAATTATGTATATCTATAAACTTATACAAAGATTTTTGGGGGAGTGTTTAATCAGATCATTTACTCAAAATTCTAAACTTATTCCCTATGAGAAATCTAAAGAAAAACTTGTAAATATGCTGGAAAGTGAGTCAGGAAGACCACTAAGCATAACTACTATTAGATGCTCTAAAATAGTGCAGTGTATGTACTTGTAATACAAACACTTGGATAACTGGTTATATTAGAGCTAATACTACTAGTAATGGTATTTATTGTTTCTTCATTCATGTAGTAAAATTGTTTATTTTCATGCTGAGTAATGCATGTGGCTATACTTTTGATCTCTAAACATACCATATACACATAGATATTAGTTGTCAGTATTATTATGCTTCAATAATGGTAGAACTATCTTAAAATTAAAGACACCATTGTCAAATAACAATTGACACTCAGAAAAAAAAATTAAATATCCTATTTAGTTTTGTCTCATGTTTATTAAAGTAAAATAAATTATTGTTTCCCTTCGGGTCCTTATCTCCATTAAATCTTAGTTTCAGTATAAAAATATCTGCAAACTCCATCTGAGCAACCTCTCCCTCTCTTCTGACCTCCATCCCCCCAACCATAACACACGTGAAACTCTAAAATGGAATGATTTCTTGCCATATGGGATCTGAGAATAAGATCAAACCCGACCTAGACGAATGCCATGCTGCAAGTCGACAGCTGTTCCTGGAGCCCTGGGCAATGCCTGGGAGAGCGCCTGCCAGGGCCGACTGTTTTCAAACGAGTTCCATTTCTCTAGCAATGTAAATCTGCCCAGAGGAAACCGAGACAATCAAGCCCTGTGCCAAAAAGCCCCAAGCTTAAGCTAGAGATGCATCCTCTCTTTAGCCAGCTGATGAGAGAGGGAGCAGAGGGAGAAGAAAGGATCAAGATTCATAATGAGTAGGACAGAGGCTCCGTATGTATCTGGAATGCCACAGCAGGACAATTGCTGGTCCTAATTAAGTGACTTTGTTGAGCTCCACCACTGGAACAGAGAACACCTTCCTCCTTTCCCCTTTACCGATTCCCATTATATTTTGGGTTAAATATTGTCTGGAGCCTGTCTTCTTCCCACTTCCTTATCCTCACTCTCCCAGAACTGTGTCACCAGAGACATCATAACAGAGAGGACATTTCCCTTTGGTCTAATTTCAGGACAAAGTCTTGGTGCCAAGAAAACCTTTCCAGAAATAGCCAGCAATGCCCCTGCTTTCAGTTCTCCGGCTCTTTCCTTTTTTATAGGACCTCAAGTTCACTCACACAAAAAAGGAGGTTAACAAGAAAGTCAAACTCTCTTGTGGTCACTAGTTTATGAGAAGAACAAGAAAACAAAGGCGAGGGGTAGCTTCTTGCACCAAGGAGCCATATGCACTGAGAAAGCATGAGGACGTGCTCTGCCAACCTGGCACCAGCCTTCCTAGCACCTCATGCTTGAAAAGCGAGACCCACTGTTTGTTACCACAGGTCCAGGTGGTACAAATCCATGGCTTATCCAAGCAGACACCTTCAAACACGATACCCAAACCACAATCAACTGACAGAGAAGGTGGTTGTAGACACACAAGTAAGCTAAAATGTGTTCTGCTTTGAGGTATAATATTTTCAGAGTTTAAGATCTTTTCTGTTTTCTACAGTAGCTAAAATATAATCTTTTGAATCAGACTCTTCTAGATTCAAATCCCAGCTCCCCATTAACTAACTGTGTGACCTTAGGCACTTTATAAATTATGTAAGTGTTAATTTCCTCATTCTTAAAGAAAGCATAAAAACTTATTTCACTGGCTAATTGTGAAGATAAAGTATGATATATTGTTGCAAAGCACATAGAACTATTGCAAAGTTATTGATTGTAAGCACTTGGCAAATAATAGTTATAAATTTTTAATTTCATTTTAAAAATTTAATTTAATGGGTAACATTGATTAATAAGAGTACATAGATTTAGGTAAATATTTCTACTGCATTTGAACTGTTGATTGTGTTGTATGCCCATCACCCAAAGTCAAGTCATTTTCTGTCAGTTTTTTTGTCCCTCTTTACTTCTCTCTCCCCTCCCACACAACCTCTTCCTCCCCCCACCGCTCCCTCCCTCTGGTAAGCACTTTATTTTTGTTTATATCCATGAGACTCATTTTTATATCCCACTTATGTGTGAAATCATGGATAAAGAAGATGTGATACATATATATTATACAATGGAATACTACTCAGCCATAAGAAATGACATATTGCCATTCATAACAAAGTGGGTGGACCTTAAAAACATTATACTGGGCCCTGGCCGGTTTGCTCAGTGGTAGAGCATCAGCCTGGCATGCAGGAGTCCCAGGTTCAATTCCCGGCCAGGGCACACAGGAGAGGCGCTCATCTGCTTCTCCACCCCTCCCCCTCTGCTTCCTCTCCGTCTCTCTCTTCCCCTCCTGCAGCCAAGGCTCCATTGGAGCAAAGTTTGCCCGGGCGCTGGGGATGACTCTGTGGCCTCTGCCTCAGGCGCTAGAATGGTTGCGACAGAGCGAAGCCCCAAGATGGGCAGAGCATCGCCCCCTGGTGGGCATGCCGGGTGGATCCCGGTCCGGCGCATGCAGGAGTCTGTCTGACTGCCTCCCTGTTTCCAACTTCGGAAAAATACAAAAAAAAACCCAAAAAAAAACCCTTTATACTAAGTGAAATAAGTAAATCAGAAAAAGCTAAGCTACTAGTTTTAAATTTGGAATAAAAACATGCTATTAAATGGTCTTGCTTATTTTAGTTTTAAAATAATCACTGAAAATATTTTATTTTTGAAATTCTTTGAAGAGATTTTCTCTCAGTCATCTTCAATTAAACCTGGAAACTCTATTACTTACTACACAACATCAGAGTAAAGAAGAGCTTTATAATCACAACTGAATGTAAATTTGAAACACACTGTCTTGAGAGTAAATGGAGATGATGTTTCTGAAGGATAATTTGGCCATACCTGTCAAAGCAATGAGAATTCCATTTCTAGATGTGTGTCTAAATGGCATGATCAAGATATAGGTCTAATGATGTTGACTGAAACTTAAGAGTTGGATACTATCTATATGGTTTTTTGAGGTGATATAAAGAAGATTGCTAAATACATGGTATAGCCAGTGAAGCATAATATAACCATTAAAATACTGTAGAAGGTACTGCAGGTTGTTGTTTTTTTTTAAATTATTGTTATATAAGAACAAAATTGACCACAGAGATTTTCTCCATGTTTAGAAAGAATTATTCCTATTTTTCAGAATTTCACTCTTTAGGTACTTTTTAGAAATACATCTTCTAGGCCCTGACCGGTTGGCTCAGTGGTAGAGCGTCGGCCTGGCGTGCAGGAGTCTCGGGTTCGATTTCCGGCCAGGGCACACAGGAGAAGCGCCCATCTGCTTCTCCACCCCTCCCCCTCTCCTTCCTCTCTCTCTCTTCCCCTCCCGCAGCCGAAGCTCCACTGGAGCAAAGTTGGCCCAGGCGCTGGGGACAGCTCCGTGGCCTCTGCCCCAGGCGCTAGAATGGCTCTGGTTGCAACAGAGCGATGCCCCAAGATGGGCAGAGCATCGCCCCCTGGTGCGCATGCCGGGTGGATCCCGGTCGGGAGCATGTGGGAGTCTGTCTGACTGCCTCCCCTGTTTCCAGCTTCGGAAAAATACAAAAAAAAAAAATAGTGTAGAAAATATTAAACAAGCTAAAGAAATAATCACAAAATAAATTAAAAAGCACACTGAAAAACATTACAGTATCTCATTTAAATATGTTTCCTGGAGAAAAAAATATTTGAAGGATACACACTGAAAATATTAACATTGTTATACCAGCACAAAAAAAATATGGTTGGTTTGATTTTGGTGTTTTGTTTTTTGTTTTTCTGGGATTTAAATTGTTTTTGGAACACATATATTGATTAGTAATTTAAAAATAATATAAATGAATCTGCTTGAGCTTTAAATTTTACCACTTCACTGAAAAATTAGTAGTAATGTCCATAAAATCAAGCATAAATCCACACAAACTTACCCACAGATATTTATATTTTCCTCAAAATGTCAGTATATTGACATATGCTACACTTGCATAGAGACATATTTCACTAAGAGATGAAAATCTTTCTAATTTCACATAGAAAAATCTGTGTATTTATTCAAATACTCTTTCAAGGCTCAATTTTAAGCCCTATTTAAGAAATAATCTCAGAATATCTTTTAATGCCTCTTCTTTGTAAAGTCTTCAAATGCTGCTGACCTTGCATAGTAATTTCCTCTTACAACATATTAATTATTGTTCTGGCACCTCTGGCCTGCTCATGAAATCAATGAAGTGTGAAATGTCTCTTTGCAGAGCAATATTTCATATTTGGTACTTTACGTATTAATTACTTTTCTGTTTTTGCTAAACCCATCAGAAAAAAAATCTCATTTTGTAAGGAACTGTCAACTAGGAAAAGAGCAAACAAGCTACATTTGCTGATGTATAGAAAGCTGCTAAGAGAACAGACACTGCTACATCATACTCTTTTCATTGTTACAGTATCTTCTTATGCAAGCTTGCTGCTTAATAAGTGAGGGTCCTTCTCATAGTCATAACTGGCTTTCTTGTGTTCAGAAAACAGATGTGGTGGGGGCTGGGTGAAAAAAGTGAAGGGAGAAGGAAGGAAGGAAGGAAGGAAGGAAGGAAGGAAGGAAGGAAGGAAGGAAGGAAGGAAGGAAGGAAGGAAAGGAGAGAGGGAGGGAGGGAGGAAGGAAGGAAGGAAGGAAGGAAGGAAGGAAGGAAGGAAGGAAGGAAGGAAGGAAGGAAGGAAGGAAGGAAAGGAGAGAGGGAGGGAGGGAGGAAGGAAGGAAGGAAGGAAGGAAGGAAGGAAGGAAGGAAGGAAGGAAGGAAGGAAGGAAGGGAGGAAGGAAGACAAAAGATGAAACCTCAGAGACAACAGTATGGTGATGACCAGAGGGAAAGGGATGGGGGAGGTAGAAGAAGGTAAAGGGAATAAATGGTGATAGAGGAGGCTTGACATGGGGTGGTGAACATGGAGACAATCTACAAATGATGTATTAGAGAATTGTGGCCCTGGCCTGACCTGTGGTGGCGCAGTGGATAAAGCATCGACCTGGAAATGCTGAGGTCACCGGTTCGAAACCCTAGGCTTGCCTGGTCAAGGCACATATGGGAGTTGATGCTTCCTGCTCCTCCCCCCTTCTCTCTCTCTGTCTCTCTCTCCTCTCTCTCCCTCTCTCTCTCCTCTCTAAAAATGAATAAATAAAATTAAAAAAAAAAGACTTGTGGCCCTGAAACTGATATAATTTTATTATCCAAAGTTACCCCAATAAATTCAATAAAAAATGTAAAAAAAAAAAGAAAAGAACAGTGATGAAGTCTGAAAGCAAGTAATTTAAGTCACACTCCATTGTTTTGAGCCCTGAAATACAAATAAAATTCAAAATACAAAGTTCAACTCAATGTCAACAGAAGAAGATACGCAGCATACAATTAAAAATTTTAAGAAATTGACAAATTATAATCTCCAAAGAGAAAAAATATGGGAAGATGCTTGTATATTAAAATTCCATTTATTCATCATTTTAGCTGCTAAACAGTTAAAATATAAATCAGTTTGACAATTGGAAAGCAATTCTGAATTCTAGGAGTTTGTGTGCTCTTTCTCTTCCTTCTATCTTTCTCTTTCATGCCAGGCGTTCAGCCTGCACAAAAAATTCAGGTGTGACATTTCTTGATTCAAGAGCTGTGTTAAGCAGTTATAAAAAACTGCTTTAATTTACAGCAAAGAAGAAAGCTAACCTAAGAGACCTCAACCCCAATTTGCTAAAACTTATTACACCTCATTGGCCACTGAATAAAAGATGAAAAAAGAAAAAAAAAACTTACCTGAATAAGAAACTTTACTAGCATTAGCCTAATGAGAAATGATTAGCTTAAAATTGCTCTTGCTACATCAATAGGTTCAGTTTAACATTATTTACGATGTTATGATTTCCTATTTCCTGAGTTATATAAAAGCCAAAGCAGTTATTGAAACAATACTGAAGAGTCCATAGATGTTTTGAGATGTCTGTTTGACTCCTGAGTCTAATTAAATGTCTCAATAAGATGTGTGTAGTCTCTATCAACATCTCAGCTGTTAAGTTAATAAAATGTTCAAAATATATATATACACAGCTGTCTTAAGGTACAGTAACTTTGATATTATAGGTATACCAACTGTGTTGATTGCATTCACATATCACTTTATAAAGTGCTGCTACCTGGGTTTTGCACCAACCATCTTCAGTCCATGTTTTTAATGAGAATCTTGGCTGCAATATGTATTCTCTTTTACTAAAATGATTTGAGTAATGCTCAAGACTTGGGGAAAAACTTATGGTCAAAATGTTACTATGTGAAAGAAAAGTAACAGGGGGCTGGTTTACCTTAAATTAGGATTCTTAGTCCAAAATAATTCTAACATTCTCAGAAATTAATCCATAATGGTAAATTTGGTGAAATGACTTATTTCCCCACAATTTTTAAAAATTTCCATTATATTTATATATTAGCAGGTATATAATACATGTAGTCTTTGTAGTACAAAATCCCAGTAGTCATTTATATTTAGACTAGAAAAGAAAGTTCAAAAGAGTGATTTGGGTGAGTCACAACATTTTTACACATGTACTAATCAGTTGCAATATCACATGATTTTTGAGATTCTCAGATCTGTTAACTCTCTAAACTATGAATCAGAGACAAAACCCGAATGCACTGCTAAAGAGGAAGGGTGACATTCAAAGGTATCAAACACAGACAAACTTATAGCAGACGCATGCTTTAGAACATCTACATAAACTTTCCTTAAGAAAAAAAAACAAACAAAGCAAATATCCCTTTACTTTATCACTAACCCCACCCTCATCGCTTAAGAGGATGGTGTGTGTTTGTTTTCTATTTCAGGATGCCCACCCATTTCACAATTCATATAGTGGTACAACTAATTCAATTATGAAAAAAACCCAATACACACACACACACACATACATGCATATATTAGTATGACTTTAAATAAGTTTAAAAGCAAATCATTTCTTGCCTTTTGTGGTTTTTAGATTTAAATTGAGTTGATCTGAGAATTATTAAAAAACATATGTTCTGCTTGGAACACAGTATAATTCAAGAGTTAAATCAGAAGACTTGAATAGAAGAAAACTAAAGGTTAATGTAGGGATGCAGAAATCACATCTCATAAATCGTTGGTTTATAAAAATAAAAGGCTTACTATTTTCTTTTGTTCAAGATTAAACTGTCCATCCCAGCTACTTCCCATGGCAGCTACATAATACACTGCAGGGAGGGGAAAAAAGGAATACTGACTGCCCAAAGATGCATGCAGTATCATTCTATAAAAGCTTCCAACACTGAAGTGTTTGTTTTATTAATACCCTCTCAAATTTACTAGAGTAACTAATTTGCTATAGTCACTGGACAGAAATCATGTAGCATGATTTACACTATTACAAAATCTTTACTAACTTGGGCACCATAAATTTGATCATTTAATAATTTAGTGCTAAAACTCTTCTTTTAATGAAACAAGAGTGATCATAATTATTATTAATGCTATTTTAGTTAGTTTTAAATTATGCCATTGTGATAAAACATTCTACTTAATTTAATATTTCAACTCAAAATTAATTTCCAAAGTCTTTAATTCTAGTCAGTCTACATAATTACGAGGTATTGTAATACTTTTGCAAATTGAATCTCTAAAGTACATTTAACAATAGAAACTTTTAAGTGGATATCTTATTTAGGTATTGCAGCTTAGAGTTGGTCTTTGTTTTTCACAATTCCAACTAACAGCATTCTAATTAATAAATTAAAAATTCTGTCATTCTTAGAAACAATGGATAAAGGCTTTTATATCATAGTCTGATAAAATCATTGCATAATTTAAAGTGTTATTATGAATTCTCTATTTTTGTTTTAAAAGAAGTGTGCTTTTGAAAATAAACAGCAGTTAACATGTCATTTCAGATTGCTCTCGTGAACTACCTTCTAATTTACAGCATCTGATTAATGGAAAAGTGAATTCTGACATTTTGTAGAGAATTTCACATGCTGACAGGTGTTATGATAAAAGCAACTTGCAACTTAAGACCACCATCTACTGGCTCTGCCCAATGCTGCAAAAGCTATCAGTGTAATATCCAACTGATTCTAGATGCACCCTACGAGAAAATCTTCTTTCGAAGAATTTACTAAACTGGTAGCCGTCCTTCAAGAAAATACAATAACTAGAATCTGTTGTTAGATTCTGTGACATATGATGATTAACTGCAGATTTTTTTTTCACATAATAAACTTGTACTTTTAAATCAGACTTGATTAGTACACAGAAATATCAAAATTTATGCTCTGGCACAGAAGAAGATACTCTATGATAATCAGGAATCTATGGACTAAATAGACACTTTGTTAACAAGCCCCCTTTGAACTAATTCAGATTGCCTTCCATTACTCAAAAACCATGGTTAGTATTACGTTTGGTGAAATCAGCCAAGAAAGGGACATGAAGTGGTAATTTAGGGTCACAACCTTCTCTAGAGATTTTTAAATCACTGATTAGTCATTTCTAGACCTAGATAAAAGTTTAGTTAAATTTCCTAAGAGCAATTACCTTAGCTCTGCTGCTTCTCAACTCTTTTTAAATTTAGAAACAAAGCATTACAGTTATGCTATCTTGGAAAAATGCAATTCCTTGCTTTCCAAGTTCCTCAAATCACTGCATTCATTCAACAAGTATCTGTTAAGGGCCCTAGGCTCTGTGGCAGTTAACGGGATGCATAGTTAAAGTAATGATACAATTCCAATTAACACAATTGAGGATTAAATATATTTTTATTTATATACTCCCTGGTTCCACAAAGGAATAAAACACACCACTACAACCAGTTTTCTAGTACTGATATTAAGAATATCTTTATGAAATTTGTAAAATTATGTACCCCTCTCCCCAACTTCTACCATTTGAAAGATACACATAGTAAGGCCACCTTCTCTCACAGACAGATGCAGTGACTGTCTATAATGCTGCTCTAAGCCCTCTGCTCATCTCTGCATATCCATGAAGTCTCCATACATCCATGGTGATTTTATTCTTTTGTGATTTGTTCCATCATTTTTCTAGTTATCCAGACTTGGTATCTTGCCTCAGCTTTTCTGATTAAAATAAAAACAATAAACCAGAAACTCCATCCTCCCAACACTAAATCCACCAGTTCACTTGAAGTTCTGCTTTCTGGCTTGTTTCAGTGGAATACAGGCTGTTCCTATAAAAAATTAAGTCACTGCCCATTGCAGCTCCTAGCCAGGGGTCTCAAACTCGCGGCCCGCCGAACAATTTTGTGCGGACTAATCCACGAAGTTCAAAATATTTTGGATAAAATTAAGTAAGCCTAGGGGCCTACTTGTATTTTTCATTTCTCTAGCATCCTAGCTAGATATTAGCTTAGTTAACAGCAGTTGTGATGCAAACTACAGTTTCTGGTCGTTTTGTGACACTGAGTAAACTGCATGTACGATTGTGTTTGTTGTACTGATTTTTTTTTGTTTTCAACTGCAGTGAGAAAAGTGTTGCGTAACAGTTGCCTTTTGTAGACCTAGTGCAGCCCGCCAAATGGCTGTGATCTTGCTCTGCGGCCCACATGCTGAGTTGAGTTTGAGACCCCTGTCCTAGACCCTCAAAAAACATCCTATTGCAAATAGGAGTTTCTTTATTCAACATTATCAGTTTTCCCTCTCCATTGGATGATTCTCAATGGCATACAAAGAACCTCAAGTTTTGTGCATTACAAAAAAAAATCTCCTTAACATTCTTAACGTTCTACTGTCCACTATCCTATTATACTACCTCCTTCATGGCAAAATTTCTTTAAAGTGTTTTCTTTTTTTTATTTTTTTATTACTGGGATAAGTAATGACAATTATGAGATGAAAGAGAATAATTATAAGGTTATTGTAGAAACAAAGGCAATCAGGCCAACAATGTGTCGAATCACCTCTACCTGTGCATTTTTTAATTTTTTTTTTTTTTTTTTTAGTGAGAGGAAGGAAGGCAGAGAGATTCCCACCTGTGCTCCTACTGGGATCCCCTCAGCAAGCCCACTAGGGGGCGATGCTCTGCCCATCTGGGGCTGTTGCTCAGCAACTGAGTCTTTTTTTTTTTTTTTAACACCTAAGTGACGCCAAGGAGCCATCTTCAGCACCCAAGGCCAAATCCCTGGAGCCAATCTAACCATGGCTGTAGGAGGGGAAGAGAGAAAGAAGGGGAAGGGCAGGGGTGGAGAAGTAGATGGCCACTTCTCCTGTGTATCCTGACCGGCAATTGAGCCTGGGACATCCACACACTGGGCTGACGCTCTACCACTGAGTCAGCCGGCCAGGGCCTCTTTAAAATGTTTTCTATAGTCTTTATCTCCATTGCATCTCCTTCCATTTTCTCCTCATTCCTTTCCAGTGAGCTTTCTGCACCACCATCCACTGAGAGTACACATTATGATCACCAATGTTGGCACATTTTCATATCCAGCAGTAATATTTCTGTTCTCATCTTTGTAGACTTCTCAGCAACATTGGACCATAGTGTCCTCCTAGAAAGCCTCGCTGTTTTTGGCTCTAAAATATTTGACTCTGCTGATTTTATCCTCTGTCCTTGTCATTCCTGTGCTGGCTCTTTTTGTCTCTGAAGATTTCGATACTAGAAACCCTCAAGAGTTTGGAGCTGGGACTTCTTCTTTTCTTTATCTGTACCTTCTCACTAGGTAATATCATCCAGTCCCATGGCTTTAAAGAATGTCCATATTTCAGTGATTCTAAGATATATTTCTCTAACCTTGAACCTTACCCCAGATTGACTTTTAGATCTAATTGACCTGTTTTTTCATTTTTATTTTTCAACTACAATTTATATTCAACACTATTTTATATTAGTTTCAGGTATACAATGTAATGGTTACAATCATGTACCTTACATAGTGATCCTCCTGATATCTCTGGCACCATACATAGTCATTACTATATTATTGACTATATTCTCCATGCTGTACTTTATATCTCTGTGACTATTTTGTAACTATAAACTTGTACTTCTCAATCCCTTTACCTTTCTCCCCCAGTCCCCCAACAACCCTCCCTCTGACAGACACGATTCTATTCTCTGTATCTGTGAGCCTTTTTCTGTTTTGTTTGTTCATTTATTTTACTCTTTAGATTCCACATATAAGTGAAATCATATGGTATTTGTCTTTCTCTGACTGACTTATTTCACTGGCATCATTATTTAAAATAGCCAAGATTTGGAAGCAACCCAAGGGCCCATCAATAGATGAATAGATAAAAATTTGTGGTTCATATATACAGTGGAATATGACTTGGACATCAAAAAGAATGTAATCTTACCTACTATTTGCAACAGTATGGATGGAGCTAAATAGTATTATCAAATTGATCTCTTGATATTGCTACTTGAATTCTAATAGGCATCTCATTAATATGCCCCAAACAAAACTCCCAAAACCTCTCTTCTCCTTGTTTTATAAACATGTCAATACATAGCACTATAATCTGACTAGTTGCTCAAACAGATATTTAGAAGTCCCTTTTCCCCTCTCTTTCTGATATCTAATCCATTTGCAAATCTTGTCATTCTACCTCTGAAATACTTCATGAATCCATGTACTCCATCTCTATGGCCACAAACTGGACAGCTACTATGATCTCCTAAAATGTTGCTTGGTTTCTGCTCTCGTTATACTATAATTTCTCTTTTACACATTAGCCAGAGTGAGTTTCCTTAAAATAGAATTTAAACCAATAAACTTCCAAATTAAAACCTCTTAATCCTGGCATCCAGTGCCCTGTATTAAGCAGGTTCCATTTACTTCTCTGTTTTCATCTCTTCATGCTCTTTCCCCGCCACACCCAGGGCGCACTTGCCTCACTTGGGTTCTTCGATCTTGCCTTGCTCATTCTTTCCTGGGGCTTTAGACTTACAGGTCCCTCTGCTGGGACATTTGCCCCCAGATCTTTAGACACTTGGTTACTTTCCATCATTAAACCTCTGGGTACATGAGGTTTGATGTACCTCATGTACCTTAAAGAGATTTTTCTGAACTATTCAGTCTGTATAAACAAACCCTAACAATCTCTACCAATTTACTCTTTTCTTTTCATCATGTGCTTATTGCTCCTGATATATTTTGTCTATTTACTTCTTTTATAGTCAGTTCCGTAGCAGTAAATGTATACTCCATGACAACAAAAAAATGTGTATGCCTGTTCACCATGGTATCCCTAGGAGATAGAACAGGGCATGACATTTGGTAGATACTCAATAAATTTTTATGGAATTAATTAATAAAATTACTGGCTAATTCGGGTCCTCAATTTTTTCCTAATATCAGCCCACATCCAGTGAGGCCAAGTACTGACAACTCTAACATTGTGCTATCTGTTTATTTGTCTATTCTTCTCATTTTTTATAGCTACCATTCTAGCCCAGATCCTTATGACTTGGATTCTTTACTACCTTCTTGAGAACTCTTTCTTCTCCCCATCTGCATAGTCATACTGTGGAAGCAGAGCCGTGTACTGATTAAAGCACGACTCTTCAGTCAAATTGAGTAGCCCTTAATCCCAGCTCTACTGCTTACTAGCTTTTTGCCCTTGGTAAGTTATTCGGCAAGTCTGTGACTCTGTTTCCTCATCTGTATAATGGGGATAATTACAGTGCCCATCTCATAGACTATTATGAGAAACTGGTGAGTTTCCCATGGATTATCAAATTGACCTCAATTCAAGGTCAATTTGATAATGCTATTTAGCTCCATCCATTTCCCAAGTATTTGGACCACAGCCTGGAAAGCATCAATGAATGCTAGTTTCTTCCCTGCCTATTCAGTGAATCTTTCTAAAAAACCATTTTTCCTACATTACTCCCTTACACATCACACCCTGCAACTCTGGATAAAAGCTTTCAAGGCATCTGAACTCTCTAATAATTAAGAATTTGTGTTTTTCTTCAAGGCATCCCTCAAGTAGTCTCTATAACTTTCTTTATATTAATGTCCTTCATGCCAATATATGAACACTTTCATTTAGCCCAGTCCATGAGCACGTGTTTTATTTCAGCTGACATTTACTAAGCACTTATACTGGAGCCAGAACCATTGCTGGATATATACATAAAAAGGAAAGATACTACTTTTATCCTCAAATTATTCAGAGTCTCCTAAAGTCAGTATATCAGTCAGTGTTCTCCAGTTATGAGAAACAGAAACTGACTCTAGAAAACTTAATAGAGAAAATAAATTTATCAAAATGATATGGAGCATCTTACAGAATACAAGAAATGCTGAAAACAAAAAAGAAAAAACTGACTCGAAAGGTTAAGAACCAAAGCATGTCTTAAGTTATAGAAATTAAAGGATCGTAACTTCAGGGTCCTAAGAAGAGTCAGTGTCAACAACATTTCATCCTTCTCAAGAGCATATCTCAGAAAAATGACATATAATCAAGAACCCAGAATTTTTTTTTTTTATTTAGTGAGAGGAGGGGAGGCAGAGACAGACTCCAGCACAAGCCCCAACCAGGATCAATCCAACAAGTCCACTAGGGAGTGATGCTCTGTCCATCTGGGGCATTGCTCTGTTGCTCAGCAACTGAGCTCTACTTAGTGCCTGAGGCAGAGTTCACAGAGCCATCTTCAGTGCCAGAGGCCAACTCGCTCATACCAATTGAGTTATGGCTGCAAAAGGGGAAGAAAGAGAGAGGGGGGGGGAAAGAGAGAGAGAGAGAAGGAAGAAAGAGAAGGAAGGAGAAGCAGATGGTCACTTCTCCTGTGTGCTCTGACCAGGACTCTAACCCAGGGCATCCACACACTGGCCAACACTCTACTACTGAGCCAACTGGCCAGGGCCAAACCTAGGACTTAAGCTGGCCTGGGCTGCATGCTTATTCCTTAGGGAGGGGAAGGTACGGTACCCTGAAGAAGAAGACACACCGCAAAACAAAATTGGAGTGTTCTTATAAGAAAAGACAAAAGCATATGCTGGAAAAAGCAAAAACTATTAATATCCATTTAAAAAATAATAGCTTATTGTAAAGCCAGTAGCCACAGCCACCATCACAGCTGCCTGGCCCATGCAGGTTCACATTGGATTCGGACAGACGGTAATGAAATAATGAAGTAAAAAACTGGTGGGTCATCATCTTTAATTCTAGCTTGTACCCAGTAGGCAAGTAAAAACACACACTGGGCTCCAAAACCCACTCATTCAGCACTCACAAAGCTACTGACTTATCCAAGTTTCCTAGAATCAAAGGTTTCTAGCTCACCAGACTTATTCACCTCTGTTCCCCATCTTTTTCTCTCTGCACAAACTGGCTTCTTCTCCAGCACTTCACCATCTTGGCTGCTTCTCCTGGCCTCCTCCACGTGGCCATTATCTGTTCTCCTTCCTCTTCTCTCTCCTCTAATGCTAATCTCAGGAACCAAGAGAGAGCAAGCTCCCGGTCTACCCCATTTTATAGTGCAGAAATCAAAACCTTTAATACAAAATACAAAATAGGGAAGTCTCTAATACAAAGTCACTTATCTGAGGCATGATTGGTTTGCACCAACCCACATCAAAAAGGGTGGGAAAGGCTTAGTCCTAAAACCAAGCCTCAAGCTACAAGGATCCTGCCTGCCCACAGCTCGCCCCAAACACACCTTAATATCACCTGGGTGATGGGCTTCCACGTGGGCAGCGCCATCTTTAACAAAGTGAGCATAATATATTTTATCTGCCCAACAATCCACCCCCATGCTCACTTTGCTACCCACAGTCTACACCACTGGCATCCCTGTGCAAGGAAATTAGGCACATTACACAAATTACAACAACATGACAAATTATACAATTTCAACAATTACAAAGGTACATCTCACCAGTCTCTGAGCACTTTGCCAAAAGTGCAAAATGTCCTCTGCCTTCTTTCTAGCCATGGAAAAAACTTCCCGGGGCAGGGAAGTGCTTCCAGTAAAGCCGCCCCCCACCCCCATCAGGGTATTTCACATTGTTCAAAATCCGTAAGTCCATCCAACAAAGGAGCCAGTGCCCACTCCAGTCGTAGTCCAGGAAATCAGTCCATGCCCATGGGGCCTCCCCCTCCCCCCTCATTCCTGCTGTCCTGGCAGGACAGGTCTTACACTGTCCCAAAGAGGAGCATGTGGCAATGGCAGTCAGCATTTCCCTCTCTGCTCCAGAGAGCATGATGGTATCTACCCCTATAAAATCGCAGACCTACCAGGAGCATAGTAAGAACTCCTTGCTGCTGGGCTCTCACCTTCTGAAAACTGCAGATTGCAATTCCAGGCCGATTATCCTCATCCTCCAAAGAGGAACTGAAAACACCAGTTCCCACTGCTGGGCTCGAGCCCCAGGCCGCCAATGCCTTCTGCTCAGCAGGTCTTGCAGCTCCAGCTCCAGCTCTGGTTTCAGCCCTGGCCTCCTGCCGCTGCTGGCTCTCCATAACATCCAGGGCAAGCTGCAACTCATGAGCCTGTGATTCCTCCTCCAGCAGCTGCTCCATTCCCAAGCGAATCTCCCAAACCTGGTCAGCCTCCTCTAGTGCTTGCTCTAGCTCCAGGGCCAGCATCTCTTTCTCCCACGTTTGCTCCAGCTCCTTCCACTGCTTGGTTTTCAGGTCCTGAGCAGTCTCTTCCACAGAGCTCTTGGTTTCCTCATGCATGGCTGTAAAAGTCAGCCAGCCTACGATCCCCAAAAGGACAGCCATGGGGAACCATAACAGCAGCCAGTCCTCTACTCCACCGCTCAAAAGTGGTGGTGGCTCCATACTCCTCTGTACTGAATCGTGCCACAGACGATGCTAAATGTAAAGCCAGTATCCACGGTCACCATCACAGCCGCCTGGCCCATGCATGTTCGCATTTGATTTGGACAGTTGGTAATTGTAAAGCCAGTATCCACAGTCACCATCACAGCAGACTGACCCATGCAGGTTCTCATTAGATTTGGACAGACGGTAATGAAACAATGGAGCCAAGAACTGATGGGCCATCATCTTTAATCCTAGCTTGCACCCGGCAGGCAAGTAAAAACACACACTGGCCTCCAAAATTACTGACACAGTCACAAAGCTAATGACTTACCCAAGTGTTCTAGAATCAAAGGTTTCTAGCTCACCAGACTTATTCACCTCTGTTCCCCATCTCCTTCCTTCTCCCTGCACAAGCTCTGCACAAACTGGCTTCTCACTCAGCACTCCACCATCTTGGCTGCTTCTCCTGGTCTCCTCCACATGGCCTTTCTCTGCTCTCCTCTCTGCTCTCTCCTCTAATGCTAATCTCAGGAACCGAGAGAGCAAGCTCCTGGTCTGCCCTACTTTATAGTGCAGAAATCAAAACCTTTAATCCAATATATACACACAAAATAGGGAAGTCTCTAATACAAAGTCATTTATCTGAGGCATGATGGGATTGTGCCACCCCACATCAAAAAGGGTGGGAAAGGCTTACTTCTAAAACCAAGCCCCAGGCTACAAGGATTCTGCCTGCCCACAGCCCACCCCCAACACACATTAATATTACCTGGGCGACGGCTTCCACATGTGCAGTGCCATCTTTAACAAAGTGAGCATAATATATTTTATCTGCCCAACAATAATGAAACAATGGAACCAAGAACTGGTGGGCCATCATCTTTAATCCTAGCTTGCACCTGATGGGCAAGTAAAAACACACACTGGGCTCCAAAACCCACTCATTCAGTGCTCACAAAGCTACTGACTTATCCGAGTTTCCTAGAATCAAATGTTTCTACCTCACCAGCCTTATTCACCTCTGTTCCCCATCTCCTTCTCTCTGCACAAACTCTGCACTAACTGGCTTCTCCTTCAGCACTCCACCATCTTGGCTGCCTCTCCTCTCCTCCACGTGGCCTTTCTCTGCTCTCTCCAGCATGGGCTTCTCTGCCCCATTTTATAGTGTAGAAATCAAAACCTTTAGTCCAATATACAAACAAGGAAGTCTCTGATAAAAAGTCACTTATTTGCCTGACCTGTGGTGGTGCAGTGGATAAAGTGTCAACCTAGAAACGCTGAGGTTGCCGGTTCAAAACCCTGGGCTTGCCTGGTCAAGGCACATATGGGAGTTGATGCTTCCTGCTCCTCCCCGCTTCTCTCTCTCTCTCTCTCTCCCCTCACTATAATGAATAAATAAAATCTTTATAAAAAATTAAATTAAAAAGTCACTTATCTGAGGCATAATGGGATTCCTCATGAGAGTGCACCACCCCCTATCATGCAACAGCCAAGGGTATGGGGAAAAGCTTAGTCTTAAAACTAAGCCTTATAATGACCCTGCCTGCTTACAGCCTGTCCCCCACACCCAATGCAAACTATAAGCTAGCAAACATATATATCATATTTATAAACTTATTTGACCAACACTTATATTTATGTAATTCTTTATTGATAGATATGTGTATTCCAAACTGCTCTCTTGATGTTCCGCTTATCTGTCAGACCTCACCCTTACTGGACTATCGCCCCTGAGACAGAGGAATTCCAAGAAGTTGGCAAGACCCCCAAGGAGGAGCATTCCTAACATACCAGAACTTTTGCCTCAGTATCCCCTCCAGCTCTCCCAAACACTATATAATTCACCTCTAGTCTGTAACTGGTGCTCTTCTCCCCGGGATAAGTGCCCGGCAGGGTTCCTTTCTTCCTTTCAATAAAGCCTGTTACTCTAGTCTTTCAAACTCCCATGGATTCCAACATTTAGTGCCAAAACCCAGGACAGGGTACTAACTTCCTAGACAATCCCTCTTTGCCATCCAAACTTACAACCAGGGAAGCAATGGGCAGCGGCAGCTCGTCCCGGGCTTACTCCCTGATTCTGTTTGGAGGTATAATTGTTGGTCGATTGGCTGGCAGTCTAACCCTGTCCTGAACCCCTGCTGGACCAAAAGGTGAGGAGTTTCTCCCTTTCCCTTCCTCAGTTGGCCTCCAAATTTCTTTCTAAAAACACACCTTCCTGGTTGGACAGTTTTGACTTCGGACCCCATATTTACGGGTGGTCAGCCTCTACTCCTCTACTGGACTTCTACGAAAGTCTAGGCGCACCTAGCCAGGCCCCTCTCCTACGTCCCGGGATCTCAGCCTTGGGGTGATGATCTCTAATCTGAGATCTTCTCCTTCAGAGAGATTTTTAAAGGAGATTTTTCTTCTCTTTCTAGGGAGATTTTCTCCTCTCAGAACTGTGACTGAAAGCAGGGACACCCCCTTCTCTCACCAGTCTCCTCTACTGTGGGCTCTTCCCAGTCCAAACCGTCCAGTCAGACTCCTCTCGAAACACAGGCTCCTCCCAATCTCAGGCTTCAGACTACTCCTCTACTCCTTCGGGACTACTCTACTCCTTCAGGACTACTCCGTCAGGACTCCTCTACTCCTTCGGGACTCCTCTACTCCTTCAGGACTCACCCTACTCTCTGAGGTTCACAGTTTGGGAGGTTTCTACTCCGAGTGGCTAGCTTCTACAGACTTCCTCGAAAGTCTAAGCACCTAGCCAGGTTGCTTTCTACTACTATTACAATATCCTAAGAGATCTTGACAATTTCTGCCACCGGATGGGGAGGGCATCAGAAATTCCTTACACGCAGGCTTTTCTTCTCCCTTCTCTCCTGTCCTTAATTTCTGTGCCTTCTGTTCTACACGCAGGCCGTTTTGGCCAGAAAAACCTCACCTAAAACCTCCACTCCTAATCTTTCCTTCTTCGCGGACTCCCAATTCTCTCCCTCCTGCCTGACCCCCGAGGGCACTCCTCTCTCGAGACCCCTCTCTGGTCCCTCTGCAAATCTTCTCCACTCAAGTCTCTCTCTTCCAGAAAGTCCCCTCCCTTCGCAGAATCCTGTTTTCTCATTCACCTGCAAATCCAGTCTCTCTTTCTCCTCCCCTACTGGCCTGGGGCCCCTCCCTTCTTCACTGTGTTCTTAAACCCCTCCTCCCTTTTTACAGACAGGGGCTCTATCTCTTTTTCTTCTTTGATGCATCCCCCAACCCCAACAGCTTCAGCTGTCTTTTTTTCTTCTTTGACCCATACTTACCCCTCCTCAGAGACTGACTCTACCTTCCACTACCCCTTGTCCTCTCCCCTCTCCTCAGAGCTCTAAATTTTTTAACTTCTCTGACCACGTGGTGCCACCACCTCCTCCTCCTGAAGATTCTGACCCTCTTTCTTTTCCATCCAGCTGCTCACACTACCCATCCATCTGCTTTCTCTCTTCCTCCCTTCTATGCTGACAACTCCCTGCCATTTCAAAAAGCTTAAAAAACAGAACTGTCTATTGAGCTATGTGAGTGAATAATCTGTTTTGTTTCTTGTTTGTCAGAAAACACCTCTAGTATAATTTTATTTTATTTTTTTTAATTTTTTATTTATTTATTCATTTTTTTAGAGAGGAGAGAGAGACAGAGAGAGAGAAGGGGGGAGGAGCTGGAAGCATCAACTCCCATATGTGCCTTGACCAGGCAAGCCCAGGGTTTTGAACCGGTGACCTCAGCATTTCCAGGTCGATGCTTTATCCACTGCGCCACCACAGGTCAGGCTCTAGTATAATTTTAACTGAAACAAGTAAAGCACACTCATTTAAATTCCTTAATTCATAATGTGTATTTGAAGTCTTTGTTTTACGTGTAACTGTGTCTGTTTCTAAGGCCTTAAACCAATAATTACCCACCTCTTAAATCAAGGCTTACTCACCCCCCACAAACTCTTTCTGCAATACCCCCGTCCTTCCTGTTCGAAAACCTTCAGGGGCTTATCATCTCATACAAGTCTTACACCTAATCAATGAGGCAGTAGCTTCCCTCCATCCACTAGTTCCTAATCTCTACAGGTTACTGTCACACATTCCCTCAAACACCACTCACTTCAGGGTCCTAGACCTCAAGAATGTCTTCTTTACCATTCCTCTATACCCCAACTTTTACTTTCTTTTTGCCTTTAACCAGACACTAATGCAGCCCAGCAACTTACGTGGACTGTCTTACTACAGGGGATCAAAAACAGCCCACACCTGTTTGGGCAGGCACTAGCTCAGGATTTAGCAGCATGCAATCTCAAAACTAGTACTCTCTTACAATATGTAGATAACCTACTCCTTTGCAGCTCCTTCCTGCCTGCTTCAAGGAGACACATCGTTACCCTTCTTAACTTCCTCACTGTGAAGTGATATCGTGTCTTCTCTGCTAAGGCTCAACTTCACTCTTAGTCTGTAGTCTATCTAGGCATCGCCTTAACCCCTACCACCTGAAGTCTCACCCTAGATCAAACTCAGACCCTCTGCAGTCTCCAACTACCTACCACCACAAATCAAATCCTTTCTTTCCTCAGTCTAATAGGCTTCTTTAGACACTGAATTCCCAATTTTGCTCTCTTAGTTAAGCCCCTCAGTGAGATTTTCTGAGCATGGCTTTTAAGGTCTATAATGGCTGAGGAAGTAACAAAAAAGGCAAATAAGGCCCAAAAGAAGTCAGGAAATACCAACTTCTGGCTCCAGCACCCAAAAGGGCTTCATAGGAATATATCAGGGCCCTGCTCCAGAGTGAAAGAAAGGTCATTGAACTGAAGCCTGCCAGGCTTCCTGGCCCCATCAAGGGACACATCACTGCTGTGGAAAGAGGGACACGAGAAGGTAAGCTGCCCCCTTGCTCCATGGAGGGAGAGTTCAGTCTCTTCTAGCCCTGCTCCAGCTACCTGTGACCTGACCTTGCCCAGCATGCTGGGAATTGCCACTGAAGGCCCAAGGACATTATTCAGGAGCCTAAGGTATTTCTTACAAGTAGCAGATAAACTAATCTCATTTCTTGTAAACATAAGGGCCATCTATTATGCCTTGCCTGAATATTTAAGTTTTATTTATCCCTCGAAGATCTGTACTGTGGGTATTGATAGTTTGATTTTGTTATTTATTTAATGCATAATATCTCCTTTATTCCTCTTGTCTCAATGCCCCATGCCTATTTTAGGCTGGGACCTGCTGCTAATTCTAGCTAGAAGCAGTAGTCACTAGGACTTAAACTCTAACTGCAAAGTGTAGAAATGTAACCACCCTTTCCCTAAGTGCTTACAGGATTTACAGGTTACTCAGCAAACTGTTCAAAGACTGTCCAAGAGGCGCTTCCAGCAGTACATCACCCAAAGACTGTCTTTCACATGGACAGGTCCACACACTGTGATCCTGACAACTCCTACTGCTGCTAAGGGCAGCTCTTACCTTCACCCTGACCATCTGGAGCTCAGAAACGGAGAAAGAAAACCGACCCCTTGACCTTCTATTCTCTATTTACCTCTCAGCCTGCCTTACCCTATCAGGGGTATTCTACTCATATGGGACCAACACCTATATGTGTCTCCTTACTAATTGGACAGAAACCTATACCCTAATCTATCTCCCCCAAATATTAACCTAATCTCACCCCATGAGCCTCTTTCAATTCCTAGTACACTACCCGTCAATCTAAGGACCAAACGAGATATACAGGTAATTCCTCTCCTTGTTGCTTTAGGAATTTCTATAAAAGTAGGTCTAGGGGCAGGGGGACTGGCCACTTCCCTGTCTTATTCCTACTCTTTCTCTCTCTCTCTCTCTCTCTCTGTCTCTTTCTCTCTCTCTGAAGCCTAGCAAATTTTCATACATGGAATCAGTGGTTTCACACAAACTGGGTGTCTTGACTATTGCCTTTCTTTTTTTTTTTTTTTTTTTAATTTTTATTTATTTTTTACAGAGACAGAGAGTGAGTCAGAGAGAGGGATAGACAGGAGCGGAGAGAAATGAGAAGCATCAATCATTAGTTTTTCATTGCGCGTTGCAACACCTTAGTTGTTCATTGATTGCTTTCTCATATGTGCCTTGACCACGGGCCTTCAGCAGACCGAGTAGCCCCTTGCTGGAGCCAGCGACCTTGGGTTCAAGCTGGTGGGCTTTTCCTCAAACCAGATGAGCCCGCACTCAAGCTGGAGACCTCAGGGTCTCGAACCCAGGTCCTCTGCATCCCAGTCCGACACTTTATCCACTGCGCCACCGCCTGGTCAGGCTTGACTATTGCCTTTCATTAGTCCACTTACTCTCCTATTTATTTTTCTAACTTTTGGACCCTGTCTCTTATGTTCACTACTTTCTTACAGAGCCACATGCAGACCTTTGCCAATCAGAATATTGGAAAAATCTACCTAACCCTACACACCAACTCTGAAACCTGTAATTGCGAAACAGAAAAATCTGAAACTCTATATCAGCAAACCTCCTAAATGCATCTTTCAATCCCTACAGGTCCCCTATCCCTGAAGAACTAGGAGAATGAACAGCATTCACCTCTTAACATTCTCAGTCTTTTTACCCTTCACATAGTAAGGGGACAAGATCACTGGGTCTTCTTGGCTAAAGAAGAACCTACAAATGGACATGAAATATTTCTTTTAGCTCAAGCTAACTGCTCTCTCCAGGGCTGCCAGGAAAGAATATCTCTAACTTTACCATGGAAGAACTTTCACCATGCCCCCCCCCCCCATATAACCCTCCTTATCTCTGCATTCCTGATCTCCAAATACTTGCCTCCTTCTTTATCAAGTTCCTGCAGGCCTGGATGAGAAAAATCTCTAGGATTACCTACAATCAAATGCTCCTACACTCCTATTCCCCAATACCCCAAGGAGAACTTCACGAGGGAAATATAAAATAGGCAGAGATGACAGCAGGAAGAAGCCACCCCTCAGCCAGAGAAGTTCCCTCCTGAATGTTCTCCAAACCCCCTTCCTTTTAAACCATACATATTCAGTCCTTCTAAAAACTTACACCAATGGGTTCCCTGTCTTTAAAAATCTCCATATGTCCTCCCATTCGAGAGGAACCAGACCAGCACATCTCATGAGGCTCATCCAGGAGACCATGTACCACCATGTCACTCTGTCCACTCAGCACTCACAGCAAGCAATTCCCAATTATTACCTCACAAAATTTTTTTACTTCCTCACTCAGGTTTTTGAAGACATTGCCTGGTTCAGACCTTACAGCATGGAAATTGATGACCTCCTTAACTGGATGAGAGACTTGGCTTGGCAAGCTTCCCTTCTTGAGTTCTCTCCAGAAGAAGCAATAATTTTCCAATTTTTTCTCCTCTTTCTCCTCATCACCCCTCACCATATGTGAAAAAATTAATAACTGCCTTTCTTTTATATGTAACCACAGAGTTGAGAAATGATAGATATGTGTAAAGCCAGTAGCCAGGGCTACCATCACAGCCGCCCGGCCCATGCAGGTTCGCATTGGATTCGGACAGACAGTAAAGAAACAACGGAGACAAAAGCTGGTGGGCCATCATATTTAATCCTAGTTTGTACCCGGCAGGCAAGTAAAAACACACACTGGGCTCCAAAACCCACTCACATTCAGTGCTCACAAAGCTACTGACTTATCCGAGTTTCCTAGAATCAAAGGTTTCTAGCTCACCAGACTTTATTCACTTCTGTTCCCCATCTCCTTCCTTCTCCCTGCACAAACTCTGCACAAACTGGCTTCTCACTCAACACTCCGCCATCTTGGCTGCTTCTCCTGGCCTCCTCCACGTGGCCTCTCTCTGCTCTCCTCTCTCCTCTAATGATAATCTCAGGAACCAAGAGAGCAAGCTCCTGTTCTGCCCCCATTTTATAGTGTAAAAATCAAACCTTTAATCCAATATACAAAATAAGGAAGTCTCTGATACAAAGTCACTTCTCTGAGGCATGATGGGATTGTACCACCCCACATCAAACAGGGTGGGAAAGGCTTAGTCCTAAAACCAAGCCCCAGGCTACAAGGACCCTGCCTGCCCACAGCCTCCCCCCAACACACATTAATATCACCTGGGCGACAGACTTCCATGTGGGCAGTGCCATCTTTAACAAAGTGAACATAATATATTTTATCTGCCCAACACCCCCTAAGGAGGAGCATTCCAGACATACCAGAACTTTTGCCTCAGTATCCCCTCTGGCTCTCCCAAACACTATATAATTCACCCCTAGTCTGTAACTGGTGCTCTTCTCTCTGGGACAAATGCCCGGCAGGGTTCCTTTCTTCCTTTCAATAGAGCCTGTTGGAGAGGCTGTGGAAGAAAAAGGAACCCTCTTACACTGTTGGTGGGAATGTAAAGTAGTACAACCATTATGGAAGAAAGTATGGTGGTTCCTCAAAAAACTGAAAATAGAACTACCTTATGACCCAGCAATCCCTCTACTGGGTATATACCCCAAAAACTCAGAAACATTGATACGTAAAGACACATGCAGCCCCATGTTTATTGCAGCATTGTTCACAGTGGCCAGGACATGGAAACAACCAAAAAGCCCGTCAATAGATGACTGGATAAAGAAGATGTGGCACATATACACTATGGAATACTACTCAGCCATAAGAAATGATGACATCAGATCATTTACAGCAAAATGGTGGGATTTTGATAACATTAAAGGAAGTGAAATAAGTAAATCAGAAAAAAACAGGAACTGCATTATTCCATAAGTAGGTGGGATATAAAAGTGAGACTAAGAGACATTGATAAGAGTGTGGTGGTTACGGGGGGAGGGGGGAGAGGGAGAGGGAAAAGGGGAGGGGGAGGGGCACAAAGAAAACTAGATAGAAGGTGACAGAGGACAATCTGACTTTGGGTGATGGGTATGCAACATAATTGAACGACAAGATAACCTGGACATGTTATCTTTGAATATATGTATCTTGATTTAATGATGTTGCCCCATTAAAAAAATAAAATTATATATAAAAAAAAGCCTGTTACTCTTGTCTTTCGGACTCCCATGGATTCCAACATTTATAATGTAATGATTTGTACAACCCATAATCTTATTACACTCCTCCAAATTACACTGTGAAAAAAAGAGTATATACATCTACTGCTCAGAAATGTTAAGAAGTTTGCTCAGTGTCTGGAAGTTAGTAGTGAGATATTGGAATGCAAAAATAAATTTAGCCCCAAGTCAAGGATTTTTTCATTCATATTGTAGGGCCTGCGGCCAGTTCCACCACTGTGGCCATTCACATGCAAGTTATCATTGAATTTGGGCAGACAGTAAAGAAACAGCAGAGTCACAGGATGGTGGGCCATTCTGTTTATTGGTGTCTCACCAAGACAGGCAAGCCACAAGAGAAGACAAGGGAAAAGCAGAAAGCCTGCTCTCCCCATGGAGGGTGAGGGATCAGGGAAGAGAGAAAAAGAAACCCTCCTGTGGTGGGGCAGAATCTCCCTTCTGTAAATGTTAGCAAGACAATGACTCTTCCCAAGCAGAAAGATAATTGACCTTTTACCTGGCAGTGGCCATTTTTAACAATAAAAGTGAGAAAAATCAAATAACACAAATTTTACAAATTTATTTGCCCAACACATACCTTAGTTGCCCATTCTTTTCTTCTAGTTTTCTTCCTTTAACTTTCATTTCCCTTGGTAAGTACTAGCCTCTTTTTTGGTACAAATCAAGCTTAGCTGCCTCCTGGAGCCTTTATAAACTAATCCAGATTTCTATCATCACTTCTAGGAACCTCCACAGTCTAATTTACATCTGACATTAGGCACTTAACATTGCCTTCTTGCATTATAATGTGTATATTTTTATGTAAATGTTCTAAATCCCCAAGAAAATGATTTAGTTGCAACCTCTACTGTTCCTTTATAACTTCTCTTATATCAAAGTATATCTCAGGTTGAAAAAGTCCAGTACCAGTTGTCTGAGAGGAAATGAACATTATCTCCCAGAACATGTCTTTTGTGTCTGTTTTCTTCTTCAACTGGGCTCTCACCTAATAACACCAAGAGTATTTCTTACCACCTGAGAAGTCCTGCACTATTTCCTCAAAGACCTTGCCAGCTAACACCTTAGAATTCAATGTGGTTCTAAATAATCAGATATATATATATATCCAACTTTGTGTATATTTTTTATCTGCCCAACAATATATATATATATATTGTTTACCCAACTTTGTAAAATCCTAGCATACTCCTCAATTGCCCATATAGGATGAATAACTTCCATCCTAACATACAACTCAACCATAACACTGCTAAACCTTCTTCTATATATCCTGATAACAACTACAACATTTATACTATTATAATAGCCTCAGCAATAACAACCTTATCCCTCTCCCACATATGAAATAAAATACCTCTAATCACTACTAGCACCCTAACCATCATACCCTCACTAGGAGGACTACCCCCTCTAGCCGGCTTCTTACCCAAATGAATAATCATCCAAGAACTAACTAAAAACAACAACAACACTCTGGCTACACTAATAGCTGTCACTGCCCTACTCAACCTTTTCTTTTACATACGACTAACATACGCCACGTCCCTGACAATATTTCCTACCATGAATAACATAAAAATCAAATGACAATTTAGTAATAAAAAACAAATAAAATGCCTGCCAACACTAATTACTTTATCAACAATCACCTTCCCACTTGCCTCAGCAATAACTCTACTCAACAAGAAGTTTAGGTTAACTAGACCAAGAGCCTTCAAAGCTCTAAGTAAATAGAGTATATATATATATTTAACTTCTGTGCTTTACCCTAAGGACTGTAAGACTCTCTTACATCAGCTGAATGCAAATCAACTACTTTAATTAAGCTAAGCCCTTACTAGATTGATGGGCTTCCAACCCACGAAATTTTAGTTAACAGCTAAATACCCTAAACAACTGGCTTCAATCTACTTCTGCCATGTAGGAAAAAAAAGGCGGGAGAAGCCCCGGCAGGATTGAAGCTGTGTCTTTGAATTTGCAATTCAATGTGTAATACACCACAGGGCTTGGTAAAAAGAGGACTTGCACCCCTGTCTTTAGATTTACAGTCTAATACTTACTCAGCCATTTTACTCATGTTCGTAACTCGTTGACTCTACTCAACAAATCACAAAGATATCGGTACGCTTTACCTTCTATTCAGTGCTTGAGCAGGAATAGTAGGCACAGCCCTAAGCCTCCTAATCCACGCAGAACTTGGTCAACCAGGAGCCTTACTAGGTGACGACCAAATCTATAATGTAGTAGTTACCGCTCATGCATTTGTAATAATTTTCTTTATACTAATGCCTATTATAATTGGTGATTTCGGAAACTGACTTGTACCCCTAATAATTGGTACCCCAGACATAGCATTTCCCCATATAAATAACAAGCTTCTGGCTACTACCCCCCTCAACTTCTGTACGAAGTTGGGTAAACAATATATATATATTTTTTGGGCAGATAAAAAATATTATGCTCACTTTGTTAAAGATGACGCTGCCCATGTGGAAGCCCGTTGCCCAGGTGATTGCTTGGGATGGGCTTAATTGTATTAATGTGTGTTGGAGGAAGGTTTTCCCGCCAAAAGGTTTTAAAAGGAAGAGAGATCACATTGTTACAGGAGAAGAGTGATTGCATTCTAGGAGGAGGGCAGAGAGTAGGGAGGAGAGCAGAGTAAGGCCACGTGGAGGCCAAGAGAGGCAGCCAAGATGGTGGAGTGCTAAAGGAGAAGCCAGTTTGTGCAGAGAGAAGGAGATGGGGAACAAAGGTGAATAAGTCTGGTGAGCTAGAAACCTTTGATTCTAGGAAACTCGGATAAGTCAGTAGCTTTGTGAGCACTGAATGAATGGGTTTTGGAGCCCAGTGTGTGTTTTTACTTGCCCACCAGGTGCAAGCTAGGATTAAAGATGATGGCCCACCAGTTCTTGGCTCCATTGTTTCAATACTGTCTGTCTGAATCCTATGGGAACCTGCATGTGAATGGCCACGATGGTGGCTTCTGGCTTTACATATATATATTCCAGGTTTACAACACATTTCATATTTATTAACTCATTTGATTATGTCACTTATCCAAAATACTTAGAAACACACAGAGAGACTCAGAAGCTCTGGCCAGCACTGCGTTCTCAAGCCAAGATTGGACATAGAAAGCAGAGTGATGATTTGGAGATGACACCACAGTATCACCTTCTAATATACTATATAATTAATTTTAGTTATTATATTTGTTTTTAATTGCTTGTCACTCCTACTAGAATATACACTGCTCAGAATCAGGTCTATTTACCTTTTGTTCCCCGATGTGCCCTAGTCTCTATGAGAAAGTCTGGCACATAGCTGGTGCTCAGCACATATTTGTTGAGTGAATGGATGAGAAATACAAACAAGCATCCTAAGGTTCAGCAGGTTTAGCAACTACCAAGATAGTCTATAGCATCACATCCAAATAGAGTATGAGACAGAAAGGTGAAGCTAGGAGGAATTTTGTGAGATCTTGAAACTGAGAGGCAGAGAGCAGTTTGTGGGGCCCCTCTCACATGGTTGGAAAGGATTAGGTCCATTAAGCTAATTAGGAAAATAGCAGCCATTTTATATACATAGAAAAAACATTCTTGTTCTCTTTTCTAGATAAGAAAAGAGAATTGGAAGAACCATACTCCCCAGGTTACAAAGCAAGCAAATTGCAGAGCTAAATTAAAAAACCAGGATTTAGGCAACATTAAGCTCTTTAGAAGAACACTCAATAGAGCCAGTTGCACTTGTGTTATAATCCTGGCTCCACCACTCAAAGATTGCATGACCTAAAGCCAGTTACATATTCACTCTAAGCTTCAGTTTCTCAGTTGTTAAATGAGAATAAAAGTGACACATATCTCCTAGATTCACATGGAAAAGTGAGAGAATTCATGCAAAACACTTAGTTCAGTGCCTAGCACTTGGTAAATAACCAATATACATTTCTATTATAATAATCATCATTGGTATTTTAATCATCAAACAAGTAATTATCGAAGACCCACTGTAAAGGATGTTAAGGATGCAATATCAATAATATGTGATTTTCAGCTTTCAAGTACCTCACAGTCCAGACATCAGATAAATTAAGAACGTAATATGAATGGCAGGGATAAGCCCAATGTTGGGCAGATAAAATATATTATGCTCACTTTTTTAAAGATGGCACTGCCCACATGGAAGCTCGTTGCCCAGGTGATATTAATGTGCTTTGGGCAGGCAGGATCCTTGTAGCCTGGGGCTTGGTTTTAGGTCTAAGCTTTTCCCACCCTTTTTGATGTGGGGTGATACAATCCCATCATGCCTCAGATAAGTGACTTTGTATTAGAGACTTCCCTATTTTGTATATTGGATTAAAGGTTTTGATTTCTGCACTATAAAGTGGGGCAGACCGGGAGCTTGTTCTCTCTTGGTTCCTGAGATTATCATTAGAGCAGAGAGCAGAGAAAGGCCACGTGGAGGAGAGGAGAGGCAGCCAAGATGGCGAAGTGCTAAAGGAGAAGCCAGTTAGTGCAGAGTTTGTGCAGAGAGAAGGAAGGAGATGGGGAACAAAGGAAAACGAGGCTGGTGAGGTAGACACCTTTGATTCTAGGAAACTTGGATAAGTCAGTAGCTTTGTGAGTACTGAATGAGTGGGTTTTGGAGCCCAGTGCGTGTTTTTACTTGCCCTCCGGGTGCAAGCTAGAATTAAAGATG
The DNA here is from genome assembly GCF_036850765.1 of Saccopteryx bilineata. Taxonomy (NCBI): domain Eukaryota; kingdom Metazoa; phylum Chordata; class Mammalia; order Chiroptera; family Emballonuridae; genus Saccopteryx; species Saccopteryx bilineata. Next base: position 204,528,495 of record NC_089494.1, read on the forward strand.
ATGGCCCACCAGTTCATGGCTCCATTGTTTCATTACCGTCATTCTGAATCCAATGTGAACCTGCATGGGCCGAGTGGCTGTGATGGTGGCCATGGATACTGGCTTTACACCCAAGAAGCAGCACAGGGAAAAGATTATTACACCCTGAGGGGTTCAGAATACTTCCTGGCAGAGATAACCCTGAAGAAACATCCTATCAGATTATTTAGGAAGTTTCTAATCAAACGAATATGAACTGAGCATTGTCATCAAAGAGAACTGTATGAACAAAGTTATATGTGAATGACAATAATAAGCAGGTTTACAACCAATTTTCAAGGAAAGAAAGTGAGAGATGTGATTGAAGAAGTAAAAACTAGGCCTTGAATGACACGTTCTGACATTTGAACCTTCTTTTGGCAATGTGTCTAAGAAATAACACAGCATGATCAGATGTTCATTGTCTAGATCACTGGCAACTGAGTGGAAGACAAATTTGGAGGGGACAGAAATGAAAATAGGGGTTTCAACTGGAGGGTTACTATAAGAGCGCAAGTGAGAGACAAGGGATGAAAATAAGGCAATGGAGAGAAGAGAGGCAAGGTGGAAGGAAAAAAAATTTGCATTCCTACAACTGGTTAATCAAATGGGTTTTAAGTTGAGGTTGGTAGGTGAGGGGGTCATGGAGAGGGAGTGCAAGCAATGGAAAGAAAAGAATGGGGAGCTTCTACTGGCCAAATTCTTTCTAGAGACATTTGCAAATAAATCACTCTAGGACACCAGGTGAGGCATTATTTTCAGCTGTTTTTATGGCGTCATATGCCTGTCCCTTTCTTCATGTGCTTTGGGCAGGCAGGATCCTTGTAGCCTGGGGCTTGGTTTCTTCATGGTGGTGCAGATGTTTTTGAGGACTTACTGGTCTCCATTGACTTTACTATCTTTTCTAGTCAATCTTTGCATATTAAATGTGTTCTCCTTATGAGCAAAAACAAGTTCAAAAGAGCAAGATTTTTCAAGTAGTATCCAGAAAATTAAAAGCCATTTTTGCTTTAATTAATTACCACAGTATAAAATGAATTAGACGCTCTAGCTCTCAGTTTTTGCTGCAGCATGCCTCCCCTTCATGCAAGTAATTGAACAAGACATGTAATGATTTTTAGCAACAGAAAAAAGAATTAAAATATACTAGTTCTTTTAAAATATGAAATGCATTATCAAGGTGATTAAGCCATGGTTTGATTAAGCCCCCCCCCTCCACTCCATACTGTAAGGTTCTGAAACATAGTTAAAGTAACAAGCATTTGTTAGTATCCACCAGAATGCCAGGATCCCCGTAAATTTTGCATGTCAATTATAGCATATCCCTTGAAGTTCTAACTCACCGAACTCTGAGGATCTTCTCATTTTTATTGAAACTCTTTCATTTCTCCTTTCCATTACTTTTAAACATCTCAATTTTATAACTTTTATCCATAGCAAAACCAGAACCCTACTCTATATTCATAATTTTGGATTTGATTGCTTATTTGTATTTCAAAATAATTCACTATCTTCAGACAAACAAAAACTCTAACTTCTAAATCAACAGAATGTGAATAAAAATTAATGTTACTTTGCAAGGTCTATGTCCTTTTCATATTCATTTTCCTAGTATATATATGACAGAAAAGATGAGCTAATTATACAGTCATTGAATGAATAAGTGAAAATTTGTCTCACCCTGAGACAAAGTCTCTATCTGGTAGATTATATTCCTAAAATGGTACTCAATTTGTAGGGGGAAAAAATGCTTCAATTTTCCCCTTTCTTGTGACAATATTCATTTAAATTCTTCATCACCTAGTCTGGTGAAAAACATTTGTCTTCCTTAGAAATCTCCATCATGAAACTATATACTGTGAAAGTTGTATTCAGAGACAGAACTTGATCATTATTTTTTTTTAATGGTGAGGTATATAGATAGTACAATATTTCAACTTGGCAATTTATCTGTATTGTATAACTAAATGACCATAAGAAAGAAGAAATCTATGGGAATATCTGTGAGGAAAGAATATTAGAATATAATTACTTAACAGATCTAGCAACAAAATTTTAAAATATTTCTGAATACACTGAAGGTAGCTATTTATAGATTCATATTTCTTTCAAGCCATCAATACTAGGACCTGCAGTAGGATCAAGGATCCATCATAGGTTCTAGTTTTCGTTTTTTCTTTTTTTAATTGAATCCATTGACACTGGACAACAAAACCATATAGGTTTCAGGCATAGAATTCTACAACACACCATCTGTATACTGCACTGTGTATTCACCACCCAAAGTCAAGTCTCCTTTTATCACCATTTATCCTCCTCTTTCCATCCTTAGAAAACTAGCACATAGTACTCTCTCTGTAAAGCAAAGCAAAGGAAAATTATACTAAATTTCTATGATGTATTTGGCTATAGGTTATTACTTTAATAATTATTTATAGATTATTACTTTATTACACTAAGTTACAAACCCTACAAGAGTGGCCACCTTGAATGTGTTCTTTAGAGCTATATTTGGAGCCTAGTAGTGCCAGACATGTAGTAGATATTCAATAACAACAACAATAACTATAAGTGGCTCAGTCCTTATTATTCACTATGCTCTGTTTTTTTGTTTGTTTGATTTTGGGGTTTTTTTGTTTGTTTGTTTGTTGGTTTTTTGTGTTGTTTTTTTTTTTGCATTTTCCAGAAGTTAGAAGCAGGGACGAGGTCAGACAGACTCCGGCATGTGCCCAACTGGGATCCACCCAGCATTCCCACCAGGGGGCGATGCTCTGCCCATCTGGGACGTTTCTCTGTCATGGTCAGAGCCATTCTAGCGCCTGAGGCAGAGGCCATGGAGCCATCCTCAGCGTCCGGAAAAACTTTGCTCCAATGGAGCCTTGACTGCGGGAGGTGAAGAGAGAGATAGAGAGGAAGGAAAGGGGGAAGCGTGGAGAAGCAGATGGGCGCTTCTGCTGTGTGCCCTGGCCGGGAATCGAATCCGGGACTTCCGCACGCCGGGCGGATGCTCTACCGCTTACCATGCTCTGTTTTTATAGTTTACATATACTAATTTATTGGATTCTCACAGCCATGCTATCGAGTAGGTATTATATCCATTTTATAGAAGAGGAAACTGAAACTAAAAGAGGTTAAGCAACTTGCCCAAAATCATACAGGTAGCAGGGCTGGGATGTAAATTTGGGCAGTCCAACTTCTGGCAGTCCATAGTAGCCCATGCTTAATCACTATGCCAGGTGTGGGACAAATCAACATCATTTCTTTTAGGAAGTGGTTAACATTTTATATTGAGATAGCTCTGAGATTAATGCAAATGTATCCTTTCCATAGCCAGAGTGCTTGCCTTCTGTTGCACAGATAAAGTGGTAAATTTCCCATCTTGCTTTGTAAATCCCAGGTAAATGGCTCTTTCCCTTGCACTTCACCTCTTGTTCTTCACAGCTCAGTACTAATCATTAGCCCATAATGCAGTGTAGAATTGCCAACACCATCCCGATGATGTAGTTATTTCCAATTGGCACTTGGGAGCAGTGCGGATAGGAGGCATTACTCATAGCCAAGAGTACAGATGTTTCTAATTGCTTTCCATTACCAAGAATAACAGCTGTTTACATCTATCAGCAAATAATTCACAAGAGCTCCAGACTATTAAGATAACACACCCCACCTGGTCACTATCACAAGTTGTCAAGGCCAAGATAGAAGCTGCCAGAATCCCCATTCTGCATCTCTGTTCATCAACTGACAGCATGTGTCACCTTCAGATATCCTTATGTTACCCCACAAGCTCTGGCTTCTTGGTGGCCTGACACATCAAATGAACATATGGATTCTTCATGGCTTTGCAGTAAATGTTTTATGGCTATCTTGCAGCCAAGGGGAGCTGACATGGAGGAGCAGGGGACTTACAAATAGCCTGATGAAAGAATTTCTGCAGTTTTTTTCATTGGAGAGAAAGAAGCGTTCTACTTAGAGGAGCTTTGCAGCTGCAATGTACTTAACTTCCTTTAATACACCAAAAAATTGCACTGGGTGATAGATTATGCGGTTCAATAGCATCCCAAGGCCCTGGTCACATACTTGGCTATATCCCCCAAATGGACAGACAATATTAACAATTCAGTGCACTTTATGACAGAGTTTTATTGGCCGCAAAAGAATACAAATATTGCAACACATCATAGATATTTGGAGTTAAAAAGATCAACAGTATCTCCTTGCCAATGCAACATTGATCCCGACTGCATATTTTTTTCCAGCCTAGCTTAAAGTGACCTGGGCAAACCTCTCTCTACTTTTATTTTTTTCTTATGGAGAAAAAAAATAGTAGAAAAAACGAATACAATTTTCTGTGTTACAGCTTTCTCTGTATGTATGTCTTAAATTGACTTTCCATGCATTCAAACATATTATTTAAGTCTGTGGATTTTTTTAATTTATAAAAATAATAAAATATCATCTATTTAAACCTTAATGAGTATCAACAAAACTATGTAAGTTGAAATTTTTCTTTATGGTTTGTGGTAGTTTGTCTGCAAAGTGCCCACTATCAGTTCCTCTCTTCCTTGTACTTATATGTCATCCCCTGATCAAAAGGCAGAATGTCCTTCTCTGACTGGTTTATTTAACTTAGCATAATAATCTCCAGGTCCATTCATGCTATATTGCAAAAGGTAATATTTCCTTCTTATTTATGGCTGAGTAGTATTCCATATAATCTCACTTATCTGTGGAATCTAATGAACAAAATAAACTCACAAATGAAATAGAAATAGACTCACAGATGCATAAACCAGACTGACAACTATCAGAAGAGAACGGGTTTGGAGGCTGAGTGAAAAAGGAGAAGGGATTAAGCAAAGAAAAAACTCATAGGCGCACACAACAATACAGACGGAAGGTTGAAGAGGATAAAAGGGGAATAAATGTTGGTGGAAGAAGACTTGACTTGGGGTGGTGAACACACAGTACAATATATAGATGATATATTGTAGAATTATATACCTTATATCTATATGATTTTATTAACCAATGTCACTCCAATAAATCCAATTAAAAATAAATAAATAAATAAATAAGGCAGAATGTATGGAGTCTTTTGATCTGGGCTGGCCTCTGGATGCTCTGACCAATAGAATATCCCAGAGTGATACTTTCCCATTCCTGAACCCAATTCTTAAGAGGACAAGAAGTGTCTGTTTCTCTTAGCTTGAAACTCTTGCTCTGAGGAAAGCCAAGTATTATGTATGAACCTTTACTACCTTGAGACCTCTATGAAGTAAGGAAGCCCAAGGTAGCCATGTGGAGGGACTGTACAGAGAAAACATGATAATAGTTTTCCTCCCGCTGTTCTAGCTATCCTGCCCAGGTTCCTGAGGCTCATGTGAGAGAATGAGCTATACTGGTCAGTCCAGGATCCTAACCATCCCAAGTGTTTCTAACGGTTCAAGTCATCCTAGCTGAGGTTCTAAATATCATGGAATGGAGGCAGACTGTCCTTGAATTGCTGGCAAACAGAATTGTGAACCTAATGAAAATTTTAATGTATGTAGCAATTGGTAACTGGAACTCAGCCTCCTCCTCCATCTTCTGGGAATCTGTTATCTGCTGCTTTTTAGCATCACTCCACAAGACTTCTATAAGAGAAAAACCCTAATTCATACAATAAATATTATTGTAGTTTCTAATCAAAAGAGAGAGCAAGAAGAAGAAAGGTAAGTTCTCAAAATGCATCTTACTCCTCTTTTCTCTAGTCCATGTCTCTCACACTATTGTCAATGAGTTTACCACTTTGCCCATAGAATGAATTATTATACAGTTAGATTTATGCTACTGCACAGGATATCAATTTAAGTCACCATTCTTAGTTTTTCTGGCCTAAGTATAAATAAACCCAACAGTCTGGTTTGAATTAGAATAAAATCCTCATGACCTTCTGGAAAATTTGGTTATTTTAATAAAACTCCAACAAATTGGGGAAACTGCACAAATTCTCTTTTTACAACATCAACTATAAATCTGTAGATGCTATTTAGCAGGGGAAAGTACTAGTTTTGAAATCTTAAGAAGTGCTTATACAACTTACAAAGATGTTGCTCTACAATATAGTCGTATTTGTATACACAGCATATATTATATGTGTGTGTATACACCAAATATATATGTACATTTTAATGAGAAAAAGTTATAATATACATTAACAATTGTATGCCACTCTGTCAGTCACTGTACATATGCTTAATGGTCATGAAAAGAGCACTACATCGTAACACAGATACTCTGCATTCTAGCTCAACATTTCAGCCTCCTTACCAGGCACCCTACCTAATTAGCAGACTGGCCTGACACTGTGAGGCTCTTTCATTCCTAACATTTATTATTCTAATATAGTCATACTGTATTTTCTTACCTTACTTATTGTTTACATATGAACCAAATGGAGTACATTCAGCCTAATTCCTATTCTACATTTTAGGAAGAAATTTAACATTTCAAAATTACTTGAATAAAAATTTTCTTACATTAATCCAATTTTATAACATAATTAAGAAACAGCTACTTTCCTCTTAACAATAACTTTACAATGTTAACATATCAATATTAACTTACTCTCTTAAGTTGAAAAGAAATATTTCCTCTAATTAAATTCAATTATTTATCAATGGCATTTTTTCTCAAACTATCAAGAAATCACATCACTTAATGTGCATAAGGAAACAAATATTTTTTTAATGGAAATAATTTTTTTTTTTTGTATTTTTCCAAAGCCAGAAACAGGGAGGCAGTCAGACAGACACCCGCATGCACCCGACTGGGGTCCACCCCATATGCCCACCAGGGGGCGATGCTCTGCCCATCCAGGGCGTTGCTCTGTTGCGACCAGAGCCATTCTAGCGCCTGAGGCAGAGGCCACAGAGCCATCCTCAGCGCCCAGGCAAACTTTGCTCCAATGGAGCCTTGGCTGCGGGAGGAGAAGAGAGAGACAGAGAGGAAGGAGAGGGGGAGGGGTGGAAAAGCAGATGAACACTTCTCCTGTGTGCCCTGGCTGGGAATCGAACCCGGGACTCCTGCACTCCAGGCCGACACTCTACCACTGAGCCAACTGGCCAGGGCCAGGAAACAAATTTTTTTTTTGCTCTTTTTACAAAAAGAAAAAATGCATTTCTATTCATGAATATAGCTCAATTTAGAGGAATAAAAAATTCCTTATGTGATTATTTGATACTACACTGAACGATCTTCAAGTAAAGAGGTCCAAAATATACAATCATTTCAGTTTTTGTTTTGATACTGCAAAGTGATCCCAATTACTTGAACTCCAGTAAAACACAGAGTCTTCACTCACCATCAACCTAATCTTAAGAGTAAAATGAAGAATTCTTCTCAAGGATAACTTTGGACCCGGTTATAAAGCAGGGAGCAGTCAGCCTCCTCGATATTCATCATTCACTTTCTCATAACTTTCCCTCAACCTTTCATTCACACTAAAATGATCTGTAAAAGATTTGATGGGATCATTTTTAATTTCTGACATGAATTTTGTAAGTGTAGACTTTGTAAATGCCTGAAATGAAACTATGTAAGTTATTGTTTATTCTATTTATATATGAGACCAAACTTGGGTTTGTTATTACAGATTTTTTTAAACATTTTATTTTGAAATAATTATTGGCTTTGGGGACGTCTCAAAACCATTACAAAGAGTCCCTTGAATCTTTTAACAGCTTTACCAATGCTCCACATTTAAATTTCCCTTTTCCATTGTCCATATTAAAACACAAGAAGATAAGTACATGCTTAATAAACATGACGTTGCTCTCACATTTGTCTTCAAGGGCTGCAGGAAGACAGCTAATTATTAATTAGAATGCAAGTAGAATGATGGTAATGTAGTGCTGGTGAGCATACTTGTTTCCAGGCTGGCATGATATGGCATGCAAGTTGGCATGCAGCGTTCTATGAGCATATGGCAGGCAGAAGCCGCTGCTTCCTTCTAGGAAACAGCGACAGAAACGTCACCTCCCACAGTATTGAAGACACCCCCCTCCCAAACCCCTCAGAGCTGCTGAGGGTGCATGCCCATGCTGTTCTCACTCATCGGGATGGAAAAGGAACCCTTCATGTGGTTTCATGTCAGCAACCACAGGGCCCACGAGTTTGCTTCCCCTGGAGGAGGACCGAAACAAAGGTCCTCCCTGAGGCTGTGGCGTCCCAACACACAGTCTCAGGCTTCCTGTTTGTAGTTAGAAGATTTTCTCAAAAAACAAACAAACAAACAAACAAAAAAAACCCAAAACAAAAAACTTCTACCTGGGAAGACATCAGTCGTTCAAATAGTTCAGCCCTTTACCTCCAAACCAGTATGTGCTTACAGATAGAAGGATCTGTAAGGATATAGCTCTCCTCTTCACAGGTGAAAAAACAAAAATATTCTGTGACATGTCCAAAGGTTCAGAGCCGTGGTGAATATTGAAAGATTTCGGCATTTCTAGAATTCCACTGCAAAACTGGTTCATCCTTCATTATTAGTTTTCCCACATGTAATAATCTTCCCTCTCTGAAAAGTCATCCAACTTTTACCTAAATCTCCACTGAAATTTATTTTCTTCATTCTGTTCTCCATGGCAATAAAGCACACTTAGTAGATAATAAACTTGCATCATTTTGAAGCCTATTATTTAGTTTCTCTCAGCTTTCCCTTAGTCAAAAAAAAAAATATATATATATACACACACACACACACACACACATATATCAATGCAGTTGCTTCAGGAAGAACATTGTGACATTGATCTCTGCTTTTGACAACTTATAGCTACTCAAAGCATTCTTATTTGCTTAAATATAAAGGGTTGATAATATGTGACTGGATTATCCCATTCTGGAAATTCTACCATATAAGTATGCTAACAAACATGCTTTTGTCTTCCAACGTATTTTTTATTTAAACAGTTTTAAATTCACAGTTTGGGTTGAATCTGTTATTCTTAAAGGCTTTACTGATTAAACATAATAATTCATTGAAGGAGTGAAGTCCTAATTACCCTCAATAAATGAACGCTTTCCTTCCTTTTGTCCATGCTTTTTGGTCCCAAATGAAGTGACGACTTAAAGCTACTAGAGAACTGGAAGGGAGGGGTCTTCTGTGAACGTATTGCATCCTGAAATAGACACTCTTGGCACTAGTTAGGCGAAGAGTTCCCCAGTTGCCTTCAACTGAAAGAAGACATTTGGTAAAGTCCTTTCCCTGCACAAAAAGGTCCTTGAGTGTTGGGAGTGTAAAACTCTCAGTTTCTAAAAGAATGGCTCCTGGAGGAACCAGCACACCAAACTGCAAGAAAGCACAGGACCTCAGGGGCCCAAACTAGGGGTGCCATCCTGCTGAGCTGTGGAAACCTGAACAATCCCTACGACTGAGAAGCTTGGTTTCTTTTCTCTCTCTTCAGGCAATCTTGTGACTATGTGTTTTTTATTGCTACGGCTGTTGTCACTCTTGAATGTTTCTATGTGCTTTGGTGTTTTTCCAGGGGGAACAGAGCCCCCATCAGGATGTGTGCCAGGCAGAACAGAGTGTCATTAGACAGGGAACTGTGGCCGCTGTGAGCAAGCTGCCTCCATGGCGGGGGATTGATCTCTACAAGTGCTGATCATAATGGACCCCTTCACTAAATGACTTTGGATGAACAAGGCTTTGGCAGAGGCCCTGCACTCTGTGATAAAATCTAATGCCCATGTAATGGACGCTCAGGAGAAGTGGGGACGTGAGGCCAGGTGGGTGGGAGAGAGTCCTGTCTAAAAGGCCTGGACTGCACTAGAGAGAGGAGCAGAGGAAAGTGAGCCTGCAACCACATCTGCCCAACAGGCAAAAGGTCGAAGCAGGGACCCGACAAATTTAAAGGAATAAAGATCATTTTTATAAGGATTTCAATCCTAATAATTCTATAGGGAAAAAAAAAACAATTAACAAATCAACATACACAATATTTTAATAGATGGGTGAAAATGCTTCAAAGAGAAAGAAAGCTAACCATGCAGTTAGGGGGTCCGAGAGTGCTACAGAGGGGATTGATGTTATTTTGTACAGCTTGGTCTGGAAATATCGCTGACAAGTTAAAATGAGCTGAGATCTGATGAGGCAAGGATGTAAGCCTTGCCTATAACTGGAGGAAGCATCTTAAACAGAAAGAACTGTAATGCAAAGGTCCTGAGGTAGGAGTGCAATGGTTGTCAAGCAGGAAAGAGCTCAGCATTTCAAAGAACAGAGAGATAACCCTATGGGTAAAAGAAAGTAAGTTAGAAGGAGAATCTTACAGGGAGCAGGGGGCCAGATCAGGTGGGATTGGTGGTCCAGCATAATAGTTTGAAGTTTTTTTCTCAGTGAGAGGGGTAACAATGAAGGGGTTTTTTTTGTTTGTTTGGGTTTTTTTTTGTATTTTTCTGAAGCTGGAAAAGGGAGAGACAGTTAGACAGACTCCCGCATGTGCCCGACCGGGATCCACCTGGCACGCCCACCAGGGGGCGATGCTCTGCCCACCAGGGGGCAATGCTCTGCCCCTCCAGGGCGTCGCTCTGTTGTGACCAGAGCCACTCTAGCGCCTGGGGCAGAGTCCAAGGAGCCATCCCCAGCGCCCGGGCCATCTTTGCTCCAATGGAGCCTCGCTGCGGGAGGGGAAGAGAGAGACAGAGAGAAAGGAGAGGGGGAGGGGTGGAGAAGCAGATGGGCGCTTCTCCTGTGTGCCCTGGCCGGGAATCGAACCCGGGACTTCTGCACGCCAGGCCGATGCTCTACCACTGAGCCAACCAGCCAGGGCCACAATGAAGGGTTTTGAGAAGAGAACTACTTAATCTAACTTGGATTTTAAAAGATATCTGTCTTACCGCTGTGTGCAGAGGAACAAGGATGGTAAATAGGAACTAGCATTATATTAGCAGAGTGGAAAAAAATGGTTAAACTATCATTTGAAGGTAAAGCCAACAGGGTTTGCTGGTAAAATGGCTACAGGGTTTAGGAAAAGGAGAGGGATGAAGAGGAGAGGGGTGAAGACGATTCTAGGGTGTTTAGTCAGAGCAGCCGGAAGGATGAGATTGCCGTGTATTGGGCTGTGGAAGACTGGGAGACAAAAAATTGAAGAGAAAATTTTAAGGAGCCTATTTTAGATATTTTATGTTTGAAACATCAATTAGATATTCAAAGAGAGAAGTTAAGTAGGCAATTCAGTCAATAAACATGAAACGCAGAGTGAAGAGAGGCTCTACCAATGGGATCCAGCAATGAGAGGAAGTTGGGGCTGGAGTCTCATCAGACTAGAGATGGTCATCAAAGCCATGGAATGGGATGAAGTGCCCTGGGAAGAGAGCATAGATTATAAAAGGTTCAAGGACTAGTCCTGAAGCAAGCCAGCATTTAGAGATAGGTGAGGTGGTCCATGAAAGGAAACTGAGAAGAAATGACCAGTGAAGTAAGAAAAATAGGAAGAATGCTGCTCCAGCCAAACAGAGAACATGTTTCAAGGAGGACGGATGAATAAAATGTTTCAAATGCTGATGAGAGACTAAGAAACACAAGAAATAAAAGTTAAACATTTGAATGGGCTATGTGAAAGTCATTGGTGTGCTTGACAAATCAGGTATTTTGGGGTGTGGATAAGACCTATTGAAATGGTGCAGAGACAATAGGAGAAAAGTGTGTGAGGCAGTGACAACAGACAATATTTTCACTTGGTTTTGCCATAAAAGGAGCAGAGATATGGAGCAGGAGCAGAAGAAATGATAGGTTAAGGGAAATGATAGGTTAAAGGAAATTTAATGTGGGAGCTCTATGGCTTATGTAATGACAGATTTAAATAAAGTAATTTATGTTCCAAGAGGAGGAATTTTAAGACAGAAGTCCTTAAAGGGAATAGGAACAAATGCAGCATTTCTTAAAGTAAATGGTAATGACAAACCAGGGATTTTTTTTCTTCTAATCTATCAAAGACCAATGCTTTTGTAAAATACAGTTCAAAAAATTATTAGAATAATGAAATAATAAAACACAGGCCTAGATACAGGAACTTTTTTTTAATTATCAATTTTAAAAGATATAAAATGAACTCTGAAAAGCAAGGATGTCTCATCACAATCCCCCTAGTAGTACTAAAGTCTCACTTGAGATTCAGGATCATAAGTTTAAAGTTAGTCCACTTAGTATTGTTGTATATGTTTTTTTAAAACCACATATGCCTTCTTGGATCCAGATGTGGAATAGGATAAGAGTTCTATTTAACCAGGGTCAGAGAGGGAATGACAGAGGGAGAGAAGGCAAGGGAGGAGAAAATACTTTTCTGGTAGCATCTCTCAGATAAATTCATTCTCCTACAATCCTGCTGTCACCACTTGTGGACAAGGCCCCCCGAGGGTGAGTATGACAGAGACACAGAGACTCAACTCCAAGGACCAGGTTCAGTGACGCAGATCCGATTTATCCAGGAAGTAAGCTAGCTTACATACACAGGTTCAGCCTATAGGGTGTTATAGAGTGTTCTTCAAAGCCAACAGCTAAAAGGTCAATGAGCTGCCTGGTTGGCACTGAGTCACTTCCTTATAGCATGCAAGCTCCCTCCTGGGTGTGCCTAGGAGGGTTTCAGGTGCTGGAGTGTTCTCACAGCATTGCATCAGCCACAGCTGTTAGGAATGAAATAATAAAACAGCTCTACCTACACGTCCCCCTTTTCTTTTAATTAGGGCCAGTTGGACTTGATGAATGACAGCTTGCTGTTGTTGTCTCTATGGGCAGGATAATGCCAGGGTCGGGAAAAGCAGCCCAGACTTTGGGGTCTACCTGCATCTAGGAGTTAGCGGTTATTATAGCACACATAAGCAGGAACAGAGTACCAGGACCTGGGGCCATTCTCTGGGCTTGCTTCACTAAAGCCTTCATATCCCTCCAGGTGATAGGGTGTGCACGTTGGCCATGAGGTCTTCTTCTGAAGACTTGCTATTTCCTGGGTTGGGGGGTTCGTTGGAGGGGTCATCTTGGGACACCAGGACTGGCCTTATGTTTTGTCCTGGGATCCAAATTGGCTAAGGGCTGTTTCCTGGAAAGACACAAGCATAACTTCTCCCTTGCATTAGAAGAGGGTGTGGACCCTGCCACTGTGCCGCAGCTGGGTCCTTCCAGTGTACCAATGGCAATGGGGTTCAGGAGTGGCAACTTCCACTTCTTTAGCTGGCAGAGCTGATGGTGAAGTTAGCAATTTGGTTGGTTTCATTTTTGCACACTCATCCGCGAGTGTGTTAAACTCAGAGGCTAAGCCACTTTCCTCTCAGTAGAGGGGGGGGGAATAGGGAAGTAGTGGCTCCTCAGGGAGAGGGGTAGCCTGTAATATTTTTGGAATAGGGGGAGGGTCCTTGGCGGGAGATGGCTAGTAGGGCAGGAGTAAGACTGAGGGGGAAGGTTTGCCCTTTGTGTACTTCCACTGAACGGACGTGCCGGAGAGCTCAGGGTCCAAAAGAGGCACATCCCGAAGTCAAGGGTTGAAACCTGAGAGGATTTCCTAGTAGGTACGAAGATCCTTTTCATTAACTTTAACTCGCCTACTCTACAATAGGGCATGGAGGGCTCGAGCTTGCGAGGCTCGGGGGTGAGGGAGAAGGTTTCCTATTGCAGAGGGTCACTCACCCGTCCCTTGGATGCTGGTTGGGTCCCTGTTCAGGCACCAGAATGTGGATAAGGCCCACCGGGGGTGAGGATGATGGAGACACAGAGACCCAACTCTGGGGACCAGGTTCAGTGACGCAGATTCGATTTATTCAGGAAGCAAGCTAGCTTACATACACAGGTTCAGCCTATAGGGTGTTACAGCGTGTCCTTCAAAGCCAATGGCTGAAAAGGTCAGGGAGTTGCCTGGTTGGTGCTGAGTCACTTCCTTATAGCGGGCAAGCTCCCTCCTGGGTGTGCCTAGGAGGGTTTCAGGTGCTGGAGTGTTCTCATAGCATTGTATTAGCCACAGCTGTTAGGAATGCACTCTGCACTCTACCTACAACCACTCTTGTTAAAGCATGCATTGTTAAATGTCTCATTTGCTGTAATCCCTGAATGACTTTCCTTTGCCAATGTATCTTGCATTTACAGTCACATTATCTTGCTAAAACTTTACATTCATAATCTCATTCAGTTAGCCCAAGAACTCAGGGTGCTTCCTTTTTGGTCTAGATACAAATTCTACCAGCCATTTAAGACCACCCAGAGCTCATACTTTCATATTCTTTAGCATACACTGGATCAATTCTTTAAGTCATTGTTCATTGTTGATTTCTCTATTTCATATATGTGGACACACATGCATGTATGGGCACACAAACAAACAAGCACCAATATATGCATAAACTCCAGAGCAATGGCCTTTCTGATATGGCATGTCATTTATATTCTACACTTCCTTCATGACTATTGAAATCATATTTTAATTTAATAAATATTTATTATATAGCTACTATGCACCAGGCACTGTTCTATATAAAAGAATAAAAAATAGCATAATTTTCCTTGCTCTTTTTGCTCCAGACACCATTGTTATTCCCCTTGCATATATTTTTATAGTATTTATAGTTTATAACCTAAACACATATATTTTGACTATTTATGTTTTAGGTAATCTTTAAGCTATTGTATTTATTTGTTTTGTCATCCCTGTCATGGCCTAAGGTTCTAATGGGTAAGGACAGTCTTATAGTTCCTTTAGATCCTTATTATGATGTAGATCTAGAGTACTCATCTAATAAATACTTGGTGACTTTATAACCTTAATAAGATGTGGGAATTGCATATCTTTGAAATATGTAGTAGTGTTCACAGAATGTCTAATATTTATATTTATGCTCTCTAGAATAATTTTACCAGTTAGTGTATATTTGGCTTCAATTTATAGAAACTCAACTAACAGTAAAATAAACAAATGGAGCTTTTTGTTTCTTTGTTTGTTTCTTATAAAAGTCCACAATTAAGCAGTACTTATGATTGGTTCAGCTACTGAAAGACAGAGATCCCACCACCATTTTGTCCTGGAACTTCTCAATCCATGGTAACAAGCCTCATTTTAAGGAGAGGATGCAGAACTGGAGAGAATTTGCAAAAGACAGAGATTTCTCCCTTTTTTTGAACAGCAAGATGTTTATCACAAGTTTCCAAACTTCCTCCTACATTTTATCAACCATTTCTCAGTCTCATTGCCATCATAGCTGCAAGTAAGATTAGAAAAGTAGCTATTTAGATTTCTTTTACCTTTATAATAAGAGGTGGTAAAGGCAAAGGGAATTAATAATACTTGTATTAATCCAATATTTGCTTGTTTATAAGATTTATCTAACTCATTTCTTCCAAGCACACTCATTCAAACTTTGCACAGGCCTCCAACTCTCAAACATCACACTAAGCTACTTCCCATCTGTGGAACTCCTTTTCTTTTCACATTTAACAAGTTTATCCTTCCATGATTATCAGCAGGGGTATAAGTTCTTTTTTGTATCTATAAACATAATTGAAAATTGTACTTCTGGTCATTGAGTATTTAGTTTCAGGGTTTAGAATATTATTAAAATTCCTTAATGCCTGAAAATAAATCTATGATTTCTCTATCCCCACTTTCAGTCCATATCATTAGATTCAAAGATTTTAGGTTCCCCTCTGATATATATTTGTCTCCAACATAGTAACAGCTTTTTTAAAATTAAGAGAGAAGAGTGTCACCTAGAAAAGCTAGATTATAGATGGATAAGTAGATTTAAAAATTTTAGTATTTTTCAGTCCTTCTAATACTTCGTATCCTGTTAACTCTCCAAAAAGGGTAGATAACATACAGTGTATTTCAATATACTTGACATGGTTTATTTATGTTATTATCAACATTTAGAATAATTCATTTCTTCAGAGAACATTTTGCAGAACCAATGTTTGAAGGAAAGACTAGAGAATGCTATTCTAGATATTTCTATACACTTGGATGCTTATTTCTATTACAGAACTGAGGGTTCAAAATCCTAAATGGCTTAAAGTGGCACAATTAGATTAAGTTCAACTCCATGTTCCCCTTAATTTCCCCAGAGACCGTGTATTCTTCAAAGTTAAACTACTGAGTAATTACTCCTCAGTCAGCCCATACACAGATAGAGGCACACTGTGTCCATACCAGGATAGAGGCACACTGTGTCCCTCTTTTATGCCTACTTCTTCTCCCACATCAGTGACACAAATAATGTGAAAGTCATGACTGTCTGAGCTTTTCCATTTTACTGACACTAAGTTTCCATTATATATATATGGAGTTTACATATATATATATATATATAGTTTATTATGTATAGTTACAGAGAGAATAGAGTATAAAACAACTTTATAAAGCCACACACTGTTTTCTAATGAAAGGGTAAAACCACAGAATGTGTTTCAGAGGTCATTTGGTCTTATACTCAGCCAAAACAACACCTGAAGCATCCAAGGCAGATGGCTGCCTGGCTCGAGGTGCCCAGCCAGATAGAATATAGGAGCTAAATTTACCAATGTCATCCAGAAAGGGCTCTTTAAAGGGTAATAATAATAACTAGGCAAAAGAATACATAATAAACTCTTTGTCAGAAAATGTTTGAATGTTTTATTGGTATAATTTTATTTTAGCCTTTTCAAAAGATATTTGGTTGAATCACATATCAATGTGTTTACTAATGTAATTCTTAACCTCTCCTTTCCATCTTCACTTCAAGGCTTAGTAATATAGTTTTTAAGAGTAGCATAGAAGCCTAAGACTAAGGAAGATCCACCATTAGTTTTTATAACATCATAAAAGTAGTATTTAGAAAAGACTTTAAAAATACTTTAAATGAACCTCTTCAAAACATTGCATCTTTTGTTTTTTTTCTTCAAACATTTCAAGTAAAGAAAACATTTTAGAAATGAAAACAAAACAAAATTTCAGTGAGTATAAATGACTTTCCTAAAGACAAAGCGATAGTAGGTATATCATCAGCATTTTGACTCAAGTTTCCTGAATAGAGTTGAGTTTTCCTTTCCATCTTTTTAATAGAGCTGAATTTTAGGCCATCCCTATTTGAATGGTGGCTCTTCTTTAATCTCTTTCAGTGTTCAGGAGATATGGAAACAAGCTAGCACAGAGGATGTATAGTAAGCATTCACATAGCACAAACAAAAATTCTACATACACTATACCTAATATCCAAATTCATCCTATTCTACCCTGGAGGCAACCTAGTCAGATGTCAATCAAATGTTCACTGTTGGAATTTGGCTGTTCTATAAATGCTTTAAAATGGCATTGTAGTCTAAAAAGATGGCAACTCTAATGGCAGCAAAGTTTTTGCATCATCCAACATCCACATCAAACTATATAGGAAGTCAGAGTAATGGTTGCATGAGAGATACTCTTTATCTCTCCTTAAAATTTCAACAAATTGAACAACTATAACACAGCAAAGGATCACCAGCTGCGATCACAGGCATACCTGAAAGACCCATGCAACAAATGGACTAAAGGTGGGACAAGGTGAAAAGAGGGGTGGAAGATAGAATGCATTTGTGGTGGGCTTTGGAGAGGAGAGGAGACAAACATGAAGGGACTGGGTTTTTATGCTTTGCTGGACTATGGGGAAGAGGGAAGCTGAGGCTCTCTGGATCTTGTCTGAGGGGTATGAAGAGGTAAACTCAAAGTGACTGGGTCTCCTTCTGCTGAGAGGAGCAGTGAAATAGAGGGACAGAGGGGAAGATAAACCAACACAGCCAGAGTGCAAGGTCACGGCCATTGTTTCTGCAGTCTGCCTTCAGCCCACACTCAGCAGAGAAAGAGAAAGCTAAAGTGTAGCCCCCCAGTCTCCCAGATCCCACATCCCTCACATTACAGTACTAAGAGTAGCAGAGATAGACCCTACAGCTAGCTCTCCACAGTCGCTCTCTCCCCTGAAGAACAGAAGTGCTCCACCTCTCTCCTCAGATCTGTTGAGACATGGGAAGGAGCACCTAGAAGCCGGAGATCACCATTGCTAGAGCTGGAAAGCTGGAAAGCTAAAGCCATAAAGGCAAAGCCATAAAACCCTCACAGCACACGCCACTCACCAATGCAACTGTGGCCCTGCCTATATCATTGCAACAGCAACATATCAGCAGAGAACAGCCAGAAACTTCACAGAGTTAAAAGTTGTAATACAGCAACACCTACTAGAAAATACCTCTCAAAACAAAAAGTTATTTTTGCTTCCCCCTCTTTCTTTTCCTTCTTATTCTTTTTTCTCTTTTGAATTTCATTTTCTTTCATTTTTATATTTTTTATTCTTATTTTTTGTGAGTGTTTTATTTTTTTTGCTTTTGATTTTTTCTGTGATATTTCTTCTTGTCATAATTTTTTTTTTAACAGAGGCAGAGATAGACAGGGACAGACAGACAGGAATGGAGAGAGATGAGAAGCATCAATCACCAGTTTCTCGTTGCGCGTTGCGACTTCTTAGTTGTTCATTGATTGCTTTCTCACATGTGCCTTGACCGTGGGCCTTCAGCAGACCGAGTAACCCCCTGCTGGAGCCAGCAACCTTGGGTCCAAGCTGGTGAGCTCTTTGCTCAAGCCAGATGAGCCTGCGCTCAAGCTGGCGACCTCGGGGTCTCGAACCTGGGTCCTTCCACATCCCAGTCCGACGCTCTATCCACTGCGCCACCACCTGGTCAGGCTTCTTGTCATAATTTTTAAAAATTTTATATTTTATTGTATTTTTTATTTTAATTTTTTTAGTTGATTTTTGGTTAGGGTTCTTAACAATACTGCTATCAAGGAAGAAGATATCAAATCCCACAGTTACATAGACAGAGACAAAGTTCATAAAGAAAATGAAAAGTCTCTAGAAAAAAAATTTTAATCACATGGAAACCTTGGAGGTAAATGCTAAAGAATTCAAAATTGAAGTTCTGAAAATACTCAATGAGATGCAAGAAGACACCCACAGGCAACTTAATGAGTCCAGAAAACAATTAATGAACAAAACAAATATCTCACCAAGGAGATTGAAACTTTAAAATCAGAGATGAAGAAATCAATACATGAAATAAAGACCGATGCAGCAAGTTTAGCTAATAGAACAAACCAGATAGAGAAAAGAGTCAGTGACATCAAAGACAGGCAACTAGAGATGCTACAGAGAGAAGACAGACTCACAAATTAAAAATCTGAGAGAGCTCTACAAGAATTGTCTGACTCCATCAAAAAGAGCAATAAAAGACTAATGGTTATATCAGAAGAAGAAGAGAGGGAGAAGGGAAGGGAGATCTTATTCAAACAAATAATTGATAAGAATTTCCCAAGCCAATGGAAAGAGTTAGAGCCTCAATTCCAAAAAACAAACAGAATGCTGAGTTACCACAACCCAAACAGACCTACTCCAAGGTACATTGTAATTAAATTGTCAAGAAAAATGACAGAAAGAATCCTCAAGGCAGATAGGGAAAAAAACATAACATATAAAGGAAAGCCCATTAGGCTGTCATCAGACTTTTCAGCAGAAACTCTACAAGCCAGAAGAGAATGGACCCAAACGTTCAAAGTACTGAAAGAGAGAAATCACCAGCCAAGAATACTATATCCAGCAGAGCTATCCTTCAAATATGAAGGAGAAATATAAACATTTACAGACATACAGAAGCTGAGGGAATTTATTGCCAGAAAATCCCTACGGCACAAAATACTCAAGAGGGCTATTTAAACAGACACAAAGAACAAAACAAATTACAACTACAAGTGAAAGCTCCAACAAGGTCACAATAAAAACAAGGATAATCTGTGACAACAATAACATAAAAGGGGAGAGGATAAAGATCTGCAGTAGCAAAAAGGATAGAGTGCAGAAGTACTCATAAGACAAGGACTCTGGTATATATGACCATTTTTCTCTTAATAATCTAATGGTAACCACCCATGAAAAAGCCACTACTGAAACACACAGCTTAAAAAAAGAAGAAACAGGGGAAAGAAGTATGGAATACCACCAAATAAAAACAACTGACAGAAACACAAAAGAGAAGAACCAAACAAGACACAGAGTTACCAGAAAACAAAACATAAAATGGTTATAGGAAATCCTTAAGTGTCAATAATTACCCTAAACATAAAACTCATCAGTAAAGAGGCACAGAGTAGAAGATTGGATCAAAAAGCAAAATCCAACCATATGTCACCTTCAAGAGACACATCTAAGCTGCAAGGACAAAAGTAGATTCAAAGTGAAAGGTTGGAAAACAATTATCCAAGTAAATAATATCCATAGGAAAGCAGGTATAGCCATACTCATATCTGACAATGCTGACTTCAAGACAACAAAGGTAACCAGAAACAAAGATGGACATTTTATAATGATAAAGGGGACATTGTATCAAGAAGATAAAACACTTCTTACTATATATGCACCAAACCAGGGAGCACCAAAATATATAAGACATCTACTAACTGATCTAAAAATAGAAGAAAACAAAGACACAACCATACTTGGAGATTTCAATACACCATTGATTGCTTTATATAGATCATTGAAACAAAAAATCAATAAAGAAATACTAGCCTTAAACTACACAATGGACCAAACCAACATAATAGACATTTACAAACTATTTCATTTCAGAACATCAGATTAGCCTGACCTGTGGTGGCACAGTGGATAAAGTGTCAACCTGGAATGCTGAGGTTGCTGGTTTGAAACCCTGGGCTTGCCTAGTCAAGGCACATACAGGAAACAACTACTACAAATAGATGCTTCCCACTTCTCCCCTCTCTTTCTCTCTCTCTCTCTCCTTTCTCTAAAAAAATCAGTAAATAAAATCTAGAGAAAAAAATTGTTTAAAAAAAACCCATCAGATTATAAATTCTTTCCCAGTGTGAATGAAACATTCTCAAGGATAGACCATATGTTGGGCCAGAAAACTAACATCAACAAATTCAGAAATATTGAAATTATACCAAGCATATTTTCTGATCCTAAGGTTTTGAAATTAGAATTCAATGGTAAAAAGGAAGCAAAGAAACTCACATAAATGAGAAAATTAAACAACATACTTCTAAAAAATGACTAGGTCAAAGAAGAAATAAAAGCAGAGTCAAAAGATATATACAGACAAATGAAAATGACAACATGACATATCAAAATTTCTAGGATACAGATAAAGCAGTAATAAGAGGGAAGTTTATATTATTACGGGCTTATGGTAAAAAACAAGAGAGATCCCAGGTAAACAACCTAACATCACATCTTAAGGAATGAGAAAAATAAAAATAAAGCAACTCAAAGTCAGCAAAAGAAAAGAAGTAGTAAAAATTAGAATAGACTTAAATGAAATAGAGAATAAAAAAGCTATAGAAAAAAATTTATACAACAAAGATCTTGTTCTCTGAAAAAATCAGTAAAATCGACAAACCACTGGCTAGACTCACTAAGGAATAAAAAGGAAGGACTCATATAAACAAAATCCAAAATGAAAGAGAAGAAATTACCACAGACATCATAGATATACAAACGATCATATTAGAATAATATAAAAGATTATATGCCACCAAATTCAACAACCTAGATCAGTGGTGGGCAAACTCATTTGTCAGCAGAGCCAAATATCAACAGTACAACAATTGAAATTTCTTTTGAAAGCCAAATTTTTAAACTTAAACTATATAGGTAGGTACATTCCTTATCGAGGTAGCACCCGCATGTGATATTTTGTGGAAGAGCCACACTCAAGGGGCCAAAGAGCCGCAGTTTACCAACCAGGGACCTAGAGAAAATGGATAAGTTCCTAGAACTATATAATCTTCCTAGACTGAGTCACAAAGAAATGGAAAACTTAAATAGACCTACAAGCAAGGAAGAAATAAAAACAACTATCAAAATCCTCTGCAAAAATAAAAGTATAGGACCACATGGCTACACTAGTGAATTCTACCAAACATTCAAAGAAGATTTGGTACCTATCATTCTCAAAGTCTCCCAAAAAATAGAAGAAGCAGTAATAGTCCCCAAAACATTTTATGAGGCCAACATAATCCTTATACTAACACTTAGCAAGGACTACACTAAAAAAGAAAACTACAAACAAATATCTCTAATGAATATAGATGCAAAAATCCTAAACAAGATACTAGCAAATCAAATACACAACACATTAAAAAAATAATCCAGCCCTGGCCAGTTGGCTCAGCGGTAGAGCGTCGACCTGGCGTGCGGGGGACCCGGGTTCAATTCCCAGCCAGGGCACATAGGAGAAGAGCCCATTTGCTTCTCCACCCTGCCCCCCTCCTTCCTCTCTGTCTCTCTCTTCCCCTCCCGCAGCCAAGGCTCCATTGGAGCAAAGATGGCCCGGGCACTGGGGATGGCTCCTTGGCCTCTGTCCCAGGCGCTAGAGTGGCTCTGGTCGCGATAGAGCAATGCCCAGGAGGGGCAGAGCATCGCCCCCTGGTGGGCAGAGCGTCGCCTCTGGTGGGCGTGCTGGGTGGGTCCCGGTCAGGCGCATGCAGGAGTCTGTCTGACTGTCTCTCCCCATTTCCAGCTTCAGAAAAATACAAAAAGAAGGAAAAAAAAATAATCCATCATGATGAAGTGGGCTTCATACTAGGAGCACCAGGATGGTTCAACATATGGAAATAAACCAACATAATACACCCATCAACAAAACAAAGAACAAAAATCATGTTCCTATCAATAGATACAGAAAATGCATTAGATAAGATACAACATCCATATATGTTTAAACCCCTCAATAAAATCAGTAAAGAAGAAAAGTACCTCAACATAATAAAGACCATATATAACAAACCATCAGCTAATATCATATTAGATGGTGAAAAAATGAAGACTTTTTCTCTAAAATCAAGAACAAGACAAGGCTACCCATTCTCTCCACTCTTATTTAACATACTTCTGGAAGTCTTAGGCAGAATGATCAGTCAAGAGGGAGAAATAAAAGGCATCCATCTCAGGAAAGAAGAAGTAAAAGTATCACTTTTTGCAGATGACATGATCCTATATATAGAAAGCCCCAGAGACTCCACCAAAAAGCTATTAGAAACAATAAACCAATACAGTAAAGTCACAGGATACTAAACCAATATACAAAAGTCCACTACTTTCTTATTTGCCAACGATGAAACACCAAAGAATGAACTAAAAAAAACCATTTCTCTTACAATTGCAACAATAAAAATAAATAAAATACCTAGGAATAAGCTTAACAAAAGATGTGAAGGACCTATATACTGAAAACTATAAAACATTATTGAAAGTAATTGAAAAAGACACAATAAAATGGAAAAATACACCATGTGCATGGATTAGAAGAAACAACATAGTTAAAATGGCCATAGTACCCAAAGCAATATACAAATTTAATGCAATCCTCATCAAAATCCCAATGTCATTTTTTTAAAGAAATAGAAAAAAAATTACCAGGTTTGTATAAAACCATAAAAACCCCTGAATAGCCAAAGCAATCCAGAGGAAAAAAAATAAAGCCGAGTTATCACACTACTTGACTTCAAATTAAACTGTAGAGCCACAATAATTAAAACAGCATGGTATTGGAAGAAAAACAGGCAAACCAACCAATGGAACAGAATTGAGAGCCCAGAAATAAAACCACATATATATAGACAATAATCTTTGACAAAGGAACCAAAAACACACAATGGAGAAAAGAAAATCTCTTCAATAAATGGTGCTGGGAAAATTGTAAAGCCACATGCAAAAGAACAAAATGTGACTACAGTTTTTCCTCTGCACAAAAATTAATTCAAAATGGATCATAGACCTAAATATAAGATCTGAAACAATAAATTACATAGAAGAAAACATAGGCACTAAGCTCATGGACCTTCACTATAAATAACAATTTATAAATTTGACCCCAAAGGCCGGGGATGTAAGGCAAAAATAAATGAATAGGACTAGATCAAACTAAAAAGTTTCTACACAGCAAAAGGAACTGACAACAAAACAGATAGGCAGCCAACTAAATGGGAGATGACATTGGCAAACAACAGCTCCAATAAAGGGTTAATATCCAAAATATACGAAGAACTCACAAAGCTCAGCAATAAATAAGTGATTTAATTAAAAAACGGGGAGAGGACCTAAACAGACACTTCTCCCAAAAAGACATACAAATGGACGACAGATGCATGAAAATATGCTCATCTTCACTAGCTATTTGAGAAATACAAATCAAAACTACGAGATTTCACCTCACATGTTTTAGATTGGCTATTATCAACAAGGCAGGCAATAATAAGTGTTGGAGAGGCTGTGGAGAAAAAGGAACCCCCATTCACTGCTGGTGGGAATGCAAATTAGTACAACCATTATGGAAGAAAGTATGGTGGTTCCTAAAACAATTAAGAATAGAACTACCATATGACCCAGCAATCCCTCTGCTGGGTATCTACCCCCAAAACTTAAAACATTGGTATATAAGGACCCATGCACCACCATGTTCATCGCAGCATTATTCACAGTGTCCAAGTCATGGAAACAACCAAAGAGTCTCTCAAAAGAGGATTGGATAAAGAAGATGTCACACATATATACAATAGAATACTACTCAAGCATAGAAAATGACGACATAGTGACATTTATGACAATATTGGTGGACCTTAAGAACATTATACTGAGTGAAATAAGTAAATCAGAAAAAGGTAAGAACTGTATGATTTCACACATAAGTGGGATATAAAACTGAGACTCATGGGCCCTGGCCGGTTGGCTCAGTGGTAGAGCATCGGCCTGGCGTGCAGAAGTCCCGGGTTTGATTCCCAGCCAGGGCACACAGGAGAAGCGCCCATCTGCTTCTCCACCCCTTCCCCTCTCCTTCCTCTCTGTCTCTCTCTTCCCCTCCCGCAGCCAAGGCTCCACTGGAGCAAAGATGGCCCGGGCACTGGGGATGGCTCCTCGGCCTCTGCCCCAGGCGCTAGAGTGGCTCTGGTTGTGACAGAGCGACACCCCGGAGGGGCAGAGCGTCGCCCCCTAGTGGGCGTGCCGGGTGGATCCTGGTCGGGCACATGCGGGTGTCTGTCTGACTGTCTCTCCCCGTTTCCAGCTTCAGAAAAATACAAAAAAAAACAAAACAAAAAAACAAAAAACTGAGACTCATGGACATATTTAAAAGTAAAGTGGTTACCAGGGAAAAGGTGATGTGGGGAGGAAATGGGGGAGGGGATGGAGAAAGGGTGTAAAGAGGGACAAATATAAGGTGACAGAAAATGATTTGACTCTGAGTGATAGGTATACCACATAATATACAGTCAAATACTATAGAAATGTTTTCCTGAAACTTATGTACTCTTATTAATCAATGTCATCATGTTAAAGTTAAATTTCTAAATGCAATTTAAAAATAAAAAATATATATATAGCAAAACTAAAACAAAGAACACTGACAATAAAAGTAAATAAAAAGTAGTGTATCCCAATTAACCTCAAAATAAAGTGAACAAGGACAAACCACTAACAGCCACAAGATTTGAGTGTTATTAGCATCTATACAGAAGAAGGAAGAAGAAAATAATGATTATTATCATTATAGGTCTTCAGATTAAGATAGCCCTAACATACCAAACAGGTATTCACTGGAAAGTGCCATCAGCCAAATTGACACAATATCTAAAGCTGTAAATGGTGAAATCTAACAAGCCTATAAAAAAAGCATAACAAACTGCTGTACTCTGGGACTTATGAACTCCCAAAAATGACCCATTAGGGCTTTCTTTTAAGTTAGGTTCTACACTGAGAAGAAATTTTTAAGAGTGGAATTAAAAATGAGTAGGACAGGGACCCCTGAGATGAATAAATATAAAGATCTGGACATAAGTCAAGAAGAGAAAGACAAAGCCAGAAAATCTCATAAAGCTAAGTAAACCAAATCTCTTTCTATGGTTTCAGGAAATTTAAATTCACATAAATATAAGCAATAGCAAAGTATCATATTAAGGTCTCAACTCAGAGAAAGTCAACTTATAAGAATGTGAAGCAGAATAACATCCCTGCAGACAATAAAAGCAGGCCACAAAACGTGCTCAAAAGCAATCAAATGTCCACATACATACCTAATGAACTAAAATGAATAAACAAAATAATACAAAACAAGAAATCATAGCACAATTCAAAATTTAAAACTCTCAGAAATGAAGTGACATACCTCAAATAATTAGAAATAGCTCTGGCTGGTTAACTTGGTTAGAGGATCATCTCAAAGAACAGAGGTTGCTATTCAATCCCTGGTAAGGGTACATGCAGGAACTGATTGATGTTCCTGTCCCTCTCTCTTCTCTCTAAAATCAATAAAGAATAACCATAAAAATAATTAGAAAGAAATGAAAACATCTTTAGAAAAGAAAATCAAATAAGAACACCAAAGTAAATAATACAACAAAAATGTTGAAGAGTAATATAAAATAAAAAGAAAGAAATTTTAGACTTAAAAAAAGGGGCCTGACCAGGCGGTGGCACAGTGGATAGAGTGTTGGACTGGAAAGTGGAGAACCCAGGTTCGAGACCCCGAGGTCGCCAGCTTGAGACGGGCTCATCTAGTTTGAGCAAAGCTCACCAGCTTGGACCCAAGGTCGCTGGCTTGAGCAAAGGATTACTTGGTCTGCTGAAGGCCCACGGTCAAGGCACATATGAGAAAGCAATCATTTGCCTGACCTGTGGTGGCGCAGTGGATAAAGCGTCGACCTGGAAATGCTGAGGTTGCCGGTTCGAAACCCTGGGCTTGCCTGGTCAAGGCACATATGGGAGTTGATGCTTCCAGCTCCTCCCCCCTTCTCTCTCTCTCTGTCTCTCTCCTCTCTCTCTCTCTGTCTTTCCCTTTCCTCTCTAAAATGAATAAATAAAAAATTTAAAAAAATAAAAAAATAAAAAAAAATAAAGTGATCTCTCTTAAAAACATTTAAAAAAAAAAAAAAAGAAAGCAATCAATGAACAACTGAGGTGTCGCAATGAAAAACTGATGATTGATGCTTCTCATCTTTCTCCGTTCCTGTCTGTCTATCCCTATCTACCCCTTTCTCTGACTTTCTCTCTGTCTCTGTAAAATAAATAAATAAATAAAGGGGGATAAAAGGATCTTTAAAGGGTACATATAAAAATAAGCAAAGAACATTCAACTTACAAATATTAGGTGGTCTAAAGAACAAAACCATAGCAAGGGAACCAAATAGTAAACTAAACACTAAACTATAAGCACATTTCAGTGAAATGTCTCTAAAATAATTTTTAAAACATTTGAACCATCAGAAGTATACCCAAGAATATTGATGCAGAATTATAAATATATATATAAATTTTATATACTATATACAATTACATATTTTTAATTTTATATAGTTCTTATATCCATGAAAAACATCCTTGGAACAAAAATTAAATTATTATTATATTTTCTTAAAGAAAAATTATATGCCAAAAACAAAACAGAGAAACACAATAGTCTCAAGGAAAGAATATATAAACAGAGTTTTAATTCAGAAAAACTTATTTTCAAGGACAAACAGTACAGAAAACTTGTCAGAAATATCCAAGTACTCA
The DNA here is from genome assembly GCF_036850765.1 of Saccopteryx bilineata. Lineage (NCBI taxonomy): Eukaryota > Metazoa > Chordata > Mammalia > Chiroptera > Emballonuridae > Saccopteryx > Saccopteryx bilineata. The sequence goes on from NC_089494.1 coordinate 204,556,095, forward strand.
GAAAAATTGTTCCCAGGAGTGCTTTGTATGGAAATTTCTAGAAAGCAAGCTTCAGACAACCAAAATGACCAGAGAATCATCAACACAAGAGTATTAAATACATAGGTACTAGTGGAACTTAGATTCAATGAGCATTAAGAGAGAGTATAATGTAATGGCTGTATGTTGTCGAAGTAGTAATAAAACAACTCTAAAACATGAGACAAAAATGGGAGGGCACATGCAAAATAAATCTTAACTCTTTTCAGTGATTATACTAGGATGATAGTAATATTGTTTTCTGAGACTGCTATGTATATATTTTTACATAAAGAAAATGAGGAGTAAATTTTGGATATTCTAGCTCTATCTTCTTCTATGAACCTGAGAATTAGAGTAATATTGGGAAGAAACATCTCCTTATAAAATTATTCCAACTAATTTATAAACATAATATAGAATTAAAACTGTGCTATCTAATATGGTAGTCAACAAGGTATGCAAAATATTTCTTGTACAAATAAAGATATGATGTAGATGTAAAATAGACAACAGATTTCTAAGATTTAGTACAAAAAAGAATGTAAAATATCTCAATAATTTTTATTGATTACATGTTGAAATGATAATATTTATATATTGGGTTAAATATATATGTTTATGTATAACATATTAAAGTTAATTTTACAAGTTTTTTATGACAAGACTATAAGAATATTTATAATTAAATATGTGGTTCAGTTTTGTAGCTTACATTATTTCTATTAAACAACTAAATTATAACATTATTATGTTGGAATCCTGAATGCTTAATGGATCTAGTCAAGAACATCAATAGTAGCTAATAAAAAGATAGAGTGAGGTTCAGACAGAATATGTCTCTTCATGAAAGAATACAACACCATTTATTGTCTTGGCAAAAGAATGTAACCAAAGTCTGATTAAATCTCTAGATCCAGATACCCATTCACAGGAATCTCAGAGGACAGAGGAGCATGTTAAATGAACTACAAGTGAAATAATGTTCAAAGTCATAAGTGCAACATTGAGAGATATAAAGAACATTTCTTACTCTTCAATCCTTTGTTCAGACAGAAAAAATTACTGTACTTCTCAAAGTTCACAAAGTAGTACAAGAAAATACAACAAACAACTTAATGGGATGTTTAGTTCATTTATATTTAATGTAGTTATTGATTACAGTGTGTGTGTGTGTGTGTGTGTGTGCGTAATGTATTTTTCCATAAAAAATGCACAAAAATATTCAAAGCAGCTCTATTCATAATAATCTAAAGTTGAAAACAACACAGATATCTATCAATAATAGATTTAATGTTTTAATGCATGTTCTTCTCATGTCCTTTTCCAGTCCCTACCGCCCCTGAAAGTGATCACTATCCCAGCTTCTAAAGGCATAGATTAGTTTTTCCTGTTTTGGAAATTTATATAAATAGAACCAAACAGTATATAATATTTTTATCTGTCTTTTTCACTCCAAATTTTGTTTGGGATATTAGTCCAAGTTATTGTATATAATTGTAGATCATTATTATTTCTTTATAGCATTTCACTATGTGATTATACCACATATATTTACTCATTCTACAAATGATGAGTATTTGGATGGTTAACAATTTTAGAGTATTACAGATAATGTTTTCTATGAAACATTATCAGGTCTTTAGATGCTCACGGTATACATTTCTGTTGAGTATACTCTTTTCTAAAATAAATTTACCAGGGTGACATCGGTTAATGAACTATATAGGTTTTAAGTGTACAATTCTGTAATACAGCATTTGTTTATTGTATTGTGCCCATCACCCAAAGTCAAATCTTCCATCACCATATATTTGACTCCCTCTACCCTTTACAACCTGCAATCCCCTTTGGTAACTACCTGCAGTTCCTCTGGTAACTACCATACTATCATGTGTGTTTAAAATGTTTGTTTATCTTCTCTGTTTATTTGTTGCTTTCAGTTTTATATTCACATATGAGTGAAATCATATGATTCTTGACTTTTTCTGTCTGACATATAATTTAGCATATTACTCTCAAGGTTCATCCATGTTGTCTCAAATGACGGTATTTCCTCTTTCCTTATGGCTGAATAGTATTCTACCATATATACGTACCACATCTTCTTTAGCCAATCATCTATCAAAGTACACTTTGGTTGTTTCCATGTCTTGGCCATCACAAATAATGCTTCAATAAACACAGGGGCGATTAAATGTTTTTAAATTTTTCAGGTGGATACCCAGAAGAGGGTTTGCTGGATGATGTGGTAACTTTATCTTAATTTATTGAGGAATCTTCATACTGTTTTCCATAGCAGTTGTACCGCTTTACATTCCTACCAGCAGTAAACAGGGTTCCTTTTTTCTACAACCTTTCCCACACTTCTTATTACTTGTCTTGTTGATAACAGCTAATCTAACAGGTGTGAGGTGGTATGATAGTTTTGATTTCCATTTCTCTAATAGCTAGTGAAATGAAGCTGACCATTGATTCATATATCTGTTGGCAATTTGTATGTCTTCTTGGGAGAAGTGTCTGTTCAGGCCCTCTGCCCATTTTTTAATTGGATTGTTTGTTTTCCTGGTATTGAATTATATGAGTTCTTTGTATAGTTTGGACATTAAACCCTTGTTGGAACTGTTGTTTGCAAATATCTCCTCCTAGTTTATTAGTTGCCTTTTTGCTTTGTTGTCGGTTTCTTACATAACATGCATTTATGATTAAAACACTCAAAATGGGTACCTCAACCCATAATAAAGGCCATATATGACAAACTTCAGCTAATATACTCAAAGATGAAAAACTGAAAGCATTTCCTTTAAGATCATAAAAAGACAAGGATATCCACTCTCATCACTGTTATTCAACATAATATTGGGTAACCAGAGCAATCGGTCAGAAAGAAAGAAATAAAAGACATCCAAATTGGGAAGAAGAAGCAAAATTATCATTTTTTGTAGATGACATAATTCTTTATATAGACAATCCTAAAGACTCCACTAAAAAAAATTATTAGAAACAATAAACAAATACATTAAAGTTGTAGGATATAAAATAAATGTATAAAAATCCACCGCACTCCTATATATTAACAATACATTTTCAGGAAAAAAAAATTTTAATTCCATTTGCAATTGCAACAAAAACATAAAATATCTAGTAATAAACTTAACAAAGGATGTAAAGGACCTATGCACTGAAAACTACAATGTATTATAAAAAGAGGTTAAAAAGACACAAAGAAATGGAAAATATTTTGTGTTCATGAATGGAAGAATCAACATAGTCAAAATGGCCATATTACCCAAAGCAATACACAGACTTAATGCAATCCCTGTCAAAACCCCAATGACATTTTTACAAGAAATAGAACAAAACAAAACATCAGATTTGCATGAAACCACAAATAGCCAAAGAAACACTGAGAAAAAAGAACAAAGCTGGAGGTATCATACTAACTGACCTCAAATTATATTACAAAGCAACAATAATCAAAGCAACACGGTATTGAGTATACTCTTAAGAGTGGTATTTGGGTCATAGGGTGTGTATGCATGCATTCAGCTTTCGTAATCAATGGTCAAATAGCTTTCCAAAATATCTGAAATTTATCTTCCCACTAGCACCATATGAAGATTCTGGCCACTCCATACCTTCACCAACACCTCTTTGTTTTAAACAAAATAGTATTGCATTGCAAATTTAACTCGCATTCTTGATGAAATCGAAGTTGAGACCCTTCTCATATGCTTATTGGCCTGTGGATATCCTCCTTAGTATAGTGACAGTCAGTCTTTCTCATTTTTTCTAATGGGTTATCTGTCTTTTTTTCGATTAGTTTTGAAAGGTATTTTTCTTTGTTGGATATGAGTTTGACGATTACTTTATCCCATTCTGAGACCTGTATTTTTACTCTCTTAAAGGTATCTTTTGAAGAACAGTAGTACTTACCTTTAATGTACTTTCATGCATTTAATTAAAAAGTTTTTTTCAAAGTCAAGATTCTTTTGGTTTTCATCTGATTTGACGACCTTATGGAACTGTTAAAATAAAATGTAATAAAAGATATGGAAGTGCTTTCTAAACAGTTAAGCCGTTAAAAAAAAACATTGGTTATTACAATTGAAAATGATACGTTTAATGAACTTGAGAGTCCCTTATACCATAGCTAACATCTCACCCCTGCTATTTATTATTTGAAATGAAGTTAATAAAGTGATTACTTCTCTAGTCCTCAGTTTTTTAACCAATTAAATAATAATAGTATCTAAGTGCTAAGGTTATTATAAAGATTAAATTAGGCATTGCATGTAAAGTGCTTAACATGTCAGCTGGCTAATGTAAGTTAAAGGTCAATTATTATTTTCTTATACATGTATATGATAGTGTAGGTGAACAAAAGAAGATGAAACCCAAAATTCTTGATTCTGTTATATCTGGACAATGAGGAAACAAACTCTTTGCCACATGATCAAGAAGTCAAATTAAGAAGTCTTTATTTCAAAGCCAGCGACCACATGGGAACTATAGTTGCCAAATCATGTGGCCCTGAATGAACTCAAGGGTTTACTTTTAAAGGCAAAAAAGAAGAGGGATGGGGCGGAGGGGGGGGCGGGGGGGTGTCAGCACCTTGCCAAAGCAGTTTTACAAGAGCAAAACATGCTTTAGGTTACCTTTGGAACAATCTAGAGAGAGCGTGCTCAGGGAAGCATTTTACAAAAAAGCAAATGACTGTGCTTGGTTATCTTGGCCTTTTACAGAGGTTGTTAGGCAGCATCCTGAGGGCTTTTCCGGAATCTAGAGACATCAGGGAACATTTATGTATGGCCTTTACAGAACTAACATTATGGCTTTACACAACTCTTTTCATTTTCTCATCTGTAAATCTTGCAATACTCATTCTCTGGTCAGGGATATGGTGTTTCTACATTTCAATTTCTAGTAATGTAAATTTCTTTGAGAAGGCAATGATTTATTTTTGTGTTCAGAATAAATATTTTCATTTTTATTATTGCTACTGATCATATTTTTTCTTTGTATTCTTTCTAGTTTTCCATATAAATTAAAATAAAATTATTAACCAAGTCATAAAACTAAATATTCTGGAAATTTTTATTTTTGGATGTTATTAAATAAATGGTATTTTTATACAAAAAATGATCTTAAATTCAATCTCAACTTCAAAAATTATAAATGTTCAACCCAGTCAGCTCTATTTCCTTATGAAATTGTATTATTTGTATAGATTCTTTTATTTTCCATGCTGAGTCACTAGAACCCTGGTTTTGAAATAAAATATATCTGAGTTTGATTTCCATTTTCTTCATTCACAGTCTCTTTATCTGTAAAATGGGATAATAATTCCTATTACTCATATTTATCATGCAGTATGCAGATGACATTTTATTGAGTTGTACACTTGAAATCTGTACATCAATAAATTCAATAAAATATAAAAATAAAATAAATAACTTGAGGACATTTATATATTATGTTATATTATATTATATATTATATTCTTTATAGCATTTCACTATGTGATTATATATATATGGAACATAATATGATACCTAGTACATACTAAATGTATAATAGGCAATGACTATTTGAGTTGTTGATTCAAACCTGGATCTCTCAAATTTTGAACCAGTTCTAAGTGCAGCATTCTGACTATAGTTTACTCCTAGTCAACAGTAATCTATTCTGAAAAATTTTTACATTAAATCATTAATAATAGATTAATTGCTAACCATTATTGTTTGACAAAGCCATTTGGTTAAAAATTAGAGTTCTGAAGTCAGACTATCTGGGTTTGAATCTCAGCTCTGTTCCATGCTAGCTGTGTAACCTTGCTTAACTTCTTTGTGCCTTAGTTTCCTTGTGTGTAAAATGGTGATAATAATACCAACTTACAAAATTAAATAGGTTAATATTTGTAAAATAATTAGTATAGTGCCTGTCACATAGTAAGTTCTATTTAATTGTTTGACTAAAAAGTAAATGAATAGTACATATGTCTTTTAGAAATATATTTTATCAATTTATTTCTTCTAAGAAAAGGTAAAAGCATTTTTAAGATTCTTTTAAAATCCTATTAATACTAAAATAGCTTTACTTATTTGATTCATAAGTTAATTTATTAACACTTGCTGAATATTTAATATATTTCAGGCCCTATGGTATCTCACATGTAGACAAGTGTTTAAAATACAATTGCTATCTATGCTCTACAAACAATATTGATCCATGGTGTGCCTTGTTCTTTAGGCCTTTAAATTTTAATTTGCACTCTTAAACAGTGTCAAGGATAACTTACAATGAGAGTTGTACAACTACTAAATAAAACAAATATACTTTTGTTAGCTCTGAGGATGCAAAAGCAACTGAGAAAATAGTTGAAATCATCCTTGATAGGTAGGAAAATGTTTTGTTTATGGATTATGACAAGCTGCAAGGCACCCCTTTGTGATGGACAGAAGATAGATAAATAGAAATACTTCTCTCTTGAAACATGTCTGTACAATCTGAAACAATTAATCTTGCTAGAGCCAGTCAGTTCTAATGGTGCTGCCTGGCATAGGCCGTTTATCAAAGCCCACCAATCCATCAACAAGATCAGATACACTGCTTGGCAGGTCTGCCAGTCCTGCTATATGCCTAGATGCCTGAGAATCTTTGTAAGTCAGAGCAAGCCTTGGGAAATTATTTATGTTTGTCTTAAAAGATGGAATCTGAAGCTATTCATATTCAATTCTATTGGTTTTAATAAAGCTGTCAACAAAATATTACCTCTTCTGAGAAAAAGAACATCTACATCAACTTTGACAAATAAAAGTCTAACAATGTGTCTTCCACTCAAACTCAAAAATCTGTGTATGACAGATCATTTTTGTCAGCATATGGACATTTTTTAATATCTCACATTAAAAAAAAATTAAGCCCTTATTAGAGCTGATATCCCCTATAGCTTCTATCCCATTTCCCTGATCCTTATTTTTTTTGTTTGGTTTTTGCATTTTTCTTAAGTGAGAAGCAGGGAAGCAGAGACACAGACTCCCACATACACCCCAACTGGGATTCACCCAGCAAGCCTTCTACCAGGCGATGTTCTGCCCATCTAGGGCAGCTGCTCTATTGCTTAGCAACTGAGGTATTTTAGTGCCTGAGGCGAGGCCATGGAGCTATCTTCAGTGTCCAGGGCCAACTTGCTCCAACCAAGCCATGGCAGCAGAGAGGAAGAGTGAGATAGAGAGAGAGAAAAGAAAGGGGGAGGGGTGGAGAAGCAGATGGTCGCTTCTCCTGTGTGTCCTGATTGGGAATCAAATCCAGGACATCCACACTCTGGGCCAAAGAACTCTACCACTGAGCCAACCAGCCAGGGTCTCTGATTTTTATTTTAAAAAATATTTCTTCACTTCCCATTTCTTCTCAAATACTCTCTGGTTAGACTTTCATTACTTCATTGAAATTACTTACATCAACATCACTAACTATATACTTCTTGCCATGCCCAATGACCAAAGTTTAGTTCTCCTCTCTCTCTCTCTCTCTCTCTCTCTCACACACACACACACACTTTCTTCACTTTACTTTAGAAAACCAGTTGGTTTTCCTACTTTATTAATTACTCCTAAATCTCCTTTTTTTTTTTTTTTTATTTATTTTTTTTATTTATTTATTTTTTTTCATTTTTCTGAAGCTGGAAACAGGGAGAGACAGTCAGACAGACTCCCGCATGCGCCCGACCGGGATCCACCCGTCCCGCCCACCAGGGGCGGTGCTCTGCCCCCCAGGGGGCAATGCTCTGCCCATCCTGGGCGTCGCCATATTGCGACCAGAGCCACTCTAGCGCCTGAGGCAGAGGCCACAGAGCCATGCCCAGCGCCCGGGCCATCTCTGCTCCAATGGAGCCTTGGCTGCGGGAGGGGAAGAGAGAGACAGAGAGGAAAGCGCAGCGGAGGGGTGGAGAAGCAAATGGGCGCTTCTCCTGTGTGCCCTGGCCGGGAATCGAACCCGGGTCCTCCGCACGCTAGGCCGACGCTCTACCGCTGAGCCAACCGGCCAGGGCCCTAAATCTCCTTTACTGGTTTCTCTTTGTAATGATAGCTGGAGGTGTGATCTAGAGCTCAGTTTCCAGAGCCCTCTCTTCTCTACACTTACTCTTTAAATGATCTCAGCCTGTTTAAGGGCTATAAATACCATTAACATACAACAGATTCCACAGTTTGATAACTGCATCCTGGACTTCTTTCAAACCCTATATGTTTATATTCACTGCCTATCTGATGGCTTTACTTAAATGTCCAAGAGGTATCTGAACTTAATACATCTAAACTAGAACTATTGGTTTTTCAAGCAAAACATGATTCTCCCCTAGTCTTTCCCATCTCAGTAAATGCTATGTACCCTTACATTCATGTCCAAAATCTTTCAGTTATGTTTAAGTCCTCTCTTATTCTCACTACCTGCCCAATGCAATCATCCAAAGTCTCAAGGCCTCCTCTCACCACTTCTAAAACTACTGCCTTCATCTTGGTTATCATCATTCCTCACATTGACACCTTCAAGAGCATCCTAACCAGTCTCCTTCCATTGTTTCTTGCCCTTCTTCAGTATATTCTTCATTCATATGTACTTAGATAGATAGATAGATAGATAGATAGATAGATAGATGATAGATGATAGATATAGATATAGATATAGATATCATGTTTTTCCTTGCTTAAAATATATATTATAATGGTCCTCTAGGATTAATTCCAAATTCTACACCATGGATTTTGAGACCTTGTGCAATCTGTCCCCTGTGTATCTCTTCAGCATCACCTCTTTCCACTTCTCTTGCTCCTTTTCAGCTGCACTGGTCCCCTTCCTGATCTTGAAACATTTTCTTTAGCCTAGGATGTTGTATTTATTGCCTTTTCCATAGACATACTTCCCTCAGCACTACAATATAAATCTTTTCTCACTTTATTTAATTATCTGATCAAATTTCACTTTTTTCAAAGTTCACTTTTTAGAGAGGTTTTCCCCAATCACTTTCCTTCCTTGCATCATTCTCCATGCCATTATCATGTATATTTTTTATAGATTTACCAAAAATTTATAATTTGTTCCAATATGTAATTGTTCATTATCTACCTGCTCAAGAAAATGTATGTCTCATGAAGAGAAGTACTCAATCTCTTTTGGTCATCTTTATTTCCCCAGTTCTAGAAGAATGCATGGTGTATTTTAAATTATTCAAAAAATAATACTGAATGAGTAGATTTTTAAAATTAAAGAATTGGGATAATCTAATAAATTCCCTTCTTATTCTCAGATTCTCTCATCCCAAGTCATTAAGCACTACTATTGGGTCTCAATTTCCTTTGAAGTAGATGTTGAGAGAAGGGATAAGGATAGATTGTGAGGAACCTATTTCAGGGAACATACAAGTTGGGGTGTGTAGATAAAATTTTCTGAAATTCATCTGACTGATAGTGGCACAGTAGATAGATGCTGAGGTCCCAGGTTCAAAACCCTGAGGTTACTGGCTTGAGCACAGGCTGATCTGGCTTGAGTATAGGCTCACCAGCTTGCACATGGGGTCACTTGCACTGGCATGAGCTTGGAATCATTACATGATCCCATGGTCACTGGCTTAAGCCCAAAGGTAGATGGCTTGAAGCTCAAGGTTTCTGGCTTGAGTCCAAGGTCACTGGTTTGAACAAAGTCACTGGCTCAGCTGGAGCCCCCCAGTCAAGGCACATATGAGGAAGCAATCGATGAGCAACTAAAGTGTCATAACTATGAGTTGATGATTCTCATCTTTCTCGCTTCCTGTTTCTGTCTCTGTCTCTCTCACTAAAAAGAAAAAAAAATTATCTGAAATTCAATTTTGACAAAAAGTCTTTAAAAAGTAATATACTTTCAAATGTTTCTGATACCGATCTAGTAATGACTTCCTTTGTATATTGCTTCCTAATCTACACAAATATACCACTCTTCTCTGTATCTATAAAGATCAGCTATCAAAATACCTATGGATACTTGCACTAATCATGCAAAATTTCTTCAGCCCTAATACTGTTCACAATCTATTTTCACTGCTTCTTAAAACATACTCAACTCTGAAGTCATGGCTTTAAAACCAGAGCTGCTGGCTCAGTGGGTAGAGCGTCAGCTGGGTATATGGATGGTCTGGGTTTGATTCCCAGTCAGGACACATAAGAGAAGCTAACATCTACTTTTCTTCCCCTTCCTTTCCCTCTTCGCTCTCCCTTCCCCTCTCGCAGCCAGTTGCTCAATTGGTTCAACCTTCAACTCTGGGTGCTGAGGATAGCTCGATTGGTCCAAATGTCAGCCTCAGGTGCTGAGGATAGTTTGGTTGACTTGAGCATCAGTCCTAGACTGGGGTTGCCCAGTGGATCCCCGTCAGAGCAGATGTGGGAGTCTGTCTCACTATTTCCCCTCCTTTAAAAAAAAAGAAAAAGCCCAGAGCCTCATATCTTACCTCTGCAGCACTGTAATTTGTATTTGAATCCCTCCTGCCCCTGACATGACTTATGATTCCAGATCTCTGGAACACATGATCTTCTGTAGGGGTCTCCTTACCTTACCCTCTGCCTCAAGAAACCAAAACTATGCCCTAGTCACTCAGGTAGCACTCACTGCACCACCCTAATTATGTAGAGAGAGTGATTTTAAAGACTAAAAAAGTTTTTTTTTCTGGGTACAAGGAATTAGAATTCTAAATGAAACCCTGTAATGAATTAATAAACCAACAATTAGTGGATTTATTCATATTAAAGACTTTTTTGAATTTTTTACACAAATATAGTAATTAATTAAATTAAATAATGCATGTTAAATTTAATATTGGCCTGACCTGTGGTGGTGCAGTGGATAAAGCATTGACCTGGAACACTGAGGTTGCCGGTTTGAAACCCTGGGTTTGCCTGGTCCAGGCACATATGGAAGTTGATGCTTACTGTTCCTCCCCTGCCCCTTCTCTCTCTCTCTCTCTCTCAAAATGAAAAAAATTAAATCTAAAAAAGAAAAAGAAAAGAAAGAAAAAGTTTGCTATTGATCACAAGCTGTGATTATTAGTATACTATTGTATTACTAGTATACTACCATATGCTTCCTTAGGAACAGTAGTAAGAAGGTTCAATTAATAAATTTCATCACATCTTTCAAAATGTGTTAAAAAAGTTTGTTTTAAAGATTTAATTACTACTTACTTTTTGTAAATAAACTACTCTTTCTTTTTTCTTGAAGATATCAATAAAATTTTATTTTAACTTGTCCATTTACCTAAAGTGTTAAACTGTATTTTAAAAGAATCTTGTAAGTTAATATTTGGTACATTTCTATTAAAAACTGCTTAAATTCTCTTTTTTAAAGTGCTATAATAGCATGTTTAAGTGGAGTAGTAAAATTATTAATTTTTTAATTTTGTCTTGGAAATATATCATAATGATAAGAACATTAACAATTATCCTATTTTAGGGATAATTTTAGGCAATACATTTGTCATTTACTAAGCAGATATATATTGATGCCTTATGGCTTAGTACTATTGGAAGTAGCCCAATGAAGTAGAATTAGGTATCAGTGAATTTGAATCATAAAAAGGCAATAAGGCCCTGGCCAGTTGGCTCAGCGGTAGTGCATCGGCCTGGCATGTGGAAGTCCCAGGTTCAATTCTCTGTCAGGGCACACAGGAGAAGCGACCATCTGTTTCTCTACCCCTCCTTCTCTCCTTTCTCTCTATCTCTCTCTTCCCTTCCTGTAGCCAAGGCTTCACTGGAGAAAAGTTGGCCCTGGTGCTGAGGATGGCTCCATGGCCTCCATCTCAGGCTCTGTAATGGCTCAAGTTGCAATGGAGCGACACCCCAGATGGGCAGAGCATTGCCCCTGGTGGGCATGCTGGGTGGATACCGGTCAGGTGCATGTGGAAGTCTGACTGCCTCCCTGCTTCTAATTTTGGAAAAATACAAAAAACAAAACAAACAAACAAACAAAAAAATAGGCAATAAGCATACAAGAAATGCAATGGTGAATAAGACAAAAATGGTAATTGCTCTTATGGAGCTTATAGTTTAGTGGTGGTAGAAGGGTAGGAAATATAATAAAAAATAAAATAATTTGAAATATTAAGTTCCTTTTCAATTATCTGTCTTTCAAACATTATTGGCATTAAATGTGTATGTGAGAGGGAGAGATATGAGATTTGTATTTTCTGTCTTAGTTTTCCTTATATAAAAATGACAAGTTTTAAAGCTCTGTTAAAGATAATACAGAAAAGGAAGCACCATCTCCATGATTTCTTTATTTTCTTTGAAGCTGTTCTACAAATAACCTTAAAGACTAATATTTTCCAATTAAGACTAATGGTATGAAAGTCTTTCAACTGGTAACTGAATAAAGAATATGAGGTCCATACACAGTGGAGCAAAAGTAGGTTATAGTTGTATGTGAAACACATAGTTTATGATTATATTATTATTTTCAAAAGGAATGACTATAAACTTAGTTTTAGCCAATGCTGTAACTACAATGGAATACTACTCAGCTATAAGAAAAGACAAAATACTGCCATTTGTGACAATATGGATGCCTCTTAAGAATATCATTCTAAGCAAAATAAGTCAGACGAGTAAGTCAATAACCGTATGATTTTCCTCATATATGAGATATAAAGCGGAAAACAGAAAATGAACAAATAAGACAAACAAACAAGAACTCATAGAACCAGTAAATAGTATGGTGGTTATCAGAGGGAAGGCAGTAAAGGATAGGAAAGGGTAAAAGGGGTCAAATACATATTGGCAGAAGAAGATTTGACTTTGAGTGGTAACACATCTAACATCTTTTTTTTTTCCTTAAGTGAGAAATGGGGAAGCAGAGAGACAGACACCAGCATGCATCCGACCAGAATTCACCCAGGAAGCCCACTAGGGGGCGATGCTATGCCCATCTGGGGCTTTGCTATGTTGCAAGTGGAGCCATTCTAGCACCTGAGGCAGAGGACATGGAGCCATACACAGCACCTGGGCCAACTTTGCTCCAATGGAGCTTTGGCTATGGGAAGAGAGAGATAAAGAGAAGGGAGAGAGGGAGGGGTGGAGAAGCAGATGGTCACTTCTCCTGTGTGCCTTGACTGAGAATCGAACCCAGGACATCCACATGCCAGATGATGTTCTACCACTGAGCCAACCAGCCAGAGCCACTACCATTTTTCTTGGTAGATAGTGCTCCAGGGTTTTTGCTCAACTATTTTTACATTGGAAGGAGTCCTATATTGATCTCAGACCACTACCCAGAGATTCCCAACTTGATCCAGCCCCCATAAAATAACTTAAGTATCCTGAAAAAAGCACTTGTCCCCAGAATCTGATTGATAACTAGAAGATATCCTGTCTTACAGTAGGTCTAGTAAGCAGCAGGATTACTAAATCTGTCCAAATACAAATTTTTGTTTATAATTAGAAGTAGATCAAGGGAACCTTGTCTTCTCTCCTTCCTGAAAACCATTACACGGGTCAGTGACAATCTAGCCTGGTTGCTCCTATAATATGAACTATCACACACCCTACAGGTCTGACTGCATCCCTGACATGTGTTTCATATTCTAGAGCTGGGGTCCCCAAACTTTTTACACAGAGGGCCAGTTCACTGTCCCTCAGACCGTTGGAGGGCCGCCACATACAGTGCTCCTCTCACTGACCAACAATGAAAGAGGTGGCCCTTCCGGAAGTGCGGTGGGGGGCTGGATAAATGGCCTCAGGGGGCTGCATGCGGCCCGCGGGCCATACTTTGGGGACGCCTGTTAAGAATTGAACCCCAAAGTAGATAATATCCACTAAGACATTTGGTATAAAATTTACATATACAAAATGTCTTCTAAATCTTATAGATAAATAGTGTGTCAATCATGACAAACTAAGACAGAACTCACACTAATCTAAACAAGGAAAGTTTAATATAACTATTATAAACCTAATTAACTATTGTATATTATAAACATAATTTTAAAAGAGGCTGAAGAATACTCTAGGCTGAGGGACAAAACCCAATGAAGGAATAAATTTGAAAGGGGTCTTCTCTGTAAATCTGGGGTTCATACCCTATTGGAGAAGGTGTTGAAATCTACCAAATGTCAGAGATTTCACTAAGTTTTCCTAGGTCAGACAGATCCACAATTGCTGGGGATTCAGGAAATACCTCTCCAGGAAACAAGTGAGCTCAAGCTGGCAAACATAGAATTGCAATCAGAACTGGCAAACCAGAAACAACTTCCAGGGTGCAGATGGGTTGAGGCTGGCAGGCAAGAAATTATACAGTTAGAACTAATGAGCAGGAAATGCCCCTCCAAGTTGCCAGTGGACCACAGCTGTGAAGCTGACTGCTGGACTGCCTACATGACTCACTGGGAATCCACTCATGGGGATGCCTGTGAAAATGGACAGAACACCATCTATAGGATTGCTTTTAAAACTCAATGGGGATGACTAAATGTCCCTTACATGTGCCACTGGTATCCATGCATTAGTAACAAAAATTACCATCTGGGAGCAGAGAAAGACCAGGGAGAGAAGCCCCTTCTTCTTGCAATGCTCCTCCAGTGCCCTTTAATGACAATGTTCAACATCATGTCAGATGCAAAAGAAAAATGCTTATAATGCCCTTCTCAATTACTGCGAAGCAGGCAATGAAGAGTGGATTTGCTGTTGTGAGGCAATAATTCAATAATTGCCAGAGACCATCAGACCACATTTTGGCTACTCACTTTTTATATGTACCCTCTAGCACATTTGAATTTTCATACAACAATAAGATAAGATTCAGCTATTCTTCTTACAAGTGATGTTCTTACCTTTCCCCCAAAAGAAGAGAGGCATAATCCTGGCAGTCATTGTATACTTTGCTGGATACAGGAATTAATCCTCAAATTCTTTCATAATTCCAGTGAATAAAGACTAAATTATAAAGTTAACTTCCAACAACTAGAATATAAAATTAAATGGAAAGAAGAGAGAAGAGAATGGTTAGTATATATAAATATTAGAAGCAAAGAGAATATATAGTCCTTGTTTTTGCAACTGACCATTAGACTATCATTGATATCTATGACTTCCTTCACTCTCCATTCCACATATGCCTTGTCCTTAGCCAGAATCTCAGCTGGTTGGGTTCTTTACCTGGCAGAGTAATCCAAACTTTTTTTTTTTTTTCTTTTCCATTTTTCTGAAGCTGGAAACAGGGAGAGACAGTCAGACAGACTCCCGCATGCGCCCGACCGGGATCCACCCGGCACGCCCACCAGGGGCGACGCTCTGCCCACCAGGGGGCGATGCTCTGCCCATCCTGGGTGTCGCCATGTTGCGATCAGAGCCACTCTAGCGCCTGAGGCAGAGGCCACAGAGCCATCCCCAGCGCCCGGGCCATCTTTGCTCCAATGGAGCCTTGGCTGTGAGAGGGGAAGAGAGAGACAGAGAGGAAAGCGCGGCGGAGGGATGGAGAAGCAAATGGGCGCTTCTCCTGTGTGCCCTGGCCGGGAATCGAACCCGGGTCCTCCGCACGCTAGGCCGATGCTCTACCGCTGAGCCAACCGGCCAGGGCTAATCCAAACTTTTATTCCTAACAGGTCTGAGTCTTCATTCATCCTGCTTCTCTGTGTTTGCTACAGTTTTCCATTGAATTTTCTACTGTTTTGCAAGTATGAAGAGGCACCCCAGATAATCCACTGAATTTCAGGCATTGTCCTCCTTATCCCCATTGTGTAGCAGCAGCTCAATTTCCCTTTAATAAGTGGAATCAATCACTCCAGCGAGAAAAGTAATCACCCTTTTCCTTTTGATTTATTTTTTCCCAATGGAATGAGAAGCTCCAGTTGACTAGGTGGCAGCCCCATCTTCCAATTCAGTGGAATCATTATTATGCCACCAAATGAAAGCATTTCCCACCCCTCAACCCCAAGTCCTTGGTGACTAAGATCTAGGAAAAAGCATAGCTCGAAGTTTCAGAGACAGAAAGCTAAACATCTGTGAGTAGGTTATTATGAGTTATTTTGAGAAGAGTACTGAAAATCTACACATTGATTCCCAGACCCATGTATTCTGACTTACAGAAACCACAGCCTCATATATTGATCTCTGATTTAACACTTATAATACACCACGTAAAACAGAAACCAATCCTTTCATCTGACACTATAACTGACTGGTTTAGTAAGCCATTTCACTTTTCAATTAGGTCAGCCACTTTGGAGTGACAGGAGATGTGGTAAGGTCATTTAATTCCATCAGCATGAGACCATTGCTGCATTTCTTTTGCTTTCAAATGAGTTCCCTGATTAGACACAATCTTATATGTAATGCCATGAAGAGAACAAGTCATTCTGTTAGTCCAATACTGACAGAAGCATTGCAGGCAGGATATGCAAATCTACATCAAAATATATCTACTTCAGGAGACAAATATCTATCCCTTCATGATGAAAGACATTTGATATAATTAATATGCCACCAAAATGTAGCTAGGGCCCATGAGGAACAGTACCACACCAAGGGCTCAAAATTGGTCTCTATTGTCAACAGAGTAGGCACTCAACAGTAGCATTAACCAGGCCAGGCTTGGTACAGGGACAACATGATGTTGAGCAAGTATAACCTCTATCTCTGATATCACAACTTCTTTGTTCATGAGCCCATTAAGCAAGCAGTGGGGTAGCTAAGGAAGGAAGCTAACTGACCATCAGAAAACATGTCATCTTATACACCTCACTATTAAGATAGATGCTCTTTGATGCATATTAACAATGGAAACAAATTCTTCACAATTTGTGCCCATTCTAAGAAATCCATCAGACATTTTGGTCACCAATCTTCCTTTCCTATTCTTACAGGTCCTGAGCATCTAGCCAAACCATTAACAACTGCACATGAATTAAGTATCTGTACTTCTGGCTATCTCTGACTCAAGACATAGCAGACAACCAAAATAGTTAAGCTCATGAAATATTAATTATACATGCAAATGGAATCTCTGTAATGTAAATCAGTGGCCCCCAACCTTTTTGAGCCACAGACTGGTTTAATGTTATTAAATATTTTCACGGACCGGCCTTTAGGGTGGGATGGATAAATGTATCACGTGACCGAGACAAGTGTCAAGAGTGAGTCTTAGACGAATGTAACAGAGGGAATCTGGTCATTTTTTAAAAAATAAAACATTGTTCAGACTTAAATATAAATAAAACGGAAATAATGTAAGTTATTTATTCTTTCTCTGTGGACTGGTACCAAATGGCCCACGGACCGGTACCAGTTCGTGGCCTGGGGGTTGAGGACCACTGATGTAAATAACATTCCATACTAAATCCAGCTTTGAGACTCCCAAGTTTCATGTAGTGCTATTTGATTCCCAGGTTTTGCGTATTTGATCTATAGAATTCTGGTAGTTACCACTGTCACCTTTCACTGAATACAACTCTCTCAATCTTCTCTATGGTGAGGTCTGAATTTAGGCATACCTCTATGGCTCCTATCATAGAAAATACAGCAAATTTACCTGCTCCTATCCAACTCAAACAGATAACACCTAGATTTCCCTAGTAGATCACTAAATGGCCAAGTAACACAATCCAGAAGTACAATGACATTAAGTGTCCATGTCATGAACATGGACCAAGGAGATACAGGAACAAGTAAGAGCTGGCAAATAAACCCACTTCTTTCCTCCTGCTGATGATTATTTTAAGGCACAGGGATTCCAAACATCATCTCAAGAGACCCCCTCATTACTGAGCAGCTGGATGTGTTTTCTATGACTCTGTAGTCAACTAGTTAACAAACAGTATTATTTACCTTCCTTCTTCCTGACCTCATTTCCCTTTTCCTTTCACTCTTATTACCCGGGGTTGTACCACCCAGTAAAATATTAGCACATCAGTTTTGTCTCAAGTTGTTTTCTAGGTAACCTGAGCAATAAACATAGTAATATTCTAGGTGATTTTTTAAAAAGGAAATCGTGATGCATCTTCTGTAATGCTTTTACTACATCTTCCCTATTTTCTCAGTTAGTTAAATGAATTTCTATAAATTAGTCTTACTTAATGTATGGCTATCCAAGTTGTACTTTGAAATCTCACTTCACAATTTCTTTCAAGTTTTAAGTTATAATAATTTTTTAATTACAGGATACTTTCCCGTCAGAGATTTAGTGGGATATAAGTGAAAGAAAGTGATGGAAAAACTTCAGTTAAATCACATGGATTATGAGATTCTTTTTTCAGAAAACTGATTTTACAGCCAAAATAATGGGCCCCATGGCATTTAACAAACAATTGCTCTTCATCAGGATTCCCAATGGCCTTACTCACTGGCATTTATTGGAAGACTAAAGACAATGCTGAAATTTGTTTCTTTTGGCCAATGAATGGAAAACTCAGATGCCAAAGTAAAAAAGATTTGTTCTTTGGTAGTAGCTATAGCATCTGTCTGCTTGGCATGTTCCTTAAAAATCTATGAAGTTGCCTAGGATACAGATTTTATAAACTGGGATCCTGCAGAGTTTTTAAAAGGTTTTAAGTGCAAAACCCATATAGACATTAAATCAACAATAAAGCTTCTATTTTACTTATACATGATGAATCGATCGCTAATCTGTGAAAACAGGGCATCTAATGAATAACCCAAATTATGGTACCAAACAAACTGTACATATTTTGTCATGACAAGAAAAATGAGACCTACATATAAAATTTGGAAGTAAAGATTTGAGAATTACACTCTTCAACCAGCTTTTCTGCAATGCTTAGACCTAAATTTTCCTTTTCACTAACCTGCAATTATACAACTACTCTTAGTATTTGCAATAGTTTAACAAGCAAATTGAAATCAGAGTAACACAATCCTAGACTATCAAATACTGTCAAAATGAAGATTTCCTACTTAAGTAACAGGTGATAGGTGACAATATTTTAGTCATTAAAGTCTATACTTAAAATGGATGAATTTTATAGTATATAAATTATACCTTAATAAAGTTGTTTAAAATAAAAGGAAAAGAACTAAAGGTTATTGTCAAGAAAAGAACATTCTCCTCAAAGGCCTGAAATTCCGCATCTGTTCCCTAATCACTTCAAACTAGCTGTCTCTGGAAACCCAACTACACTTGCCTAATACTGTGTGGGTGAGCAGCTGGATGTGACTGCATTCAGCCTACTGCTTCACTCACCATCTTTGTCACTTGGCAGGAATCATTAGAAGCATTATGCTGTTCACCTTCACTGCTGATCATATGTCCCTCTGGTATTCGGTAAATTCTAGTTATAAGTAAAAGTTACTTTTATATTACCCAATTCAGGCACATATGTCTTATCATTTTAGATCAAAGACATATGCTAATACTGTTCCTTTCATAAAGAATATTGAGAATGTTGCGTATGCTCTAAGAAAAGAAAGATACTGACAGAGGTAGATTGATGGTATTTTACCCTGAAGAAACAGAACTTTGAAAGTTTGCCAGCCTTTGAGGAAGGGTCAGCCAGAGCCACCCCAAAGGAGGCAGTTCTGCCCATCTTCCTGTCAATAACACCTAGGACGCTGAGCTGTTTTAGCAGACAGATGGTAGACCACACACCATTATGACCAGTACAGTGTTGTCACTCATGCAGAAGGGCCCCGTGACTGTGCAGCTCCCCTGCCACCTCAGACACAGCTTTTTGTGTGGCCCTTTACAGCTCTGCTGTATGGGCTCTACGTTTCCAGTGGCAGGAAGGAAACATCAAAGGAGATTCAGTAGGAAAACCAACTTTGAATACTTTCATTCAGTTTTTTTTTTGTTTGTTTTTTTAATATTAATATTTTTTTATTAAATTTAATGCAGTGACATTGATAAATCAGGGTACATATGTTGAGAGAAAATATCTCTAGATTATTTTGACATTTGATTGTGCTGTATACCCCTCCCGCAAAGTTAAATTGTCTTCTGTCACCTTCTATCTGGTTTTCTTTGTGCCCCTCCCCTCCCCTAACCCCTCTCTCCTTCTTCACCCCCTCCCCCCTCCCCCAAGCCCCCCGCCCCTGTTGCCATCACATTCTTGTTCATGTCTCTGAGTCTCATTTTTATGTCCCTTCTATGTATGGATTCATCTCAGTTTTTTTTCTGATTTACTTATTTCACTCCGTATAATGTTATCAAGGTCCATCCATGTTATTGTAAATGATCCGATGTCATCATTTCTTATGGCTGAGTAGTATTCCATAGTATATATGTACCAAAGTTTTTTAATCCACTCATCCTCTGACGGACACTTGGGCTGTTTCCAGATCTTCGCTATTGTGAACAATGCTGCCACAAACATGCGGGTGCATTTCTCCTTTTCGAGCCGTTCTATGGTGTCCTTGGGGTATATTCCTAAAAGTGGGATAGCTGGGTCAAAAGGCGGTTCGATTTTCAGTTTTTTGAGGAATCTCCATACTGTTTTCCACAGTGGCTGCACCAGTCTGCATTCCCACCAGCAGTGCAGGAGGGTCCCCTTTTCTCCACATCCTCGCCAGCACTTATTCTGTGTTGTTTTGTTGATAAGCGCCATTCTGACTGGTGTAAGGTGATATCTCATTGTGGTTTTAATTTGCATTTCTCTAATGATTAGTGATGTTGAGCATTTTTTCATATGCCTATTGGCCATCTGTATGTCCTCTTTGGAGAAGTGTCTATTCATCTCTTTTGCCCATTTTTGGATTGGGTTGTTTGTCTTCCTGGTGTTGAGTTTTACAAGTTCTTTATAAATTTTGGTTATTAACCCCTTATCAGACGTATTGTCAAATATGTTCTCCCATTGTGTAGTTTGTCTTTTTATTCTGTTCTTGTTGTCTTTAGCTGTGCAAAAGCTTTTTAGTTTGATATAGTCCCATTTGTTTATCCTGTCTTTTATTTCACTTCCCCGTGGAGATAAATCAGCAAATATATTGCTCCGAGAGATGTCGGAGAGCTTACTGCCTATGTTTTCTTCTAAGATGCTTATGGTTTCACGGCCTACATTCAAGTCTTTTATCCATTTTGAGTTTATTTTTGTGAGTGGTGTAAGCTGGTGATCTAGTTTCATTTTTTTGCAGGTAGCTGTCCAATTTTCCCAACACCATTTGTTAAAGAGGCTGTCTTTACTCCATTGTATTTCCTTGCCTCCTTTGTCAAATATCAGTTGTCCATAGAACTGTGGGTTTATTTCTGGGTTCTCTGTACTATTCCATTGATCTATATGCCTGTTCTTATGCCAGTACCAGGCTGTTTTGAGTACAATGGCCTTGTAGTATAACTTGATATCAGGAAGTGTGATACCTCCCACTTTATTCTTCTTTTTTAAGATTGCTGAGGCGGCCCTGGCCGGTTGGCTCAGCGGTAGAGCGTCGGCCTGGCGTGCGGGGGACCCGGGTTCGATTCCCGGCCAGGGCACACAGGAGAAGCGCCCATCTGCTTCTTCACCCCCCCTCCTTCCTCTCTGTCTCTCTCTTCCCCTCCCGCAGCCAAGGCTCCACTGGAGCAAAGATGGCCCTGGCGCTGGGGATGGCTCCTTGGCCGCTGCCCCAGGCGCTAGAGTGGCTCTGGTCGCGGCAGAGCGACACCCCGGAGGGGCAGAGCATCGCCCCCTGGTGGGCAGAGCGTCGCCCCTGGTGGGCGTGCCGGGTGGATCCCGGTCGGGCGCATGCGGGAGTCTGTCTGACTGTCTCTCCCCATTTCCAGCTTCAGAAAAAATACAAAAAAAAAAAAACAAAAAAAACCCTAAATATACTTCTCACAAAAATTAGGGGATATTTCAAAATAAATATGAAGCAATAAACTACCCCCTAAAAAAAAAAAAAAAAAAAAAAAAAAAAAAGATTGCTGAGGCTATTCGTGTCCTTTTTTGGTTCCATATAAATTTTTGGAATATGTGTTCTATATCTTTGAAGTATGTCATTGGTATTTTAATTGGTATTGCATTGAATTTATAAATTGCTTTGGGTAATATAGACATTTTAATGATGTTTATTCTTCCTAACCATGAGCACGGTATATGCTTCCACTTGTTAGTATCTTCCTTGATTTCTTTTATCAATGTTTTGTAATTTTCCGAGTACAAGTCTTTAGTCTCCTTGGTTAAGTTTACTCCTAGGTACTTTATTTTTTTGGTTGTAATTGTGAAGGGGATTGTTTCCTTAATTTCTCTTTCTGACTGTTCATTGTTGGTGTATAAAAATGCTTCTGATTTCTGAGTATTGATTTTATATCCTGCCACTTTGCTGAATTTATTTATCAGGTCCAGTAGTTTTTTGACTGAGACTTTAGGGTTTTCTATATACAATATCATATCATCTGCAAATAATGATAGTTTTACTTCTTCTTTTCCAACTTGAATGCCTTTTATTTCTTCTTCTTGTCTAATTGCTGTGGCTAGGACTTCCAGGACTATGTTAAATAAGAGTGGTGAAAGGGGGCACCCCTGCCTTGTTCCTGATCTTAAGGGTATTGCTTTTAATTTTTGCCCATTGAGTATGATGTTGGCTGTGGGTTTCTCATAGATGGCTTTTATCATGTTGAGGTATGTTCCCTGTATTCCCACTTTGCTGAGAGTTTTGATCATGAATGGGTGCTGGATTTTATCAAATGCTTTTTCTGCATCTATTGAAACTATCATATGGTTTTTCTCCTTCTTTTTGTTTATGTGATGAATCACATTGATTGATTTACGAATATTGTACCAGCCTTGCCTCCCCAGAATAAATCCCACTTGATCATGGTGTATGATTTTTTCCATATATTGTTGGATCCGGTTTGCTAATATTTTGTTGAGGATTTTAGCATCTATATTCATCAGAGATATTGGCCTATAATTTTCTTTCTTTGTGTGGTCTTTGCCTGGTTTTGGAATCAGAATTATGCTCGCCTCATAAAAGGAGTTTGGAAGTCTTCCTTCCTCTTGAATTTTTTGAAATAGTTTGAGAAGGATAGGAGTTAGTTCTTCTTTGAATATTTGGTAGAATTCCGTTGTGAAGCCATCGGGCCCCGGACTTTTCTTTGTTGGGAGTTTTTTGATAACTGTTTCGATCTCCTTTGGTGTAATTGGTCTTTTAAGTTTTCTGATTCTTCCAGATTGATTTTTGGAAGATTGTACGTTTCAAGGAATTTGTCCATTTCATCTAGGTTGTCTAGTTTTTTGGCATACAGTTCTTCATAGTATTTTCTTACAATATTTTGTATTTCTGTTGTGTCAGTTGTTATTTCTCCTCTCTCATTTCTAATTTTATTTATTTGAGTCCTCTCTCTCTTTTTCTTGGTGAGTCTACTTAAAGGTGCATCAATCTTGTTTACCTTTTCAAAGAACCAGCTCCTAGTTTCATTGATCCTCTGTATTGTTTCTTTAGCCTCTATGTCATTTATTTCTGCTCTGATCTTTATTATTTCCTTCCTTCTACTACATTTGGGCTTTACTTGCTGTTCTTTTTCTAATTCTTTTAGATGCAGGTTTAAGTTGTTTATTTGAGCTTTTTCTAGCTTCTGAAAGTGTGCCTGTAGTGCTATGAACTTCCCTCTCAGCACTGCTTTCGCTGTGTCCCATAAATTTTGAGTTGTTGTATGCTCATTGTCATTCGTTTCTAGGAATTTCTTTATTTCTTCTTTGATCTCATTCTTAATCCATTCATTATTTAACACCCTGCTATTTAGTTTCCATGTGTTTGAGAATTTTTGAGCTTTTCTGCTGTGATTCATTTCTAGTTTCATGCCGTTGTGATCGGAGAAAGTGCTTGATATGATTTCAGTCTTCTTAAATTTGTTGAGAGCACTTTTGTGCCCTAACATGTGGTCTATCCTAGAGAATGTACCATGAGCACTTGAAAAGAATGTATATTCTGCTGCTTTAGGGTGAAAGGTTCTGAAGATATCTATTAAATCGAGTTGATCTAGTGTTTCCAATAAGTCTGCTGTTTCTTTGTTAATTTTCTTTCTTGAGGATCTATCTAGTGATGTTAGTGGGGTATTGAAATCCCCTACTATTATAGTATTGCTGTTGATCTCGCCCTTTAAATCCATCAAAATCTGTTTTATATATTTGGGTGCTCCTATATTAGGTGCATAGATATTTATAATAGTTATATCTTCCTGTTGGATTACTCCCTTTATCATTATGTAGTGGCCTTCTTTATCTCTTACTATATCCTTTGTTTTAAAGTCCAATTTGTCTGATATAAGTATTGCTACCCCAGCTTTTTTTTCATTTCTGTTTGCATGAAACATTTTTTTCCATCCTTTTACCTTCAATCTGTGTGTGTCTTTTGTTCTAAGGTGTGTCTCTTGTAGACAACATATGTATGGGTCCTGTTTTCTTATCCACGCAGCTACCCTATGTCTTTTGATTGGATCATTTAATCCATTTACATTTAAGGTTATTATTGATATGTAGTTGTTTATTGCCATTTTCTTCTTTAAAGGTGTATTCCTTTTTCTTTTTTTTTTCTGTATTCTTTTCCCACTTTATCTGTTTACACCAGGCCCCTTAATATTTCCTGCAGCATTGGTTTGGTTGTAATGAATTCCTTGAGTTGTTTTTGTCTGGGAAGCTTTTTATTTCTCCTTCAATTTTAAACGATAGCCTTGCTGGATAAAGTAGTCTTGGTTGTAGGTTCTTGTTCTGCATTACTTTGAATATTTCTTGCCATTCCCTTCTGGCCTCAAGTGTTTCTGTTGAGAAGTTAGATGTCATCCTTATGGGGGCTCCTTTGTAGGTAATAACTTTTTTTTCTCTTGCAGCTTTTAATATTTTCTCTTTATCGCTTAGCTTTGGTATTTTAATTATGATGTGTCTTGGTGTAGGTTTCTTTGGGTTTCTCTTTAATGGAGTCCTCTGTGCTTCTTGGATTTGTGAGAGTTTCTCTTGCATTAATTTAGGGAAGTTTTCAGCTATGATATGATTGAACAAAGTCTCTATCCCTTGTTCTTTTTCTTCTTCTTCAGGAACCCCTATGATGCGGATGTTATTTCTCTTCATGTTGTCACAGAGCTCTCTAAGAGTTTCCTCTGACTTTTTGAGTCTTTTTTCTCTTTTCTTCTCTGCTTTCATGCCTTCATTCCAGTTGTCTTCTAACTCGCTGATTCGATCCTCTGCTCTATCTATCCTGTTTTTAATTCCTTCCATTGTGGTCTTTATTTCTGATATTGTATTTGTCGTCTCCAACTGATTCTTTTTTATACTTGCTATTTCTTTATTTAGGTTTTCAAACTCCCCCTCCATTGTTGTTCTAAGATCCCTAAGCATCCTTACAATCATTATTTTGAACTTCGCATCTGGAAGTTTGATTATTTCCATATCACTCAGTTCATCTCTCGAAAGTGTCTCTTGTGGTTTCATTTGGATTGCACTCCTTTGTTTTCTCATCTTCTTCTTTTTTTTTTTATTTGTAGAGTTGATTGAGTCTAGGCTTGGTGTTGTCTGCCTCCAGTTTTCAGTTGTGTTATTTTTAGGTCTTCCTGGGTTGGTATCAGCTATTATTTGTAATCCACTTTCGGATTTGGGCAGCTTTGAAGTCTTGATTTGTTTGTTTTCTTAACAGGTGATAGTCTTGTTAACTGATCTCAGCAGGGGGCTTCCTTGAAACTGTATCCAGGAATGCTGTGGGTGTAACCTGAGACGCTGAAGGTCTCTTCCTCCAACTAATCTCACTGGGGGCAGGGTTTTTTCTCTCAGCTTCAGTAGGGGGAGGTGTATCTCAGATCTCCATGGAGACCTGAGTTACTGCCCCTCCTCCCCACTTCTTGTTTTCAGCTGTGTCTTGTTGTGCTGATTGGAGCTGGATAGATGTCCGGAGATCTCTGATCCGGAAGCACTTCAGCTCTGTTTTGTGAAAGGTTTAGTCCCTCCCCCAGCTATGGCCGCCTCCAGCACAAATGAGTCAGCTTTTTTATTTTGTTTCTTGCATACCTTAGCCCCTCACAGTCTGTCCCTCTCCCTGTCTTTTCCACTTGGGAGATAAGCTGGTCTTTTCAACCCACCTTGCTCCCTGGTCGCCAGGTAAGTGGCTGTGAGCAGTAGTTTCTGCTCTTTTTCCTCTGTGAAATCCTCTCTGGGCTCTCAGCCTCACCCCCCTCCTTCCCTTCCTGTAAGCAGAGGAGATTCAGGCACTCCTTACCAGGATTATTGTGGCTTCCTCTTTGCTCCTTGGTTTTTGAGAGCTGTTCTTGCAGTTCAGTGTTGGTTTTTCATGCTGATTTTTTCTAAATTGATTTGTATTCCAGTTTGGTGTTGAGAGCTGGGTGTCTGTGCATCCACCTACTCCGCTGCCATCTTCTCTCTCCCCACTTCCGTTCAGTTTTAATGAAACAATTCTGATTTATCAAAGGCTTACCAGTGTTACTGCCAGCAATGATACAATAGAGATTTTAATTAAATCATTGAATGTTCTTCAAATTTAAATTTGTCAGATATATATTACCCTTCAGGCTGATGTGTAATTCCTTCAAAATTTAAAAATTAATTTTAACATGGAATTTATTTGTGTGAACCTGACGGGGAAACAATCTACTTGATTCCATAAAACACCTTTTGTAAATTATTTCAATCAATACTAGAGAGTCTTTCAAATTTAGGTGGAAATGAATGGGTTTATTTTTCTTTTTGTGACAGAGACAGAGAGAGGGACAGAGAGAAGGACAGATAGAGACAGACTGGAAGGGAGAGAGATGAGCAGCATCAGTTCTTTATTACGGCACCTTAGTTGTTCATTGATTGCTTTCTTGTATGTGCTTTGACCAGGGGGCTACAGCAAATCAAGTGACCCCTTGCTCAAGCCAGCATTCAAGCTGGCAATCTCGAGGTTTCAAACCTGGGTCCTCCACATCCCAGTCCAATGCTCTATTCACTGTGCCACTGCCTGGTCAGGCTAATGGTTTTTATTTAAAACACATTTATGCTCATAGATTAGAGTCCCTCAAAAAATACTTTTCAATTTTTTTAAGTGAGAGGAGGGGAGATAGACAGACTCCAACATGCACCCTAACCACGATCTACCCAGCAACCCCCATCTGGGGTTAATGCTCAAATTAACAGAGCTATTCTCAGTACACAGGAATGACTCTCAAACCAATTGAGCTACTGGCTGTGAGAGGGGAAGAGAGAGAGAGAAGCAGGAGAGAGAGGGGAAGAGAAGCAGATGGTCGCTTCTCATGTGTGCCCTGATCGGGGATCAAACCGGTGACGTCTTTAAGCCAGACCAACAATCTATCCACTGAGCTAACCAGACAGAGCACTTTTCAATTTTTATGACACTTAAGACCCCCAAAAACATGTGGAATGCAATATGTATATATGGACTTCTTCTTAAGCTGAGAAACAAATAGAAGCTAAGTAAAAAAGGTTAAAGTACCTGTGAGAGTTTTGTCAATTTCTCTTTGCATTGGCTAGCATAAATATAAAATATTAACCAAAGAGAGATGCATTTTTATATGATTGGTATAATTATAAAAAATAAGTTTTTAAAGTTAATCTATATAATTATTTAACAAGAAGAACTAAACTAAGAACTATCCTCTGCGTAGATGTTAGTATTTCTAGAAATAGGAAACATTGTAATGGTTAGAAGTGTGATGTAGAGATCAACCTGAAAACTTCCTGCTTGAGACAAACAAGTTATAAGTTCAGTTCTACTCCCGAATAATGAAACTATGATTCCATCTATGATTGGAACTATTTGATCCAACAACTCCACATATATTTGTTTACATTCAGATGAATCATGAGTGTAGGGATATACCTAAGGTTTTCCAAACAAGTTTAGTGAAATTTCCAGCCTAGAGTTCTGTTTGCCCCAAACTGTCAATAACTATCCTGTTACGATCAACGACAGAAGGGAACTCTTCACCCTCCAGCAGGTTCACATTTAAGAAAACATCATTCTTTCTCAACCTACTATAATCTATTCAAAAGCATTAATAAAATATCTCTTTCTTGGAGTCACTAAGGTAGCCATTGGACCAATTCCTTTAGATAATTGGTTTGATACGGGTATTTGCTTACATAGATTGAATCAGACTTGTTTTTCTTTTCAAGCTGAAGCTGTTTTCATTCACACTTGGGGTCCTCCATCTGTCGATAAAGCCTGTTAGCTCACCACCTCACTGGCTCTGAGGTGCTAGTTTTCCATCTGGCAAAACCCTAAAGAGAACCCCAGAATCAGAGAAGCGTGAATCCTGTGGGTGCTCTCAACTCTAGAGCGTATGTCCCCAAAGAGATAGGGTCTCTTTGACAGTGGGCAAATGTTTAAATCATGTACATGGCTTCTCCTGGGCCAGAAAAGACACCTAGTGGCAGTCCAGGCAAACACTGAGTAAAGCTGTTTTTAAAACGTCAGCTTTGGCGGCCCTCCTACTTGCCTTTCAGTGTCCCTCTCTATGTTCGTGGCTTACATTTCATTCTTCACTGATCAACAACGGAGCATAATGTAGGTCATTACATACTGCTTCACAGTGCTATGTGGTAAATTAAAGTTAATTAGGAAATTGAGATAAAAGAAAAATAATGTCTGGGAAAAATGGCTGAAGGGTATTTCCCAAAAAATATATGCCATAAGATCCTATAATATTACTAGATGTGAGTTATAAACCAAACATCGAGTAACAATAGTTTGTTCAAAGAGAATGTCATGATTAATGGCATTCATAAGATTTTTTTTTTTGAAAAACTACTTATTTGATTTGAAAAAGTCACACTTATTCTTGGCACTGAGATTTAAAAAAAAATGTTTCTCATGAATTCTCATTAAAAAGGATACTTTTAAAGTACGTAAAAAATAAATCGTTAATTATATTCACCCTGTTACTGCAACAAGTTCCATGGGGCTATTTCTAAATAGTGACCTTCAGTAAACGAATAGCAAAGCTTTGGGGTATAGTTTAACAGAAGCAAAACAATGTGACCTAAATTCACAGTTTTCTATTTTCTGCATTAACCCCAAAATAAAGGTGTCTGTGAATTTGAATTTATATTGCCTGGAGAGACTTTAGACTGTTGTTCTTTTTCTTGGCCAATTAAATGTAGACCCATATGCTTTGATAATTGTCCATCCTGGGATTAATTAGAGTTGACATCACTTTAGGAACTGTAATATCTAACAGGACATGTGCTTAAGTAGAAAGCCACTACATTTCTTGGAATGGAACAGGAAAATGGCTACTCACCTGATCAACCTTTTTAAAAAATAACAAACTATTCTGAGTCTAATCTCAGTAGGTACAATTATATAGACATACTTGTAATCAAAGCCTCAACTTTCTATAGCAAAAGGTAAACCCCAAATCATTTCATACTAGGAAGATTTTAAAGAAAGCATCACCTAACATAAACAGTAATTTGTTGGTTTTGTGGTCTTATCTTTTCTGAAGTTGTTTTCCTGAAACAAACAACTACTTCTTGTGGACACAAAAGGTCTTAGTTCTCATCTGTTTTTTAGCTCTGTGCTCTTCTGTGGTGGCTTTCCCCTCAGGTAAACTTCCCCATTCTGGTGACAAGATGCCCATCAGAAATATATTACACAAATTAAGTAACCCCAATTAAAAGAGAGTCTATCTTTCTTAGTAATAATAGCAGAAGTCCTGGGCTTAATTCTTTTTCTTTCTTTTTTTTTTTTTAAGTGAGAAGAGGGGAGATAATAAGATGGACTTGTGCATGTGCCCCAACTGGGATCCACCTAGCAGCCCCCTTCTGGGGCCGATGCTTGAATCAACCAACTATCCTCAGTGCCCAGGACTGATGTTCAAACTGGGTGTAATTCTAATTGGCCCAGCTTATACTGAATACCCATCATGAGCCTATCACAGTAATCAGATGAATAAAATACATACTAGCCAGTTCTGCTTTATAAACGTATACTTAAAATAGAAAATTAGGGAGAGGGTAGTTTCATTTGAATGTCATACACTAGGGGATAGCAAACTATGCCCCACAAGTCAGCTACCTGCTTTGGTGAGTAAAGGTTTATTGGAAAACAGTCATGCCTATTTGTTCATGTGCTGTCAGTGTCTGCTTCCATGCTATAGTCAAGTAATTGGAAGAGATCACATAGCCTGCAAAACCTTAACTATTAACTATCTGACCTTTTTTTAAAAAAAGTTTGCTGACTCCTCACACAGAAAAAATAATTAGAAGGAGTGGTTCTTAAAAACAAAAACCAGAAAACAAAGGATTCCTAATTTTTTAAAAATGGAATAAATGGACAGGCAAAATTAATATTATACCACCAAGATATCCTGGTTACAAAAGATATCCCACACGTTTAATCAGCTGAATTGGGGAAGTATATTTTGGAAGATATCTTAAAAATGGTATTTGATCTTCAAAACTTATCCTCTAAAACAGGGTTCCCCAAACTTTTTACACAGGGGGCCAGTTCACTGTCCCTCAGACCATTGGAGGGCCGGACTATAAAAAAAACTATGAACAAATCCCTATGCACACTGCACATATCTTATTTTAAAGTAAAAAAACAAAACGAGAACAAATACAATGTTTAAAATAAAGAACAAGTAAATTTAAATCAACAAACTGACCAGTATTTCAATGGGAACTATGGGCCTGCTTTTGGCTAATGAGATGGTCAATTTCCGGTTCCATATTTGTCACTGCTAGCCATAACAAGTGCTATGACGCGCTTCCGGAGCCGTGACACGTGTATCCAGCATCACCGGAAGTAGTACTGTATGTGAGCGAAGCTGCACTTTGCATCTGCATCCTGTGCTCCTCTCACTGACCACCAATGAAAGAGGTGCCTCTTCCGGAAGTGCGTCGGGGCGGATAAATGACCTCAGGGGGTCGCATGCAGCCCGTGGGCTGTAGTTTGGGGACCCCGCTCTAAAATCACAATCAGTGACAATGTAATCATATTTCATATATACATGGAAGGATACCTAACTTGCTATTTTCAAGAGAGGCCAGAGAGAGAGAGAGAAACACTTGAATCCAGCTCATCAAAAGTAGTAAGGCATACAAGTGTAAAACCAAGGAAAGAAGCTTCTTAGCTGGATGCTTGGCACACACTGTTCTAAGTACTTTATATATCCTTATCTCGTGAAATCGTCACCAACAATTCTGTGTGGTAGGTGTTGTTATCACCATTTTACAGATAAGGCTCAAAGAGAACAAGCATCTTACTTTGGTCATAAAAGTGACAGTGACAGAACCAACACCTGAATTCAGGCTTCTGCTCAGTGACACTTCTTTCCAGTGAAAAACAAAAAAATAATTCATGGTGAGGTTAACAGAGCAGGAATCAATCCAGTGTTGATCATTCTACTGCAATGCTCAGGTTTATGCCCAGGGCTGTGTCAAGCATTCAAAGAATCTTGGGCTGTCAGATATTGCACAAAAGTCTCCTTCTAACAGATGTTATCCTCAAAAACAAATTCTCATTTCATATGATATGCTGGAGGATTTGGGTATTTACGTGAGTCATAGGCTCCTAATTTAGTGGTAGTCTATACCAGTGGTTAGAGAACTTGACTGAGAAACTAGAGAATTGGACTCTTTTCCTGACTTTTTCAGGCACATGATACATAAATGTGAAGTACAACTATTAGTTTTGACATGTGGATGAAACTTTAAGAGTGGTGTATATGTTAACATAGAAAAGAGCCTGGGTACTCATGAAAAGCATTATTTTTTAATAAATCACAGCTCAATTTAGAAATAGAAAACAGAGCTAAATAGAATAGTGAAAAACTGAACAGTTGCTTTGGGGAAAAAGGAAAATTTTCAAATGTATAACTACTATTTTAGTAATTTTTAAAAAACTTTAATTATGACAATTTCAAACTTATATAAAAGTATGAGAAATCATTGGTTATGTCACGTATGCTGTCCTTGCTTAAATAATTATCAATATATATCCAATCTTGTTTTGTCTATAACCTCAACAATATGCCCCATTGTATTCTGTTAAAACAAACTTCAAACATTATATCATTTCATACATAAAGTCTTCCAAATATATCTCAAAACAATATCTTTACTAAACAGAAACAATCAAAAAAGCATTTAATAATACCTTAAAAATTAACAGTAATTTATTAATGTGACTAAATAGTCATTTATTGTTCAAATATTCCTGATTATGTCATGTATATGTATTTCACACACACACACACATATATATATATGATTTGTCCTAGAAAATATTCCATAATCAGGATTTTGCTGAACACATCTCCATAGTGTTATTTATCATGTTCTTTTTTGCCATGTGCTTTCTGTAAACTGGCATTAAATCAAAAAGCTTGATCAGATTTAGATTTAATTATTTTTGGCAATACTCATAAAACTCATGTCTTTGTCTCCCTACTGCATCTCTCACCAGGAGACATATTATCTGATTGTCTCTCTTTTCATAATGTTAAAAGATTGATTAAGTGGCTTAGATGTTATCAACCTGACTCATGCACTAGAAATGGCAGGATCACTTATATTGTATATAAACTTCCAAGAAACAAGCTGACACAGTTTCAAAAAGGTATAAAACATTTTTGGAAAAGACTGCTTCTATACTACCAGTTATGCTGGTTCATAGTCTTCTGATGTGGGATTTGGTTGCAACCATTCTGAGATAAGGATGGGGAAAAAAGCCTGAAGTCCCTCACTATGTGAAAGTAGGGCAACTTATTTAGAATACTCTTTAGAATTATGAATAAAATTAAATTCAAAGCCAGTATCTTCTCCATAAGTAATTCCCTTTATGTTCTCAATCTCCTCACTCATTATTTCACCAAAGAGAAGTTTCTAATTATGCCCATTTATAAAACTGGGTCTATGCCACACCAATAGGCTTCCTTCTCTAGGATGATAGGACATATTCAATATCTAGTTTCCTTGTAACAGCAACCAAGGAGCCAGTACACAACTGGCCCCAATTGTTCTCTATATCAGTTGGTCTATTGGAGAACACTTCTGAAACATTTAATATGTGCAGGCATTGTGTCAGACTCTGACTTAACAGGTATAATCCTACTCTTAAAACATGTTTCAGAGAAAATACATATAAGAAATTAAAGAATAAAAATGTACCAAGAGTTGCTATGGAAGTAGAGAATACTATGATAGTATACAATGAGAGCCTCTGATAGAAAGCCAGGAAAAGTTTTTCATTCCTGAAGGAAGAGTAGACCTGTGGACATGGTATTTCTAACTAGTACCAGAATGAGTTTCATGAAACTTAATGAGCTCTATTAAGATTATCATCTTGGCCCTGGCCAGTTGGCTCAGTGGTAGAGCATCAGTCAGCATGTGAAAGTCCTGGGTTTAATTCCTGGCCAGGGCACACAGGAGAAGTGTCTATCTGCTTCTCCACCCTTCCTCCCATCCACTCTCTCTATCTCTCTCTTCCTCTCCTGCAGCCAAGGCTCCATTGGAGCAAAGTTGGCCCAGGCATTGATGATGGCCTCTGCCACAGATGCTAGAATGGTTCCAGTTGCAATGGAGTGAGGCCCTGGATGGGCAGAGTACCACCCCCTAGTGGGCATGCCCGGTGGATCCCAGTAGAGTGCATGCAGGAGTCTGTCTCTCTGCCTCCCTGATTCTCACTTCAGAAAAATACAAAAAAAAAAAAAAAAGATTATTGTCTTCAATGGTCCTAATATTCAGATCCAAAAGAAGTCACATTAAATGTGACATGAGAAACCCATAAATTCCCTAAATTGTTACTGCAGATAAAAGTTATTACAAACAATGGCAATATCAGGGCATCAGTCTCTATTATAAGTTCCAAAATAACAGTTTGTTCCATTTGATAGGCTCTTCCTAGAAAGGCCAACCTCATTTTAAACAGTCATTAATAAGCTTTTAGTACATGGCTTGTGCACTGTAGGTACCATTGACCAGAAGAAAATTGTGAACATGGATTATGTTGAAATATTTTCTATGCAATATTTAAAAAAAATATCTATGAAGATCTAATAGAAAATACAGACTGATATCAGTAGCATAAGTAGAATCTTGGTTTGTTACACAATTAAACTTTCATTTGGAAGAATAATGTAATGGTTAAGAGCACATAAGAGGACCTCAGTTAAAATTTCAGTTCTACTATTTATAACGTGTTTTACTACTTCAAGGCAATTACATGGTATCTCTATGTCCTACTTCTTGTAACAAGGTATAATACAATAATAGCTGCTCCAAAGGGTCATAGTGAGGCTTAGAAGAGATGATGGATCCAAAGGCTCAATATCATGGCAAATACTCATTAACTATTAGCTCTTATTATACTAATAAAAGAAGAACAATAGATCATTTAAACCCTAAAATCCAGGTCCACTGGTGAATGAAAGCAGAGTTTTATATTTGGTCTAATACTAAACAGCACTGTTATTAGTTCATTGAATAATTCTAACTCATATGTATTTATGATAATGTTGAGCAGGTTACTTTACCTCTTTGGGCCTCATTTCCTTAAACATGTAAAAGGTATATTAAGATGAACCTTAAAGGGTAGATACATAGATAAAATAGTCCAGAAATAGACCCATACATATATGTTCAACCGATATTTTTACAAAAGAGCAAAAGCAATTCAATGGAGAAAGGAGTCTTCTGAACAAATGCTGTTGGAACAACTGGGTGTACAGAGGCAAAAACAAACAAAAAAACTGTATTCTACCTATTTCTCATGCTACACAAAAAAATGACTCAAAATAGAAGATTTTTAGAAAAGAATAAAAAAATTGTTGTAATCATGGGTTAGACAAAGATCTCTTATATACAGTATCAAAAGTGCGATCCATAAAAAATAACACATTGGACTTCATAAAAAATAAAATGAAAGATGAAGAAACAATTTAAGGAAACAGTTCACTGAAAGAAGATATAAAGATGGCAATTAAGCACATGACAAGTACCAGAAAAGATGCTCAAAATCATTAGTCATTAGAAAAATGCAAATGTAACCACAATGAGATACTACTATACATTTTACTAGACTGTCTAAAATCAAAAAGTTTGGCAATGCCAAATGCTGACAAGGATATAAAATAACTAGAACACTCCTAAATTTCTGGTGGAAATGCAAAATGGTGCAGCCATTTGACAAACAGATTGGTTTTCTTACATTGTTAATCAAACATACAATTTAACATATAACCCAGTAATCCCACTCCTAGGTATTTACCCTAAAGAAATAAAAACTTATGCTCACACAGAAATCTATACATGAATGTTTATAGCAACATTATTTATAATTGCAAATATATATAAACAAAGCAAACATAACAAAAATACTGACAATTATTGAAAGTAAATGATGGGTATATATGTGATCATAATACTAGTCTTCCAAATTTTTTAAATGCCTGATATTTCTATATTTAAAAGATGGGGAAATGATACCAATGCATGTGTAATAGAAAAGAATAGAAAATAGATCTGATGTTCTCCCCAAGGCCCATTTTGGTCCTCTGGTTTTAGAATAATAGAAAAGGAGATTGGGAGTAGTGGTTATAGAGAATAAAAGAAAAAATGCAGTGAATTAAAAACAGCGCTTTATAAGCCGATATCATAACAGCTTGCTCATTAGATTAGTGTGATTACTTCTTTATTAGGCCTTATTTGAGCTGTCATCTGGTATCAATTAGGTCAGTTATAGTCTGTCAGGTCTACCAGAGGGAAATGGAGCAAAGTCCATCCTGGCATAAGAAAGGCATAATTAAAGCAATGAGAATAATGGCTACTCTTCATTTTAACCTCATCCAATCAACCAAGCCCAAACTGGCATTCCACTCATGTTAAATGTTAAGGATGTGAAAGGAGGGGAAAGAGACAGCCAAAATACAGTTTTTAAAAACCTCATGTCAATCATCCAATCAAATCTAATCATTAGTGAGGTGATAGTTACAAATAAGATATACAGTACTATCATTGGAGAGACTAAAAAGAAGAAAGATAATTCATTTATAAATATGTTCTTTAATAATTTAATTCTACACATTGGTGTATACATTATATATCGTGTATAGATATACGTGCGTGCATATATATGTACTTATGAGCATATATATGGGTATATATAATGAACAATTCAAACCAAGAGAAATAGAGGGAAAAAAGAATAATGAGTCTATAAATATTTTACTAGAGTAAAAATATTTTACAGTGATCTAGAATTAAAGAAAGAACATTTAGAGAAGAAATCAACTGAATTGAGAACATAACTTCTTTGAGTCTTGAAGATTCTAAGCAAAACCTTGAGATCAAAATTGTGGCTGTGTTGAAAATCTTTCCAAAGTAATTTTAAATCAGGTTGATTTTTATTTAAGTTCAGTTTATTTGTAAATGTAACAGGGAAAGCAGGGAAGACCCAGAAGTATACTAAACATTAAATATTAGAAAATAGCAGGAATGAGGTTAAGGCAATTATACCAAAAAAATAAACTATAATGAGATTTTATTTATATACCCCTGATAGGTAGAAGGTGTTCCAGGGGTCTCAAACTCGCGGCCCGAGGGCCGCATGCGGCCCGCCGAACAATTTTGTGCCCGCAGACTAATCCACGAAGTTCAAGAAAAGTGTTGCATAACAGTTGCCTTTTGTAGACCTAGTGCGGTCCGCCGAATGGCTGTGATCTTGCTCTGCGGCCCACATGCTGAGTTGAGTTTGAGACCCCTGGTTTAGACTAACAGTAATCATGTATAACATACATAGATTACCAACTTTTAATAAATCTTAGTTTTATTAATATTTAAGGATGTAATTATTATATATATTATAAACTGTACATCCTTTGATGATTCAGAAAGCTTTTGGTACTTTATGAAGTTTTACATATAGAGATTGAACTAAATAAATAGTTATCATATACTATATTGTCTAAGTTGTTTTTCCAACAAAAAAGCTGATAAGATCTTGTTTGTCATTTCTTTCATAAGAGATAGAGTACAGAAATCGGGAATGCAGACCTAGGGAGCACATTGTGTATATTTCAGCACCATTGGTAATCTGGATTACAGATTAATACATTTGTGAGTAAAAATCCATGATTTATCTGTTCTTGGGTGCTACCATGAAAGTAACTCTTTGACCTGTGTTGGAAAAGTCACTTAATATTTCTGGGCAACAGTTTTGTCATTTATGAAATGTGGACAATATACTTTACCAGATAACTGAACTACTCCTCGGCCTTAAATTTTATACCTGTGATATTTAGTTAACTCTCATTAAAATCATTCACCCTTAACAGGAAGGAATAAGATAGGCAGTCACCAAAGAAAGTATCAGATTCTCCTATGATTCTTATTTTTCTTTCTTCCTTGCTTTCTTTCTTCCTTCCTTTATCTCTTTTCTATTCTTTCTTTTCCTTCCTTCCTTCCTTCCTTCCTTCCTTCCTTCCTTCCTTCCTTCCTTCCTTTTCTTTCTTTCTTTTTCTTTTCTTTCTTTCTCTTTTTCTTTCTTTTTCCTTTTCTTTCTTCTTTTCTTCTTTTTTAAGATTTTTAGGCACTATTTCTTGCTTAACTGATAAAATCACCTAAAATGATATTATATTATACTAATTATAATAGATTATCAAATGATCAGGATTATTGCTAAATATGCAGGTTATATTTCTCATATATTTCCCTAAATTTCTTATTATCAATAGATATAAACCAATGGCATCATCACACTAATACCATCCTAATTCTAGCTCAAAAATAATTATGCTATAATATAGCTATTTCTTATCATAATTCATGTGTTTTTGGATTTCCTTTGATCATCCTCATGTTCTGATAAAATACTACTCAAATCTTTGAACTTTAAGAAGACAGTAGTGTTAGATACAAGATAAAAGATTGCTTCTAGCTTAGTTTCAAACCTTGATTCTTGGTCCATACAATACTTTTCCTGTTTACTCTACCAAATGATAGTGCCAGAAGAAAGCTTTACCCCCAAGCTTTTGGGAAAATAATATTAGGCAATTGCCAATATTATCACCTCAATGCCAGTTTTACAGCCAAAGCACCGTGCTGTCTCAATCTCTGGAACTCTTCCACAGCTTTTTATCCAGATTTTATAAGCAGTAGCTTCCCATCACCTTCCATGTAAACCTGGGGAAGTCAGTTCACCAGGGCTCCCTGCAGTTCTAACAGAGCACCGACAAGTTGATATGCATCCCTGTGCCTGCCACTGTGTTTATGTAAAAATGCAGCCTCACTAATAGAAGCACAATATGCAAGGTGCCAGTGCATCTCTGTGATTTACAATATGTCTAATGTGCAAGCACAATGAAGAGGTTTGTTGTCTACCATAAAACCAGATGGATGTAAGCAGTGATTAGAAGCAATTAACTCTATTCAGCACTAAATAACTTTCCATCATTAATGTACATTTTTCCACCTCATTAGAGGTAGAGAGGAGAACATGAGGTAAGAAGCAGTTTGAATTTCAGATATGCATATGTTTGGAGGGGGAAAAAACCCACAAATTTGCAAGGAAAAGAGAATACATGTTAATAGAAGCCTTGTTTTTTAAGCTATTTCGTTCCTTCAACATTATATGGGCATATATTCCATTTCACCAACCACTCACCAGGCCTCAGGTGACTAGGAAATGCATGAAGTCAAGTTCAGTAAGAAACAGAAGAAATTACCAGAAAAACAAGGATAGTGGACGTAGATTCTCTTCTGTTTTGCTTTCAATATAATAACAGTATGCTTCCAATGATTGGTAACATCATGTAAAAGATACATTTGAAGAATTCCAGCCTGAGTGATCAAAAAAATACCTGAGTATTTCTTCATATCCTACAATAGCATTTCAGTCATTTGATGAATTTACTAAATAGCAGAATTTTGCTCTTTAATCACATTAAATCAAAAATAAAGTACATTTCTCCCTTTCCAAAAAAGAAACTTTCAAAATTTATTAAGTTCTTAAAATAATGTTTTAGGTCACATACTTACCATGCAATATTAAGTGAATAAAGGAGATATACTATGATCCCAAAAACATAAAAAAAAAACTCAAAAAGAGTATCATAAATAAACTAAAATAATATTAATAAATATTCTGGCTAATAAAATTTTCAAGTCATATTTCTCTTATTAATTTCCCAAATTTCTTATTATCAGTAGATATCAACCAATAACATCACTGCATTAATTAGTTCTAAGTCAAGTGGAATTATAAAGCTACTCCTTTTTTCTTCATTTTTCCTACTCATGTTTCCCAGCTTCTTTGTAATGTACAATTAGTTATTCATTTATTGTTCACCTTGCTCCCCAAAGGACTGAAGATAACTTAAAGATAGAAATAATTGAGTTAGTAGATGTTTTGTATGTCTAAATGAATATAAAGAAATAGCAGAGCAGAATAGTTAAGAACATATAATATATATTTAATTCCCCTTGATGGCTAGGAATAGATAATACTTCCTGTTTATCAAAGTTAGTGATATTTACTTCTTAAAATGCATTTAAAACAATATTAAAATCGAGGAGTGACGTCACGGAAATGGCGCCGTGAGAAGCGCGTCCGACAGCTCTCCCCTAAATCACAACAAATTTATCAACTAGAAACAGAAAAATTTATCCTCGGAGCATTCCGGAGTTCCACACAAACTGAAAGCAAAAGGACTGTTATCACTTGAATCTGAGAGACGAGGGTGTGGAGGAAGCTACCGCAGCGACGCTCATTCAAGCCGCCAGGGAGTGCGCCTGCGGTGAGTCAGCCCATATACTTGGGAACCGCAAGCCCCCGCCAGCTGCCGCGAACCCCCGCGAACCGCCCGCCACCGCGAGCTGCCGCGAGCCCCCGCGAACCGCCACCGCAAGCGGCCGCCACGAGCCGCCGCGCGCGCGCCCGGTCCGGTTGAGCACCGTTGACGTTCCCAGCGGCCCACACACTGCGAGTGGGGGTCGCCGGCCACCGGTGCCCGGAGAGCCCCATTCGCGCGCGTGCCTTGGGCATTCCACGCGCCCAGGGCGCCCTGCTGGCCCGCACACCCAGGGGGCTCCATTATCTTGCGCCTGGTGCGGTCCAGCCGCCAGCGGCGGGGCGAGTGGGAGAGGCTTGGGAGATTCTCTCCGTGGGCGGGGCACCTCACCCAGCCATTCAAGCTAACAATCAAGCGTTGGGGGAGGGGCGCGCGCAGGCAGCCTAAAATACCTTCGGAAACAAAGCTGCGACCCAATCACTGAAATTAGCTTAACCCATAAAATCTGCGCACCCTCGGTTCTAATTGATAAGATCTCTCTCAGTTCAGCGATCCAAGACAAGAGGCATGATATATTTTAGTGCCTCTCGCTAAAGGGGCGGGGGCAACTTCTGATTGATAGAGCCTCCATATTCAGGGATAAACGCTAACAAGAAGGACTTGGCAGATAATAAGGTCTATACTACACTAGTCGTAAGCAGAGACTAGTGCCTCTTCCTCCCTGCAAAAACAGGCTACAAAGCGTGGAAAGCCTGGGTTGAGAGGTCCAACTAAATGATAGGCGCTGAACAGTCACCTTGACAACAATTGACTCCCACCCCCACCTGATTACACTGGAGGCCCTGACTGTCAGAGCCTTTCACAAAGCCTTGCACTGAGTGGGGATAGAGTGGGGATTTCCCAGCTCTTTGAGCCTCTTACTCCCCAGGCAGAAGCAGTTGCTGCCTTATAGCTGGATCACCAGGCTGCTAATTCAGAAAGGGGGGACTAGGAGAGAGAATCCAGGAAAGCAAACTCTCTCATCGAACTCTCTCATCGTTGGACCCTGCAAACGCCAACAAGCCTTTACTTCCAGCAAGACTAAAGCCAATTATATGACATTGCCATAGAATCCCATCAACTGCAAATCCCTACCTAAGAGTGACACAGGGGCAGAACCTGGGGTACAGAGTCACCGACCAGGAAGAGGGAGAGAAAAGAAAAAGGAAGAAGTTAACCTCTCAAAATCAAGAAAAATCCACAGACTTTACAACTTGATCCACTAATTTTTTTTTTTGTTGTTGTTGTTGTTTGTTTCTTCTATCTTTTTGCCTTTATTTCCTCCACCTCGGTCCTTCTATTCTCTGCCCATCTTATGCTTCCCCTTTCTTGAACTACACTACCCATGAGTGTTGCATTTTATTTTTCTTCTTCATCCTCACCCTCCTTTAAGGTTATACTCCAAAACACTTAACTCTCACTCTCTCCTCTTTTGTTTTTTTTTTTTGTCTTGCTTTATTTTGTTTTTTTCTCCTCCTATTTTATTTCTTCCTTCGTTTTTCTCTTTTTCTTATTTTTTCCTTTCTATTCGTTTTTTCTTTTCTCATTTTACTTTCCTCCCATATAATCCTCAATCACGAACAAATTAGTTAATTTGGGACTCAAGGGTATTTTTTGGCTTTATTTCTCTTTTTTGCTTTTGTTTTTTTTTTTTTTCTCTTGTTTGTTTATTTTTGTGGCATTTTGGGTCCTCCCAACCCAAGGTCTCCACTGTATTTAGTCTTCGCTCCACTTAATACAACAGATTTTTACTTATTATTTTTATATTTTCTTCTTTATTATTCTTTTTTGGTCCTTTTTTCTGATTTCCTCTTATCCCTCTCATTATATCTCTTAGTTGACCATCACTTACAAGCAAATCATCTTATGCTTGTCTAAGATTTTTTTTCTTTTTTTTTTTTTGCATTTAGTAGGTCCCTACTCCCTTTTTTTGCCCCTTGAACTCTTCACCCCAAATCAGGCCCTCCATTATAGGCACGATATTTCCCTGAGGAGGGGAGAGGAGGGAAAGAGAAGAGAGAAAAAGAGGGGGAAATAATAAATTATTACTGTTTTTTTTTGTGGGGTGTTTTACCCTTTTTTTTTTTTTTTTCTTTTTCTTTTTACTCTTTATTAATTCTAATTAGTGCTATCAATAAGACCACCCTCAGATGCCGATAAGAAAGAGGAAATCGAATATTATGGATACAAAAGAAAGAGAGGTAACACAAATAGATGTGGAAAAATCTATGGAGAAAAGACTTAACATATTGGAAGCCTTGGAGCTAAATGACAGAGAATTTAAAATAGAAATCTTAAAAATACTCAGAGATATACAAGAAAACACAGAAAGGCAATATAGGGAGATCAGAAAACAACTCAATGAACACAAAGAATATATTACCAAGGAAATTGAAACTATAAAAACAAATCAAACAGAAATGAAAAACTCAATTCACGAGCTGAAAAACGAGGTAACAAGCTTAGCTAACAGAACAGCCCAGATTGAAGATAGGATTAGTGAAATAGAAGACAAACAACTTGAGGCACAACAGAGAGAAGAAGAAAGAGACTCAAAAATAATAAAAAATGAAAAAGCCCTACAGGAATTGTCTGACTCCATCAGAAAGAATAACCTAAGAATAATAGGTATATCAGAGGGAGAAGAGAAAGAAAATGGAATGGAGAATATACTCAAACAAATAATAGACGAGAACTTCCCAAGCCTGTGGAAGGAACTAAAGCCTCAAGTTCAAGAAGCAAACAGAACACCAAGTTTTCTTAACCCCAACAAACCCACTCCAAGGCACATCATAATAAAGATGACACAAACCAATGACAAAGAAAAAATTCTCAAGGCAGCCAGGGAAAAGAAGAGTACAACATATAAAGGAAGGCCTATTAGATTATCATCAGATTTCTCAGCAGAAACTCTACAAGCTAGAAGAGATTGGACCCCAATATTTAAAGCCCTGAAAGAGAGGAACTTTCAGCCAAGAATACTATACCCATCAAAGCTATCCTTCAAGTATGAAGGAGATATAAAAACATTCACAAATACAGAAAAGATGAGAGAATTTATCAACAGAAAACCCCCACTCCAGGAAATACTAAGGGGGGTTTTCCAACCAGATTCAAAGAACAAAAGAAAACAACACCACAAGTAACAGCTCCACCAAGAACACAATAAAACCAAACTTAAACTGTGACAACAAAGGAAAAAAAGGGGGGAGAGGATGGAGATTAACAGTAGCAAAGGATGATGAAGTGCAGAAATACTTATAAGATAGGGTACTACAATGAATATGGTAGGTACCCTTTTCATTACTTAATGGTAACCACCCTTAAAAAAACCACCACAAAAACACTTCACTTAAAAAAGGTAGCAACAGAGGAAAGAAGTATGGAACACAAACAAACAAAAACAAATGATAGAAAAACAAAAGAGAAGAATCAAACTAGATACAAAACTAACAGAAAGCAATTTATAAAATGGCAGTAGGGAACCCACAAGTGTCAATAATTACACTAAATGTAAATGGATTAAACTTACCAATAAAAAGACACAGAGTAGCAGAATGGATTAAAAAAGAAAATCCAACTATATGCTGCCTACAAGAAACACATCTAAGCAACAAGGATAAAAACAAATTCAAAGTGAAAGGCTGGAATACAATACTCCAAGCAAACAACACCCAAAAAAAAGCAGGTGTAGCAATACTCATATCTAATAATGCTGACTACAAGACAGAAAAAGTACTCAGAGACAAAAATGGTCATTTCATAATGATTAAGGGGAAGTTGAATCAAGAAGACATAACAATCCTTAATATATATGCACCAAACCAAGGAGCACCAAAATATATAAGACAGCTACTTATTGACCTTAAAACAAAAACTAACAAAAATACAATCATACTTGGAGACCTCAATACACCGCTGACGGCTCTAGATCGGTCATCCAAACAGAGAATCAATAAAGATATAGTGGCCTTAAACGAAATACTAAAACACCTGGATATGATAGACATCTACAGGACACTTCATCCCAAAGCGACAGAGTATACATTTTTCTCTAATGTACATGGAACATTCTCAAGAATTGACCATATGTTGGGCCACAAAGACAATATCAGCAAATTTAGAAAAATTGAAATTGTACCAAGCATATTTTCTGATCATAAAGCCTTGAAACTAGAATTCAACTGCAAAAAAGAGGGGGAAAAACCCACAAAAATGTGGAAACTAAACAACATACTTCTAAAAAATGAATGGGTCAAAGAAGAAATAAGGGCAGAAATCAAAAGATATATACAGACAAATGAAAATGAAAATACGACATATCAGAATCTCTGGGATGCAGCAAAAGCAGTAATAAGAGGAAAGTTCATATCACTTCAGGCCTATATGAACAAACAAGAGAGAGCCGAAGTAAACCACTTAACTTCACACCTTAAGGAACTAGAAAAAGAAGAACAAAGACAACCCAAAACCAGCCGAAGAAAGGAGATAATAAAAATCAGAGCAGAAATAAATGAAATAGAGAACAGAAAAACTATAGAAAAAATCAATAAAACAAGGAGCTGGTTCTTTGAAAAGATCAACAAAATTGACAAACCCTTGGCAAGACTCACCAAGGAAAAAAGACACAGGACTCAAATAAATAAAATCCAAAATGAAAGAGGAGAGATCACCACAGACATCATAGAAATACAAAGAATTATTGTAGAATACTATGAAAAATTATATGCCACCAAATACAACAATCTAGAAGAAATGGATAAATTCCTAGAACAATACAACCTTCCTAGACTGAGTCATGAAGAAGCAGAAAGCCTAAACAGACCAATCAGCAGGGAGGAAATAGAAAAAACTATTAAAAATCT
Source organism: Saccopteryx bilineata (assembly GCF_036850765.1). Lineage (NCBI taxonomy): Eukaryota > Metazoa > Chordata > Mammalia > Chiroptera > Emballonuridae > Saccopteryx > Saccopteryx bilineata. The sequence goes on from NC_089494.1 coordinate 204,600,692, forward strand.
CCCCAAAAATAAAAGTCCAGGCCCAGACGGTTATACTAGTGAATTCTATCAAACATTCAAAGAAGACTTGGTTCCTATTCTACTCAAAGTCTTCCAAAAAATTGAAGAAGAAGCAATACTTCCAAACACATTTTATGAGGCCAACATAACCCTCATACCAAAACCTGGCAAGGATGGCACAAAGAAAGAAAACTACAGACCAATATCTCTAATGAATACAGATGCTAAAATACTAAACAAAATACTGGCAAACCGAATACAACAACATATTTAAAAAATAATACATCATGATCAAGTGGGATTCATCCCAGAATCTCAAGGATGGTTCAACATACGCAAAACGGTTAACGTAATACACCATATCAACAAAACAAAGAACAAAAACCACATGATCTTATCAATAGATGCAGAAAAGGCTTTTGATAAAATACAACACAATTTTATGTTTAAGATTCTCAACAAAATGGGTATAGAAGGAAAATATCTCAACATGATAAAGGCCATATATGATAAACCATCAGCCAACATCCTATTAAATGGCATAAAACTGAGGACTTTCTACCTTAAATCAGGAACAAGACAGGGTTGTCCACTCTCTCCACTCTTATTCAACGTGGTGCTAGAAGTTCTGGCCAGAGCAATCAGACAAGACAAAGAAATAAAAGGCATCCATATCGGAAAAGAAGAAGTAAAGCTATCACTTTTTGCTGATGATATGATCCTATACATCGAAAACCCGAAGGACTCCACAAAAAGATTATTAGAAACAATAAACCAATACAGTAAGGTCGCAGGATACAAAATTAATATACAAAAGTCCATAGCCTTTCTATATGCCAACAATGAAATATTAGAAAACGAACTCAAAAAAATAATCCCCTTCACGATTGCAACAAAAAAAATAAAATACCTAGGAATAAACATAACAAAGAACGTAAAGGACCTATATAATGAAAATTACAAAGCATTGTTAAGGGAAATCGAAAAAGATACAATGAGATGGAAAAATATTCCTTGTTCCTGGATAGGAAGAATAAATATAATCAAAATGGCCATATTACCCAAAGCAATATACAAATTTAATGCAATTCCCATCAAAATCCCTATGAGATTTTTTAAAGAAATGGAACAAAAAATCATCAGATTTATATGGAACTATAAAAAACCCCGAATAGCCAAAACAATCCTAAGGAAAAAGAATGAAGCTGGGGGCATTACAATACCTGACTTTAAACTATATTATAGGGCCACGATAATCAAAACAGCATGGTATTGGCAGAAAAATAGACACTCAGACCAATGGAACAGAATAGAAAGCCCAGAAATAAAACCACATATATATGGTCAAATAATCTTTGATAAAGGGGCCAACAACACACAATGGAGAAAAGAAAGCCTCTTCAACAAATGGTGTTGGGAAAACTGGAAAGCCACATGCAAAAGAATGAAACTCGACTACAGCATGTCCCCGTGTACTAAAATTAATTCAAAATGGATCAAAGACCTAAATATAAGACCTGAAACAATAAAGTACATAGAAGAAGACATAGGTACTAAAATCATGGACCTGGGTTTTAAAGAACATTTTATGAACTTGACTCCAATGGCAAGAGAAGTGAAGGCAAAGATAAATGAATGGGACTACATCAGAATTAAAAGTTTTTGCTCAGCAAGAGAAACTGATATCAAAATAAACAGACAGCCAAGTATATGGGAACTGATATTTTCAAACGACAGCTCAGATAAGGGCCTAATATCCAAAATTTACAAAGAACTCATAAAACTCAACAACAAACAAACAAGCAATCCCATAAAAAAATGGGAAGAGGACATGAACAGACACTTCTCCCAGGAAGAGATACAAATGGCCAACAGATATATGAAAAGATGCTCAGCTTCATTAGTTATTAGAGAAATGCAAATCAAAACTACAATGAGATACCACCTCACTCCTGTTAGATTAGCTATTATCACAAGACGGGTAATAGCAAATGTTGGAGAGGCTGTGGAGAAAAAGGAACCCTCATTCACTGTTGGTGGGACTGTAAAGTAGTACAACCATTATGGAGGAAAGTATGGTGGTTCCTCAAAAAACTGCAAATAGAACTACCTTATGACCCAGCAATCCCTCTACTGGGTATATACCCCAAAACCTCAGAAACATTGATACGTGAAGACACATGTAGCCCCATGTTCATTGCAGCACTGTTCACAGTGGCCAAGACATGGAAACAACCAAAAAGCCCTTCAATAGAAGACTGGATAAAGAAGATGTGGCACATATACACTATGGAATACTACTCAGCCATAAGAAATGATGACATCAGATCATTTACAGCAAAATGGTGGGATCTTGATAACATTATAAGGAGTGAAATAAGCAAATCAGAAAAAAACAAGAACTACATGATTCCATACATTGGTGGAACATAAAAATGAGACTAAGAGACATGGACAAGAGTGTGGTGGTTACCAAGGGTGGGGGGGGGAGGGAGGTCATGGGAGGGAGGGAGGGGGAGAGTTAGGGGGAGGGGGAGGGGCACAGAGAACTAGATGGAGGGTGACGGAGGACAATCTGACTTTGGGCGAGGGGTTTGCAACATAATTTGATGACAAAATAACCTAGACATGTTTTCTTTGAATATATGTACCCTGATTTATTAATGTCATCCCATTACCATTAATAAAAATTTATTAAAAAAAAAAAAAAGAACATAATAAAAAAAAAATAAAAAAAAAAATTAAAAAAAAACAATATTAATATCTCATGTTTATATGACTTGCTCTTTGCTAGGTATTGTTTTAACTAAATTTGTACATATTCACTCATTTAATCCTCACTCAATAATCCTATGAAGAAGACTGTTATTATAAATAATCCGACCATAGCTAATTTAAACTACCAATAATTTGCCAATCAGATTGTCAAATTCCTGAAAATGTAACAATCAGGTGGGGAAAACCAGTACAAGCTAGCTCTCGCACATCACTGTTTAGTAAAGGCATGTTCTGCAGAAGGGGGCTGTCCAGAAATAAGCAAAAATATAAATAGCTCTGTTTCTAAAATGATGTCACCAATATGTATCTTGCAATGGACACCATTGATTGTCTCCCAAGATCCACCCCCTATTTTTCTCATTTCTTCTTCTTAAAATAACATGATTTTGTGCACTGTTCTCCCTTTTACCCCACTCCAGAGGAGGCCATCAGATGTATCTAAGCCGAGGAGAGCAGAGTCTTCACCTGATGCAGTTAGGAGTAAAAAAATGGGCATGTGACTTAAGCCTGCGTGGACAGGTCAAAGAGAGGAATATATATTCTATTCTTTGATAAGCATATTTTTAAAGCTCTTACTATTTGTGAACAGAGAAGCAATAATCTGTAAGCAATAATTTGCTAGAGGCAAATCATGTTGAAACCAGATTTAGGATGAAAGAGGCTGAGAGAGACAAAGAGAAACAAAACAATATGAACCCATGATAACATCTTTGAGCTAATAATCATTCTTACTAAATCTCATGTGAGATTATCAATGTCATTGTTAACAAATAAAAGCCAAAGTGAGAAGCAACAAGCATTTATTTGAGATCAAATTATTACAATCCTAGGAAGCACTGACTCAGGCAAGAAACCTGAAGAGTGTTCCAACTATAAGATGAATGCAAGAGGTTTTTCATGAGAAAGGGAAGGGAAATAATTACAGAAAAAGAAGAAAGAAATTCCTGTTGGTGCTAATATACTAAGTTATTCTCTAGATCCGTGATGGCGAACCTTTTTATAAAAACCGCTCACTTTTGCAGTGCTGGTCAACCTGGTCCCTCCTGTCCTGGGCTTCCAGCTTTTATGGTGGGAGGTAGCAGAGCAACCAAACGGTGCCACGATTGGCCCACCATGAAAGCTGGACCACACACTAGTGGGTGGGAGGGACCAGGTTGACCAGCACTGCAAAAGTGGGCGGTTTTTATATAAGGATTCGCCATCACGGCTCTAGATACTTTTGGCTGTTTACTGATTCTAAACACAGTCCATAATTATCAGTCCTTGTGTTCAGGATATCTGCTTTCTTATTAGCTTTATAGTTGTTTGTAAGACAATGTTGATTTGGTCAGTCCAAAGGTTATATTTCCCAGTTCAAACATTCTAAAGTTTCAAATACTAATGTGCAAGGAAGCTCCTCTGTATTAGTGGCTCCAATTCCATTATGAAATGGCTACATTTATATATTTTTTCACACCGTTATTATCTAAGCAGTTGAAATTTTCTTGTAATTGGAGCCAAAAAGCATCTCAGGTAATACAGGCTTACACTTAGAGAACTACACAATAAACTGCAAAATGCACCTGGTTCATGAGCTCAAACCAGGCTTAGCTATCTCTACATAGATTCCTAAAGCTTGCTACAAAATTACATTTTATAGTTTGGGTGCCATATGGCCTTCTGAGGAAAGCGTTAGATATGTAGAGATGGATGAAAAACAGCATCTCTCTTGAACTAAATCAAGGAAAGTTTCATAAAGGAAAATGAATGGAAAAATATTTTGAGAGGAGGAAAACAATGGTGAGAAATAATAGGAGTTAATTCTTGTACAAAAAATGTCTGTGAAAGTGAGCAATTGAAACTAGATGAAGTTAGCCTTATGACCCAGTGATTTCCCTTCAAGGCATAAATGTATCCAAAAAACCTGAAATACTGATTCAAAACAACATGTACACCCCTCTGTTCATTGCAGCGCTATTAACAATAGCCAAGATTTGGAAGCGGCCCAAGTGCCCATCAGTAGATGAGTGGATAAAAAAGCTGTTGTAAATTTACACAATGGCCATAAAAAAGAAGGAAATATTACCATTTATGACAACATGGAGGAACCTGGAGAGCATTATGCTAAGTGAAATAAGCCAGTCAGAGAAAGAAAGATACCATATGATTTCACTTATTTGTGGAATCTAATGAACAAATAAACTAACAAACAACCTGACATCTGTAAGAGGAGAGGGATATGGGGGGTGTGGGGGGGTGCTGGGTATAAAAGGTTAAGGGAATAAGCAAAGAAAAAAACTCATTGGGATAAATGGTGACAGGAAAGAGACTAGACTTTTGGTGGTGAACATACAATACAGCACATTTGAAACATATACAATTTTATTAATCAATATGATCCCAGTAAATTCAAATATAAATATATAAAGCAACTAGGTGAAGTTGCTTAATTGCAAGCACATTGAAAACAAGTGAAGTGTGGGATAAAAGGAATTCTATGCACTGGCTCTTAACTAATTTGAAAGCAGCATGACACAGAAAATAAATAGCTGGATCCTGTTTGGAAAGATGGACATATAAATGACCCCCTCTCCCACATGATATCTTAGCATATAAGCTTTAAAATATTCAACTATATCGCCTGACCAGGCGGTGGCGCAGTGGATAGAGCGTCGAACTGGAATGCCGAGGACCCAGGTTCGAGACGCCAAAGTCACCAGCTTGAGCACGGGATCATCTGGTTTGAGCAAAGCTCACCAGTTTGGACCCAAGATTGCTGGCTCGAACAAGGGGTTACTCGGTCTGCTGAAGGCTCGCAGTCAAGGCACATATGAGAAAGCAATCAATGAACAACTGAGGTGTTGCAATGCGCAATGAAAAACTAATGATTGATGTTTCTCATCTCTCCGTTCCTGTCTGTCTATCCCTCTGTCTGACTCTCTTTCTGTCTCTGTAAAAAAATAAATAAATAAAAAGAAAGTCTTAAAATATCCAACTATATCAAAAATATACAAATAAATCAGTTTATAATTTAATCTTATGAAGTTCTGGTATATAAAATAAAGCTATATAAAATCTAAAACTAAAGATTGCTTTCGTCACCATTGTGTGCATTGAATGGGAAAGCTTATGCTGATGTAACTTTAAATATTAAGTTCAGGAAAAAGAGCTTTTGCAAATCTGATCTTAAAAATAATTTCAAAATGGCAGGCAGACCATGTGGCACTCCTCCACTATGGCCACTTGATCATTAGTGTCATAAAAAAAAGCTAAATCTTCCACTGGTCATATCTACTGATCACTTATACCATCTACATTTCTGGCCCATACATGCCATCTGCCTGTGAATATCTACAGCAGATAGCTGAATAATTGAAGTCCAAGCTTTTACATCATTACTACTCCTCTGTCCGTGAACACAGGTGTCTCCTTGTGCTTTCAGGAGTTGCTGAAGTTAATTTTTTAGCTTGATAGCCTCATTCAAACTATAAAAATAATTAACCAGTGTACTTTTTATATATCCTGGAAGCAATGTATAAGTAACTGTCTAGTTTACATGTAGAGCATTGTATTTAGTGTAATAAAGAACAACAACAACAAAAAATGAAATGTGGTCTCTGACCCAACAAATTAGAATTTAATTATAAAGATGATATTAAGACTTATGGATAAAATCAAACATATGACACTACACAATATAATACTCAAGAAAGACAGAAATTCCTTTTTCTTTTTTTTTTTGTATTTTTCTGAAGCTGGAAACGGGGAGAGATAGTCAGACAGACTCCCGCATGCGCCCGACCGGGATCCACCCGGCACGCCCACCAGGGACGAAGCTCTGCCCACCAGGGGGCGATGCTCTGCCCCTCCGGGGTGTCGCTCTGCTGCGACCAGAGCCACTCTAGCGCCTGGGGCAGAGGCCAAGGAGCCATCCCCAGCGCCCAGGCCATCCTTGCTCCAATGGAGCCTTGGCTGCGGGAGGGGAAGAGAGAGACAGAGAGGAAGGAGGGGGGTGGAGGTGGAGAAGCAAATGGGTGCTTTCCCATGTGCCCTGGCCAGGAATCGAACCTGGGTCCCCCACACGCCAGGCCAACGCTCTACCGCTGAGCCAACTGGCCAGGGCCAAGACAGAAATTCTTAGTCTACCCAGAATTCAGTTTTTAATCAATCTCACCCTTTACAGCCCAGGAAAGCAAAAGAAGAAGAAGAAGAAGAAGAAGAAGAAGAAGGAGAAGGAGAAGGAGAAGGAGGGGGAGGGGGAGGGGGAGGGGGAGGGGGAGGGGGAGGGGGAGGGGGAGGGGGAGGGGGAGGGGGAGGGGGAGGGGGAGGGGGAGGGGGAGGGGGAGGGGGAGGAGGAGGAAGCTGCTTTTATCACATTGTACATTACAAGATTTTTATAAAAAGGGAAATCACTCAGAAGTTATTTCTGGCCCTGGCCGGTTGGCTCAGTGGTAGAGCGTCGGCCTGGCGTGCAGAAGTCCCGGGTTCGATTCCCGGCCAGGGCACACAGGAGAAGCACCCATCTGCTTCTCCACCCCTCCCCCTCTCCTTCCTCTCTGTCTCTCTCTTCTCCTCCCGCAGCCGAGGCTCCATTGGAGCAAAGATGGCCCGGGTGCTGGGGATGGCTCCTTGGCCTCTGCCCCAGGTGCTAGAATGACTCTGGTCACAACAGAGCGACTCCCCGGAGGGGCAGAGCATCGCCCCCTGGTGGGCAGAGCATCGCCCCTGGTGGGCGTGCTGGGTGGATCCCGGTCGGGCGCATGCGGGAGTCTGTCTGACTGTCTCTCCCCGATTCCAGCTTCAGAAAAATACAAAAAAAAAAAAAAAGAAGTTATTTCTGACTTTTATAATAACCCAACAAAGTAGGCTACATAATTCAAACAGACAAATTATTTAAAAGTAACAAAATAGATCTTGGAAGAAATAATGGCCCACAGCTCAAAAAGAAAAAGGAAGGAAGGAAGGAAGGAAGGAAGGAAGGAAGGAAGGAAGGAAGGAAGGAAGGAAGGAAGGAAGGAAGGAGGGAAGGAGGGAAGGAGGGAGGGAGGGAGGGAGGGAGGGAGGGAGGGAGGAAATTTTTTTTTTTTTACAGAGACAGAAAGAGAGTCAGAGAGAGGGACAGACCGGATCAGAGAGATGAGAAGCATCAATCATTATGCATTGCAACACCTTAGTTGTTCATTGATTGCTTTCTCATATGTGCCTTGACCGCGGGCCTTCAGCAGACCGAGTAACCCCTTGCTCGAGCCAGCAACCTTGGGCTCAAGCTGGTGAGCTTTTGCTCAAACCAGATGAGCCTGCGCTCAAGCTAGAGACCTTGGGGTCTAGAACCTGGGTCTTCCGCATCCCATTCCAATGCTCTATCCACTGTGCCACCACCTGGTCAGAAAAAATTTTAATAAGAGAATAAGCCTACACATTTCAATGGCCCCTAAGAGCACTATAAACATTAGTGTTTATAATGATGAGCCTTAATCATGAAGAAAGTATGAAATTAGAATAATCTACGTAAGATAACAAGGAGGCATGTAAAATTACTTTTGAAAATGTTTAATTGAAAATAGTTAAGTTTTAGCACTTACAACAGTGGATTGCAATCCAAAATTTCTCATGCTTCAGTATTTAAGATAGTAGAGGTTTCACTGTACTTTTTTTTTTCTAGAAAATTCCAGGGAATATTGGCAGTAGTTTTATGCTTGTGAGAACAGATCTCCTAAGTTATAGAAGTTGACATTTCTTTCTAGACTATTTTCCAAGATAAAGTGCTGATAAACTTATACCTTTGGGCAAGTTTACCAAGCGACTGTAAGAAGATGGTCCGTTTTAGACCTATGAGAATGTACACCGTTCTAAGGAATTTTACCTTGCTTCTTTTTTTTTCTATGAAGTGAGCCATTAGGCATTGCATCTTCTGAAATTTCCTCGTCTCTTTCAGGGAAGCATATTGGGGCAGAGCTTGCCAGCTGTCGGCTCCCTTTGCCTTCTGCTGCCATTATCCTAAGGTACCGCCCCACCTTCTGGCCCTCCAGCTTGTGGGGGGTGGGGAATAGAGAGAAGAACAGAAATCTCCCTGCCACTGACCCACCTAACACAATGAAAAGAGCAGAAGGAATATATATCTACACATAAATTTGTCTCTACCTACATATAGACCCCCATAGACTGATAGTGTGAGTATGCACATGTATATGCAGGCGAATGCACATGTCTAGTGCCAGAATATCTCTATATGTATACATACACAGAATATATTCCATATGCTCATTCTTTCTGCAGCACACATATGCAGCTGAGAATAACTACTGTGAAAAAAAATTACATACTTACCAAAGACAAATTTTCCAGTAGAAACAAGAATATATGGAATTCAACAATTATAAATTCTCATCTTCTGCTTGTCTTTATTAAAACATGCTCACAAAGCTTAAGAAAACATGTAGCATTTCATATTGCATGAGTATAAAAAGACCTCCTTTTCTTAAATCTCCTCTTTTACATTGCTCAGCCAGTGTCAGTGAGCTGGCTCTGGACTGACAACTAACATGGTCAAAGGTTTAAGGCAGCACGATAAATACCTAGTGCTTTGTATGATGACTGTGTCGATGTCAGGAGGAGCAGAAAGCCCAGCAGAGTGTGGGCAGGTAACCAGATGAGAGAATTCAATCACAGACGTATATAGTAATTACCATGTGTAATCACTGCACAGAAGCCCCTAGTACCTACTGTGTCATTTAATCCTCGGCAAGCCCCTATGTGCTTGGTACCCTCACTCTGTCATTAAAGATAAGAAAAGTGGGGCTTAGAGAGATTAAAGAACTGACCTAACGCAGTCAGTAAAATAACCGGCACAGTGTGTCTGCCTCCAGAACTTGTCTTCTTAATTTCCACCTTAGGCTGCCTCTTGGCCCAGGGAAGATTAAAATGTCTCGCATATAGAAAAGCATATGTTATGCATTGGGAATAGAAAAGTTTATGATACTAGTCTGCGTGGTGGAAATTAAACTGTCCTCTTAGATTCTTTTATATCCTTTCTTTACTGTAACTAGTTGATATGTTTTATAATGCATGGTGTAACCTATTAGCACTATCTAACCTGGGTTATTACAGGTTCAGTTACAATTAGTCTGATGTAAAATGTTAATGAAATTTAAAAATATAACTTCAAATATGTAAACTTAAATGGTTATTAAAATAATAAAAATTGCTATTTTTCCCCAATGATATATTAACTGTTGAAATGTATCAGTACAAAATTGGTTTACTGGCTCAGAAAGACAATAAGCCGCATTCCTTCCCAGAGCCCTGTGACACTCCGTGGGGGACTCAGGCTGGGTATTCAATAGAGGTGTCAACTATTTTAAGCCACCACAATACACTGAACACGCCTTCAGTGGCCTGAAAATGCAGGTGATTAAGCATGCATAGGCCAAGTGACAAATGGCAGCTATCCCAACCATTTCTCAATGAAGACTTCTTGTTTAGAAATTTATAAGGAAGTAATCACTTAGTAAGATCTATCACCCACTTCAAAAGCTTCAATTACTCATCTCACTAACACACTGAGCTCAATTCTCCTTGGTATCTAAATTGTCTCCTGATATTAATTTAAGAGTTTGGGGAGGGACTCTAATTTATTTAGGCCACTTGGTGCTGTTAAGTCTTCAAAATGTATTTCACAGAAAAGTGTCGTTTAGGAAACATTTTCAAAAAATTGTCTGGCCCACAAACTACTCATCGGCCTGCCCATTTACAAATTTTAGGCAGTAAGACATATAACCGTTTAGTATAGAGTCTCTGCAATTAAATGAAGTATCAGGAAAAAATTTATGCAAGCCTAAAAATTATGTTCCAGAAGCAAAGGAAAGTTTTCTAGCAGTCATGTGCTAATTTGTTAAGGTCACTGACAATTTGCTGATCTCTAGATTTAGGAGGATTTTTTATTGTTGTTGTTAAACCCCAAATAATTCATGCCAGTAATATTTAGATCTAGTTTCACTGTATTCCGGTAGCTGATATGTTCCATAATTATTAAAATAGAAACTTCATTGTTGACCCTAGTCAGTTAGCTGTTAGTTAGAGCATTGTCCAGAAATGCCAATGTTGTGGGTTCAATCTCTGCTCAGGACACATACAGGAAGCAACCAATGAATGCACAACTACAAATGCTTCTCTATCTCTCTCTTTCCCTCTCTAAAAATCACTCAATCAAAAAATTCATTGTTCAGTCTTAAGAATATTTAAATTTTCTTTATTATAAACAACATTACTATCAGGTTTTTTGCAGCTATCAAACTTTGTCTATATCTTTAATTATTTCCTGATAATACATTGTTAATTGAATTGCTGAGTCAAATGGTAAGGACATTGAGACTTTTTACATGTATTGCATAAATGCTTTTCAGAAAAATCATATCAATTTACATACTCAACTGCAGTGCTTGAGACTGCTAATTTCCTAAATCAGCACCAAAAATTAATATTATTTTGTCAGGTTGATATGAAAAAAACTGACTTCTCTTTGCTATTTCAATTTGCATTTCTATTTCTGTTATTTCTAATGAGAACAGGGTTTTTAAAATGTTTTTTAGTCATTTATATTTCTTCTTTTGAGGATTACCTGTTCATGTTCCTTATAGCTTTTTCTCTTGTCATGAAAGGCTTATCCTTCTGTCATGAAAATGCATAGAGTTATTAACCCTTTGAGTTTCACATCCATGTCAAATATTTTTTTTTATTTTTTTGCTTTTTGTTTTATGTGTAGTGTTTTCTGATATTTTAAACATTTAGGTTTCAGTATCAGAAAAATTGTGCTTCCCCCAGAAAATGGTGTATTTTTGTCTTACAGACACTGTGCATTAGGTAATTGATTTTGCTTTTATTCTTTTCTTTGAAAAGAAGTAAACATAGAAAAAATTTATAACCACCTCTAACTATGGAAGCATGTGTACTTTTGTAGAATAATACAGTCCCTTACTATTTTCTTATATTTATTTCCATTCATGAAAGTTTCCACAACTATTTATGATATTTTACAGTGTGTCTATACATCAGTATGTGTTGGAAGATGCTTCAAGTGACTTCAAAATTTAGAATATTTTTGTTGGCCCTGGATGATTGGCTCAGTAGATGGAGCATTGGCCTGGAGGACGTCCCAGGTGCGATCCCTGGTCAGGGCATAAATGAGAAATGATCATCTGATTCCCTCCTCCTCCCCTTCTCTCTGTCTTCCCCTCTTGTAGCCAATGGCTCTACTGATTCGAGCATCGGCCCAGATGGGGGTTGCCGGGTGGATCCCAGTCGGGGTACATGTGGGAATCTGTCTCTATCTTCCCTCCTCTCACTTAAAAAACAATAAACATATATACTTGTTTAACCATCTTTAATGATTTAAAATATTCATCATTTTATTAAGTCAAATAAGGCAGGAAATTGACTTTAGTTGTAAAACTTTTCTTTCTTTTATTTTTTTTTTGAGACCTGGATATTTTATAAACTTGTTTAAAATAAATTGTGAAAGCAAATTATGTCAATGCCAACATCATTGGAATAAATAGAAATGCCAGAAAAAAATTCAGTACAAAAATTATAGATACAATTTCTTAGATATTTGTTTAAAATTATTGTATAACAACCAATAAATTTGTCCCTGCAATACATACATGCAATGTTTTTAACCTACCTATACTATATATGCATAAAAGTCCACTGAAGTTAAATAGAGAAATTCTTAGCTCATTTAACTAATAAAAAGGTTACATTACAGAACATACACCAGATGATTATAGGGCTCTCAGAAAAACTCAAATGGCCAAGAAACCAGTTTTAGTTTCAACTGTTTTATGTGCAACGCCGCAATGAATTCACATAACAACTAATATATGTATACTACTCTAAATCTATTAGAAACATTCCTACATATTAATAAGTAGGTCCAGTTATTTACCAGCTCACATCTTAATCCTGGATTATTTTTGTTCTATGTATGTTAACATAATGGCCAATAAAAAGATTTTCAGTAGATGAATTTTATTTTATGTTCACATAAAACCAGAAACCTGAAGTCTAGTCGAAGAAAACATTGCAGAGCTCAGGGAGGAGCAAACAACTGCCTACACAGCACAGGACTCACCCATTTGAAAATGATGGAGGTGCAAAAAAATAAATTTGCCCTTACTAAGTGCTAAGTTCTTCTGGCTGGGCTAATAATCAGATTAACATGAAACATATTAATAGGAGAAAATGTCCAAAATTTATGATGGATGTACATAGATGTGTGCCATAAGAATATGAGACCCGAGCGTACAATGGGCAGTTTCGGAGCTAAGGAGAAGATTGGGAGGGGCTGGGGGAATCTGATTTAGGACCCAAAGGGCAGGAAGGCGATTCACATTGAGATGGAAAAGCAAAACATTTGGTAAATAAATGTTGACTGGACCACCTTTAACAATAGGACAGAGAGGGCTTTGAACAAATGTGCCTGGCTAGGTTCCTCCTTGTCTATCTCACACTAGTTTCTATGAAACTATAGCTATCTGTGATGAGCTCTCCCTTCCTAGAGCGCGTCCTCTACCTAAATCCCTGTAAGGCAGTTAGAAGGAAGATCAAAGGTTCTATCTGAGTCTTTCTTAAAAATTACCAGCTTAAAGTAATCAATATGCCAAAAAAGCATATTTTGGGGTAACAAACTCTGTTTCCCCTCAAAATATAATGAGAACAACAGTAGTAGAAAGGATAGCATAGACTGAAGTTATTATTGCTTTGATAGCCTCATAATATTGTTCATTGGGAAATGTCTCCAACTCAATAACCACTTGAAGGTGGTTTAAATATTCCACATTTTATTCATTATCTGTACATCGGAATATAAATTTAGGAGTAACATTTTAGAGAACTAAAATATGGAAAATTGACATGGAGTATTTGAAGAGGGCAGGTGAGAAGGATTTTAACCACAAAAGCAAATGAAAGAAATAATTAACTGAGAAGAATCACCTATAGATTCAAGAACATGTTAAAAAAATCATAAACACTAAAAATAAAAATGCCAAAATAAAAGTGAGAAACTGAAAAAAATCTTACATATATATACCAGGCAAAGCATTATTACCTTTAATATGAAAAGAGCTTTAACAAATAAGTGTGAAAATATCAGTATCGTAGTAGAAAAACTGGCAAAAGATAAAATATGATGATTCATGGAGAAAGTAAATTGAACTGAGCCAACAATGGTAATAAAGTAGTAGTAAATTAAAACAAGATTCCATGTCTTAATTATCAGTGCTCAGTATTGTTGGAAAGAATTTACATCAGCAATTTCATTCACTACTGGTAAATTTAATGTTATTTTTGTAAAGGAATTTGCTACATGAACGAAGAACCTTAATAAGAAGCTTGCAGTTCTTGATATGGTAACACTATTCCTAAAATCTACTCTAAGATTTGCCCAAAGACTCCTAGAAAAATGTTTTCACAGTGCTACCTATAATGGTTAAAATTTTGTCTGATGGGTAAATAAGTTAAAGAATAGCATGCATTATTTTTTAAAACTGTTAAAAACCTTATTTTCAAGGAATACTGTGAAACTTATAAAAAGCTCATGCAAATTTTAAGAAAAAGTCAGAATATGAAATTTTACATATGCTCTGAAGCCAATTTATAAAAAGCATGTTATAAACTTAACATGATTATATACACATACATACAAATATACAGACATTTCTTATATACAGGATATTATACATTTCATGTATTTTTCAATTGGGACTTTAAACCCAACAAAGTACAATGAAAAACGACTTTGGCATGAGCTAGTATGAACATGAAAGCATTGGCACCAACAAAATTCAAGGGTCTCACAGCAAGCTGCATGTAAAAGGGTTTACAAAGAATCAAAAAGTCTGGAAGAACAAGAGGAATCAGTGATAAGAAAATTCAGTTCATGGCCAATCCATTTTTGTAATTGCTTTGAGTTGCTTCCAGCCAAATGGTCCCTAATAATGAGTTCTGTGGCTCTTTCTCACATGGATCCTTGCATTTTCCCCAGGGGTCTCACATGGAGAGCAACTTCTCTAAATATTCTCCTAGTAACCATCCCCTAAACAATGCCTACTCATCCTTCAGGTCTATAATGTCACTTCCTTCTGGAAGCTAAAACTTGCCCAGAACAGGTAAGTCCTAAGTTTATACAATATCTTCATACTTTTGTACTTTCTTATTGTAGTTATCACAAATGTAAATAATTAAGTGAATGTTTAGTGGTTTACTGCCTTCTTCCTCTTTCCCCAGAACATAAGTTCTATGAGAGTAAAAATCATCTTAATCTTGTTTACTATTTTGTCCCCAAGACCCAGCAAATAATAGTAACAGGTAGCATATTACATGTGCCAGGTTCTCTTCTAAGCTCTTACAACAATCCCATGAGGGAGAAATTAAACTCATCCTCATTTTAAAGAGGAGAAAATTGAGACACAGAGATCCAAGGTCATACAACCAGTAAGTGACAGGGTCAGTATTCAAACTCAGTCAGCCTGGCATCCTTAACCATAACCTATGCCTCCTTGCTGCAGGTACCCCTTGAATATTTGAATGAATATTTGGAGAAAAGAATGAAAAAAATACATTAGCAATAAAATGTGTATTTGCTATGAATTAAGCACTGCAGAGACATGTCCTGTAACAGCTGTAGCTCATCATTTCATGGTCACCTGATCATAATAGATGCATAGGACTCTGGTCCTATAATGGAAATACCAAGAACAAAGCACCATAGACACTCTCATTAGAAATTCAATTATAATGGTTTCTTTAGAATAATAGACTATTTGAGGCTTTCCATTTCAATGATAGAAATCTGAAATTAAAAGATTTGGAGTAACGGCATAAATGGTTTTATAATATATATATATATGCATCCACTCTAATTATAACAACTGACCAACCACAAAGTGCACCCTTTTTGGCATGCTCTTATTTCCTGTTGAAATCAGCTTTGAAAGAGGGTCTGTAATTGCAAACAAGTTGTGCAGAATAAACAAGCCATTATTGTAATGAGGATGATTTTTGCTGAGGATTATTTTTAAAAGCCAAATTATAGACTCCCAATCTAAATTGTATCTGGTTTTTTGTCACTTACTTTCAAATTTGGTTCTTATTTGCATTTTGCCTGACCTGCTAGTTAGAGTACAAGTTCACAGAGCCCCTTCTGAAGCTATAATGAGCTTAGGTAATAACCACCACATAATTGTGTTCAACTGCATACAAGTGTTTACTTTTTACTGCTGTGCGTCTGCCTCCGAGATTTTTGAAATGTAATTATGTACTGCAAAATTTGCAAGTCGCCAGCCTTGCTTGGGCTATTTTGCTATGTTTCACATTTATACTGCTTAAGTACATAAGTGGAGGTATAAAACAGTCAGGTTTTCCAGACTAGAAAATTACTGTTGCTTAAATGGCAGAATTTCTGCTCTGTGGTTTCCTATTTCCATGCCTTGCCTCAGCTACATATCTTTTTAACCATCTGTTTCATTCTGGCGACCAGTGACAGAGAGGTAAGGCACTGTATCTGCATTACTATGTGGTTTGACATCTAGTATCTGAATTCAACCATCATATTTATTTGTAAATTGTTTAAATATAAGATCATACTAGTTACATTTGCAGATCCCTCTTTATTAATGTCTTCAACCTTGCTTATGCTAGAATGGCATGCCAGACCCCATGGAGAAATAGCGTGCATGTGCTCTTGCAGGTTGCCTAGTATTTGAGTATGTGAACATAAAAATTTTTAAGTAACCAAAAACATATAACTTAAAATGAGAAATTTCAGATATGATATCGGTTCAACAGACATTGCAATGTACACATGCTTTTAAGTTCTTCCAAGATTCTCTTGTTAAATGTATTCAAAACACTGTTGGAATGTTGACCCTGACATATATGTATCTTACCAATGATAAGATGACCAGGATCATTTGGAAAATTTTAGTGTTCTCTCTAGAAGGGGAGGACGCTGTATTTTCCTCTTCCCCTTGTGGCTTAAAGTGTACTCTTTGGAAATGGTTAATTAGGTGAAGATACAGTAGGATTCTCTGAAGCATGACAGAGACCAAACCACTGAGGAAATAGAACTATGTCTTTGGTCTTATTACCACCACTCAAGGCACAGTTTACAGATAATAGTTATGGTCTTCCTATAACCTAATAATCCTTCTTACTAGTTATTGACATTGTGCTTAATTGAGACCACTTGACAATCCAAGTAAGTTAGGAGCAATTCAGCTGGAAAGAACCATTCTCCATTAAAAATAAACTCAAACAAAGAAGCATGATTTGGGGAGTGTTCTCTGGGGCATAAAAGGAGAGACCCAGAATCAATCCCGCACAAAAGAGTTACAGACTCTATGTGGTCCGTTAGAAGCCACTTTAAATAGGTTCTTATTTTTTACTCCATCTTCTCCCTTACACTCTTAATACTGTGTACCATAATCTTAGGATTATCACCACAGAAAGCAGATATATTATCTGTTTAACAAACTACCCAAGAAATGCTACTTTGCAGGTTCCATAGAAATATTATTTTAAAAGCAAACCCGCCTGACCAGGCAGTGGCATGGTAGATAGAGCGTCGGACTGGGATGCGGAGGACCCAGGTTCAAGAACCTGAGGTCGCCAGCTTGAGTGCAGGTGCATCTGGTTTGAGCAAAGCTCACCAGCTTGGACCCAAAGTCGCTGGCTCGAGCAAGGGGTTACTTGGTCTGCTGAAGGCACATGGTCAAGGCACATATGAGAAAGCAATCAATGAACAACCAAGGTGTCGCAAGGAAAAACTGATGATTGATGCTTCTCATCTCTTTCCGTTCCTGTCTGTCCCTATCTATCCCTCTCTCTGACTCTCTCTCTGTCTCTGTAAAAAAAAAAAAAAAAAAAGGCAAACCCAAAGTCAACCAGGGGCATATTTACCACCTCCTTCAGCTGAAACTCTGAATTTCTTTACATTTGCTTCAAGATATTATACTTACCCTGCATAATCTTCCCTATGTACTCACCCACGCCCTTAATCAGCCTACAGAAATTATATGCATCCATTATGACTCAGCTCAAACATCATTTATTCATCTGTAGAGACTTCCTGGACTCTCCCAAAGTTAGGTTATTTGATACAGCTCTCCTTTGTACTCTGAAATACTTCTAGTACTGCATATGCCTCTAGTAAGTTCCTTATAAAAGTGTGTGTAGATCATTTGCTTACATGACTGTACTAGCTAACTACTGTTATAACAAGGTGGTATAGCAAAATAATACCAGTGGCATAGAAAAATCAGCTTTTATTTTACTCACAGACCTGTGGGTTAGCTGGGTACTCTGTTCCAAGTGTTTCACCTGTTGTCCAGGCTAGGTAGCAAAGACAAAGGGAAGCTCTTCTTAAGACAATGCAACAACAGAGGCATGAGAGAGCAAGCAGAATTGTATGAGGCCTCTTATGCCTTGGCTCAAAACTGGCACACTGTCACTTCTGTCCATGTAACATTGGCCAAATCAAGTGACATAACCAAACCCAAAGTCAAATGATAAGAAAGTGCATTCCATCCATAATGAAGCCATAGTAAGGAGCAGAGCCATTGAGGTCAATAATTCAATCTACCACAATGCTGGTATAACAGATGCCACAATCCAATAGTAAATTTTTGGATGTATGTGTGTGTCTATGTGTGTATAGGTATATACATACATACACACATATATATTTATATACAGGCAGTCCCTACATTACAAACAAGATAGGTTGTGTAGGTTTGTTCTTAAAACGAATTTGTATGTAAGTTGGAACACATACATTTACTTATTAAATGAAGCTGAGACAGTTGTTTGTCTTAACATGGTATTTATTTTTACCTTTCTATGCATATAAATACTTAAATATTTTCAGCTTACAGAATTTATTGTTTATAACCCAGGGACTGCCTGTATACTCCCTTACAAAAAATCCTGATGCTTAAATTCCTCTTATTTTAAGCTTTGAGTTATTCACTTAAACTTCTTTGGACTTAAGTACTTGTACTGGTTTTCTATCACTACTATAACAAATTACCACAAATTTAGAGGCTTAAAACAACAGAAATGTATTATTTTCAGTTGCAGAATTCAACATCTGAAATAGGTCTCACTGCGCTAGAATCAAAGTGTTGACAAGACTATTCATTTTAGAGACTCTGAGGGAGAATCCATATTTTTGCCTTTTTCAGCTTCTAAAGGCTGCCCACATTCCTTGGCTCATGGCCCCTTCCTCCAACTTCAAAGCCAGTGAATGCCAGTCAACTCTTTTTCACCTCACATCACTCTGATGCTCTTCTGCCTTTCTCTTCCACATTCAAAGGACCCTTGAGATTACTTCTGGCCTAGCCAGATAATTCAAGATAATCTCCCTATTTTAAATTCAGCTATTTAACAACCTTAATTCTATCTACAAGCTTAATTCCTCTTTGCCATAAATAACCTAATATATTCATAAATTCCAATGAATAAAATGTGGACATTTTAAAGTGGGGGTGGAGTGGAAAAATTATTTTGTCTACAACATATTATAATGAAAATAGCACAAATCCAGGAAACAGTTTTAGTTTGAGTCCTAGAACTAACCAGAAATAGTAAATTAGACAAGTTCCTTCAAATTTCAATTGTTTCTGGTGAAATGAAAAGATTGTCTTAGCTGATCTCTAAGGCTCCTTCCAGCTCAAATTCCCTTGAGTCTATGAATATAGTACATCTAATTAAACCTTGAAGTTAGAAAAGATTAAAGCCTAATTCATCATCATAAAATATATGAATTGAAATCTCAGTAGTGTTATGAGGACACAGAGAAGGATCATTAATAATTCTCTCCAAGTGGCTACAGGGGACTTCATGGAGGAGACAGGCTCTGACCTTACATGCTCTGGAGTACAAGGACAGAGAAACTCTGAGCATGGGAACCAATGTAGGGGGCACAGGGATTAAAGGGGCATGGACTCTGTAGGGCATAGACCATGTAGGGAATGGCGAGAAATTCCACGTGGACAAAGCATAAATAAAGATGTAGGGAAAGAGCCTGGAGTGAGAGGTAGGACAGATTGTGGTTTTCATCTTCTGTAGCAGAGGAAAGACAGTGTTGTTGTTGTTGTTGTTTTAATAAAACAAAAAACAAAAAAAAAAAGATAGGTTGCATGTGTTATAAAGATAATGCAGAAATAATGAGATTTTTTTATTTGCTTTACTCTGTTTACCATTTTAGCTAGTTATATTTCATTAAAATTAAAATAGCTTATGAGATACCCTACATTGGTTTTTTCGAGGTCTAAAAAGCCAAAATAAAAAAAAGGATTAAAGCATGTTTGTGCCTAAGCTTACTATTGTTTTTCATATTCATAAATATCCATTTATTAAGAATAAAAACATACTCCAAACTCACCTTTTAAAAACAGAATTATATGAACTGAGTAAGGTCATGTAAAGCCAGGAGCCAGGGCCACTATCACAGCAGCCTGGCCCATGCAGGTTCGCATTAGATTCGGACAGTCGGTAAAGAAACAATGGAGCCAAAAACTGATGGGCCATTATCTTTAATCCTAGCTTGCACCCAGCGGGCAAGTAAAAACACACACTGGGCTCCAAAACCCACTCACCTTCAGTGCTCACAAAACTACTGACTTATCCGAGTTTCCTAGAATCAAAGGTTTCTAGCTCACCAGACTTATTCACCTGTTCCCCATCTCCTTCCTTCTCCCTGCACAAACTCTGCACAAACTGGCTTCTCACTCAACTCTCCACCATCTTGGCTGCTTCTCCTGGCCTACTCCACATGGCCTCTTTCTGCTCTCCTCTCTGCTCTCTCCTCTAATATTAATCTCAGGAACCAAGAGAGCAAGATCCCGTTCTGCCCCCATTTTATAGTGTAGAAATCCAGACCTTTAATTCAATATACAAAATAGGGAAGTCTCTAATACAAAGTCACTTTCTGAGGCATGATAAGATTGTACCACCCCACATTAAAAAGGGTGGGAAAGGCTTAATCCCAAAACCAAGCCCCAGGCTACAAGGATTCTGCCTGCCCACAGCCCACAGAGACACACATTAATATCACCTGGGCAACGGCCTCCACGTGGGCAGCGCCATCCTTAACAAAGTAAGCATAATATATTTTATCTGCCCAACAATCCACCTCTATGCTCACTTTACTACCTACAATCTACACCATCGGCATCCCTGTGCAAAGAAATTACCACATTACACAAATTACAACCACATGGCAAATCATACAATTTCAACAATTGCAATTCACCAGTCTCTGAGCACATTGCCAAGAGTGCAAAATGTCCTCTGACTTCTTTCTAGCCATGGAAAAACTTCCCGGGGTAGGGGAGTGCTTCCAGCAAAGCCACCCCCCCCACCCCCATCAGGGTATTTAACATTGTATAAAATCCGTAAGTCCATCCAACAAAGGAGCCAATGCCCATTCAGGTCGTAGTCCAGGAAATCAGTCCATGCACAGGAGACCTCAGCCACCCCCCTCACCCCTGCCGTCCTGGCAGGTCTTACACTGTCCCAAAGAGGAGCACATGGCAATGGCAGTCAGCATTTCCATCTCTGCTCTGGCGAGCATGTCCAGCCCTATGTCCCAAAATCACAGACGTACCAGGAGAGTAGTAGATACTCCTTGCTGCTGGGCTCTCACCTTCTGGAGACAGCGGATTGCAACTCCAGCCCGATTCTCCTCATCCTCCAAAGAGGAACTGAAAACACCAGCTCCCGCTGCCGGGCTCGAGTCCCGGGCTGCTGCTGCCTTCTGCTCCTCAGACCTTGCAGCTCTAGCTCCGGCCTCAGCCCCGGCCTCCTGCTGCTGCTGGCTCTCCACAACGTCCATGGCAATCTGCAACTCACGAACCTGTGAATCCTCCTCCAGCAGCTGCTCCATTTCCAGGCGAATCTCTCAAACCTGGTCGGCCTCCTTCTCCAACGCTTCTTCCAGCTCCAGGGTCAGCACCTGTTTCTCCCACATTTGCTCCAGCTCCCTCCACTGCTCGGTAAGCAGGTCCTGGGCAGCCTCTTCCACAGAGCTCTTGGTTTCCTGACTCATGGCTATAAAAGTCAGCCAGCCTACGATCCCCAAAAGGACAGCCATGGGGAACCATAACAGCAGCCAGTCCTCTACTCCACCACTCAAAGGTGGTGGTGGCTCCTTGCTGATCTGTACCAAATCCTGCCGACTATGCCAAATGTAAAGCCAGTAGCCACGGCCACTACTACAGCTGCCTGGCCCATGCAGGTTTACATTGGATTCGGACAGTCGGTAAAGAAACAATGGAGCCAAAAACTGATGGGCCATTATCTTTAATCCTAGCTTGCACCCAGCGGGCAAGTAAAAACACACACTGGGCTCCAAAACCCACTCACCTTCAGTGCTCACAAAGCTACTGACTTATCCGAGTTTCCTAGAATCAAAGGTTTCTAGCTCACCAGACTTATTCACCTGTTCCCCATCTCCTTCCTTCTCCCTGCACAAACTCTGCACAAACTGGCTTCTCACTCAACTCTCCACCATCTTGGCTGCTTCTCCTGGCCTACTCCACATGGCCTCTTTCTGCTCTCCTCTCTGCTCTCTCCTCTAATATTAATCTCAGGAACCAAGAGAGCAAGATCCCGTTCTGCCCCCATTTTATAGTGTAGAAATCCAGACCTTTAATTCAATATACAAAATAGGGAAGTCTCTAATACAAAGTCACTTTCTGAGGCATGATAAGATTGTACCACCCCACATTAATAAGGGTGGGAAAGGCTTAATCCCAAAACCAAGCCCCAGGCTACAAGGATTCTGCCTGCCCACAGCCCACAGAGACACACATTAATATCACCTGGGCAACGGCCTCCACATGGGCAGCGCCATCTTTAACAAAGTAAGCATAATATATTTTATCTACCCAACAGTCACCTACATAAATAAAGTTATAGAATTAAACTTTCAGCACAGAATTGCATTCAACTCCACTGTAAGTGACGACTTGCTGTAATTATCTACCTCTTGTGGACAAGTTCTTCTTAAGAGTCCAATCCTATATTGTTTATTCTCTGCTATTTGGTAGCTTAGCAGAGTCCATAGCTCAAGGGTGTTTTACTGTCAATTAACATTATCTCATCTTTTACCAGAAGCACAAAGATCTTGAATGATGGAATGTGATATTCCAAATGAC
Source organism: Saccopteryx bilineata (assembly GCF_036850765.1). Lineage (NCBI taxonomy): Eukaryota > Metazoa > Chordata > Mammalia > Chiroptera > Emballonuridae > Saccopteryx > Saccopteryx bilineata. The sequence goes on from NC_089494.1 coordinate 204,623,668, forward strand.
TCTCACTTTTATCTACCAAAGAAGTGTTTAGATAAAACAGCACTCTTCTCCTTTGCCTAAGGGTAATGTTTATCAGATAAATACTCCAGATTTCTAGGTATATGAAAAAGAACCATTCCATATATGCTTAAACCCCTAGGATAGAATTTTCTCTTTCTCACAGCAGGACAATAATTTTAATTGATACATGTGCCAACTAAGGCCTTTCAAACCCTAGCCCTTTACTTCCTTTCTAACTTCACTTTCCATCCTTCTTGCCACCTCCTCTGACCAACTTTGCCCCATCTTGGCACATGTCCTAGGCTTCCAGAGTCCCACTATTAAACCTTTCATTCATCCTGAAGGACCTACACTGAACTTTCAATGTCCCATTGTACAGAAATACTTTCTTAACTCTTATTCAACACACTGTGTTGTAATTATTTCTTTACACGGTGTTCCTTTTATTATAGTGCCAGCTTCTCCAGGGGAAGAATTGGGTCTTTTCTGGTTTACCTTCAATGCCTGGCACAGCAACTGCACCTGCATGGTAAGTTATCAGTAAATGCTGAATGAAGGAAGGAATCATGACTCTGATTCTTGCCATTGGCCATTAAAGGTAAATTAGTATCAATTTAATCTGTGCTTTTAGAGTAAGAACAGTGAAGAAAAGCACAATGTGGTCAATATTTTAAATTACCATAGCCCAAGACTATACTTTCAGGGGTCATTTCTATAGTTTGTTGTTACCATAGCCCATTTGTTATCTGAAATTTTATGGGGGTATTTGAAATTTTCTTCAAATACTGCCTTTTAAAAAATGATTTTACATATCAGGCCAAATAGAAGTAAGTTTACTTTAAAATATTTTTGAAAAATCTCATCTTTGTAAAAACAATTCAAAAAATAAATAAATAAATAAATAAATAAATAAATAGAATGTTTTTCCTCACAAACACAGTCAGTTTTGTTCTTTACTTTTGCAAATCATGGAGGAATAACTTTTTATTTTCTATTTTGTTAGAAACTTGATTTCCCCCAAATTATGAAATACCAATAATATTAACAGGACAAATAATACTTTATGTTTATGTTTATTAAGTACTTCAGTGTGCTTCCTGCATAATTTAACTGTCTTTTTGCTACTTCGTTACAATTAGAGTATCCAGCTCACTTGAAACCTTTTATAATTCTCTGCAAGTCTCCCACACCTTTCTGTTCCCAGTTACAGCTACCCTACTGCTCTCAAGACTCCTACATGACCACCACAGCTCTCTCAACTCTTGAAGTCCTTGCTCCATTGATTATTTCTTCTCTCTTTTGTATTTCAAACTTCCCCATTTCATTAACTCCTGCCTTTCAACAAATTCTGCTTTAGTTTCTTATCCTTAGAAACATCCTTTATACAAGGAGTTGAGTGAAAACATTTTATTTGGGAGGTAATCCCAAGAAACAGGGAGGGGAGTGGCAATGTGGTCCTTTTAATAATGCAGACAACAACTGATCTTTCTGCTTTTGGTCCTGAACCCCCACCCCACCCCACCCCATCCACTCTTCTCACTATTACCAAATAATCTTTCTAAAGTGTTTAATCATCTCCAGCTTAAAATTTTGCATAAAAAGAAAAGGGGTTCTCTAGAAAGTAACCAGAGAGGGATCTGATCATAAATTCCTTACTGGGCAGATCACAGTGGGTAGTCATACCTCAGACATATAATTTTTAAAAATTATTATCTATTTATTTATTCATTTTTTAGAGGAGACAGAGAGAGGGGGGGGGAGGGAGGAGGAGCAGGAAGCCATCAACTCCCATATGTGCCTTGACTGGACAAGCCCAGGGTTTTGAACCGGCAACCTCAGCATTCCAGGTCAACGCTTGATCCACTGCACCACTACAGGCCAGGCGACATATAATTTTTTTAATTAAAGGGTTATCTTTGCCTTAAGCAAGCCCTGTCCATTTTTTCTGTGCATCTAGATTAACACACCTTTGGAATAAAATGTAACCACCCTCAAGAGATCACATACTAGTAACTATCTTGTAATTCAATCTCCATGTCTCTTCCTCTGGCCTCCATGTAATGTTCCTTAATTTCAAACCACATACAAGAAGCTGTACAACTGTTATTCCAGGGAGCATTTGGGATCTTGCTCCTCAACATATGTCATCAGTTTGGCTCAAGGACACTCTTATAACAATTCTCTCCAGGTCTGGGTGTTTCTTATGTCAACAAAATCCCTCATGTTTCCAATCAGCTACCAGGTAGAAGCCAAACTGATATGAAAGACCCTTCTCAATGTACCTCTGCCTGTCCTTCCAGGTGTGCTTCCTGCTACTTCCTCACGCACTCCTATTCTGCTCTTTGTGTGCAGTCCAATTTTTAGAACTGGACTCCACGACATAAATTCTTGAGCTCACATCGTCATTTATTTCTCCTGTGAAGCCTCCCAAACTTCTTCAGGCAGACTGACGACCAGCTCCCACTACACTCTCACATCCAAACCCACGCCCATGGTGCTGCCATTATTTGTTTGCAAGTCTATCTCCTGTGCTTAATCCAGAAGACCAAGGACAGCCCACCGCAGTGCGATGCGGCTCCCAGCTTTAATCTGGTGAAAGTCCACATGCAAACAGCCTTCGTTTACTTAATTTTGAGCAAAACTACAGTGATGAAGACACAGACTTGCCTCAAGGAGCTTTTATTTTAGAAGGAAATTTGAATGCAGACAACTGTAAAGTGTAAAACTACATTTTTTATAAATGAGGCATAGTTAGTTGTAAAAGTTTGTGGTAGGGAGAGAAAGTCTGTGGACAAAACATTTTACTTTCACCAATTATAGCATATATTGGACTTTCCCAATTTTGCCTCGCACTTACATACTGGAAATTCTCCTTTTGGAAGAAAATAACCTTATTCAGGAAAAACAAATCAAAGGACTTGGTTATCTTGACTATGATGTTTATGGTTACTCTCTAACACTCACTTTACAAATCCAGACTTCTCCTCTGTTTACTTCTATCAGTGTGATTTTATCAAAAAGGTATATATAATTAACTCATTCATTCATTACATACATCTTATAAATCTACTGCACAAAATAAAAGGTGACAAGGACAAATCAAAGGAACAAAAGTAGATTAAATTTTCTCCACTTTTACATCTCCAACGGGTAAAAATTTTTACCATTAAGAGTTATGACTATATATTTTAAATATAAGTTTGTGACTTTATGTTGCTATTTTAATACTATTTTTGCCTCTCCTTAAAGATTTTGTTTTGTTTTACTTGTAGCTTGCTGTTTCGGTGACAACTTTGTAGTATTCCAAGTAAAGCTGAATACCTAGACTAATTGTAGATGAACAAAGGGGGAAGAAACTTCATTACAAGTAAACATAATCTATATTTAATACTGGTTTTTTGTTGTTAATGAATTTTCTCCCACGTGTTTCTGAGTATCAACTATAAGAAGCAAGTTCAATTTGCTAAAATGCATGAATGGCTTGCACTTTAAATACCAGAGGTTAGGGGGGAAAATACATCTTACAAATCCTTCCCAATAAACACAAAGAAAAACTGCATGCCATCAAATGACACAGCTGGAAGGGGAGAGTCATCTGTACTTAATAGAAACAGTTAATGTTTTACACCTCAGGAGTGATTGGCATGCTCAGCATTTAAACAACCACAGTAAATGAGAAGAACAAAAATGTTGCTTTTCTTCATGCAGCATTTTTTTTATTTCTTATTTGTCTTGAATAATATAAAATGCTGTAGTTACCCTGCAGTGCCTGTGAACAGAGTTATTAAATAAATGACTCCAGCCCTGGGCATCAGTGAGCCATGACATGCCGCTATTTGCACTCTCAATGCAAATGCAGCTGGATGGATGAGCCTGGCATTGTACATCCTCATTGGGATGTTAGCTTCACTTTACAGCTGTCACAGATGATATCTGTTATTCAACCCAACCCAGGCTCTGAGACAGAATTCTATGGCAACTGATGGGAAAACATGAACAATTATTTTGAGAGAAAGCGAACATATTTGAAAAGATGACAAACCAAGTGGAGGAATAAAAATAAAACTACCATCACTTCACTTCATTTTAGAGAATTAAAATGTAATAATAAAAGTAATAATTACAGATTAGAGCCAGACAAAGGATATGTACTCAACCTCACCTAAAAGTTCTGTGACAGTTTGTTATACTAGTCGCCAAATCATACGTTTGTTTCCAAGCCTGTACTGCACCCCTCAAGTATTGAAATACCAACTATATAAATATATACTTGGCTCTGATGTTAGTATCTGTATTGCAATGCTCAGAGGAAGGCGGAGCCTCTCACAGGCTCCCAGGTACTCTCTGGATAATTTAGGGCTGCCCGTGTAGAACAGAGTGAACTTATCAGAGGCACTCAGCAGCTTCCCAAAACCTCTCCATCCTTGGAAATCCTGTCAAATTTTTTATCTACATGTGATGAAAAACTGTCTCTTAGCTGTACTATCATTCTTATCATACATGTTTCCAACTTCCCACTAGATTTGGATATAACTGAAAATCTGCCTCTTTTTTCCCCAGTTCAGTACCTAAAATAGTATTGTGCATTAATTGCCTATTATTAGGCAGTTTTTAAAAATGTTTAATAAATAGCTGTTCAAAGCATGAAAACCAATGATGAAGTCAGATTTGCAATCCCTGTATCCATGGTTTTTCATCTACAAGGAGGTGATCTTGCCCCAAGAGACTTTACTTACACTGTTCAATGTAAAAGATGGGTTACCCTGTCGTCTGGTAAACTAAATATCAACTCGGATATTCCTGTTAGCAGAAAGCATCTAGCCAAGCACATATTCTTAGAATTCTTGTCATTCCAAAATATTTCTGTAACCAGAAACATCTACATTCCTATTTGGATTTACCTTCAACTCATAATATCATCACCATGCTAGCCAAACTCAACAGGTATTTTGATAATATATTCACAGTCTTAAAAGAAATTTAAACATGTGGGGAGGATGGATGGGGAGGAAAGAAAGCGTCTTTAAAAATGAGTGGGCTGGTAGCATTTTCAGTGCAATGTTTCCCGAACAGTAACTGACCTGAAATATCTCCACATGGGTCACATGAAACCTTTAATAAGACATTTCTCAAGAAAATGGCACCCCAGAAACACATACATGTGTGAGGACACACACACCACTCACACACAAAACACTGTTTTTAATAGCCAAGGGCACTTTGGCACAATGTGGGGTGGTGGCTGTCAACATAAACAGATGGTCAAAGAAGTGGGCAAACACTTCGTGTGAACTAGTTCCATAAATGAAGTTTTTTTTTTATTTTATTTTAAATGCCATACTTACTTACCCAGCTTTCAGACAAGATGATACATGTAGCCAGTTGGAAAGAGTTCCCTGCCAGGCTTCTGTGTTTTTATGACAAAATTAAAAGTCCACAGATGGAATAACTCAAAGCTAATTCTTACAGAGTTTGTTTAGTTAGAATGGGGAGTAGCAGGGGGAGGAGAATACCATATTGCTTCAAATTAAAGCCACATCTACCAAATGAGAGATTTAGGGGAAAGATGGAGAAATCACTTTAAAAAACAAAAACAAAACATAACTGTTTTATTGTTTAAGTGAGTGGAATTATTTACTCATTAAACTAGCAACTTTCCCCAAAGAGTTTGAGGATCATCTAGAAAATTCCAAAAGCAGCCCCCAAATTGCTAAGCATTCTCTCAGTCAGTGCCTTTGCCACTTCAGTTGCCTTCTAAAGAGAGACCATCTTCTCATCATGACTACACTTGCCATTAAGTTTCAAAATCAAAGAGGAAGGCTCCCACATGGGAATTATGGGAAGAAAGGTGCTTTCAGACAGGAAATGTAGAGGAGGCCAGCTGTCCCGGCATTGTTCACTCTGTGAAAGATTTGTGACCGTTAGAACATTAGCTGGTTTCTTTAATGAGAAAATAAAATAGACCCGATGTTTTGTCAAACATGGTGGCCCATGTATAAAAGCACAAAATGTATACAATACCGTCTATTGGAAAAAATGAAAATACAAAGAAAGAACTCATAATGAAGGGAAAAGCTCTTATAGTAGCCATATCACATGGTATATATTACCCAGTCTTCCAAATCAAACACACAAATTTAGGCATGTAAAATTCAGTTATGAAAAGTAATTTGACAAAGAGATTTCTATCTACAGCTTTTTTCAAAGAAGTCAATACCCACTCACAAGTCAAAGAGTAAATAAAGGGAAAAAAAAGATGTAGTTAATAATATAATTGTTTGGATCTACAAAATAGTTTTGTAAATTGTTTTTGTTTTTTGCTAATTGCTGATTTAATTTGAAGTACTTAACCCACTGATTTCAGTGAGTTAGTAACTTTTGTGATGTCCTCAAAAGACAATTCTTCCAAACATTGGGGAGGGGAATTCTTAGCACTCTATACAACATTGTAGGAAACTCAGGAAACCTGAATAAGCTCTAACTAATACATAAAATTAAGCCCTAAAAAAAAAAATAATATGCCTGACCAGGCAGTGACACAGTGGATGGAGGGTCGGGTACCTTTCCACAGATGTTAATTATTGTTTCATAAAAAAAGTTCCCTGGCCCTGGCCGGTTGGCTCAGCGGTAGAGCGTCGGCCTAGAATGCGGAGGACCTGGGTTCGATTCCCAGCCAGGGCACACAGGAGAAGCGCCCATTTGCTTCTCCACCCCTCCGCCGCACCTTCCTCTCTGTCTCTCTCTTTCCCTCCCGCAGCCAAGGCTCCATTGGAGCAAAGATGGCCTGGGCGCTGGGGATGGCTCCTTGGCCTCTGCCCCAGGCGCTAGAGTGGCTCTGGTCGCAACATGGCGACACCCAGGATGGGCAGAGCATCGCCCCCTGGTGGGCGTGCCGGGTGGATCCCGGTCGGGCGCATGCGGGAGTCTGTCTGACTGTCTCTCCCTGTTTCCAGCTTCAGAAAAAAGCAAAAAAAAAAAATAAAATAAAATAAATTTTTAAAAAAAGTTCCCTGGCCAAATATGTTTGAGAATCACTGGGTTAAAGAGGCTTCTTAATTTCAGGACTTCTCCAAGTGTCAGTATACTAATGTGCAAAATAAACCCAACAGGAGGTTTCAATTTCAAGTTTCCCAACTTATTTGACTACAAAATCATTTCAACCTTGTATAAAACAATGTTCTACCGCCATTTCATGGACGCTGGGTAGGGTTGACGGTGTTTGGGAGCCGGGCGGAAGGGAGCGGAAGAGCCGTCTGAGGGTGTGTGTAGATTGGAGCCGCCGCATTTCTAACTCAAGATCTCGAAATGCATCGTGATTCCTGTCCATTGGATTGTAAGATTTATGTAGGTAATATAGGAAACAACGGTAACAAGACTGAGTTGGAGCGAGCCTTCGGCTATTATGGACCACTCCGAAGTGTGTGGGTTGCTAGAAACCCTCCCCGCTTTGCTTTTGTTGAATTTGAAGATCCCCGAGATGCAGCCGATGCTGTCGGAGAGCTAGATGGGAGAACACTGTGTGGCTGCGGGTAAGAGTGGAACTCTCAAATGGTGAGAAGAGAAGTCGAAATCCCAGTCCACCTCCCTCTTGGGGTCGTCGCCCTCGAGATGATTATCGGAGGAGTCCTCCACCTAGGCGCAGATCTCCAAGACGGAGAAGCTTCTCCCGCAGCCGGAGCAGGTCCCTTTCTAGAGATAGGAGAAGAGAGAGATCACTGTCTAGGGAGAGAAATCACAAGCCGTCCAGATCTTTCTCTAGGTCTCGTAGCCGATCTAGGTCAAATGAAAGGAAATAGAAGACCAGTTTGCAAGAGGAGTGGTGTACAGGAAATCCCTTCATTTGACAGGAGTATGTACAGAAAATTCAAGTTTTGTTTGAAACTTCATAAGCTTGGTACATTTTTAAGATGTATTAGCTGTTCACATTTGTTTGTCTTGGAACAGTGACACATAAAGATGTAATTCTCTATGGTTTAAAATAGATCACCTGAGGCATGTTAATATCAAGAATTGTTACTTTACAATGTTCCCTTAAGCAAAATTAAATTTGCTTTGAACTTTAGTCTTGGGTAGACTGATAATAAACCTCTAAACTCCTGCCCAGCTAAAGTGTGATGTTTAATATTGTGGAAACAAGACTGGCAAAATTTGAACTTAGACTTTCCATAGCTAGGATGTAATATGCAGCTGTAGTTGGACGAGCAGTCTTCAAAAGCTGCTGTGAACACAAGCCAGTATAGGTAAAAATTAAAGCTGCAAGATTAAACTAGAGGCTTAAAAAATTTTAACACACTGGGCGGAAGTTGTCCAGTTGGTGTAGAATCTAAGAAGTTTTAAGAAAGCTAGTTTACCTTTCTTTGCTTTCGGTCATAAATTTTTTATGTAGTTGCTGTACATGAACATATAACCCTTTGTAACAACATTCTTCATTTGGAAATTTGAGACTATTCAAAGATACCAGTGTCCTGCCAGTTTAAGGATACAATGTAGAGCTGAACTTTGAGTTACTGTGCACAAATTTTTTTTCATGCTGTCATTTGTAATATGTTTTGTGAGAATCCTTGGGATTAAAGTTTTGGTTACAAAAAAACAAAACAAAACAAACAAAAAAAAACCCAATGTTCTACGGAAGTCACTAAAAACTGGCAGTAATTATTATCATTGTGTCTTTGTAAGTTCATTATAGTTAACTCAACTTTATTTACTATCTGAAGAGAAAGCATTTAAAAACATTAAAGTTATAGTTTCTTTTCACAAAGAATTTGTTTATTCCATTGTTGATCCTTGTAATTACATGCAATGCCAAAACAGGAACTTTTCTTTCCATATGATATATGCTTAAGGAGAAAGTAGGGGAGAGAGTAAAGGTTATATTATGCACCCTAGTGATCACTTTGAGATTTAATGTTGTATAGCTATTAGTTTTCTTCACATCGAAAGGACTCACACCTTACTTGAGATGGTGCTAGGATCTATGCAATTCCTTTAATACACTCCAAATCCATGTTCAGAGAGGGAAAAGTTCATCACAAAAGCAAGACTAGGATGCCAGATACTATGTTTCTTAACTATATTTAGATAATTCCTGTAAAGTCATTCTAGAATGATAGCACCATGAGGTCAGAGACTTTTTGTATAATACCTGTTTCTACAGAGTCTAGACTTTGCACAAAGTAGAAGTTCAATAAATATTTGTTGAATGACATTAAATTAATGCATCCAACATATTTAATAAAAAATATTATAGTATAAAAATCATGATTTATATTGGGCTCGAAGATATTTTAGGCCACTAAATAGATAATAGAGAAATGATTTAGTTTCCATCTATGGAGTTGCTATTGGCACCAGTTATTGAAAAGCACTTTATTATTCTTCTTCAGCATAAATGCATCCATTAGAATAATGACTGAAGTGCTCATTAGTCAACCTGAATACTAAACGTGGTGGAGGTTAGCTCACTCAAAGCCTGACCTTTCCAAACATTTTGCTTCTTTAAAATAGAAATGTAGACAACACTCCCCTCCCTAATCTTTCCTTTTTGATCCTCTGGTTAATTGGGGAGCAATCTCTCTTTTAACTTTGCCAAATATTGCAGAGTATTTTCAGTAAATATCACCATGAATTGAAAATGACATTAACATGGTAGATGTGTTTCATTTTCTGATCACATGTAATGAACTTAGTCATCATTCTTGTGCTTTCCCTATTAGTATTGACTTTCCAAGTTGATAATGGATGGCATAAAAAGGCTCATTTAAGCATTCTCACCCTTTGGCCTTACCAGAAGCTTAATTGTTGCTATGAATACACAATGGAGACACTTTAATACCTCAAAAATAAACATTCATGCTACTATTGTGATAGTGTTGTACCCTCGTTATTCTTATACTTAATATTGCAGAAATGAATAATTTAGCATGCTGGTGAGTCCAGGAGGCTTACCAGCTACTGCTGAGGACAATGGAACTTCCCTGCAGTACCAGGTCTTCAGCCACCTGAAGAGACTGGGCTATGTGGTCCAGCAATTCCAACCATACATCCTGTCCCCTTAGGACAGGCAGCTGAACTAGGACAGCAGTGCCCAGCGCATGGAGGATGGAATAGCAAGAGGAAGAGGAGGAGCTCCAGCTCTCGGTCCATTAATAATAAGCCCAAGGCCTTAAAGAACCACCTGCAGGGGGTGGACCGGATACCCCAGAGCCTGGAAGCCTCTATCCCACCACTCAGCAACCAGAACAGCTGATGCTCAGAGGAGAAACTTCAGGAGTCAAGCCCCATAAAGGGCCCAGTGGTGCCCCTTTCAGTTGCTGGGGTCCCGGGAGACCTGCCCTGCCTTGGTCCGTCAGGTAGTGGGACAGCCAGGAAAGTAGCAAAGTAGAGAATGAGGTCCAGGAGCTTGTAGGCCACGCTGGAACTTTGAGCAGATTTCCTTCCCTACTGCGGCTTCAGAGAGCCGCCACACCCTCCTGCTTGCCCAGCCCCAGAGCTGCTCCTGGCCAATGTCACTGGGCAGGAAGGAGAAAGACGCTGAGACGTGGGGCCAGAAGCTGAACCGGCTGAAGGAGAAGCTCTCCAGACGAAACAGGAGCAACAGGCGGTCCCAGCACTTCCAGGAGGAAGGAAACGTGAACGGAGGTGCAGTACCGCCCCAGCTGCAGGAGTACACGGAGCTGCTGCAGAGACCGCCCCTGGAGAAGACATGGTGCCACGCCCTACACACGCACCTGCCTGTCACCTCCTTACTGAGCCACAGTCCTTCAAAAGATCTCTCTGTGCTGCAGATGACACACCTTTCTGATGGAGGGGTCTGATTTCTGGAGAAATCTGGGGGCTTGGAGATCAGCTTTGATGTTTACCAGGCCAATGCTGTGGCCACATCCTGAAATAATAATCCTGGCAAGCCCTGTCCCCGGATGTGCGTCAGTGGATTTCATGAGCCAGTCCTAGACCTCTGCACCCTCAAGTGGTTGTCCTCCCAGAGCAGGGATGTTCCTCTGATCTTCTCCCTGGTGGATCACGGAGACACTGCCCAGGGATCGGGGACACTGCCCAGCTCTCACACTCCCACAGCGCCTGGGGCCTGCTTGGGGGCAGGGCACTTGGACTGTCTACTCTCAGGAACCATCTCAGCTGCCTCCTACCTTTGTAGACGCCATAGGTAGTCCCGGCCTCGGCCCTTTGCAGAAGAGCCAAGCTGAGCCTCCCTACCTGGCTGCTGCAGCACTTGCAACCCCTGGGAGGGAGACTGCTGCCTTGCAGTGATTCTCTGGGAACCCAGCACTGGATGCTAGAGACCTAGCAAGATGGGGCAGAAAAGGGGCGTTCTGTGCCTTGAAACGAGAGGGTGCCTGCTTCATGCGATAAAGCCAAAGACCCCCCCCCAAAGGAGAGCCCTTTTTAAAGAAAGACAAGAAAATATATAAAATTACTTCACTAAAGATATGTATAAGTATTTCCATTCAGATGTTGGAGTGCATGGCAAAATTATATCAGCAGATGAGCCTTAATAAAAATTAAAAACCCCCACTATATTTAAAAAATAAATTCCTTAGTAGCCAGAGATTGAAGTAGCCAAACCACTCACACACAAACTTCAACTCCACATCATAGTGCAAATTTAGTATCTTCCTAAATTAGGTGTTTTATCCTTTTTTTTTTTTCCTTTTAAAAGCAGGCAAAACAAAAGGATACAGAATCAGGAGCAGGTTAAATAAGTTCAAGTTAGCAGCACAAGGTCAGAGACTAACTAATAAACTACAGGACTGTTAACCAAGAAACCTAACTATATATAATGTGCCCCCAGGGTAAAATTCCTCCTAATGAAAACCACCTTATGGTCTTTCAGTCTCCATCCTGCTCACTCTAGTCACTCGTAACCACAGAGTGTGTAATTCCTTCCTTGAACTTTCTAATAAGTGAAGGAAAATCTCTCAGAGCCAGGTTTAAGTTCTACTTCTTTGAGGCGAGAGCACAGGGTCCACCAGCAGCTGGACAGCAGTGTGTGGGCTGTGCCACCTACCTCAGCCACTCAGGGCAAGTGCACAGAGGGCAAGGAAGTCCTGGATGTGGGCCATAGCAGGTACCTCTCTGGCCACCTGTACAGAGGAGAAAATTGAAGACCAGAGAAGCGGGCACAGGCTGTCATGGGCATAATCTAGATTCAAAGACATATCCTCCATAGCAATTAGGAATACATTCCAGACAAGCAGAAAACTCAGTTTATTCACCTATAATATGGGGGGAGGGGGAAGCCTATATAAACTGTAAATTTATAAACTCATCAAGGTTTTAAACTTTTAGAGGAAACATATGTAGTGCATATATATTCCCTCCTTATATTTTATAATTCCTTTTTTTAGTATAACTAAGGTTCAAGTATGTAATTCTGTTCTTTCACCTGAAGCAACAAATCCCATTCTTCCATTTTCCACAAACTAACTTAAAGAACAAGCACACACTCAAAATCATCATGTAACACTCTCATCACTGTCTATGGGTGAACAGTATGCTCGTTATTACATGTGCACTGGGTTTCAGCAAAGAAATGTTCTCTTCCGTTTCTGCATAAAGCATAATTTTATCATGAAAACTTCAATATTTTCTCTCATTCTCCTCCTTTACCCAAGAAGCTTTAAAGGATTAAGGCCATTGTGAGGTCAAACAGAGAACAGTAAGTAACAGCTTGAGACGGTATCTGAAATCATTATGTGCACAGTATTTCTGGACTAGCTTTCAAGAGTAGCACTCTTTACTAGAGGTTTTGAAAAGAATGTAGCCAGTAATATGGCAAAATGTAAATAAACTTCAAAAAGAATATTATTGAATCACTGCCTTAAAACTTACTTTACCATATTTTATTTTTAACATTCAGAGTTCTGGCATGGAAGAGTGGCTAAACAACTTTCCTAAAGTCAAGCTGCAGAACTTTTCTTCTCTCCTCAGTAATTATTATAGATGACTGCTAGTTCTCTACCAGAAATAACTCTAAAGCAAAAATGAAACAATACCCCCAAAATATATAATGCTGCACATGAAAAAAATTAAAATCCTATACTTTTTAAATTTATATCAACTGCATTTTTTGTCTTTTACCTTTTGACTTCCTTCACCCATTTGTCTCCTCCCACCTCTGCCTCCGGGAGCTTGGATTTGAGTTTGTTTTGTTTTTTAGATTCCACATATAAAAGAGACTATACACTATTTGTCTATTTCTGTATGACTTACTGTACTTAGCATAATGTCCTTGAGGTCTATCCATTTGTTACAAATGACAAGATTTTCTTCTTTTTTACGACTAAATAATATTCCTGTATGCACATGTGGATGTGGATGTGGATATATGTGTACACCACATTTTCTTATCCATTCATCCATTGATGGACACTTCAGTTGTTTCCCTATCTTGGCTGTTGTAAATAATGCTGCAATGAACATAGGGAGGCATATATACAGATATATTTTTAAGTTAATATTTTCACTTACTTTGAATAAATACACGGACTGGCTGAATCATGTGCGTCAGTTCTATATATTTTTTACTTATTTTGTTATTTTTTATTTTATAATCTCCATACTATTATCTACAGTGGCAGTACCCATTTACATTCCTAACAATAGTACGCAGGGTTCCCTTTTCTCTACATTCTTACTAACACCTGTCTCTTTGACAAGAGCCTTCTACCAGGTACAAGATGATACCTCATTGTGGTTTTGAATTGCACTTCCCTGATGAATAGTGGCATTGATCATCTTTTCATGTACCTGTTGGCCATTCAAATATCTTCTTTGGATAAATGTCTATTTAGATCTTCTACCTATTTTTTAATTAAAATTTTTGGGGTTTTTAAATATTAGGTTGTATAAATTCTTTATATATTTCAGATATTAGCCCCTTAGATATATAATTTGCAAATATTTTTTCCCATTCAATAGGTTGTTTTTTCATTTTGGTAATTGTTTCTTTTCTGTGCAGAAGTTTTTTATTATAATATAGTCCCACTGCTTTATCTTTTTTATTTAATTTACTTTTTTTAAAGATTTAATTTCTTGATTTTAGAGAGAGAAGAGAAAGAAAAAGAAAAGGGGAGAGGAGTACGAAGCGTCATCTCCCATATGTGCCTTGACCAAGCAAGCCTGGGGTTTTGAACCGGCGACCTCAGCATCCAGGTCGATACTTTATTCATTGCACCACCACAAGGTGGACTCCAATGCTTTATTTTTGTTTGTTTTTTTGCCTTTGCTTTCGGTGTCAGATTTTAAAAATTGTCATGAAGACTTATGTCAAAAAGCTTACCACTATGTTGTATTCTAGAAATTTTAAGGTTTCATATCTTCCACTTAAGTGTGTGTTCTATTTTGAGTTAATTTTTGTGTATGGTGTAAGATGGTGGTCAAGTTTTCATTCTTTTGCATGTTGCTGTCCAGTTTTCTTAACATTCTTTCCCCATTATATATATATTCTTGGCTTTATCATTAATTAACTGACCATATGTGTATGGATTTATTTCTGGTCTCTCTATCCTATTCCATGGACCTATGTGTTTGTTTTTATGCTGATTACATACTGTTTTAATTAATATAGCTTTATAATACAGTATAGTTTGAAATCAGGAAATGTGATGCCTCTAACTTTGTTGTACTTTTTCAAGATTGTTTTGGTTAATAGAATTTTCTTTCTTTCTTTCTTTCTTTCTTTCTTTCTTTCTTTCTTTCTTTCTTTCTTTTTTTTCTTTTTTTTTTTTTTTTTTTTTTTTTTGGCTCCATACCATTTTAGATTTATTTGTTCTATTTCTTTGAAAAAATCATTGGAATTTGTAGATTGTTTTAGGTAGTATAGACATTTTAACAGTATTAATTCTTGCAATTCATTAGCATGGGATATCTTTCCATTTATTTGTGCCTTCTTTAACTTCTCTCAGTAAAGTCTTGTTTTCAATATACAGGTCTTTCATGTCCCTGATTAAATTTATTCCTAGGTATTCTATTTTTTTAATAGAATATAAATGGGATTGTTCTCTTTATTTCTATTTCTGATAGTTAAATGCAACTGACTTTTATGTATTGATTCTGCATCCTACAACTTCACTAAATTTGCTATTTGTTCTATTTTTTTTAACTCTTTAGAATTTTCTACATACAGTTCATGTTATCTCAAATAGTGACAGTTTTCTTTCTTTCTGATTTAGATATCTTTTGTGTCTTTTTTTTTCTATTTTTTTAGAAAAAGAGACACAGAAAGGAGAGAGATGAGAAGCATCAACTCATAGTTGCAGCATTTTAGTTGTTCATTGATTGCTTCTCATATGGGCCATTGTTGGCACAGCTCCAGCCATGTCAGTGACCCTTTGCTCAAGCCAGTGACCTTGGGCTCAAGCTAGCAACCTTGGCCTTCTAGTCAGTGACCATGGGATCATGTTGATGATCCCACACTCAAGCCATCGACCCCGTGCTCAAGCCAACAACCTTGGGGTTTCAAACTGGGGACTTTAGCGTCCCAGGTTGACACTCTATCCACTGCACCACCACCAGTCAGGCTAATTTCTTTTGTTGCCTAATTGCTCTGGGTAGGATGTCTAATACTATGTTGGATAAGGTGAAAGTGGGCATCCTTGTCTTGTTCCTGATCTTAGAAAAAAAACTTTCAGCTTTTCACTATTGAGTTTGATGTTAGCTATAGGCTTGTCAAACACAGCCTTTATTATTTTGAGGAATACCACTTTATACCCATACTTTTGAGTGCTTTCATCATAAATGAATGTTAAATTTTGTCAAATGCTTTTTCTGCATTTAAAATGAACATAGGTTTTTTACTTTCATTTTGTCAATGTGGGGTATCACACTCATCTTGTACATTTAATTTTCAACTTTCTATGAATAATCATATCATACTTACCTTTGTAGAAAACCTTTCAGTGGTTTCCACTTGCAGTTAAAGTAAGACACTAGGACCTGGCCAGCTGGCTCAGTGGTAAAGCGACAACCTGGCGTGTGGAAGTCCTGGATTCAATTCCTGGCCAGGGCACACAGGAGAAGTGCTCATCTGCTTCTCCATCCTTCCCCTTCTCCTTCCTCTCTATCTCTCTCTTCCCCTCCCACAGCCAAGGCTCCAATGGAGCAATGTTGGCCCAGGAGCTGAGGATGGCTCCATGGCCTCTGCCTCAAGCACTAGAATGGCTTGGGTTGCAACAGAGCAAAGGCTTAGATGAGCAGAACATCGCCCCCTGGTGGGCTTGCCAGGTGGATCCCAGTTGGGTACATGCAGGAATCTGTCTCTTTGCCTCCCTGCTTCTCACTTCAGAAAAATAGAAAATAAATAAATAAATAAAGTAAGTAAGTAAGTAAGGCGCTAATGCCTGCAATTAGCATGACCCTGACAGTCTGAATACTGTGAGCCTGAATTCTTCCCTCTTTTTTCTTCTAAACTCCTGTCTCTTGCTCTTTATGCTCCAGTGTCATTGGCCTTCTTTACATTTCAGGAATTCCCCAAGGTGTTTCCTGCCTTTGGACTTCACACACGCTCTTCTTTCTTCATAGAATGCTTTCTTTTATTTTTTGCATGGCAGTCTTCTTATCATTCACATTCTAGCATAAATGTCACCTCAGAGAGATCTTCTCTGACATTGCACTCTAAAGTAGACCTCTATCATCCCAACCACTACCAAAGGTATCCTGTCTCTCAACATCCAATTCTTGTTTTAAAGTTCTCATCACAAAATATATGTGTGTATGTGTTTGTGTATGTTGTTTATTGTGCATCTTCCCCATTATAATTGAAGTCTCATGAGAGCCAGGATCATACTTCTGCTGCATTAAATAATATTCCCAGTATGTAAAGTACATGTTAAGCACTCAATAAATATTTCTTAAATGAACAGATGTTCTCTAAGTCCTATGATTATCTCTCCTAATACACTTCTATAGAATATTTGAGAAAGGTCATTACTTGCACTATTATTCTCTGGGCCTTGTATTAAATTAGCAAAATGAACATTTGAAAATATTCAATTATCAACTTATATTCTCATGTCCTGTGAAGAAGTTAAATATCCTGAACTTAACATCTGTATCATGATATGTTTTCCTAAACCATACAATTGATATACTTTTTTTGTCAGTTCCCTGCTACATATGTCAGATTCATATCATACATTTTTTCAAGTGAAAAATAGCAATGAAAAAACATGCTTTACCATTAAATTGAAACAAAACTAAAACTAAAATAGACTCTGAGTATAGACAAATCCTGGGTCATGACAGCTAATAAAGGAAGTGTAAAATTCAACATAAACTTTAAAATGGAAATCTTTCTAAATATTATTGGTCAAAAGATGTATTGATTCATTTGTCTCTAGTTTTCCTCCATATTACCTTCCATATTCAACTTAGATGCTGATAACATCTCCATCTATAAGATCAGAACAGACTAGATGAGAAATGTGTCCAAAAGTTATGAATCCTCCTCACATGACATCAACATCTATATTTCTGTAATGTTAGCTGGTTATTAGCATAGTTATTATGAAACCTGATCCCAATTAGCATAAGGCAAGTAATAAACTTGCTCTCATCTCACTTGAGGGAAATTATTTTTCCCAAGGTGCCCAAACTGCCTATAAGAGATAATTTACTGCCTGACCTGTGGTGGTGCAGTGGATAAAGCGTCGACCTGGTAATGCTGAGGTCGCCGGTTCGAAACCCTGGGCTTGCCTGGTCAAGGCACATATGGGAGTTGATGCTTCCAGCTCCTCCTCCCTTGACTCTCTCTCTCTCCTCTCTAAAAAAATGAATAAATAAAATAAAATTTAAAAAAAGAGATAATTTACTTCAAAAGAACAGTGTACTGCCAAGAAGATACATCCAAAACTCTCAGCTTTCAACAGTGTGATTTGTCCTTTTCTTATTATTACTAAAAATCTAAGTCTCATGGGATACAAAGCAGAATTATTCTACTTAAGAGAAACAATTATATTAACTTCATTTTCATACTGTTGATATTAATTGTATTCATCAAATGAGCTAATGACCGTCCACTCCCTGTGAACAGTAGAGTCTGGTCTTTCATTTTCAATTTCTGCCTGAAAGTATATTTTCTTACCCCCAAATTCACATTTCCATCCTCAGCTCTATATTTCTTTCGATGTTTATGTTATTCTCTTTTTGGAAGAAAGTAGAAAAGGGAGAGGACCCTGCAGTTCAGTTAAGAAAAAAGAAAACAAAAGAGGGGTTCTGGAGGTAATAGGAAAGACACCCCCTTTGGACAAAGTTCTACCACTGGTTCAGATATTTCCAAAGGAAAAATAAAACTCCACAACAAAAGTAAAATGTGGTTCACTTTCAAAGATTTTATGAACTTAAGACAGAATTTCCTCTCATTATAAATATTCAATGCCTTGGTAAGACATAAAAATTTATACATACACACGTATACACACACACACATATCTATATACAGTGTTCATATTTTATAACTTCCCTCCAAATTAAAATAAGTTCTGTCTTTTGTAAAAATAACCGAGTTTCTTATTTGAAGACAGAAAATTAAAAATACTATATGCGTGAGTATGTAATGAACCTTACAGATGTTCATTAATTCAGGAAGTCTCCCCAAAGAACAACAGAATACCAGGTACCATGACTTAAGGTATATTCAGCAAAGAACTTTCTGACTATATATGCAAAAACAGTTTTTAACTATAATTTTTAAAAGTAATCTCCTCGGGTTTTTTATGGAAAAAATTCCTGCCCAGATGACTTCCTGAACTTTTGTAAAGTCCCTAAGCAATATTTAATTATGGGTATAACTTATATAACATTAAGAGGTATATATGAAAAGTGATGGTTAATTGTCTGTCAATTTGCCTCAGCCACAACCCAGATATTTGGCTAAACATTATTCTAGATGTTTCTGTGAAGCTGTTTCTGGATTAGATGAATAGTTAAATCAGTGAATTTTTAAAATAATTTTATTTAGAAAATTTAATGAGGTGACATTGATCAATAAGAGTACATAGGTTTCATTTCTATAGCATTTGAAGTGTTGACTATATTGTATACCCATCATCAAAGTCAAATCATTTTCCATCATTGTATATTTGTCCCTCTTTACTCCCTTTCCCTCTGCCCCTCCCCCACCTAAATCTCCTCCCTCTGGTAACCACTTCACTTTTATCTATGACCATGAGTCTCAGTTTTATATTCAACCTATGTGTAAAATCATATAGTTCTTAGCTTTTTCTGATTTACTTATTTCACTCAGTATATTGTTCTCAAGTTGCATCCATGTTGTCATAAATGGCAATATGTCATCATTTTTTATGGCTGAGTAGTATTCCACAGTGAATTTTGAGTCAAGCTGATTACTCTCTATGATGTTGGTGAGCCTTGGCCAATCAATTGAAGGCCTAAAAGAACAAAGATTGACCTGTCCCTCAAAAGAAAGAATTCTGTCAGCAGACTGCCCTTAGACTCAAACTGCAACCTTTTCTGTATAAAAAAAGGACAAAGTAGCTCTATAGGGAGAACATTTTCCTTCTAGCCTGGATTAAATAATAGCAGCAGTAGCAGCTGGAATTAAGGGAAATATTAGCTCTAGCACCCAGTACAAGCCTTAGATGGAGTTTCTTGTCAGGCAAAATGCCATTGGCTGAATTCATGTGAACTCACATTACATTAGCTATACAAAAAGGAGCAAGAGAAAAACCATAACAGGGAGAGATATAACAGTGGAGCAGAATTTTACAGTGGTTACCTCTGAGAAAGCTGCGTGCACAGTCTATTGAGCATTGTGGCCAGAGCTCCCAGCTTCAAGGTCTCCATGTCACAGATGGTTTATCAGGAGAAAAATGATAATGGCTGAAAACTGCATGGGTTTTTATTGTTAATGGGGGCATGGAAAGGAACAGACTGATACTCAACGAATAGTGAAAATATCATTCTCATTGTTATACAGTTACACAGTACAAATTACAGATGAAACAAACTGCTCACCTCAGGTTAGCAGATTCAACGGTTGTTGAAATAAGCTTTATGAATTTAAGGGCAAAGGAAGGAGGAGACCTGCCTCTTATTTCTACAACTCTCTACATCTGAGATTTCTAAGCCTACTTGACTAACATCAGGTGTCATTTTTTCGGGGAAAAGGAAAGAACATAACTTGGAAATTTCTCTTAATGCCTCATGATGCATGCAATCAACAATCTTTGGGGGTGTTTCTGTTTTTGTTTTGGGGGGGTTATTTTGCTGCTAGTAGAAATATATCAGCTGAGAATATTATACAATTGAGCACATAAGTTACTTGATGCTAAATAGTATTTACAATGACCATGCCTAAAATAAGAACACCCATGTGTTTCTAAATAAAATATTCAGGACTCACCTTTCTTCAATATGATCATAGTCAGAACTTTAGAGGCAGAATCTGTGTCCAGAAGTAAGCAGCAAACTCTTCTACCAAACCCTGGGTGACTTCTTAGACACCCAGAGGATCATTTGTTAGCAAACATGTGCCTCAAAAAGAAATTATCTTCCCTTTCTTTCAAGAACAATCTGTCTTAATTTAAAGAATCATTCTATTTGTTTAAATATTCCTTACATGCTGGGGGTTGGGAGAGACAATAGATAGTTACTTTTAAACGTTATTTGCATTGGGATAAAAGGTCTATTTCAGCTCTTTTGTCTATCTGAGTGTGTGAATACCTTCTAATTTTATAGAAATTATCACACACATTGTTTGCATGGTGACTAATGTGATTTTTCCCTTATTTAGAATCCACAGATGTTTTATACTATCTTTATTAATGTACGTCTTGATTTACACCATACTCGATATTTCAAAGCTAAAGAGGCAAATGCTAAATGAACAGATGTATCCAGTTGCAACTCAGTCATGGTAATTTTGCTCCTAAAGCAGCCTGGAATTTTTAGGAACAAACATTTCCATTTCTTCCTAGGTCTCTATGTAGCATTGTCTGGTAAGCTGTAAGGAAAAGGAACCTCAGGGAACAACCTTCATACTCTCTATCTGAGACTTTAAGTATTTCCCAGTAATCCATAAGTTAAGATCCTTACATGGGCTCTCAAAGATGCAAAGACCCAGAGAGTGTGTGAATACCATTAGGAAACTCTTCCTACCCTCTCTCACTTCAGCCTGGTCACAAATGCATTAGTATCAGAATGTACTGCATATAAGGAACATGTAAGCAGGTATCAATATATAAGTTCAGAATACCAATTCTTAGGGAAATTGCCCCAATTCATCTTCAACTAATTTTTTTTAAAAACCTGATGATTTTATCTCAAAATAATATTCTATCTAATAATTTTATCTGATCACTAAAGTTTCCCTTGATTTCTAGAGACTCTGTTCTTCACACAAGCTTTCAACACCTGAGTAAATGCTGAAAAGGGACCAGAGATGGCAAGATGCAGATAGAACAAACACCCAGGATGGCCAGATGGGTCTGAGAATGCGCAGTCTCCTCCTCCTGTATGTGTTAGGTCTCAATTACGCTCCCTGTGGCTCTAGGCCAGCTTAGGTTGCAAGGATGCAAACATCTCACTTTACCTTATAAATAATACACTTGTATTATTCTAAATGAAAATAAATAAAGCTAAGCTTTTCTTCTCATTGTCCTCAGAACAAATCTTAGTGATGCCCACCTCCTGTCCTTGCCTTTGCCTATGATCGCTCCCCTCCCCAGCTCGTCATTCTCTACTACCTGGATACCTCCTCCTTCTTCCTATTGATTCTCAGTCATCTCATTCCTCTTGACTACTTTAAGCTCTTGTGTTCTGTGATATTTTCCCAAATGATTGCATTCTATAGTTACTGCTCCCTTTCCAAACTCCTAGAGACTTTATTTCTGTTCTACTTAACTGGATTTTTAATCATATGTGCTATAACTTATTAGGTAAATATTTATTGAATGTCTACTGTGTATCAGGCACCATTCTATGTTTTGGAGATGAAATGGTGGACAGGACAGAGAAACTTATCCAGTTTCGGTATATAGGCTTCCCGTTATCTGAAAGTAAAGCCTTCCTATGAAACCATTCATAAGCTGAAAGCAAAGGAGCAATTACCTTAGGACATGTCTTGCTAACAGATGCATAAGATAAATCAAGATAAAGCACAGATGCTCACAGACACAGTTCAAGCCTATGAGGCCTGATTCTGAGATACTGATGTGGTTCCCCAGGAAGGAGCTTGGCGGGGCGACTCTTGCTGCTCGGGGTGCCTGCTGCCTCTTTAATGCCTCACTGCAAAACAAACACGGAACATTGTTTTCACTTTTTGCCTTTTTTTCATAAAAGCAAAAACCCTCTTTGGATTTCTTTCTATTGGCAAAAGCAGGTACTAATCTAGGCCTTTCATAAAAGTGAAGCAGTAAAAAGTGAACTTTTAAAAATCAGGTGATAGGTTTTGGCCGGTTTGCTCAGTGATAAAGCATCGCCCTGGCCCATGAATGTCCCAGGTTTGATTCCCTGTCAGAGCACACAGGAGAAGCACCCAATTTGTTTCTCCACCCCTCCCCCTCTTGCTTCTCTCTCCCTCTCTCCCTTTCTCTCTCTTCCCCTCCTGCAGGAATGGCTCGATTGAAGCAAGTTGGCCCTGGGCACTGAGGATGTCTTCATGGCCTCAGGCCCTTAAGAAGAGCTCAGTTGTGGAGCAACAGAGCAATGCCCCAAATGGGCAGAGCATCGTCCCCAGTGGGCTTACCTGGTAGATCTCAGCAGGGGTGCAGGAGGTGAGAGTCTGCCTCTCAGCCTCCTTTCCACTCACTGAATTAAATAAATAAATAAAATGCAGAGGCTAACTGTACCTCAAATGTGTGCATCTGTCTCCCAGTTAAATTATAAAATGTGGTAGCAGCCAAGGAGTATCATGTGACCATTTATAGAGCCTGGTTCATTACATAGTTGACGAATGCACTGATTGCACTGCAACAGATTATTTTTATTTTATTTTATTTTTATTTTATTTTAGTGAGAGGAGAGGAGGCAGAGATGGTCTCCCACATGTGCCCCGATCAAGATCCACCTGGCAAGTCCACTAGGGAGTGATGCTTTGCCCATCTGGGGCATTGCTCTGTTGCTCTGCAACCAAGCTCTTCTTAGCAACTGAGGCAGAGGCTATGGGGCCATCCTCAGTGCCCAGAGCCAACTCGTTCTAATAGAACCATGATTGCAGGAGGGGAGAAGAGAGAGAGAAAAAAAGAAGTGAGAGGAGGAGTGGTGGAGAAGCAGATGGGTGCTTCTCCTGTGTGCCCTGACTGGGAATTGAGCCTGAGACATCCACACACTGAGCTGATGCTCTACCACTGAACCAACTGGCCAGGGCTGGTGCACTGCAACAGATTAATGTTGCCTGTCCTCCCTATACTTCTTATTCCACTCTTTTGAACAACTATCTAATCTTGCCTTTTCATTTAACTGTTAGGCTCATGTAATTATAACAACCAAAAATACAATGCATTGTTCTGTCTCTTAATGTGAATTTAAAAAGCTATCTTTAAAATCTCCTCTTCTTTGCGCTAGTCAGCTGGCTCAGTGGATAGAGCATTGTTCCTGTGTGCTGATGTCTCAGGTTCAATTCCTGGTCAGAGCATACAGGAGAAGCAACCATCTACTGCTCTCTCACAGCCAGCGGCTCAACTGGTTCCAGTGTCACCCTGGGTGCTGAAGATAGCTTGGTTGGTCCAAGCATGTCAGCCTCAGGTGCTAAAAATAGTTTGAGACTCAAGCATTGGCCCAAGTAGGGGTTGCTGGGTGGATTCTGGTAGGGACACATGCAGGAGTCTGTCTCTTTATCTCCCCTCCTTCCATCAATAAAAAAAAAAAAAGAAGAAAAGATCTCTTCTTTTTATCACAGAAGTCATATCCATCTTGGTTAGCCAAAGTTTTCATATTGGTATAGTTAGAACTAATGTGACAAAAAGGGCAGGAAGCGTGGTCTTGTAGATGGAAAGGAATGTATTAGGAGTCAGGAGACAGCAGTTGTGGATGAAGTCCTGCCAGATGTGAGTTATTTAAGCTCTCTGTGCCTTAGCGTAACTATAAGATAAGGCTTAAACAAGATTTTCTCTAATAACCTATTCCAAACCAACTAATATTATAATCACTCAATGACGTCTATTCTCTTTCTCTACAATTATTATGAAATTGCTCAACTCAGTCTGATTTACGGTTTCTAGTTTCAGGAATTACAAGTGAGGTAAGGTATCTTTTTGGTTTGGTTTGGTTTGGTATATACCTTTAAATATCCTCTCTAAATAATTAATTGAATACAAGTGCTCAATGAAAACTTAATAAATGTCAACTGGTAGTGTAGGTGATGACTGTTAGTCAGGGTTCTCCAGAGAAACAGAATCAATAGGATAGATGGGTAGATAGAGGACGGATGGGGGATGGATGGGGGATGAATGGGTGGATGGGTGGATGGGTGGGTGGATGGGTGGATGGATGGGTGGGTGGGTGGGTGGATGGATGGATGGATGGATGGATATTATAGATTTATAGAGGCTGAGAAGTCTCACAATCTGCTGTCTGTAAGATGGAGATTCAGTAAATCCAGTGATTCAGACTCCAAAGACCTGAGAACCAGGAGCATGGATGTACCAGTTATAGCAAAATAAGTAAAATCTGTCTTTTTGTTCCTTTCAGGCCATCAGTGGATTGAGCCAATGCAGAGGGCAGACCATCCACATGAATGAGATTGATCTTCTTTGTTCAGTCTACCTGAAAACACCCTCACAGACATATCCCAAAATAATGTTTTACCAGCTATCTGGGCATCCCTTATCCAGTCAAGTTGACATAAAATTAGCCATCACAATTACTGTCTTTTCAGTGTGCTTGGATTTACTGATACTTAGAAATTTATTTTATATTCACAGTGACATTAATCCATGTCCCAATTTTGGCATATGGGGTAAGGGACATTTATCATAAGATTCTTCCTACAAGGAGTGAAAATATTAGACTTTCAACCGTCTACTTTTTAAAGCTCTTCAAAAGTATACCCCAGAAGATCTTCTACTAGCACTTGGCCAGAGTACCTGGAGATGTTTGATAAATTGTACTGAAACCCTCTAAATCACTATGGAGCAAACTGTTATGCATGCAGACCAAACAGGGGAAGCCTGGGAGTTATGTTTGATTCCTCTTGATCTCTATCCCACACCCAACCCATCAGCAAAGTCTAATGGCTCTACCCTCTACTTGTAGAATCACCTCCACAGTTGCCACAGTAATCTCTCACATAGATTATTGCAATAGCTTCCTTGCCTTATTTTCAGTCTTATATTACTAGAGCCTGGTTGCAACAATATAGAGAGTAATCTTATAAAATTATAGATCATATAGTATCACTCCTCTGGCCATCTAGTTTTTAGCTCACAGAAGTTGCTTTCAATCTAATAGTTGGTTTATAATGAATCATGCTTTGGGTTTCCAGGTATCAGTGTCAACTCACACCTCAAGAGCAATAGTCATTAAGATTGCTAGGCCCTGGCCGGTTGGCTCAGCGGTAGAGCGTCGGACTAGCGTGCGGAGGACCCGGGTTCGATTCCCGGCCAGGGCACATAGGAGAAGCGCCCATTTGCTTCTCCACCCCTCCGCCACGCCTTCCTCTCTGTCTCTCTCTTCCCCTCCCGCAGCCAAGGCTCCATTGGAGCAAAAGATGGCCCGGGCGCTGGGGATGGCTCTGTGGCCTCTGCCCCAGGCGCTAGAGTGGCTCTGGTCACAATATGGCGACACCCAGGAGGGTCGCAACATGGCGACGCCCAGGATGGGCAGAGCATCGCCCCCTGGTGGGCAGAGCGTCGCCCCCTGGTGGGCATGCCGGGTGGATCCCGGTCGGGCGCATGCGGGAGTCTGTCTGACTGTCTCTCCCTGTTTCCAGCTTCAGAAAAATGGAAAAAAAAAAAAAAAAGATTGCTAGGTATTCCCATTTACTCAGTATAAAGTTACTTGAGTAAATTGTCATGGGTTTCTTTGGGGAAGGACTGTGGGAATCGTTGCCAAGCTTCCCTCTGGAAATATAGCACTTCAGTCAATGCATTCTGGGTCTATAAACTGGCTCAGGTCTAGAAACTGGGCAAAGAAGATGTCTTTTAGATGGGTAACAGCCATCAGTCTCTTAATCAGGCATTCCTCATGTTTTTTATTATATAAATTAAGCATTACCCTTGTTAGTCACCCATTTATTCTGCCCTTATAGACATTGATGGAAATGGAGACAGCTCTTAGATCCCCAGCTGATGGGTTAAGTCAGTAGGCAGCCTTTAGTTGTCCTTTAACTTTGTCATTCATTACAGCAGTTACCTCCATTCAACTTTGTATGGTTATGCGCTACTAACTGTCTCTGTTGTTTTGGAATTCTATTATCCCCATTGCTATTAGTGGGCCCAGTGCACAACGGGACCTCCTACTTTCAGCCCTGTGCTACAGCAGGCAGCGACCACACCACTGGACTTTTAAGTGGTGTTCTCATTAATATATATTCAGTTCCTCTCATGTCATATAGTCTTTTGGTGGGGTCTTAGGTCTTATGTAAGATATCTAGTCTAGCATGTACACTTCTCTGAGCCTTTTTATTTCTAGAGCTGCCTTCAAGGAGCCCTTCTAAAAGCCCTTCATTTCCAAAGAAGGATTTGTGTGGTCCATCACACCATCCTTTTATCATTTAACTTAGATTATAATGCTAGTAAGTGTAGAGGAACAAAAATTGCCTCTCCAAATATGCCACTTTGGCAAATTTATTACTTTGAAGAAAATTTACTTGAGAAGCATCCAGTGCAAGAAGGAGGACTCTATGATCCTCTTCTCTGTCTCCCTGAAAGCAGAAAATCAATCACCCATGTGAAAGGTACCCTCCTTGCTCTGGGAAGTAAATAGACATTTTTTTTTTTTTACAGAGACAGAGTGAGAGTCAGAGAGAGGGATAGACAGATAGGAACAGATAGAGATGAGAAGCATCAATCATTAGTTTTTCATTGCAACACCTTAGTTGTTCATTGATTACTTTCTCATATGTGCCTTGACCATGAGGCTACAGCAGACCGAGACCCCTTGCTCAAGCCAGCGACCTTGGGTCCAAGTTGGTGAGCTTTGTGCAAACCAGATGAGCCCGCACTCAAGCTGGCAACCTCGGGGTCTCGAACCTGGGTCCTCCACATCCCAGTCCAATGCTCTATCCACTGCACTACTGCCTGGTCAAGCTAAATAGACATTCTTATCACCAAATACATGAAATTCAGGACCAAGAAGGCTTAGGTTCTTCACTAATTATCACCCAAGCCTAAGTTTCTTTGTCTTGTCAAATCTTCACAAATTTATTATTTGTCTAAAGACTATAAAAGCTGCCTTTCTTTAGGTCTCATATGAGACCTTTATATGTATGAAACTAAACTTGATTTTTCCATTTTTTTTGTCTCACACCAATTTAATTCTTAATCCAGCCAGAAGAACCTAGAAGGGTAGATTTAAATTTTTTCCTTCCCAACGTAAATGATAACATGAGTTTGGAGCCCAGGTAGCAATTTGATATCAGAACTCATGCCCTTGACCACTATTTAAGAATATCTGAGAAGTAGCCACATAGAGACTATTTCTATTCTTTCATTCTGAAGTTAAAGAAAGAGTTTGGGGAGGGAACGCTAGAAGAGGCAGGGGTCACTCTTCACTAGTGTATATCAATACTTGTAAATCTAAGGTAGGGCAAAGAACTTGGATAGCTGGAAAAACAACTGCCAGAGGTAATTCTAGTAACCTTTACCTATCACTAGATATGGGAATCCCTGTGAGGATGAAAGAGAAGCTGTCAAGGACACATTTTTTTTTTTTTTTTCTGAAGCTGGAAATGGGGAGAGACAGTCAGACAGACTCCTGCATGCGCCCGACCGGGATCCACCCGGCACGCCCACCAGGGGCGACGCTCTGCCCACCAGGGGGCGATGCTCTGCCCATCCTGCGCGTCGCCATGTTGTGACCAGAGCCACTCTAGCGCCTGAGGCAGAGGCCACAGAGCCATCCCCAGCGCCCGGGCCATCTTTGCTCCAATGGAGCCTTGGCTGCGGGAGGGGAAGAGAGAGACAGAGAGGAAAGCGCGGTGGAGGGGTGGAGAAGCAAATGGGCGCTTCTCCTGTGTGCCCTGGCCGGGAATCAAACCCGGGTCCTCCGCACGCTAGTCCGACGCTCTACCGCTGAGCCAACCGGCCAGGGCAAGGACACATTCTTGAAATAAGCTTTTAGTATTGTTGATTTTTGTCATGTGTTTAAATAAAGTTCATCTGTGTGGCAAACACAAAATTGATAAAAAGTCTACAAAATAAATAGCTGCTTGGCCTCAGTAGGGATGTGTTATAAAATGTGCCAAAAGTGTTCTAAAATAAAACTACTTTTTCCCCCTAAAGTAAGATAATATATACTTTTTGCAACATGACTAGGGGTCTTATTAATTTTTTAAAAATAGGCTCACCTGACCAGGCAGTGGCACAGTGTATAGGGCATAGGCCTGGGATGCTGAGGACCCAGGTTCAAAACACCAAGGTCACTGATTTAAGTATGGGCTCATCCGGCTTAAATGCAGTCTCACCAGCTTGAACACAGGGTTGCCAGCTTGAGCATGGGATCATAGACATGACCCCATGGTCACTGGCTTGAGTCCAAAGGGTGATGGCTTAAGCAAGGGGTCATTGGCTCAGCTGGAGCCCCTGAATCAAGGCACATATGAGAAAGCAATCAATGAACAACTAAGGTGCTGCAACTATGAGTTAATGCTTCTTATCTCTCTCCCTTCCTGTCTGTCTGTCCTTCTTTTGTGTGTGCATGTGTTAAAAAAGAAAATAGTTTCAAGAGTGATTCAAGTATTAGTGTGGCTACTATGGAAAACTGTACAAAGGGTCCTTAAAAAATTAAAAATAGAACTTCCACATGACTCAGAAATCCCAACTCTGGGTATTTATCCAAAGAAAACTAAAAATCTAATTTGAAAAGATATATGTATCCCTATCTTAATTGCAGCATTATTTACAATAGCCAAGATATGGAAGCAACCTGTGTCCATTGATAGATGATTGGATAAGGAAGATGTGGTGCATATATACAATGAGATCTTACTCGGCCATAAAAAAGAATATAATCTTACCATCTGCAACAACAGGAATGGACCTAGAGGTTATTATGTTAAGTGAAATAAGCCAAACATAGACAAATACCATATCATTTCACCTATATTTAGAATATATATATATATATATATATATGAACAAACAAAACAGAAAACACTCATAGATACAGAGAAAACACTGGCGGTTGTCAGGAAAAAGGAAGGAGGGTTGGGGGAATTGGGTAAAATGGTGAAGGGATTAAAAGTACATATTTGTAGTTATAAAATAGTCACGGGGATGTAAAATATAGCATAGGGTATATAGTCAATAATATTGTAATAGCTATGGATGGTGCTAGGTGGGTACTGGACTTATCAGGGGGATCATTTCATATATTATATAAACGTCTAACCACTATACTGTACAGCTGAAATATAATATTGAATGTCAACTATAATTACAAAGAAAGAGTGAGCCTGACCAGGCAGTGATGTAGTATATAGAGCATCAGCTTGGAGTTCGAAACCCTGAGGTCGTCAGCTTGAGCGTGGGGTTGCCAGCTTGAGCGTGGGGTTGCCAGCTTGAGCGTGGAATCAGACATGATCTCTTGGTTGTTGGCTTAGGCCCAAATTTGTTGGCTTGAAGTCCAAGGTCACTGGCTTGAGCCCAAGGTCACTGGCATGAGCAAGGGGTCACTGGTTTGGCTAGAGCCCCCCAGTCAAGGTACATATGAGAAAGCAACCAATGAACAATTTAGGTGCCACAACTATGAGTTGATGCTTCTCATCTCTCTCTTTGCCTATCTGTCTGTCAGTCTATATGTCTGTGTGTCTGTCTGTCTCTCCCTCTCTCTCTGTCTCTGTCTCTCACTTGCTTGCTTAATAAAGAAAGTGATTCAAGGAAATTGTTCCAATGTCTGAAAATGGACCCTGTGAGAAAAATTTGTATTAAGAAATAGCATTTTCCCACTAATTTCATTTTATATTCTAAAGAGCAGTCAAAAAATCATTGATAACACTATTTCCCCAATGCTTACATGATAAAACTACAGATTATGACTCTGAATAAATTTAAACTCAAGGAAAAAGTTCCAAGCTACTGATTTCATCCTATTTTCTGCCAATTTTATTACTTTCTACCTTTTGTAGTATTCATATCCTTCTCATTGTTGTGAGTTTCCTTTTGAACCAATCAAGCTTCCATACCCACAGAGGAAAATAACAGAAATAAATAAAGAAATAATAATTAATGCATACTTACTAGACTTTGTGCTAGGCACTTTCCCACATAGAATCTCCAAACAGCAGATGAACCACATGTTATTTGTTTTACTTTTCGTAATTCATTTTGGCTAATAGTGCTTTATAGTAGATTTGTTCTTTCAATCATCATTTGCTAAGTATTCCTAAATACACATCTCAGAAGCAGGAGAGAGGCAATCTAAGATTAAACACTGATCATGGATAAGCCATAAAGTAAATAATCCATGAATGGGCGGTAATATTTTCACTAAAATTATAAGATCTATGTTACTTTATCCAATAATGGTGCTATGTTCACATTAAAATAATCCGTTATTTCATCCTAAATCCATATTTGATGCTTCAGCACCTGTACCTCCCTCTTCATAACCTTTACTATATAATAACTATATAATTATTGTTCGTTTGCTTGTCCATATTTTATCTACAGTCTAGGTTCTTGATTGTAAATATCTAGATATTTACAGACCAAGAATCCAGAGACTGTTGCCAATGCCAGCATTACACCAACCACATAGTAGGAACATAAGAGATATTTATTGATTGAGAGAATAAACAAATGCAAAAAGAATGTTTTATAACTTAGGTTTCAGTAAATGCTATACTATTTAAATATTACTTT
Source organism: Saccopteryx bilineata (assembly GCF_036850765.1). Classification (NCBI taxonomy): domain Eukaryota; kingdom Metazoa; phylum Chordata; class Mammalia; order Chiroptera; family Emballonuridae; genus Saccopteryx; species Saccopteryx bilineata. Next base: position 204,654,663 of record NC_089494.1, read on the forward strand.
ACAGAACAATATCAACTAATCAATGTTTCTCTTATATTTACCCAAAGCCACAGTGGGTTTTTTTTCTCTAGTATTCAGGATTACTTTTTTTAAAAGATCCAAAATAAAGAAAAAATATCTTCTACTATATGTCTCATAGATCATAGCTATAAAAATAATGAGAGGGAAAGAGGAAAAGGAGAGAGGCTGGTAGTCATAAAATGAAAGTTCTATGCCTTATATTCTTGAAAAGATAAATAAATTTCCTCAAGTTTCCTTGATGTTTTTCTAGGCCCTCATATCCAAACTATCTACCAATTATAAAAAGATTCCCTAACACAGTCCCTGGCATTGAGCCAAAGTACAAAGTCCGTTCTGACCTCAGGGTCTTTGAACACTCAAGTCTCTGCTGAGGACACTCCTCTTCCAGCATTTCTCCTGTCTCAGCTTAACATGTCTCTTCAACGAGGCCGTTTCTGAATGTTCTCTCTCAGGGGGTTTCCCACTGGTTTCTTTTTCTTCATAGCAGATACTGTCATTTATAATTATAAATGCATTATTGTGCATGTTTCCTTATAATCTGTTCCTCACCCGTACCCAAATATAACTCTATGATGATAGGGGCCACATTTGTCTTATTTACCTTTGGATCTCTAGCACCTAGTGCAATATCCAAAACATAGTAAACACTAAGATATAAATTAAATTTAAAAAATGATTAAATACTACACTTAGTATTATTATGCATTAATGTATTCATTTCTCTGAGATTCTGAGCATTTGTGATTTTAGTTTTCATTGTACTGTATTTTCCTTGCTAGTGTACATCTTCATATTCATGGAACAATATAAACTAATGTCGGTAGTAGTGAAAACATTGTGATACAAAAGATCCCGAAAACTTTTGAAAATTAAAATGAAAATGTTTCATGTAATATTAACATTAATATGCATTAATGTGCTCTAAATTAGAAAAGTAGATTACTGACATCTGACCTCTTTAGTAGTTAAGACTCCATTCTCAATGTTATTCTCAGAAATAGTTTTGTTCCTGTTACTGGTGGCTAGACAAAAAAAAATCACCTCAAAAACTAGCAGCTTAAGACAACATCTATTTTGTTCACAACTTCAGTCTGAGCACGGTTAGACCAGGACAGTGGCTTGTTTCTGTTCTCTTCATTGTCAGCTGAGTGACTTACAGTTGAGTCTGGAATTATCTGAAGACTTGTTCATTCACATATTTGCCACATGGGTGGAGAGGACTCTAATGTGTCCCAGGGCTGGAGGAATTGGACCTCCTCATGTTATCACTCTGTAGTATGACATAACTCCCATGTGGCCTCTCTAGCATGACCTCTTCAGCATGGCTGGTCTTCTCATACTTCAGCTTAGAAATATCAAAGGGAGTTCCCAAGAGATAGAGAGTCATATGGAAGCAGGACTGGCAACACAATTTGTGAAACCCATTGCAAATTAAACATGTAGGGCTTTTTGTTAAAAAAAATTCTAAGAATTTCAAGATGATAACAACAGAGCATTAAACCAAGCATGGGGCCCTTCTGAGTATGGGACCCTGTGCAATTGCACAGGTCAAGTGCCCTTGATGCTGGCCATGGGTGGAAGCCATATTGTATTTTATGATCCAGCATCACTCTGCTGCATTCTGTTCATTGATATAAAGACCCACCCAAGTTCAAGAAAAAGAGAAATAACTCCAAATCTTATTAGGAGTGACCAAGGTCTGGAAGAGCCCTTAGGGTTGGAAATACCACTACGATCATTTCTGAAAATACAATCTACCACATTTGCTATAAACGACTAGCTTACCTTTGGAGAAGAGAAAGTCGTCGAAATTGTACAATTCATACTGACAACTAAAACAGCCACCACATATATAGGGAACTTTCTCTATGTGGGATGCTGACTGAGCACTTCAGAGACATCTCCTCATCTAACCCTTGTGACTCCCCATTTAACATGTACAGTAATCTCACCCTTATTACAGAACTAATATCATATCATAAAGAGATGAAAAGTGATTAAATAGCTAATAAATAACATAAAAAAACTGATCCAGTACTAATGCTAAGAGAATTTATCACTGCTCAGTGTTGTTGAAGTGAATTTCCCAAGAGGCAAATCCTGACAGGACTATGCTTTTCCCCATTTCCCACTACCAGGTAATTCAGTAAGGGTTAGCTATAGGCAGGACCTAATAACTTGTCTCCATAGCTCATCATGTCCCTTTCTCCAGTACTCCCCATCCCTGTCCTCAAAGACCAGATACTTGTATGACTGGCTATCTGGGAAAATAACCGAGACAATGGAAAGCAGGGAGAGACAGAGACAGATTCATTGATTTCTTTTCTCTTCAAGGCCTGACCCTGAAATAAACAAACCTGGGCACTATATACAGCTCTATTTCCATCCTGTGTTCTGAGACTACATTTATAAAATGAGAAAGAAAACAGAGTGGGCGGAGAGCAGCAAGACGTGCAAACAAAGAGTACCAGCAATACTGTATTCATATCCATTTCCTCAGTTAGTTCTTGAGGCCCAAAAATATCCCTGATCCTGAAATAAGTACATGTCATTAGGATACACTTTCAAGTTCTGCTATTGTGGGCCTAAGTAGTTCTCCTAATCTTAACACATTCAGGTAAAATAATAGCTTGCCTCAACTATAAGAGAGCAGTTTCTACAAATAGCCAATGGACCACCCTCAAAAAAAAAAAGGAAAAAGAAAAGAGGTTCATAGTTTTTCAATAGCTCTGTAAACTACGGAGGCAAACTCAAGTTACTTCTAGGCAATAACTAAAAGTAGAACAATTCCATGCGTAACAATCAGATGGAGGAGACCGTCTGTGATCACTGATGGGGGGGGGGGGGGCACATCCAAGCACTCAAGCTAAGCTGTTTTAGTATTCCTTCAGAATTTTAAAGAAAAAACTTTATTACCTCTGCCAAAGGGGTTTTCCTCTATTATCTCCAGTCCATATACAGATGAGGTGAGAAAATAAATTACAATTATTTTACATTTCTCCCAGTCTTTGAAAAGAGGCACACATGGTGAAATCTGCGTCTCTGCCCTCCCCCAGCACACCCACTTCAATTGCTGATTCCTTATCCAGTTCCACGTGTAACCGGTAGTAGCTTTGGCGTCACTGGAGGAAACTTCCGGCGTGTGTCACCGTGGCTCCCTTGGGTTCCCTGCACAAGGAAAGGGCCGGCAAAGGCTGTACTCCGGTCTGAAGAGCCTTGCTCTCCTTCTCTCATGCTTTTCCACCCACCCAGGGCCTCCATCTTCTTCATTTGGGGAACCATTTACTAAGCCTGCACTCTAGGGGGAGGGGGTGGGAGGAGGGGCCTGGAGTCTGTGAACAGCTGGGGCCCATCACTTCTCATTGCAGGTCTTGGGGAGATGTGGTTGACAGAGTGATGCACAGAGCCTGTCCCAGTTAATGACTTCACCATTCTCCATCATTATCCCCATCATTAGGAAATTAGGAGGACAGAAGGTATTTACTGTAAACCTGCCACCTCCCAAGGAGAGATAAATAGAAACTGATAAATGGGCTCTTCTGTTGCTGTTCGTCTATTAACCTTCTGCTTCCCAGCTCCGGCATATGCATGCCATCCTGCCATTAATATCCAGTAATTGGCATGGCAGCGGGCAATACAATCATACCTTTACTGTGAGCGTTCCCTCTGTGTGGTGTGCCTGTGCAAGCACACAATTACGTTCATAATGAAGCTTTGCTAAACAGTCCGGTTGAAAGACATTAGGCAGTTGTTCCCCAGCCATAACACCAGCCTCCCGCAGTCATCCAGAGCTTAACTCTTCACCAGCCCGGGCACAGGCACCTGCCATTGCTAATCTTTCTTTCTGCTGTCTTGGCCTGCACTCCAATCTACTCCTTGATGGCATACTCTTGATTTTTGTTTTGTTCTGTCTTAAACACCTTTTCTTTCTTAACTCTTGGAAGCAAAGGCATAGCGAGCCTCTGAAAGATTTGGAACCGCCTCAGCTGTTTGACTGCCAGGTAGGAGAGCAGAGTGGAGTTTTGTCCATGTTGTGGGCACCCGTGACCACTGGGGGGCGGTGCCCCTCATTTGTCACCAGTTGAGAGCCAAGCTGTTTAGTGGTGTTTCCCCAGGAGATTTGGTGTTTTTTAGTGCATTCCTTGATGGGGAGGCGGAGAGAGAATGTATCTCATCAGATTTGTTCTCAGTATGATAATAGAGGAGAAAGGAGAGTAATAACCTTAGTGTCTTGTATCAGAAAGACATCACCCTCAATATTCATCCGTTCCAAACTCTCGGAGATCTTGAAGGAGCATGACTCCCAGGAGATGCTGAGCGAGTTTACAGAAAAATTGAAGTCCACAAAGAGAGCTACCTCATTCTGGTATCCATCTGCTCACACTGTGGCTGCAAAATGAACATTTGGTCTCTGCTTCCCTGACCTATTTCTTCTCGAGTTACATTCCAGTGTTTACTATGAAAACTTTATAACAGTGACTGTAGTGAGCAGACTGTTTCACAGGACAAAACATGACAAGCAAAGATTAGTAATCTTTTAAAAGCCTAGAGCGGATTCTATAAAATGAATCAAACCAGTCTGAAACATGGCCCTGAAGGGGGAAAAAGATGTTGCAAAGGGGAGGTGAGGCTGGGGAGAGGTAATATCAGCAAAGAGATAAAAAGCCATAAAAAGACCAAAGAGAAGAAAATGACATGACAATCTTATTACTGGTGTTCAGGAACCATAGCCTCTCTGTCAGAAAAATACCAGATCACCCATTTGAGAACTTCATAAAACTAAATGATCAATAGATTATAGCCCTGGCTCTCCTTGCACATGGCATAAAACAAATAATAATATCTCTAATAAATATAACAAATAGGGCAGCCTTTCCCAGTTCCTGCAGACCCCTGACGAATCTTTTCACTTCCTCTTCAGGAGGCTACTAAGCAGCTTGTCAGACTCCCAGCCAAGCACAGCCTCTCCAGCTGTCTTCCAAGAATCCACCTTTAAATACAGAATCTGGGTGTAGCTGGGCGGCCTTGCACTCGTGGAGTCTTTCACTCTGCAGAAATACCTGGTGGCAAACCCTCTGTCAGTAAGCATTCTATTAACTAAAACTCTGCACCTCTGTAATGATAAAAACAATGTTTGTCATGATGACCCAATGACAAGTTAGGAGATGGATGTGAATTCTGCCTCTTTTTCACCATTCCCTGTTTTTATCTGCCTTTATATTTTTACAAAGCCTTTTACATAATCTTTTCTGATTCAGGACAAAGCCCAATGCAGTCATCAGGAGATGATATTCAGATCCTTATCATACAGCAATGAAAATAAAGACTCAAAAAAGGCAAGCAACTTTCCTAGGACATAGCTGGGACTGGAGTCTTCTCTCCTGTTCAAGGCTGCTGTGCTTCCAGTGCCAGAAGACACCATTCACCCAGTATTCTGTGTGACCAGCACTCTTGCAGTGGGGCAACACAGCAGCCTCAAAAAGCAGCATGACGTAGTGCAAATACAAAGGGCTCTGGAAGCAGGAACCTGATTCTGCCACTTACGAGTTGCATTATCCAGGATAGTTCTTACATTTCTATGATTGTTTTCTCATCTGTGAAATGGAGTGATCATAACAGCAATTTTTACAACACAGATATGTTAGATTAATATATGACAATCTATGAAAAACTCTTCCTAGAGTATTTCCTTCTCTGTCTTTCTCTCCTCTTCTTTTCTATAAACACTTTTTCATGTTGCCTCTTTAATCCAGGGAAAGTTTAATGTCAGTTGTTTTTTTGTTTGTTTGTTTGTTTTTGTTTTTGCAATAGTCTAGATTTTTGGGGAATCCGTAAACTATACAACATAATGATGACTCTCCTTTTAAATAGAATGAAAGTAACCCGAGTATTTCATTCCCATGCCATGCCAGATAAATGTTCTTATGATTCCAAGTTGTCCTAATCAAGAAACAAAATCTTCTTCATTTGTCCAGTGTAGACAATACACAAAGGTGTTCCAGTCTTTGACTAAAAGATTAGTTATATTCAAGAAGTATTTGTACACAGTAGAAAATAAAAATAGAAGACATTACAATTCTGCCATTCCCACCACAAGAAATGTTTCCTGACTTTTCTTCTCACGGTGACCATGAGTGCTATAGGTCTACTCTCTCAAGTGTATTCTTGTAATTCACTTCTCCTCTTTCATTCATGAAGTTTATCAATCCCAATTTCTAACATTAACAGTTGACAATTCTAACAAATCTAGCTTTTTATTAGGCAGATTTACTTCTCTGGGATCCAACCCTCACCTTTCAGACCATGCTCAGGCTCTCTTCATTTGGGATTCTCGTTAGGCAGAATACCATCTTCTCCCACCCATTAGCTTTTGTTAATATCTGAGAGGGGTTTCTAGTTATCAGAATGGCAGGGGCCAAGTTCAGTAAGATTCCAGGACACTATATCAATATACGAGAATCACCTGTATTTCTACATATCAGCAATAAACATTCTGAAATAAAATAAATAATTCCATTTACAATAGCATCAAGAAGAGTAAAATATATATTTAGAAATAAATTCAGCAAAAAGTGAAAGACATGCATACTGAAAACTACAGAACATCATTGAAGAAAATTAAAGTGGAACTAAGTAAAAATGAAGATATTCCATGTTCACAGATTAAATGATTCACTATTGTTAAGATGGAAATACTCCTCATCCTGATCTACAGATTCAATTTAATTCTCATCAACATCCCAACCTCCTAACATGCTGATCATAAAATTCATACAGAATTGCAAGGAACTCAGGATAGACAAAACAATCTTTAAAAAAAATTTTGGAGGACTCACACTCTGTGATTTCAAAACTTACTACAGAGCCACAGTAATCAAGATAGTATGCTCAATGGAACAGGATTACATTTAGAAAGAAACCCTTAAAAAATTTTTGACAAGTGTGTAAGGACCATTGAATAGGAAAAAAAATAGTTTTTCAACACATGATACTGGGAAAACTAGATATCAACATACAAAAGAATGAAGTTAGATGACGACCTCACAATATTAAAAAAAAAAAACTCAACTGGATCATAGAACTAAATGTAACTACTCAAAGTATAACTCTCCTAGAAGAAAACACAAGTAAAATTTTTGAAACCTTGTATTAAACAATTTCTTAAATATGACACTAATACACAAGCAAAAAAATAAATATATGACTCAACAGTAAAATAATAATAAGCCAATTAAGGAACAGGTAAAAGATTTGACATTTCTCCAAAGAAGACACAAATAGCCAATAAGCACATAAAAATGTTAAAAATTATTAGTCATTAGGAAAACAGAAGCCAAACCAATAATTAGATACCATTTCGCACCCACTAGTCTGATTAAAAAAAAAAAAAGTGTTGGTGAGGTTGTTTAATAAAAAAAAAGAAAAAGTTTTGGTGAGGTTGTGGAGAAATTAGAACCCCATGCATTGTTCATGATATAAAATGGTGCAGCTGCTGTGGAAAATAGTCTGACAGTATCTCACAAAGTTAAACATAGAACTACCATATGACCCAGCAATTCTACTTCTAAGTATATACATTAGAAAACTGAAACCATATGTCCACAGAAAAATCTGTACACTAATATCCACACCAGCATTATAGCTAATGGCTAAAAAGTAGAAACTACCCAAATATCCTTCAATTGATAATGGATAAACAAAATTTGGTATATCCATATAATGGACTAGTATTTGGCAATAAAAAGGAATGAATTACTGATACCTGGTACAACATGGAATAACCTTGTAAACATTATGCAAAGTGAAAGAAACCAGTCACAAAGACCACATATGTATATGGTTCAATTTATAGAAAATGTCCAGAAAAGGCAAATCTATAGAGACAGAAAGTAGATAAGTAGTTTCTAGGGATTAGAGAGTGGGGGAATGGAATGATAAAAATGTTCTGGAAATAGAGAATGGTAATGACTGAACAACTTTTTAAATATGCTCTAAAACAATTATATACTTCAAATGAGTGATATTTGTGGTATGTAAATTATATCTCATTAAAGTTGTGTTTTTTTTTTAAATGATACTAACCTGCTACTGGCAATTTAGGCAGGGAGCACGTATGCTAGACATTCTAAAATATCACGAGAGTCCTGTCCAACAGACATTTTAAAATGAAACACTATTGCCATTGATTTCTGACTCAAATTCTGCTGTTTTTTCTCATTATCACAGTTGTGAAAAATCAGTGTTCTATGGTAGAAAAGGCACCAATGAAGAAACCAAAAGACAGTGATTGCTGGGATGGGGGAGGTTTTGGGGGGGTAGATGAGGGTGAGAGTACAGGGGGGATAAAAAAGAATAGACCAGGACTTGACTTTGTGTGGGTGAACAATACAATGTACAGAGATGTGTTGTAGAATTGGGCACCTGAAACCTATGTAATTATGTTAATCAGTGTTACTCCAATAACTACAATTTTTTTAAAAAATCAAAGGATTTGGATACCAGCCTGAGCTCAACTCCCAGAAGCTCAGGCAAGTTATTTCACTTCCCTGAGCTCTTTTCATCATCTAACAGATGAAAAATGTGCTAGTTAATTTTATCTGTCAACTTGGCTGGGCCACAGTGCTCAGTTATGTGCTCAAACATTATTCAGGGTATTTTTGTAAGGGTGTTTTTGGAAGAGATGATCATGTAAATCAGTGAGTAAAGCAGAGTGCCCTCCATAGTGTGGGTAGACCCCATTCAGTCAGTTGAAGGACTGAATAGGACGAAAGTTTGACCTCCCACGGCAGACATCCTTTGAACATGAACTGCAGCATCAGCACTTCCTGGGTCTCCAGCCCGCCAGTGCACCCTCTCGACTTTGAACTTGTCGTTCTTCTTAATCACATAAGCCGTTCCTTGAAATAAGGAACTGGTTCTGTTTCTCAGGAGAACCCTGACTAATACAAAGGTTATGCCATAGAAAGTTTTCAGTCTCTTCCATCTCCAGTAATACCAGCATTCAAATCCAAATGGGTACTGAAGACTGGAGGTGCTCCCAGAGCATTTTGGAAGTTCCAATTGGCCTTATCAGTTTCACTGAAAGAAAGAGAGTCATTTGGTAAGTGACTATGGAAACAAGACTTGCATTGACTCGCCTGCCTCACAACTGTCCTCAAAAGCCAAGAATGGAATATAAGGTCCCTAAAAGTCTATGTGATCAGAATACAAAAGCAAATGTACATATAACTTAAGGATAGCCAGGTCTAAGGAAATTAGGGATAAATACAGTTTATTTTTATTTTTGGCACACCCGGTCCCTTACTTTAAGCAAGCTTTGTATATTTTTATGGTGGAAATGCAGGCACTAAGGAATGAGTGCACGTGACATTTGTGAAATAGAATCAAGCTGGAACACCTGACACAAGAGTATGCATGTAACCATGTACTTTGTCCATGAGTATAACAGGCCCTAGTAGCTTGCAGAAGCTGAAGGTGTGAGTTTTTGTCGTCAACCACAAATGCTAAATTCTCATTCTTAAAATGCAGTCAGTTTGATCTTATTCTGTGACTGACTACCCAGATGTATATCATTCAGAGCTTTCATTTTCTCTTTATCTGGCAACAGGAGTTTTTGCCATTTCACAGCTCATTTGCACCTCCTCCAGCTTTGCTACACTCATTACTGTCTCTGGCAAAGTGTTTGGTGAGAAAGGCAGTTGATGCAAATGAGAATTTTAGATTTTTCCATGCTCTCCCTTTCTACCATGACCATGGATAATCAAGAATTGACTGTGCAAAGAGCAGAGAATGCAATTAGACATTAGGTAAGGAAAACTTCACACAGAAAATCAATAGGAATGCCTTCAAGGGAGTGTCACGTATATAAGAGCAACTATGAAATAAGATGACATTTTCTTATTCGTGCTATTTGATGCTTTCTGATGTCTTAAGATAATTTTTTTTTTTTAGTTAACAGTAATTCATCAACCCATTTCACAGTGGAGAAACACATTTCATTCAGTTGCCGTTGCTATCGATATAGTAATTTTAGTAGAGTTGTCTGGAAATATTCCATTCAAAAAGTGTAATTAAAGCCTGCTTAGTTCCAGATATATTTCCAGATAGGCACTGAGGATATAAAGATGGTAAAATATAGCTTCTGTTTACATTTTGTGAAGAGGCAGTGAAGTATGTAAACTACTTCAGTTTAACTCTATGATAACGAAATTCCCAGAGTGCCAGAGGAAGATAGCGGGATATTTATCCAAGTCTGGCGAGTCAGAAAAGTCATTTTGCAGGAGGTGCTACCTGAGTTAAGTAGTAAGGGACGATTAGGAATTAGTTTAAGAAAAGGGAAAGGTAATTTTAGACAGAAAAAAGAATATGAGCAAAAACTTTAAGAATTAGGAGAAGGTGATGTTTAAGAACAATCATAAGCAGTTCCATATCCTGGATTCTAAGGCGTGAATCATGTAGAATCTGGCAATGAGAAAGGAGACATAAGCCAGTCATGGAACTACTTTAATTACCTTGGCTAAGAAGCTTGAGTTTCAGCCTGACCCAATAAATGATGAGAAGATATTGATGAATTTCAACCATAAGTGGCTGGTTTTATTGGTGTTTTAAATTTATCATTTCAGATAGTTTGTGTGGCTTTAAGATGAGCTGGGAAAGGAAATCTGTTGAAACTATTAAGAAAGCGAAGGTGGGAAAATCTTAGCTAAACAAAGTAAGTTCAGGTGAGGAGAAAAGGAAAGAGTTGAGACATGTTTAGAAGACAAATTGTCTGGATTGTGGAACAGCTGGGATAGTAGGAGAAAGAAACGAAAGGAAAGACTAGTCATTTCTAGGATTCCAGACAAGAAACAGAACAAGGAGCAAATGGAGGAGACTTGGTGGTTGATGAGTTCAGAATTGGCATGTTGGGACCATCCAGAGAGAGAACACAGGAATGTATTTTCATCTTCAGGTGAAATTCGAGAGATGTACACACACACACACACACACACACACACACACACACACGCATATATATGCAGGAGTCATTAGCATATTTCAAATTATAGAGTAAACAAATTATCCAAAGAAACAGTATTAAACACTAGTTCTCGACTCTGGATGCATATTAGCATCAACTGAAGAGATACTTATGCCCAAGCATCTCAGACCTCTTAAATCAGAATTTATGTAAGTATAGCCAGGGTTTGGAATTATTGCATAAGTGACAAGCTCAAGTGTAGGTACATGAGGAAAACCAAAAGAAAGTAGTCAGAAGCATATGAAGAAAACCAGGAGATAACTTGTCACTACTTTAATATTTCCAACTATATTTACTAGAACAAAATAAATATGACATAATCATTATTTTAAAAGTAAATACTATCGTTTCAGAAATCCTTGACCACCACAATAGCATCCCACTTCAAGAGTTCAAGTTCTAGCTTATAAATATAGAATTAATTACCTGGCCATGCCCTATTATTTAAAAAAAAATGTGTTCCCATAAGTTTCATTTCTTTTAAAATATAGTGAAGGATACATTATTTTAATTAATCAGATGTTTAATAATTGCAAGAGTTCCAAAATAAAATCAAAGTACTTTGTGGAACAAATCATTTTCTTCTTGAGGATTTATCAGTCTATTTTATTTTTATTTGTGTTTTCCTCAAAGGACTGTAAGTTGGGAGGTAGGATGGAACTTGAATACATAAGAGATTGAAATTTAAAAGTTAATGTACATGTTTATACCTATATTTATAATATTCAACACCCATGGTATTCACGGCATGTTTGTTCCCCAAAATTATATTACAGTTTTATTGATAAAGGCAATATAAATACACTGCTTTTTGGATGCAACTGAACAAGTGATTATGACCTCTAACAATGGTAATTTATGTATTAATTTCCATCCATCACAGCAACTGGCAGCATCCATCAATTACAGCATTAGCTGCCCAGCAATTGCAGCTGCTAAATGCAGAATTAGCATATAAGCTACTGTCACTCACCTGAAATTTTACAGTTCTAATTAGTGAGCCAGTAAGGCTGTCAACAACTAAATGCCCAATGATTGGCCTGCAAAGACAGTATTTCCCAATCCTGCCCCAGACCCACTCACCCAACATTGTTATGTCATTTCTTCCTAGTTCAGAAACCAAACTGTCTGGAAAAAAACTTTATTTTGGGGTCTGGCAACATTCCTTAACAAGTACGAAAAACACTGGACCCAGAAACTCTCTGAGGCCACCTGCCGTCTGTTGAAAACTTGTTTCATACTCCCCTTTATTTTTAGCTCTCTGCCACTAGACTTTGCAAATACTGAGACTGCAATTATTATTTTACTCATTTACTAAAACAGTTTTGAGAACTTTATATGTGCCAGACACTTGGCTGGGTACGGGGTGGGGGCGCTGTGGATGAGTAGTAGAAGGAGACTCCTGCTGTCCCCTGAGAGGGAGCCACTTTATTCAAAATGGGGAGATAAAACAGATTAACAGATAATCAGTAAATGGAAGAACACTATCATAGTGATAGATTCTAGGAGAAGCAGTAAAATAGAGTTATGGGGCTGAGAGTGAGTGGGAAGCTACCTGGGATTTGGCAGCTAGGAAAGGCCACTCTGATACTATGTGAGCTGAGTCATGCATGATGAGTTAGAGCCAATATCCAAAGGTCACAAAGAGTATCATCCTAGTAAGAGGGTACAAAAGCCTGAGGGCAAGAATGAATAAAAAGCATGTTTGAGTGGGGAAATCCACTGTGGAGCCTAGTGGGCAGAGATAAACCTAGTCTGAGATGAGATCACAGACAAGGCCAGAGGCCAGAGCATGCAGGACTTTGGAAACCACAGTAAGGAGTTTGGATTTCACAATACAGCGGGTCCTTGGGTTATAACATAGTTCCGTTCCTACGACAGTGACGTAACCTAAATTTTGTTGTAAGTTAAAACACACCCTAGCCTAAGTCACTTACCTATCCTAATACAGTTATAAAATCATAATCTAGAACATAAAACACAACTAAGTCACAGAAAAAGGGAAAGGACATAGTATACTGTACTGTACACCGTACTGCTTACTCTTCCACTTAGTGCAGCCAAACTAGTTCGTCCACATAAGTACGATGCTAATGACGTAAGCCACGTGACAAAACACTCACGTCTTATATTTTTAAGTTTTTATGGGAGTGAGCTTCATAAACTCAAAATGTATACAGAGACTGTCGTAACTCGAGGACTCCCTGTATAATGAGATGCCATAGAAGTGTGTAAATTGATTTATGTTTTTAAAAGACTAATTACTTTGGTCACTCTGGTATAAAGAATGGATTAAAAATCCTTGAGAAATTCTCTGACAATTGCATCAAGAACATGACCAAGAATGCTCACAGCAATATTTTTCATCATAGCAAAAACTAGAAATGGTCAAGTTCTTTGCAGAAGTAGGATGATAAATCAATTTTGTGACAGTCTTCCAATAATGGTAATGAAAACAGCTGAACTACTATTCAGAAATGAGATGGATCAACATGGCTGAATCAAAAAAATAATTATGAATGGAAAAGCAAATTGAAGAATAACATAGATAGGATTATTTCATTGATATAAAATTCAAAAGCATATACAAGCTAAACAATACCTATTTTAAGATATATACATGTATGGTAAAAACATTAATTCATTGAAAACTGGACACACCCTGAGGTAATCCTTGTTGAGTCACACGATTGTGTAATCTTCACCCCTGCAGTACAATGGAACCGTGACTAGGGCAAAGGTGATAGGATATTATTCCCATGAATTCAATACCTTATATAAGACTTCATATTAGCAGACTAAAGTGAGATGTTCTCCCACTGGCCCAGAAGTAAGCTGACATGCTGGGAGAGGTCCCACAACAAAGCCTATGTGGTAAGGAGCTCTCAAGAGAAACAGAATCCAAGTCAACCATCAGCAAGAAAACAGGAACTTCAGTCTTATAACCACAAGAAGGGGAATCCTGAAAACACCCTGAGGGAGCTAAACCTGGATCTTACCCTCCTCATGCCACTAATGAGAAAGGCAGTCCAGCTGACATAACGCCTTGATTGTGGCCTTGTGAGATTGAGCAGAAGACCCAGCTCAGCCCTTTCCATGACCCACACAAACTGTAAGGTCAGAAATGTTACACAGCCTGACCAGGCAGTGGTGCAGTGGATAGAGCATTGGACTGGGATGTAGAGGACCCAGGTTCGAAACCCCGAGGTTGCCAGCTTGAGCACTGGCTTATCTAGTTTGAGCCCAGCTCACCAGCTTGAGCCCAAGGTCACTAGCTCAAGCAAAGGGTCATTCACTCTGCTAGAGTTCCCTGGTCAAGGCACATATGAGAAAGGAATCAATGAACAACTAAAGTGTCACAAAAGAATTGATGCTTCTCATCTCTCTCCCTTCCTGTCTGTCCCTGTCTCTGTCAAAAGAAAAAAAAAAAAGAGAAAGAAGGAAAGAAAGAAAGAAAGAAAGAAAGAAAGAAAGAAAGAAAGAAAGAAAGAAAGAAAGAAAGAGAAATAAAGAGGGAGGGAGGGAAGGAGGGAGGGAGAGAGGAAAGAAAGAAGGAAAGAAAGAGAAATGTTACACAAAGTTTGGAGTAGTTAGTTATCTCTGGGGAAGTCAGGAAAAAGATATAATCAATGAAGGTCAGTGTGGACTTCAAAGCTATAGTTAATATACTCTTCTTTTTATATGCACACACACCCTAGGCTTTTACAGAGAAGTATATATTTGTTTTTCTTAGTCTGTTCTTACTCTTTCTTTAGCATACAATACGCTTCTTAGTCAATTATATATTTGCCTTAAATTCTATTTTGTCAAACTTAAAAGATTGTTACTCCAGCTTTTTCGTGGTTCATATTGACGTATGTATCTTTCAACATTCCCTTGACATTCTTTAAAATTGAGATACTTCTGGAGGCTATGTTGTTGGATATTTTAAATCAAATCTTTAAGTCTCACACTTTAATTGGCCATTTATATTTTTGTAAATTCTATCGTTTTAGAACCTGTCACTGCTATAATTTAAAAAAATATTTTCCATTTTATATACTTTCTTTGCTTTTTCCCCTCTGTTCCTGCTTTTCATTAGGTGGAGTATTCTTACTCCATTTGTTATATTTTTTATGTGTGCTGTTATGATAAATTTAACTTAGGACCTATTTAAATGTTCTCAATAAGACAAGTGCCACAGTATGCTGGTATGTGTCTTTGGTCTCCTCCATCTCATTATGCAAATTTTATAATTTTTGTTCTGAGTTCTAACATTGCACCAGAGTTGAGGGAGGAATCTAGAAACCCATGTTCGCTCACCATTTTGTTAGAAACTTTTTTCATTGTAATATTTAGTTCTGTTCTATGTCTTAAGCTGTATGACAGTTACATAAGTGTTTCCTTTATTAGTCTTTAAGCTTTATGAAAATATCATATATTATTTTGTATGAATTATTTATTTTATTGAAGTTCTATATAAAAAAGAGTACCTGGCAAAGGTAGATATTCGGTATTAGTAAGGTAAGAAGTAGAGTATAAAGAAATAGGTAATTTTTTATTTTTTATTTTTATTTTTGGTGAGAAAAGGAGATGTAGTGAGGCAGACTCCCAGATGCACCTGAACTGGGATCCACCCAGCAACCCCATCTGGGGCCAATGCTTGAGTACTGAACTATTTTCAGCACCCGAGGTGAATGCGCTCAGACCAACTGAGCTATCCTCAGTGCCCAGAGATATGCTTGAACCAATCAGCCACTGGATATGGAGGGATAGGGAGAGAAGAGAAGAGAAAAGCATATGGTTGCTTCTCCTGTCTGCTCTGACAGGGAATCAAGCCTGGGGCATCCATATGCCAGGCTGGCACTCTAGCCACTGAGCCACCAGCCAGGGTTTCTGATTATTCTCGATTACTGTTTTACAAATCCTCTGGTCACACTAATCACTAAGAAATTTTCCTCACAGATAAGAAAGATCTTGTCCAGCCTTTCTTTTTAAAATAGAACCAATATGTTTTCTGTCACATCTGTTTGTTTGAATCATTTGAGGCCACCGTCAGTTCATGAAAAATATATCTGTTATCCCAAGTACCCTTAGTCACTTTGAGCATATTGCTTTTAATTAAGCACCTGTTATATGCAAATAATTGTGGTTATTAATGTTTAGGATGTAAAAAGTAATTTAGCAGAACCCACAATGAGCTTATCTTCTAATAATGGGAGAGAGACAGGCTAAAAAATAATTCTAATAGAAGATTGGATGTAATAAATGCATGAAGGGGTTATAAATATGATGAATGGCCTGTGAGAGAGGAAGGCATTATGAAAAATTTCCAGACTGGTCTTCTGAAGAAGGGAAGAATAAGGACTTCTTAAATAAACGTGTTCATTCACCTATGACCTTCATAAACACTATTTTAACAGCATATGTGTCCTCTTAGTGTGCTAATTCTCACTTATATTTAGTCTCAGCTTTGTTGTCATACCTATCAAGGAGACTTCCAGTCCCCACCTTCACTTTCCTGAGCCTGGTTCGGTGCCCTTTCTATCTGTGTCCCCCCAAAATCTGGTAAGTGAACTCTGCTATAACTTTTATTATAACCTATTGCAATTACCTGTTTATTTACAAAGCAAAATGTTACCATGTATGATAAATTGTTATCTAGAGATTTGCAGGCACTTATTTGTGTGATTTATTTGTATTGGGGTAAAAATCTGTGAGTTTATTTATTTATTTATTTATTTATTTATTTATTTATCAGCAGGGACAGGACAGAGCAGGAAGTAGAGAATAGAAGGTACAGCTCTTCCCCAGCCTTTCCCGGGAACTGGATCAGACAGAATTTTGTGAGCCCAGGGGCATAAGGAGCATTGTTTTGGAATTCAGGTGACAAAGCACAATATAGAGGTAAGGCTTGGGTGAGTTTTACATTCTGTTGAGCAGTGTGTCACACCAGCCCAATGGCAACATTGTGGTGCTCAAGGATTCTGCAGGGTCCATTATATGAACCCACTGGTGGGTGTGGGAGTGCCTATAATAGTGTTGGTGTCGGTACCAACCAGAAGTACCTTTGCAAAAGCCTGAAAAAGAACACAAAGTATTCCATGAGGACATATGACAGGCCCTTGGGAAACCTCAAGGGGCTGAGAAGGAAAACTGAGGTCCACAGGTTATAGAAGTTTGAGGCAACTGGCATCATACCAAATTCAAACATTAAAGTTATTGTAACTTTATTTGCATCTAAGAAATGGTATGGCCTGGAGAGTTATGTAGGATTCTTTCTATATCTATTACTAGACTGTGATATCTTGAGAGAAAGAACTGGCCTTATTCACTATGGGGTTCCTAGAACTTGGCACAATGTCTGACATATACTATCTGTTCATTACAACATTATGGACTAAATGAATCATAGGTGGTATTGGAAATGAAAATTGTTTCTTTTAACCCAGAACTCTTTATCACAGTATTGAATTCACTACTTATTTCCTCTATAAAAGATTTGCAAAATGAGACTCTGAAGACGTGTAAAACTTGTGCTTTTTAAATACATGTGTTCTTCTCTCTCATATCTATGCTTTCTTAAATATTATTTCAGCTTCATTTATGGGGTGGGCAAACATAGGGTTACAGTTGTGAGTATGTGAAACATCATTTCTTGTATTATTTTTTAGTAATTATTATATTATTTATTTGTATTCCAACTATAAACCTATTTTTGCCCACCCATGTATACTCCTCTGTATCTTCCTAGCCTA
This sequence comes from Saccopteryx bilineata, assembly GCF_036850765.1. Classification (NCBI taxonomy): domain Eukaryota; kingdom Metazoa; phylum Chordata; class Mammalia; order Chiroptera; family Emballonuridae; genus Saccopteryx; species Saccopteryx bilineata. The sequence continues at coordinate 204,672,441 of NC_089494.1, forward strand.
GCTAATTCCCATTTATGCTAAAAGTTCACAGACATCTATTTGCATGAATTATTTGTGCTGGAGAAAAGAGGCCTGTTTTGTATGGGTGACTCAGATGCAAGCAGATAACAGATAATAAGTGAAACTTTCAAACATTCTCCTCAAACAGCCTGAAACCACATCCATTAATATTGTGTTATACTGTAAGACCAGATAGGCTTTCAGGCAAATATAATCAATATCCAGTATATTTAGTCAATGCTAATGATTAAGTTTTAAAATTATATATGAAGGGTTTCTCTGTAATGTCCCTAAAATAGTCCTATTTGAGAATCAATCCCTGCTCAATGAATATTACCTATTTACAGTTAGATTACAGGAATACCTAAAAATTTCTTTATATGCTGTATTACATATTTTATCAATAACAGGATATATTCAAAGTATAATGTAGATATAAAGGCTGGTATGTATTAAGCAGCATTTTCACTGGAAAAGGTTGACTCTGCATGTTGTAGTGAGAAACCACTTTCAACATCTAAATCTCCATGTAAGAGGACATGATTTTTCACAGCAATGGAAGAATGCATCACAGCCAAACTAATTTTTTAATTACTGCACTGGGCCCATATGTCATTAAATATACTGCTTACAAAAAGTAGGGGATATTTCAAAATGAATATGAAGCAATAAAGTACCCCCTAATTTTTGTGAGCAGTACCATATGTATAGATTGTGGAATATAAGAGGGTTACACTCTTGCCCCCCAAAAGTAAATCAAACCAATGGAGAAAATTACAGCTTTCACAGGCTTATATGTCCCTGTGAGAGAGTTTCCCATACAATGTCAGGGCTCCTGGATATCTTCCTTACAGGGTATATTTAAAGATCTATGCAAAAACTATATGGTACCAATAACAAGCTAAACTTTTGTACCTCCACTGTCAAAAAGAGCAACAAACTGTGATATAACAACAAATATTTGTCCCAAAGTGTAATAGGAAATGCCTCCGAATGAATATTTTAATTGTAAAAGATCCTTGACTAAAATGACAAACTTTTTCATCAAAAACTTACATAATAGAACTAAAATAGATTATAGGAATAATAGAATTCCTGATACTTTCAGCTAAAGTTGGATGTCTGATCGTCTTATAGAAGAAATATCCTATGTGAGCCCTCTCTATCCTGACAATCTGTGAGACACTGAGACACCCCTTGGTTTGGCAGGCTCCCAACCAGAAAGTTAAAATATTGAATCATTAATAGAGGGAGGTGACTCATTTCAAAATGTTTGCATTACACTTCCCACTGAGTAAGAAGCTTATGGAAGGATTTCAGAAACTTAGAAATAATACTTTGGAGAAAGCCAAAGTAGAGTTCAGATAGAACTCAGCTGATCTGTGCAGGGAACTGCTATACGGTGTGGTTCTAAAATATGTATATCAAAGTTTACTTACAGAAAGGAATAATGCTTGCATGAAAGAAACTTCCCATGGATCTTTGTTTTTCAAATCATGTACTGTCACCCTCGAAGTCTAAAAGAATTCCAATCAATTATTTGGGGGCACCTTTGTTTTTCTAGGGTCATAAGAGAGTCTTAAAAACTTAGCTGTATCATAGGAGAAGTCTTCCAGTCTATAACTAACTTTACCTTTTCTTCTTACAGTGATTCAATAGCTGTTCGGACACTGGTTTTCCACTCTCTGTCCACTTTATGGTTATGTCTGCAATGTTTCTCACACGCCTACCTTTTTTGCTAGAACAACATGGTCCTCACGTTGGCCAATGGCTTTTGGTGATAGCATCATTCTTTCCCAAAGTCCAGTGCCTGGTGACTCACTACTTTCTTGTTATCCCACTGCCATTCTCTGGGACAAATATCCAAGAACTGCTGAGATTCTATGCTCCAATGGACTTCATCCATATACTTATCCTATATGAAATCTACAGTTCTGGCTCTCATCCTCCAAGCTGAGCCAACATTTAAATTGTATAATGTGTGTACTGCACAATAGGAACTGACTTAGGTGATAGGTGGAAGAGCTGGAATCTAGCCCTGCTCCCTTAGCCAACAATTATGTCTTAGCTCTAGGCTACATGCCCAGAGAATGAGCTTCTAACTTACTTACACAGAAACCTTGTATAAGTCAGTCAGTCATGGGCCTACCCTTAGTTCTAACAACATTTTGAATTTAGGGCACTCTTCCCTCAAGCTTCTCTGGAGTGGACTCCACTATTGAGTAATCTATCTAATTCCTTTAATTGTTCTGAAACAAAAAACTATTAGGACTTTTCTGCCACAACCCTTTTCTCATCACGATAAGGAGAACCTAAACTTCAGGAATAAAGACCTGGCTCCGTCCTGGCCAGATGGCTCGGTTGGTTGGAGCATCGTCCTGAAGCACAGAGGTTGCAGGTTTGATCCTCAGTCAGGGCCCACACAGGAACAGATCATTGTTCCCCTCTCTCTCTCTCTCTCTCTCTCTCTCTCTCTCTCTCTCTTTCCATTCCTCTCTCACTAAAATCAATAATTAAAATTTTTTAAAAAGATTTGGTTGCTCTCTTGAGTGGTTGGGGGAAGGAAAGAAATAAGGTCCAGCAGAGAAGTCTTACTAAATAAATCTAAAGCAAAGCATTGAGTGAAAAAGGGACAATAACAATAATAATAATTAACATATTACTCTGTGCCAAACTCATGTAATCTCATTTAATTCTCACAACACCTAGGATATATAATTCTCATTTTACAGGGGAGGAAACTGAGGCACAGAAAGGTTATACTATATGTTTAAAGTCACACATTTAATAAGTGATAGAATTGAGACTTGAAACTGAGAATTACAGTTCTACATCCTGTGCAATTAACCACTGTATCAAAATTCTACAACTTATTCTGTCATAAAAGTAATTTTTGTAAACTGCTAAAAAGATTTATTCTATAAAAAAGTGTTAAGTAGATAAAACCACTTTAGAAGATGAGTAGCACTTTCTTACAAAAGTAAACTTAGTTTTACTATACAATCCAACAAAAAATCTCAGATATTTACCCATCTGAAATGTTATGCCAACACAAAAACTTGCACATGAATGTTTACAGCTTTAACCATAATCTCCCAAAATGCGAAACAATAAAAATATTCTTCAATAGGTGAATGGATAAAATAAAAATAAATAAAGATAATCCCTTGTGGCACAGCCTTGCAACCAAATATTATTTATCAATATAAAGAAATGAGCTATTAACAACATAATTCAAACAAATTTTAAATGCATATTGTGAAGTGAAAAAAGTCAGTTTGAAAAGGCTATATACTATATAATTCCAATTATAATTATATGACAGTCTGGAAAAAGAAAAACTATAAAGACAATAAAAAAGATCAGAAGTTGTGATTCTAATTATAATTATATGACATTCTGGAACAGAGAAAACTACAGTGCAACACAAAGATCAGGGATCAGGAGAGAGAGGAAGAGATGAAGCACAGGGCATATGTTAGGGCAGGGAAACTATTCCGTATGATACATGGTAGATATATGACCATTTGTCAAAACCCATAAAACTTGACAGCACAGAGTGAAACTTAATTATGCAAATTTTTTTTGAAAAATCATTTAGGAAGTCAGGGAATTCTGACCTGAAATTAGTTGATGTAACTTCCACTAAATTCGGCCGGAGCACTCACTTTTGGAGCCCTGAGTTATGATCCATGAAGTCTAAAAACCCTGAGGCAGCCATGTTGTGAGGAAGCACAGATCACATGGAGAGGGTAGGTGCTCTAGTCAACAGATCCTAGTTGAAGTCTCAGACAACAGTCAGCATCAAAATTGCCATACATTTGAATGAAGATGCCTCCAGATGATTATACCTCCTGGCCAACAAGTTACCACTATCAAGACTTTCCAACTAAAGTCTCAGATTCCTACTACGCTTGTCTGAATTTCTAACCCATAGACTTCATGAGCTTAATAAAATGATTATTTTAGGACACTGAATTTGGGAGTAATGTGTTACAAAGGCATAGTAACTACAACAAATAGGAAAAAAGTTTACAAGAAATGTTTCAGATCTATACAAAGTGCTCCTGAAAGACACAGTAGGAAATTTAAATAAGAAGAGAAAGCATTGTATGGGAATGAAGTATATGATCTCTGGTTTGAAATCCTGGTTCTGTCACTGACTTTTCATGTGGAGTGTGAGAAAATTAGTAAACCTCTTCACTTCTCAGTTTCCTCATCAATAAAATAGAAATAATAAAAATAGAAACCTATGGGCCTATTATAAAAATAAGCATTGGAAATAGTGTATGACATATAGTAAGCCCTATACAAGTATTGTTTTGTGGTTATGGTTATAGTTATTATCATCATTATTTTATTAGGTGTCATATATCCTTAAATTAATCTATAAATTTAACATGATCTGACTTAAAATTCTCACAAGATGTATTTTTAAATCAGATGAGTGAGACTATCTGTATTACAAAAGCCTCAATAATTAAAATAATAAGACTATATTTAATGCTGCTAAAATTAAATCAATTTGTCATTTCTATACATTTTCTTTATATTTTTAATTCACTGAAAGGAGGGAAGGCAGAGAGACAGACTCTTCCATGTGACCCAACAGGGATCCATCCAGCAGGCCCACTAGGGGGCAATGCTCTGCCCATCTGGAGCATTGTGCAATTGCTCAGCAACTGAGCTCTTCTTAGCACCTGAGGCAGAGGCCATGGAGCCATCCTTTGTGCCCAGGGCCAACTCAGTCTAATGGAGCCATGGCTTCAGGAAGGGAAGAGAGAGAGAGAGACAGAGAGAGTAGCAAGAGGGGGAGGGGTGGCAAAGCAAATGGCACTTCTCCTGTGTGTCCTGACCAGGAATCAAACCCCAAACATCCACACACAGGCCACACTCTACCAGCCAGGGCCATTTATACATTTTCAAAACAGCCAAAGCAAATAGTATATACTGCTTGGTGATACATGAATATGCAGTAAAAATGTAAATTGTGATGGTGATGATTTACATCAATATCACACTAGTGATATTATATTTGGAGAAAAGAGAAAGAGAAGTGGATGGGGCAAGGGTCTCAACTCTAAGGTTTTATGACTTTAAAAATTAAAATCTTTTGCAGTTTTAGCAAAATGTTTACATTTGTTTTATGGAGGTGGTAGCCTTATAGATATCTTATGTTATTTAAGGAACTTTATCTTTAAATATTTCATAATATAAAATAAACATTTTGAAAAGTAAATTCCCTTTGCATATTAACAAGTTATTTGTAAAGATTTAGTATTTTTACTATGTCTTCACTGACATACACAAAATCTCAAGATCCTATAATCTATTTTTAGAAGAAATTATTATTGTTCACTATTTATATAAAAAAGTTAGAATTTTTTTGTTTTTATTTTTGTTTTTTTTGAGGGGGAGTAATCTAGGAACACAGAACACCTTAAAAGTAAATTACAGAAAATCTTAGGGGTTGCATCTTAGAGAAATACCCATCTACTTCCAAAACTTAGATTAAAAGTAAATAGATTTCAAATATATAATGTTGCCATTTATAAATTTATAACCAAACTAAACTATGACTTTACTCTATGAATAAATATGGGAGAGTCATGTTGGCTATTTGGTCATTCATACTGTCAAAATTGGCAGGAATATGGTTTCCCACTTGATGAGGAAAAAAGCCCTCAGGAGCATATCAGAGTTAACATCATTATTAGTACTATTACCATTATTTAATTACTGATACCCAGCAATTATATAAAGTAGCAGAATGTAGATCTGGAGCAGATCATTGAAACTATTTAATTATACAAATAAAATATAATGCTCACAAAAATTAGGGGATATTTCAAAATGAATATAAAGCAATTAAAAAGAAGCATTTGATTTTTTTATTAAACAAGAACATCAGAAAAGCAAATGGCAAGTCAAAGAAAGTTGTTTAATTATGCAAATGAAGTGCAAAAACAACTTTTAACTCATTGGTGAAAATGCACTATACAAAAGACTGAAAAGTACTGGAGTATCTGCACATTTCCTGATCTTGAAAGTGCACATCCTGCGATTTCTCAGCCTTTGCAATGCTCTGCAAAACGATTTGCCCAAGTGCGAAGCCTGGAGAACCATAAGACATCTTAAAGCTGGACAAACACAGACAACAGTGGCAACAGTACTTGGAACAACCCAAACCATGGTTAGCAGGCTGTGGAATCACTTTCAAGAGACTGGCACAGTACGAAGAAGACAATGCCAGGGTTGCCCATCTGCCACAATGACAATAGATGACCGCTACTTGACCTTATTGTCAAGAAGGAACAGGCACAGCAATGTAACAGAGCTGTGGGGACAGTTTCTTGCTGCCACTAGATGATGGATATGCACCCATACCATATGAAATCAGTTCCATAGTGTTGGACTGTGTGCCCAGTGACCAACAATATGCATTGTTATCTGCTAAACACCGTTGAACCCACCCATAGAAGGTGGGCTGTTGAGCATCATCATTGGATCCATGATGAGTGGTAAACTGTCTTCTTATCTGATGAGTCACGGTTCATTCTACAGCCTGACAATCATTGTGTCCTGATCTGGCGTGAACAAGGAACACAGGAGAATCCATGTTTCATGTGAGAAAGGGACTCCTTCAGTGATGGTGGAATTGTGATGCGGGCTGACATCAGCATTGGTGGTTGTACCAACCGCCACGTCATCAGAAATGGATCACTGACTGTTCTCAGATACCGAGATGAGGTCCTGTACCCTATAGTGCAGGGTTCCCCAAACTACGGCCCACGGGCCACATGCGGCCCCCTTAGGCCATTTATCCTGCCCCCGCCACACTTCTGGAAGGGTACCTCTTTCATTGGTGGTCAGTGAGAGGAGCATAGTTCCCATTGAAATATTGGTCAGTTTGTTGATTTAAATTTACTTGTTCTTTATTTTAAATATTGTATTTGTTCCCGTTTTGTTTTTTTACTTTAAAATAAGATATGTGCAGTGTGCATAGGAATTTGTTCATAGTTTTTTTTATAGTCCGGCCCTCCAATGGTCTGAGGGACAGTGAACTGGCCCCCTGTGTAAAAAGTTTGGGGACCCCTGCTATAGTGGAACCCTATGCTGGAGCAGTTGGAAACAACTTTCTTTTCATGGATGATAATGCAAGGCACCGCCATGCGCATCTTGTCTACAACATGCTTCAGGAGGCAGGAATCGAACACATGGCCTTTACATTCTCCAGACCTGAATCCCATTGAATGTCCTTGGGATGCACTGGGAAGATGTCTGGCAGACTGTTCAATGCCTCCCACAACACTTCTTGAGCTGGAAGTTGCCCTGGAGCAAGAGTGGCAGAGGATCCCACAAGAACCGCTGGACAGTCTGATCCAGTCCAAGCCCCCATCACTGTCAGTGTGTTTTGGCCGTCTTGGGTGACCATACTCTGTACTGAACAGTCAATGTGTGGCACCCTCATCCAGTTTGGCATGCTTCTGTTCACTCCCACCAATACGTCACTTGCTATTCAATGATGATAATTGAGTTTGCATCTCATTTGCATAATCAAACAATTTTCTTTCAGTTGGCATTTGTTTTTTCTGATGTTCTCGTTTAATAAAAAATATCAAATGCTTCTTTTTTTTATCGCTTAATATACATTTTGAAATATCCCCTAATTTTTGTGTGTAATATATATCCAGAGACTAGAATTCTATGTCTAAAATCCCTGTGTACTCTAAGCAGGTCTCTTTGCTTTGTGTTTTCCTTAGGGAGAGTAAAATGCCACCAGAGCACAGCTCTGTTTAGTTCTGTTAAAAGATAATTAAAAACAGAACAGAGCAACAAAACCAAAGGGTCCTTAGGATGCGGTGCATTCGAGTCTTATGCCTTAGAATGCTATTTTAACAAATGTATAAATTGTCATGACAGTTCATTTGATCTTCAAATTTATCCTATGCAGTTTTTCCAGTAGTATCAACATTACAAGTTAAGAGGTCACTTGTGCTTAGCTATACTGCAATGTTAAAAGATTTTAAATTATGATCAACAATATCATTTCCTCAGAATACGTATAAGCAGTCTACTTTTAAAATGATATGTTTATCAAAAATTACGAATTTGTCCTCCTGTCTTATAGTTTCAAGTAATCTAAAATTGAGGCCATTTGCCACATGGAACTGTTTTTCCAACTCTATTATACACTTAGCATAAATACTTAGGAGCACCACACAAGTATATATACAATGGAGGAAGAGAGCCTGTCCTCCTCAGCACAAGTATTTCATACTGGACAGGAGGTTTGCAGCCCTTGTATCTATCAAATATATATATATATATCCCAAGGCTATCCTCCTAAAAGTACCTAACATCAGATGGAAATTGTGAAACATATTCACTGTTCTAGATAGTCTCCCATATTAAGCAAATTTTTTTAAGTTACTTTTATTTTTTTAATGTTTATTTTACTAATTTGAGAGAGAGAGGAAGGGCGAGAGAGACAGGAACATTGGTCTGTTCTCGTGTGTGCCCTGACCAGAAATCGACCTGGCAACCTCTGTGCTTCGGGACAATGCTCTGACCAACTGAGCTATCCAGCCAGGGCAGCGAAGACACCATTTTTAATCAACATAGAAAATATAATCATATTATCCTGCCCTAATAATTATGGGTCCCACTGCCTCAAAATATTTTAGTTAAGCTATAGGTTTGCTTATTCTCTGCCTTTTTCCTTCTTTCTTGCTGTCAGCATCTTGGCTTTCAGGTGCATATATTTTCTTGTCCTTCCAGCAAATCTATGATTCTAACATTTCTGAGAAAATTTTTTCCCCATATTTCAGGAAGTTCAAGGAAATATGAGGAGCTGAAGAGAAGAAATAGGCTGAGAAATTGTCATTTTAAACTAGACATCCTACTTCTAATTTTACAAAAGCAATTAATGCAGATCAACCCATTGCTTTAGAAAACATAATTTTATCTTTTTTTTTTTAAGTTAGAGTTTACTTATTTCTCTTAATCAAATACATGGCATTAGGATGAAAGAGTTAATCACTGATTTATCACTCTCTATGGAGCTACATAAATGATTAAAATATTTAAATCTTAAATGTATTGACTTCACGTTAATAAAAGATTTTCACAATAATCTGATGATGATACTTTGGTAGAGGCCATCTCCCATTTAAACTGCCATTGCCAAGAACAGAGAGCTATATAATCAATGCCTTTCTCAGCTCCACTTCCTCAGTGGGTGCTTTTAGGAGGCAACACAAAACCCATTGCAATGTAGCAGAACCCCTGTCTGAAGTTCACGGGAAAGCAAAAGTTTTCCAGATGGGCAGATGCGGGGACAGAGGTGACGCAGCTGGCCAGGCTCTCTGGAGCTGAGTGAATGCTGCCCTGCCAGTGGCTGGGCTGCCCGGCCAGTTTGCCTCCCTGGCAGGCAGAAGGGCCTTCCAGTATTGATGTAAAAATGAGAAGACATAAGTGAGGGAGGGAACAAGGGAAAGATTGTATTAACGCACAGGGAAAAACATCAAAGGAAAATGGAAAAACAACTGCTTTGGGTCTGACAGAATATTTCTCTGTTACAGGCACTTCTTAACCCCCTACTGCAGATTATGACAGCTCTAGATACACAGTTACTGGTTCAAAATTCATTTCAGCTGGCCCTGGCTGGTTGGCTCAGTGATGGAGCGTTGGCCCAGCGTGTGGAGGTCCTGGGTTCAATTCCCGGCCAGGGCCACAGGAGAAGCACCCATCTGCTTCTCCACCCTTCCTCTCTCCTTTCTCTCTGTCTCTCCTCCTCCCACACCAATGGCTCAATTGGAGCAAAGTTGGCCTGAGCGCTGAGGATGGCTCCGTGGTCTTTGCCTCAGGTGCTAGAATGTCTCCGGTTGCAATTGAGCAACACCTCAGATGGGCAGAGCATCACCCCATAGTGGGCTTGTGGGTGGATCTCAGTCAGGGTGCATGTGGGAGTCTGTCTCTCTGCCTCCTCGCTTCTCACTTCATAAAAATACAAAAAATTTTCATTCCAGCCTAATAATTACTGGAATGAAAAAACAACATCTCTGATACTTATTGATGAGTTGAATTTTGTTATTGTTTTTTTTTTTACTTTTATTAATTTTTAGAAAGGAGAGAGAGTGAAAGAGAGAGAGAGAGAGAGAGAGAGAGAGAGAGAAGGGGGAGGGAGGAGCAGGAAGCATCAACTCCCATATGTGCCTTGACCAGGCAAGCCCAGGGTTTCGAACTGGCGACCTCAGCATTCCAGGTCAACACTTTATCCACTGCACCACCACAGGTCAAGCCTGTTATTGCTTTATTTACTGCATTTGCAGATGTATTCATCATGGAGATATGAACATTCCTCTCTTACTTAGAATCTATTCTTCAATTGACCAATATTCTTCACATTTACCCTTAATAACCTCTATTTCAAGCTCATAGGGTTGAAATCCCATTAGTATAGTTGCAATAAATTAACAGACTATATTAATTTAAAATATCTAGGGAAAAATAACAGCACTCTAAAATTAAATTGCCAAAACAAGGTAAAGGCCAGCCTAATTGAATAGTCAACAGATATCTATTTTGTGTGAATATCTGTAATTAGAATTGAAGCAAACTTTCAAAAGTTTCTGATATTAAATTTACCATTTTAATTTGGAAGATAGTGATTATGCTAAGGAAAATAGTATGATAGCAGGGAGAAAGAATAAGACATGAAAAAAAAATCTGAGAGCTGTGATTGTATTAGTGACTGGTCATCATCATAGTTATATATGACTTCTGAAGTATAAGGTAAAAATCAAAGTTTCTCCAAAAATATACTGTCAATAATGATAAGAATGGCTGTTAAAAGTTAAAATAAAATCTGGTTCGGTGAAACTTTGAGTTTCAAAAGAGTATACTGTATTCTTCAGTTCCAAGTAAACAGAGGAAAAATATTCTAAAGTTCAGAAGTCGGATAAGACAAAATGAGCTTTAAAGGAAACAAATCAGGAACAAGACAAAGCTGCCCAATTTCTCCACTCTTATTCAGAATAGTTCTGGAAGATTAAGCCAGAGCGATCAGGCAAGAGAAAGAAATAAAAGGCATCCATGTTGGGAAAGAAGAAGTAAAGGTTTCACTTTTTGCAGATGACATGATCCTATATATCGAAAGCCCCAAAGATTCCACCAAAAAACTATTATAAACAATAATCCAATACAGTAAAGTCAAAGAATACAAAATCAATATACAAAAGTCCATGGCTTTCTTATACACCAACAATGAAACTTCAGAAAATGAACACACACACACACACACACACACACACACACAAAACAATTCCTTTTGCAATTGCAACAAAAAATACAAAATACCTACAAATAAAATTAACAAAAGATGTGAAGGACCTATACACTGAATACTATACAATATTATTGAAATAAATTGAAAAAGACAATGAATTGGAAAAATATTTCATGTTCATGGAATAGAAGAATAAACATCGTTAAAAAGGACATAGTACCCAAAGCAATATACAAATTTAATGCAATTCCCATAAAAATTCCAATGTCATTTTTAAGAAAAATAGAACAAAAAATCACCAGGTTTATATGGAACCATAAAAAAAATAGCCAAAGCGATCTTAATAAAAATAGAATGAAGCTGAAGGTGTCACACTACCTGACATCAAATTATACTAACAAGCCACGATAATCAAAACAGCATGGAATTGGCAGAAAAACAAACATACAAACCAATGGAACAGAATCAAGAGCCCAGAAATAAAACCACATATAAATGGACAACTCATCTTCAACAAAGGATCAAAAATCACACAATGAGAAAAGAAAGCCACTTCAATAAATGGTGCTGGGCCCTGGCCGGTTGGCTCAGTGGTAGAGCGTCGGCCTGGCATGCAGAAGTCCCGGGTTCGATTCCCGGCCAGGGCACACAGGAGAAGTGCCCATCTGCTTCTCCACCCCTCCCCCTCTCCTTCCTCTCTGTCTCTCTCTTCCCCTCCCGCAGCCAAGGCTCCATTGGAGCAAAGATGGCCCAGGCGCTGGGGATGGCTCCTTGGCCACTGCCCCAGGCGCTAGAGTGGCTCTGGTCGCAACAGAGCGATGCCCCGGAGGGGCAGAGCATCGCCCCCTGGTGGGCAGAGCGTCGCCCCTGGTGGGCGTGCCGTGTGGATCACGGTTGGGTGCATGCGGGAGTCTGTCTGACTGTCTCTCCCTGTTTCCAGCTTCAGAAAAATACAAAAAATAAATAAATAAATAAATAAATAAATAAATAAATAAATAAATAAATGGTGCTGGGAAAATTGGAAAGCCACATGCAAAAGAATAAAACTTGACTACAGTTTGTCCCCTTAATTGCACAATAATTAATTCAAAATGGGTCAAAGACCTAAACAGAATATCTGAAACAATAAATTACATAGAAGAAAACAAGCTCATAGACCTTGGCTGTAGAGAATAATTTATGAATTCGACCCCAAAAACAAGGGAAGTAAAGGAAAAAAAATAAATGAATGGGACTAGATCAAACTACAAAGTTTCTGCTCAGCAAAAGAAACGGACAACAAAACAAATAGGCAGCCAACTAAATGGGAGATGATATTTGCAAACAACAGTTCCAGTAAGGGGTTAACATCCTAAATACATAAATAACTCATAAAGCTCAGCAACAAACAAGCAAAGAAGCCAGTTAAGAAATGGGGAGAGGATCTGAACAGACACTTCTCCCAAGAGGACATACAAATGGCCAACAAATATCAGAAAAGATGCTCATCTTTACTAGCTATTTGAAAAATGCAAATCAAAACTAGAATGAGATACCACCTCACACCTGTTAGATTGGCTATTATCAACAAGATAGATAATAACAAGTGTTGGAGAGGCTGTGGAGAACCCTCATTCACTGCTAGTGGAAATGCAAAGTAGTTCAATGATTATGCAAGAAAGTGTGATGATTTCTCAAAAAATTAATAGAACTACCATATGACCCAGCAAGCCCTCTACTGGGTATCTACTCCCAAAACTCAAAAACATTGGTACATAAAGACACATTCACCCCCATGTTTATTGCAGCATTATTCACAATGGCCAATATATGGAAACAACCAAAGTGTCCCTCAATAGAGGATTGGATAAAGATGTGGTATATATACACAATGGAATACTACTCAGCCATAAGAAATGATGACATATTTCCATTTATAAAAATATGGTTGAATCTTCAGAGCATTATACTGAGTGAAATAAGTAAATTAGAAAAAGCTAAAAACTATACGATTTCCCACATAGGTAGGATATAAAATCAAAACTCATGGATAAAAGTGAAGTGGGTACTAGGGGAGGGGGAAGAGTGGAGAGGGTGGGGAGAGGAGTGTAAAGAGGGACAAATATGCAGTGATGGAAAATGATTTGACTTTGGGTGATGAGTATACAACATAATCAACAGTTGAAATGCTATAAAAATGCTTATCTGTAACCTATGTATTGATCAATGTCACCTTGGTAAATTTAATTTTCTAAATAAAGATTTAAAAATAAATAAATAAATAACCTAAGGCACCTGAATCTATAAAAAATTTGAATAACCTTTCCATAATTAAAACAAAATGCCCACATAGCTTCCTGGGTAAATTCTATCTAATGCTTAAAAAAAAGAAAATACCAAACATATACAAACTCTTCCAGAAATAGAAGAGAGGTGATATTTCCCTATTTATTTTATAAAGCCAGCGCTATCTAGAAAAAGGAAGTATTAAAAAAAATTACAGACCAATATTTTTCATAAAAATAGATGTTAAAATTCTTTTTAAAAATTAGCAAATCAAATCCAGGAATGTATAAAATGTATAATACATCCTGACTAAGTAGGATGTATTCTAAGAAAATGAAGTTGATTACCATTTGAAAATCTATTAAAGTAATTTCAATATATTCCATATATTTTTCCAAGCTTACAAAAAAATGAAAAAAAAATGCATCTGATAAAATTGGATGTAATGCCAGTAGCCAAGACCTGGCAGGTCCACATTGGAACTGCAGAAAGTGTTGGGTTGATCCCGTTTATTAGCATCTCACAATAGCGAACAAGAAAACAGGCAGGAAAAACTGCTTCTCACGGCAGCAAGCAAACAAACAGCAAAATGGCCCCTCACAGTGGCAGGCAGCCAATCTGCAATCCACCCAGAGAGCAAGCACTCCTAGCCTTACACAGACTACATACACGTGACTCCGCCATGTGCTCGTGCGCTAATCATGCAAAGTGCAAGCGAGCAAGCCTAACACAGCTGTTTTCCCAATATTAGACAACTACTAATCATTAAAAACTGTCAGCAAACTAAAAAATAATAATAATAAGGTAAGTTCAAGAGGCATCTACAAAAAAAATTCCACCACTGACTACTTTGCTCCAAGATTAGGAACAAGACAAAAAACGGAGTTATCAACTCTATTCAACATTGTTTTGAAGATGCTAGCTATTACAATTGAGAAATAAAAATAAATACAAGGCATATCAATTGAAAAAGAAAAAAATAAAATCTGTCCCTTTTCAAACAACATGATATTGATGTAGAAAATCTTAAGGAATGTACAAAACGCTACTTACTAGCAAGGCTGTAGAATACAATTTCATTTTTTTTTATGTTTATTGTATTGATTTTAGAGAGAGAGAGGAAAGGAGAGAGGGAGAGACAGGAATATTGATCTGCTTCTATAAGTGCTCTCACCATGGATGGAATCAGCAACCTCTAGCACTTTGGGATGATGCTCTAACCAACTGAGCTATCCAGCCAGGGCTCAATTTCAACATATAAAAAGAATTGTATTTTCATATACAGGGGCTCCTTGTGTTACGACACAGTTCTGTTCCTACAACAGAGACATAACCTGAATTTTGGTGAAAGTCAAAACACACCCTAGCCTTACTCACTTACCTATCCTAACACAGATGTAAAAGAATAATCTAGAACAGAAAAACACAACTAAACCACAGAAAAAGAATACTGAACATTCTTCCATTGCACGCAACCAAACAAGTTCACCCACCAAGTCCGTAAGCACGTCACTTGTGGCGTAAGCCAAAATACATCTCGATTTTTTAAAGTTTTTATGGAAATGAGCATCATGAGCTCAAAACATCATATGTCAAGACTGTCGCAACCAGAGGGCCCCCATAGTAGCAAGGAACTATTTTAAAAATAAAATTGTAAAAAAAAATACTCACCAATAAATGTGAAATACCTTGGAATAAATTTAACCAAATGTGCAAAAACTGTATGTACACCTAAAACTACAAGATATTGCTGGGAGAAATTAGGAAAAGCCTAAGTAAAAACTTCCAGTTTCTGAACTGACATATAAGAAGATTGGGAGTTGCCACTCCACCCAACCAGCAAATAAAAAGCTTAACCTCTGCCTCCAAAATTGTAGAGATTGACAAGACACATAGGGAGAATCACAATTTACCAGAGCAGAAACCCACAAGCTGAAACCTGCATGGGAACCAGTGCCCGAGTAGGAAAATCTGAACTGTAATTGATGAATTGCTTGAGGCTCAGTGTGGACAAGTCAGAGATAAAAGCACCAGGATGACTCAGTTATTGAAGGTTGACCCCCCACACACACTTTTGTGAGTTTTACCTCCAGGAGCCCTGTCAGGTCCTCAAAGAAATATTGGAGGAAAATCCTCCTTGAGCTTCTCACAGGGAGGAGGGAAAAGGAACCATTTTTAAATAGTAAGAGTACTCTGTTCTGAGCAGGGTCTGCCCTCAAGAGAAGCTAGTTAAAAAAAAAGTTTGATCAGCTGGGGTTTTATCACAGCCTAATTGACCTGGAGGTAGGAAAATACCCAGCCCATCTCACTCTAGCCCTGTTCAGGGACTTACTAGTATATTCTGAGGCCAAGGCTAAGGAAATTTCCCATCTGATGGGGACCCATGGTGTCTGGGCCAAGGGGATGGCTTATGAGTCTCTGAGCGTGATAGCTACAAGGGGATTAAGCAAATAATATATTGGGGTTAATGAAAGTCATATTTTCTTGCTGTTGAAAAAAGGGATTTGGCCCTGGCTGGTTGGCTCAGCGGTAGAGTGTCGGCCTGGCGTGCGGGGGACCCGGGTTCGATTCCCAGCCAGGGCACATAGGAGAAGCGCCCATTTTGCTTCTCCACCCCCCACCGGCCAGGGCCGAAAAAAATACAAAAAAAAGAAAAAAAAAACAGAAAAAAGGGATTTATAAGTATGAAAAAAAAGGCTAGAATAAACCCTATTGTTTTAATTGGAATTGAGGGTATCAGTGTAAACTATTCAAGTTCCTTTTATAATATAGATGATAGAAATGATAGATACCCTGATACAGAAGTAGGTATAGATGTTTGTATCAATACATGTGTTATATATAGGCATGTGAATATGAATATATACAGACATAGACACACACGTATATATATATTTTCTAGGTCTTATTGCTGAGAAAACCCACAAGCAATTCTGCCTTATAGCAAATAACATACTCAATGTACAGATTTTGATTTCTTTTTCTTTTCTATTTTTTCTTTTTTTTTTATTCAGAGAAAGGAGAGGAGGCAGAAGCAGACTCTTGCATGCACCCCAATCAGGACCCACCAGGCAAGCCCACTAGAGGGCGATGCTCTGTCCATCTAGGGTGTTGCATGGTTGCTCAGCAACAGAGATCCTCTTAGTGCCTGAGGCGAGGCCTGGAGCCATTCTCAGCACCTGGGGCCAACTTGCTCCAATCGAGCCATGACTGCAGGAGAGGAAAAGAGAGAGAGGTAAAAGGGGGAAGAGGGGAGAAGCAGATGGGCTCTTCTCCTGTGTGTCCTGACTGGAAATCAAACCCAGGATGTCCACATGCTGGGCCGACGTTCTACCACTAAACCAACTGGCCAGAGCCAGATTTTGGTTTTTAATATAATACCACTCTCCACTAAATACCTAAGGTTTCCTAGAGAATTGGCTGATTTCAAAGCTGGAGTCTTGAAGGCTATGATAATTTTGGAATATATTGGCTTGCCAGAAAGTAATAAGGTGCTCAAAAAAATTAAGAGTACATGTCAAGAAAACCTGAGAGTCTGTTTAAAGGACTGGTCAAATATATGACAGAATATCAAAAGAAAAAAGACTGCAAAAAATTATAACCCAGTGAATAAAATTGAATCCTTGAGTTCATACTAAGATGAACACATGATGAGTAAAGAAATAAATTCAGATGGGAAAAGTCTTGCTTAGAGTGAAATGTCAACTAACAACGAAAAAATAGTATTAAAAAACATCATCAATAGATGCTAATATAATGAATAAATGATGGGGGAAGGATATTTACACAGTCTCAAAATGTCTCCCAACAAATATTTTATAACTTGCTTATTATTTAATAAATACAAAATACTTTTACAATGATGGAGTTTGACCGATAACACCTTAACCAGGGGATCACAGTGCACATTACCAGTAACAGGGAAACTTGGCAGAGTGTATCTCTCGGTATAATACTTTAAAAATAATACAGCACCATTTCTGTTGCACTCCTACCAAATATTCAAAACTTAACCTAGTCAGGAGGAAATCTCAGGCAAACCCCAACTGAAAAGCATTCTACAAAGTAACTGACCCATACTCTTCAAAAATGTCAAGGCCATGAAAGACAAGGGAAGACTGAGGAATTGTTCCAGACAGAAGGAGATGTAAGAGTCGTGAAAACTAAAGGCAACACATGATTCTCATTTGGATCCTGAATCTCAAAGCATGTAATTGGAACAAAAGATAAAAATCTGAATGGAGTCTGTGAATAAAATGGTAGAATTATATATTGCTTATCTCCTGATTTTTTTTATTTATTCATTTTAGAGAGGAGAGGGAGAGACAGAGAGAGAGAAGGGGAGGGGGGAGGAGCTGGAAGCATCAACTCCCATATGTGCCTTGACCAGGCAAGCCCAGGGTTTTGAACCAGCGACCTCAGCATTTCCAGGTCGACGCTTTATCCACTGCGCCACCACAGGTCAGGCCTCTCCTGATTTTTGATGGTTGTACTGTGTTTACGTAGGAAAGTGCCCTTGTTGTTAGGAAATATACACTGAAATATTAAAGGACAATACTGTAACAATTTTCAAATGGTTTATAAATACATAATAGTAAGGACATGGAGAATGAAGCCAATATGATAAAACAGTAATACTTGCGGAAGCTGGGTAAAGATACTTGGCAGTTTGATGCGCTCTTCTTTAAACATTTCTATACATCTGAAATTATTTCCAAATAAAATGTGTGTAAAAGAACACAGAATGCCTGACCTGTGGTGGCTCAGTGGATAAGGTATCAATCTGGGATGCTGAGGTCACCGGTTCGAAACCTGGGGCTTGCCTGGTCAAGGCACATATGGGAGTTGATGCTTCCTGCTCCTCCCCCTCTTTCTCTCTTTCTCTCTCTTTCTCTCTCAAAAAAAAAAAACAAAAAAAAACACAAAAAAAAACACAGAATGCATTGAACGTATTGAAAAATATATTGCATCAATTTAGTAGCCAAGTAAGAAGACATATAAAAGACAATAAGAGTCTCATGCAAAATTACCATAATTACCAGAATGGTTGTTTTCTTTGAGAGTTTTCTTTTTTTGCACCAGAAATGAATGCTCATGTGTAAAGAACTAAAAAATATATACAAACTATTATAGAAAGTCAGATAAAGAACATTGAGTTAGAAATTAGGAGCCTATTAAATCTCTGATCATCTCTATCCTAGTAGCCTCAGGATATCATTTACTTTTCTGAACCTCAAAATTACTTAGTTATAAGGTGAGTGTTTAAACCATAAAGTCCCTTTTATTTTCAAAATTCTATGATTCAACTTCTTCCAATTAATGGTTTGAATCAAATTACCAATACCTACGTATTCAGTGAGTGTTTTACTAATTGCAAAATGATCAAATTTGTTGGACTACTATTTCAGGATGATTTTGAGTTTATTTGATAATATGGAAAATAATCTAAAAATAATTTCAGAGATAAATGTATATATTTACATTTAGTTGTTTTAGATTTAAAATACTTCCTCATTTCTCAGCATCTGATAGAAGACACATGGCTCAAGTTGAATTCCATTAACTGCCTTTTATCAAGTCTCTGAAGAAGTGATTATCAAATTGGTCACATTTTCCTTCTTAACCCTTTAGTTCATTTAGCATAGCTGAGTAGGAAACCAGACTAACAAACTCATGGGTTCATCACTCAGATGACTCAGTAAATACCTCATCCTTGTCAGCCATCTGACATACACTTATTATTGATCACAAGGTCAACTGAGTGATCGCATGTGGATATGTCATTGCAAATTCATCACCTATAGAAAAATGATGCACAAAGCACATCCAATTCAAAATGGATTAACAATATTATTTTTCTGTATGAACACAAGACATCAAATTAAGTTTCTGCTGCTTTCACCATATGCTATTAATCTCAAAATCCTCCTCTTTGATTTCCAACTCTGTCCAAATTTTACATCCTTGACACTACCGTCGTACCCTTTAGTAATTAATACGTACTTAGCTTTGCCACTCATTGGAGCAGAATTGAGGCTTAAAATCTAAAATGCACGCATTATTTTAGTTCTTCAAAATTAGTAACTGAGGAAAACACACAGCCCTTTTCAATTGTCTCTGCGTTAGTGTGTCAACAATCCAATACACAGAGATGGTGCTGTGAAATAAATACCTCTCTGACAGGTCATGGTAGAAATATGCTTATCACATTTTCACAAGTGCAATAACGTAATAAAGCTGACTTTTTAAATAGGATGTCCGTGTATTCAACAGTGTATTTAAAAAGATTATTGGCCAAAGAAATGATGAAGACACAAATGATTGGTTTGACTTTTACTCTGAAGTTTCAAATAGGAATGTCTTTGAAATGTTGTCTTCTGAATATGAACCTAATGTGAGTAAATATTCAGAATCAGAAGGCAATGTATTTAAAGTGAGCCAGGACCATTATAGCCTAAACAGTATGGTCATGGGGGATCTAAAGCACAAAGCTTTACACAGAAAGAACACACCTTTAAGAGAAACAGGGTTCTGGAAACACGCAGAGCCCTCGGATGAGCAAAGGATGACCATGTGATTGGTTATATGGGATACAGTTCAAATGTGCATTGGTTCTCATTCCCACTCTGTCAGAGGAAAGCCAGGAGATGAGCATATATTAAAAAATAAAAAAGGAAGATTTCATTCTGCTTGAATATTACATTAACCTATGAGCACTCAATGCTCCCTTGGTCAGCTCTTTTGGGGCTTGCTGTCGCTGCAGCTCTGCTGACCTGGTAGGTCTGATTATAAATGATCAATGTGCCTATTTGCAATAAAAGTCTTTGCACAGACCTGGACCCTCAGCCCTTATTCACTCATGCAGATAATAACGGTGGTTCAAGGCAGTTGCCCATAACTCCAAGCTTCATTAAACAAAGGGAATGTCACCAAAAGTCCCTTTAACTATCTTTTTGCTGCTAGGCAAAGAAAAAAATGGCCATTCTGAGGAAATAGAATTTACAGTGTTAATAAAATAAGGATTTGTACATCCCTGTGCTCTCTTTCGCAGGTCTGAGCTTCCAGTGTTAAAACTCATCACTTTAGGAGGGAGCAGAGTGGGACATCTGAACAAAGGATGCCGTGCGCCTGGGGTCAGACTCTGCTCTGGAGGAAATAGTTTAGTGAAAATTTTCAGATCTGTAACAGGGAAGGGGTGTTGCCACTCTGCCTCACTCATTACAGACACAGCTTGTGCTAGGCTGGTGCCTCAAAGGTTTGGAGGTGTGGGAAGAACGATGGGGGAGGCTCCAGAGGTGCTCAGTGTGGCACTGAATAGAGGGTCCCTCTGTGGTACATCGAGACATGAACTCTGCCTACTCTCCAGTCTCTGGAAGGGTGTGAAGTTTTGGTTACTTGTTTTCTCAGGCAAAACATGTTAACAAGTCATTGTTGTTTGAAATTGTCAACCTTAGAAGTTCTAATAAGGGTAGGTCATCTAAGACATAGCCCCTTCTGCATCACCTCCTGACTCATCCTCTCAACCCTCCACTTTGACATCACTCCTACGTTACTCTCATACATTGATTAGTTTCCCTAGTTATTTAGAATACCTGTTCACTGTTTTTTATAGTCCTCTCCCTTAAAACTAGACTTTAAGGACATCCTTAAGTTTCTTTGTTGTCTAAATAACCCTGCTATAATTTGAAACCACAGTGAAATGTAGTTTTGAATGGCTGAATAACCCAAGTCAAAAGTTCAGGTTCCTTTATAATCAAATAAAAGGCCATTTCTGGATACAAATTGGTTTTTGTACTCGCATTCTTCTGCAATAAAGATTTTTAAAAAGTGAAAACAATGAACAAATGAGAAATTTCCCTGTGAAATGAATAAATACAGTCACAAAACAGATATATTAAGACCGAAATAAAACTTTCTATGGGAAATTTTTGGTCTCAATAATTTGAAAATAATTTTTCCTTGCTTTGTCCCAAATGAGTAGACATAAAGTCTGAGATACAAATACATGGCCACATAGAACATGATTGATCATTTTTTTGTGCTAATTCATCACTAGTTCATAAGAAAATGAGCTACCACACTTTCCTGCCAATGTAAGAGTTGACAAGTAAGCAATGTGCACACAGTGGTGATCGGCAGAGCATCCCTCTTTGTAAGCAAAAGCTTTCCTTCTCTTCTGAGTCCCTCTCAAACTTTTAAACCTCTGAGTTTTTCTGCTCACCCAAAGCCCAACAAATGTTTATGTCCCCTAAGTCAGTGGACCCCAACTCCTGGGCTGCAGACCAGTACCGGTCCGTGGGCCATTTGGTACCGGTCCGCAGAGAAAGAATAAATAACTTACATTACTTCTGTTTTATTTATATTTAAGTCTGAACGATGTTTTATTTTTAAAAAATGACCACATTCCCTCTGTTACATTCGTCTAAGACTCACTCTTGACACTTGTTTCGTAAGTTCGACAATTATATTTAAAAATACCAAAGTTTTTACGCCGGTTGCATAATTTTATTTTGTGCATTTATCCATCCCACCCTAAAGGCCAGTCCGTGAAAATATTTTCTGACATTAAACCGGTCCATGGCCCAAAAAGGGTTGGGGACCACTGCCCTAAGTCATCCTATAACAGTTTATGAGAAGAGAAATATTTAAAGTTTCTCAAAAGCGAAAGGGGGATAAATGTGGTGATTTTGGTGGACATAAATAATTTTAAAATACAGAAAAAGATTATTCCTAAAATGTCCTCCTGGAAAATGATGCTATACAAAGAATTTGAAACAAAGGAAAAACTAAGGGAAAATCATTATATTCTAACATGCAGTGGTTGTCTATAGATGAAGAATGAAGATGTACCCTGTTTGTCCAAAGGTCAGAAATGGAATTAAAGGGTGGAAGTTATAAAGTACTGATTTTGACCAAAAAGAAATTTTTAACCAATAGAAACTAAAGGAAACTTTGAGTCAATAAAACTACCAAATTTGCTCTGAAGGTTTTAACCATCTATGGGAGATACTTTATGAGAAGGCATTACTGAAATAGGTGAGAGATTATTTTTAGATAATTTTAAAATATTCCAAACTTTAAGGCTTTTATAACTCTATGATGACTTGGGAGCTAAGAATGTTTGTGAATTAAGCAAACACATAAGAAACTTTGCTAGCATTTATTTACTCCACCCTCTAATGTCATCTTCAAGGCAGACTTGAGTCCTGTTTATCCTTCTCAGTAGGGCATATGTCTCTAAACTAGGAAGATGATGTGAACTTTAATTTCATTTAAAAAAATTTTTTTGAAATCAAGCAATAACCATATACTATTCTGTAAAGTGATTCCATATATAGAAACTCCCTGTGGCATTAAGATGTTCAGGTTTAAGTTATGCAATCTATTGGCTATTTGAAATAGTTTGATCATCTCAATTCAGGGTAGAAAAGAAGCCCTTTGTTCTCATCTTAAAGCTCAGGGAAAAGATATTCATAATATGTCGTCCTCTTTCCTTCCATACTCTTCCAAGCCTTGAGAAGCTTCTGTCCAATACTATCTATTCAAACTGAAAATCTAACTGAACTATTCAAAGCTTCCCCTCAAGCACTCAGGGTTCTGTACTACTGTCCAGCTGTATAATACTCTAGTGGAGTCTGTAGTTCAATCTGTTCTAATACACCTCCCACCAGCTGGAACATCCAGCTTTAACAATAGAGCCTCTTTTCCAGGCAGTTCAGGGTTTGTTCTGTTTTATTTGGGACCCTGAATTATGTCCTTGGCTTCTGGTATTGAGATTTATGTCAGCATATTTCCACTAGACTATAAAGGCTTGTGGGTAAAATTGTTCATATACGGTTGGTAGAAACTGTTCATGTGTGAACAAGTCCTGCCGGGGGTGAGGACGTCGGAGACACAAAGACCTGACTCCGGGGACCAGGTTCAGTGATGGAGATCCGATTTATTCAGGAAGTAAGCTAGCTTATATACATGGGTTCAGCCTATAGGACAGGGGTCCCCAAACTTTTTACACAGGGGGCCAGTTCACTGTGCCTCAGGCTGTTGGAGGGCCACCACATACAATGCTCCTCTCACTGACCACCAATGAAAGAGGTGCCCCTTCCGGAAGTGCAGCAGGGGGCTGGATTAATGGCCTCAGGGGGCCGCATGCGGCCCGTGGGCCGTAGTTTGGGGATGCCTGCTATAGGGTGTTACAGCGTGTTCTTCAAAGTCAATGGCTGAAGAGATCAGGGAACTTCCTGGTTGGCGCTGAGTCACTTCCTTATAGCGGGCGAGCTCCCTCCTGGGTGTGACTAGGAGGATTTCAGGTGCTGGAGTGTTCTCACAGCATTGCATCAGCCACAGCTGCTAGGAATGTGCTCTGCGCTCTACCTACATTTCCCCCTTCTCTTTTAATTAGGGCCAATTGGGCTTGATGAATGAAAGCTCACTGTTGTAGCTTCTGAATGCTATGCATTATGCAACAGAACCCTAGTAGAACTAAAACAACTATAATACCTATTATACTATATGCTAATAGATTAGCTGGATTAAACAATGAGGCAAGCTTCGATAATGTTTGACTAGTTAGGATATAGAACTGGGGTCTTAAACAGGGGATTCCTCTTAGGGGTCAGGATGTCATTTCCCTCCCATTGTGTTACAGAGACCTTCCAGATGCCATTAAACACAGTTCCATTTTGATTGTAAAAAATGGATGTAGGTCCATGCATGCCCCCTTTCCACAAAGGCCCCAGTGTCCAAACATGAAATGGATGGCTTGCCGCAGGCTGCGTACTGCATATGGTTGTATTCCGTCTCTCAGCTTCCGATGCCAAACTCTGAGGTTGATGGTCTGTGCATCCGGGCCAGAGGGAATGCGGCAGTCTCTCCAGGGAATTCCTTCTCTCAGGAGTGTTCTTAGATGTTCGTCATACAGAAACGGGCAAAGAGGCGAACCTGGGAAGGCAAGGTTAGCCCAGCTGTTGGTAGCTAGGGGGAGGAGGGCTTGTAGGCCAAGTACTGAGCCTTGGTTGGTAGTACCATTTTCAGCAAAGTCCCCCGTAGTATGATTTTGAAAGAGGACCCATCCCTCTGGGGGGACAGTGTTATTATTCAGAGTAAACTTAAGTAGCATTGGGTCACTGAGGTTACCCCATATAATGCAGTTCCACTGTTGGGATTCCCGGCCACTGTTGTCACAAGGGAGCTGGAACTGTGGGCTATTAACTTCAACAGGTATAATTATGCCAGGGTGGGGAACAGCCGCCCAGACGTGAGGATCTCCTTGCGCCTGGGAGTTCACTGTGATAATGGCACACATGAGGAGGAACAGAGTACCAGGGCCTGGGGGCCCAAGAGGGGCTACTCTCTGGACCCACCTTGACAAAGCTTCCACATCCCCCCAGGTGATGGGTTGCGCACTCCAGCCACAAGGTCTTCTTCTGGAGCGCTGAGCACCTCCTCCCCTCAGGTGCAGTCGATGTGGAGGAGGCCAGCGCTGTGGCTTTGGATGGGTGAAGACTGAACCACTTAGTGGGTGCCCAAGAAACCCTGTCAAGTAGGCTGGGGGGTTCCTGGGATCCAAATTGGCTGAAAAACACAAGCATAACCTCTCCCTTGCATCAGAAGAGGGTGTGATCCCCACCACTGTGCCGTGGCTGGGTCTTTCCAGCGTCATTTCAGAGAGAGGGGCGGGGGAGAGAGAGAGTGAGAGATACAGCAAAATAGACAAGACAGAGAGACAAACGGGGGAAAAGAAAAAAGACACATGGGGGCATATAGGCTGGCCCATGGGTCTATTGCGGAAACATGTGTTGGAGTTAAAGCTGGGGTAGAAAATGGTGTCTGAGAGGCTGGGGTGGGGCATTGAGCCTCGGCAGGGAATGCGGAAGTAGCGACTTCCGCTTCTTCGGGTGGCGGAGCTCATGGTGCAGTTTCTAATGTACCTAGTTTCATTTCTGCATGCTCAGGTCAAGTCCTACTCCTGCAAGAGGGGCCTGTAGTTCTGAGGATAGAGATTCACCTGGTGATAAATTAACAAGCCCTTTCTGGCTGTAAAGCTAAAGTAATATTCACTAATTCACTTGCTGTGAGTAATAAGGATTTCTATTTGACCAACTTCTATGATCTGTCTCTCAGTTATTGTAAAATTTGCAAAAAGAAATAAATGAACAGAATAAAAAGAAGTCTCAATTTTTAAGCTTAAGCATTAAAGAACTATAATTATGAACTATACTGTAAATTATAATGATTTTACAACCAATATAGAAAAAGAATTATTAGGTAACGCAGACTCCAAGTTTTCAACATTAAAAAATTCTGTATTCTACTTTTATATTATATTCTTTTTAGTAAAACAAAAATTTGAACCATTACTACTAAACATGATATTCATTTCTTGTGAATAAAATTTATATAGGCCAGAACATTGAATGTATACATAAATTTATAATTTGATGGTTTGAACAGGAGAATAGTTTTATAAGTTTACTTATGCTAGCCCCAAAATGAGCATTGCTATGGAAGACGTATTCCCAGGCATACCATATTTGAAATGTAACCATACTTTTAACTATCATCTTTATCACCATACCAAACAGGATTTCTGGATGGCTTTCAAAATATTTTCACTTCTATTTTTTTTTTATTCAACCTTTTCAACAGCACCATAAGTTGGGTGAAGTAAATAGTTTTATCTATATTTTACAATGAAAAAAAATGCACAATGAGAGATTATGTGACTTGTTCAAGTAACTCAACCAGTGGTAAAAAAGTTGATACTAATACCCAAGTGTCCTACCTCTCATTTCTACATAATTTTATATATTTATGATATTCTCATTATATTACATATTTGTAGTAAGAGAAGCATTAATTTGAGGGGATTAAAACTGTGATTTTTTAAATTTGGCTTCCAAGATTATATTGATTCAATGTGGTTAAAAATATTTATTGAATATCTAGCGCGTTGTTTAGCAAAAAACAACAACAGTAATATAAGGCTTTAAAAGTGTTAAGTAGATGGATAGATAAATGAACAATGGGTGGGTGGAAGGATTGATGGATAAATAGATAAATATGCTGTAAGCCTAAAGATGATGAATAAAATATGACTCTTAAGGAGGACAAATAGTAACACAAAAATATCTAGAATACATGTTGATATCTGTTATAACAGAGACAGGGACATTGTCTAGGGCAACAGACAACATTCATGATACCACATTTTGAGATTACTCTACAAATGTTGTACCATTGAACTATTGAACTGGTCTTTATGCTGTAAAGAAAAGAATTAGACGTAATGAAGCATGAAAGGCCCATTGTCAGATTTTTCAAAGAAAGATACCTTAGAATCCATGAAAATCAACAAAGGATCTAGGAATTTAAATGAAAACCCCAGCTCTACATGTTTTTTATTAGAGTAGTGACATCCAGATGGGGTGAAGGGCAGAGGGGAGACGCATAATGTCATGTACATGTATATTTAGTAGCAAAAGAAAGCATTGAACCAAGCCATTACCCAGACACATTTCTAACCTTGACACGAGTTGCTGATGAAATGGCCCTAAGAATAAAGAGCACAATTGGCCTTATTTTGACCTGAGTCGCAAAAGGTTTTAGCAGGAGTTTTGTCATGTAAATACCCCCTCCAATGAGAACAGAACACATTGTTCAAGTGCTCGAAGCTGGCTGGTCAGTAACTGACACAAGAGATCTTGGGTAAAGGCAGAACAAGGAGAGGATCTCTTTCAGGAGGAGTGGTGAGTGTTAATGGATTTAACAGAGTGAAAGGAAACTATTCTAGGAAATATAATAGATGAATCCAAAATACTTTGGCATTTTAATCGAATATGCTGCTTTGGGAAAAAGCACAGTCTGCACCCCAACACCTGCTGGACCTAATGGACTCTGAAATGTTGTTTCAGAATTAATCAAGTCATTTAAAATCATAGCTGCAGTCTCCATTCACTACTCCTGTGCATAAATGTGCTGATCCCGATACTAATCCATGTCGGGTGACTTCAGCAATATATCACCATAATTGCCATTTTAGGGCTGCAAATTGGAGCTAAAATAACCAGATGCAAAAGAGATGGCCATATCATACTCTCAAGATGGATCTTCAAAGTTCAAGGAGAGTTCAAGCATGGAAGAGGCAATAGAAAGGGGTCAAGTGTAAGGGGATTGTTCATGTTCAAGAAGAATTAACTTTACAAATATATTGTTTCTGAGGTGGTAATTGTCCCATCTTACAGTTATTCATACCTCATTTACTCGTTGCATTCCTCTCAAGCATTTAATGAAATGAATTTGATTTTGACAAAATATTCTATTTCAAAATTGCCATTAATTTTCAAGATATTTTATTCTCCTCTAAATTATCTATTTTAAAGTGATAGAGACTAGATTTGGAAAATCTAATATTTCCTTAGCTAATATTCTGGCAAGAGTCCATGTCAGCTTCAGATATTCCCTTCCTAGCTTAGTCAACTAAATCATTCAACTAAAAAAAGTCACCAACATTTCAAATATCCCAAACTCCCAAACTCAAAATGCAAGGTCAGAGCTCTGTCCCATGTGGGTAAGACCAGGCAGTTTTCTAGCATGTCTGTCACAGTTTCTCACTTATGGGACTGTAATATGCAAATGAAAGCCTACCCCATGGCTGTTTGTTTATATGCAATTGAGACAGATTTGGAATTGAGAGGCAAAAGAGAACCCTTGTGACTACTTGAGTATCAAAGTTGCTAAAAATGCCATTGTTACTTGCTGCTTTGATTGAATCACCTTATCCTCGATAGCTTATAAAGTAAATCACCACACAAGGAAAGCACAGTATTCTATTTCAAAGTCTAAATTTGTTAACATAGCACTCAAAGGTCTTCACAATCTGAAGCCAACCAACTTGTACAACACCTCTTCCTGTAAGAGCTCCAGCACTCCAACTTCTGCCACAACAAATGGCTCTTCATTCCCCAAAAAACAAGTCCAATGCAAACCGTCACGTCTTTTTAAATGTCCTTCTCCATATATGACATATCTCTCTTCCCTTTTTCTATAACTACTGTAGTATACTATATTCATTGTCTAACAGCTAGCTGAAATGTGGCCACATTTGTCTGACAAGCCATCCCAATACGGAATAGTTAGTTCTTTACTTTTTGCTTTCCACAGTGCAGAATGCAAGCCTCCATTGCAAGAACTGATCACAACGTATTACAGATATTTTTTTTGTAACCAAGTACATCAACTCCTTTTCATAAATATTTGAATAACTTATTAAATGTAGTTGATAACAATTTGCAAAATTATAAAGCAATATTAAAATTATAGTTGTTTTGCTGTTGTGTCTCACACCAAGAAGTCTATCACAGCATATCACAGATATTTCAGACATTTCTTTGTGTTTAATCCAGCAACCATCAGAATAGGAGGAAAAGATATTTGAAGAAATAATGGTCAAAGTTTCATGAAAATTATAATTACACACAAGCAGAATAAACACAAAATCACAGCCAAGCACATCATAATTAAATTGCTAAAAACTAATAATAAAGAGAGAATTGTAAATGCAGCCAGTCAGAAAGGCCAAGTTATATAAAACAGGGAAAAATAACTTAAGACATCAAAATCAATGTAATCCAAAAGGCAACACAATGACATTTTTAAAGTGATGTAATAAAAAATAGTAAAACTAGAATTGTCTATCCAGAAAAATATTTTCAAAAATGAATGTAAAAGAATTATGTTTTAGAAAAAAACAAATGTTGGGGAATTTTTTGCATCAAACTTTCATTTAAAAATATTAAAATAATTCTTCAGGCTAAAGAAAATAAAACCATATAGAAATCTCAAGAATTCCAATGTAGCCTGACCTGGTGGTGGCACAGTCAAAAAAGCTTTGGACTGGGATGCGGAGGACCCAGGTTTGAAACCCCAAAGTTACTGACTTGATCGTGGTCTCATCCAGCTTCAATACAGGCTCACCAGCTTGAGCATGGAGTCTCTCGATGAGAGTGGGATCAGTGACATGACCCCATGGTCACTGGCTTGAGCCCAAAGGTCACTAGCTTGAAGCCCAAGGTTGCTGGCGTGAGCCCAAGGTCGCTGGCTTGAGCAAAGGGTTACTTGCTCTGCTGTAGGCCATTTCTCATATGTAGGGCACATATGAGAAAGCAATCGATGAACAACTAAGGTGCCTCAACGAAAAATTGAAGCTTCTCATCTCTCACCCTTCCTGTCTGTCTGTCCCTATCTCTCTCTCTCTCTCTCTCTCTCTCTCTCTCTGTCTCTCTCTCTGTCTCAAAAAAGAGAAAAAAGAAATAAGTGAATGTTTAAAAAAAAACAGTTGCAGTATCTTGAGGCTTGAAACAAGGAAAAAATATTGACAACAATAGAACAAAATGTTGGAGAGCAAAATGAGAGTATGTAACTCTAAGATTATTACAAAATGCATAAAGTGGTCTAATATTTTTTAAAGTACATTATAATGAGGGAAAATGCATAAACTAAGTGAAATAAAACATATTGTTAATAATACAAAAATATAGCTACAAAATACTTAACTAGACTAATTCAAATGGAAATAGGAAAAAGGAAAGAATAAAAGAACATATCAAACAAAAAGAAAATAAATAGGATGATGTTAAAACTAAACTGGACCATATTAATAATTATATTAAATATGAATTGTCTAAACTTCCCAATAAAAAAGTAAATATTCTCAATCTGAATAACAAAGCACAACAAAACCATAGATTCTACATAAGAACTGAACTTAAAATATAAAGACACAAAATAAACAAGTTGGACTACATCAAACTAAAAAGTTTCTGCACAACAAAGGAAACCATCAGCAAAATGAAAAGGCAAACTACTAAATAGTAGAAAATATTTGAAAATCATATATCTGATATGAGGTTAGTGTCTAAAATATATAAAGGACTCAATAGCAAAAAAATTAAAATAAAAGTCTGATTTTAAAAATGGGCCAACAATCTGAATAGATATTTTTCTAAAGCAGACATACAAATGGCCAACAGGTACATGAAGAAGTACTCAAAATAATTAATGATTAGGAAAATGCAAACCAAAACCACAATGAGAGATCACCTAACTTTGTTAGAATGTCTATCGTCAATACGTCAACAAACAACAAGTGTTGGTGAGGAGAGGAAAAGGTAGCCCTGGTGCACTGTTGGTGGGAATGTGAACTGGTGCAACCACTGTGGTAAACACTATGGAGGTTCCTCACAGGGTGACAGACTTACCATTGATCAGGATTACCACTTCTGGGTACTTACCCAAAGAAAATAAAAACACTAACTAAAAAAGATACATGTCCTCCCCATGTTTGCTGCAGCATTATTTGTAATAGCCAAGATATGGAAATAAACTTAAGCGTCCATCAATGGGTAAATAAAGAAAATGTGGTATATATACTATGGAATATTATTCAGTTATAAAAAAGAATAAACTTACCCTTTTGACAACATGAATGAAACAATGACATTATGCTAAGTGAAATAAGACAGAGAAAGAAAAGTACTTCATGATCTTACTTATATGTGGAATCTTAAAAAAAGAAAAGCTCATAGATACATAGGACAAACTGGTGGTTACTGTTGGAGAGTAGGTAACTGGTTAAATAGGTGAAAGTGGTTAAAAGGTATACACTTCCAGTTATGAAATAAATAAGTCAGGGGAATATAATGTACAGCATGGTGACTATAGTTAATACTATATCACTTATTTGAAAGTTGCTAAGAAAATAGATCTTGAAAGTTGTCATCACAAGAAAAAAATCTTTTGTAACTATGTATGGTGATAAATGTTAACTGGAGTTATTGTGGTGATCATTTCACAATGTATACAAATACTGAATCATTACAATCATTGTATTTCTGAAACTAATATAATGTATGTCAATTATATTTTTGTTAAAAAAAAAACCTAAAAAAATAAAATATGAACCCAGATTAAAAATAAAGGGATAGAAAACAAAAAACACATCCACTAATTAAAAGAAAATTCAAGTAGCTATATTAATACCAAGAAAAGTACAGTTCAGGAATAGAACTATGACAGAATATAAAATGGGCATTTCAAAATGACAAGGCATTAGTCAAGAAAACAGAGCAATACAAAATGTGTGCACTTTAAATAACTGTTTCAAAATACTTAAAGAAAAACCTGAAAGAACTGCAAAGAAAGAGACAAATCAACATACCGTTGAAGATTTCAACACTTCACTGATAGACTGCATGGTAGTTTCTATTTTACCCAGCCCTCAGCCAGCAGCCTTGGGCCCCTGGGATTAGGGCTCAAGCAGCCCTGACCAATACAAGCCCTTTACCATACAAGCCCTGATTGTATGGTAAAGCAGCACCCATTCTGGATGTGCTCAAATGCTAGGGTTCTACTTTCTTCAGAGCCAGGAAATGGAAGCTGGACTTCACCAAGGGTATCAAGCCCGTTTCTCTGCCTCCATTCTCCTCTAACTTCCTCCTTTGAGAGTAGTCTCTGACTCCTGGTCTACAGACTCTCCTGGTCTACGGACTCTCTCCAAATCCTCCCTCCTCCAGTGACCTCCTTATATATCACAGAAGGCTGAAAGCTACTCCCACAGCCTTACCAGTGAGAACCAGGCCAGACAAATACTCCCTATCCATAGCAGTCACTCCTCACTCCTCCCCATCGCAGCCCCTGACCACCACTAATCTATTGTCACATCTGTAAATTTTCCAGTTCTGCTGGCTTTGTGTGTCTGATTTTTTCCATTGGCATAATGTGTTTAAGGTTCATCCATGTGGTAGAATGTGTCAACACTTCATTCTTTTTAATGGCCGAGTAACATTTCATTGTGTGAATCAGTCGCATTTTAAAATATGTGGCGTTCATGGCTCTCTCAGCCAAAAAAGTTCCCGACCCCTGCTCTACATTTTTACTGTTGCAAACAGACAAGGGTTACTCTTATCTGTTCTTCTCTGTAACACTGCCCAGTTCCTCAGGCTTCATTACTAGGGGTTCAGTTTCTCTTCAAGCACATGGACCAGCACCATCCATTACAAGTATAATGAGAGGCAGAATCAGTCTAAATTTTCTAGGAGCTATATAAATAATGCCATTCTAAATTTTCTAGTAGCCATATTAAAAAACTGAAAATAATTTAAAAAATGTTTCAATTCATTTTACCTAAAATATTATTTTAACATAGAATCAATATTGAAATTACTGAGACCATTTACATTCGTTTGGTATTATGTCTCTGGAAGCCAGTATGTATTTCACACTCTGGCACCTCTCAGCTGGGCCTCTCCACCCTTCAAGGGCCCAGTGGCCATACATGGCTGCTGGCTTCCTCTTGGGCAGTGCAGATAATAGAACTTTTGTTTACAATTTGGATCCAAAATAGTGAGCCATTTCCACCCTTCCCATCCAAGACTGGGCCGATTGAACCCCCACACTCCTCCTGGGAGGATGTGCATTTTCCTCAGGTTAAAATTAAAAACCCAGACAAGGAGGCAGAGGAGCCAGGCACTGAAGCAGCAGTCTCTCTGTTCCTGAGAGAGGGCTGAGCGAGGACCAGGGAAACTGGAAAAGTTTTCTTTCCAGGAACCCGCGAGGGGAGCAACAGACAGAGCTTTCAGTCCTGTGTGTGTGACTGGGGCACACGTGCATCAGGTTTCCAAGGCCAGACCTGTGGGGGTCCAGGGCAGCCCGGGAGCCAGAGCTAAGGGTGCATAGAGCGCACCTCACGGCTAAGCTCTCGGCTCGGAGACTTTTGGTGCTGGAGGAGACCAGAGGTGGGAGCTTGTCACCTGTGTGGTGCATACCTGTGAGTGTGTGTGTACTTTGGATACAATTAGCTGGAAACTGTTCATTATAGAAACCTGATTTTTGGTGATTTCTAGTTTGTGCAGCTCTTCCTTCTGTGCAACCTTGGGCAAGCCTCAGTGTTCCCACCTCTAGAAAGCAAATCACACTATAACTACCCGACAGGATTGAGCAAGAAGGCTATGGGAGTCAGAAGCCCAGGACACAATAAGTGCTTAATTTACATTGACTATTTGTGGTTGTCATGATTATGCATGTAATTCATGTTTTTAATGGCTTTATTGGCATGTAACTCACATGGCATACATTTCACCCATTGGAAGTGTACTCAGTAGTTTTTAGTATAATCAACAAAGTTGTGCAACCATCACCATCATCTCATTTTAGAACATTCTCATCCACCCTCCAGAAGAAACTCAGTGCCTATTAGTAGGGACTCCCCTTTCACTTTCCCTAGTCCATCCCTGGTCTACCTTCTGTCTCCAGGGACTGGCCTCTCTGAGCATTTTACACAAATGGAATCACATAGTGTGATTATTCTGCTCATAATTCCTCTGGTTAGACCCAGGTACTCTTTAATCAGCAAATCCTGTCTGAACACCTAAAAGGAGACAGTGGGGGTATCAGTTAAAAAAAAATAAATAAAACAAAACCACACACTCTGCCAGACAAATTGAGTTCAAATCCTGGGTCTGCTTCTTTCAAGGTCAGTGACCTCAAGCAATGTACTTATTGCCTTTGAGCCTCAGTTTGCTCTACTAAAAAATGGGGACAGTCTGTCCATCACAGGGTCAGGGACAGAATCGAGTAAGAACACATGTACCTGGTAGGTAGCCAATGAATAATTCATCAGTAACAATATTTTAAAGGTTATTTGGCTGTCTTATACAGGACAGTACTGTATGCTTAAAATATTCATTACATGACCAGTAAATATATATGTTGTGTATAAGAAAAAATTTGGAAAAGAGAAATAAATTAAAGCAAAACAAGGTATTTAATCCCAGTATTAAAAAAATAATTTTTTTATTATTTTAGGAAAACAATTCTAGATTTGTTTTCATTTTTACTTAATGTACATTTGTATATACTTATATATTTTCCTCAACATGCTACTTTTAGACATTATATGTGGGACACCTTTCTATATCAAGTATACAACTGTATTTATATTTTAAATAAATTTAAAATTTATTTAATTTTTCCCCAATTCCAGTTGATATTCAATATTATTTTATGTTAGTTTCAGGTGTGCATCACAGTAATTAGACATTAATATAACTTACAAAGTGGTCCTCCTGATATGGTGCCCCCTGACACCATACACAGTTATTACAGTGTTATTGACTATTTTCCCTACGCTGGACTTTACATCCCATGACTACTTTGTAACTAGTAATTTGTACAATAGTTTCTGATTTCTTTACCTTTTTCACCCAGCCCCCCAAACCTCCATCCCCTTTAGCAACTTTCAGTCTATTCTCTGTATAGGTGAGTTTGTTTGTTTCGCTTGATTATTTTGTGTTTTGAGACTTAGGGACATAGATAAAAGTGAAATGGTTACCAGGGAGAAGGGGACGTGGGGGAGGGTGATAGATGAGGGTGTGGGGGAAGGGTGTAAAGAGGGACAAATATAATTGACAGAAAATGATTTGATTTTGGGTGATGGGTATACAACATAATCAACAACAGTTCAAATGCTATAGAAATGTTCACCTGAAGCCTATGTACTCTTATGGATCAATGTCACCATGTTAAAGTTAATTTAATAAAATTTTAAAATTAAAAATAAATAAAATAGGAAGTGGAGGCTAATAATGGCAGAGCTGGGATTCAAACCCAGGGTCATCTGGCTTCAAAATCTGTGCTTGCTCTAATATACGATTGGCTCCCTATTATAAATCTTCACACACAGTAAAAAAAAAAAAAAAAAAAAGATATTTTTAGGTTTCTAAAAATTTAATTTTCACAGACAATTTTACGGGTAAATTATTTCAATCTGTTGAACTGATCATGTCTGTTCAATAGCACAAAAAAGTAGAATTCATTTAATGAAATTAGTAAAAAGATGAAGTTAAAACTGGTAAAATATCAACTCCATGTAAAACTAAAAAACAAAACTCTACTCCAGCCAAGTAATATGTCTTAAAAGAATTCAAAGATAGTTATATATCCTTTTTTATAATTTTACTTATTGCATTTAAAGAGAGAGAGAAAGGGGGGGATTAAGAAGCATCACAATGCGTAGTCATTGCTTCTTGTATGTACCTTGAACAGGCAAGCCCAGGATTTCAAACTGGCGATCTCAGCATCCCAGGTCAACTGAGCCACCACAGGTCAGGCAATAGTTCAATATCCTAATATTGTTTACCCACAAATAAACAAAAACTATATACTTTTCTAAATCAATTGCCAAAAAAGCATTTGGCAAAGAGATACAGTTATGATTTAAAGATTTTTAAACTAAGAATAAACAGCTTAATACGTTGAAGAAGTAAATCTTAAATTAAAGATGACATGCCTGACAGGTGGTGGATCAGTGGAGAGAGTGTTGGCCTGGGTCACTGAGGATCCAGGTTTGAAACCCCCAAGGTCGCCAGCTTGAGTGCGGGCTCACCAGCTACATGCAGGGTCACCAGCTTGAGCATGGGATTATAGACAAGACCCCATGGTCATTAGCTTGACCCAAAGGTCACTGGCTTGAAGTCTAAGGTCTCACTTGAGCCCAAGGTTGCAGGCTGCAGCAAGGGGTCTCTAGCTCAGCTGTAGCTCCCCTACCCCTCAGTTCATGGCACATATGATAAAGCAATTGATGAATAATTAAGGTGTCGCAACTATGAGTTAATGCTTCTCATCATTTTCCCTTCCTGTCTGTCTGTCCCTATCTACATCCCCCGCCTCTGTCTCTCTCTTTCTCTCTCTCTCGCTAAAAAAAAAAAAATTTAAATGACACTTCACAAAACAAAAAAGTAGAAATATTTCCATTCAAGTCAAGAATAAATAAGGATATCACAACTGTTATGAACACTGTTATGGAATTCTAATTGATAAAATTAAACAAGAGAAGTAAATAAGAGATATAAATACTGGAAAGGCAGAAACAAACCATCATTTTTGGAAGATACTATCTGTTAAAGAAAACCCCAAAATATTCACTATAAAAATGGATAAAAGCAATAAAATGTTCAATAAAACTGTCACTTTAAAATACATATACAAACATTCAAGGGCTTTTTAAGATATCAACAATAAACACTTCAAAATATCTATATTTAATAGCAACCAAAAATGTTAAATACCTAGAAATAATCCTAATAAGTTTTGTGCAGAACTCATAAATATTTAAAACATTACTGAGGAAAATATAAAAATAATTTATTAGATATACCAGGTTAACAAGGTTGAATTTTTGCAATGTTTAAATTTTTCCATGTTAAATTATAAACATAATCTAATCTCTATGTGGTATCTTGGGTTTCTTTTTCCACATTGTGTTTTGTTTTTTGAAACTTGAAAACAGTCCTTCTAAAGATCATAGGAAACAATAAACTTTCAAAAATAGTTAAAATGTTTTTTAAAAATAATGGATATTTACACTGACAGAAACAATAATTTAAATTTGATAGTTTTGGTGTGATAATAGACAAATTAATGGGGCAAAATAAAAGTCCAGAAACAGATGAAAATATATAAATACTTAATAAATTTAAAAGGTAAATATTTAAGATGTTAGGAGGTAAGGATAAGTACCACTTAGACAAGTCAAGAACTATTTGGATAAAAGAAAGTTAGAGAAGTTAATTTTAGATGCAATAAAAAAGTAAATGTAAATATAATATATGTAGAAAAATATATAGGCAGGCATTTATCTGGTCCTTGTTGGGAAAATTGATAGTTCTGACCAAGTAAAAATTTAAAACTTCTACATATCTAAGTTTTTGAAACAAAATTTAAAGAAAAGTAACAATTTAAGAAGTATGCTAGCACATAGGTATAATAAATAAAAGGTTAATATATTATTTAGCTCTTACACATTAATAAAAATATTCACACTGAGTGGATGAAACAAAATATTCTATTAGTACAAAAAGAAATCTAAGTAGCCAAAAAATACAAAAAATGTTCATACTTATTACTCATAATGAGTAAAATAACTGAAACATCAAATTAACAGTATGTGTCTTTTTACAATGACCAAAAACAATTAAATAACAACAGTATTTATAAGACTGTACTGACCCTGGCCAAGTTTCTCAGTGGATAGAGCATTGTCCCAGAGCACCGAGGTCATAGGTTCAATCCCTGGTCAGGGCATATATGAGAAGAAACAACCAATTAATGCACAACTAAATGGAACAACGAGTTAATACTTCTCTTTCTTTCTTCTTCTCTCTCTCAAATCAATGGAAATTAAAAATAAATTTTAAAGAGTATACTAAAATATGCACATTTATACTATACTGGTAGGAGTACATATTAGCAAATTATTTCAAGATGGCAGTTGAGCAATATGAACTGAAAATATAAACAATACCATATTCTTCTAGCTCAGTTAGACTTATACACATTTTTGTAAGCACAGGTAAATATAAATATATGCTATTTAGATTTGCCTTCTTTTTCTCCCTCAAGCTTTTGAGAATAAGAGCAGCTGATGTTTTCCAATCACTTAGTACTACTAGTGACAAAATTGGTACTCAAGCTACACCTCTCAACGCCAAATGGACTCTAGTCTATAACTACCCCAATTCCAATCCCTAGGTACAAGAGTGGAAGCAAAGCCCAATGATAAAGAAGGAGCTCTCTCCCTAGCTGGTTTGTTCAGTGGCTAGAGCATCGGCCTGGAGTATGGACGTCCCAGGTTCGATCCCTGGTCAGGGCACCCATTAGAAGTAGACATCTGCTTCTCTTCCCCTCCCTCTCCCCTTTTTCTCTCTCTTCTCCTCTCACAGCCACTGGCTCAATTTGTCTGAGCACTGGACTTAGGTACTGAGGACAGCTTGGTTTATTCAAGCATCAGCCCAAGATGAGGGTCGCCAGGTGGATCCCGAGATAGAGTCTGTCTCTCTATCTCACTCTTCTCACTTAAAAAAAAATAAAAAATAAAAAATAAATAAAGAGGAGCTCTTTGAGGTCTGACTCCCTGGGTAAAACCCTCTTTTCATCACGAATTGCCTAGCTGTATAACTTGAATGAATTACCTAAGTCTCTGTGCCTCAGTTTTCCCATGTTTAAACTATTATTAGGATTAAATGAGCTATATGTAGCATAAAATAGTTTGTAATAAGGGCTACATAGGTACTGGTAAAATAAAAACATAAAGTCTGTATTATCCAGGACATATAGCAAACATAGTTTTTGATTGATATTTATCACAAACATGACATTAGAATCTGTGAGTCACCTCGCCATTTATCAGAGATATGCACCAGTTGACTGGCCTGTCCTGAAAAAGTACTCATAATTATCCATTGCGAGAAAAAAATCTTTTAAAAATAAACTAAATAAAATAGATTTCCAAGGCTTTCAGTTTTCACATAAGCACTAAAAATAGTCAACCTTATTCGTGTTATAACTTGCTTTAGGCACCGATTCTGGGCACCAAAGAAAACTAAGACTCTAAAAGAGACGTTATTCTAGTAAGAAACATTTATAGTAATATAATTATTCTTCATCAAAGAATAACTCATCAAATTGCAACTGTATTTTTACTGTTCTCTCTAGTTTCAACAAACGGTAGTTTAAGATTGTAGACAAAAATAGTTTAAAAAACCTTTTTAGTTCCTTTCTTCTATCAGGTATTCCCAAATTTAAAATTTCTGAGTTAATTCGGCCATCGAGATCAAAGAAAGGCAACAGATTTCCATGCCTGGTGCTTGCACTAGCTCTCCCTCTTCCTCTGTGGGTGCATGTTGTGTCCTTGTTCGTGTGTGTGTGTGTGTGTGTGTGTGTGATCAACAGTTCCTGTATGTTGAGAGAGAAATAGTACTTAGGGGAAAATCTGGTGTGGGGACTGGGTCAGAGGCACAAAATGACATGTTTACAACACGGCACAGACTGTTGTTTCACCTTGTATGGAAGATTTTTTTTTGTCTTTTTTGGCCTCAATGGAGTCTATATTCAGTGTTCAATGCCAAACAGGCCCCCTATGACATTCTGGAAAACTCATCCCTATTTTAATAGTGACAGAGTCAGTGGCTCAGAGCAGTTTAAATGAGCCAAGGGAACGCATGACAGCTGCAGCTAGGAGGGAGAGAGAGAGGAAAGGAAGGAGAGGAGGCACTTCCTTTCTAAGCACAGAGCACTAACGATGGCTCATAAATCCCACCAACCCTTTTGGTGGAGCTTCTGCACATTACATGTGCAAAGCAGCTGCCTGTAAGCTTATTTACAAACATAGAAAAAAAAATAAGTGAGCCTCTGAAGAGAAGAAAATAAGACATTTAATTAAGGCATAAAGTTAAGGGGATAAGAGGTTTCTAGTGACATCCCTATTACTAACTCAAATTTAATGTAAAAACAAAAATCATCAATTTTAATGTCAAATGAGTTCATTCACTACATGTCTGTTCTTCCTACTTCTAATCTACTAGGCATGTTGGGTCTCATGCTTCTGGAAAAAAATGTAAGTTTAGAGTGAAGCTAGCCCTATATATAAATGTATCTCAAATAAGAATATATAGGAAAATCTCCAAATGTCTAAAAAGGTTTCTTCTTTGTCATAAATATTGTCATTAAGGCCCTGATCAGTTGACTCAGTAGTAGGGTGTCAGCCCCACGTGTGGAAGTCCCAGGTTAGATTTCCCATTAAGACACAGACAAAAAGCGATCATCTGCTTCTCCACCCTTCCCCCTCTCTCTTCTCTCTCTTTACCTATCTCTTCTCCTCCCACAGCCATGGCTCAATTGAGCAAG
Source organism: Saccopteryx bilineata (assembly GCF_036850765.1). Classification (NCBI taxonomy): domain Eukaryota; kingdom Metazoa; phylum Chordata; class Mammalia; order Chiroptera; family Emballonuridae; genus Saccopteryx; species Saccopteryx bilineata. Next base: position 204,712,732 of record NC_089494.1, read on the forward strand.
TTGGCCCCAGGTACTCATATGGCTCCATGACCCCACCTCAGGAGCTAAAATTGCTTGGTTGCCGAGCAATGGAATAGCCACCCCAGATGGGCAGAACATCAGCCCCAGATGGGGGCTGCTAGGTGGATCTTAGTCAGGTCACATGCGGGAGTCTGTTTCTCTATCTCCTCGCCTTTCACTTAAGAAAATATATGTATATATATCATCATTAATTAAAATGTACTTAGCAGCCACTGGATGTACAGAACTATTCCAGGAACAATACAGTAAGATTTGACAAAAAAAATAATCAGTAAGTAATGTTATTTAAATAGCAATACCTTTCAAAAGTTCTAAACATGTTATGGATATCAGCCAATTATCTTATCATGAAAGAATGAACATGGATTTGTTATTACTAATTTTTCTAAAACTCCTAGTTACAATTGAGATAATTTTATTAAAAGGCTGTCATATAACTACAATATCTTAGAAGAAATTAAGAATCAATATTATTGCTGTAAGAATTCTTGTCCACATGCTCTTACTCTTTGCTTTTTAAGGCACAATGAGTTTAGGAAGACTTTCACTTGAATTTACCAACTCTACTCTCAGGCACAACCAGTTCCGTAGAGGAGAATCTACGTTACACCTCCATGAAGTATGTGTGTGGGGTGGAAGTGAGGGCAAGCGGGTGACAAGATAATCATTGCTAAAATGTTTTATTTGCACATGATAATTTCTCCTTTCATAAGTACCAGCAAATATGCTTCTCTCTCCTCTCCCTCTCCCTCTCTCCCAGGATATCAGGCAGATAAGAGTTATCAGTAAAGGTCATCCTCAATTTCTGTACAGAAATGATCTGTCTCCAGTATGTAATAAACATTTATCCATGCCTTTATTAGCTATATTGAAGCTGACAGTTCTGTTAAACCATTTTCTTTCATTTTGCTAGGTCATGACGGTTAATGCTGCTAAAAAATCTCATCACTGCATTTGATCACTGCATTGTCTTCCCTGCATTATCGGAATTTTGTGAAGGTAAGCACTGGCTGGAATGTCCTATTAAAGTTACAGCCCGTTGAGTCTCAGAGTTTTTTTTTTTTCTTTCTCTTTTCATCACAATAAAACAGTAAAGGAGTGCAAAGAATAAATTTTCTTCAGAGGGTTATACTATATTTAGTTGGGTAGCTGACATGTTCAGTCAACTCTCAGTTATCCACAGCAAAAAGGACCCAAAGTATCAGATATAAATGAATCCACACATAATCCCAAATCTTCATTTGGGCTGAATCTTTTACCAGCATACTCTTAAAATTTTTAAAGATAACTTCACATTTTACTCGAAGTCCTTTTTCATCTCTGGGGATTGGTTTTCAGGAAACAGACAAACGAAGAAGAAACAAAAGCAAGAAGAAGCCACCCGCTGACTGAACATCCTCAGACATCGGAGATGTGCAACAGGAAACCAGCACGGAGGGCGTGCTTTGCACCTGTGCCCTTCCGTCTTCCCTTCGTCCATGCCGCTTAACTTCCCCTCTCGCTCACAGAAACTTCCAAGAAATGTATGCTTTTGATAAATGAAAAACAATGAAATCACCACAAAAACATCTGCCTCTGTTAATGGATTAACGATTTTATAAAACTTGCCAAAGCTGTCAAAGAAATACAGTTCAGATAAATTAATAAATTGTCTGAAATTTCAAACATTTTCTTTCAGTTAAGCAAATATGTATTGAGTTCCTATTACATGCCAAGCACTATGAGGTGTCTAGGGACGTAAAACTGTGAATGACTCGTTTTTGTTCTCAAATAGCTCCTAAGCAAGAAGTCATGAAAATAGATATCTAAAATTCAGTGACAGTAAAGCACAGAGAAGCAGCAGCTTCCCCAGCCAGGGAGGTCAAGGAGGTAAGAAAAGATGAGGTCCAAGTGGAATCCTGAAGGACCAGCATAAGGATCCAGTTGAAGAAGCAAGAGTGGAGGGAAGAGCATTCGAGGCGGAGAGAACAGCATTAGCAAAGGCACGGAGGTATATCACAGTTTCCTGTATCCATAGAGAACTTTTGGGATCTCCAAGCTGCCAGAGCACAGCAATCACAATATGGGTCCAGGACCAGAAAGGGGAGGACAAGGCAATTTAAGAAGCCAGAAAACTAGGGCAAATCCTAATCTTTGGGGGACTGTGTAAGGAATTTATATCAGACGTCTTTTCAACATCATTTACGTGCAATAAAGTAAGAATCAATGCGACGTTTTAATTCCATAATCTATTTGTGCTTTCCTTTAGTTATTCAACAAATTCTTTTTAGCATTTACTACATGCCAGGTCCTGTTCCAGGTGTCAGTGGTACAGTGGTGAACAGAACCAAGCCCCGAGCTCACTGTGAGTGCATTCTGATGGGGCGAGAAAGATAAGAAACCGACAATAAGAACAACCACCAATCATGTCAGGTGACAGCATGATAGAGACTATTTAAGCTCTGGTCTCTAGAAATCAAGTAAGGCTGAACAAAGAGGAGAGAAATGAGGTGAAGGAATGGGGAGCTATTTTACAGAGTAGTCAGAGCAAGGGTTCTCTGGGGTCTCTGAGTAGGTGACATCGGAGCAGAGACTGAAAGGATATATCTCTACAGAATTGCTTTCTAAGCAGAGCCGTTCACAGATGCAGATATTCTGAGAGGGGAGTGTGGTTGCCAAGCTAACGGGACAGCAAAGGGGCCACTCTGGAGCGGAGTGATGGGAGAGAGGGCAGGGGAGGCGGGGTGCAGTGCAGAGATACAGGCTAGTACTGAGTGCAGGGGTTCTGAACTCTCTGGATAAGAGTCTAACACAATTCATTTTACACAGTGACAAATGCACGTGTCTCAGAAATACTGAAAGACAGATATTGAAAACTTTCAGCAAACAATATTATGTGCAGTACAGTCTGCCACTTCCAATTCTACTTCATTTTTTTAATTCTGGTCACAATCCACTAAGTGTATATGACAACCAATTAATAGGTCAGAACCCACAATATGGGAAACAAAGAGGTAGGGTCACGTAAACTAGTTAAAAAAAGAAAAATGCACATAGTGCCAGGCACGTAAGTATCCTAATATTGTTTGTTGAGTGAATGAGTAAATGAATATAATTAAAAGTTATAGGTAAGTCCCAAAGTCTGAAGACTTCAAATTGGACGTTTCTATGCCAAAACCAATGCTACTGCCTGCAAGGATCTTCAGATCACTGCTTGTCACCTGCCGTACCAGAATGTACTCAGAATTTAACAGGGAAACAATGTCAGTTACTTCTCAGAGTGGAAAAAGTTCTCTCAGGAAGGCCATTTATTAAAGATAAAAGAGAGAGTTCTTAACTTTTATTTTTTGAAAATATATGGATTTATGGAACCCAAATATTTTTTCTGAATAAAAAAAAAATGAGATAAAAATCACTTAAGAGTAAGTCCCAAATAAGAGCCACTGTTGTTTTCACGAGCATTAATTTCATCTACCCTGCTGTGGTTTCCAAAAAAGAACTGCAAAACCTTTAGCGACAAGTGTGATCACAGGCCAGAATTTCTGACTGGCTGTTTGGATTTTCTTTTTTTTAAAGAACCGTGAGTGAAGGAACAACCTTCTTCATGAAGTTAGTCATGTATGTTTTCTAAAAGAACTGGATCAGAGTGCAAAAAATCTGATCTATATTCTGTAGAATAATAAAAATTGCCAAAATTTACACAGCGGCGGGCACTTCTCTAACCACTTCTCATATACAATATGAATTCATTAACTCATAACAGTAACAATGTGGGAGGAGTACGATTACTATCTCTAAAACAGGGAGTGAAGGACACAGAGCTAAAACACCCTATACATACACGAACTTACTTAATCTTTATAACAACCTCATTTTACAAATAAGGAAACTGAGGCACGGAGAGATATCACCTGCTCTTGATCATGCAACTGCTAATTGGAGGAGCTGGAATGGAGTTGAGGGCAATCAGCTCCAGAGTCCTTGACGCTCCTCCTCCTTTAGCTGGACGGTCTGAGCCACATTAGCACCGTGAAACGAGATGATGCTTGCCTCGCAAGACTTAAAAAAAAAAAAAAAGGGAGCCCCTGAGGCAGAACCAGTGGCCCTGCTATATATATACATTCAGCATCACTCATTAGATGATAATTTTACTATACTTACCACCATGGACTTCTTAGCAAATGTAACTTGTGAAAATTTTATCTTATACTTTCCCAAATAAAATTCTCTAATAAAACTTTTAAATGACCTTCAGCCTGAATTAATGAAATTATTCCTATCTCTCTGAAACTGTTTTTTGTTTGCTTTGCTTTGCTTTGTGCTTCTCTGTTACTTTTCTTAGACCCAAGTTTGGAACATTGTGGCTTTAAAATTTTTTAAATGCAAACATCACTTGGAATGATCTATGTGTCTATTTCACATCTTTTTTTTAAATTGATAAGTAGATATCTTTGGGTGTTTATAGAGAGATGCACAAATCTAGACACATGTCCTCCTCAGCGTTTCCAGTTCTTACTGAGGGAGAATTTTCTTCATGCTGTCCTTCAGCTGTTGTTTGCTGTCTAGCACTTTATACTCATGCATCTACACATAGTAAGAAAGACTAGGGTGTTAACCTGGATGGTCTGCTCCTTAACCTAAAAGCATTCTTCGTTATTATGATAATGGTCATACTATTGGTCAGGACCCATTTCCTAAAGAGCCTTTGTTCTCCATGGGGAACATATAAATACAGGGTGTCTGTAAAGTCATGGTGCACTTTTGACCGGTCACAGGAAAGCAACAAAAGACAACAGAAATGTGAAATCTGCACCAAATAAAAGGAAAACCCTCCCAGTTTCTGTAGGATGATGTGGCAGCATGTGCGTATGCACAGATGATGATGTTATACCATGCACACAGTGGAGCAGCTCACGGCCATGCCAGTCGAGATGTGGACGGTACAGAGAAAAGTTCAGTGTATTCTGTGGCTCGCTAAATTTGAATCCATGACCAAAGTGCAACGTGAATATCGGCACGTTTATAATGAAGTGCCACCACATAGGAATAACATTACTTGGTGGGATAAGCAGTTGAAGGAAACCCGCAGTTTGGTGGAGAAATCCTGTTCTGGTAGGCCATCAGTCAGTGATGAGTCTGTAGAGGCTATAAGGGATAGCTACCTAAGGAGCCCTAAAAAAATCTGTGCATGAGCCCTCATCAAACTGCACTGGGAGAGTTTTCCTTTTATTTGTGCAGATTTCAAATTTCTATCGACTTTTGTTGCTTTCCTGTGACCGGTCAAAAGTGCACCATGACTTTACAGACACACTGTATACTACTAATAATAATTCATGTTCAAATGCTCTGTTACCTCAACTTGGAGATAAAGATTGGTATTGATAACTCTTTCACCATTCTGAGTACAAATGCAAACAATAGAAGTGCACAGAATACCACAATGCCCTCTGACCTTTATGCCTAAGGTCACCGGACTCCAAAATAAGAGACAAGACCGCTGGGGTCATGGAAATCTCAAAGAGGTATTTCAAACCACAACCTGGCATTTCTTACTGAGCTCACACTGCTTAAACTCTGATCTGATGTATAGTCAAAGATAATCATCCCTTTATCAAAGGCAAAGCCTTCATAATATAAATTCAGCAGTTGAAAAAAAGAAGTTACTGAAATATCCCCTTTCCCATGGTGATGTGGTACTTTAAGCCAAACATTTTCTGCGAGAGCTTCCCGCTGTTTGGAGTGAAATGAATAAAAACAAAGGACCAAATGCTTATCAGCTCTACTAATATGTCTTGTTCTTTTTAAAAGCATGGCTTGGAGACAACCCATGATAATCACAAGCCACATGGTGGTCAGGCCGTCCTAATTTAACACTACACTGTTATATTCATAACCTTGGATAAGCCCCATTTCCCAGTCTAAATGAGGTTTACAAAGAAAGTGTATTCATCTTTTTCTCTTCTCTCTCAGAAATACCCTGGAGCTCACTGTAAAAACTATCCTACAAATGATTGTTATAGCACTATGTTATGATATAAAAACATAACAAAATCTTACATGTGATACAGACTAAGACAAATCCTCCTTATAGTATATTCTGTGCCAAGCTATGCCAATAGGACTGAGCTCGTGAATCTATTTTCAAATGACAATGCCTACAGACGTCAGGGAGGCTATCCTCTGCATCGACACCAGGAAAAAGACAAGAGGAGGAATTCCATGAAAGAATAAATCTGTCACTTCTCTGTAGCATTTAACATGGCAGCTTCAAATACTACCTGCTATTGAAAAAAAATTTAGATAAAAGAGTTAAATCCTCTACAAAAAAAAAAAAAAAAGGATTCAGCCACAAAGTAAAAAACATACAAAATGGGCTATCAACATGTGGCAGCTCCAATATATCTAGTCTCTGTCACTTAGTGGAAGGGTCATCCCTATTTTTTGTGAGAAGACAAGTAGTCAATAAGAAGAGAAACTATTGATCTACTAACAAGTTTAATACAACCTTCAAATAAATCCTGTTCAAAACCCAGAAGCCTCCCTCAGTGTAATAGTTAAATTACTGACTTCCAGGCAAAACAAAAATCCTACCCTTAGGCCATTATCAGCGTGATCCTTTATTTGAAGTCTTCCAGGCTGTTCCAGGGAAGACCCTGATGGTTTGGCAGAAGAGAAACAAACACATAAAGTAGCTCAATATGAGCCAAGCAAATTGGAGCCTCGCAGTGTGAGAATATTAAATTATTATGGCTGCACAGGGGGCACGGCTGTTTGTGGCCCCTCCCACTTAGGCCTTGCTCTGCTCTCCCCTGCTCTGAGTCAGCATGTCTTACCTAATAGTCAAGTGCTTTGATAATAAAAGGACTGTCAAGATAATAGCAGGAAACTTTCAGTAGAAACCCAGTTTACAAAAGCCAGCTGTGTTCTCCCCTGATTGCTTTGCCTAAGAAGATGCCTTCAAAAAGAACATTTTTTTTTCTATTTAAAAAATAGAACAAAGCTCCTAAGGTGTGTGTGTGTATGTGTGGGTTATTTATTTACATGTGCACAGAGTCTAAGTTTAGGAGTAAAAATGTTTACCAGCAGTTTAGGACTGCAAAAGATCAGGAGAATAAACTCTACACAAGAAAAAGCCCAAGAAAACTGGCTAGATAAGGACTAGAGCAGCAGAGTGGGAGGAAGCTTTCTGAATCTAACATTCTGCTGGTGGAGGAAGGGGTCTCCCCCATCCAAAGAGCTTTAAGTGGATGCAAGAAGGAGACAAGATCTTAAATCAGTGAACGATCGCCCATGTGGGCATTATTGATGGCACCTTGTTAGAAGAGGCAGTTTGGGCTCCTTTATTTCCTTTCATTTTACACAACATTCCACTCAATAGACCCAGTGAGGTGGAGTGTAATGTGGTTTTTTGGAAGAACTTTAGTATTGTTAACATGTCCAATATCTGTACTTAAGTTTGAATCAGAAAACCTTGTTCTTTGTCCCAATAAAATAATGGTTTGAGGGAAACGCTGCCCTTTTGCATTCTTTTCTCAGTCAACGCTTTTTGGTCTCCAGCCATTTTCAATAAAAAGTTCCAATGGACTGGAGAGAAGCAGCAGCTGGAGGCTAAAGCGCTGCAGGTGGCTGCGGATAAATACAGTATTGTCACTCGCTGGCATGAGCCCTCTCAGACTGTTCTGAATACAGGTCAAAAGGCTCGACAAATTCAGAAGTCAATTTTAAATTATAATCTACAGGCAAGTAAATCCTTCTCCATGCCACCCAAAAGGATTTCTTGTTCCTTTCCTGATTACATAGGAATGGACGGGATTTTATTCCCTTTTACACACAGGCTCATGTGAGCACAGTCATCAGCGTCACAGGAGTTTTGGGGACTTAACAGATGAAAGCAATGGTGGCCATTCTTAAAGAACTCATCGCCTATTTTTTAAATTACATTTATGAGAAGAAGATCCTTTAAGTATACCTTTTATAATTGTTTGGGGAGAAAAACACTATAGAAGGTAAATAATTGCTTATTCCCATTTGACATCAGATGGTGCCACCAGGTACGCTTCCTCCACTCATCGGGCTACATCTGGCCACATCTACTCTATCGCTCTTTGTTCACAAGCACTTATGTTTCTCATTTTCATACAATTAATTAGTAATTGCCTGGATATGTCTTCAGAAGGGTTGTCTCTGTCACATGTTTGCCCTATCACCATCGTTAAGTTTTAGATTTCCCAGAATCAAGGATCAAGTCTTCAATCGACTTTTTGCATTTCCCCAAAGCAAGCCTCTCTCTGTTCAGTATGAATGCTGAGTAAAATAGTTGACAGTTTATAAAGAAGAAAAGAAATACAAGGAAGCTACAGAACAACTTCTGAAGTGGTCATGTTTGCAGGACTGTAATCAGAGGAAGGGAGATTTATAATTCTGAAGTGTTTTTTTAAACACAATCATGTATCTTTTACAATTAAATCATAATAAATTAAAACAATTTTTAGAGAAAAAGATCTGAAGAGACACACTCACCTCACCTTGAATGATCCAATTCAAGTACACCATCAATTTATTAATCAGTAGCACAAATGGAGATGAAAATTTTATGGATCTTTCTTCAATGTGAGAAATGAGGAGAACACATCTTTTAATTTGAACCCTCACTTCAAAGGAAGAAAGAACGGAGAAAGGAAATGGTATTTCTTAAAATGAAATGGATTGTCATCTTGCCATACTCCATCTATTAAAATTATTCATTAAAAAATTTTTTTTGAACATCTACTATATGCCAGGCATTTTTCTAGGCACTGAGGATACAGCAGTGAATAAAACAGGTAAACAATCACTATCATCACTGAATTACATTCTAGTTAGGATAAATAGACCTTAAGCAATAAAACATTTAATATTGAATATTTAATATTAATATTTCCAAGGTGCTTATCACCTTGGAAAGAAATAGAGAAGGGAAATTGGGCCCGCAGTGGGCGGTCAGGGTGGTCGATGATCAGCTCTGCCACCTCCAGGTCTCTAAGGCCAATATTAATCCCAGTAGAAAGAGGAGGGGGTGAGGTTAGAGATACACAGCTGCCAAATATATATATATATATATACAAGATTCCCCATGATTCCAATGGCAGGAACCCCTGCAGCCTCTTACTTTTTTTCCCTGAAGTCACACAGAAAGAACCTGCTCTGCCAAACACCTTTTTTTAAAATTACAAAATGATATAGCACTTTTAGAAAAATATACAACCTCTAAGAGCACCATATTCCTGGAATTGAGGGATCCATTTGATTCTCTTTCCTTCACACCTAGGATTGGTTTTGGTGAAGCAAGTTTTAACCCAACAAAGGTCTGAGTGTCTCAAATATTCTTACCATCAAGCAGGAGTAGATCCAGGTTTTATGGAGCCTGAAACTTACACAATTTGGGAAGGTCTTTGTTAAGAAAAAGAATATTAAATTATAAATACAAATTAGGCGTGAAAGTGAAGATTTCTTTAAATCAGAAAAGAAATCAAAACAAATTATATAATTCACAAAGCTCACAAACATCAAGCATCACCAAATGTGGATGAATAATCCAGACTGTCTTCTGGCTCTGTACATTTCAAATCTGTTTCTCCACTACCCGAATATGACAGTGATGACCACGAGAGAATACAGCCTCTGGCCATTTCTTCGTGTCATAATGAAGGCTAAACCAACTAAACACTGGAAGAAGTTTCTACTTGCAAGATATCCAAAAATAATTTAAGTACCCTCAGAAGTGACTGCAAACCACATACCTGTATGCCCCCTAAACCCAAATAAAATGTATTTCCAATTTAGCTTCCCTTAGTCATCTCTCAAATATCCACAGCCACTCATTTGGAGGGGAAGTAATCATCTCGCAAGGTTCCCAAATTTACAAGTGAGAAACGGAGACTCAGCTTGACCTGAGGCAAAAGACTAGTACACCTTAAGTCCAGAACTTAAACTGGCCCTTTTGCTGTACTAAATGGTATTTCCTTAATGCAAGCTACAAATAACTAGAAAATAAAAGTGAGTATATGAGACAGACAAAAATAAAAGAGAGTATTATCATTAATTGAAGGATTTTACTGAACATAAACTAAAAACTGGAACCAGGTGGTCAGGTTAATATACAAACAAAGTACAATTTAAAAATATTATGGAATTGAGCTGAATAGATTCCAATCTCTATAATAATTCTTTAAAAATTCCTCTGTGAGCCCTGGCCGGTTGGCTCAGTGGTAGAGCGTCGGCCTGGAGTGCAGAAGTCCTGGGTTCGATTCCCGGGCAGGGCACACAGGAGAGGCACCCATCTGCTTCTCCACCCTTCCCCCTCTCCTTTCTCTCTGTCTCTCTCTTCCCCTCCCGCAGCCAAGGCTCCATTGGAACAAAGATGGCCCAGGCGCTGGGGATGGCTCCGTGGCCTCTGCCTCAGGCGCTAGACTGGCTCTGGTCGTAACAGAGCAATGCCCCCTGGTGGGCAGAGCATCGCCCCCCTGGTAAGCATGCCGGGTGGACTTAGGTCGAGCGCATGCAGGAGTATGTCTGACTGCCTCCCCGTTTCTAGCTTCAGAAAAATACAAAAAAAAAAAAAAAAAAAAATCCTCTGTGTATCCAAAAATAGAAAGGGAAAAAAGAGAATTCAGCCCACCTCCCACCTTTATCTCAACCCCAAGTTATCACCCACACCATGATCCTTTAACTCCTTGAGCAGCTTCTGACAGTTTAAAAAAAATTTATCAGCAGGCAGAAACAGATTCAGGTTTTATGGGCCAATGTCTGGCCTCTTAGTGAGTGAATGAAGCTATTTCCCTTTGTGTCTCTCTACCAGTTGTCCTTCCATTGAGAGCATTTTAGGATTATAAAGCCATTGGTATATTCCTGAAATGCGGTACTTTATTAAATACATCACAGGAAGCTCTATGACAAAGAAACTAAAGCATTTTGGAAGAATCAACCTGTCAAAGAATATTTACTGTGGGCCTCTTATTGCTAGGTACTGTTTTAGGGTTCAGGACTTCTAAGGGAGCAAGTAAAGCAGACTCTGCCTCAAGTTTACATTAAAGAAGAAACAATAATAGATATTTACTTTAATAAACAAAGAATTTTGAGTGTTGGTGCGTATACTGAAGACAAAACATTAATGCTATGGTTCTCAAACTTTTTGAAGTCGAGGCGCATTTAAAACCCTACAAATAATTGTAGGTGCACTACATACAAATTTATGAGAAATATGTTATAATAATTAAGTCAAATTTTAAAGAAAAAATATATAAAGTCCAAGCATGCTTTTATGGTAATTAACAAAATAAATATGACAAATTAAATTTATTCTGACATTAAAAAACATTTTAATGTTACATTTTTTGAATTATGCTTTTTAGAACTCATAAAAAAAGAGGGGTTAAAAAATTAAAAAATGGGGCTCTGGCCGGTTGGCTCAGCGGTAGAGTATCGGCCTGGCGTGCGGGGGACCTGGGTTTGATTCCCAGCCAGGGCACATAGGAGAAGCGCCCATTTGCTTCTCCACCCCCCCTCCTTCCTCTCTGTCTCTCTCTTTCCCTCCTGCAGCCAAGGCTCCATTGGAGCAAAGATGGCCCGGGCGCTGGGGATGGCTCCTTGGAGTCTGCCCCAGGCGCTAGAGTGGCTCTGGTCGCGGCAGAGCGACGCCCCGGAGGGGCAGAGCATCGCCCCCTGGTGGGCAGAGCGTCACCCCTGCTGGGCGTGCCAGGTGGATCCTGGTCGGGCGCATGCGGGAGTCTGTCTGACTGTCTCTCCCTGTTTCCAGCTTCAGAAAAATACAAAAAAAAAAATTAAAAAATGAGAAAAACTTATCTTTTTATATATAGAGATACATTCTTAATAAGATTTAGTAAATTCAGCAGGTCCTGGCACGAATGTGTTAATTTTTTTCATTCTTGTGTTTATGAGAAACATGAGCCTGATGTGTCCTAGTGATTTCTTCAATGTTTGGGCATATATTTGAAAGGCAAACTCTCATTTACTCATCAATACATTGAAGAATCCATCTCTTTTTACCCTTTGTTGAGGGTAGAAAATCCTAATTCACATAAATAGGATGTTGAAAATTGTAGTAAAATATTCAAAGCTTTTTTAGATATTGCCACATATTCTTCTTCTTCTTTTTTTTACAGGGACAGAGAGAGAGAGAGTCAGAGAGAGGGATAGATAGGGACAGACAGGAACGAAGAGAGATGAAAAGCATCAATCATCAGTTTCTCGTTGCAACACCTTAGTTGTTCATTGATTGCTTTCTCATATGTGCCTTGACTGTGGGCCTCCAGCAGACCGAGTGACCCCTTGCTCGAGCCAGCGCCCTTGGGTCCAAGCTGGTGAGCTTTTTGCTCAAGCCAGATGAGCCCACGCTCAAGCTGGTGACCTCGGGGTCTCGAACCTGGGTCTTCTGCATCCCAGTCCGATGCTCTATCCACTGTGCCACCGCCTGGTCAGGCCACATATTCTTCTTTTACAGAAATCCAAAAGGCTTTAAGAGACAATTCCTTATGTTTAATCATCAGCAGAGGTCCCCAAACTATGGGCCCACAGGCCGCATGTGGCCCTGAGGCCATTTATCCAGCCCCCGCTGCACTTCTGGAAGGGGCACCTCTTTCACTGGTGGTCAGTGAGAGGAGCATAGTTCCCATTGAAATACTGGTCAGTTTGTTGATTTAAATTTACTCGTTCTTTATTTTAAATATTGTATTTATTCCTGTTTTGTTTTTTTTACTTTAAAATAAGATATGTGCAGTGTGCATAGGGATTTGTTCATAGTTTTTTTTATAGTCCGGCCCTCCAACGGTCTGAGGGACAGTGAACTGGCCCCCTGTGTAAAAAGTTTGGGGACCCCTGATCATCAGTCTACGATCAGTGGATATAGCTGCCAGTTCTTCTTCTTCTGTTCATGTTAAACCAAAATCACTTGAAGTTTCCATGAATGGGTTTCTAATCCAATCATATTGTTCAGTGTTAAGTGATTGAAAATGCTATAAATTAAATTCTGCCCATCAGCCTTCAAGTCCTATTTTATTTACACAACTTTTGCTCACTTCCAGAATCAGATTCTTGAATATCATGCTTCTTTTTGAGAAATCTATCAGTTTTATTTGGGTGTATTTATCTAAAAATAATATAATGATGTGTTAATAATAAATATAATAATGATGTGTTAACAAAAAGAGTGGTATTTCCATAATGAAATGGTATAATAGAGTAACTATATTTATTTTTATATCTGGGCACATGATGCGAACCAGCACAACTAGTAATTTCAGGTCCTAAGTGGGAATGGTGCAGAATTAAGAAAATACATGAAATTAAGAAAATACGGGGTTAGGAGGGCCTGTAATTGCTGCTGGCAAGAACAAATTGTGCCCCAAAACTGCATCTTGCTTTATTTATAGGGCAAAGTGGGCCATTAGCAAATCAATGAGATCTTTGATCATGTTTCCAAGGCAACCCAAGAATTTTACCCTAAGTGCAGAAAACCCCCACCATACATAACATCTTTACCTTACACCAAACAAAGGATAGAAGAAACTTGCCTCCAGTCTTTCCAGGGAATGGGGGGGGCGGTAGTGTAAACAATCCAGCACCACAGCTTAACAGCCATTTGCAACCTAATTAGGCAACTGAGGCGGGGAGTTGGGCAGACTATCAGCTTACAGCCAATTCCTCACACTTCTATCCCCCCAAAATCTAAACTCCAAAAATCTTGTTGGTTTTTTGGTTCCTAACAGACACATATTTCTCTGGAATACCATAGGGCACACCTGGAAATATTCTAGGGTGCACCAGTGTGCCCTGGCTCACACTTTGAGAATCATTGCATTAATGTCTGAGGCTGAGTGGACTGCTGTAGGGTGGAAGAGGTGGCACTTGAGTTGAGATCTGAATGGTAAAAAGAAAGCAGCAATGGGGAGGCCTGAGGGGGAAACCTTCCCAAAGGAAAAGCACAGGAAGTGCAAAGTCTCTGAGTAGAAATGAACTGAGCATGTCCTGAGCACAGGAAGAAGGTCAGGGTAGCTGCAGCTTCATGGACAAGACAGACATGGAGGCAGATGACATCAGGGAGGTAGGCAGGATTAGAATACACAGGGCCCAGTGTGCCCTATTTGTTCTTTTTTTTTTTTTTTTTAGTAACTTCAGAATTCACTGGATGCTCTTAAGCAGCAAGTGATGTGATCTTACTTCCACTTAGAAAAATCATTCTGCAGAATGAGAGAAGTGATGCAAAAGTAGAGAAAGGGAGAGATCCAGGTTGAAAATGTGAGTTTAATTGTCACAGCAACAATGAACTACTCTAAGGGGCTGAGGGGGGGCAACAGTCCCAGTCAGCAGACTGAAGGACTGAAGCCTCGTCCCCAGCCTTACTCAGATATTTATTAGCCAGTACAAATAAATCAAGGAAACAGACAGAAGAAGTTTTCAGAGGGTGAAGTAAAGGACAAGGAACATGCTGATTTCTCATCTCTGTTCTGAGAGCCTAAATATTTTCTGTTACTGAATCTTACCCTGCTGTTTCCAGAGTGTACTCTTTTCAGTATGGGTCAGAGAGGCCCCTGAACTCTCATCTGCTCAGAGCTTTCCCCCTAAGGCACCTCTCTGTCTCTAATTGTTTACCCTAACTCTGTACATCTTCATAGAATATGCCTACATTTAAGAGACAGCATATTGTAAGTTGTAAGTCATGGGACTGCCTAAGACCACCTCAAGAAAAAGGGTCCACTGAGTAGACAAGAGGGCTGAGCACAGAACCCACAAGTGCTTAAAAGTCTGGGAGAGGAAGCAGCTGGGATTTGTCTGACACCCTTGTTCTCAAGCCAGGGAACCCAATGCCTCAGGTAGGAGGAAACTCTATACCTGGGTGTTACCTGTGAAGTGAATGGACACGCCCCCCCCCATCTGCCTGGAGCTGGAGCAAGTATGAATAATGCTTTTCCACTGCTAATATTTGCAGTGAAGAGACACCAAGGATAGGGAATACCTGTTGGGTTTCTTGACTTAAGGGAGTCCAGTGATTGAGGGTAAAAGTCTAGATGTTTCATTTAGGAAGATGGGCTCAGATACCTCAGAGAAACAAGTTGACAAAAGGTAGAGGTAGAAGGAAAAGGATAATTAAGAACAGAAGAGGCAAGACAGAGGAGAAGGGAAGAATAGAAAAGAAAACTAGCACTAATTTAAGCAAAGAGTATAGCAGAAGGGCAATGTTCTACCACAGGATGTACAACAGGTAATTTTGGGTTGTATACGGATTCTTAAAAATAGTTATATAAACCCTGGCTGGTTGGCTCAGCGGTAGAGCGTCGGCCTAGCGTGTGGAGGACCCGGGTTCGATTCCCGGCCAGGGCACACAGAAGAAGCACCCATTTGCTTCTCCACCCCTCCGCCGCACTTTCCTCTCTGTCTCTCTCTTCCCCTTCCGCAGCCAAGGCTCCACTGGAGCAAAGATGGCCCGGGCGCTGGGGATGGTTCTGTGGCCTCTGCCTCAGGCACTAGAGTGGCTCTGGTCACAACATGGTGACGCCCAGGATGGGCAGAGCATCACCCCCTGGTGGGCAGAGCTTTGCCCCTGGTGGGCGTGCCGGGTGGATCCTGGTCGGGCGCATGCGGGAGTCTGTCTGACTGCCTCTCCCTGTTTCCAGCTTCAGAAAAATGAAAAAAAAAATAGTTATGTATTATGCATTTATTTTACAGTTATCTTTTGTCAATTAAGTTGATTATTTTTTGCATTTCCAGGAGTGAGATAATATTTCTCACTTAAAAAAGAATAGTTATTTCAGAAAATAAAGAAATTAATTTAAGAGAAAATAGTATGAATATACCAAATTCTTAATCTCCAGAATCCTCGGGTTCCCTATCAACACAACGGTCCATAGTCTGCCTTTTAGGGTTGCTGTGATGACTAGCAATAGGGTAAAAAACCATCTAGGGCAATGCCTAGTAGGTTCTCACTAATGATTATTAATATTTTTAAGTACCTAGCATGTTCCAAGCGTAATTAAAATTATTTTATTAATAAAAACATAGAACATCAAAGAAATGTAAAAGAAAAAAAAGGCAAAACAAATCTTGAGAAGCAATTATATTACAAAATTAGAAAAAAAGAATGGAGTGGTCATTAAAGACAATGGGTAAAAGCAAAAACTGGAATTAGAAAATAAAAAGTCTATTAGAAATATTTAGAGAGTTAGAATAAAACTGAGAGTCACGTACAATAGAAAACTAGATGGTGACATGATTTTGAGATGGAGCTGAAGGATCTGGTCCCAAGTCAGATTGCTAAGCACAGAAGAAAAGCATGTCTTGACCTGGGGACAATGGGTGGGCTCTGGGAGATCCTAGAAACTTCTAAAATGTTATATATGCAAATATCATAGCAGCATTTTTCTGAGAAGAGGGTCCATAAATCCCATCACACTTTCAAGATTTATAACTTCATATTTTTAAGTATTTGCTAACTGAGTCAGATCAGTTACTCAACTGAAAACATCTGACAGATGTATCTCTATGTAGACACTATACCAAGTTTGCCATGTACTAAGATGGTGTTGTACTTAATGAATCTGGGGCAGAGAGGGAAAATATTGAGCTGACTTTATAATGGACAAGTCACAGTCCTATCACCAATGTTTTCCGAGTGGGTATGTTGTCAGTCAGGGCCAGGCCTGCTAGAGACTTGAGGGATGAAGAAGCAATCCATAGGTGAGAAATGTAGCTGTGGCACAGCAAGAGTCTCCTCAGATGACAAAGAGATTGAGACTGGAGTCATGACATTCCAAACATTAGAGATGACCTTGGACACGCTCTTCTGAGTTCCTGCCTCCACAAGGAGGTCCTGACCACCAAACTTCGGGCATAACTCTAGAGGAAATGGAGAGACATTTCTAAGCACTCCTACCCCTAATCTCATTGTACTTCTTTAACTGCTTCTTCCTAATGAACTGGAATTACTGGCAGTCTTAAATAAAATCTAAGTCATCTTCATACCAGACCATCTTTAAGAAACAAAGAATCATCTAGCCCCAGGCAGCTTTACAGAACTATCTGGAGATTGCCTTTGACATATTTTATCACAACTCAGTACTCTCATAAATATTTCATAAATATCTGTAATTTCAAAAGCAAATTTACAGTTTAGCACTTCACATTTGAAACACGGATAGAATTTATTTCAAAATAAACAACTATTTCAAAATAGTTGTAGCTCCTTCTAAAACAAAAATCTTCTTTGTTAATTTCTCCAGAGAGAAGCAAAAGAAAATAGACCTCCCAAAAAGAAAACCAAATTCAAAGGGAAAATATGAATTCTAGGATATATATTCAAATGTCTGTCTTTCCTAAATATTTCTAGATATTTATAAATTTTCCCCCTGCAGATCATTTTTTATCATGTTTTAAAGGTGAGAAAAAATGGTGAAGAATTTATTTCCCATGGTTGAAAGGGGGACACAGTGCCAATTCTGCAGGTAACTCATCAGAAACAAAGTAACAAAACTTTTAGGTCACCAAAAGAAATTACAGAACAAAATACTTAATTAAAGATGGACTGATAAAATAACTTAATATATAAATGGTTCAACCATCAATGACTTTAAATGTTGATTTTTTTTTAAATGGAGGCTCAGTATCCACCTCTAGTAAAAAATAAATAAATAAATAAAGCTAGGATGAACAACAGTAACAAAGAAACTACAAAAGCACATTTGATTACGGTTAGGATGAATAGTTCTTTGTGTTCTTATTCCTTGAAGATGAAGACCTTCAAGAATTGAGAGAAACAGAAAACAGACATTATTAGCATATTTTTTATACAGAACAGTTTTAGCTTTGCACATAAATGTGAGTTTCTCATCTTGGAATATACACTTTTTTCCTCAGCTTGTTCAGTTTATAGGTAAGGACAAAGCAAGAGATCAAGTACAGATGGGTAAAAACAGTACAAAGGAATATACTTGGCAATGCCAAATCAGAGAGAGTCACACACAGATCTCCTGACGGAAATACAAAATAGCCACACCTTCCATTAGCAATCTTTCCCTGCCAGGTGGAGCACTTCCACCTCAAGTACTTGGAATTGAAATGCACTTTGGAGGTGCTTCCTTCCCAGAAAGGAGTCCCCTTTCTTTCTCCTAAGTTTCTCTTGCAGACAGCCCAGTCCAGGCTCAGAGAGGTGCAGTGTGGGACAGAGAAAGGGAAAAAACCCTTTCTTCACACTCGTGCTGCTCTGAATGCGGACCATCTGTGCCCCCAGCTGGAGCGCCGGCAATGGTCTGGCACTTGAACCACACCATATTTACAGATCTAAACACAAATGGCTACTGCCTGATTGTTTCATGATTCATTAGTCAGACAAGCTCTCCTCTCCCGCCAGCACAGCTGTTACAGAGTAAACCTTTGTCACTTAATAGGCCTGATTATTACTTTCCATCAAAGGTATTGATCTGTGTCACCTCTACTTAAGGGAATGGGGGAGAAGAAAAAGAGAGGATAAAATGTACCAGGAAAACATGAACATGGAGAAGAAGAAGGAGGGCAAGACATGGACGTGAGACGGCATCAGCAACATTGGCTTCCTGACATTGCCCTGAATGTCTAGTGTCGTGTCTTTGGCCACAGTGACTGACATTCTCAGGAAGAGGTGCCATATCTCACGTGGTGCTCTACCCCGGGCCCCCAGACCACTGCAATCACAGACCCTGACCACACAGATCACTGTTCAACAACAGGCATAGGGTGAACTGAACCAGAAATCTGTATCAATGAGTAACCCAAGCTGGTTTGCAGATCAAGGACAGGCTCTGGAGGGAATTTTCTATAGTTCCTTTAATTATCTCCTTGTGTTTAACAAATAAGTGAAGCCATAACCTGGGCTGTTCCTTGCCTGTGATGCACAGCACTGACCCAGGCTGAGAAGGCTCCTGCTCAGCTGCCAGGCAGACAGGCAGAGCACTGGTGGCATGCCCAGTGCCAGTGTGGCACCCTGGCTGACACCTCCATGCTCTCCTTCTTGCTCGCTCTTTTTCTTTTTGTCTCTTTCCTCCTTTCCTTTCTTTCATTTTTTTTTAAGGACCAAAAAGTGAGAGGATTTCCTGAGAGAGGGAAGACAAAAATAAGCTATCAGAAAATATACCATCTCAGTAAAAACCAAGGTAATGGTTCCCAGCACCATCACCACCACAAGAACTATTTGGGAAGCACAGAATGTTAGAAAGGAAGGCCAGAGATCATCTAATCTGATCTGTCTACAAGCAAAGGAAGCCCAGAGAGGTTAAGAAGCCTCCTCCTATCACACAGCACACAGCTTTTTGGGTGAGACAGCTGAGTCTAAAACAAAAAGTCCTCTGCTAGCCAGTTCAGTTCTTTCCATTATACCTACAGCCCTCCAAATACCAAATCTCAACTCAGACAGAGATGATTTAAACTCATATTGCAGCACCCACTGCGTTAAACAAGATGAGATCATAAAAGGATGAGAACTTTGTTCAAAACTTGTAGAATCAGTATACTCACACTTTTATAACTATATCCATCTCATAGAAGACAGTATTTTACTTTATATGATATAATGCACATATGTGCATGTGCAGATATCACACACCATGCATGCAAAATGGGCCTTGCTCCTACAACCATTTAACAGAGAGCTGCAGCCCTCTGAGATTCCAGCATGGTCTAGTTCCCTCTTTCCTTTGTCTCCATAACACTCACTGCAATTGTTACCCAAATCTAGTATATAAATGAGACTTTTATGACTTCTTTTCCCCAGACTTCACCCTCCAATTGTAAGCACATTGTCATTCTAGTTCACAAAGGTCAACAGCCTTGCTAGTACATCACTTGTTTGTTTTCTGGTGCTCACCAGAGTGATAGATTGACAAGCTCAGACATTGGGACCCTCCATTTATGTGATTGTCAATAGAAGCAAGAGACAAGGCTCACTCTGCCAGCTTGGTATATTCAGAATTAAGAGTATGGTCAGAAGTCCGTTTGCTTAAGTTTCTGCTTCCAAAGACATTGTTGAAAAATATCTGAATGGGCTGTGGCCCTAGGGAGCCGAACAAGCCCACTACCTACTTATTTTATTCTCAGTAGCCCTTGGCCAAGGGTAAGATTCTAATGGTTTGAGATCACTTCTGACTCAACCCAGATTTTAATAATCAAACTGGCAAGGAAAGGTCCCCCGCCCCATTTCCATGTCTATAGTTCTCCAGGTGGTTTAATTGTTCCCCTTGATATCCATGTCCAGGGCCATCAGGTCTCCCCTTCTCCATCCGCAGTCCCCAAATGGCATCAGGAATTTTACTCTTTGTAGCAGGATGTTAATGAAGCATTCAGTGTATGTTTGGTACTCATAAAAAGTTTTTTAACAGAAATCACATCCTTAATTCTTTCATCAAAAAAAAAAAAAATTCAGATTTGGAAGCAAATGAAATCTTACTGATAGCCAACTTTCAGCATTTGAGCTTTCCAAACCAGAGTTTCTTTTTGTAAGTTATGTCTATCAGTTGACAGGACCAATATGATTCTACGTGGGCGCAGTTTGGCAAACAGGACTCCACATAATATAGTGCACTTGAAATTCACATTAAAAGAAAGCTGTCAGCAAGTGGAAACTGACTAAAATAAAGGGCATTTGTTCTTAACAAGGAAAGAAAATCAGCTTATGGCCATAAAAAGGGAACTGATTGGCAAGAACCCATATGAAAATGCCAAAGTATTAAAAATACACTTTGATGTTTTCTCTGTTTATATTCCACTTGATAATTTGATTTGAATCTAAATATGCATTTCTTCCTGTATATCAACAAAAATGAACCTTACCTAGAAATCTATGTATAGTGACAAAACAGAATTTGGAAGTATCCTCTAAAAAAATGATCCTTAAAATTTTTTTAAACATGACAGATGTTTGTTACGCCTTTTAAATTATAGTGAGGCAGAAAGTGTAAATATACTCTCTCCCCTTTATAGACAGGATACTGATAAGTTACTGGGTTGAGAATAGAGAAATGTCATCAAACAATGTTTATTAAACTGCTACAAAAAGAGAACCACTTTCTGGAACTCAAAAAAGATATTGGTTATAAGTCCAAGAAGACCTGTATGATGGTACACAAGAAGAAAAAAATAAACAGAAATGATATCATTAGAAAAATTGAGGCCAAGGTCTCACCAAGGTCTTTGTCTTAGAGAAAGCCCAGGAGAAAAATCCACTTTCCGGCAGCCTGTGACACTCGACGTGCCCTGGAGGTCTCCGTGCAGAAAGGGTCTTGAGTCTGAGCACTGATAACCCAGAATAAAATAAAACATATTTGTGAAATCACTTAAGACAATGTGGCTTTAAAAATAGGCACAACACTTATTCTTATGTGGCTGCATTATGTAGCTAAATGTACATGAAACAGCTGAGACTGAAATCCAAAAAAAAAATGCATATAGCAGATTGCAATGAAAATCTGTGGTTGTATTTAGTTACCTACATATTTTAATTTGGTACTTGCAACTAATGCCAACAGTATTCAGGGCTGGATAATTGTGCTTTCTCTCTTCTAAAGATGTCAACACCAAAGTATGTGTCAGAAGATTCCTTTTTCTTTAAATACTTTTTTTAATTTTTTTATTTTTCTTTATAAGGCAAATGTTTACAAACAATTTTAAATGTGAATTTATATTTCTTATGTCTAAGCTATCATGGTGCATCTAAAAATGTCTCTAGTAAATGTGGTATAAATCTGGATTATAAAATAATAAATAAATAAGAGCACAAAAAGGACCCACTCTGTGGCAGTCACACTTGTATGAATTCACTTTAATCATCAGAATATCATAGAAATTAAGATCCATTATTATCCAAATCTTCTAGATGAGTACAAACCACAGGCAGGCCGCAAAGCTGCACTAGAGTCCGCACCAGAGCCCGCAAAGCCCGCACCACACCACGCACTGCCCACACTACAGAATGTACAGCATGTATAGCACGCACCGCAGCACGCACAGGCCGCACCACCACCCACACCACACCACGCACCACAGCCCGCACCACACCACGCACTGCCCACACTACAGAATGTACAGCATGTATAGCACGCACCGCAGCACGCACAGGCCGCACCACCACCCGCACCACACCACGCACTGCCCACACTACAGAATGTACAGCATGTATAGCACGCACCGTAGCACGCACAGCATGCATCGCAGCCCGCATTACAGCACACGACGCGGACGTGGCAGAACTGGAATCCAAATCCAGGCTGTCTGGCTCCAAGTCCATGCTCTTACACTGAAATGTACCGATCAAGTTAAGTCTACAGAGAGAGAGAGAGAGAGAGAGAGAGAGAGAGAGAGAGAGAGAGACGAGGGAAAAAGGGAGGGAAGGGAGGAGAAAGAAAGGAAATAAAAGCTTTAAAATTTTTTTAAATTTTTTTTAAAGGGGAAGGGAGGAGCTAAGTTTGCCTTTATAATGCAGTGGGAAAATAGGAAGAAATGCTCTTGGGGAATTTAAGTCTTTTTGGGAACTGGAACAAGTTTTTTGTTTTTATTTCTTTTATTCTGACGGAAGAAGGCAAGAGGGGCGTTTGGTGCCAATTGGCCCTCACTATGACCTTGGTGGAGAAGTGACTGCAGTTTCAGTCCGTCTGTGCCAGCTCTCAAGGTCTCCCTTCCAGAACTGGATCCATCTGCCCCAGCATCCTAAACCTTTCAAACACTGCTCCTCCCTACCTAGACTTAAGAAGACGTCACGGATAAGACACCCAAAGACCGAAAATACAGTAGTGATGCATGGACACTTGGCAACCGTGACTGGGCTCAGTTCCATGCCGAGGAATGGACCCTGTCTTCTTGCCAGCAGCCCATTCAGCAAACGGAGTACCTGGCAGAAGCAGGGGCACAGAAGCAGAAGGGATCTGTCCAGCACAGGAAAACTTTTCCATACACTCATGGGAGTAATACAGAAGGTAAGCAGGATTGATGATCACTGATGATAGAAGCAGGATGTTTTGGATGAAAAAAAGTACTTGTCCCTCCGCAGTGATGTGGACTCTATTATCTGGGGACAGAAATACCATGTAATGGTGTCACTCAGTGAAGACTCAGAGGTGTTGCTCACAAAAATAAGCAGAGACACGTCAGGGTTTTCTGGGCTTGGGCAGAACTGGAAATGAAGGCGCTCAGAAACCTCAGCGTCGATGCCTGAGTGTTTTGTGGCTTAAAGGAGCTGAGAGTTTGATTTTCTTTTCTTTATTTTTTTTTCTTTATTACATTAGGCTACTTTAGGTAGTTGCCTCCTCTCATGTTTAAAGTAGAAACAGAATTTTCAGACTGTGTGGCCGGCCCCATTTAGGACCTTTTACACATATCTTAGAACATTGTTTTCAAATAAAGCTTGTAAAATAAAGCTTTTCAATAAATTATGACCTTGAGCTTCTAGATAGAGATTGTTCCAAGGACTGCAAGTTCAAGCAGTCAGATGTGCCGTTCTAGCCATGGATGTGCTGAGCACAAAGCTCAGGACTGAGGGTTGTGTTACCTGACAGGGGACCTGGCTCTTCGGGTCTGCCTGGGGCCAGCCAGTCATATGAGGGTTCTTCCCAGAGAGCCAAGCAGCCCTGCCTGGGCCCCCCTGTTGTTTCTTCCATTCTAACCCTTCCTTGTTTCATGTCCCCACCTTTAATAAACTTACTCTCAAAATCACCTGGACTCCTGCTAAGAGATTCTTCCTACATGTTGTTTTTCATGTGGTAAATGGATCAAAATGTTGAATATACTGTAGTATGAATAACTAATATATTAATAGTGTTTAGAGAATGTTTACCATGTGCCATTCAGCCATCGTCTAAGTGTTTTATAAACACTAATCTTTACACAATCCTGAAGAAAGTGCTGTTGTCCCCACTTAACAAAATAGAAAACCCTAGCAAGGTTGCAGGACACTAGTAAGGGGCAGAGCCAGGGTTCCACCCCAGGTTTGTAGGGCTCTAAATCCCTTCTACATAAAAGATGTGGCCTTAGGAAATGTCATCAGGAACATTTAAATAAGTACACTCCAACTGAGGCAGGATAGTAAGAAGCTAGGAAAATTCCTTGACAAGTAGAATGGGGAAACCAAAACAAATAGCTTAACAGACTGGCCAAGCGATTTACAGCCAGATGCAGAATGTCACCCCCCTAGAGACAACATGTAGGCCTCAATTGTATTTTAGCTCCAGGCCCCAGATGGCCCTGCTCCAGAACCAGCTACAATGCCTAAGGAAGCCCTGCCCCCTGGGGCTAACTAGTATAAATACTCTATTGGAATCCTCCCCTAAGACCACCCCCAAACCCCCATCTTTAAAAACCCTTAAAACAAAGGACCCAGTGTACTCCCTCAGGGAGCATGCCAGGGCCTTTACCTTCCCTCTTCCCCTGTCTTACCCCCAGCCTCCCACAGGCGTGTGTGTCCTAAACTCTAAGGGTCCCTACCAGACTTGCAGCCAGGGGAGCAGTGGGCAGCAGCAGGTCATCTCCTCCTAGGCTCATCGCCTCCACCTGTCGCCAAGGCCCCCTTTGCTCTGACTTCCCAGAGAGCTAAAGCAGCCCCCCTGGGCTCCCCTGCTGTTTCTTCTATTCTAACCCTTTCTTGTTTCATGTTCCCACCTTTAATAAACTGACTCTCAAAATCACCTAGACTCCTGTTAAGAAATTCTTCCTACATGAAGTCAAGAACCCTCATATGACCGGCTGGCCCCAGGCAGACCCGAAGAGCCAGGTCCCCTGTCAGGTAACACAACCCTCAGTCCTGAGCTTTGTGCTCAGCACATCCATGGCTAGAATGGCACATCTGACTGCTTGAACTTTCAGTTCTTGGAACAATCAGCAGTACGATGACAGTGTGACCATAGGAGTAGTACAAAGAGCATAGGTCTAATGATCTTGGTCAAATTTGCTTACACTTAGGTTGATTCCTACCTTAGTGATCCCTGAAATAATTCTATTTTCACCAGTCCCCAAGTGTAAAAAAGTTGAAAACCACATCACTAAGCCATGCTCTATCCACCCAGAGGGGGTGTTGTTTTCTAATTTGTACAAAGGTGTCTTATAGTCACAGTGGTACCTGGATCAGATCACACCAGCTGTCAAGCTGACTCCACTGTGTATGTCTCTTCCCAGCATCATGTTCAATGACAGCCACATTTGTACCTTGAAGTTAGCGATGGAGAGTGTACTTACAGCAAGAAAATTAGCAAATCCTACAAAAAAGGGCAGTCCCCACAAAGAGAGCCAGTTGTTGAACCTTACAAGCTTAAAATCACATATGGGCTACTAGAGACCCTGAGGACCTCTGTCCTATTTTGTGATATATTTGAAATAAAAAAGCAGAAAACAGTTTTAAAACCTGCATCCTAATTTCCTTTCAGCCGGTCCTAATTGCTTTTAGGTCAAGTACACGTGGGCCCAAACTTGTTTTGAGCACTTACTTAACAGCTAACAGATGCTAGAGAAAGTATTCAGAGAGCGCTGCTAAAAAAAAATTGGTTCCCATTCCATCCCAGATGGGCCTAAAGATAGCATCCAAAGCTATAACCCTGTGTTTTAAAACACCTGCATCTCTAATAGCAGTAACTACCATAAGAACCATTAAGAAAACAAAATATGTAAGTGATGGTTGCATATAATTTTTAAGACAGGAATTAGAAGGAAGAATGATGGGAGAAAAGAAATCTAATGTCCCAACACCCCTTGAGAAGCCAGGGGAGAAAAGCCCTCCCCATAGCAGGCATAAATTGTCGTGGACTGATGCCAGGTTTCTTCAGACTTTCTGAAGAACCGCTCTTTACCATTGAACTCTGTCTTGAGCTGAGACATCCCCTTAGGAAGGGGGAAAAAAAAGAAAGTCAGGTTAAATGATTGATTCTAGTCTTGAATTACAGAGGGCTATTGATTTTTCATTAAGGTTCCTGTGCTGCTCTCAAGAGGAGCGATAGAGGGGGGAAAGTAATTCATTGATCAGAGCATAGGGCCATGTTCATTTATTGGCTTCCTGCCATGTCCCATTATTCCCGATTCTAAATGTATATTGAAGTCAGTTTATTTTCATCATTGCCTCCTGTCACCAGAAATGTCTCCCAGTAACTATTAGTTTAATCATCCTTTTCTCACAATGGTAATGAGTGAGAATATCTAACACGCTCCTGGATTCATGGTTTTTTTGTTTTTCTTTTTTTGGATTACAGCGTTGCTCCTCCCAAGGCTCTAGCTGAGTCTGTCAACACTTGAATAGTCTAAAAGACAGATAGATAGATAGACAGATGATAGATAGATAGATAGATAGATAGATATAATTTGTTTAAAAAGTAGCATTTTTTTACCATATGTTTTATTTATTTAAAAAAATAAATAAAGCTTTCCCAGAAAGTTCCAGAAACCCACTAAAATCAGGCATTGCATATCCATACCAAGCCACTGGAAAACCAGTTTAAAGAATCATTAAGCACATAGAAAATAAATAAAGCATTCCACTTTGTCCCATGATTTTGTGTGCAGAAACAATCTTTAATTAGTCTGTACTGTCTTGACTCACACTTGAACTTCTGTTTTACATATTGGCAAACTGAGGTCCAGAAAGATTGAACTAATCAGGATTACCCAACAAAGTGGCACAGTGGGGACTAGAACCGGTGTTCCCTGGCCTCAACATCACTATTTGTTACACACAACATGCTGCCATTCCGATAATCTTTCCTCTTAACTCATGTGAAATTTATAATCCATAAAAATCAGGAGGTGATATTGACTTCAAACTCAAATCCTAGAGATGCTGCTAATTTTTTCCCCCACATCTTGAGATAAGACCCTATTTCCTCCTTAGTGCTGCCTCACACCCACATAAAATAATCAGCTGCTCAAGTTATATAATGTGAGTGCCCGGTTACCTCCCAATGGTTCTCAATCTCAATCCTTCCACATCATTTGTCAAAGGTTCATGATCATTAACATCTCTGAATGAATTTTCCCAACACCCTGTAAAAGGGAAGAGGAATTCTCCCATTTTATAGAAGATTTGGTCAAGGCTACCTGGGAAACAAACAGTTTACACAACCAAAACTGGGACTCAGGCCTTCTCACTGTGGAGGTCTCTTTCTACTACACCAGAGCTCCCTCTGGTGCTAAAAGTGACAATGGGAACTACAAAAATGACTATGAAGAAACTATTTACAAGGTGTATACCAGTAAATCAAGCTGAAAAGTATCATAGAAAAAATATCCCATTCAGAGTAACAATCAAGAATATAAAAGGCCTATGAATAACTATGACAAAAATATGTAGAATTTATGTGACTAAAACTAGGCAACTTTACTAGAAATGTAAAATAAGATATAATTAAATGAAGAGACACAAAATGCTTTGTCTGTTCTTTCCAGTGAGATATTTTGGAGAAAAGCATGATAAATTATAAAAATCCTCTGTATGAATAAAGAACACAAACAAACCCAAAAGGTATTTTGAAAAATAAAAACAATAAAGTGGTACTCACACCATCAAATATCAAAGTGTAGTTTAAAACCTTAGTATTTAAAACAAATTGAGAACCTGTGAAAAATCAACAGATAGATAAATGGGACTAATTAGATAGTCATGAAACAGACTGTAGCGTATATAGTAAAGAAAACATTAAATAATAAGAGGGAAAATTATTACATCTTTGAAAAAATTATGTTGGAAAAAAAATTTTGTTGGATACTCATATTACTAAGTATACCAAAATGTATTTCAAATGAATTAGAAAGCTAAACAATTTCTCAGTGCTGTAAGACAGAGAAAAGAGATAAATACTTAACTTTTGAAAGTATTTTATTGGTATAAAACTAGAGAAATACCATAATAGAAAAATAAATTTTACTACATTAAAATGTAAATTGTACATCGAAACATCACAAACTATAGAAATTAGAGATGCAAATCACACACACATGCAAAAAAAATGTTCAACATCACTAGCATTTAAAAACATCAATTAAAATAACATCATAACATTTTTTTCTATTCAAATGACAAAATTGTTTTAGATAATATTTATAATAAGGTTCTAATGAGACAGATACAGTACTATCATACCACAAATGAAAGAATAAATCAGTAAACTTTCTGAAAAGAAATTATACCATTATATTCTATAGCCTTTTTAATATATTGAAAACTTGTGGCCCAGAAATTCTATTTTTAGAAATAGAACCCAAGGAAATGACCAGATATGCTTCTAAACAAGGATTTATATTGAAACATCATTTATAAGAAATAAAAAATGGGAAATAGTCTAAACAAAAATAAAGAAAAGTTTTAATTGGGTAGAACCATATAATAAAGCAGAATACAGACACAAAATGTAGATTTTGAAGAATATTTAATAATATGGGTAAATGCTCATTCACAAAAACAGAAAAACCACTGTGGTTCCAAATTTGTAAAAACTGAAATAGTAATGGGAATGAGATAAAAGGATGAATGGGAGAACAACTTAAGATTCAGAGTAATAGAAGAGGACCCAAATAGTGTACTAAAAGGGTGATTATTCCCAGGACACTGACTCAGATGTTGGGGGTGAGAGAGATCGTTGCTAAACTAAGTAATACACACGATAAGGCTATTTCATTGGCCTGTCTCTTTCAAACAGAAACATAAGCATTCTGCTTTATATGTAATTCTTTTTTTAAAATTGAATTTGAGATGACATTGGTTAATAAAATTATAATGGTTTCAGATGCACAGTTCTACAATATATCATTTGTATATTGCATTGTGTGTTCACCACCCCAAGTCAAGTCTCCCTCCTTCACAATCTATATACCGAATTCTTTCAAGACCATTGGATTTAATTAAGCCCCTACCACCACTACAGGGATATATAAGGCATTGGCAAATTTCAGTATATCTTGCCTCTTTCTGACATTACAGACCTTACACAGTCTACTGGCACTGAAATTCTGTTCAAAAGTGTCAAATTGCAACTATGTGAAGATTAGATGGCTGGAAGATAAAGTTATTGATTACCATGTAGAAAGTTTAAATGTGTGGTTCTAAAAAGTTAAATAGTGAAGAGTGTACAATAGAGGGGTGTAAATATGTGAGGAACGGCGCTTATATTTTAATGGCTTTTGCCACTAAAGATTTTGAGAGTATGAAGAATAGCTTGAAAAATAGATATACTTTTTCATAATGTTCATAAATTAATTAATTAAGCAAAGGAGCTATTTATATTAATGAGAACTTAAAGTAATATTTACCAGGATCAGTACTCAGATTAGATAATCAATGTGCACGTAACCAAAATTATCCCTAGAGAGTATGTGACAGTTTGTGTTCAACATCCATGCTTTAAAAATTCCTCCAAATTCTCTGTTATAATTTTGAGCTCGACTGAATAAATTTTACACTCACGACTCAGTGATAATATACTGCTCACAAAAATTAGGGGATATTTTATCACTTCATATTCATTTTGAAATATCCCCTAATTTTTGTGAGCAGTATATTAATCCTCCCTTCCCAAAAAATGTATTTGTAGGACAGATGATTTTTTTTTCTGAACATTATATGATATTTCATTGCATGAAGGTTAAAAAATATTCCATGAAAATTAGGACTTAGATAAGTCCTATAGTGTTCCTTTTGCAAAGTTCCCCTAAAGAGGGAAGAATAACAGCTCAAATCATGAGGCAATAAAACTAAGTGCAATGAGAGAGTGGAAGTCAGCCAACCTAACTTTCAATTCCCAATCTGTGTTCGTGACAAGTCACTGAACTTCTTTGAGACTCAGTTCCATAGTGTAATGTGGAGAGTACAATAACTTGTCAGAGTTGCTGTAAGGACTAGAGATGTTGTAAAGAATCATCACTAAAGTTACAGTATACTATTCTATGTATTTTCTGTATATTGTCTCCGATAAGCCTCATAATAATCCTTCTATTCTTTTCCCCATTTTAAAAATTAGAAAAGTGAGGCATCAAGAGGCTCACTTGGCCAAGGCTAGATGCCCAGCAGAAGATCTGGGATTCAAAACTGGGCAGTCTAAGTCCAAAGGGTAGGTGCTAAATCACTCCATCAACCTACTTCAAAAGGGCATCCTTTAGATAGAAGCCGTTAGAAATAATAATTGTTGTTGTTTGTTGTTTTTCTTCTGACTTGCATTAACAGTGCTGCTTATTAAAGAGCTCCTTACTAGTTCATATTCTCACTGGCAATGCTCTTTTATGTTTATTTTAAACTCAGAACTAGAATATCATAAATACACATGAATTGGTTAAAAACAACTCCTTAAATAGTTAAGTCTTACAAATATAAATCCAGAAGCCATTGTGCCTTACAAGTCAAGGTAAAAAAGAATGGCTGATGTAAATTGTGCCAGTACACCGTCAACATAAACCATCAGGGCACCGTATATTACCAAGCAACCTCCACATTGTACATATATCTCGATACAAGCAATACTTTTGACACCAATCACTTTTCAAGATAAATATAGCCCATAGGGGAGTAATTTCAACACTGGCACTGTTCTACAAAAGAAACATTTATTTCATACCAAAAAGGAAAAGTTCACACTGTTGAGTAATATAGCTACCAAACACAAAATAAATGTAGTTCTGTATTTCCCCCAAAACCTCTTAATTTAGTCTCATTTTGCAACTTAAATATTCATTTCTTGCCCACAACAGAAAGTAAATATTAAGACTCAGTCAGTTCTCAACCATGAAATAACTATATATTTTCTCTTCAGTCTTTTTTCCTAGAGATCCATTGGAAATTTTTGGCCAAAATAAACCAGGATTCTAAACAATAAATATAATGCTGCTTATTAACAACAAATAAATTATTTCAACATATATTCTCTCTCTCTCTCTCTCTCTCTCTCTCTCTCTCTCCCCCACTCTCCTAACAAGCCCCACATGGATAATAAATACCCACTATTTGTTGCCCAATCTACAAAAACTTTTCATGACTAGTGCATTTATTATTTTTAAAATTTTTTATTGAATGTATTGCAGTGACATTGGTTAATAAAGTTGTATAAGTTTCGAGTGTATAATTCTATAATACAGCATCTGTGTGTTGTTCTGTGTGTTCATCATCCAAAGTCAAGTCTCTTTCTGTTACCATTCATCCCCCCTTTAACTTCTTCTACCTCCTCCCACTTTCCTTCTTATAATCATCATTCTGTTATCTGTGTCGGAGTTCTTTCCTTTACTTTTTGCTTAATTCCTTCACCTTTTTCACTCACCTCCCTAACCTCCCCCAACAGCTGTATCTATAAGTCTGTTTCTATTTGGGGGGGGTTGTTTGTTTTGCTTATTATTATTATTTTTTTTTTTGCATTTTTCTGAAGCTGGAAACAGGGAGAGACAGTCAGACAGACTCCCGCATGTGCCCGACCAGGATCCACCCGGCACGCCCACCAGGGGGCGACGCTCTGCCCACCAGGGGGCGATGCTCTGCCCATCCTGGGCGTCGCCATGTTGCGACCCTCCTGGGTGTCGCCATGTTGCGACCAGAGCCACTCTAGCGCCTGGGGCAGAGGCCACAGAGCCATCCCCAGCGCCCGGGCCATCTTTGCTCCAATGGAGCCTTGGCTGCGGGAGGGGAAGAGAGAGACAGAGAGGAAGGCGCGGCAGAGGGGTGGAGAAGCAAATGGGCGCTTCTCCTATGTGCCCTGGCCAGGAATCGAACCTGGGTCCTCCGCACGCCAGGCCGACGCTCTACCGCTGAGCCAACCGGCCAGGGCCTGTTTTGCTTATTAGATTCCTCATATAAGTGAGATCATACAGTATTTGTCTTTTTCAGACTGGCTTATTTCACTTAGCATAATGCTCTTCATGTCTATCTATGTTGTTGCAAAAGGTAAGATTTCTTTCTTATTTACAGCTGAGTAGTATTTTATTTTGTAAACGTACCACAGATTTTTTTGTGTGTGTGAATGACAGAGACAGAGAGAGGGACAGATAGGGACAGACAGACAGACAGGAAGGGAGAGAGATGAGCAGCATCAATTCTTCATTCCAGCTCCTTAGTTCTTCATTGATTGCTTTCTTGTATGTGCTTTGACTAGAGGGCTACAGCAAAGTGAGTGACCCCTTGCTTAAGCTGGTGACCTTGGACTTCAAGACAATGACCTTTGGGCTCAAGCCATGACCATAGGGTCATGTTTATGATCCCACGCTCAAGCCAGCGACCCCACGCTCCAGCTGGTGAGCCCGTGCTCAAGCTGGTGAGTCCATGCTCAAGCCAGATAAGCCCGCGCTCAACCTTGGGATTTCTAACCTGGGTCCTCTGCATCCCAGTCCTACGCTCTATCTACTGCACCACCGCCTGGTCAGCCATACCACAGATATTTTATTCACTTATCTACTGATGGGCACTTGGGCTTCTTCCAAATCTTGGCTATTGTAAATAATGCTGCAGTGAACATAGAGGTGCATAGAGTCTTTCAAATTAGTGTTTCAGATTTCTTTGGATATGTTCCCAGAAGAGGAATTGCTGGGTCCTAAGGCAATTCCATTTTTATTTTTTTGAGGAAACTACATACTGTTTTCCACAGTGGCTGCACCAACCTGCATTTCCACCAACAGTGCACAAAGATTCCCTTTTATCCACATCCTCATCAGCACCGTTGTTTGTTGACTTATCAATGATAGCCATTTTGACAGGTATGAGGTAATATCTCATTGTGGTTTTAATTTGTATCTCTCTGATGATCAGTGATGAGCATCTTTTTAAGTCTATCAGTTATCTGCTTGTCCTCTTTGGGAAGTGTCTATTCAGATCCTTTGCCCATTTTTGACTGGATTTTTGTTTTTTGGAGTTTTTTTTGGTGTTGAGTTGTATAAGTTCTTTATAAATTTTGGATATTAACCCCTTATCAGATGTTATCATTGTTAAATATACTGCTCACAAACATTAGGGGATATTTCAAAATGAATATAAAACAATAAAAAAAGAAGCATTTGATTTTTTAATTAAACAAGAACAACAGAAAAGCAAATGACAAGTCAAAGAAAGTTGATTATGCAAATGAGATAGAAAATCAACTTTTATTTCAGTGGTGAAAATACACTATACAGAGGCTGAAAGTACTAGAATCTCTGCATATTCCTTGATCTCCTAATTTTTGTGAGCAGTATATGTTCTCCCATTAAGTGGGCTGTCATGACTAATGCATTCAACACACCCAGTGACTGCTATTGAGACTGATGTATATTTATCTAGTATAACACTCAGTATGTGGCACATTTCACACTACTTAGAACTCCACGGACCATAAAGGCATGTTATCGCCACCCAACCACCAGCAAGAGGAAACGTGGTGGTAAGAGTTAAAAGATGCTTCTCAAAAATAGAAAATACCTTTTTCAGATTTTAAAATCTTAATTTGGTTTCATGAAAGTTTAAAAATTTCATGAAAAATCATAGTGTTACCCTCTTTTAAGTTTCCCTGAAATAGGAACAATAATAACTAATCCCAAGACTACAAAATTTAATGAAATGAATCAGATCATGGGACCAACAAGACTTAACAATCAATCAAATTTATTAGTAATTTTTTTAATATTATTCCATGCCCCAGGCCTTTTGGTAGAGCTGGGGCCAAACTATAAGTAACCATTTGATTTTATCAGACTGTTCTTCTGAAACACTTTAAAAATAAAAAGTAATGGGCCTATTACTTCCATACCTCTCTCATTTTAAAAACATATGCACAGGTGAAGCCACATCAGATCATCTCTGACTACAGACCATTTTATTATATTTTAAAGTAGCAATCACAACAATTATGCATTTGAAGTCAATGAATATTAAGTACCAGCAAGAAGAGAAATATTTTTAATATTAAAAGTTGTTTTCAGCATCTATCTTTTAAACTTTGCCTAAAAATAAGAACCCATATTGATTAACACCATTTTCTCAGAAAATTACCTACATTAGAACATTATTTCGTACTTCAAGCAGACTATGAGAGGTGAATAATAAATTAAAAGAGCAAAGAGTTACATGCTTCCAGATATCCTAGAAGAAAACAACCAGAATGTCTAACATTATGGCTGATTTATGGTGTATACATGTGAAATAACTACTTACCTTTTAAAGAGAGGGCTCTGGAGCATGCCATTGTCATATAATCAAGAATTTGGCCTCTGTACTCTTTCTTGGAAGAGAAACCTAAGTCCTTGGAATTTCCTGAGAGGGAAAACAATAAAAAAGGAACACCTTTGTAATTCATAAGCTTTGTCTCATACCTGAGTTTATGCTAACTAAGTGACTCATGGTAGGACCCTAGATAGCTCAGAATAACAGCTGACCGTGTTATTAGAGGATTGGGGCTTTATCTGTGATATCAGCCTGACCTCCCAACCTCTGGGGACTGGAGATTGAGTTCAGTTATGTGGAGAGTGATTCAGTCAGTCATGTTTACATAATAGAACCCCAATAAAAACCCTGGGCACCAAAGTTTGAGAAGCCTTACTGATTGGTGAATGTACTGATGTGCCAGGTTTGATGCACCCTGATCCTATGGGGAGAAAACATGGAAGTTCTACATTCAGGACCTTCCCAGAGACAGCCCTATGTATCCCTACAGTTGACTAAACTGTATCCTTGATAATAAAACTATAATAAGTATAGCTCTATCCTGAGTTCTGTTACTATTCTAGTAAATTATTGAATCTGGGGATGAATGTTGTGGGTACTTGTTGAGGCGATATAGGTATTAAGGAAAGAGAGAGCAAGCAGTAAGCAGTGCATTTGGGTGGAACAGGGAGTCAAATTAAATAATTTATGTTTAAACCCATGGATCTTCCATAGCACAAGCCCATATTGGACATGAGCAGTGTGATGTGGTAGAAAATGTGATTGATTTAATGTTAGAAGATTTGGCTCCAACTAGCAATGTGACCGAAGATGAGTCACTTAACCTTGGCCTCAGTTTCATTTAAAATAAAGACATTAGATTAGATTATCTTTATATTTCCTTCAAGATATAAGATAGTATGATTCCATTTCTCTTTTACTATACAGCAATTATAATTGAATCATCAGACAGAAAAGAACATCAGCAGATTATTAAATTAATAAGGATAAAATGAAATACAGGTTTTAAAAGCCCCTTATAAACTACTACATGCTTTACAAGTGTTAGGTATTATTTTCTCCATTATTAATATAAAGTATCTGTTGTAAAAATTCTAAAATAAAAAGCACTCTGATTAAAATTTTCCAGATATCTAAAAGTAAGGCCATGTATTTCTATTCAAGCAAATGTCAAATGTGATATGTACTTATACTTTATTATATCTTTTTCAAATCTCTACTTAGGGTTATTTTGAAATTTGATAATGAAACAATAAGTAACTTATATTAATGTTTACCTTTTCAACTTTCTGGTAAGCATCTTCAGAGGAGGAATCATGTTATTCATCAATGTATACGTAAAACTAATGTCATGTGAGAATATATGAATGAAAATTCCTTAAGAACTGTAAAGAGCTATACAGACTCCATATTCTTGTAAACATAAAGGGCTACAGAGACTGCCTTCTAACCTAAAGAACAGAAAAAGAAGGAGGAATAGTGCTCAATGCAAGTTGGTTAAATTTAAATTATTTGAATCAAAGGATTTGGGTTCAAAAAGTTGTGCAGAACAGAGGTATCACATATAGATATAAAATAATGAGCCTACTGATGAACCTATCTCAGGTCTACTGCTAAGAGCTTATTGGGCAAGTTTAGAATCAAAACAAAAGGAAGAATTTAACCCCATCTCTACAGTGAGAATCCAATAAATATTAACTTGCTAAAGATGTCTAGAGTGAATAATAATCTAGTATCCCTGATCCTAATAAGAACGGTAAAAATAACTCTATTACATAAAATGTTAATGAAAGAGAAAAAAATAGAAAAAATACATTGTACAATAGATGGTAAGCAACAACCATTCTCTAGTTTATCAATTGCTCTGACTGTGACTCTGTAAAATGTCTAAAAATAAAACAAATGGAATACAATTCATTTATGAGCTCTATGATACTTTTTTTGCCTTTTTATCAGTTATTACAATCATATAAATTTAAATCATTTGACTCATTGTCAACATACAATTCAAACAGAAAAAAGTTGCAAAAGAGTGAAGAGGTTCAAAAACTAAAATGAATTTTTGGGGGGATTTACTAACTTGTTCTCCAATCCACTCTTTGCAATAATCTCTGAAAACAATTTGGTGAAGTTTATGTGACCTTTTTATATGCTCCCACAATATTTTAATCACTAAAAACTTGAATTCCCTT
The DNA here is from genome assembly GCF_036850765.1 of Saccopteryx bilineata. Lineage (NCBI taxonomy): Eukaryota > Metazoa > Chordata > Mammalia > Chiroptera > Emballonuridae > Saccopteryx > Saccopteryx bilineata. The sequence continues at coordinate 204,749,068 of NC_089494.1, forward strand.
CCTACAATATTCTTGTCATGTTCTGAGTCCTTTAACTGACAGTCATCATTGGTTTTTTTACTCCTTATCACTTTTAATTCTTAATGCTATTATTACTGCCAAAACTACAACATCTTTTAAAAGGAAATGGAAAAGAGAAAAGATATTATCATAAACCATTCAGTAGTAACATTCAACATGGTGAACACTTTCACTAGAAATTTTTATATTTTCCTATTTGCTTTATTGGGCATATTTGAGTATTAAAAGCAATTTGCTAACAAAGTGTCTGTTACAGTTAGACACAGTAAGTTAGCCTGTAATTAGGAGGTATAGGACCTCACCAGGCTTAATTGGGAATGCCTGCCTTTGGTCTGTTTCCTAAATGAGAGAAAGCAATGTGCATTAGAGGAGAAGTTCAATATGTCAACTGGTAGAATGCACACAATACCTGTCTAATAGCAATCAATTCATCATCAACCTCTTTATCATGATGACTTTGTCAACTGTTTGTTCATTAGTTTTTCATGCACAAACTAACTAAGCAGATATCAAGTCATAATAAATGCCAGCTATTACAGAGTAGGAGGGACAATGTAAATAAGATTAGAAATTTTTTTAAGGAACGCAAAAATACATATAAAACATTTAATTTTTTCTTTGATAAAGTCTTAGATACTACAATCCCCAAATCTCATTTCAAAAACTTACAAGAAAATTGCTTCAGTAATTTATTATTGCTAATACTATCCTGCTGATGAAACTCATGTTAAATGGCGTTAAACTTTATCTTCTTCTTCTTCATCATATTGACAGAATGCTCCACTGAAAAGAAATTAAAAATAAATGAGAATGGTACTTCTAAAATGAATGTATTAGAGAAGATATCCTTTAAAATAATATTTATAAACTGATTGAGAGGACTACTTTTAATTAAAAATATCTCTCAATGGGTTAGAAGGTTTAATTTGAAAAACATTTAAAATATAACTTTTTATGTATGTATATAAAAATATATTTACTACTAGGAAACATATTTAATACAAAAACCTACATAAAAATTTCTAATTTTGTTTAATTATCTGCAGGTTTATACTTAGGTCATTGCTCGGACCTAGGTCGTGTCCACTGTATCATCACCATATCATAGCAACACTGCCCATTTAATTAAGAAAAAACATGCAAGCTCTGAAATTTTAATGAGTTCTATTCTATAAAGTGAGTCTGAAGGACAAAGGGCTGTTGTTAGCATGTGTGTGTTCTCACAAATATTGACTGACAAACATTTAGTACTAGTTTCAAACTTACAAAATAAAGGATTCTCAGGTCTATATGCTAAGAAAAATAGAAAAACATGGAATGTTTTAATACATAAATTATCCCTAAACTTACTTTTAAATACAGATGTGACTTCAACTTCTATTAACATCTGCTAACAATTAGCAAAGCCGAACATTTCTTCTCCTTCTATAGTGACATACCCTAAATCTCAGAGCAGGAATGAAAAGGAGAAGCCCAAGGAGTATAGATAATCCAAAAATCCCAAATAACTTAGTGGTGGTCACATTTTACTAAGCTCTAGGACCTTGATGATGAACCTTTTTATAAAAACCGCCCACTTTTGCAGTGCTGGTCAGCCTGGTCTCTCCCGCCCACTAGTGGGTGTTCCAGCTTTCATGGTGGGCCAATCGTGGTGCAATTTGGTTGTTCTGCTACTGCCCACCATGAAAGCTGAACACCTGCTAGTGGGTGAGAGGGACCAGGTTGACCAGCACTGCAAAAGTGGGAGGTTTTTATAAAAAGGTTCGCCATCACAGCTCTAGGAAGTACAGCTCTATTGCATCCTCATTCTTTAATTTTACGCTTTAGAAACAGAGTGCACATTTCCTCAAAGAGTAGGAAATTGAAAGCCCTTATGGTCTAAGACTAAAAGAAGAGGTGTTCACCTCTTCCATGATAGTGTTGTTCATATGGTGTAAAACTATGACAGTCATCATTTGCACTAACTTCTCTGCCAAACTCTCAGAGCATAATACATCCTGTTACTTTTTCAGCAAAATTAAAAAAAAAAAACTCTGCTTCCAATGATGAGGCCTAAAATATGTATTTCCCAAAGTCATTATCACACAATTTTATCCATTCTCCATATTATATATAGGTGGCCACATACACTGAATAAATAAAGTAAAATCAGTATCTCTATACATTCAATTCAATTGAACAAGCAATTATTAAATACAATGGTTAAAAGCATAAGCTTTAGAATCAGAAAGACTTGGATTAGAAGTGTGAAAATGCCTTTTATTAATCACATGAGTTTTGCCCTGACCAGTGGCTCAGTGGATAAACTGTCAGTCCAGCAAATGGACGTCCTGGGTTTGATTCTTGGTCAGAACATGCAGAAGTGACAACCTGCTTCTCCCTCTCTGCCTCCCCTCCTTCTCTCCCTATTCCTCTCTCATAGCCAGTGGCTTGAGCATGACCCCGGGTGCTGAGGATAGCTTAGTTAGTTGAAACACATCAGCCTCAGGCACTAAAAATAGCTCAATACTTGAGCATCAGCCCCAGATGGAGTTGCCCAGTGGATCCTTGTCAGGGCGCATGCAGGAGTCTGCCTCACTGTCTCCCCTCCTCTCACCTAAAAAAATAAAATCACAGAGGTGGAAAGATGGCAGTGGAGTAGACAGACGTTCCAACTTCCACCTCCCAGAACCAAAGTGGATTACAACTTAATTTTAAGAACAATCATCTGAAAAAACCAACTTTGGGCTAAATCGAGAGGACTCTATAACCAAATATCACTAAAGAAACTAAAATGAGCCTGGTAGAAAAAGCAGAAACACAAAGAGCTGGGCAGCCCGGAGGGCCTTGTGTGGCGGGAGGGAAGTTTCCTGGAGAAGAAAGGGTCCTGGGCCCCTGGAACAAAGCCCCAACTTGAAGCCCAAGAGCTTAAAAGAGGCATATGGACAATGTTTAGCTGTGAAACAAGCCAGGATACTATTTGTGAGAAAGAGGCAGATTTCTCAGACCCAGGATTCATCTTAAAGGGATCATGCAGAAAACGTCTTTCACAACCACTCACTCAAGGATCCAGGGAATGGGGACCACTGAGAGGACCAGAGTAGCAGGAAGAGAGTGTAATCTATGAGGCACAGGGAGAAACAGTTTGAGAGATAGCCGCCCCAAACCCTGAGCTGAGTCACTCCTCAAATCTAAAGTGAATATTTTGCCTGGAAGCAGCAATACCAGCAAAGGGAAGCAGGTCACCAGCCAAACAGGAGCTCCTCTGCTGCAGTCAGAACAAAGAATTGCTTAGAAGCAGGGAGCTATTAGGGATACAGTATTGAATGCTGAGATATGAGCTGTATTGCCACCCCCACATTGCTGACTGTTTGCTGGAGGGCAGCCAGGAGTGGGACGTGGGAGTGCAGTCCCATCAGTGGGGGAAGAAGCTGGGGGTCGGCTGTGGCTGCAGCCTGGGCACCAGCACAGTCCCACCCATGGGGGTGGAAGCTGGGAGCCAGCTGCAGCTGCAGATAGGGCGCACAAAAGTGGTCTGACCAGCGGCTGCAGGATGGGTGCACGAGAGTGGTCCCACCTACTGTCCCACCCATGGGGGTGTAGGCAGAGACTGGGGGCTGGCAAAGGCTTGCAGCCTGGGAATGTGAATGCAGTCCCACCCATAAAGGCAAGGCAGAAGTCGCAGCAGTGGGCCGGCATGGTCAACACCCATGACTGAATGCCCGAGGCAGCAGCAGAGTAGGTGGCAGGCCTGCAGACAGACCACACCTAGGGAACACAGAGGCCACACCCATTGGGCTCCTGTGGCCACACCCTTCTTATACACAGACAAAATAAGAAGGCAGAGAAATGCAACTCAAATGAATCAACAAGATAAATCTCCAGAAAAAGATCTGAACGAGATGGAAATAACCAAATTACCGGATGCAGAGTTTAAAATAATAATTGTTAGGATGCTCAAAGATCTTAGAGCAACAATGGATGGACATAATGAGCACCTAAATAAAGAGATAGCAAGCATCAAAAAGGACATTGAAATAATAAAAACAAACCAGTCAAAAATGACAAATACAATATCAGAAATGAAGACCACATTAGAAGGAATTAAAAGCAGGATGGATGAAGCTGAGGATCGAATCAGCAATTAAGAGGACAAAATAAATGAAAGCAAGGAAGCAGATCAGTAAAAAGAAAAGAGGCTCAAAAAGTCTGAGGAAACTCTATGAGCGCTCTGTGACAACATGACAAAAAACAACATCCACATCATACAGGTTAGTGAAGGGGAAAAGATCAAGAGATAGAGAATCTGATTGAAGAAACTTCCTGAAAACTTCCCAAAATTGATAAATGAAAAAGTCAAACAAGTTCAAGAAGCACAGAGAGTCCCATTAAGAATGATCCCAAGGAGGCCTACTCCAAGACACATCATAATTAAAATACAAAAATTAAGAGATAAAGAATTCAAAAAGCTATAAGAGAAAAGCAGTCAATTACCTACAGAGGAGCTCCATAAGAATGACATCTGATTTCTCAACAGAAACATTTGAGACCAGAAGGGAATGGCAAGAAATATTCAAAGTAATGCAAACAGCCTATAACCAAGACTTTTCTATCCAGCAAGGCTACTATTTAAAATTGAAGGAGAAATAAAAAGCTTCCCAGAACAGGCTAATTTTATGAACTATCATCTGGAAAAACCACCTTTGGACTAAACTAAAAGGACTCTTCAACCAAGGAACGCTGAAGAAGCCACACAGAGACTGGTAGGAAAAGCAGACACACGGAGAGGGCTGCCCAGCTCCTCGGAGCAAACAGCAGCAGGGAGAGACTCGCGTGGCGGGAAGTGAGTTTAGCAGAGGGGAAAGGGTCCTGAGCCCCAGGAACAAAGCCCCAGCCTGCAGCCCCAGACCCCAGAAGAGGCATAAGGACAGTATTTAGCTGGAAACAAGTCAGGATACTGTTTGTGAGAGAGTCTGATTTCTCAGACCCAGGATCCTTCTTAAAGGGACCATGCAGAAAATCTCTCTCAAAAACAATCACCTGGAAATCCTGGGGACGGGGGAGAGGAGAAAATCACAGTAACAAGAAGAGAGTGCAATCTAGGAGGCATAGGGAGAAACATTTTGGGAGATAGCCACCCTAACCCCTGGGACGAGTCACTCCCCAAAGCTGAAGTGAATATTTCCCCCAGAAACAGCAATACCAGCAAAGGGAAGCAAGAGAGCAGCCAAACAAGCTCCCCCGCAGCATTCAGAGCAGAGTCACATAGAAGGAGGGAGCTTTCGGGTCTACAGTAGTGAGTCTTAGGGTCCGAGCTGCAACACCCCCACCCACGTGGCTGAGGGTGCACTAGAGAGCGGGCAGCAGCGGGAGACAAAAGCGCGGTTCTGCTGGCAGGGGTGGAGGCCGGCTGGCCACCACTGGGCTCAGGTGTGAGCTCAATCTTGCCCGGCTGGAGAGAAGGGGGCGTGCAAAAGTGGTCAAGCTCAGCTGCCGGCAGCCTGTAATCCAGCCTCCGGGAGAAGGGCGGGAACCCCGGAAAGGGTAGAAACCAGCCCCGGAGCAAGGGCAGAGGAGCACAGCCCTGCCCCGCCTGTGCAACCCAGGCTTGCGGTCTGACTTGGTAGCCGGCTCCTCCCGCGGGAGTGGAGCCAAAAGCCCAGAAGAGGCGGAGTTCCACTACGGAGCTGAGCTTGGGCACGCAGCCCTGCCCAGCGGTAGAGCCAAGGCTAGCAGCTGTTCCTTGAGTGGGATCATCCTGCAAAGGCAGGGCGAAAGCTCGGAAAGAGGCGGAGATCCGCAGCTGAGCAAAGGTGCTTGCCAGTGCCCTCAGGACCGAGCATAACGTCACACACAGGGGCGGGGCAAAGGCCAAGGCCACCAACCCTTGTGCACCTGAGCACGTGATCACAGCCACTCCCGTGAAGAGAAAATGTGGAGGCAGAGAAATACAACACAAATAAACCAAGAAAAATCCCCAGAAAAGGACCTAAGTGAATCAGATATAACCAAATTACCAGATGCAGAGTTTAAAATAACGATTGTTAGGATGCTCAAAGATATTAGAACAACCATAGATGGCCATTACGAAAACCTAAATAAAGAGATAACAAATATAAAAAAGGACATTGAAATAATAAAAAAGAATCAGACAGAAATGACAAATACAATAACTGAAATAAAGAATACAATGGAAGGAATTAAAAGCAGGATGGATGAAGCAGAGAATCGAATAAGTGAGTTAGAGGACACAATAAATAAAGGCACGGGAGCAGAGCAGAAAAAAGAAAAGAGACTCAAAAAGTCTGAGGAAACTCTAAGAGAGCTCTGTGACAACATGAAGAGAAATAACATCCGCATCATAGGGGTTCCTGAAGAAGAAGAGAAAGAACAAGGGATAGAGACTTTGTTCAAACATATTATAGCGGAAAACTTCCCCCAATTAAGGCAGGAAAACATTTCACATGTTCAGGAAGCACAGAGAACTCCATTGAGGAGAAACCCAAAGAAACCAACACCAAGACACATCATAATTAAATTATCAAAGCTAAATGATAAAGAGAAAATATTAAAAGCTGCTAGAGAAAAAAAGACTATCACCTACAAAGGAGCCCCCATAAGGATGACTTCTGACTTCTCAACAGAAACACTTGAGGCCAGAAGGGAATGGCAAGAAATATTCAAAGTAATACAGAACAAGAACCTACAACCAAGACTACTTTATCCAGCAAGGCTATCATTTAAAATTGAAGGAGAAATAAAAAGCTTTACAGACAAAAAAAAAAACTCAAGGCTTTCACTGCAACCAAACCAAGGCTGCAAGAAATGCTAAGGGACCTGTTGTAAACAGATTAAGGAAAAAAAGAATATAGCAAAAGAGGAAAACAGTTTTAAAGAAAAAAATGGCAATAAACAATTACATATCAGTAATAACCTTAAATGTTAATGGATTAAATGATCTGATCAAGAGACATAGGGTAGCTGCGTGGATAAGAAAACAGGACCCTGCCTGACCTGTGGTGGCGCAGTGGATAAAGCGTCGACCTGGAAATACTGAGATCGCCGGTTCGAAACCCTGGGCTTGCCTGGTCAAGGCACATATGGGAGTTGATGCTTCCAGCTCCTCCCCCCTTCTCTCTCTCTCTCTCTCTCTGTCTCTCTCTCTGTCTCTACCTCTCCTCTATAAAATGAATAAATAAATAAAAAAAATTTAAAAAAAAAAAAGAAAAGAAAACAGGACCCATACATATGCTGTCTACAGGAGACACACCTTAAATCAAAAGATGCACACAGACTGAAGATAAAAGGATGGAAAAAAAATATTTCACGCAAATGGAAATGAAAAAAAAAGCTGGGGTAGCAATACTTATATCAGATAAAATGGACTTTAAAACAAAGACCATAGCTAGAGATAAAGAAGGTCACTACATAATGATAAAGGGAGCAATCCAAAAGGAAGATATAACCATTATAAATATCTACGCACCTAATATAGGAGCACCTAAATATATAAAGCAAACTTTGATGGACTTAAAGGGCGAGATCAACAGCAATACTATAATAGTAGGGGATTTCAATACCCCATTAACAGCATTAGATAGATCCTCAAGAAAGAAAATTAACAAAGAAACAGCAGACTTAAAGGACATATTAGATCAACTCGATTTAATAGATATTTTCAGAATCTTTCACCCTAAAACAGCAGAATATACATTCTTTTCAAGCGCTCATGGTACATTCTCTAGAATAGACCACATGTTAGGGCACAAAAGTGATCTCAACAAATTTAAAAAGATTCAAATCATATCGAGCACTTTCTCTGATCACAATGGCATTAAACTAGAAATCAACCACAATAGAAAAATTGAAAAACATTCAAACACTTGGAAACTAAATAGCATGTTATTAAATAATGAATGGGTTAACATTGAGATCAAAGAAGAAATTAAAAAATTCTAGAAACAAACGATGATGAGCATACATCGACTCAAAATTTATGGGACACAGCAAAAGCAGTCCTGAGAGGAAAGTTTATAGCATTACAGGTATACCTCAAGAAGCTAGAAAAAGCTCAAATAAACAACTTAACCCTGCATCTAAAAGAACTAGAAAAAGAACAGCAAGTAAAGCCCAGAGGTAGTAGAAGAAAGGAAATAATAAAGATCAGAGCAGAAATAAATGACAAAGAGGCTAAAGAAACAATACAGAGGATCAATGAAACCAGGAGCTGGTTCTTTGAAAAGGTAAACAAGATCTATGAACCTTTAACCAGGCTCACCAAGAAAAAAGAGAGAGAACTCAAATAAATAAAATTAGTTATGAGAGTGGAGAAGTAACAACTGACACAGCAGAAATACAAAGGATTGTAATAAAATACTGTGAAGAACTGTACGCCAAAAAACTAGACAACCTCGATGAAATGGACAAATTCCTTGAAACATATAATCTTCCAAAAATCAATCTGGAAGAATCAGAAAACCTAAACAGACCAATTACAACAAATGAGATTGAAACAGCTATCAAAAAACTCCCAAAAAAGAAAAGTCCTGGGCCTGATGGCTTCACAAGTGAATTCTACCAAATATTCAAAGAAGAACTAACTCCTATCCTTCTCAAGCTATTTCAAAAAATTCAAGAGAAAGGAAGACTTCCAAACTCCTTTTATGAGGCGAGCATAATTCTGATTCCAAAACCAGGCAAAGACCACACAAAAAAAGAAAATTATAGGCCAATATCCCTGATGAACTTAGATGCAAAAATCCTCAACAAAATATTAGCAAACCGAATCCAGCAATATATGGAAAAAATCATACACCATGATCAAGTAATATTTATTCTTGGGAGCCAAGGCTGGTACAATATTCGCAAATCAATCAATGTGATTCATCACATAAACAAAAGAAAGGAGAAAAACCACATGATAATTTCAATAGATGCAGAAAAAGCATTTGATAAAGTCCAGCACCCATTCATAATCAAAACTCTCAGCAAAGTGGGAATACAGGGAACATACCTCAACATGATAAAGGCCATCTATGACAAACCCACAGCCAACATCATACTCAATGGCAAAAATTAAAAGCAATCCCCTTAAGATCAGGAACAAGGCAGGGGTGCCCCCTTTCACCACTCTTATTCAACATAGTTCTAGAAGTCCTAGCCACAGCTATCAGACAAGAAAAAGAAATAAAAGGCATCCAAATTGGAAAAGAAGAAGTAAAACTATCATTATTTGCAGATGACATGGTATTGTATATAGAAAACCCTAAAGTCTCAGTCAAAAAACTACTAGACCTGATAAATGAATTTGGCAAGGTGGCAGTATATAAAATCAATACTCAGAAATCAGAGGCATTTTTATACACTAATAATGAACTGTCAGAAAGAGAAATCAGGGAATCAATCCCCTTTACCATTGCAACCAAAAAAAATAAAGTACCTAGGAATAAATCTAACCAAGGAGATTAAAGACTTGTACTCGGAAAATTATAAAACATTGATAAAAGAAATCAGGGAAGATACGAATAAGTGGAGGCATATACCGTGCTCATGGTTAGGAAGAATAAACATCATTAAAATGTCTATATTACCCAAAGCAATTTATAAATTCAATGCAATACCAATTAAAATACCAATGACTTACTTCAAAGACATAGAACACATATTCCAAAAATTTATATGGCACCAAAAAAGAACACGAATATCCTCAGCAATCCTGAAAAGGAAGAAAAAAGCGGGAGGTATCCAGATATCAAGTTATATTATGAGGCCATTGTACTCAAAACAGCATGGTACTGGCATAAGAACAGGCACATAGATCAATGGAACAGAACAGAGAATGCAGATATAAACCCACAGCTCTACGGACAACTGATAGACAAAGGAGGTAAGACAATACAATGGAGTAAAGACAGCCTCTTTAACAAATGGTGTTGGGAAAACTGGACAGCTACCTGCAAAAAAATGAAACTAGACCACCAACTTACACCACTCACAAAAATAAACTCAAAATGGATAAAAGACTTGAATGTAAGCCATGAAACCATAAGCATTTTAGAAGAAAACATAGGCAGTAAGCTCTCTGACATCTCTCGCAGCAATATATTTGCTGATTTGTCTCCACAGGCAAGTGAAATAAAAGACAGGATCAACAAATGGGACTTTATCAAACTAAAAAGCTTCTGCACAGCTAAAGACAATAAGAACAGAATAAAAAGACAAACTACACAATGGGAGAATATATTTGACATAGCGTCTGATAAGGGGTTAATAACCAAAATTTATAAAGAACTTGTAAAACTTAATACCAGGAAGACAAACAATCCAATCCAAAAATGGGCAAAAGAAATGAATAGACACTTCTCCAAAGAGGACACACAGATGGCCAACAGGCATATGAAAAAATGTTCAACATCACTAATGATTAGAGAAATGCAAATTAAAACCACAATGAGATATCACCTCACACCAGTCAGAATGGCGCTCATCAATAAAACAACACAGAATAAGTGCTGGCGAGGATGTGGAGAAAAGGGAACCCTCCTGCACTGCTGGTGGGAATGCAGACTGGTGCAGCCACTGTGGAAAACAGTATGGAGATTCCTCAAGAAATTAAAAATCGAACTGCCTTTTGATCCAGCTATACCACTGTTAGGAATATACCTCAAGAACATCATAGCACTGTTTGAAAAGAAGAAATGCACCCCCATGTTTATGGCAGCATTGTTCACAATAGCAAAAATTTGGAAACAGCCCAAGTGTCCATCAGAGGACGAATGGATTAAAAAGCTTTGGTATACATATACTATGGAATACTACTCAGCCATAAGAAATGATGACATAGGATCTTTTACAACAACATGGATGGGCCTTGATAACATTATACTGAGTGAAAGAAGTAAATCAGAAAAAACTAAGAACTATATGTTTCCATACATAGGTGGGACATAAAGATGAGACTCAGAGACATGAACAACAGTTGGGGTTACAGGGTGGCGGGAGGAGAGGGAGGGGGTTGGGGGAGGGGAGGGGCACAAAGACCATGGCTTTTCAGCATTTGCCATATTCCCGCCTTAATCTATAGACAGACAGCAAATAGTTACGTATGGTGTTCCCACTATAAAGACTGCTGTCTTAGGGACAAATGCTGATAACCTATCAGCAGTTCCTCCTTCTTCAAAGACTTATATGTCAACATAGAGCTCCATGTTTCATAGGACATACTCAAGCTCACTCCATGCTCCCTGGAGCTTTAGCACAAGAGAATTGCCCTCCCCCTTTTTTTTTAGTATTTTTTCTTTTATTTATTTATTTTTTGTATTTTTTTGAGGATGAGGATGGGGAGGCAGTCAGACAGACTCCTGCATGCGCCTGACTGGGATCCACCTGGCATGCCTACCAGGGGGGAATGCCCTGCCCATCTGGGATGTTGCTCTGTTACAACCGAAGCCATTCTAGTGACTGGGGCAGAGGCCATGGGGCCATCCTTAGTGCCCAGGGTGGCTTTGCTCCTGTGGAGCCTTGGCTGTGGGCGGGAGGAGAGAGATGAAGAGGAGGGAGAGGGGGAGGGGTGGAGAGGTAGATGGGCGCTTCTCCTGTGTGCTCTGGCCAGGAATCGAACCCGGGAATCCTGCACACCAGGTCAATGACACCGACGGGTCTACCATATCATGCTTTTTATTTAAAAAAAAAAAATTACATTTCTTTTGAATGCTGATGAACAGGAGACACCAAATCTTATTCGCCTGCAAACTACTACCTTCTTTATTAGATCTAGTTAATAACACTGTTCTGTCTTTTTTCCAAATAGCTCCAGATATATGGAAAAGATTTATATAGGCGGATGGGGATCCTCAAACCCCTCAGCGAGATCTTCTGAGAATGGCTTTTAAGATACCTAGAGGCAGAAAAAGCCCAATAGAGATCAGGGGAACTACCAGCTTTTAGGATACACCCTTAAAGGCTCCAATGCCCCAAAGGGGTCTCATAGGATGCCATCTGGGTCCTGCTTCAATAGTGGAAAGGAAGGTCATTGAGCTAAAGCCTGCCAGGCTTACATGCCTCTGCTGTGAGGAAACAGGGACACTGGAAGGTGGGCTTCCCCCTCGCTCCTCTAAGGGAGGGTTCAGGCTCTTCCAGCCCTGCTCCAGCCACCTATGACCTAACCTTGCCCATAAAGCTGGGGTTTGCCACTGAAGGCTGAAGGTGCCCAGGGCCGTAGGCCCCATCTACGACACTGTGGATGAGCCTAGGGTATTTCTTCCAAGAAGCAGGTAAACTGATCTCATTCGCACAAGGGCCACTTAACTATGTTTTGCCTGAATAGTCAGGTTTTTTATTCTTCCCTCAAAGATTTCCATTGTGGGTATTGATAGTCCTATTTTCTGCTGCTTTGCTTAATATATAGTATTTCCTTTATCCCTCCTACCTCAATGCCCCACTCATATTTCAGGCTGGGACCTACTCCTAATTTAGAGCTCTCTTTCCTCCTTTTGCCAAGTTGTATTATGAATTTACCTTTGCCACCCAGCTTAGTGTATCCCAAGGTTCTCTTTACCAGGCCACAATCACAGAGCTCCAGGGAAAAGCAACCTGGTCTCAACTCTCCAGGCAGAGGAGAACAGAAGCTCCATATCCACGCATGCTGCAAATGGCTTTTTCCAGTCTACCTGAATCATCACCAGCTAGAAGTAGCGGTCATTGGGACTTGGACATGAGCTGCAAAGTATAGAATCGTGACAACAATTCCAGTGCCATGCGGACTTTTCCTGTGGGGAACTTTCCTGGACTCCTGCTCCCTGTGACAGCTCTTAACAGACTGAACTGTGGTTGGGTTGCATTTTTCAGGGATTTGGCATGGTGATGGGGCCAACTTGGACTTGGTGAACATGTTAAGGACACTACTCTTTTAGGGATTCTTGCTGTATTGGCCAAGAGTATGCTTAAAGGCTTTTAATCACTGTAAAAAAAAAATAGAAGACTGGATGAAGAAGATGGGGCACATATACACCACGGTATACTATTCAGCTAGAAGAAATGATGACATTGGATCACTTGCAGCGGAATGGTGGAGTCTTGGTAGCATTGTGTGGGGTGAAATGGGCGAATCAGAAAAAAACAGGAACTGCAGGATTCCATACATTGGTGGGACATAGAAGCGAGACTAAGAGGCATGGACGGGAGTGTGGTGGTTATGGGGGGTGGGGGGAGGGAAGGAGGGAGAGGGGGAGGGGGAGGGGTAAAGAGAGAACTGGATGGAGGGTGGCAGAGGACGATCTCTCTTCAGGTGATGGGTATGCAACAGAACTAAATGACAAGATAACCTGGAAATGTTTTCTTTGAATGTATGTACCCTGATTTATTGATGTCACCCCATTAAAATAAAAATTTATTTAAAAAATAAATAAATAAAAATTAAAAAAAAAAAAAGCTTCCCAGACCAAAAAAACTCAAGAAATTCATTACAACCAAACCGATGCTACAAGAATGTTAAGGGGACTGCTGTAAACAGAACAAAGGGGGAAATAATCTAGTAAAAGAGGAATGTAGATTTAAAAAATAAAATGGAGGCCCTGGCCGGTTGGCTCAGTGGTAGAGCGTCGGCCTGGCGTGCGGGGGACCCGGGTTCGATTCCCGGCCAGGACACATAGGAGAAGCGCCCATTTGCTTCTCCACCCCCACCCCCCTCCTTCCTCTCTGTCTCTCTCTTCCCCTCCCACAGCCAAGGCTCCATTGGAGCAAAGATGGCCCGGGCACTGGGGATAGCTCCTTGGCCTCTGCCCCAAGTGCTGGAGTGGCTCTGGTCACGGCAGAGCAACACCCCAGAGGGGCAGAGCATCGCCCCCTGGTGGGCAGAGCATCGCCCCTGGTGGGCATGCCGGGTGGATACCGGTCGGGCGCATGCAGGAGTCTGTCTGACTGTCTCTCCCTGTTTCCAGCTTCGGAAAAATACAAAAAAAAAAAAAAATTAAATGGCAATAAACAACTACATATCAATAATAACCTTAAATGTAAATGGATTAAATACTCTAATCAAAAGACACAGAGTACCTCCGTGAATAAGAAAACAGGACCCATACATATGTTGTCTACAAGAGATCCACCCCATAACAAAAGATACATATAGACTGAAAGTAAAGGGATGGAAAAAAATATTTCATGCAAGTGGAAATGAATAAGAAGCTGGGGTAGCAATACTTACATCTGACAAAATAGACTTTAAAACAAAGGCTACAGTAAGGGATAAAGAAGGTCACTACATAATGATAAAGGAATAATACAACAGGAAGATATAACCATTATAAATATCTATGCACCTAACATAGGAGTACCTAAATATATAAAGCAGATTTTGATGGACATAAAAAGTGAGATCAACAGCAATACTAGAATAGTAGGTGATTTCAATACCCCACTAACATCACTGGATAGATCCTCAAGAAAGAAAATCAACAAAGAAACAACAGACTTAAAGGACACACTAGATCAACTGGATTTAATAGATATCTTCAGAATCTTTCACCCTGAAGCAGCAGAATATACATTCTTTTCAAGTGCTCATGGTACATTCTCTAGAATAGATCACATGTTAGGACACAAAACGAGTCTCAATACATTTAAGAAGATTGAAATCATATCAAGCATCTTCTTGGATTACAATGGCATGAAACTAGAAATCAACTACACTAGAAAAACTGAAAAACATTCAAACACTTGGAAACTAACTAGCATGTTATTAAATAAAGAACAGGTTAACAGTGAGATCAAGAAAGAAATAAAAAATTTTCTTAAAACAAATGAAAACAAACATACAACAACTCAAAAGTTTTATGGAACACAGCAAAAGCAGACCTGAGAGGGAAGTTCATGGCATTACAGGCATACCTTAGGAAGCTAGAAAAAGCTCAAATAAACAATTTAACCCTACATCTAGAAGAACTAGCCTGACCAGGTGGAGTTGCAGTGAATAGAGCATCGGACTGAGATGCGGACGACCCAGGTTCGAGACCCCGAGGTCGCCAGCTTGAGCACAGGCTCATCTGGTTTGAGCAAAGCTCACCAGCTTGGACCCAAGGTTGCTGGCTCGATCAAGGGATTACTTGGTCTGCTAAAGGCTCACAGTCAAGGCACAATTGAGAAAGCAATCGATGAACAACTAGGGTGTCAAAACAAAAAAACTGATGATTGATGCTTCTCATCTCTCTTCATTCCTGTCTGTCCCTATCTCTCTCTCTCTCTGACTCTCTCTCTGTTTCTGTAAAAAAGTAAATAAATAAATAAATAATAATAAATAAAAAAACTAGAAAAAGAACAGCAAGTAAAACCCAGAGGAAGTAGAAGGAAGAAAATAATAAAGATCAGAGTAGAAATAAATGACATAGAGGCTAAAAAAAATACAGAGGATTAATAAAACCAAGAGCTGGTTCTTTGAAAAGGTAAACAAGATAGATTAACCTTGAACCAGACTCACCAAGAAAAAAAGAGAGAGGACTCAAATAAATAAAATTAGAAATGAGAGGGAGAAGTAACAACTGACATAGCAGAAGTACAAAGGATAGCAAGAAAATACTATGAAGAACTGTATGCCATAACATCAGACAACCTAGGCAAAATGGACAAATTTCTCAAAACATAATCTTTCAAGAATCAATATAGAAGAATCAGAAAACCTAAACAGGCCGATTTCATCAAATGAGATTGAAACAGTTATCAAAAAATTCCCAACAAACAAAAGTCCTGGGCCAGATGGTGTCACAGGTGAATTTTACCAAATATTCAAAGAAGAACTAACTCCTATCCTTCTCAAGCTATTTCAAAAAACTCAAGAGGAGGAAAGACTTTCAAACTCCTTTTATGAGGCAAACCTAATACTGATTCCAAAACCAGGCAAAGACATTACAAAGAAAGAAAACTATAGACCAATATCCCTAATGAATTTAGATGCTAAAATTTTCAACAAAATATTATCAAACCAGATATAGCAATACATGAAAAATATCATACATCATGATCAGGTGGGATTTATTCTGGGGAGACAAGGCTGGTACAATATTCGCAAATCGATCAATGAGATTCAACACATAAACAAAAGGAAGGATAAAAATCACATGATAATATCAATAGATGCAGAAAAAGCATTTGATAAAATCCAGCACCCATTTAAAATAAATACTCTCAGCAAAGTGGGGATACAGAGATAAAGGCCATCTATGACAAACCAAAGCCAACATCATAATCAATGGGCAAAAATTAAAAGAAGTCCCCTTAAGATCAGGAACAATGCAGGGGTACCCCCTTTCACCACTCTTATTCAACATAGTAATGGGAGTCCTAGCCACAGCAATCAGACAAGAAGAAGAGATAAAAGGCATCCAAGTTGTAAAAGAAGAAGTAAAACTATCATTATTTGCTGATGATATAATACTGTACATAGAAAACCCTAAAGTCTCAGTCAAAAACTACTGGACCTGATAAATGAATTCAGCAAGGTGGCAAGATAAAAAATCAGTATTCAGAAATCAGAGGCATTTTTATACACCAACAATGAACTGTCTGAAAGAGAAATTAAGAAAACAATCCCCTTTACTATTGCAACAACAGAGAGGTTAAAGACTTGTACTCAGAAAATTATAAAACATTGATAAGGAAATCAAGGAAGATACAAACAAGTGGAAGCATATACCGTGCTCATGGTTAGGAAGAATAAACACCATTAAAATGTCTATATTACCTAAAGTAATCTATAAATTCAATGCAGTTCCTATTAAAATACCAATGACATACTTCAAAGATATAGAACAAATATTCCAGAAATTTATATGGAACCAAAAAGGAACACAAATAGCTTCAGCAATCCTGAAAAAGAAGAATAAAGTGGGTGGTATCACACTTCCTGATATCAAATTATACTACAAGGCCATTGTACTCAAAACAGCTTGGTACTGGCATAAGGACAGGCTTATAGATCAATGGGACAGAACAGAGAACCCAGAAATAAATTCACACCTATATGGACAATTGATATTTGACAATGAAGGTAAGAGCATACAATGAAGTAAAGACAGTCTCTTTAACAAATGGTGTTGGGAAAATTGGACAGCTACTTGCAAAACAATGAAACTGGATCACCAACTTATACCATTCACAAAAATAAACTCAAAATGGATAAAAAACTTAAATGTAAGTCATGAAACCATAAACATCTTGGAAGAAAAGATAGGTAGTAAACTCTCTGATATCTCTTGTAGCAATATTTTTGCTGATTTATCTCCACGGGCAAGTGAAATAAAGGACAGGATGAACAAATGAGACGATATGAAACTAAAAAGCTTTTGCACAGCAAAAGACACCATTAACAAAATGAAAAGACAACCCACACAATGGGAGAATATTTCACCAATACATCAGATAAGGGATTAATAACCAAAATTTATAAAGAACTTGTAAAACTCAACACCAGGAAGGTAAACAATCCAATCAAAAAATGGCAAAAGAAATGAATAGACACTTCTCCAAAG
Source organism: Saccopteryx bilineata (assembly GCF_036850765.1). Lineage (NCBI taxonomy): Eukaryota > Metazoa > Chordata > Mammalia > Chiroptera > Emballonuridae > Saccopteryx > Saccopteryx bilineata. The sequence continues at coordinate 204,766,584 of NC_089494.1, forward strand.
AGGACATACACATGGCCAATAGATAAAAAAAATGTTCAACATCACTTATCATTAGAGAAATGCAAATTAAAACCACAATGAGATACCAACTCACACCAGTCAGAATGGCGCTCATTAACACAGAATAAGTGCTGGTGAGGATGTGGAGAAAAGGAAATCCCCCTGCACTGCTGGTGGGAATGCAGACTGGTGCAGCCACTGTGGAAAACAGTATGGAGATTCCTCAAAAAATTAAAAATGGAACTGCCCTTTGACCCAGCTATCCCACTTTTAGAAATATATCCTATGAATACCAAATCACTGATTCTTTTTTTTTTTTAATTTTATTTTTTTTAATGGGGCGACATCAATAAATCAGGATACATATATTCAAAGATAACAAGTCCAGGTTATCTTGTCTTTCAATTTGTTGCATACCAATCACCCAAAGTCAGATTGTCCTCTGTCACCTTCTATCTAGTTTTCTTTGTGCCCCTCCCCCTCCCCCTTTCCCTCTCCCTTTCCCCCCTCCCCCCGTAACCACCACACTCTTATCAATGTCTCTTAGTTTCACTTTTATGTCCCACCTACGTATGGAATAATTCAGTTCCTGGATTTTTCTGATTTACTTATTTCACTTCATATAATGTTATCAAGATCCCACCATTTTGCTGTAAATGATCCGATGTCATCATTTCTTATGGCTGAGTAGTATTCCATAGTGTATATGTGCCACATCTTCTTTATCCAGTCATCTATTGACGGGCTTTTTGGTTGTTTCCATGTCCTGGCCACTATGAACAATGCTGCAATGAACATGGGGCTGCATGTGTCTTTACGAATCAATGTTTCTGAGTTTTGGGGGTATATACCCAGTAGAGGGATTGCTGGGTCATAAGGTAGTTCTATTTTCAGTTTTTTGAGGAACCACCATACTTTCTTCCATAATGGTTGTACTACTTTACATTCCCACCAACAGTGTATGAGGGTTCCTTTTTCTCCACAGCCTCTCCAACATTTGCTATTACCTGTCTTGTTAATAATAGCTAATCTTACAGGTGTGAGGTGGTACAAATCACTGATTCTAAAGAAGAAATATACTACCATGTTTATTGCAGCATTGTTTACAATAGCCAAGATCTGGAAACAGCCCAAGTGTCCGTTAGTGGACGAATGGATTAATATACACAATGGAATACTAAGCAGCCATGAGGAAGAAGGAAATCTTTCCTTTTGCAACAACATGGGTAGACCTGGAAACTATCATGCTAAATGAAATAAGCCAGGCAGAGAAAGAAAGATATCATATGACTTCACTCATTTGAGGAATCCAATGAACAATGTGAACTGAGGAACAGAATAGAGGCAGAGGTGGGATCAAAGGGATCAGAGGGAAAGCGGTCAGAGGGAAAATGGAAGAGAAGATGGGATCAGAGAAGGGAAAGAGATTAGTAAAATTATATATGCATAACACAGCATTATAAAGAACAGGACAGAAAATCCTGGAGGGAAGGGGGAAAGACATTGGGGGGCAAAGGGAGGGGCCAAAGGGAATACGGGGGTGTGGGGAGATATATTCAGTGGGACACTTGAATCTATGTAAACACAATAAATTAAAATCATAAAAAAATAAAATAAAATCACGTGAGTTTAAACAACTAATTTCTTTGAACCTCAATATTTGATATATAATATAATAATAAAATATTATTGTGAGATAATGCATGTAAAGTGCTTAGCATTTTGCTCTTTTACCTCTAGAATAAAGAAATCCCACCCCCTACAGGAGCCTTTGCATCAGGTTAATTCATTGTTGGGTTTTTTTCATGTATTATATATTTATACTTATTATATATATATGTTAATATATATTTAATTCTGCTCTTCCTTCTTTCCACTTTCATTTCTCCATTTTTATTCTTCTCTTCCTTTATTCCTCCTCACCCACCTTCATATTTTTCTCTCCCAGGGATAAAAGGCAGAAAAATATGGTGATAAACAGGAAGGTTAGTGGAAAACTGTTCAGAAATTGAAGAAAGAGCCTATTTATTTCTGATCCCTCCTCCCTCCATCTAACACACACACACATGTACTCATTCACTCACACATAATATTTGGCTTTAATCCACTCAGAAGACTAAGCTGCTTTAAACATAGCATATACCAAAGTGACTAAATCGGATTCACAATTTTTGCATATATATCTGTCAGCAGATTTAACTACCTTTTACTTTTTAGCAACAAAACCATCTCAAAATGAGAAAAATCACATTTCAGTTCCAAACTCATGTTGGGATTGTGCAGTGTTAAAAGCCAAGTATAATTAGCCTGACCTAGGGTGGTGCAGTGGATAAAGCATTGGACCTAAATTGCTGAAGTCTCTGGTTCAAAACTATGGGCTTATCCAGAGAGACACATTCAAGAAGCAACTACTACTACAAGTTGCTGCTTCCTGCTCCTTCCTACATCTCTCTCTCTCTCTCTTGCTCTCTCTCTTCTTTTTCTAAAATCAATCAATAAATAATAAATTTAAAGCCAAATACAGTGACATAAAAATTGAATCACTGGGCCTCTAGATTTCACAGTGGAAGACCATGAAAATTTGACCATTGTTTCTTAGAATAAAGAACAGTCAGAGCAAACAGACAATCTTCTGCTAGTCATACAACAGCAACATTTGATTCTGAAACAATTTCTACTTTGGTACAGAAAACATATGTATCTAAACATATATATCTTCTAAATAAACTTTTATGAAAAGATAGACATTTTCAAGATAAATATTAGTAATCAAAATTTTTATCATAGAAATAAATTTTCTGTCCAATAACAAGAAAATAATTTAATTCCTAAATTAGTATGAACTTTTTATTAATTTATAGAAATATTTAATTCAATATTAAGAAAATACTAATTATAAAAATTATTGGATTTTTCCTCCAAATAATAAAAAAAATAAAATCTGAGTCATCTAATTCTTCTCAAAAGTAAAAAATATAAATAATCTGTTCAATACCAAAAATTCTGATAAAGAGAAAATTTTCTTTGATTTTAGGTCATCAGGTAGGAAATATGGGGGAGTAACTGTTTTACTCATCACCTCACTTACCTGCCAGAGGCACAACCAGAATATTAAAAATAGCCTGATGCTGCCTGACCAGGTGGGGGCGTAGTGAATAGAGCATTGAACTGGGACACAGAGGACCCAAGTTCGAATCCCTGAGGTTGCCACCTTGAGCGCAGGGTAGCTGGCTTGAGCATGGGATCACAGACATGACCCCATGATCACTGGCTTGAACCCAAAATTGCTGGCTTGAAGCCCAAGGTCTCTGGCTTGAGCCCAAGCTCACTGGTATGAGCAAGGTGTCACTCACTCTGCTGGATCCCCCCTCCCCCACAGTAATGCACATATGAGAAAGCAATCAATGAACAACTAAGGTGCCTTAATGAAGAGTTGATGCTTCTCATCTCTCTCCCTTCCTGTCTGTTCCTTTTTCTGTCCCTGCCTCGCCCACACACACACACACCAAAAAAATTAAATAAAAATAGCCTGATGCAGAAAACTTTATCCACTGTGGTTTCAAAAAGTTTGGCAGATTAGCAATTTTTTCTGGATGGGGCATACAAAAGTATCTATTAGAATAAAATCCACAATAAGACAAATTTCTCTAAATCTGATTTTGCATTTTGTCCACGAGAGTAATTTCAGTGGCAACAGTGATAACACTGTACCATGTGAATAGATGAAAGACTTGGTTTCACACGTGTGCTGTCTTCTTTACTCCCTTGGTGGTTCAGTGATAAAGACTTGGGTTGAGCTCTATCTTCAGCTTTACCTGCAATGTTGAGCAAGAGTCTTTAACTCCTGTCACCTGTACGATTGATAAAATACCTTCTGTACATATATCACAAAGTTATGAAGCTCAATTCACTTTGAAAAAAATCTACCAATTTTAGGGGTAAAAGAGCTTAAATAGTATTTTATGTCCTACAAGAACATATCCTGGGGGCACTTACCTAGTAAGAATCAAACTTACAATCACTGAATTCAAATTTCCATAGATCAGGGAATACCTTTACTTTCCTCTGGTAATTCTTTTTTTAAAATTATTATTTAGAAAATTAAATCCTATAGGCATTCTTTAAGAGCCTTCATTTTATAATGGTACTCCTTTCTTTAATTCATTTTACATTTTGGTAAACACAGAAGCAAGATTATATCAGAGAAAATGTATATGTATGGGATCTACTTTCTTCTTTATTTAAATTCCTTAAATAGGGACATCTTTTTTCTTCAGTTAAAAAAATAAACTTCATCATGTATATAGCATACATTTTAGTCTCTCATATTGCCTGACATACATGAAGTACTCAGTTATTCATTCACTTGCCAAATATATATTGAGCACCTATCGTGTGGCATTCCCTGAGCTAAACATAGGAACAAAGCAGAGACACAGGCAATCTCTGCCCATACAGAATTTACAGACTAGAACAGGAGAATTAAAGCAAATACTTTTTAAACTTTCACTCAAATATTCATTGAGCATTCACTGTAAGTCAAGATTAAATAATTAGCCATATATCTTTCTATTTACAATTGTGATTATTGTTCTAAGTAACCAAGTTGAGATGAGTTTATATGTAAGATGCATTTAATCAGAGCAGTTCTTCCTGAATTCAATCAAGAAATATTTTCCGAGGTCATAGGAAAGTGAGAGGCTTCACGGAGCTCTGCACTAACCCGTTCCTCCAGGTGAGCGCTAGGCCCTGCCCTGGGCGCCTCCGCCCGAGGTCCCCCCTCCACCACACATGCCAGCACGCTTTACTGCCCTCCAGGCCTGCATGGCTGTTGCCACAATGGACCATTTCTCCACTGCAAAAATATTTTCAGAATAGAAGAACAAACTTCAGATACACAAGTCAGGTAACATAAACTTAATTTTTAAAAAATATTATAGATTTTTTTTTGCTCATTACCAGGTGTGCATATGACTTAAAAAATATTAGTGGCTGAAATATGCCTATTGAAACCCCTTCCTAGGTTGATTATCAAAGGGCACAGCAAAGGGAATAATGGAATAATATTGGTATTATCTAGTTTCTATTGTAAGAGTCTGCTTAGGAATCCAATCCACCCAGCTTGGAGATATATCTAGTTCAATCAGAGAGAGAGGGTGGATTGAGGCAGGTCCCTAAAGATATAAAATATGATTCTAAAGTGAGCTAAACTGCTTCTAATAAAGACCTTCTATTAATAACCCTTCTGGGCTTGATGGATCACATTAGTGGAACAAATAAAAAGATGTTCTTGTGAATTGAGGGTGGTGGCTCTTCCTTCCCAAGAATCAGAAAGGAGGGACCCAGCCCTACCTTACCTCCCTCTTCCAGCCCATTTACTAGTGTTGGAAAGGAGCCGCCAGGGCCTCCAAGGCAATTAAAACTCGGTCTGCTCTCTCAGAAGGGGAGGTCTGCATGTGAAAGCCGGTAGGCATGGCAAAGCTCTTCCACCAGCAAGTGCTGGCACAAGGGCGAAGCTGTGACATTACGTGCTGGAGGACAAAATCACAAAAGCAAAGTGGGGGAAATTTTGAACCCTGCCTGCCTTCTTCACCCTAGTCTGGCTTCCAATCTCTGATACAACCCCCAACCCCCTAAAATAAACCAGAAAAGGCAAGCAACGAGATAAGCCTACCACCAAGTATGCACATGAAGATGGGCCGGAAGGGTAAGTCGTTTCTTTGAGCTCATCTCACATGCAGCCAGCTGAATATAAATTTCCCTCCATCTCATCAAGCTCTCACTGTTTGGCCTCCTCTGACTGATATTGGCTCATCATACTTAATCTAGGGTGAAATTTCCTCGTCTGAGCTAAATTACTCGCAGCCATCAAGGGAAGCGATATTTATTTTTCGTGGGGCTAATGACCTGTCCCCCAGACCCACCCACTGATGGTTATTTACTGGGGCCCAGATGCTTGAGCTCAAAATGAGTGCTAATGTCAGCAGGTGCCATCCCTCATTCAGCTCAGTGATTGAATTGGAGCGATCCCATTGACATTGACTCTGTGACTTTTAAGGCCATTACCCTCAGCCAGAGATGAACCTCTCATCATGGCTATGACAGTGACAGCTGATTAGCGACAAATTACAAGCAGGAAGGTGCAGAGGCTTTATTGGGCAGGGCAGGACCAGTGGTAAGGGTGAGAGGTGTGGGGGAAAGAGCAGGAGGGAGAGAGACGGAGGGGCGGGAAGAGGAAGCAGAGGGAAAGCATCATACATTCCTCTTCTTTCAGCGTCTTGTTTCATCATTTTTCAATGATCACCCCGAGTATGTTTATGTTTTGCATGCATTTATGTATTTATTTAAACACAGAGATTTAGATGTATACAAACAAAAACTCATGATTCAAGACATAAACCCTGAACAGGCAAGAACTCTAGTCTAGAAAAAGCAGGCTATAAAAGAGAGTCTGACGTTTTTAAAAACAATAGTCCAGAGATGATTCAGGCACAAAATGATCTTTAATTAAACAAAGGAAATAACTGTTTTCTATCTTTTCCTTTTGTGTATTTTAAATTGTATTGACAAAAAAAAAGTCTTTTGGAATTTTTTTGCATAAAGAATGTTTTTATATTTTGCAGCCAGATTGCTTTCAGAGGGCCTTCTGTGAATTGCTGCGTGAAGAACATGTGTGTAACATTCTAAATATTATCTTAAACTAAAGCTCATTTTAAAAAAGCCATTGAGATCCTCAAAATGTTTATTCAGTAGATTTTAAATCATAGCTTTTTTTCAGATTTTTAACTTAAATGTAAGAATTGAAAATGATTTCCTGAACACCCTTAAAAGGTTTTTACTTGGTTTCCTCCTAGAGGGCATGTGGATTGGCTTGGAGTGGTTTGTAGTTGCTCAAGTGACTCAAAATTTTAATAACCATGGTGAAAAATTCTGATTGAAAATTCTGGACAACTTGGAATTTTGAAAGTTAAAACTGAAAACCAAAAAACACTGACATTTGTATGTCAGTTATACGTCAATAAAAAATAAAACAAAACAACAACAAAAAAATAGTGACACTGATTTTGAGACCTCAACATTTGTTACTAAGTAGCAGTTTGGACACATGCCTTGTGCTCTGGGTAAGGCCTGTAAGGTGGGGAGAAAGGAGCACTAACAGCAGCTACAGCATCCCTCAGCAGGCTGGCCGATGGCCCCGCACAGCCCACAGCACTCAACCCAACGGTGAGAGGCACGAGAACCCTCCAGCACCACCCACCAGTGCAATGCAAGGCACTATGAGCAATATCAAAGAAAAAACTACAGTGCCTCCCACCTCTTGATATTTGTAACTAATCTCTCTTCTTTCATCCCTTCTTCCTTCCACAACTCATGTTCTTGATCTTACATAAACTTTCTTAGAAGGACCTTCCATCTGTCTAGGACCATTCCCAAAATATCTAGTAGCAAATAGTTTATCAAAACTATAACAAAACGTAACAGCTTTTATGAAATACTTAACTTATGAATACTTAACTGTTTGAAGCTGACTAAAATATTTGCAGACATGAGAAGGGGGCGGGGGCTGGAGTGGCCTCTCCATCCCCCGCTGATAGGAGCCGAGCATGCATCTCCCTTCCCAGCTCTGTGCTCAGTGAGTCCAGCTGGAAGCTTGACATTGGCCCGTGTGAGAATATTGACACCACAGAAATGAAGAGTCAAGACTTGTGTTGTATTTTTTGTTTCCTTCTTCCAGAGAGCCAGATATTTAACATTTACCAGCACACCACTGCATGTAATAATACTGTCGGTTGTTGAGAAACATTTTTGAATGCTGGGGCAAAGCCAGCATCTGGGAGGTCCGCAAGGCTAGATAAAGAGAAGTATGGCCCTGCTGCATGCTTGATTTATCTTCTTGCTGAAAAAGTTTCACTGTAAGTTTCCATAATAGATGTGTCTATGTAAGAATGATAGCCTAAGGGGCCAGACGCATACTTCCTGTTAAGTGCTACTACATAAGCACCCATGGAGGAACCAATGAATACTGAATAATCACTGTCATACTGTGATGTAACAAAATTTATTTGCAGGATATCTGTTTGCCTCATATTTGAAAGGGTCCTTTCTTATTGGACAAGGAATGTTCAAGGTAATCAAATGAAAAACAAGTTCAGCTATCCCTAAGCAATAAATTAAACTGATCATTGCACTGATCTTTTTGAAACTAAAAATAACAATGAGTTCAAAAATCTCAGTCATCAGAGGCCCCTAGAACCCTAGTTTTGCTCTCGTGTTCTCTACCTCAGACAATGATTGTACCACTCGCCAGGTGCCCAAGAATCACCCTGGGAGTCATCCTTAGGGCTTCCCTGGCCCTCACACTCAACTCCTGCAATAATGAGCCATGGAACCCAGCTGCTCTCACCTGCGAATGTTCCTGTAGCTCATTCACTTCTCTAGTCATGCAGCTACTACCCCGAGTCAAAGCACTGTTACATCTCCCCTTGATTATAATGTCCACAACCTGCACACTGGTTTCCCAGTGTCTGAACTTAAAGTCTTCCACTCTGGTCTCTGAACAGCCACAGCAGTCCTTAAAACAAATAACTGACCAACACACTCTCCTGCTCAAAAACGTTCGGTAGCTTCCAGAGCCCTCAACATGAGCTACAAGTCCTAGCTGTCCAGACTCCTGCTGTCCTCTCCAAAGTCAATCCCCAATAATCTCTACATCACACTCTACGACTGGGCTAACATCCGGGGTATTTTCAATGTGCTGTGCTCATTTGCCATTGGGCTCTCAAGCACGTTACCTAGAATATTCTTACTCCTTTCCCCAAACTTGGCTGACTTGTACTCCTTCTACAAATCCAAGACTACCTACAGGAAGCTTTCCTTGACCTCTCAAAGACAGCTGGTTGGATGTCTTTCTCTTTGATATTCTTGCAGGACCCTATAAAAACAGTCCCCACATTGTTTTCTGACTGTTAATCTCCCTGTTTCCCTCATTAGCATATCAAGTTTATTCACTATTATATCATCTACTCCCTGCAAGTGATATGCTCATAATAAAGATTCAATAAATATTTATTGATTGACCAAGTAAGCCAAATGGAATAAAATTAACAGTGAACCCTGGTATGTAAGAGATGGCTGTCAGAATGCATAGTGAGAAGGTTGTGCTTTCAAGACAAATTGGGCCTTGGATTTCAAAAGGGTCCTTGGTTCTTCCCCAGCTACCAAAAGCTTTCTCTTTGCATATTCCTGCTGGCTTCGACTCCACAGTTCCCCAAGCTTTGTCCTCATATTTACCATGTGAAACTGGCTCCTCTAGGGGCCTCACCAACCTGCTTATTTCCTGACTTGGATTTTCAGTGTTTTCCGCATTCTTCCAGCACCTGCCTCTGGGCCCAGATAGCTCCGCTGCACCCTGACTGCTCTCACCTGTGTACCAACAGCAACTTGTGATCATCTACTGGGCATTTTTATGCAAAAGGCAAAAAGGAATTGTTCTGCAGCAAACCAAATAGTGAAAGGCTATTTCAGAGGAATAATTCTTTTCTAACTACACAATTGCATAGCATTTTGAACATTGAATACATAACACTTTACTCTCTCAATCCCCTCCTCAGCACCTCTGGATTATATTCCTCGTATTTATTTATTTATTTATTTATTCATTCATTCATTCATTCATCCATTCATTCATTTTAGAGAGGAGAGAGAGGGGGAGAGAGAGAGAGAGAGAAAGGGGAGGAGCAGGAAGCATCAACTCCCATATGTGCCTTGACCAGACAAGTGCAGGGTCTTGAACCAGCGACCTCAGCATTCCAGGTCTACACTCTATCCACTGTGCCACCACAGGTCAGGCTATATTCCTCTTGTCAGAAGAAAGAGAGACAGAAATTAAGTTCTAAGGAACTAAAATTGTAGCTGATATTTATAACCAAGGTAATCTGGACCACAAAACCAAGGACACAATCAAAATAAAATACTGTATGGGAAAGCCAGGGTACAAAGAGACAGGCACAGCTCAAAGGTTCACAAAAACAGAGTGCATTCAGAGCCATCTGTCCTGGTTCTGGAACCAGAAAAGATAAAAGCAAGTGCAAGGGTATCAAAAGGAAGGTTAAGGCAGTTTTAAGGCTGTACCCTAGAGTGGCCATTTGTATAATTCACCAGGGAACAATGAGAGTGTGGGTCAGCAGGCCCTGGCAGGTTGCTCAGTGGATGGAGCGCCAGCCCAGCATATGGACGTCCTGGGTTTGATTTCTGGTCAGGGCACACAAGAGAAGCGACTATCTGCTTCTCTTCCCATCCTCTCCCCCTTCTCTCTCTCTTCTCCTCCCACAGCCAGTGGCTCCATTGGTTCCAGCATCACCTCTGGGCACTGAGGATAGCTCAGTACTGGAGCATCAGCCCCAGACAGGGGTTGACGGATGGATCCAGGTCCAGGTGCATACAGAAATCTGTCTCTCTATCTCCCTTCCTCCCATTTTAAAAAAAGAAGTGTGGATCAGCCCAGCTAAAGGGACAGATGCATAGCTCAAGCACATGAGAAAATGTGTGGCATTAATGACTACTTACAGCAGTGTGACCCTGAACAAACTACTCACCTTCTCTAAACCTCAGTCTCCTCACCTAAATATATGGGATTAATCACTATGTACACCTAACAGCTATGTTATGAGAACTGAAATAATGTACATAAAGTGCTAATGCCATTACCTGGCACATATTAAGTATTTAATTAGTAACAATGATTAATATTAATATTATTATTTAGTTTGACATTAATTCAGATAATGACCAAACCATGCCCATATATTAATACTACAACAATAGTATTAAGACTTACCCTAAAAATTCCTAGGCCTGCAGAAATTTGGTAGGTCAATAATTAAATCACCCGGTTCCTCCTTCTAAGTTTGGAACGAATAGAGAAATGGATGCATGATTCAGACAGATGGAGATCAAAGTGTCAATTGTATTACTGGTAAAGTTGGGCTGGGGAACACAGGTGAGCTTTGCAGCCACAACGCTGGCTGACACTCCCCTGAATCAGACTCACACACCCGGGCACGGGCACTTGGACCAGCACAGTGCAGAAGTGCGCTGCCAAGGTCACTGCTGAGCAAGGTGAGGTGACTGGATTGCACCCTCGATGCGAGCCTCAGAGGCACTGGGTCGCGCTGTGTGCTTCTCCTAACTCTCCCTTCAGACCAGGCTCTCCTTCTCCAGGAGCAGAGAGGAGCCGGTAGGAACCCCAGGACCCTCTGATTAAGCTCCTCCCTAGAGATAGGAGTGGCAACCTACTATGGCGACATACACTATGTCCCCAAAATGCTTGGTTAAGATCCTACCAGAGAATATATATTTCCTCTGTACACAAAAATCCATAGAACTATATAGCTCTGTTAACCTAACTTTGCTTTCTTGACAGAAAACACTAATAAACCATTTAACTGCATAACTTGTTGTGAGAGATGCTGAAGGACTGAAAATTTTCCATCATGGACCTAGCATATCCTTGTCCCCTGCAGCTGTTCCTCCCCACACTTTTGCACATAAGCCTAGCCCCTAACTTTTCCTCTCCAGCCCTCTGGATAAAATCCAAATTGCACAACAATCATTGCTCATCCACAGAACAAACTCTATTTCCTCTAAGAGCTGTCCTTAGCCAACTACCCCAGAATTTGGGTGATCATCTTCCAGCTTCCTCCTGCTAAACCCCTATAAAACATTCCACATCTTTCTCCTAGTTAAAATGCTCCTTCAGACCCAGCCTTCAAAACTAAAGACATAGGCTAGCAGTGCTCTGCTTTCTTTTCTTCCACATTGGTATTCTCAGTTGGATCATTCTATCAGATTCATGGGCTCACACCGGCCCATGCTGCAATATCACTGCAATTCATCTTAAATAAATGTGATACCTGAGTCTATCAAACTAAAGCATCTTAAGGAAGTGTAAATTTCTAGGTCTGAGAGAAAGGGGCTATTATTGACTTCATAATAAACTTGAATTTCCTTAAATGGCCCTCATGATCTGCCTATTAAACTGTGGCCTTCTCAGCAAATTCAGTTTACTATATTAACCTGAAATGTGATTGTTAAGTGTGATATGACAAAATAATGTATGTTAGAGGCTACACACACACACACACACACACACACAATACCCTCATAAAATACCTTCAAGAATGAAGAATAAAAAAATACACTTACTTCACCAACATAATCAAAGCAACATAACCCACTGCCCACAGGGCTTATAGCTTCAAAAGTAAAAAGATTATGTGCACAAAACCTGTTTTGTGCAGCGAAAATCAAATATGGTAGAAAATGTCAACAGAAATCATTCTGCGGTCCTTCAGATGGCCGTGCAGTGAAACTGTCTCTGAGTCCAGCCTGCTGGAAGTCAAGGCAGTAGTATTACCAGAGAATGAGGAAGAAGAATGAGCCCGTGACCCCATGAGGGGCCCATTCACCATGCTAGGTTTGTGAGACCAAGTATCCGAACAAGATAATGTTCTCCTCACCATTCTGACTGGTCAATTTGGATGACATATTTTGGGCATCTCTGCTGATTCCATGACTGCAACTTGTACACCGTCCACAAATCCCCATCTGCAGCTACAGATGGTCCACAATTTTTTCCAGCATTTATAACAGCTCTTGGAAGTGGGGGTGGGGAGAATGGAGGTTTCATAGCCAAGCTGCCCTGTTCAGGTGGGTGTTCAGTTCTTTTGAACTACAGTGCACCAAAACAAAACAAAACAAAATTTACAAAGCTATAACTTATTCAATAAGGACAAACCACGCCTTAAGAATTACACTGCAGAAATACAAACTCTGTGTAGCAGAAAAATCATCTTTGGTATATTACACATCATTCATCTTTAAAAATTGTTGAATGAGGGGATGATCGCTTTTTACAATAATTTACACTTCCAGTTACATCCTGGATGCCATAAAGCTGTGCTTTCCAATACAATAACCACTAGTCATAGTTGGCTATTTAAAGTAACTAGCATTGAAAAACACTAAAGATTCAGTTTCTCCCTCCTCAAACACATATAAAGTACTCAATAACCACATGTGGCTAGTGGCCACCCAGAAATAGAATACTCCCATTATCACAGAATGTCTATTGGACAACACTGCCTCTGAGGAAAATGGCTTTATCAACTGTAGATATTTTTGTCATAATTTTATTGACTCTTAAGACCTCTTCAGTTGCTCAATACTTTTTTTCCTATACCACAAACATCATACAAGACTTTTTTTTTACAAGACAAATGCCTCTTTTTTTTGGAAGGTACCGGAGTGACTCTCCTAAGATATCTTAAAAATCTATGGTGACCCATTTTTTTCCAGACAATTAAGTAACTGAATACTAGATTTTAGACTCATGTTTCCTCTGTGGAATTGAGATGACATATAGACTTAGAATAAATATATTTCTCCGTTAACTTCCTCTGCTTCCTCTTCAATGTTTGGCCAGTTCACATTTGTAAACAGTTAACTGGGAAGGACTTTGTGACCTACCTTACTTAATGAACATGATAGCTAGCAGAATGCAAAGCTACCCCTATTCTGACCCTCAGAACACAGGTATATTACTCTTATACCCATATCCCAACTTTATTCTTGAGAAAACCAATGTCTAGAGTAGTTTGTTTATTATGAATTTGTTAAAATCATTCATCAGAGCCAAGACATGAACCAGGTCTGTATGACAACAAACTCTTTGTCTCCTAGGGAAGACTATCTTGCTGAGTTAGGCGCCTTATATAAGCTCATGGGAACTTATCCAAACAATGCACTGGTGAGCACATGTGTATGATGACTCCTTAACTCTTTCCATTGGAGTTTTTGAGGTAAAAAAAAAAAATGTCACCCATTTGGCATTGTAAATAACAATAGTTTACATTCATAAACACATACACGCACAAACACACAAAGTTTGACAAAGGATGTTTATAACCTTTACCTACTGGTAGTGATTGTTTCTCCTACTCCATTCTTTTAAAAAAATTACTGATATTGAAAAATTATCTGTAAGAAAGACTGCATGTATGTTTAGAGATGACTGGAAGGAAAGTTTGCTATTTCTCCACCAAGGATTTATTCATGCAGTTTTTCACCAGAAAATTGACTCACATTGTTGGTGTCATTAAGAAAATTTCCTTTCTGCCAACTGTTGTACTTGTTTAGTGCCAGTTGGCTGCTGTCTTCCATAGCTAGGGCAGCTGCACTTCAGCAGAGAAAGAGGCACAAAAGAACTGAAAAGCCTACTGGGATTTCTTACAATGAAAGGAGTTATGTGTGTACTCACTAAAGAAGGAGTAAATTGACCTTCTCTTGAAAAAGATATAGGTTTTATGTCATAAAACAGAATACAGTTTGACAAACGGAAACACTCAAAGAGAAAACCTCAGAACACTTTACCTACTTTTAGTGTGTTTAGACTTGTCACCTTCAGGTGAAAAATACGCTTTTATTTTGCTTATGTTATTATCCTACTTCAAATCTGTTGTAAACACTATTATATAAGTTAGCCCTGTATGACTGTGACTGTTAATTATACAACCCTAGGGGGAACTAATAACATGACAGAGATCATATATTGCATACTTATTTAAATAATAAAGTAACTTATTCTTTAAAAAGTCAGGATATCATAATATTTTGCTGTCAAATGGTAGTAAAGTTTTTAAGGAAAGCATATCTTTTTAAATACATTTTAAATTGCCATAGGAGCTGGTTCATTGTTGTTTTTTGATAGTTCTATAGGAAGACTTGTTTTTAAGACATAAAAATGCACTTAACATTTTGATTTATTATTTTCTCACAAGAAGAAGAGCATGCCCTCATTTAACAATTTTTAATTTCTTTAACTTTTAATTAAATAAAATATATTCAAGGACATGCCTCTTTGAGTCATTATAAAATCTATAAACCATGTAAGTATTCATTTTTCATCCAATAGATTTTTTTAAATGTCTGTTGTAAGGTTGCCAACATGATAGGTACTGGACATTTAACAATAAAATTAAAGATGGATTTAAATTAGTTATAAATGTAAAGCAAGTCTAATAAAAAATACCAACAATATTTTTTTGTGGAACTAGGTAAGTTTATATAAAAGTTTGTATTTTAATGGGGGAAAAGCTATTTGAGGAGGAGACATCTGAGATAGTAAACATATCATAAATAAAACGGAAGAAACTGGTACATGAATAGTTAGATAAGTAAAATAGAAACTCCAGAATTAGACTTCAATACATATGGTCACTTACTATATATATATAACACAGGTAACACCTCAAATTATGGGCATACATATACACATTGATAAATTGTTTTGGTGCTACGGAATATCTATTTGGAAAAAGATAAAGTAGAATCTTTACCTCATATCATATACAAAAATAAATTCCAATATATCAAAGATCTAATATAAGAAATGAAACTATACAGATACTTAAAAAAAAATCAAGTAGAAAAAAAAGCGTTATAATTATGGCTTAAAAATCTAGATTAAATAAGCCCTGGCCGGTTGGCTCAGCGGTAGAGCGTCGGCCTGGCGTGCGGGGCACCCGGGTTCGATTCCCGGCCAGGGCATATAGGAGAAGCGCCCATTTGCTTCTCCACACCCCCCCTCCTTCCTCTCTGTCTCTCTCTTCCCCTCCCGCAGCCAAGGCTCCATTGGAGCAAAGATGGCCCGGGCACTGGGGATGGCTCCTTGGCCTCTGCCCCAGGCGCTAGAGTGGCTCTGGTCGCGGCAGAGAGACACCCCGGAGGGGCAGAGCATCGCCCCCTGGTGGGCGTGCCGGGTGGATCCCGGTCGGGCGCATGCGGGAGTCTGTCTGTCTCTTCCCGTTTTCAGCTTCAGAAAAAAAAAAAAATCTAAATTAAATAAAATAAAATAGCAATAAATTTTATTAAATACAAATTCAAGAAACTACCATAAAAACCATCAAAAGACAAAAGAAAATCAGGGAAAATTATTTATAATACATAAAATGGGAAAAGAGCTAATGTTCACAATAAATAGGAAACTTTTAAAATCAAGGAAAAGAAAAACCCACAAACCTGATAGAAAAATGGGCAAAATATACAAGTAGACAACTGACAAAAAAAATTATTAAAAGTGGGTCATAGACATTTGAAAAGATGTTTATGCTTTTATGTAAAACTACATTGAACATTTCTCACCTTTTGGAATAAAAACATTCAAAAGCTAGACAGCATATTCTATTGGAAAGGCTATGGGGAAATGGACATTTTAATACATTCCTTCTGCAAATGTGGAACTATGCAATGTGGAAAGAGAAGTTTAGCAACAGCCAAGAAGACTACACATGCATTTATCCTTTAATATGGCACTCACACTTCTAGGAATTGTCCCTGAAGACATACTTCTAAGATTACAAAATGCATGCATAAAAAGTTATTCACTGTGGCCCTATCTGCAACTGTAAAATATGGAACTATCTAAAATGCTCATATACAGAAAAATACTGAATAGACGATGATAAATTCGCAAAACATAAAAAGGAATAAGAAAAGATCTCTATGAACTTATAGGAAAAAATTTGCTGTCTATAATGTTAAGTGATGTACTGTCTTTTGTTTAAGAAAAATAAACAAAACACTACTTGCTCTTCAAAAAAAAAAACAAAAGGGAGGGAAACCAAAAATTTATAAAATTGGTTGCTAAGTGTCTATTGGCAAGGGGAGGGGAGGGAGGTGGAAAAAATGGTAAATAAAATCAAATGTGTATGTTTTTAAAATAAATATATAACCACCCAGAGATGAGAACATATTTTAAGAAGCTGAAGACTCCAATGAGAAGTTCCAGCAGCCCCATAGAGCAAAAAATCTGAGAATAGACATTGAAAAGAGTAAGAAGAACAGCTCTGCTTTACTCACATCAGCCCTGCCCTAAAACAGTACAGCTCAATGCCCAGAGTGAACCCTTCAGCTCATGATTTCTTCCCCCCACACGGGAAAGTAAGAGCAAAGTGAGCAACTGGCTGCCCCAGTCTTGTGGGGCACTGCCAACGAGGCTCACTTCTGTCTCAGCCCACCCAGAACATAGAGGGGATGGACACAGACGAACAGCCTGAGGATAGTTAGGAGCAGAGAAAAGGAAAAGCAACTCACAGCACCTAGCCTGTGGACTACAGTAGTGGATTGTACTAACCAGCTCACAGTTAACACCCAGAGCCCCGTCCATGGACCCCACAGGACACCTCACCTGGGAACTCCCCACAGTTAGTTATTGCATGCAGCCAGCATTCCATATGCAGAAATACAAAGGATTATAAGACTATTATGAATGACTATGTGCCAACAAATTGGACAATTTGGAGAATTAAATAAATTTCTAGACATATACAATCTACCAAGACCGAATCATGAATGAACAGAAAGTCTGAACAGACCAGTAACAAGTAAGGGGATTGAATCAATCATCACAAACCTCCCAACAAAGAAAAGCCCAATACCAGATGGATTCACTAGTGAATTATAGTAAACATCCAAATAAGAACTAATACCAATCCTTATCAAATTCTCCCCCAAAAGTAAAAAGAAGAGAGTAATTAAAATTAATGTTATGAGGCCAGTATTACCCCAATACCAAAGCCAGATAAGAACACCAAAATAAATATAAATATAAACATAAATATAAATATATATATGGCAATATCCTTGAAGAATACAGATGTAAAAATCCTCAACAAAGTATCAGCACACTACACGACCAAGTAAGATTTATCTCTGTGATGCATGTATGGTTCAACATATGCAATCAATAAAAGTGATACATCACATTAATAGAACAAAGGATAAAAAATACATGATAATTTCAAAAGATTCTGAAAAGTATGCATTAAAGACTTAAACATAAGATCTGGAACCATAAAACTCCTAGAAGAAAACATAGGGCAAAAACTCCTTGACATTGGTTTTGGCAGTGATTTTTGGGTATGACACAGGCACAGCAAAGAAAATAATCAACAAAATGAAGATACAGCCTTCAAAATGACAGAAATTATTAGCAAACCATCTATCTGGTAAGAGGTTAATATCTATTTAAAATATATTTTAGCCCTGGCCAGTTGGCTCAGTGGTAGAGCATCAGCCTGGCGTGCAGGAGTCCCGGGTTCAATTCCCGGCCAGGGCACACAGGAGAAGCACCTATCTGCTTCTCCACCCCTCCCCCTCTCCTTCCTCTCTGTCTCTCTCTCCCCTCCCGCAGCCAAGGCTCCACTGGAGCAAAGTTGGCCCGGGTGCTGAGGATGGCTCCATGGCCTCTGCTTCAGGCACTAGAATGGCCCTGGTTGCAATAGAGCAATGCCCCAGATGGGCAGAGCATCGCCCCCTGGTGAGCATGCCGGGTGGATCCCGGTCAGGTGCATGAGGGAGTCTGTCTGACCGCCTCCCCATTTCCAGCTTCAGAAAAATACCAAAAAAAAAAAAAAAAAAAGATATATATATCTTTTTTTAATTCATGTAACTCAATAGTAAATAGTAAGTAAGTAAATAAATAATCTGATTTTTAAAATTTATTTAATTAATTGTGTTTACATAGATTCTAGGGTCACCCTGAATGCATCCCTCCTCCCCCATATTCCTCTCAACATCTCCCCTGCCCCCTCCCCACAGTGTCCTACCCCCTGAAAGGTCAGGTTTATCCCATCCTATCATCCCCTTTCCCTCTGCCCTCTTTTCCTCTGGTCCCTTTGATCCCTCCTCTGTCTCAATTCTGTTCCTCAGTTCTCACTGTTCCTTGGATTCCTCAAATGAGTGAGGTCATATGATATTTTTCTTTCTCTGCCTGGCTTATTTCACTCAACATAATAGTTTCTAGGTCCATCTATGTTGTCGCAAAAGGTAATATTTCCTTATCTTTCATGGCCCCATAGTATTCCATTGTATGTATGTACCACAGCTTTTTAATCCACTTGTCCACTGATGGACACTTGGGTTGTTTCCAGATCTTTGCTATTGTGAACAATGCTGCCCTAAACATGGGGGTGCATTTCTTTTTTTCAGTCGGTGATATGGTGTCCTTGGGATATATTTCTAAAAGTGGAATGGCTGGGAATAATCTGATTTTTAAATGGTCAAAGAACCTGAATAGACATTTCTCCAGACATGCAAAATCTCCCCAGGTATATGAAAGGGCACTCAAAAACTACTAATCATCAGGGAAATGCAAATCAAAACCACAATGAGATATCGCCTCACTCTTGTTAGAATGGCTATTATTTAAAAACAAAAGATAATAAGTATGGTAAGGAGGTGGTGAACAGGGAACACTGGTAAACTGTGGGTGGGAATATAAATTAGTATATCCCAACAGTATGGAGATCTCTCAAAAAATAATAGAAATACTGTATGATCTAATAATCTCTCTTTTGACTATTTATCCAAAGAAAATAAAAACACTAACTCAAAAAGATAAATGTACCACATGTTCACTGCAGCTTTATTCACAACAGCCAAGACATGTAAACAGCCTAATTGTCCGCTATAACTGCAGCAAGACTTCACACAGACACACGACACACACACACATGCACACTGGTATATAATTCAGTCCTTTACAAAGAAGAGAAAAAGAAGGCAATTTGACGATACAGTCTCAGTTGAAAGACAGAAAGAACTACAAAAAATATTGAATCCTACTTAGTAAATTTATTGTCAGTGGTAGTCAGGAATAAGAAATATCGGCTCTGGTGTGGTAGCTCAGTTGGTTAAAGCACCATCCCAATATGCCAAGGTTGCAGGTCCAATCCCTTGTTAGGGCACAAACAAAAATCAGCCAATGAACGGATTAATAGATAGAGCAGTAAGGCAATGTTTCTCTCTCTCTCCTCTCTCTCTGAGTTCAATAAATAAAAAAATAAATAAGCATTTAAAACTATTTTAAGTGTACTATATGATTAAGCAAGTAAGTAAATAGAATAAATTTATATATTTGGGGATCCAGTGTTCTCACTGTGGGAGACTAGATATACAAATAATGATGGGGAAAACTGGTAGTGTTACATATAAATTAGAAGCACTGATATGAGGGAGAGAGAAAGGATGAAATAAACAGAATTGGGGATGGAGGTTTCCTGCCTCTTTTTGCAAATAAAGGGGAGGCAATCTGAAAACAATGATATTGCAATAGCCACAAGCATACCTGGTACCTACTCATGGTTTCTAAATATCCTAAGAACTTGGGCTCCTTGGAATATGATTATTTTAGGAACATCTTTTTGTTCTAGTAAGTAAGGAAGTCTTCATAAATCATGGAAACAGGAAAAAACTTACAAGTCAGCTTAAAGGGGTTCTCATCAGCCAAATCTGGGATAATTTGAACATAAAAGTAAATAGTGAAAGTAACTGATTATAAACAATACAATTTCCTTTTTTTAGGAGGAGAAATAGTGAGGCAGGCTCCCACATGCGCCCTGACCAGGATCTACCTCGCAACCACATCTTGGGCCAAGTACCATGCTATTTTTAGCACCTGAGCACTAACACCAACTGAGATATTCTCAGTGCCTGAGGCCAATGCTCAGACTAGTGGAGCTATCCTTAGCACCTGAGGCCAACACTTGGACCAACTGAGCTATCTTCGGTGCCTGGGGCCACACTCAAACAAATTGAGCCACTGGCTATGGGAGGTGAAGAGGGAGAGAAGGGAAAGTGGGAAAAGAGAAGCCGATAGTTGCTTCTCATGTATGCCCTGACAGGGAATTGACCCCGGGACATTCATAAACTGGACCAACACTCTATCCACTGAGCCACTAGTCAAAGCCAACAATACAATTTTTTTTTTTAATTTTTTGTATTTTTCTGAAGCTGGAAACGGGGAGAGACAGTCAGACAGACTCCCACATGCGCCCGACCGGGATCCACCCAGCATGCCCACCAGGGGGTGACGCTCTGCCCACCAGGGGGCGATGCTCTGCCCCTTCAGGGCGTCGCTCTGTTGTGACCAGAGCCACTCTAGCGCCTGGGGCAGAGGCCAAGGAGCCATCCCCAGCACCCGGGCCATCTTTGCTCTAATGGAGCCTTGCTGCGGGAGGGGAAGAGAGAGACAGAGAGGAAGGAGAGGGGTGGAAAAGCAGATGGGCGCTTCTCCTGTGTGCCCTGGCCGGGAATCGAACCCGGGACTTCTGCACGCCAGGCCAACGCTCTACCACTGAGCCAACCGGCCAGGGCCAACAATACAATTTTTAAAAGCCTATACGGTCATACTGCTAATTATTTAAGATGATAGAAGAAAAACTCTTCTTTATATTAAAATGTCAACTAATTAGCACAGACTGATATACTTGCAAAACTTATTATTTAGCAAACACAGTAATAACTGGCACACACAAGAACCACAGATAGATGTTAAAGCCACTGAGTGAAAACTTGATGAAAGTAGGATAGCTATATGATCTCCCCGTGAATAAATTAATTTAAAAAGCCAAATTCATAACTATACAATGAGGAAATTGAACACATTAACCAAACAATCAAATTAATATCACCCATAAAAAAAAAACTTACCTTATGTGTCCCTGAGTGATACACTGTGAGGGACACATCATTACTTGTGTCATATTTCTGACAAAAATGCATTAATTTACTTGTGAGAAAACAATCAGACAAACCTCATTTGAGGAGCATTCTACAAAACTGAACTCCTTTAAAAAAATTCAATGCATGACTATTTTCTGCCACTGCCTTTTGTTAGTTATAGCCAATCAAAATTCAATAAAGGGGTCCAAATGATGCAGTACATAAAGATCAGTCTACTAGGACAAAAATTAGAGTGGAGAACAATAAAGAGTAGATCTAGGGAAAGGGAAAAAAACTGGGAAGTCAGCTACAAAATACTTACAGCAAACATCATACTTAAAATATTGAAAGCTTTCCTATTTTTTAGATCAAATTAATTGCAAAATACCTGTCATCATTCCATATATTAAACATTATCCTGGCCCTGGCCTGTTGGTTCAGTGGTAGCGTGTCACCCGCATGTGGATGTCCCAGGTTTGATTCCCAGTCAGGGCACACAAGAAAAGCAACCATCTGCTTTTCCACTCCTACCCTTCCTCTTTTCTCTATTTCTCACTCTCTCTTCCTCTCCCACAGCCATGGCTCGAATGATTTGACCACATAAGCCCTGGTGCTGAGGATGGCTCCATGGAACCTCTGCCCCAGGCACTAAAAATAGCTCTGCTGCAAGCATGGCTCCATATGGGCGGAGCATCAGCCCCAAATAGGGATTGCTGGGTGGATCCAAGTTGGGGCACATGTAGGCGTCTGTCTCTCTATCCCCCCTCCTCTCAACTTGGAAAAGAAGAAAAAAAAACATTTAAAAAATTATCCTGAAGAACTCAACCAATGCAATAAGGCAAAAATATATAATTAGTATAATAATATAATATAATATAATATAATATAATATAATATAATATAATATATAGAAAGTAGTAAAACTGTTATTACTGCAGAAGATGAGCTCCTAGTAAAATAGTCAAAGAATATTCAGATAAAGTATCCAAATAAATAATTAAAAATCACTATGCTGTACATCTTAAACTTAAACAATAATGTATGTCTACTTTTATCAGTAGAACTTGTAAAATAAATACAAAATAAATTTAAAAATAAACTATTTGAGTTTAGCAAGTTTACTTAATTCAATAGCTATATTAATAATCAATTCAATTTTATGTGCCTGTAGCAAGTTAAAGATTACATTCTTTTAATAAAAAATATATTTAGAATAGCGCTAACATTATCAAAATCTAAGAAAAAAATTTAAAGGCAATATATCCATTGAGAAGACCTGCTTTACAAGATATCAAGACTTATTATAAAGCTAAAGTAATTATGAAAGTATGGTATTTGTATAACAATTGACAAACAGATAGCTGAAATAGATTAGAAAACCCTGAAAGGGTCCATATATATAAATGTATATTTGATTTATGACAAATGTGTAAGGTACTGGGGAACATCAGTAAATGGTACTGAGACAATTAGATACCCACATAAAGAAAAATATACTTGACCTCAACCTTATACCTCAACATATATTAAAAATTAATGAGCAGAATATAGATGCAAATATGAATGATAAACAAAAAGTTCCCAAAAAATACTATGAAAGAGTCTTTTGATGCCATCAGGTTAGGAAAGACATTAAATATAATGCAAAATATTAAGTTTTTGATAAATGTGACAATGTTAAAAATAAGAACTATTCATAAAAAAAACACAATGAAGAAAGAAAAAAGGCAAACTACAGATACAAAGAAGATATTCTCAATATGTATATATGACAGAAGGCTCATACTATGTATACAGCACTCTATTTTTAAAAATATTATATAGCCCAGTAGGAAAATGGACAGGAAAATGAATATGCATTTCATAAAAGGAGCTATCTAAATTGTCAGCAAATTTCTGAAAAGATGCTCAATTTCCCTAATGAAGATGCAAAATGTAAATTTAAACTATATACAGGCACCAGATTGCCTGACCAGTGGTGGTGCAGTGAATAGAGTAGTGACCTGGGACACAGAAAACCCAGGTTTAAAATCCCAAGGTCACTGGCCTGAGTGCAGGCTCACCAGCTTGAGCACAGGGTTGGTGGCTTGAATATGGGATCGTAGGCATGATTCCATGGTTGTGATCTTGAGCCCAAGGTTAATGACTTGAGCTCAAGGTTACAGGCTTGAGCCCAAGGTTGCTGGCTTAAGCAAAGGGTTACTAGCTCAGATTGACCTACCCCCTGCCCCATCAAAGCACGTATAAGAAGTAATTAATGAAGTAAAGTGATGCAACTACAAGTTGATGTTTCTCATCTCCCTTTTTGCCTGTCTTTCTCTCTCTCTTGCTAAAAAACAGAGAAACAAATAATCAAAAACTTTATACAGGCACCAGATTGACTAAAATTAGAAAGACTGAAAATACCAACTGTTTTCAAAGAAAAGTGAATATTGGAATTCTTCTATGCTCAGTGGGAATGAAAATTAGTACAACCACACTGAAAGATAACTTAGCTGTACCTCTAATATTAACCCAGACATTCTATGCCTAGGGGTATACTCAATGGAAATTAATAAATATGTCCCTCAAAAGAAATGTCAAGGCCCTGGCCGGTTGGCTCAGTGGTAGAGCATCGGCCTGGCGTGCAGGGGTCCCGGGTTCGATTCCCGGCCAGGGCACACAGGAGAAGTGCCCATTTGCTTCTCCAACTCCCCCCTCCTTCCTCTCTGTCTCTCTCTTACCCTCCCGCAGCCGAGGCTCCATTGGAGCAAAGATGGCCCGGGCACTGGGGATGGCTCCTTGGCCTCTGTCCCAGGCGCTAGAGTGGCTCGGGTCGCGGCAGAGCGACGCCCCAGAGGGCATCGCCCCCTGGTGGGCAGAGCGTCGCCCCTGGTGGGCATGCTGGGTGGATCCCGGTCGGGCGCATGCGGGAGTCTGTCTGACTGTCTCTCCCTGTTTCCAGCTTCAGAAAAATACAAAAAAAAAAAGTATCTATTAACTATAAATGAATCAATCATGTCAACAAATGGTAATGAAACCTTAGATACACACAGGCCACTCACAAAGAAGAAACTAGATTGGCCAAAAAACATATGAAAAGGTGTTATGCCTTAAAAATTAAAACTACAGTGAGATACCATTTTTCACCCATCAGATAAAGAAAAAGCTCAACATTAGGAAATGCACATATTGGCACAGATACAGAACAGTAAGAACTGTAACATAGAGGGTGGACATATATCACATCAGAGAGTGATTTGACTAGATAATCATCCTAAGCAAACCAACAACATAATTCTTTTACACTGTGTGGACAAAAGTGCACATAGCACCATTGTTTTTAATAGTGAATATATAAATATTCATCAATAAGAGAATGGCTTGTGAAAATGAATATACTACAACTATTCATATTTATATGGATAAATCTCACAAAAATAATGACAAATGAAACTCTTTGCAGAATATGTATAATTATGGTTGTAAGTCCTGCAAATAATATCATATGGATATATACACTTGTAAAAACAGTATGATGAACTGTATTGGAATAACTCAAATTTAGGACAGCAGCTACCTTTGGAATTAAGAGAATAAAATGGAGGAGGGATACACAGGTATTTGTAGTACTTGATTTTTTAAAGAGGATGATGGGTACAAATGTGTGCTTTAAATTGTGTTCTGATCTATGACTGATTTAAAATCCAGAAATGTTGCAACCTATGTACTCAAAGGGAGTCATTTTACACTATAATGTAGTAAGAAGGTTCAAGGACAGCAATTAGTCAAATGCCTCAAATGAAAGAAAAGTTTTAATTTGAATAATGTAGGCTTCAAAGGATGAGGGTCTTCCGTGAGATTTGGAAATTTAAAAAGAAGAGAAAATCAACAGACAATCCTGGTCTCTAGTTTTACTTTGTGCCCTGATCTCCTGCCCCTTTATACTTAGTAGAAGAACATTCTATGGAAAACTCGATGAAGAGGACATTGAATAAATATCATGTGCCAAAATTCAGCAAGGCTATGTCTTATATCAGTTAAGAAAGTTGCCTTGAAGGAACAATGACAAAAACTTCTCTGCTCTCTCTAACCTGGCAAATGCCAAGTTTTAGACTGTGCCTTTATATTTTAGGGGACAAATATGTTGAGATTTATTACTGTGGTGCATGACTTTTCTACTTTGTCAAGCACATAATATTTATTTATTTTAGATATAACCAGTTAGCAATGACTTCTGTTCTCAGCATGCCTAACAAAAATTAAGAGTTTGTGCAGAGTGTGTCTTTCCCACACACACTAGCCTCTAGCATTCTTGCTGGTTTTTTTTTAATTCTGATCTATTGAGAAAATCATCTGGGTCTTTGCTTTCTCCATGTCTAGAGAGTCACAGATATATATATATATAGTTATAATTACGTTGGCCAACAAGACTCTGTTGACAATGAAAAAGTATATTAAAATTTTATGAAATTTTTATGGGTTGCTTTGATATTTAAAAAAATGCTCTTAATCATCATGAGAAGAGTGTGTTACCTATGTTTGTTTTCAAAGCTTATAAGAAATAGTGGAGCTGGAAGTTCATCTTTGTATTTTCCATTACAAACAGAAGTAGTATTTCAAATAGAAAAGTTATAAATAGACCAAACTTTCTCTAGTTTATAGCCTATCTGGATTTGACAAAGCAACTGACCAAATATCTTGACACATTTGTGGCCAAAATAGAGTTCTATGTACTTAACTGGTTGAGTAACAGTGATAAGTAATGAAGAGATAGTACCTTAAAAGGCAGGTTGACTCCAAGTTATTGGACTAAGCAATATCCCATTCCTGTAGCCCTATATTATAAAATGATAAGCCTCTGATACTTCCAAATCAGGATACTGATGATATATTGATTATATTGATCTAACATGTATGTGAAAATAGGATGATCTTATCATAGATGAGAAAACCAGAATCCAAAGTGCTTTGTGCTGCCTGAAATGATAGCCCTCATCTAACACAAAGAAGTCTGATTAAGGATAAATACAAATCCATTCATCCATCATATGCTTTTACCACTTACTAAACATCATACTTCTGCACTGGTGTTGAGGGAAACTCTTATCTTTACTGATGACATTTTCTTTCTAGGGGAGGGAATGGGTCTGGCCTAATCAGGTGAGCCCCTTTAAAAGCAGGTCTAGAAGTAAGAGATGCTCTCCTGCCGGACTTGAAGAAACAAACTGGCATGTTGTTGTAAAGTGCGTATGGAGATGAGTAGCCTCTAGAAGCTCAGGGCCAATCTCTACAGCTGCAAGGACTGAACCACTTAAGTGATCATAGAAGAAAACCCTAAGCCTCAAATGAGACATAAGCCTCAGTCAACACATCAATTACAGCCCCGTGAAAGATCCTGAACAGAGAACCCAACTAAACCAACTCCTAGACTCCTGACTCATGGAATTTGTGAATTGGTAAATGTGTTAAGTCAAACACACACACACACACACACACACACACACACACAGTTCCTAGCCATTCCATACAAAGGAAGGAAGGAGTGAACAGCCAAGAAGGAGTGAACAGCCAAAGAAGCTAGGGCCAGGCCACCCAACAGAAAGTAAGAAGCATTTGAGAGAATCCAAGATGGAAGCAGAGTAGGCAAATGCACAGAGTGCCACCTTCTACAACCAAACTGGATTACAAATTAATTTAAGAACAATCATCGTGAAAAATCAACTTTGGCCTAAAAGAACAGAACTCGAAAACCAAGGAGCACAGAAGAATCCACACTGATCCTAGTATGGAGTGCAGGGACATGGTGGGAGTTCCCCTGTTCCCAGGAGTGAGGGGAGGCTGAGGCTGAGAGTCCAGTAGGGCTCTCATTATAAGGAGAGAGACCCTGAGAGGTGGGGGTCTTCAGTTTCAGGACCAGAGTCCCAGTCTAGAAACCCAGGGTCTGGAGGAGATAGCCAGACAGCATTGAGTGGGCAGAAGAGCAAGAGTTCTATCTGTGGGAAGCAGCTGGCAAAAGAAACAGCAGCCTTAAAGGGACAGAGCAAAAAATACAACTCACAGCCACTTGTCTGGGGCACCGGGGGCGAGGAGTACTGAGGAAAGTGGGGAGAGTGAGACAAGGGGACCTGACCTGAACTGACTCATTCTCCAGTGCGGAGGCGGCCATAGTTGGGGGAGGGTCGCTCCCTCCACCCAACAAAAGCCTACACTGGAACCAGGTAATCCACCTCCAAAAAGCTCTCCAGCTCCAGTCAGTGCAAAAGACCTTTCAAAAAGGAGGAAGTAAGGGGAAGGGGCAGTGACTCAGATTTCCAGGGAGACCTGAGCTACACCTCCTCCTTCATACTGAGAATGCACCCAGCCCCCAGAGAGGAACTGGGCAGAACACACCTTCAGATTCTCAGAGGTCACATCCATTACATTCCTGGATACAGTTTCAACTAGGGTAAAAAAAAACCCACAAAAATACTAAAACAAGATAGGCCTATTTCACCCCTCCTAAACATAGAAGCCCCATGCTAAGATCAGCAAATAGAAGCTCCCTGCTGGGTTCAGCAAAAAACAGCAGGAAAATCAAAACTTTAAATCAGCTCTACTTGTTAAAGAGAATTAAAATCCAAGCAACCAGCAGAATCAGAGGAATAAATGCCTGGAGGAGAAGCCAAATTAAATAAACCAATCTCAGACCCACAATTCTAAAAATCCTGCAAACCACACACAGAAACAATGGGGAGACAGAGGAATGCAAACCATATGAATCAACAAGAAAAATCTCCAGAAAAAGAACTGAATGTAATGGAAGCAATCAAATTACCGAATCCAGAGTTTAAAATAATTATTGTTAGGATGCTTAAAGATCTCAGAGCTACAATAGATGGACTTAATAAGCACCTAAATAAAGAAACTGCAAGCATCAAAAGGCCACTGAAATCATAAAAAAAAACCAGATGGAAATGACAAACACAATATCAGAAATAAAGACTACACAAGAAGGAATTAAAAGCAGGCTGGATGAAGCAGAGGATCAAATCAGTGATTTAGAGGACAAGGTAAGCGAAAGCATGGAAGCAGAACAGCAAAAAGAAAAGAGGATCAAAACGTCTGAGGAAACTCTACGAGAGCTCTGTGACAACATGAAGAGAAACAGCGTCTGCATAACAAGGGTTCCTAAAGGAGAAGAGATAGAACAAGTGAAAGAGAACCTTATTGAAGAAATCATAGCTGAAAATTTCCCTAAATTGAGGCAGGAAACAGTCACACAGGTTCAAGAAGCACAAAAGACTCCATTAAAAAGAACCTACAAACCAAGACACATCATAATGAAAATACCAAAGCTAAGAGATAAAGAAAGAATACTAAAAGTTGAAAGAGAAAAGCAGTCAGTCACCTACAAAGGAGCACCCATAAATATGACATCCAACTGAAACAATAGATGCCAGAAGGGAATGGCAAGAAATATGCAAAGTAATGCAAATCAAGAGCCTACAACCAAGACTTCTCTACCAAGCAAGGCTATCATTTAAAATTGAAGGAGATCCAATTTGGCCAATTAATTCTCTGCCGGTCTTACTCTCTCCTCTCCTTGAACTACACTACCCATAAGTGTTACATCTCCCATTATCTTTTCTTTTCTCTTCCTTTCTCTCTATGAGGGTTGCACTCCAAAACCCTTAAATCTCTCTCTCTCTCTCTCTCCTTTTTTTCTTTTTTCTTCTATAAGTGGATCCCTCTTTTTTTTCTCTCTCTTTCTTTCTTTTCTCCCTCTATATTAGTTTCTCCCTTTCTCCTTTACATCTCCTCTCATTCAAACCTCAATAACAAACAAATTATCTTATCTGGGACTCAAACAAATTATCTTATCTGGAACTCAAACTTATGTTTGTGGGGGTTTTTTACTTCACCTTTTTAACTCACTAGCAGTGCTCCCATCCCTGGCTCTCCATTTTATCTAGTTCTTGTTCCACTAAATACAATAGTAATTTTTTAATTTGTTCCCCCATTTTTCTGGTTTCCTTTTATTCCTCTCTTCATAACTCTTAGTCAACCAACACCTAAAAGCAAATCATTTTATTCTTGACCCAAATTTTTTCCGTATTGGCTTTTTGTGGATCCATACCCCTTTCTTTTTTCTTTCTTCTTTTTTTTTTTGCCCCTTTATTACTTTTCCCCAATTCAGGCCCTCCATTACACGCATTGTTTGTTATAATTCATAGTTCACCACAAGATTTTCTCAAGAAAGAGAGGAGAGGAGAGGAGAGAAAAAAAGGAGGGGGGGAATAATTTCCCTTTTTAAAAAAATTTTATTTTATTTTATTTTCTTTATTTCATTATTAATTTTTTATTAAAAAAACCAACTCTTTTTGATTTTTTATTTTTTTAACTTTTTATTCTTTATTAAATCTCATTAATACTATCAACAAAACCACCCACAGATGCCATTAAGGAAGAGAAAATCGAATATCATGGATACAAAAGAAAGAGAGGTAACACAGCTAGATGAGGAAAAATCTATGGAGAAAAAATTTAATATATTGGAAAACTTGGAGCTAAATGACAGAGAATTCAAGATAGAAATCCTAAAAATCCTCCGAGATATATAAGAAAACACAGAAAGGCAATTTAGGGAGCTCAGAAAACAACTCAATGAACACAAAGAATATATGTCCAAGGAAATTGAAACTATAAAAACATATCAAACAGAGATGAAAAACTCAATTCACGAGCTGAAAAACGAAGTAACAAGCTTAGCTAATAGAACAGGTCAGATAGAAGAGAGGATTAGTGAAATAGAAGACAAGCAACTTGAGGCACAACAGAGAGAAAAAGAAAGAGACTCAAAAATTAAAAAAAATGAGATACCCCTACAAGAATTATCTGACTCCATCAAAAAGAATAACATAAGAATAATAGGTATATCAGAGGGAGAAGAGAGAGAAAATGGAATGGAGAACATACTCAAACAAATAATAGATGAGAACTTCCCAAGCCTGTGGAAAGAACTAAAGCCTCAAGTTCAAGAAGCAAACAGAACACTGAGTTTTCTTAACCCCAACAAACCTACTCCAAGGCACATCACAATGAAATTGGCACAAACCAACAGCAAAGAAAAAAATCTCAAGGCAGCCAGGGAAAACAAGAATGCAACATATAAAGGAAGGCCCATTAGATTATCATCAGATTTCTCAGCAGAAACTCTACAAGCTAGAAGAGAGTGGACCCCAATATTTAAAGTCCTGAAAGAGAGGAACTTTCAGCCACGAATACTATACCCATCAAAGCTATCATTCAAATATGAAGGAGAAATAAAAACATTCACAGATACAGAAAAGATGAGGGAATTTATCATCAGAAATCCCACACTCCAGGAATTACTAAAGGGGGTTCTCCAATCAGATACAAAGAACAAAAACAAAAACAAAAAAACAGAGCCACAAGTAAAAGCTCCAAGAAGAACACAATAAAACCAAATTTAAACTGTGACAACAACAAAAAGAAAGGGGGGAGAAGATGGAGATTAACAGTAGCAAAGGACGATGAAGTGCAAAAGTACTCACAAAATAGTTCACTAGAATGAACAGGGTAGGAACCTTTTTCATTACTTAAAGGTAACCACCATTGAAAAAACCACCACAGAAGCACATGAGATAAAAAAGATAGCAACAGAGGAAAGATATATGGAATACAACCAAATAAAAACAAAAAATAGAAAAACGAAAGAGAAGGATCAAACAAGACACAAAACTAACAGAAAGCAAGATATAAAATGGCAACAGGGAACTCACAAGTGTCAATCATTACACTAAATGTAAACGGATTAAACTCACCAATAAAAAGGCACAGAGTAGCAGAATGGATTAAAAAAGAAAATCCAACTGTATGCTGCCTACAGGAAACTCATCTAAGTAACAAGGATAAAAACAAATTCAAAGTGAAAGGCTGGAAAACAATACTCCAAGCAAATAACATCCAAAAAAAAGCAGGCGTAGCAATACTCATATCTGATAATGCTGACTACAAGACAGCAAAAGTACTCAGAGACAAAAATGGCCATTTCATAATGGCTAAGGGGACACTGAATCAAGAAGACATAACAATTCTTAATATATATGCACCAAACCAAGGAGCACCAAAATATATAAGACAGCTACTTATTGACCTAAAAACAAAAACTGACAAAAATACAATCATACTTGGAGACCTCAATACACCGCTGATGGCTCTAGATTGGTCATCCAAACAGAGAATCAACAAAGACATAGTGGCCTTAAACAAAACACTAGAGCACCTGGATATGATAGACATCTACAGGACATTTCATCCCAAAGTGACTGAGTATATATTTTTCTCCAGTGTACATGGATCATTCTCAAGAATTGACCATATGCTGGGCCACAAAAACAACATCATCAAATTCAGAAAAATCGAACTTATACCAAGCATATTTTCTGATCATAAAGCCTTGAAACTAGAATTCAACTGCAAAAAGGAGGAAAAAAATCCCACAAAAATGTGGAAACTAAACAATATACTTTTAAAAAATGAATGGGTCAAAGAAGAAATAAGTGCAGAGATCAAAAGATATATACCAGGGGTGTCAAACTCGGGCTCGCGGGCCACATGTGGCCCACCCACCAATTTTGTGCAGCCCGTAGACAGGCCCGCAGACTAATCCACGAAGTTTGATTAGTCTGCGAGCTGCACAAAATTGGTGGGCGGGCCGCATGCGGCCTGCGAGCCGTGAGTTTGAGACCCCTGATATATACAGACAAATGAAAATGACAATACGACATATCAGAATCTATGGGATGCAGCAAAAGTAGTGTTAAGAGGGGAGTTCATATCGCTTCAGGCATATATGAACAAACAAGAGAGAGCCCAAGTGAACTACTTAACTTCCCACCTTAAGGAACTAGAAAAAGAAGAACAAAGACAACCCAAAACCAGCCGAAGAAAGGAGATAATAAAAATCAGAGCAGAAATAAATGAATTAGAGAACAGAAAAACTATAGAAAAAATTAATAGAACAAGGAGCTGGTTCTTTGAAAAGATCAATAAAATTGACAAACCCTTGGCAAGACTTACCAAGGAAAAAAGAGAAAGAACTCATATAAACAAAATCCAAAATGAAAGAGGAGAAATCACCACGGACACCGTAGATATACAAAGAATTATTGTAGAATACTATGAAAAACTTTATGCCACTAAATTCAACAACCTAGAAGAAATGGATAAATTCCTAGAACAATACACCCTTTCTAGACTGAGTCAAGAAGAAGCAGAAAGCCTAAACAGACCTATTAGTAGAGAAGAAATAGAAAAAACCATTAAAAACTGCCCAAAAATAAAAGTCCAGGCCCTGATGGCTATACCAGCGAATTTTATCAAACATTCAAAGAAGACTTGGTTCCTATTCTACTGAAAGTCTTCCAAAAAATTGAAGAAGAAGCAATACTTCCAAACACATTTTATGAGGCCAACATAACCCCTCATACCAAAACCAGGCAAGGATGGCACAAAAAAAGAAAACTACAGACCAATATCTCTAATGAATACAGATGCTAAAATACTAAACAAAATACTAGCAAATCAAATACAACAACATATTAAAAAAATAATACATCATGATCAAGTGGGATTCATCCCAGAATCTCAAGGATGGTTTAATATATGTAAAACGGTTAACGTAATACACCATATCAACAAAACAAAGAACAAAAACCACATGATCTTATCAATAGACGCAGAAAAGGCTTTTGATAAAATACAACACAATTTTATGTTTAAGACTCTCAACAAAATGGGTATAGAAGGATAATATATCAACATGATTAAGGCCATATATGATAAACCATCAGCTAACATCATATTAAATGGCACTAAACTGAAGGCTTTCCCCCTTAAATCAGGAACAAGACAGGGTTGTCCACTCTCTCCACTCTTATTTAATGTGGTACTAGAGGTTCTAGCCAGAGCAATCAGACAAGACAAAGAAATAAAAGGCATTCATATCGGAAAAGAAGAAGTAAAGGTATCACTTTTTGCAGATGATATGATCCTATACATCGAAAACCCCAAAGAATCCACAAAAAGACTACTAGAAACAATAAGCCAATACAGTAAGGTCACAGGATACAAAATTAACATACAGAAGTCAATAGCCTATCTATATGCCAACAATGAAAAATTGAGAACAAACTCAAAAGAATAATCCCCTTCACGATTGCAACAACTTAGGAATAAACATAACAAAGAATGTGAAGGACTTATATAATGAAAAGTATAAACCATTGTTAAGGGAAATCGAAAAAGATATAATGAGATGGAAGAATACACCTTGTTCTTGGTTAGGAAGAATAAATATAATCAAGATGGCTATATTGCCCAAAGCAATATACAAATTTAATGCAATTCCCATCAAATTCCAATGACATTTCTTAAAGAAATAGAGCAAAAAATCATCAGATTTATATGGAACTATAAAAAACCCCGAATAGCCAAAGCAATCCTAAAGAAAAAGAATGAAGCCGGGGGCATTAAAATACCTGACTTCAAACTCTATTATAGGGCCACGACAATCAAAACAGCATGGTATTGGCAGAAAAATAGACACTCAGACCAATGGAACAGAATAGAAAGTCCAGAAATAAAACCACATATATATAGTCAAATAATTTTTGATAAAGGGGCCAACAACACACAATGGAGAAAAGAAAGCCTCTTCAATAAATGGTGCTGGGAAAACTGGAAAGCCACATGCAAAAGAATGAAACTGGACTACAGTTTGTCCCCCTGTACTAAAATTAACTCAAAATGGATCAAACATCTAAACATAAGACCTGAAACAATTAAGTACATAGAAGAAGACATAGGTACTCAACTTATGGACCTGGGTTTTAAAGAGCATTTTATGAATTTGACTCCACAGGCAAGAGAAGTGAAGGCAAAAATTAATGAATGGGACTACATCAGACTAAGAAATTTTTGCTCAGCAAGAGAAACTGATAACAAAATAAACAGAAAGCCAACTAAATGGGAAATGATATTTTCAAACAACAGCTCAGATAAGGGCCTAATATCCAAAATATACAAAGAACTCATAAAACTCAACAACAAACAAACAAACAATCCCATAAAAAAATGGGAAGAGGATATTAACAGACTCTTCTCCCAGGAAGAAATACAAATGGCCAATAGATATATGAAAAGATGCTCATCTTCTTTAGCTATTAGAGAAATGCAAATCAAAACTGCAATGAGATACCACCTCACACCTGTTCGATTAGCTATTATTAGCAAGACAGGTAATAGCAAATGTTGGAGAGGCTGTGGAGAAAAAGGAACCCTCATACACTGTTGGTGGGAATGTAAAGTAGTACAACCATTATGGAAGAAAGTATGGTGGTTTCCTCAAAAAAACTGAAAATAGAACTACCTTATGACCCAGCAATCCCTCTACTGGGTATATACCCCAAAAACTCAGAAACATTGATACGTAAAGACACTTGCAGCCCCATGTTTATTGCAGCATTGTTCACAGTGGCCAGGACATGGAAACAACCAAAAAGCCCATCAATAGATGACTGGATAAAGAAGATGTGGCACATATACACTATGGAATACTACTCAGCCATAAGAAATGATGACATCGGATCATTTACAATAACATGGATGGACCTTGACAACATTATACGGAGTGAAATAAGTAAATCAGAAAAAAAACTAAGATGAATCCATACATAGAAGGGACATAAAAATGAGACTCAGAGACATGAACAAGAATGTGATGGCAACAGGGGCGGGGGGTTGGGGGAGGGGGGATGGGGTGAAGAAGGAGAGAGGGGTTAGGGGAGGGGAGGGGCACAAAGAAAACCAGATAGAAGGTGACAGAAGACAATTTAACTTTGCGGGAGGGGTATACAGCACAATCAAATGTCAAAATAATCTAGAGATATTTTCTCTCAACATATGTACCCTGATTTATCAATGTCATTGCATTAAATTTAATTTAAAAAAATGTAAAAAAAAGAACAACAACAACAACAACAAAAAAGAAATGATGACATCGGATCATTTACAGCAAAATGGTGGGATCTTGATAACATGATACGAAGCGAAATAAGTAAATCAGAAAAAGCCAGGAACTGCATTATTCCATATGTAGGTGGGACATAAAAGTGAAACTGAGAGACATTGATAAGAGTGTGGTGGTTACAGATGGGAGGGGGGAAAGGGAGAGGGAAAGGGGGAGGGGAAGGGGCACAAAGAAAACTAGATAGAAGGTGACAGAGGACAATCTGACTTTGGGTGATGGGTATGCAACATAATTGAACGACAAGATAACCTGGACTTGTTATTTTTGAATATATGTATCCTGATTTATTGATGTCACCCCATTAAAAAAATAAAATTATTAATTAAAAAAAATAAAATAAAATAAAAAAATAAAATAAAATTGAAGGAGAAATAAAAAGCTTCCCAGACAAAAAACAAAATAAAAACTCAAAAAGTTCATTACAACCAAACCGATGCTACAAGAAATGTTAAGGGGCCAACTGTAAACAGAAAAAAAGAAGAAAAAATCTAATAAAAGAGGAATGTAATTTTAAAGAATAAAATTGCAATAAACAACTTTAAATCAATAATAACCCTAAATGTACATGGATTAAATGCTCTAATTAAAAGATATAGGGTAGCTGAGTGGATAAGAAAACAGGACCCGTACATGTGCTGTCTACAAGAGACCCACCTCAAAACAAAAGATACACACAGACTCAAAGTAAAGGGATGGAAAAAAATATTTCATGAAAATGAAAATGAAAAAAAAAAGCTGGTATAGCAATACTTATATCTGAAAAAATAGAATTTAAAACAAAGGCTATAGTAAGGGATAAAGAAGCTCACAACATAATAATAAAAGGAGCAATCCAACAGGAAGATATAACCATTATAAATATCTATGCACCTAATATAGGAGCACCTAAATAGATAAAGCAGATTTTGATGGACATAAAAGGCAAGATCAACAGCAATACTGTAATAGTAGGCGATTTCAATACCCCACTAACATCAATGGATAGATCCTCAAGAAAGAAAATTAACAAAGAAACAGCAGACTTAAAGGACACACTAGATCAACTGGATTTAATATCTTCAGAATCTTTCACCCTAAAGCAGCATAATATACATTCTTTTCAAGTACTCATGGTACATTCTCTAGGATAGACCACATGTTAAGGCACAAAATGAGTCTCAACAAATATAAGAAGATTGAAATCATATCAAGCATCTTCTCTGATCACAATGGTGTAAAACTAAAAATCAACTACAATAGAAAAATTGAAAAACATTGAAACACTTGGAAACTAAATAGCATGTTATTAAATAACAAATGGGTTAACAATGAAACTAAGAAAGAAATAAAAAATTTCCTTGAAAAAAATGAAAATAAGCATATAACAATTCAAAATTTATGGGACACAGCAAAAGCAGTCCTGAGAGGGAAGTTCATAGTACTACAGGCATACCTTAAGAAGCTAGAAAAAGCTCAAATAAACAACTTAACCCTGTATCTAAAAGAACTAGAAAGAGAACAGCAAGTAAAACCCAGAGGAAGTAGAAGAAAGGAAATAATAAAAATCAGAGTGGAAATGACATAGAGGCTAAAAAAACAATACAGAGGATCAATGAAACCTAGAGCTGGTTCTTTGAAAAGGTAAACAAGATTGATGAACCTTTAACCAGACTCACCAAGAAAAAAAGAGAGAGGACTCAAATAAATAAAATTAGTTATGAGAGTGGAGAAGTAACAACTGACACAACAGAAATACAAAGGATTGTAAAAAAATACTGTGAAGAACTGTTTTCAAAAAAATTAGACAACCTAGGTGAAATGGACAGATTCATTGAAACATATAATCTTTCAAAAAATCAATCTGGAAGAAACAGAAAACCTAAATAGACCGATTACAACAAATGAGATCAAAACAGTTATCAAAAATCTCCCAACAAACAAAAGTGTTAGGCCAGATGCCTTCACAGTCGAATTCTACCAAATATTTAAAGAACTAACTCCTATCTTTTTCAAGCTATTTCAAAAATTCAAGAGGAAGGAAGACTTCCAAGCTGCTTTTATGAGGCGAGCATAATTCTGATTCCAAGACAGACAAAGACAAAACAAAGAAAAACAACTATAGGCCAATATCCCTGACTATTTAAGATGCTAAAATTCTCAACAAAATATTAGCAAACCGGATCCAGCAATACATGAAAAATATCATACACCATGATCAAGTGAAATTTATTCTGGGGAGACAAGGCTGGTACAATATTTGCAAATCAACCAATGTGATTCATCACATAAACAAAAGGAAAGAGAAAAACCACATGATAATATCAATAGATGCAGAAAAAGCATTTGCTTAAATTCAGCACCCATTTATGATCAAAACCCTCAGCAAAGTGGGAATACAGGAACATACCTCAACATGATAAAGGCCATCTACGACAAACCCAAAGCCAACATCATATTCCATGGGCAAAAATTAAAAGCAATCCTCTTAAGATCAGGAACAAGGCAGGGGTGCCCCCTTTTGCCACTCTTATTCAACATAGTTTTGGAAGTCCTACCCACAGCAATCAGACAAGAAGAAGAAATAAGAGGCATCTAAGTAGGAAAAGAAGAAGTAAAACTATCATTATTTGCTGATGATATGAATCTGTACATAGTAAACCCTAAAGTCTCAGTCATAAAACTACTAGATCTGATAAATGAATTCAGCAAGGTGGCAGGATATAAAATTAATATTCAGAAATCAGAGGCATTTTTATACACCAACAATGAACTGTCTGAAAGAGAAATTAAGAAATAAATCCCCTCCACTATTGCAACAAAAAAATTAAGTACTAGGAGTAAACTTAACCAAGGAGGTCAAAGACTTGTATTTGGAAAATTATAAAATATTGATAAAAGAAATCAAGGAAAATACAAGCAAGTGGAAGCATATACCATGCTCATGGATAGGAAGAATAAACATTAAAATGTCTATATTACCCAGAGCAATTTATAAATTCAATGCAATTCCAATTAAAATACCAATGACATACTTCAAAGATATAGAACAAATATTCCAAAAATTTATATGGAACCAAAAAAGACAACAAATAGCCTCAGCAATCTTGAAAAACAAAAATGAACTGGGTGGTAACACATTTCCTGATATCAGGTTATACTAACAGGCCATTGTACTCAAAACAGCTTGGTCCTGGCATAAGAGCAGGCATATAGATCAATGGAACAGAACAGAGAACCTAGAAATAAACCCACACCTTTATGGACAATTAATATTTGACAGAGGAGGTAAGAGCATACAATGGAGTAAAGTCAGTCTCTTTAACAAATGATGTTGGGAAAACTGAACAGGTACATGCAAAAAAATGAAACTAGACCATCAACTTACACCATGCACAAAAATAAACTCAAAATGGATAAAAGACTTAAATGTAAGCCATGAAACCATAAGTATCTTAGAAGAAAACATAGGCAGTAAGCTCTCTGACATCTCTCACACTAATATATAATACTTGCTGATTTATCTCCACAGGCCATTAAAATAAAGGACAGGATGAACAAATGGGACTATATCAAACTAAAAAGCTTTTGCACAGCTAAAGACAATATTAACAACATATTTGTGGTTTGTCTAAAAAAGACAAACCACACAATGGGAGAACATATTCGAAAATACATCTGATAAGGGGTTAATAACCAAAATTTATAAGGAACTTGTAAAACTCAACACCAGGAAGATAATCCAATCAAAAATGGCAAAAGAAATGAATAGACACTTCTGTAAAGAGGACATACAGATGGCCAACAGACCGATGAAAAAATGTTCAACATCAGTAATCATTAGAGAAATGCAAATTAAAATCACAATGAGATATCACCTACACACCAGTCAGAACAGCGCTCATCAACAAAACAACACATAAGAAATACTGGTGAAGATTGTGGAGAAAAGGGAAGCCTCCTGCATTGATGGTGAGAATGCAGACTGGTGCAGCCACTGGAAAACAGTATGGAGATTCCTCAAAAAATTAAAAATAGAACTGCCCTTTTGACCCAGTCATCCCACTTCTAGGAATATATCCCAAGAACACCACATCACTGATTCAAAAGAAGAAATGCACCCCCATGTTTATGGCACCATTGTTTACAATAGCCAAGATCTGGAAACAGCCCAAGTGTCCATCAGTGGAGAGTGGATTAAAAAGCTGTTGTACCTATCACAGTTGAATACTAGGGGGCCATGAAAAAGTAGGAAATCTTACCTTTTGCGACAACACGGTTGGACCTGGAAACTATTATGTTAAGTGAAATAAGCCAGGCAGAGTAAGAAAAATATTATATGACCTCACTCATTTGAGGAATCCAATGAACAATGTGAACTGAGGAACAGAATTGAGACAGAGGAGGGATCAAAGGGACCAGAGGGAAAGCGAACAGAGGGAAAGGGGATGATAGGATGGGATAAACCTGAAGGGAAGGGGGAGAGCGCTGTGGGGAGGTGGACAAACGGGATGTTGAAGGGAACACGGGGGAGGGGGGATGATTCGGGGGGACACTAGAATCTATGTAAACACAATAAATTAAAATCAAGAAAAGAAAAGAAGCATTGAGAACATCAGTGCTCTGAGTAAGGAATAGTGAGTGGTTTGGGAGTCAGTACAGAAGCAATTAAAATTTGTTTTCTACATCCTTAAATGCGGATGAGAGAATATTAGAATGAATGTTTGGGGGATTGGGGCATCTTCCAGGAAAAAGGAACTATGTATTTAAAGAGGCTCAGATTGTGGTAATGGTGCCATTTCTGTATAGGATTGTATTTAGGGGCTTTTTTTTCTTAAACAATGCTCTAAGGTGGAGGGTCCTGGGTATGTATGTGTGGTGCACACATGTGCGTGCAAGTGTGTATGTGTAAAAACTTACTAGGCCTTTATAATTGTACTGAAACACATAGTAAAGAAAGAGGAGAAGGAGAAGGACGAGAAGTTTAGAGGTATGTGGAAAGCAGTATACGTGTGATCTACACCAAAAGAATCTACAAATTTTTGCAGGGGCTTACATCTAAAATTGGAATACACATCACCATAATTTAAAATGTTTCAAATACAGTTCCCCCAGTGATCTTGTAAAATAGCAGTCATTTGAGGGAACTTTTTAACTGAAAAGGACCCAGATCATTGGATACATGCATCCTGAAGAATTTTCCCAAAGTGAACACAACTGTGAAAATCCTGCCCAGCTCAAGAAAGGGGCCCTTGCCAGCGTTCCAGGAGCCCCACAGACCCCCACAGACACTGGCATCCCTCCCATCACTTCCCCTCGCCAAAGTAGCCACTACTGTAACTCCTCACCTGTGTTTTGGAATAGGTTTTCTATTTTCATCTTAAAGACAAGGAAAGTAGGGTTCAGAGAGCCGCAGTGACCCTGCCCTGGCCACACAATTCTCCAGCCGGCCAGACCCAGGTCCCCTGATACTTGGCGCAGCGGTCTGTCTGCCTTCCATCCCACACTGCCACATCTTCCTTCAATTTCCTGGAAAACGTGATTTCTGTACCCTGCCTGCTGTTCATAAATGTCTAATACTGAAAAGCATCTGCAATGATCAGTTTGAATATGGATGTCCAAATCCCATCTTTATAGGAATATTTCAGACTAAAAATAGTACTGGTTGCTGTCTTTCTAAGGAGAAAATTTTCCAAGCAAGTGGCTAAAAAAGAAACATAAAAATAGTGCAATTCTAACTACTAGGTAATAATAAAGTTAGCAGTCTACATAAAAAGAAAAATAACAAATTTCTTCAAAAAAGTTAATGTAATTAAATTATTGACCTGTCTTCCTTTTTTCCTAATAAGCTGACATTAACATTAGTTGATCTTACTCTCCAATTTTCCTTTGACTTGAAGAAAAAATAATGTGCTGTAACTAATGACTTTTCAAAGTTATCACCTTACAGCTTCCAAATACAATAGGTAGAGAAAGCTTGATCCAAAGATTACTTTGAGGAACCAAATTATTTTGTTTAATGGAGAGCAATTCTGATACTAACCTCAGTATTTTGGTCAACAGATCAGGATTCATATAAGCAATAGTTGTTTTTTTTAAGAGAATGATGGCTATTCTACTAATACATTCCATGTCTCTACAGATAACAAGCCTACAATAGCTAGACTATTAAAATTATACAAAAAAAAAATCACATCCCTAAAAGAGCGGGTAAGCAAAGGCTTCACTTCATTTTTAATATTAGCATTAGAAAGCAGCTAGAAAATAGAGCAAGTAAAAGCAACTTTTGAATGAGATAATATACAAACACCATTCTTACTATTGCACTGAATTACTCCGAGATATAATGAAATTCTAGGAAACATCAGATGCTGCAGGTACATGAAAATAATTTTGTTTTTATAACCAATTTCAGGCAGATAAATACTAGAATCCTTTCCAATTTCTCCCCTATGAAACTGAAGTGTCACCAAGATTTACAGCCCCTCAAGTCCCCTTTTCAAAGGAACATTCATTTACATAAACAGATAATCCTAGATAAAAATTTCCATTAGACAAAGGTGAAATGGATCAATTTCCTCTGCCAAGACAAATCTTAAATCTTGAACAGATAGGGTCATTATTACACCAGCCCCATTTCAGAAATAATGTATTTTTTAAAAATCAGCCGATAGCAGCCATTTCCAGCTTTCCAATTATCTTTAAGAAAAGCTTATTCTGTGGACAATAAAGCACATTACTGCACAATATGATACAGTCCATAAAGATCACAATGTTTTATGAAAGGTTAAAGAAAGCTCAGCACATTTAGGGGAATGTCATAACCCGCAGTCTTTCAAGACCTAGTTGAAGAGGCGGGCGTGCTGTGCAAATATTGCGTGAGGCAATGCAGTATTCCTTTTTCAGTATGAAAACAGTGAAAGAGAAAGCATATGCCAGATGATTCTATTGTGAATCCTGGGATTTCTACTGATAAGATGGGAGAGGAAATCAAGTCATAAGAAACACCTGTCCTCATTTTTGAAACAACTCTCCTACAGAGCTATTTGTGAGCAAGAAGGCAACTCTGTTTTAGAACCCAGTGGGCCGCTTTCTTGTTTTCTCTTCAAGCAACTTTTCCATGCTGGTCATTAATATTAATAAAACTATATGGAGAATTTTTAAAGGGGTCTCTGATTTTTTTTCTCATTCTTTGTAAACTGCCCCATCATCTAGAAATGACTAAAGAGCAAGGGAATGGTTGCAGTGATACTATACTATTAAGTAAAGGAAGTTAAAAAATCTTGGATGCCCAATAAAATAGCTTCGGTATAAGAGTACAGAGAGTTGGAGATGAGTCCCTATTTTCTTCTGTACTAATAAACACCCGCATGAAACAGTTTCAGAGGCTAATGCTCCTTATCAAATTTAGAAAGGAAGAGTTCCCCCTACGGGGAGAGTACTGATCACCTATTATGGGCAAGGGGACAAAGAGGATAAAGGAGATTCCATCTCAGCTCCCCCAGGAATTTA
This sequence comes from Saccopteryx bilineata, assembly GCF_036850765.1. Taxonomy (NCBI): domain Eukaryota; kingdom Metazoa; phylum Chordata; class Mammalia; order Chiroptera; family Emballonuridae; genus Saccopteryx; species Saccopteryx bilineata. Next base: position 204,809,707 of record NC_089494.1, read on the forward strand.
CACAGGTCGTGAGAGTCGGGGGACTACATAAAGAACTTTTAAATTAAGATCAGAATTAGAATGTAGAACAGAATGGAAGATGATCCAGCCAGATTTACTCAATTTACAAGGATCCTAAAAGACAATGTGACCTTTCAAGCATGCAAAATCATAGTTTAAGGTAAATAAACGTTTTGAACAAGCTTGAGATAGCCATTGACAATTAGTCCATGTTTTCTAGAGATGGGAAAAATAGCAGAACCTGTTAAATATTATGAATATATAAAAGAAATGATAAAGGAGAAACCACTTAAATTTTTATTTTATAAACGTGGTTTTTATATAAAATTTCATTCCTTTATATCAAGTACAGTCTTTAGATTATATAACTAAAACCATTAAGTTTAGAAAATAAATCATCTTGACATCACCATAATCCAATTGGATACTTACCCTATATTTGAATATCCTATTTAGAGAAAACAGTAGAGGCTGAGCCAAATATGCTCAGTTTATTCTTCTAATAAAATAGATCACTTAGTTAGGAGATGTGTCTCAGTTTGTTTGAGTTGCTATAACAAAATACCACAGACTGGGTGGCTTATAACCAATAGAAATTTATTCTTCACATTCTGGAGGCTGGAAGTCTGAGATGGTCAGGGAAGGGCCTTCTCCCAGGTCAAAGACTTCTTGCTGTATCCTCACAGGGGAAGGGGTAAGAGAGCTCTGTGGGGTCTTTTTTTAAAAAGACAATAATTTCATTCATGAGGAATCTGCACTCATGACCTACTTTCCTCCCGAAGGCTTATTTACTAATAGTATCATATTGGGCATTAGGATTTGAACATCTGGATCTGATGGGGCCACAAACAAATAGATCAGGGTTAGTCAACCTTTTTATACCTACCGCCCACTTTTGTATCTCTGTTAGCAGTAAAATTTTCTAACCGCCCACCAGTTCCACAGTAATGGTGATTTATAAAGTAGGGAAGTAACTTTACTTTATAAAATTTATAAAGCAGAGTTACAACAAGTTAAAGCATATAATAATAATTACTTACCAAGTACTTTGTCAGATTTTCGCTAAGTTTGGCAATAAATCTTTATAAAACAACTTACTATAGTTAAATCTATCTTTTTATTTATACTTTGGTTGCTCCGCTACTGCCCACCATGAAAGCTGGAATGCCCACTAGCGGGTGATAGGGATCAGGTTGACGACCACTGGTCTAGACCATAACAACAAACAAGAAAAAAACTAGAGAGAAGAAGAAAAATTACTCTGTTCTGCATTTACAAAAGGCCAAATTTTCAATGTGATGAGCCAAAATAGCAAGGGAAAAGAATGAAGTCCCTCACCTGTCATTTGGATAAAAGAGATTTATAGATTAAAGATGAAATTAAATTGTCTATTTCTTAGGCAAAGAGAAAAACCTTTTCTCTAGATTGAATAGTCTCATGTAGCCCTAGAGAGAGGAAACCAAAACACCAGCAGTTCCCTTCTAAAAGTTGTCTGTACTGACCTTCTCACTAATGATTTCCTTCTTTCCTTCCTCTCTCTCTTCTCCTCCCCTCCCTCTCTCCCTCTCTCCCTCTTCCTTCCTTCCTTCCTTCCTTCCTTCCTTCCTTCCTTCCTTCCTTCCTTCCTTCCTTCCCTCCCCATCTTCTGTCCTCCCTTCTATATTTCACCCAGAAGAGGGAATATCAGGGGAAAGTTCAGAAGAAACTCCCCTTCCATGGCCATAAAACTGGTACATGACTGAAGGCAAATACTGAGAATAAAAAAAATAAAATTGTCTTCAGTTATGTAATGAGATGGGAACAATATTTTTATACTTAAATTGGCACAGATTATTCAGGAACAAAATACCTTGATGAGTACTTGGGAAATGAGATCTCAAGGGGGCAGGCTGTGCTCTGAATAAGAAAAGAAGAGAAATGTGTTTGTTTTTTTTCAAAGATGGTGGGAGTAGGGGTGGCTGGCCATGAGGGAAGCAGGTGGAGCCAAGAAAAAGCCAAGAGGCTATAAGGTGCACAAAATGACTTGTCAGTCTTCCATTTTTTTAGTAAAGCCCACAGAAAACTCACCATATGCTTGCTGTAAGTGGATTTCATATAGAAACCAGTAAAAGAGCAAAATTATAATTTGAAGTGAAAATATTGATAGTACCTGCAAGACTGTGAACCCATGAGCCAATAAAGGCAGAAAAAAATCATAATGCCTAAACTCCAATGGGCAACCGCATTGGAGGTGGGAGGCACTACTTCCTTGTTCTCAAGGTTGAAGACGTCCAAGGTGTCAGTCTGGGACAAGTTTTCTAAGCAATCTTTGGTTTGCAAGGGATCTTGACAGGAGAAGTCAGTAGGAAAAAAATAAATGAGAAACTTGTGGTGTCACTTTTACAAGCACACTTTTCTGAGTTCAAGTGTACCTTAAATGTCATTTTAACTTTTTATGTGCATGTAAATAGCTATTATTTCAGTTGCTGGAATATTAGTCATAACATCTAATGATGTGGAGATTGTTGCCTTATAAAACTCACAGCTGGGTAGCTACATGGCTCAAGGCAAAAACCTATTTTAAAATCCATTGCTTTAGGAGGAGAATGTTTATTAAAACATTATATCTATTAAAAATATATGATGCATCATTGGTCATTCTCTGTGTTGCAGTGCCAACCACAGTTTTTCCAGCATGGCTTTTTGAGTTGATACCTGAAAACCTGGCAAGGTCCATGGCTTCATAATTTACCAGGCCATCAAAAACTAAATAAATTTCAATAACCGGAGAGTAAATCACCAAAGGTGCCTACACAGCAGCCTGTAAACTCATGTTTACACAGGCTCCGTGGGGGTAGCTGTTGCTGCCAGTCAAATATTTCTAAGTTTGTAGGGAAGTGGATGTTCAAAAAGGAATAAATGCTTAATCTCTTTGTAACAGAAGTTAAATGAATTAATAATAAAGATACAGTGGATGAGGCTGATAGTTGCAAAATATAGAAGTGAGATGAGAAAAAAGAAAAGTCTAACAAGTGAGTGACAGGGGCTGAATAAACATACAGACTAGTAACTTGATGAAATTAAGCTAGAATCCACCGTCAGTAGTTCTCAAATGTTACTTAAGTTACAGATGAGAATGGATTTTCCATCAACTTCACAGCAACAAACAAAGAATAATTACTTGAAGGGATGAAGAACTTCTAAAGAGAGACTACTGCCTCTTATAATGTGTCATCAGTCCAACCCTGCTGCCTAGTTTTGTTCAAAAAGATTACTTATTCTATGTATTTTCTATCACATAAAATAAATATTTGATGAAAATATTTATTTGGTCTGGACCCAAAGTTCCATAAACAGTTCATACTGAATCTAAGTCTTTTAATTTTGCTTATTTTTCTTTCTGCTACCCAACTTTGCACAATTATTTTATTTAATACTATTCCACTGGGGTAGACAAAGAAGGGCGGAGATAAAAGTGTTCAAAAAGAGTGAATATTCACATATCCTACGCCTGTGGACATGTTTTTCAAAAAGGTTGAAACTCGAGATTTAACAGAGCTTTATCTTTGGCTTTTGACTGTCTTAATTCTAAATACTTCACCCTCGTGGGGATGGAGAACCAATGAAAGGGATCATTACTAGAAAGTGGAACTAAGTGATTAAGCCAGTAACTTTGGCTAAGCCAATTGCATAACACATATAAATCTATCTTTCTGGAGTTCCATCATTGCTATTTGGAGCTGACCTCACTTCTCCGTTCCCCCTTTCTTTGCACCCATTCCCTGGTCTGCAGGACGGCCCTTTTGTACCTCCCAGCTTCCTGCTTTAGGACAGGCACACTCATCTCCCTGGCTACCCGGCTGTGCCTGCAGTCAGTATGGGTCACAGCTGAGGTCCTCTGAGAGACTGCCCTCAGGGGGAGGAAGTTTCCTCACCCCCAAACAAGCAACTACACATCTAGTGGCTGGTCAGTGTGGGGATACAAAGGCTCAGTTACCTCACCTCAATTCAAGACATGTTGAAAGGTTTTTCAAGCTTCAGAGCTTTGTATTAGGTCAGTGTGGGCTCTGTTTTAGCTGTATCACACTTCAACTCTCCTGCCCAATTCTGCTTCCCAAACACATGTTGTTTCTGAAGGTCTTTCCAATAAATTTCCCACACACAGATATCTGGCTCAAAGTCAACTTCTCAGAACCTGCCCTAATAAATGGGACCCTCTTAACTTATAGCAAAATTGGACAGAAACTTAAAGAGGAAAAGCGTCATTGAGAACCACCCATTGTTCACTCATTGCCGCATTTTTGTCCATAACCTCTCCCTATTGCCCCATCTAAGGGACCCCTTGTTGCTAAGAGCCACATTCATTACCAAAGGAGAGAAATCATAATGAGCTTTATAGAAAGGTGGGACAGGGGAAAGATATGGAATAATTTATTAGAATAGCAAATGTCCCAATACCATCTCATTCAACATTCATTGGCCTTCCTGGGGGTCATCTTGGTCATAATTCCTGGAGCAGGAAGAAGAAATATCTTAATGAAGATAACCAACAGGAAGGAGACCAAATCTAACCAATTTCCACTTCAGTAAATCAGTAACATCCTTGCTGTAACCCACCTGGGACCTTACAGTCACTGGAAATTTCAAAGCTTTCTCACATCTAAGTGTTAAAAAAAAAAAAAAGGCCCTGGCAAGTTTGCTCAGTGGATAGCATTGGCCTGGCATGTGGATGCCCCAGGCTTAATTCCCTGTTAGGGCACACAAGAAAAGTGACCATCTGCTTCTCTTCTCCTTACTCTCCCCCTTCTCTCTCTCTTCCCCTTCCACAGCCAGTGGTTGGTTCAAGAGTCAGCCTCAAGTGCTGAAGACAGCTTGGTACTCAAGCATCAGCCCCAGACAGGGGTTGCCGGGTGGATCCCAGTCAGGGCACATGCAGGAGTCTATCTCACTATCTCCTCTCCTTTCACTTAAAAATAATAATAATAATAAACTGTTAAAAGGTTCAGATCACCTCTACTCACCAAGTCTTTTCTCCTATTACCAAGTCATTATAGTAGAAAAACTAATCTCCCATCCTTACAGTAGTTCATCTAAACTTACTGGGAGAAAGAATACCTCAAAATGTAGAAATTTTACATTGGTAGCCATGATGTATTACTTTCCTACAGCTGCTGAACAAATTAATACAAATGTGATCACTTATAACAATACAAACTTATTGTACCATTTTATAGTTCAGAAGTCTAAATTGGTCTTACAGGCTAAAATCAAGGTGTTAACAGGACTGTGTTTTTTCTGGAGACACTGGGAAAGAGTTCATCTCCTACCATTTCCAGATTGTAAAGGCTACTGACATCCCCTGGCTAGTGGACCCATCCTCCCTGTTTGAAGCCAGCAGTATAGCATCTTCAAACCTCTCTCTCCATTTCTATCATCACATTACCATTTTCTTGCTTTGACCCTCCTGGTTTCTTATAAAGACTCTTACGGTTATATTGGCCTCACTGGATAATCCAGGATAATGTCTTCATCTCAGAATCCTTAACCACAACTACAAAGACTCTTTTGTCATGTAAATGAACATATTCACAGGTTCCAGGCATTAAAACATGGGCATCTGGGGAAACAAGGTGGCATTATGCAGCCTACCATAAATGGCTCTTCATTTTTCCAAGGAAATAAAAAAGAATAACCTAAATCCTCCAGGAAAACTAGTTTTAAAGTCCAAGTCACCATCCTACCTCATAAATATTGGTTCAGTCTCTTCTCCCCAGTGCTACAGCTACATAATCAAATATCACTGTGCTAATAGAAGCTCATCCATTCATCAGCCTGGACTTTGCTAACTCAGCTGGGAACCTACAAAATTTAGTCAAGCTGTATTTGTGGAAATCTTTCCCAGGTTTACAGGGGCAGAAAACTAGAATCACAATCTTCTTTTGGACAGGCAAAGACAGAAACAAGTTGGTGACTAAAAGTACAAATATTTTCATGCATAATTCAAGAATCAAAGAAAATGTAATTGTAGAATTTGATCATTTGTAGGGCTCCTAGGTGACCTATTTAATGAATTGTCTCATTTTACCAGTAGAAAACTAAGGAGCAAACTGATTAAGTCAAGCTCACCAGCCTCTGGGTAACAAACCTGAGAGTAGGTCCCCTTACACTTTGTTCCACTGCAGGACGGGATGAAGGGAGGAGGGCAAAGAAAAGGGCAGAGAGGCAAGCAGAAAGATGGAAGGAAAGGGAGGAGGAAAAGAAGGACAATGATGTGGACCCTATCATGTACCAGACATCAAACAAATGAGTTTGCTGTATACTTTCTTATGTCATCCTTACAAATACCTTGAGCAACAGGAGTATTGGCTTCCTTTTTATAGATCAGGAAACCAAAGTTCAAAGAGATCAAGTTCAGACACCAAACACATCAGCTCTTGATTAATGAGGATAAATGGGGACAAGAATAAAAGCCATGTGTAAGCCAAAACCCTGCTTAAAACAAAACTAGACAGAACCTGGTACCAAATAAATTTATACAGGCATATTTTCTTGTAATTATGTCTAATATTTAGGAACACATTTACCATTCGCCAGATGCCCAAAGTGTAAAAATAATCCTAGTACAATTCATTAGGAACACTAAACACCACATGTGTTACTTGAGAAACTGCTAAAAAGCTTGCTAAAAATCTAAATTCTGCTTCTTAATCTCCTTATTTAATGTTAGAACAGAACTAAGTCGTTCAGAGAAGTAGTCTCAGTGATTCTGTTTTCCTCTTCCTTCCCTTTCTCATATAATTTCTTCGTAGTACTTAAATCCACAGTCCTCCAAATTCCTGTTTCCTTTGCTTATAGTAAACTATATGGCTTTCCCTATAAGGGCCCAGTGACCCAGGAACAGGACACAAAACTAACCTGACTGGCCAGCTGCCAGGCCTGATGGCTACCAGACAGCTGTAAGCAACGAAAACCTTCAGCTGTGTGGATTTCGGCATGATTTGAGGTAAAATTTATATTTTATGCACTTTTTATGTATTTCCTATTGATCCAAAAAACACAGAACACAGCCCCAAACAATTGAGAAACAATCTCAACTAAGAAGCTAGGATATGAACTTGGCTTCCAGAACTCCCAAGCCTCTGCTGCTTACTGTTCACTGCCTATAATGCAGGAAACCCCACATACATGTCCTCACCAGTTGGCTTAAGACCATATGCAATCCCAGAATCATTTTGAGTTATGTAGCTAAATAGGACCTGAAAGTTGTATGAAGTGAATCTTCCCTAAAAGAATCACATGTCATTTATTTTGAAGATATTTAGAGATGTCTTCTTCACTATGTCCCATAAATAAGCTACAACCATACCTAGAATGATTCTCCAGCTCCTCTGCCACTCACGCCACCCTGTCACATGCACGTGAATGCACATATGCACATGCACACATGTGCACACATGCATAAACATACCATAACCTGGCTGACTCTTTTTAGAAATAATTGTCCAATAACTCCTCATTTGTTAGCAGGATAGCGTTTAGGTGCCATACTCCAAAGCCAATATCCCTGGGTTCAAATATGTGCTCTGTCACTTACCACCTGCAGGATCTAGAGCAAATGTCTTAACTGTCTGTGTCTCAGTTTTCTCATCCGCAAACTGGTGATTCACCTCCTAGGATTGTTGGGTAGAATATGTGAGACAACAAATGTAAAGCACTAGGAAAAGCAAAAATGCCTGGCACATTGTTTTCCAACTAGTGCTTGCTATTACTGGTCATGAGCTGTTAGTCAGCCCTCCTATACTGTACAGTGCCTGGGGACTAGAGCTGTTTTGTAGTGTCCCCCACACTACGTCCAGTACCTATATCTGCACTTAATAACTAGTTTTAGAATGGAGGAATTTGTGAAATCCCAGAGTTTCCTCTGCCATCACTGAATCTGTCCATCTCGTTCATGGACTCAGCCCTTTCACTGTTGTCACCACTGCTGGAACTGCCATCACCACTGCTACCCAGCACCTCTACTGACACTTCCAGGTATCTTCAGTTCAAATGGCGCTGCTATTTTGTGTGTGGGGGGGAGTGGTAGTTCTAAAATACAGTCATTCTAGCAGCAGCAATGCAACAGGGGTTTTGTTGTCTCAGCTTTCACTCCACAGGTAGTAAAAGCCCTGGCTAAACTTAGCTGAGAGTAAAGACAGCAAGAGTTTAAGCTTAGTAAGGAATAAAGACCACAGAAATCCAACAAATACAGATTTGTAGCTGGTATCTACCAGTGGGATGCACACTAGTAAGAACAATCAGAACGGAAACAACGAAAATATAAGATGCTATCTAGAGCCACATCCTGCTGACCTGGGTTCCAAGATCAGCTCTGTGATGTCACTAGCTGTGAGATGCTCAGCAACTTTCCTTTTTCTTTTTTAATGGGAGACAGAGACAGAGAGAGAGCGACAGAGGGAGGGACAGATAGGGACAAACAGACAGGAAGGGAGATGAGAAGCATCAATTCTTTGTTGCGGCACCCTAGTTGTTTATTGACTGCTTTCTCATATGTGCTTTGACCGGGGGCTACAGTGACCCCTTGCTCAAGCCAGCGACCTTTGGGCTCAAGCCAGCAACCATGGCCATACAATAGAGGAGCCTAGCTAAAGTCTTGAAACAGATTTTACAGTCATTATCTCAAAGGACAAGTGAAAAGAGTACATATGCTGTGTATGCACACACACAATGTATCCTGATCTTTCCTCCATCTCACACTATCACTAACTACTCTTTGATACAGTGGAGTCACAATTTTTCACTCCCTTTCCTGGGGCTCAGGTACAAATCCAAGGGTTCTACCTTTGCTCTGTCCTTCAGTGTGAAATTAGCCCTGTTAGGGAGGCATCTTGCATCAAGCCAGGCATCACTACCACCTTTGCAATGTAGAACATGGACATGTAGCCTCAGCTTTCCTTTTCAGTTGAGGGTTTCCTCTGAGAATAGGAACTTCCTATTCAGATTTTCTAATAAACATAAGCATCCCCTTTTATCCATCACCTAAAACAACTTGTTATATCAAACTTGAATACATCTGCTGATCTATAGAGTCCTAATAAACTCCTGTTTAAAAGACATATCCTAATCTTTAATCATATGAAAAAACTAAAGTAAATTAAAAAAATTAGAACTTACCAAAATTTATAAAATCAAACCCAGCTTTCTCTTTCAAATCTCTTTCATTGACTCAACAACTATCCATTTAGTGCCGCATACACACTAAAAACTGTGCTAGGCACAGAACATGCAATGATAATCAAATATAGCCCTGATTTTGCACACATGGAGCTAAAAGTCAACCTTGTGAAGTAGGCAAGGCAGGTTCAAAGAAGTAGTTCATTCAAGGCTACACAGACAGTAAAGAGTAGAACTCTACCTTAAAAACCCTTCTTCTGACTTTAATTTTTTTAATTACTCAAAAAGTCTAGAATTTAGTAATTATGGAGATGATTGCTCATACTTGAATAGGGCAAAAGCCAAATAATTCATAAATTATAGCTTTTTTAAACTCATCAAGAAAGCTAAGGACACACATCAAGCTTAATTAACTAAAATCTAAAAGTTATGATCCCATTCTGAGAAATGGGAGACCAAGGAATGCTTCCATCCCTGGTGAAAACAGAAGGAAATAGAATGTGTCATAGAATGTTGAACTGGGATGCAGAAGATCCAAGTTTGAAACCCCAAGGTCGCTGGCTTGAGCATGGGATCATAGACATGATCCCGTGGTTGCTGGCTTAAGCCCAAGGTCACTGGCTTGAGCAAGGGGTCACTCACTCTGCTGTAGCCCCCCAGTCAGGGCACGTATGAGAAAGTAAAAACCCACAAAAACTGTGGAAATTAAAAAAACATACTTCTAAAAAGTGACTGGGTCAAAGGAAAAAGAAATAGAGATCAAAAGATATATACATTTCTCTAATGATTAGTGATGTTGAACATTTTTTCATCTATTGGTCATCTGTATGTCCTCTTTGGAGAAGTGTCTATTCATTTCTTGTGCCCATTTTTTGATTGGATTGTTTGTCTTCCTGGTGTTGAGTTTTACAAGTTCTTTATAAATTTTAGTTATTAACCCCTTATCAGATGTATTTTCGAATATGTTCTCCCATTGTGTGGTTTGTCTTTTTATTCTGTTCATACTGTCTTTAGCTGTGCAAAAGTTTTTTTAGTTTGATATAGTCCCATTTGTTTATCCTGTCTTTTATTTCATTTGCCTGTGGAGATAAATCAGCTAATATATTGTTGCAATAGATGTTGGTGAGCTTACTATCTATGTTTTCTTCTAAGATGCTTATAGTTTTACGACTTACATTTAAGTCCTTTTTCCATTTTGAGTTTATTTTTGTGTATGGTGTAAGTTGGTGGTCTAGTTTCATTTTTTTGCAGGTAGCTGTCTAATTTTCCCAACACCATTTGTTAAAGAGACTGTCCTTACTCCATTGTAAGCTCTTACCTCCTTTGTCAAATATCAATTGTCCATAACAGTGTGGGTTTACTTCTGGGTTCTCTGTTCTGTTCCAAACCACAATGAGATACCACCTCACACCAGTCAGAATGGCGCTCATTAACAAAACAACACACGATTGGTGCTGGCAAGGATGTGGAGAAAGGGGAACCCTCCTGGTGGGAATGCAGACTGGTACAGCCACTGTGGAAAGCAGTATGAAGATTGCTCAAAAAACTAGAAATGGATCTGCCCTTTGACCCAGCCATCCCACTTATAGGAATATATCCCAAGGATACCATATCACCGACTGAAAAGAAGAAATGTCCCCCCATGTTTACGGCAGCATTGTTCACAATAGCAAAGAACTGGAAACAGCCCAAGTGTCCATCAGTGATGAGTGGATTAAAAAGCTGTGGTATATATATATACAATGGAATACTATGGGGCTATGAGGAAGAAGGAAGACGAATGGACCTGGAAACTATTAAGTTTAGTGAAATAAGCCAAGCAGAGAAAGAAAAATATTATATGACCTCACTCATTTGAGGAATCCAAGGAACAATGTGAACTGAAGAATGGAATTAAACCTGAAGGGAAGGGGGGAGGGAGCTATTGGGAGGGAGTAAGAGATATGTTGGGGGGAATACAGGGAGAGAGGATGCTTTTGGGGAGACACTAAAATCTATGAAAACACAAATAAATTAATAAAAAAAGAGATATATATAGACAAATGAAAATGACAATACAACATATCAGAATTTTTGAGATGCAACAAAAGTTTATATCATTACAGGCTTATATCAAGAAACAAGAGAGATCCCAGATAACATTACATCTTAAAGAACTAGAAAAAGAAGAACAAAGGCAATGCAAAGTCAGCAGAAGAAAGGAAATAATAAAAATTAGAAAACTAAACATAATAGAGAACAAAAGGACTATAGAAAAAATCAATATAACAATGAGCTGACTGTTTGCAAGGATCAATAAAATTGACAAATCTCTGGCTAGACCCGCTAAGGAAAAAAGAAAAATGACTCATATAAACAAAATCCGAAATACAATGTGTCCGTAAAGTCATGGTGCACTTTTGACCGGTCACAGGAAAGCAACAAAAGACAATAGAAATGTGAAATCTGTACCAAATAAAAGGAAAACTCTCCCAGTTCCATACCTATTCAGTGCAGTTCGATGTGGGCTCATGCACAGATTTTTGGGGGATCCTTAGGTAGCTATCCCGTATAGCCTCTACAGACTCGTCACTGACTGATGGTCTACCAGAACGGGGTTTCTCCACCAAACTGCCGGTTTCCTTCAACTGCTTATCCCACCAAGTAATGTTATTCCCATGTGGTGGCGCTTCGTTATAAACGCGCTGATATTCACGTTGCACTTTGGTCATGGATTTGAATTTAGCGAGCCACAGAACACACTGAACTTTCTTCTGTACTGTCCACATCTGGACTGGCATGGCCATGGGCTGCTCCGCTGTATACACAGTGTTACATCATCATCGGTGCATATGCACATGCTGCCACATCATCCTACAGAAACTGGGAGGGTTTTCCTTTTATTTGGTGCAGATTTCACATTTCTATCATCTTTTGTTGCTTTCCTGTGACCGGTCAAAAGTGCACCATGACTTTACGGACACACTGTAAAAAAGAAGTTACCACAGATATTATAGACATATGAAGGATCATATTAGAATACTATGAAAGAGTATATGCCACCAAATTTAACAATCTAGAAGAAATGGGTAACTTCCTAGAACTATACAACCTTCCTAGGCTGAGTCATGAAGAAGTGGAAAACCTAAATAAACCCACAAGCAGGGAGGAAATAGAAACAACTATCAAAAACCTCCCCCAAAAATAAAAGCCCAGGACCAGATGGCTACACTAGTGAATTCTACTAAACATTCAAAGAAGATTTGGTAACTAGCCTTCTCAAAGTCTTCCAAAATGTAGCAGAAGGAATACCCCCTAACATATTTTTTGAGGCTAACATAACCCTGATATCAAAACCTGGCAAGGACAACACAAAAAAAGAAAACCATCAGACCAATATCTCTAATGAACACAGATGCAACAATCCTAAACAGAACACTAGAAAATCAAATACAACTCATTTAAAAAATAATACATCATGATATAGTGGGATTTGTTACAGTTTCTTTTTACTACAAACAATGCTACAATAAACAGTCTTGTACATGTCTCCTCATGTACATGTCCTAACTAGTATATCATTAGCGAAGAAAAGTATATAAAATTTTATGATCACAAAACCTACCACAGGGCTGATACCTAGAGTCTATGAACATATAGGGCATTAAGAAAATAAAAATAAAAATATATAGCTTCTGCAATATCTTTTTAAAGTACAATAAATGCTTAGGTGTGGTTTTGAAAATGCCCACAGTTTACTGAGAGATAGGCACATATACAAATAATCACATAATGACAGAGTAAGAATAACAGGATAGTATGTAAAGTTACTCAAGAGTAAAAAGTGGAGTTATCTAAGAAAGTGAAGAATGGTTCACACACACACACACACACAAATTGAACTGAATCTTAAAGAACACTTGATCTGCCAAACTAAGAGATACAAGAGGGACAAGCATAATGTATCATCAAAAGGGTGGCTGCAACTCTCTCGTCACACACCCTCTGGATAGAGCTTCCCCAGTAACTTCAGGAAAATCACAGATCTTAGTCAGAGCTGGAAATATTCTCCAGTGGTTTTGGCATTTTCCAGATGATGCATTTGAAGCCAAAGCCCAATCCCAGACTGACATTCCCCAAATTATATGCTTGTTGGTGAAACTCTCAAGGGGAGAATTCAAGTCCATTTATTAATATTTTTAAATTTTATTATGAAAATTAAATTCAACAGGGTAACATTGACCAATAAGAGTACACAGGTTTCAGGTAAACATTTCTATAGCACTTGAACTGTTGGTTATGTTGTATACCCATCACCCAAAGTCAAATCATTTCCCGTCACCTTATACTTGTCCCTCTTTACACCCTTCCTCCCAACCCCTAAACTCATCCCAGTCCCCTATTTCCCCCTCCCCTTGGTAACTACTATACTTTTATCTATGTCCATGAGCCTCAGTTTTATATCCTAATTATGTTTGAAATCACACAGTTCTTAACTTTTTCTGATTTACTTATTTCACTCATTATAATGGTCTCAAGATCCAACCACGTTATCATAAATGGCAATATGTCATCATTTCTTATGGCTGAGTAGTATTCCATTGTATGTATGTATCACATCTTCTCTATCCAATCCTGTCGAGGGACATTTTGGTTGTTTCCAAGTCTTGGCCACTGTGAACAATGCTGTGACAAACATGGGGGTTCCTGTGTTCTTAGTAAACAACAGGTCCGTTTGAGTCCACTATTTTTCTATTACAATGAGCTGCCTCCATGAAGCAACGGATAGCTTTTTTTCAAAAAAAAAACTGTATTCCTACAGTAATAAATATTCTTTTATCCCAAATACATTAGGTTCAAATAAATAATATTTTTCAACACTACACAAAGATAATTTTTATAGTCTGTCTAGCCCTATAAAATTCTAAGAGGCTTTCTGATTTCGTATATGCATTATTGTTAAACATGGTTCTTTTAGTCTAATTTTTAATCCGTATATTCTTAAGTGTTGTGTAGAATAACTCTAAATTTACCAGAATATTATTAGTTAGTGGAAACTTAGTAAATTATTTATAAAATCATCAAGTTGCATATTGAATGTACACTGGATGAGATACACTGCATTAGATCAGCGGTTCTCAACCTGTGGGTCGCGACCCCGGCGGGGTCGCCTAAAGCCATCAGAAAATACATAATGCATATCAGGTATTTACATTCTGAATCATAACTGTAGCAAAATTACAGTTATGAAGTAGCCACCAAAATTATTTTTTGGTTTGGGGTCACCGCAACATGAGGAACTGTATTGCGGGGTCACGGCATTAGAAAGGTTGAGAACCACTGCATTAGATATTAGAGCACAGGAGACATTGCAATGTGGCATCTTTTGCCTACTCTTCAGTTTATTTGCATTACTTAGAGGCTTAATTCATAAAATTTGACATGTGAAATATCCAAATTTATATTCTGGCTCCACTTATTTGCTATGTGAACTTGGCCAAGTAATCGACCATTTTAAGTTTTAATTTCTTTTTTTTTTTTTTTTTTTTTTTTTAAGGAAAGGTTGTTTTTTTTTTTTTTTTTAATTTTTTATTTATTCATTTTAGAGAGGAGAGGGAGAGAGAGAGAGAGAGAGAGAGAGAGAGAGAGAGAAGGGGGGAGGAGGAGCTGGAAGCATCAACTCCCATATGTGCCTTGACCAGGCAAGCCCAGGGTTTCGAACCGGCGACCTCAGCATTTCCAGGTCGAGGCTTTATCCACTGCGCCACCACAGGTCAGGCCTTAATTTCATCTTTTATAAAATGAAATAATAATATTATCCAATTTTCAAATTGTAGTAAATATTAAATGAAATGAATCCAAAGCATTCAGCATATGGCTTGCTACACAGTAAGTGGTCACCTACTGGTCTTGGTTAACATTATCACAATCCCCATTTTTATCATATCCATCTTGCCATGATCGTCTAGGTCTAGGTCTTAGCTTGAATTCTCCCGTAAACACAGCCTGAATCGAGATTAATGGTGGTGCTTTCCCTGGGATATAAAAACCAGGGCATTAAAAGTGAAGAAAAAAGAGAAATGAGACAAGAAAGAAGAGAAAGCCATGTAAAATGACCTGTTACCCTGCTGGCTACTGTTTTTTAATGAGTCATAAAAACACAGCAGATTCCTCAGCAGAAGGACCTGTTTAGCCACATGGGACTCCTTCAGATGCGGCTGGAATCGTCCATGGGAAAGAGGAAGAAAGGAACAGGGCTATTTACTTTTTTCCTCCCATCTTCAGTTTCCCAGTGGTCATAGTTTGCTCCATGGGAATTAGAACACCACTCTTCTGGGTTATGCCATCCAGTTCTTTAGGTGGCCACTTAAGATGCCAAATACCACATACAGTACCATCAGGTGTCATTCAAGTCTAAAAGTGATGAGAGGAGGCAGAGACTCTGAGTTGTAGGCAGTAGATCTGACTGT
The DNA here is from genome assembly GCF_036850765.1 of Saccopteryx bilineata. Lineage (NCBI taxonomy): Eukaryota > Metazoa > Chordata > Mammalia > Chiroptera > Emballonuridae > Saccopteryx > Saccopteryx bilineata. The sequence goes on from NC_089494.1 coordinate 204,825,309, forward strand.
ACCACAGCAGGCGCAGGGAGTGACTATGTCACCCGTCAAACCGCTGACAGCATGCTGAAGGAACCTGAGGCAGGTCACAAGATCCGTGTCAGACACACCAGGGTTCTCACATTCCAACAGCATAAAATTAGAGACCTCTAATAAAGATGTATTAGTTAAGTTTTGCTGCATAACAAACAACCATCAAATTTCAGTGGTTTAAAACAAATTTATTTCTCCCTTATTGATCTGCAGGTTGGCAGTGGATTGACGGGCTTAATCAGGCTCAGCATGGCCCATGTTCAGGTGGGGTCCCTGTAGCTCTGATTCTGGGACCCAGGCAAAAGAAGTCGTAGCTAGCTATGGCTTGTTCTCCTCATGGCAGGTGGCAGGAGGACAGTAAGGGAAACCAATGGAAACCTACCAGGTCTCTTAAAATTTTGGCACAACGCTGGCACACTGACACTTCTGTGAAAACCAGCAAAAGTCACAAAACAAGCTGATAGTCCACATTTTCTTCCAAAATCTCCAGCAGTGCCTCTGGTATATAACCACCCAGCACTGTTGACTCTTTCCACTTCTTCAGGATAATTTATATTTGTTAATACCTAAAGTAGCGTGTGTATTTATTTTAACCAATCTGATTTTTCATAATCACATTCTGAATCCTTCGAGGTATTTCTTCTTCTAAGTCATCTTCTGTGTACTAAAACTTGATTACTGAGCACAACTACAACTTGAGTTTCATTCCATTAACTACACCATTTGTTCCTATTAACACCCCATGAGACAAAGAATGCCTAGAGAAATGTAGAACTCTACGCATTCTGAACTGGAATTGAAGTTCCTAAGCAATAGGGTTCTTGATACCAAGAATAGCCTCGCTGTTCCCTAGCCTTCTTCCAAGCCCCATGTGTTTGCTTAGTTAACACACTAAACTTTTTTTTTTTTTTTTTTTTTTTTTTTACTACTGACAGCATTGCAAAGTCAAAATAGCTGTGGAGGAACAAGCTGTTCTGCCTCATGTCTCATCAACATTCCTTGCTCAGTGTATCAAAACACAGAGAGCACACAGAGCAAATGCAACAGCTCCCAAAAGTCCCCTCTTGGGGATTTTCTTCCCGTGAAACCATCCACAGCTGCCTACTCAGAACACCAGAAGAAAGGTGAGTCTCCAACTCAAATCCAAAAGAAGTTACAGCAGGCAAGTATGATTCAGCCTCTCATTCTGTCACTTGAAAAATAAAAATCAGTTAGGTAGGCCTGTGTGAACTAATACCAAAATTAAAACTTGCAACCAAGTTTTTTTTTCCAAAGAATCAATTTTAAATTATTAGGGAAAGTTATACTCCTTCTTTTTTTTTTTTAGGTCACTGAGGTCCTAACCAATGAGCTCAGTTGGTTAGAGCATCAGTTGCAGATTTGATCCCAGATCAGGGAACATAAGGGCAGCAACCTCTGAATGCACAACTAAGTGGAACAACAAATGAATGCTTCTTTCCCTCCACCTTCCTCTCTCTCTTTTAAAGCAATTGATTTTTTTAAAGTTTTTTTCAAAAAAAAGTCATTGAAGTAACATTCTAAATTAAATCTCCTTAATCACCTAGGATGAGTTTTAATTTCAAATAGTAACCACATTACAAGCTGTCCTCTGCCAGATATATAAGCTTTCTTAAGGAAAGCTAAAAGGAAAGGTTGATAAGATGACCAAAGCTATTTCCATTCAAATCACACTTTCACTCATCAACCTTGCCTTTTAAGGCAGAAAACACTCAATAGGAGGAAGATCAACCTAGTTGTCCATATTTGAACATATATAAAATTGAATATTCAATTTATAGTCTCTGTCTTACTGATGACCTTGAAGTTAAATTAATATCTATCCCCAGGAAACAGTTTTTATTTTGCATAGTTAAAACAAATGAAATTTTCATTTAACATGAACACAGTTCAGAATTAGAATTAGGTTAATATCTGGGCTAATAATTAATAATTACTACTATTGTAACTTACTACTATTACAAAAGAAATAGCCAGAGAGAACATTTGCTAGAAAATAGTAAATTTTTTTAATAGCAAACTGGCAAGAAGAAGTTGCCTTTCCAAAAAAAGCCAAGATGATCTAAACCACCATTGCTCTCGACCACTGCTTCTATCTTCCTGTAGCATAAAGGAAGAGGTCTTTTCTAAGTGTGCTTTCAAATGGCTACAGTAACCCACTGTGCTTAGACACGGGGGGGGGGGGGAGACAGCTAGGTGCCCTACATTCCAACAACGCAACTAGACGGGAAAAAGAAAGAGCTATAAGAGGAATAATATAGTAGGAAAGATAATACATTAAGTCTAAAATTTAAGCAATTGCAAATAGAGATACTAATAATTATCTCACAGCAGATACAGAGGGTACAACAAAAAGGACCAACTCATACATGGATTATGAGGATTGTTATTTAGAACAGAATTTACAAGAGAAAATGGTAGAGTCAGGTGAGAAAGGAAGAGATTAAGAATCAGATGGCTCACCTGACCAGGCAGTGGCGCAGTGGATAGAGCATCGGACTGGGATGCCAAGGACCCAGGTTCGAGACCCTGAGGTCGCCAGCTTGAGTGCGGGCTCATCTGGTTTGAGCAAAAGCTCACCAGCTTGGACCCAAGGTGGCTGGCTCGAACAAGGGGTTACTCGGTCTGCTGAAGCCCCGCGGTCAAGGCACATATGAGAAAGCAATCAATGAACAACTAAGGTGTTGCAATGCGCAACGAAAAACTAATGATTGATGCTTCTCATCTCTCCATTCCTGTCTGTCTGTCCCTGTCTATCCCTCTCTCTGACTCTCTCTCTGTCTCTGAAAAAAAAAAAAGAGAATCAGATGGCTCTAATCTTGTACATACCCTCATCTTTCTTTAAAATGTTTTACTTATATTTTAGTAATGAGGTGTTGAGTCAACACTAGCACCTCATATTACATATAACAAAATGCACTCTTTAAGTTTGCTGTTCTAGTCATTGTGTCAAGAATTCCTCTACTCATCATTGTAAAAGACTATCCTGCTATAATAAAAACACCTAATAATACAGTGACTTAAAAAAAAAGTTTGTGTCTCTCATCAATCAGCTCTGAAAGATAGCAATTCAATTTAGTGGAGTAGTTCTGCAGCATCCTATCACTTGAGGTTTCATCCTGCTGTTCCTTCATCCCTGGGGCTGCATGATTAAAGCTAGACCACCAGGGATTTCAGGTGGAAGAAAGAGAAAGTGTGAAAGAGGCATGCCCTCTGCCTTCAAGACTAGGGTGAGAGTTCAGACACCTCTCCTCTCCTCACATTCTGTAGTGAGAACTTCATCACATCCACATGCCAGGGAATATGGGCCATGTGGTCCAGCCTCATTTTTTTTAAAGTCACTGTATTGGTAGGTCTCTTTATGTAATAGCAGCTTATTGGATCAAATTTTTTGGACAACTAGCCGTCTCCATATTTCCAAAGAATGGCATAAAAGAGATGACTTTGTATTTGTACTATTTAGATTCTACATATAAAAAATTATTTCTGTTCACAGTCTGGCCTGACATATAGGAGAAAAACAACTCAATGGAAAAAATTTCAGAGGTAATCTAGTTTAAACCTAGTTTTAACACATAAGAAAGCTAAGGCCCAGAAGCATGAGCTTGCCTGCTCAAGCAGCTGGTAAGAGAAGCACTACTGGAATTCACTCTTACACACTCTCAGTCCAATGTTCTTCACAGCCTGGTGTGAAGTGGCTAAAATACGCACTTGCCTATCTCCCTGGTTGGCAAACTGCGACTCGCAAGCCACATGCGGCTCTTTGGTCCCTTGAGTGTGGCTCTTCCACAAAATACCACCTGCAGGCGCTACCTCGATAAGGAATGTACCTACTTATATAGTTTAAGTTTAAAAAATTTGGCTCTCAAAAAAAGTTTCAATCGTTGTACTGTTGATATTTGGCTCTGTTGACTAATGAGTTTGCCGGTCACTGGCCTATCTGAACACTCTAGATAAGTCAGTCAAGGAAGTTTGGGCTCCAAAGTTGATTTTTTTCTCTCTGAAATTAGGTGGGTTCATTAGATAGTCAATTCTGAAGTCCTAATAACTGCTAATTCTCAATTTTATATTTTAATATAACTAATTTATTTATGAGAAAGAGGAATTGAGGCGAACTGAGGGCCATCCTGTGTATTTAGCAACATCCTTGGCCTTCACTCTCTAGATGCTGGTAGCACCCCTTGTGCTCCCCAGTTGTGACAACAAAATGTCTCCATTGTTAAATGGAGCAGAGTTAAAGGGAACAAAGTCACCTCAGTTAGGAATCACTAATTTACAGTTAGGAGAACAAAAATAATTAAGACATAGACACTAGATCTCAGAGACAGCAGTATGAGTGAGCAAGGATTTGCTCACTGCCCTCCCTAATACAAGGCTAGAAAAATATTCCCTGGTTTGAGTGATGGGAACAGAGTCAGAGAAGAAATAATGAGAATATGCATCATAAATGAATTCTGAGCCAGTCTTTGGGCCAAGTCTTAGAAAGGTGGTAACACCCCTAGATAAGTTTGTGGGGTTCAAGAATAGAGTCACCTTGCACACTATTGTCCTACTGAAGTCCTGGAAGATGTCAATATTCCAAAGAAAAAATAGTTGCAGAATACATCTCCATAAACCACAGCCTGACATGGGAACAGAAGAATAATTAATTCCTGATCACTCAAGAGAGGCCTGGGATATTTCACTTTATATGTAGAATCTAATGAGCAAAAGAAACAAAATAGAAACAGACTCATCAACTCAGAAAACAGAGTGACAGCTGTCAGATGGGTGGAGGTTAGAGGATTGAGTGAAAAAAAGTGAAGGAATTAAGCAGTACAAAATGGCAGTGGCAAAGCCACGAAGATGCAGTTTGCATCACGGGGAATATAGTCAATAATGCCGAGTCCTTGGGAAGGCAGGGATGCCACCCTGGGAAGTGCATGGATTTCTGGTCACTTTGCTGTAATCTGAATCCGATGCAGAATAGTAATAAATGTAAACATTGGTTGAAAAATAAAATAAAATAATAAAAAGTAAGAGTAGCCTGGATATAGAGAAGAAAATGTCAGATCAGAGGTAGTCACATAGATGGAAGTCAAGGTCATCTCTATAGCAACCAGAGAGGAGCACAGACAGTGGACCAGGCCAACCAGAAGACAGCTCAGGATGGTAAGGATCTGATCGTCCCCACCTCAACGTCAGAACTTGCTGCCCCAGAAAAAGAGGTGGGAGTCACCAAATTATATTAGGTTAATTTTCTGCTACTCCAATTTAAAAATGGGCTATAGATTCATTTCCTTGGGCTGCCATAACAAACACCACAAACTGAGTAGCCTAAAACAACAGAAATTCATTTTTTCATATTTCTAGAGGCTAAAAGTCTGAAATTAGATATCAGCTGGACCAAAGTCTCTAGGAAAGAACCTTTCCTTGCCTCTTCCAGCTTCTGACAGTTATCAGTAATTTTTGTTATTCCTTGACTCTTCAATGCATCTCTCCAATCTCTGTCTCTGCCTTCAACATTTCTTCCCTGCGTGTCTGTGTCAGCATTTCCTTCCTCTTATTAGGTCCCACTCTAGTCCATTATGACTCATCCTAAGTTGCTCGTATCTGTTGAGACCCTATTTTAAATAAGGTTACATTCACATTCTAGGTGAACATGAACTGGGGGTGGGAGGCTATTATTCAACTCAGTTACAGGTTATAATAAAAGTTAAGCGCCTGACCAGGCGGTGGCGCAGTGGATAGAGTGTCGGACTGGGATGCAGAGGACCCGGGTTCAAGACCCCAAGGTCACCAGCTTGAGCTCATCTGGTTTGAGCAAAAGCCCACCAGCTTGAACCCAAGGTCGCTGGCTCCAGCAAGGGGTTACTCGGTCTGCTGAAGGCCCGCGGTCAAGGCACATATGAGAAAGCAATCAATGAACAACTAAGGTGTTGCAACATGCAATGAAAAACTAATGATTGATGCTTCTCATCTCTCTCCGTTCCTGTCTGTCTGTCCCTGTCTATCCCTGTCTCTGACTCACTCTATGTCTCTGTAAAAATAAATAAATAAATAAAAATTAAAAAAGAAACTTAAAAAAAAAAGAAGTTAAACAAGCTTTAAGAAAGTAAAATTATATCTTTTGCCTGCCTGAGTTTGTGGCTTACAATTTATACCAATCCTAGGTAATAAAGAAAAAAAGTATAACTGTACCAGTAATGGATTTAAAAATATATATTCTAGATCTTGGATAATAAACCACTCCTATACTATGGTTCAGAGGAAGCTTTCAGTTCTTATTTCAGCAGAACAAAACAGCTGCATTGTAACATGTGGTAAACCTTCCACTGTAGAGGAAAATCACTGACACATATCATTGGTACTTAAAACCTTTCTGAAAAATTAACTAACTTGAGTTAAAATAAAAAGAAGAGAGTATGAATACCTTTTTCCTCACTTGTTAGTAGAAACTGTGTTGCCTCAATGTGCTTTTTTTCTCTTGCAAAATATATCAGGTTTATTACAGTACTAACACTAAGAGAGCATTCCAGTTTAATATGTGATTTTGAACAAGGCAAAAGAGAAGAGCTAGAGGCAGAAAAGTCTAATTAACAAAAACTACACACTTATATAACTCATAGGTAACTCCACACCTATAGCAATTCATATTTCCTTCTACTGTTATCCATATCATTAAAACTATCATGCAAAATAATAGAACCTCAGCAATGCACCAAGCTGAATCTGTCTCAGAAATTCCAATGAAAAAGAGCATCAGGCTTATTATAGCATGCAACTGTCATTTCATCTATTAATCTATTTGCACAGGGGAAGAGAATCATAAAGATAATAAAATTAAAGAAGACAAAATCGCCATTCTCCCACCAGCCAGCAGACTGGGTGGTGCTGAGCAGAATCAACTGACCCAGCCACCCGAGTGAGGAGTGTGGTAAAGCTGCCCTCCCCGCTCTGCCCTGGCCAGCACAGGACTGCTGCCTCCACCATCAAAGACATAAGCGTTTGCATACACACAAGCACACATTATATAAAGGGGATATAGTTGGTCAACAAATAGTTTTTGAGCACCTATTAGGAAAGTCCTGTTTTACACAGTGGTAAAAGTGAATACCAAGAATAACAGTGACATGGCAAAGAAGAGCCAAAGAAGAGGTGGTACGAAGTCTGAGTTGGTGCCCTGTTGCTTAGCAGTGACCCTCAGTCTCATTGGTATGACCTTAATGAGTTGGGGGAGAAAAAACCAATATTAGCAGGGTTAACATTTCAGTTGAATATGAGCCTTACAAAACTTTTTGGAACTTTTCTTCTTTCCTTATCCCTGATCATGTCATTGTATTATTTTAATCACATGACCTTTTCACTTAACAGAAAAGAAACATAAATCTAAACTCTGAAATTTGTAGAGGTCATGTCATCTGCTAAACTCTAGATAGCATTCTGATAATATTTAAGACAAATGAATCCTGAGAGACAAAATTTCATAAAATTTCTCAATCATATTCACCATCTATTTTGTGATAATCCATCAATTGGTGAATTGTTGAAAAATGTGACAAGCTGAATCAGTTTTTAATACATCCAAACATGGCATCTATATCAGTTACCACAGTCCAGCTGTTTGATCACCCAGATGTGTTCTTGGTACACTAAAGTAGTTACTAAGTGGTAACTTAAAATAACCTTTTACTCAAAAGAAGAAACATAACCACATGATTTATTAATTTAACTATCTATTCAGCAAGCCAGCCAGCCAACAATACTTATTAACAATCTATTATAGGCCAGACATTGTACAATTAGGAATATCAAGAAGAAATGATCCTTGTCCTCAAAAAAATCATAATATTGTACAGTAGTTTCAAATATTTTTTATTGTATACCACCAAGAAAAAAGTTTGAGCACATATACCCAATTACTACAAATTTTCATTTTCTTACTTATAAATTATAAACAAGAACTACTGTACTAATATAGTGTGTGTGTGTGTATATTTATATATATAGTACAGCTGAGTCTTGGACAACATGGGGGTTAAGGACACCAAATCCCCATGCAGTCAAAAAATCCACATATAACATTTAACTCCCCAAAAACTTAACTACTAATAGCCTACAGTTGACTAGATGCTTTACCAATAACACAAACAGTTGATTAACAAATATTTTGTATGTTATATGTATTATATACTGCATTCTCACAAAAAAGCTAGAAGAAAGAAAATGGCAAGAAAATTATAAGAGAAAATACACTCACAGTGTTTATTGAAAAAGTCTGCACATAAGTAGATCAATGCAGTTCAAACCTATATTTGTTCAAGAGCCAACTGTATGTATAACAATACCACTATTCATATAGCATATATCTACATATATATGGAGATGTTATATTTAAAAATTGACACAGAAATTAAAGTTAAAAAATGAAATGGAAAATAAGTAGTTCTAAAGTAAGTGAAAGTTGAAAAGAAAGAATAAGACCCTTAACTCAGCAGTCTCAGGGACAGTATCCAAGAAGACAGATCACTGTTTCTGTGCTAATGAGAGCTCTACTAAGCATATCAGTGGCCCCTTGTGGTCCTTTCTACTGCTTCCAGGGGTCCCCAAACTTTTTACACAGGGGGCCAGTTCACTGTCCCTCAGACCATTGGAGGGCTCCCACATACAGTGCTTCTCTCACTGACCACCAATGAGAGAGTTGCCCCTTCTGGAAGTGCGGTGGGAGCTGGATAAATGACCTTACAGGGCCAAATTGCGGCCCGCGGGCCGTAGTTTGGGGACACCTGCTAGACTGCCTTGTCCCTTCATTATGATGGCAGCAGGCAACATTTCCAGGTGTAAGAGTAATGTCAGTAAGTCCTACATAAATGATTTAAAATTCAAACTTTGGGGTCAGGGAAAATTAGTTTTGCTTTGGAAAATCCAAGACCTCTTTAGCTTTAGCTTTAATTTTGTGTAGAAGTTTTGAGAAGACTTCAGGAAACTGATTGAAGCTTAACTAGAAGAAAAATATCACCCACAAGTTCCTTTTTTGCAGTTATAATAACATGACAATGAAAAGCCAAATTCTGCCACATTATTGGCAACCATATTTATATCACTAAAAAGAATGATCTTATCATTGACAGATGCTAAGACTCAGTGGCTTGAATCACACCATGTGTTACAAATTAAAAGAGCTAAACTCACAATAATGTTAATCTGGAAAGGAATAAGATAAAAACAATTGTTAGGAGCTTCAGGACTAATATTTAAAAGTAACCCACACATATCAGCAAAAACCAGGTGTGTATGAAATTAGATGAAATATTAACCCAGGTAGTACCATGAGCAAGTGTAGGTCTACTCTTCATAAAGCTTTAAATAGAAAAAAATGCATCCAAAATGCCCTATTTCTATTTAAAAATAGAAGTAAATTTACGCATAGGAAAATAGATAAGAATATATACGGAACTGTTAACATTATCTGTATACAGGAGGAGGTTAGATTAAAAGAAACTTCTACCTTCTTAAACATTCAAGTCTCTAAATCTGAATTTTTATAAAGATAATTTACTATTCTTATATTCAGGAAAAAATATGAACAATTTCTAACAAACAAACAAAAAACCCTATTGAAAGAAATCAAATTATGGTGTAACAGAAAACATATTGAACTAAAAATCAGTAAACTAGGGCTCAAAAAAATCAATGCTGCCACTTACCAGCCATGAAATAGATGGTTATTAATACTGGTGCTGGTGCGCCCTGACCGGGTGATTCAGTAGATAAAGTGTCAACCCCCGGTCGGGGCATGTACAAGAAGCAATCAATGAGTGTACAACTAGATGCAACAACTAACAACTAGGTGAACAATGAGTTGATGTTTCTCTTTCTCTCTCTCCCTTCCCCGTACAGCCCCCCTTTCTCTCTCTCTTTCTCTCCCAAATCAATGGAAAAAATATATGTTGGTGCTGATGCTGGTAGTGGTTGCTGTTATAGCAACAAGGCTCTATAGATTTGCCCAAGTCCTCTCTTCTGAGATTCTCCCTCTTTAACACGTGTTGTATTCCAGCATTGCCCTCTACCCACTGTATGTTGCATTACAGCCTGCTTAAATAGATTCGTTTCCCACCACTGAGTAATGCACATACTAAAAATACAGTCTTTTAAAACTCTCTAAATTCATCCTAGAGACTACAGCTAGAGGATGCGCAAGCAAAGCTGCTTGGTGGAAGATGACATGTGTGTATCAAACGGTCATCTCTGGAAAGCACAGACTACGAACCTCACTGGGAGGCTCTGCAGCTACTGACTCTGGAGGGTAGCCCGTCTCTGTTCTGTTGCTGAATGACTCCTCTACATCTGAGCAGCCCTGGGTTCTACTCTTGCATCTACCGCTAAATAGTACAGCACCCAGAACAAGTCCCTTAACTCTCTGGGAAAACATTCCAGGCATGTGTTTAAAAGTGAAGCTTTTTTTCCTCTTTTTTTCCTATGCTAGCATTTGGCAAGTGCTATTTACATGCTAAATACTGCGCCAAGAACAGGACATGAATGAGATACACCCCCTACCTGTAGTGTTCCACATGATGGTGTCTCAACCTGGTAATGGAAACAGAAGTACAAGATACATATTTTATCCTTAGGTTCGTTCCTTCTTTTAACAGAAGCAGCAGCCATGGAAGGGCTTTATCGTCAAGGAGCTCACTTATGGTTTACACTGATTTACAAAAATAGAAGTGGGCGGTGTAATTTTTGTGAATTCTTTAGTAAGTTAACACATTTATGGAGCATTGATTATGTCCTAGGCACTAGGCTCATATCAGGGATACAAAGAAGATAAAAACTACTTTCAAGAAGCTGACAGGGAACAAACAAATTAAAGAGCAAAGCAGTAAATGCTCTGTGACTGTCAACCACCTCTTCCTGGAGTATTTGGGGAATTTATCCCTGGGAAGAACAAAGGCTCAGATCTCAAAAGATCATTTCTTGCTAGGTAAAGAACAGAAGATAAAGGGGATGGCCAGGAATACCTCCAGGTAGATGGGGGTAGAAAGGACAACGGTAAGCTGGGAGCCCTGACTGCACCAGCCTTAACCCAGAAGAAATATGCCGGAGCTTATAGTCCCCTGAAGCTAATAATGGGAATTTCATTAAAATGCATTGAGTCGGGGGGGGAGGAATAGATCATCTCAGTGAATAAAGGTTCTAGGTACAAACTTTAATTGAGAATAAAAATGGGGGTGAGCACAGAAGATACCCTCAGTGAAAAGAGTAATATATAATAGTTATCAAATCAGACTTCAAAACTGTGCTCAGGGAACTGCTAGCTCGGAACACTGTGTTTCAGTACTTCTCAAACATCAGTGAGGGAAACATGTCCATGTGATTTCATGTAAATGCTCCTGAAAGTCAGGTTCTATCGTTGTGAAGGAAGGTAGGCCTAAGAGTTTGCATTTTTTTTCCCATAAGAAACACCCTGTGCCTGACCAGGCGGTGGCACAGTGGATAAAGCGTCGGACTGGGATGCAGAGGACCCAGGTTCAAGACCCCGAGGTCACCAGCTTGAGTGCAGGCTCATCTGGTTTGAGCAAAGCTCAGCAGCATGGACCCAAGGTCGCTGGCTTGGACAAGGGGTCAGTCGGTCTGCTGAGGTCTTGTGGTCAAGGCACATATGAGAAAGCAATCAATGAATAACTAAGGTGTCGCAATGAAAAACTGATGATTGATGCTTCTCATCTCTCTCCATTCCCGTCTGTCTGTCCCTGTCTATCCTTCTCTCTGACTCTCTGTCTCTGTAAAAAAAAAAAAAAAGAAAGAAACACCCTGCAATTCAGCTGCAGATGATGAATAGACCACCCACTTTATAGGAGTACCGAGAAATCTGACAAAAGAGGTAAAAACTCCAGGGCTCTGAGACCCAAAAACCTAAATGTTTCAAAAGGTAGCAGAAAACTAGATGCTGTCACTGGATGTGACATGCCTCACCAAAACCACATACAGAGACGCAGAGCAAAAAAGGGTTTGCACAATTGCCCGGGAGCATCAAGAACTTGAGGCCAGCCTAGAAAAGTGTTTTTGTAAATATCATTGGATAGTAATAAAGGAACAGCTATTTCTGGAAACGTTATCGTCCCACTGTTCTCTTCCATCCTGTATCAGCAAGTTTCCGAAGGGCTGCACTCTTGACGTCACGAGGACCACACACTGGAAGAAACGATGAAACCCAGGCAGTAGCTGAACAGTGAACTGGGCCTCCACCCAGGAACCAGTCAGATGTAACCAGACAGTAATGTCCCCAAGCTCAGTTACTCTCTGCTCTGAGAGAAGGAAAGAAACGATGGAGATGGAGGTTCAAAATTAGGCACAGGGGACGGGAGGAACTTTTCATCCATCTTCTGAGCTGAAGCTTGCCTTTTAAAAAATATTCTTTGTTTCAGTTTTCCTGAGGAAAATAGGACAAAAAATTACATTCTTTTAAGCTAAGGATAAAGGTAAAACTGCAAAGCCATTCAAAAAGTAATGAATTTAATCACTAGGTTTTCTGTGTTTTTTTTAAAAAAAAAATTTAAGGCCCTGGCCGGTTGGCTCAGTGGTAGAGTGTTGGCCTGGCGTGCGGAGGTCCCGGGTTCGATTCCCGGCCAGGGCACACAGGAGAAGCGCCCATCTGCTTCTCCACCCCTCCCCCTCTCCTTCCTCTCTGCCTCTCTCTTCCCCTCCCGCAGCTGAAGCTCCACTGGAGCAAAGATGGCCCAGGCGCTGGGGATGGCTCTGTGGACTCTGCCTCAGGCGCTAGACTGGCTTTGGTGGTGACAGAGCGACGCCCCGGATGGGCAGAGCATCGCCCCCTGGTGGGCGTGCCGGGTGGATCCCGTTCGGGCGCATGCGGGAGTCTGTCTGACTGCCTCCCCGTTTCCAACTTCAGAAAAATACAAAAAAAAAAAAAAAAATTAAAAAAAAAAATTTAATATAACTTTCTAATGAGAAAGCTGATTCATATTTATGAACTTTAATTCAGATGTAGATGATAAACTGATTTTTTAAAACCTCAGTATACTAACTTTAATATCACTCGTTCCTCAGCTTTGTCTCTGTGTAAGGCTTCAGCCGAGGTCTTAAGAGGTAACATTGTGCAGGAAAAGAGTGACATCTGCAGGAGCTCTGTGTCACTACATGGCAGAATCCACCAGAATTCTCAAAAATCAATTCAACACACAGATTCCACTCAGCAAGTTGCCTGGCATATAATAAACTCTCAACAAATGATTACTGTTCTTTGCATGATGGATATGGTGGTGATATTTGCTCTTACATTGTGTTTCTTGAAATTAAAAAAAAAAGCCCAAGGAAGAACAGTAACACAGAAACAGAGACTACTCAAATTATTTAGATTATTGTTCTGTTTTTCATAGGAACCCTTCCAGAGAAATCAGGATCTATTTTGTTTTTAAAGACCTCATAGAAATAAATTTCACAACCTCCCACATCCACCATGGCTCTGCAATGTTCAGCATGGCCAGGCTTGGGCAAACTTAGTTAGGTATATAAATTTAGTTTGAGGAGCTGTCCTATCTCTCCTTTCAGAATTGATCCCACCTCCCATTTTATGACATATGTTCTTCATCTGCTCAATAAAACACTTGCTGTGCACCTACTGTGTTCCAAGCACTGTATCATCTAGCCTGCGTGATAATACATATATTTACCACATATATTTCCTGTCTTCAAGAGTAAACAGTCTGCAGAGCCTGCAAGACTCCAGGGTCCTTTTGCTTCTGTTTCTTCACTGCCTCCCATCTCTATTTTCAGGTCCTCATTCATCTTCTTTATAAATACTTTATGCTAGGAACATCCCATAATTTTCTCAATTACAAACTAGGTAGCAACTACCTAATTGTGGTAAACTATTCCATGCCAGTTGTTAATGGATCATATCACCAAAGTAAACACGTTTCAGTGGTGTTTTTCTGAAGATAGAACAAGAATTTAGGCCTTTGCATCGAACTGACGAGGACAATATTCTGAGTTAGGCAGGGCCTTGTGGTACAGCACAACTTGGTCTTCCAGAGAGCACAGCCAATCTGGATCTTTTTGGTTTTATGTCACTGTTTAAACCTATTTCCTGATTATCCTCAATAGAGCTGAAAAACATATTCCAATCACCTTTTACTACAAAATAGTTCCTTTAAATTCCTGATAAACCTAAGTCTGTTCTCATTCTTCTCCCTGCCATAAAGAAGCTCCCTATACTAAACCAAAACTTCCATTAAAAAATGAAAAATTTTTTAAAAATGCAAAATTATGTCAACCTTGCATTTTATCTCTTCTGCTATTTTCCTAAATTTTGCATAGTAAAGAGCCAAGTGATAAAGCTGCCACTCCTTTTTCTCAGTTTTAGAAGTCAACATCTGATATGAGATGATTACTAAGTTACTGTTCCTGCTTGTTATCAGAGGCTATGTCTCTGGATAGTTTTGACCCTGCTCTTGGCCATTATGCAAGCTGGTGTTTGCTCAGGATCCTGGGCCTTGTCAATGCCAATCTTGTTCCAGACAGTATTTAATTACTAAACATATGTTAGCATTCTTAAGACATAAGAATTCTAAGTTCCTTCATTAGTTGAAATGAACTGTATTAGATATACATACATTACTAAGAATTAAGTCAAGTTTGTGTCCCAAGATGACATTTTCAATAAGTTATATATGTGTGATATATAAATATATGTGTATGTATGTGTGTATGTCATACACAGACACACATTATATAAAATTGTAAGAAAAAAAAAACACCCCAGTCACTCTGGGTTTGTCTCCTTCCCAAAACTGACTGTGAATGAGTTTTATTTTACACCCCCCTTTTCACCCCATCCCACCTTTAGTCCACTCAGTACATGAATCTTTCAGGCACACATACGAGCCTACCTGGGGTTCCTTCTCTGCATTATAGTTATTCCATTTGTTGAAATTTCAAGGGGAGAGAAGCAGACAGAAACACAATCATTCTAGGAGATTTCAACACACCATTGACAGTTTAGATAGATCATCCAAACAGAAAATCATTAAAGAAATATTGGCCTTAAATGACACATAGACCAAATGGAAATAGACATTTATAAGACATTTCACCCCATAACGTCAGATTATACATTCTTCTCCAATGTAAATGAAACATTCTCAAGGACAGACCATATTTTGGGCCACAGAACTACCACCAACAAACTCAGGAAAACTGAAATTATATCAAGCATATTTTCTGACCATAAGGCTTTTCAATTAGAATTCAACTGCAAAAGGAAGTAAAGAAACCCACAAAAATGTGGAAATTAAACAACATATTTCTAAAAAATTATTGGGTCAAAGAAGACATAAAAGCAGAAACAAAAGATATATACAGACAAATGAATATGACAACACAACATATCAAAATATCGGAGATGCAGTGAAAGCCATACTAAAAGGGAAATTTATATCATTACAGGCTTATGTCAAGAAAAAAGAGAGATTCCAAGTAAACAATCTTTTTTTTTTATAGTTAGGGTGAATCATTTTTTTTTTTAAATAATTTTATTTTTTTAATGGGGTGACATCAATAAATCAGGATACATATATTCAAAGATAACAAGTCCAGGGTATCTTGTCGTTCAATCATGTTGCATACCCATCACCCAAAGTCAGATTGTCCTCCGTCACCCTCTATCTTGTTCTCTCTGTGCCCCTCCCCCTCCCCCTTTCCCTCTCCCATTCCCCCCTCCCCCCCCGTAACCACCACACCCTTATCAATGGCTCTTAGTTTCACTTTTATGTCCCACCTACGTATGGAATAATGCAGTTCCTGGTTTTTTCTGATTTACTTATTTCGCTTCGTATCATGTTATCAAGATCCCGTCGGATGACGTCAGAGTAATGGCGGAGTATGAAGCGATACCGATAAATCTCCCCCAAAACTCAACAAGAT
This sequence comes from Saccopteryx bilineata, assembly GCF_036850765.1. Lineage (NCBI taxonomy): Eukaryota > Metazoa > Chordata > Mammalia > Chiroptera > Emballonuridae > Saccopteryx > Saccopteryx bilineata. The sequence continues at coordinate 204,841,269 of NC_089494.1, forward strand.
CTTCAACCAGAAACAGAAAAACCTATACTTGGAGCCTCCAGATGCTTGACAATACACCCGAAGGTATGGTCGAGTGAAAAATTGGCTAAATATATAACCAAATCCTGAAGGAAATAGGGAGTAAGAAATGCTCCGCCTTCCTCACTAACCTAAACAGGGCGGCTTTCTCTGGTAACTGTGAATATAGAAACTGAGGCAGGCAAAGGGGGTGAATACATCCAGGCCGCGCACAAAAGGCCGAACCAGGCTGTGGCACGGAGATCCTAGCCGAGGAAAAACTGTTCCCGTGGCAAGCCGGGCAATACAAGCTAACACTCGCGCCAAACCCAAACAAAGAAAGATAAGCGGGGCAGCCATTTTACCCGTTCTCCTAGTTGGTGCGCAGTTAGTGGGCGAGAGATCTCTTCCTAAGCCCCAGAAGTGGGTGTCCGTGTTGCCCCACAGAGAGGCAGGGTCAGAGGCCTTTCTGTGGGCCGAAAGCAGAATCTCTGGGCAGCCCCAGCGCCCTGGGAAAGCCGCGCACGGGAGGGAGCGAGAACTAATTCCAACGGTGGAAATTTTCCGTGCTGGTGAGGGTTTCACTCAGGGAAACGCGGCCGGCCTCATATCCTGGTGTGCGCGCGCAGATAGGTAGTGAGCGATTCCTCCAAGTGCCTCGGCAGGGCGCGCCCGTGTTATCGCACAGAGGGGCAGAGTCAGGGGCCTTTGTGTGGGCAAAAGCGGAATCTCGAGCCGCCCCAGCGCCTTGCAAAAGCCGCGCACAGGGACGGAGCGAGAGCGAATTCCAGCGCTGCAAATTTCCATGCGGTTGGGGGTTTCACTCAGAGCGTGAGACTACTGGCCGGATATCCTGGTCTGCACGCGCAGATAGTGAATGAGAGTTTCCTCCAAGCACCCCGGAAGTGGGTGCCCGCCTGTGTTACCGGACAGAGTGGCAGAGCCAGAGGTCTTTGAGTGGGCGGAAAGCCCGCCTGATTATGCTAGCAGCTCTGAATGACTGAGCCTTACCCAGAGCCCTGTGCTGAGTGGAAATAGAGTGGGGAGTTGCCAGCTCTTTGAACCTCTTACTATCCAGGCAGAGGCAGCAACAACCCCATAGCTGGATTATCAGGCTACTAATTGAGGAAGGAAAGACTAGGAGAAAGGCTCCAGGAACACGGACTCTCTCACTGTCGGAGCCTATGAAAGCTAATGAGCCTTGACTCCAAACGAGAATAAAGCACAATACATGACATTGCCATAGAGACTTATCAACTGCAAACCTCTACCTGAGCGTGTCAAAGGGGCAGAACCTGGGGTACAGAGTCACCGACCAGGAAGAGGGAGAGAAAAGAAAAAACAAGAAGATAACCTCTCAAAATCAAGAATAATCTGCTGACTTTATAACCTATCCCATTTTATTATATTTGTTCGTTTGTTTCTCTTATCTTCATTCTTGATACTTTTTTTCCTCCTCCAATTTGGCCGGTTAACTCTCTGCCGGTCTTACTCTCTCCTCTCCTTGAACTACACTACCCATAAGTGTTACATCTCCCATTATCTTTTTTCTCCTCTTCCTTTCTCTCTATGAGGGTTGCACTCCAAAACCCTTAACTCGCTCTCTCTCCTTTCTTTTTTCTTCTTTTACTGGTTCCCTCTTTTTTTCTCTCTCTCTCTTTCTTTTCTCCCTCTATATTAGTTTCTTCCTTTCTCCTTTACATCTCCTCTCATTCAAACCTCAATAACAAACAAATTATCTTATCTGGGACTCAAACTTATGTTTGTGGCATTTTGGGGGTTTTTTACTTCACCTTTATAACTCACTAGCAGTGCTCCCATCCCTGGCTCTCCATTTTATCTAGTTCTTGTTCCACTAAATACAATAGTATTTTTTTAATTTGTCCCCCCATTTTTCTGTTCTCATATTCCTCTCATCATAACTCTTAGACAACACCAACACCTAAAAGCAAATCATTTTATTCTTGACCCAAATTTTTTCCTTATTTGCTTCTTGTGGGTCCATACCGCCCCCCCCTTTATATTTTCCTTTTTTTTCTTTTAATTTTTTTTTTGCCCCTTTATTACTTTTCCCCAATTCAGGACCTCCATCACAGGCATTGTTTGTTATAATTCACAGTTCACCACAAGATTTTCTCAAGAAAAAGGGGAGAGGAGAGGAAAAAAGGAGGGGGGAATAATTTCCTTTTTTAAAAAATTATTATTTTATTTTTCTTTATTTCATTATTAATTTTTTTTAAAAAAAAACAACTCTTTTTGATTTTTTTTTTAACTTTTTATTCTTTATTAAATCTCATTAATACTATCAACAAAACCACCCTCAGATGCCATTAAGGAAGAGAAAATCGAATATCATGGATACAAAAGAAAGAGAGGTAACACAGCTAGATGAGGAAAAATCTATGGAGAAAAAATTTAATATATTGGAAACCTTGGAGCTAAATGACAGAGAATTCAAGATAGAAATCCTAAAAATCCTCCGAGATATACAAGAAAACACAGAAAGGCAATTTAGGGAGCTCAGAAAACAACTCAATGAACACAAAGAATATATGTCCAAAGAAATTGAAACTATAAAAACAAATCAAACAGAGATGAAAAACTCAATTCACGAGCTGAAAAACGAAGTAACAAGCTTAGCTAATAGAACAGGTCAGATAGAAGAGAGGATTAGTGAAATAGAAGACAAGCAACTTGAGGCACAACAGAGAGAAGAAGAAAGAGACTCAAAAATTAAAAAAAATGAGATAGCCCTACAAGAATTATCTGACTCCATCAAAAAGAATAACATAAGAATAATAGGTATATCAGAGGGAGAAGAGAGAGAAAATGGAATGGAGAACATACTCAAACAAATAATAGATGAGAACTTCCCAAGCCTGTGGAAAGAACTAAAGCCTCAAATTCAAGAAGCAAACAGAACACCGAGTTTTCTTAACCCCAACAAACCTACTCCAAGGCATATCATAATGAAATTGACACAAACCAACAGCAAAGAAAAAATTCTCAAGGCAGCCAGGGAAAAGAAGAATACAACATATAAAGGAAGGCCCATTAGATTATCATCAGATTTCTCAGCAGAAACTCTACAAGCTAGAAGAGAGTGGACCCCAATATTTAAAGTCCTGAAAGAGAGAAACTTTGAGCCACGAATACTATACCCATCAAAGCTATCATTCAAATATGAAGGAGAAATAAAAACATTCACAGATACAGAAAAGATGAGGGAATTTATCATCAGAAAACCTCCACTCCAGGAATTACTAAAGGGGGTTCTCCAATCAGATACAAAGAACAAAAAAAAAAAACAGAGCCACAAGTAAAAGCTCCAAGAAGAACACAATAAAACCAAATTTAAACTGTGACAACAACAAAAAGAAAGAGGGGGAGAAGATGGAGATTAACAGTAGCAAAGGACGATGGAGTGCAAAAGTACTCACAAAATAGTTCGCTACAAGGAACAGGGTAGGGACCCTTTTCATTACTCAAAGGTAACCACCATTGAAAAAACCACCACAGAAGCACATGAGATAAAAAAGATAGCAACAGAGGAAAGATGTATGGAATACAACCAAATAAAAAGAAAAAATAGAAAAACGAGAGAAGGATCAAACAAGACACAAAACTAACAGAAAGCAAGATATAAAATGGCAATAGGGAACTCACAAGTGTCAATAATTACACTAAATGTAAACGGATTAAACTCACCAATAAAAAGGCACAGAGTAGCAGAATGGATTAAAAAAGAAAATCCAACTATATGCTGCCTACAGGAAACTCATCTAAGTAAGTTTCTTTTTTAATTTTTATTTATTTATTTATTTTTACAGAGACATAGAGTGAGTCAGAGACAGGGATAGACAGGGACAGACAGACAGGAACGGAGAGAGATGAGAAGCATCAATCATTAGTTTTTCATTGCACGTTGCAACACCTTAGTTGTTCACTGATTGCTTTCTCATATGTGCCTTGACCGCGGGCCTTCAGCAGACCGAGTAACCCCTTGCTGGAGCCAGCGACCTTGGGTTCAAGCTGGTGGGCTTTTGCTCAAACCAGATGAGCTCAAGCTGGTGACCTCGGGGTCTTGAACCCGGGTCCTCTGCATCCCAGTCCGACGCTCTATCCACTGCGCCACCGCCTGGTCAGGCGCTTAACTTTTATTATAACCTGTAACTGAGTTGAATAATAGCCTCCCACCCCCAGTTCATGTTCACCTAGAATGTGAATGTAACCTTATTTAAAATAGGGTCTCAACAGATACGAGCAACTTAGGATGAGTCATAATGGACTAGAGTGGGACCTAATAAGAGGAAGGAAATGCTGACACAGACACGCAGGGAAGAAATGTTGAAGGCAGAGACAGAGATTGGAGAGATGCACTGAAGAGTCAAGGAATAACAAAAATTACTGATAACTGTCAGAAGCTGGAAGAGGCAAGGAAAGGTTCTTTCCTAGAGACTTTGGTCCAGCTGATATCTAATTTCAGACTTTTAGCCTCTAGAAATATGAAAAAATGAATTTCTGTTGTTTTAGGCTACTCAGTTTGTGGTGTTTGTTATGGCAGCCCAAGGAAATGAATCTATAGCCCATTTTTAAATTGGAGTAGCAGAAAATTAACCTAATATAATTTGGTGACTCCTACCTCTTTTTCTGGGGCAGCAAGTTCTGACGTTGAGGTGGGGACGATCAGATCCTTACCATCCTGAGCTGTCTTCTGGTTGGCCTGGTCCACTGTCTGTGCTCCTCTCTGGTTGCTATAGAGATGACCTTGACTTCCATCTATGTGACTACCTCTGATCTGACATTTTCTTCTCTATATCCAGGCTACTCTTACTTTTTATTATTTTATTTTATTTTTCAACCAATGTTTACATGTTCCGATGTCATCATTTCTTATGGCTGAGTAGTATTCCATAGTGTATATGTGCCACATCTTCTTTATCCAGTCATCTATTGACGGGCTTTTTGGTTGTTTCCATGTCCTGGCCACTGTGAACAATGCTGCAATAAACATGGGGCTGCATGTGTCTTTACGTATCAATGTTTCTGAGTTTTGGGGGTATATACCCAGTAGAGGGATTGCTGGGTCATAAGGTAGTTCTATTTTCAGTTTTTTGAGGAACCACCATACTTTCTTCCATAATGGTTGTACTACTTTACATTCCCACCAACAGTGTATGAGGGTTCCTTTTTCTCCACAGCCTCTCCAACATTTGCTATTACCTGTCTTGCTAATAATAGCTAATCGAACAGGTGTTGGGTGGTATCTCATTGCTGTTTTGATTTGCATTTCTCTAATAGCTAAAGAAGATGAGCATCTTTTCATATATCTGTTGGCCATTTGTATTTCTTCCTGGGAGAATTGTCTGTTCATATCCTCTTCCCATTTTTTTATGGGATTGTTTGTTTGTTTGTTGTTGAGTTTTATGAGTTCTTTGTATATTTTGGATATTAGGCCCTTATCTGAGCTGTTGTTTGAAAATATCATTTCCCATTTACTTGGCTTTCTGTTTATTTTGTTATCAGTTTCTCTTGCTGAGCAAAAACTTCTTAGTCTGATGTAGTCCCATTCATTAATTTTTGCCTTCACTTCTCTTGCCATTGGAGTCAAATTCATAAAATGCTCTTTAAAACCCAGGTCCATGAGTTGAGTACCTATGTCTTCTTCTATGTACTTAATTGTTTCAGGTCTTATGTTTAGATCTTTGATCCATTTTGAGTTAATTTTAGTACAGGGGGACAAACTGTAGTCCAGTTTCATTCTTTTGCATGTGGCTTTCCAGTTTTCCCAGCACCATTTATTGAAGAGGCTTTCTTTTCTCCATTGTGTGTTGTTGGCCCCTTTATCAAAAATTATTTGACTATATATATGTGGTTTTATTTCTGGACTTTCTATTCTGTTCCATTGGTCTGAGTGTCTATTTTTCTGCCAATACCATGCTGTTTTGATTGTAGTGGCCCTATAATAGAGTTTGAAGTCAGGTATTGTAATGCCCCCAGCTTCATTCTTTTTCTTTAGGATTGCTTTGGCTATTCGGGGTTTTTTATAGTTCCATATAAATCTGATGATTTTTTGCTCTATTTCTTTAAAAAACGTCATTGGAAGTTTGATGGGAATTGCATTGAATTTGTATATTGCTTTGGGTAATATAGCCATCTTGATTATATTTATTCTTACTAGCCAAGAACAAGGTATATTCTTCCATCTCATTATATCTTTTTCAATTTCCCTTAACAATGCTTTGTAATTTTCATTATATAGGTCCTTTACGTTCTTTGTTATGTTTATTCCTAGGTATTTTATTTTTTTTTGTTGCAATCGTGAAGGGGATTATTTTTTTGAGTTCGTTTTCTAATATTTCATTGTTGGCATATAGAAAGGCTATGGACTTTTGTATGTTAATTTTGTATCCTGCGACCTTACTGTATTGGTTTATTGTTTCTAATAATCTTTTTGTGGAGTCCTTCGGGTTTTCGATGTATAGAATCATATCATCTGCAAAAAGTGATAGCTTTACTTCTTCTTTTCCGATATGGATGCCTTTTATTTCTTTGTCTTGTCTGATTGCTCTGACCAGAACTTCTAGCACCACGTTGAATAAGAGTGGAGAGAGTGGACAACCCTGTCTTGTTCCTGATTTAAGGTAGAAAGTCCTCAGTTTTATGCCGTTTAATAGGATGTTGGCTGATGGTTTATCATATATGGCCTTTATCATGTTGAGATATTTTCCTTCTATACCCATTTTGTTGAGAGTCTTAAACATAAAATTGTGTTGTATTTTATCGAAAGCCTTTTCTGCATCTATTGATAAGATCATGTGGTTTTTGTTCTTTGTTTTGTTGATATGGTGTATTACGTTAACCGTTTTACGTATGTTGAACCATCCTTGAGATTCTGGGATGAATCCCACTTGATCATGATGTATTATTTTTTTAATATGTTGTTGTAGTCGATTTGCTAGTATTTTGTTTAGTATTTTAGCATCTGTATTCATTAGAGATATTGGTCTGTAGTTTTCTTTTTTTGTGCCATCTTTGCCTGGTTTTGGTATGAGGGTTATGTTGGCCTCATAAAATGTGTTTGGAAGTATTGCTTCTTCTTCAATTTTTTGGAAGACTTTGAGTAGAATAGGAACCAAGTCTTCTTTGAATGTTTGATAAAATTCGCTGGTATAGCCGTCAGGGCCTGGACTTTTATTTTTGGGGAGGTTTTTAATGGTTTTTTCTATTTCTTCTCTACTGATAGGTCTGTTTAGGCTTTCTGCTTCTTCTTGACTCAGTCTAGGAAGGTTGTATTTTTCTAGGAATTTATCCATTTCTTCTAGGTTGTTGAATTTAGTGGCATAAAGTTTTTCATAGTATTCTACAATAATTCTTTATATATCTACGGTGTCCGTGGTGATTTCTCCTCTTTCATTTTGGATTTTGTATATATGAGTTCTTTCTCTTTTTTCCTTGGTAAGTCTTGCCTAGGGTTTGTCAATTTTGTTGATCTTTTCAAAGAACCAGCTCCTTGTTCTATTAATTTTTTCTATAGTTTTTCTGTTCTCTAATTCATTTATTTCTGCTCTGATTTTTATTATCTCCTTTCTTCGGCTGGTTTTGGGTTGTCTTTGTTCTTCTTTTTCTAGTTCCTTAAGGTGGGAAGTTAAGTGGTTCACTTGGGCTCTCTCTTGTTTGTTCATATATGCCTGAAGTGATATGAACTTCCCTCTTATCACTGCTTTTGCTGTATCCCATAGATTCTGATATGTCGTATTGTCATTTTCATTAGTCTGTATAAATCTTTTGATCTCTGCACTTATTTCTTCTTTGACCCATTCATTTTTTAAAAGTATGTTGTTTAGTTTCCACATTTTTGTGGGATTTTTTTCCTCTTTTTTGCAGTTGAATTCTAGTTTCAAGGCTTTATGATCAGAAAATATGCTTGGTACAACTTCAATTTTTCTGAATTTGCTGATGTTGTTTTTGTGGCCCAACATATGGTCAATTCTTGAGAATGATCCATGTACACTGGAGAAAAATGTATACTCAGTCACTTTGGGATGAAATGTCCTGTAGATGTCTATCATATCCAGGTGCTCTAGTGTTTTGTTTAAGGCCACTATGTCATTGTTGATTCTCTGTTTGGATGACCGATCTAGAGCCGTCAGCGGTGTATTGAGGTCTCCAAGTATGATTGTATTTTTGTCAGTTTCTGTTTTAAGGTCAATAAGTAGCTGTCTTATATATTTTGGTGCTCCTTGGTTTGGTGCATATATATTAAGAATTGTTATGACATATATTCTTTGTGTTCTTTGAGTTGTTTTCTGAGCTCCCTAAATTGCCTTTCTGTGTTTTCTTGTATATCTCGGAGGATTTTTAGGATTTCTATCTTGAATTCTCTGTCATTTAGCTCCAAGGTTTCCAATATATTAAATTTTTTCTCCATAGATTTTTCCTCATCTAGCTGTGTTACCTCTCTTTCTTTTGTATCCATGATATTCGATTTTCTCTTCCTTAATGGCATCTGAGGGTGGTTTTGTTGATAGTATTAATGAGATTTAATAAAGAATAAAAAGTTAAAAAAAATAAAAAATCAAAAAGAGTTGTTTTTTTTAAAAAAAAATTAATAATGAAATAAAAATAAAATAAAATAATAATTTTTAAAAAAAGGAAACTATTTCCCCCCTCCTTTTTTCCTCTCCTCTCCCCTTTTTCTTGAGAAAATCTTGTGGTGAACTGTGAATTATAACAAACAATGCCTGTGATGGAGGTCCTGAATTGGGGAAAAGTAATAAAGGGGCAAAAAAAAAGGGGGGGTGGTATGGACCCACAAAAAGCAAATAAGGAAAAAATTTGGTCAAGAATAAAATTATTTACTTTTAAGTGTTGGTTGTCTAAGCGTTATGATGAGAGGAATAAGAGGAAAACAGAAAAATGGGGGGACAAATTAAAAAAATACTATTGTATTTAGTGGAACAAGAACTAGAGCCTGACCAGGCGGTGGTGCATTGGATAGAGCGTCGGACTGGGATGTGGAGGACCCAGGTTCGAGACCCTGAGGTTGCCAGCTTGAGCGTAGGCTCATCTGGTTTGAGCAAGGCTCACCAGCTTACATCCAAGGTCGCTGACTCGAGCAAGGGGGTCTGCTGAAGGCCCACAGTCAAGGCACATATGAGAAAGCAATCAATGTACAACTAAGGAGTCACAACGAAAAACTGATGATTGATGCTTCTCATCTCTCTCCGTTCCTGTCTGTCTGTCCCTCTCTCTGACTCTGTCTCTGTAAAAAAAAAAAAAAAAAAAAAAAAAAAAAAGAACTAGATAAAATGGAGAGCCAGGGATGGGAGCACTGCTAGTGAGTTAAAAGGGTGAAGTAAAAAACCCCCAAAATGCCACAAACATAAGTTTGAGTCCCAGATAAGATAATTTGTTTGTTATTGAGGTTTGAATGAGAGGAGATGTAAAGGAGAAAGGAAGAAACTAATATAGAGGGAGAAAAGAAAGAAAGAAAAAAAAAGAGGGAACCACTAAAAGAGGAAAAAAGAAAAGAGAGAGAGGGAGAGAGAGAGTTAAGGGTTTTGGAGTGCAACCCTCATAGAGAGAAAGGAAGAGGAGAAAAAAGATAATGGGAGATGTAACACTTATGGGTAGTGTAGTTCAAGGAGAGGAGAGAGTAAGACCAGCAGAGAGTTAATCGGCCAAATTGGAGGAGGAAAAAAAGTATCAAGAATGAAGATAAGAGAAACAAACGAACAAATATAATAAAATGGGATAGGTTATAAAGTCTGCAGATTATTCTTGATTTTGAGAGGTTATCTTCTTGCTTTTTCTTTTCTCTCCCTCTTCCTGGTCGGTGACTCTGTACCCCAGGTTCTGCCCCTTTGGCACGCTCAGGTAGAGGTTTGCAGTTGATAAGTCTCTATGGCAATGTCATGTATTGTGCTTTAGTCTCGTTGGGAGTCGAGGCTCATTAGCATTTATAGGCTCCGACAGTGAGAGAGTCCGTGTTCCTGGAGCCTTTCTCCTAGTCTTTCCTTCCTCAATTAGTAGCCTGATAATCCAGCTATGGGGTTGCTGCTGCCTCTGCCTAGATAGTAAGAGGTTCAAAGAGCTGGCAACTCCCCACTCTATTCCCACTCAGCACAGGGCTCTGGGTAAGGCTCAGTCATTCAGAGCTGCTAGCATAATCAGGCGGACTTTCCGCTCACTCAAAGACCTCTGGCTCTGCCACTCTGTCCGATAACACAGGCGGGCGCCCACTTCCGGGGCGCTTGGAGGAAACTCTCATTCACTATCTGCGCGCGCAGACCGGGATATCTGGCCAGTAGTCTCACGCTCTGAGTGAAACCCCCAACCGTATGGAAAAGTTGCAGCGTTGGAATTCGCTCTCGCTCCGTCCCCGTGTGCGGCTTTTGCAAGGCGCTGGGGCGGCCCGAGATTCCACTTTTGCCCACACAAAGGCCCCTGACTCTGCCCCTCTGTGCGATAACACAGGCGCGCACTGCCGAGGCACTCGGAGGAATCGCTCACTTCCTATCAGCGCGCGCACACCAGGATATGAGGCCGGCCGCGTTTCCCTCTGAGTGAAACCCTCACCAGCACGGAAAATTCCCACCGTTGGAATTAGTTCTTGCTCCCTCCCATGCGCGGCTTTCCCAGGGCGCTGGGGCTGCCCAGAGATTCTGCTTTCGGCCCACAGAAAGGCCTCTGACCCTGCCTCTCTGTGGGGTAACATGGACACCCACTTCCGGGGCTTAGGAAGAAATCTCTCGCCCACTAACTGCGCACCAACCAGGAGAACGGGTAAAATGGCTGCCCCGCTTGTCTTTCTTTGTTTGGGTTTGGCGCGATTGTTAGCTTGTATTGCCCGGCTTGCCACAGGATCAGTTTTTCCTCGGCTAGGATCTCCGTGCCACAGCCTGGTTCGGCCCTTTGTGCCGCAGCCTGGATGTATTCACCCCCTTTGCCCGCCTCAGTTTCTATATTCACAGTTACCAGAGAAAGCCGCCCTGTTTAGGTTAGTGAGGAAGGCTGAGCATTTCTTACTCCCTATTTCCTTCGGGGTTTGGTTATATATTTAGCCAATTTTTCACTCGACCATACCTTCGGGTGTATTGCGAAGCATCTGGAGGCTCCAAGTATAGGTTTTTCTGTTTCTGGTTGAAGATCTTGTTGAGTTTTGGGGGAGATTTATCGGTATCGCTTCCTACTCCGCCATGACTCTGACGTCATCTCCCCAAGTAAACAATCTTAAATCACATCTTAAGGAACATCTTATATCACATCTTAAGAAGAACAAAGGCAACCCAAAGTCAGAAGAAGAAAGGAAATAGTAAAAATTAGAGCAGAAATAAATGGAACAGAAAACAAAAAATGTATAAAAAAGTAATATAATAAAGAGCTGTTTCTTTGAAAAATAAATAAAATCGACAAACCACTGGTTAGACTCACTAAGTAAAAAAAAAGAAAGGATTCATATAAACAAAATCCAAAATAAAAGAGGAGACATTACAACAGACATCATAGATATACAAAGGATCAGAGTAGAATACTATGAAAGGCCATATGCCAACAAATTCAATCACCTAAAGGAAATAGATAAATTCCTAGAACTATACAATCTTCTTAGACTGAGTCATAAAAAAGTGGAAAACCTAAATAAACCAATAAGCAGAAAGGAAATAAAAACAACTATCTAAAACCTTCCAAAAAAGTAAAAGTACAGAACCAGAGGGATACACTAGTGAATTCTAACAAACATTCAAATAAGATTAGGTACCTATCTTTCTCAAAGTCTTCCAAAAATAGAAGAAGAAGCAATACTCCTTAACACATATTATGAGGCCAAAATAACCCTATCTCCAAAACCTGGCAGGAACAACACACAAAAAAGAAAATTACAGAACAATATCTCTAATAAATACAGATGCAAAAATTCTAAATAAAATACTAGCAAATAAAATACAACAACACATTAAAAAAAGAATACATCACAATATAGTGGATTCATTCCAGAAGCACAAGGATGGTTCAACATACAGAAATTGATCAATGTAATACACCATATCAACAAAACAAAAAACAAAAATTGTATGATTTTATCAATAGATGCAGAAAAGGCATTTGATAAGATACAACATTCCTTTATGTTTAACTCAATAAAATTGAAATAGAAGAAAAGTACCTCAACATAAAAAAGGCCACATATATCAAACCATCAGCTAATACCATACTAAATGGTGAAAAAAATGAAGGCTATTCCCCTAAAATCAGGAACAAGTCAAGGTTGCCCACTCTCTCCACTCTTATTCAACATAGTTCTGGAAGTTTTAGCCAGAACAATCAGGCAAGAGAAAGAAATAGAAGGCATCCATATCAGGAAAGGAGAAGTAAAGGTACCACTTTTTGCAGATGACATGATCCTGTATATAGATAACCCTCAAGACTCCACCAAAAAACTGTAAGAAACAATAAACCAATACAGTAAAGTTACAGGATACAAAATCAATATACAAAAGTCTATTGCTTTCCTGTATGCCAACAATGAAACTTCGGAAAATGAACTCAAAAACCAATTCCTTTTACAATTGCAACAAAAAAGTAAAATGCCTAGGAATAAACTTAAAGGATGTGAAGGACTTATATACTGAAGACTACAAAGCATTATTGAAAGAAATTGAAAAATACACAATGAAATAAAAAAAATATTCCATGTTCATAAATTGGAAGAATCAACATAGTTAAAATGTCCATATAACCCAAAGAAATATACAAATTTAATGCAATCCTCCTCAAAATCCCAATGTCATTTTTCAAAGAAATAGAACAAAAAATCACCAGGATTATATGGAACCACAACAATTCCTGAATACCCAAAGCAATCCTGAGGAAAAAGAATAAAGCTGGATGTACCACACTACCTGAGTTCAAATTATACTAAAGAGCAACGATAATCAAAACGGCATGTTATTGGCAGAAAAACTAATGGAACAGAATCAAGAGTCCAGAAATAAAACCACATATATATGGACAAATCATATTCGACAAAGGAGCCAAAAACACACAGTGAGAAAAGAAAGCCTCTTCAATAAATGATGCTGGGAAAACTGGAAAGCCACATTCAAACAATGAAACATGATTATAGTTTGTTCCCCTGCACACACACACACAAAAAAAAATTCAAATGGATCAAAGACCTAAATAGAAGATCTGAAACAACAAATTACATAGAAGAAAACATAGGCACTAAACTCATGGACCTTGGCCATAGAGAACAATTTATGAATTTGACCCCAAAGGCAAGGGAAATAAAGGCAAAAAGAAATGAATGGGACTACTGTGGGAGATTGCAATCTGACCAAAGTCCTTGCAGTTTAAGACTTAAGCCAAAGGGCTAAACTCTTCCCCACAACCTCTGTTTGATTAAGTTGGTGAAGGCAATTTACATACCCTTCCCCACACCTCCATGTTAGCTATGATGCTGATGGTTTCTGCTCGTACCATCCCTCATGTCCCTGGAAGAGACGGGAGGCAGTTTTCTTTTTACCCTTTGTTTTGTGAAGTTAAGATGTTATGCATAGGGGTGGGGGAGGGGGGTTCTGCACTTCGGAGAATTCTTGGTTTGTCTCAGAAATGTGACTTTGCATCTGAGCTCTCTTCATTTTGCAAGCGACTTTGCTTTACATTATAAAAATAAAGCTTTTGGGAGTGCAGGCACTTTTGGTAGGTCATCAGCCACCAGAAGACCTCCAGAACCCATCCTTTTTCTTTCTGTGTTTATTTTCTAATCCTCTACCATTCCCACTCAAGACCTGCAAAACTATGAGCTGCGCTGGTTTGCAACAGACTCTATCAAACTAAGCAGCTCCTGCACAGCAAAAGGAACTCATAACAAAACAAATAGGCAGCTAACTAAATGGGAGATGATATTTGCACACAACCGCTCTAATAAAGAGTTAATATCCTAAATATACTGAGAACTCACAAAGATCAGCAATAAACAAGCAAACAAGCCAGTTAAGAAATGAGGAGAGGGCCCTGGCCGGTTGGCTCAGCAGTGCAGCATCAGCCCAGCTTGTGGAAGTCCTGGGTTCTATTCACAGTCAGGAGAGTGCCCATCTACTTCTCCACCTTTCCCCCTCTCCTTCCTCTCTATCTCTCTCTTCCCATCCCGCAGCAAAGGCTCCACTGGAGCAAAGTTGTCCAGGACGCTGAGGATGGTTCCATGGCATCTGCCTCAGGTGCTAGAATGGCTCTGGCCCAGATGGGCAGAGCATTGCCCCCTGGTGGGCATGCTGGGTTGATCCTGGTCGGGCGCATGCGGGAGTCTGTCTGACTGCCTCCCTGCTTCTAACTTCAGAGAAACAAAAAACATATGAGGAGAGGACCTGAATAGACATTTCTCCCAACTGGACATACAAATGGCCAACAGATATACGAAAAGATGCTCATTTTCACTAGCTATTCAAGAAGTGCAAATCAAAACTACAATGAGATACCACCTCACACCTGTTATATTGGCTATTATCAACAAGAACAGTAATAACAATTGTTGGAAAGGATGTGGAGAAAAAGGAAACCTCATTCACTACTGATAGGAATGCAAATTAGTACAACCATTATGGAAGAAAGTAGGTGGTTCCTGAAAAAAACAAGAATAGAACTACCATATGACCCAGCAATCCCTCTACTGGGTATCTACCCCCAAAACTCAAAAACATTGGCATGTAAAGACACATGCACCCCCATGTTCATCGCAGCATTATTCACAGTGGCCAAGACATGGAAACAACCAAAGTGACCATCAATAGAGGATTGGATAAAGAAGATGTGGTACATATATACTATGGAATACTACTCAGCCATAAAAATGATGACATAATGCCATTTACAACAACATGGAAGGACCTTAAGAATATTATACTGACATTTCATCCCAAAGTGACTGAGTATACATTTTTCTCCAGTGTACATGGATCATTTTCAAGAATTGACCATATGTTGGGCCACAAAAACAACATCAGCAAATTCAGAAAAATTGAAGTTGCGCCAAGCATATTTTCTGATCATAAAGCCTTGAAACTAGAATTCAACTGCAAAAAAGAGGAAAAAAATCCCACAAAAACATGGAAACTAAACAACATACTTTTAAAAAATGGATGGGTCAAAGAAGAAATAAGTGCAGAGATCAAAAGATATATACAGACTAATGAAAATGACAATACGACATATCAGAATCTATGGGATGCAGCAAAAGCAGTGATAAGAGGGAAGTTCATATCACTTCAGGCATATATGAACAAACAAGAGAGAGCCCAAGTGAACCACTTAACTTCCCACCTTAAGGAACTAGAAAAAGAAGAACAAAGACAACCCAAAACCAGCCGAAGAAAGGAGATAATAAAAATCAGAGCAGAAATAAATGAATTAGAGAACAGAAAAACTATAGAAAAAATTAATAGAACAAGGAGCTGGTTCTTTGAAAAGATCAACAAAATTGACAAACCCTAGGCAAGACTTACCAAGGAAAAAAGAGAAAGAACTCATATAAACAAAATCCAAAATGAAAGAGGAGAAATCACCACGGACACCGTAGATATACAAAGAATTATTGTAGAATACTATGAAAAACTTTATGCCACTAAATTCAACAACCTAGAAGAAATGGATAAATTCCTAGAAAAATACAACCTTCCTAGACTGAGTCAAGAAGAAGCAGAAAGCCTAAACAGACCTATCAGTAGAGAAGAAATAGAAAAAACCATTAAAAACTGCCCAAAAATAAAAGTCCAGGCCCTGACGGCTATACCAGTGAATTTTATCAAACATTCAAAGAAGACTTGGTTCCTATTCTACTCAAAGTCTTCCAAAAAATTGAAGAAGAAGCAATACTTCCAAACACATTTTATGAGGCCAACATAACCCTCATACCAAAACCAGGCAAAGATGGCACAAAAAAAGAAAACTACAGACCAATATCTCTAATGAATACAGATGCTAAAATACTAAACAAAATACTAGCAAATCGAATACAACAACATATTAAAAAAATAATACATCATGATCAAGTGGGATTCATCCCAGAATCTCAAGGATGGTTCAACATACGTAAAACGGTTAACGTAATACACCATATCAACAAAACAAAGAACAAAAACCACATGATCTTATCAATAGACGCAGAAAAGGCTTTTGATAAAATACAACACAATTTTATGTTTAAGACTCTCAACAAAATGGGTATAGAAGGAAAATATCTCAACATGATAAAGGCCATATATGATAAACCATCAGCTAACATCATATTAAATGGCACAAAACTGAAGGCTTTCCCCCTTAAATCAGGAACAAGACAGGGTTGTCCACTCTCTCCACTCTTATTTAATGTGGTACTAGAGGTTCTAGCCAGAGCAATCAGACAAGACAAAGAAATAAAAGGCATCCATATCGGAAAAGAAGAAGTAAAGCTATCACTTTTTGCAGATGATATGATCCTATACATCGAAAACCCCAAAGAATCCACAAAAAGACTACTAGAAACAATAAGCCAATACAGTAAGGTCGCAGGATACAAAATTAACATACAGAAGTCAATAGCCTTTCTATATGCCAACAATGAAACAATTGAGAACGAACTCAAAAGAATAATCCCCTTCACGATTGCAACAAAAAAAATAAAATACTTAGGAATAAACATAACAAAGAATGTAAAGGACTTATATAATGAAAACTATAAATCATTGTTAAGGGAAATCGAAAAAGATATAATGAGATGGAAGAATATACCTTGTTCTTGGCTAGGAAGAATAAATATAATCAAGATGGCTATATTACCCAAAGCAATATACAAATTTAATGCAATTCCCATCAAACTTCCAATGACATTTTTTAAAGAAATAGAGCAAAAAATCATCAGATTTATATGGAAGTATAAAAAACCCCGAATAGCCAAAGTAATCCTAAAGAAAAAGAATGAAGCTGGGGGCATAACAATACCTGACTTCAAACTCTATTATAGGGCCACGACAATCAAAACAGCATGGTATTGGCAGAAAAATAGACACTCAGACCAATGGAACAGAATAGAAAGTCCAGAAATAAAACCACATATATATAGTCAAATAATTTTTGATAAAGGGGCCAACAACACACAATGGAGAAAAGAAAGCCTCTTCAATAAATGGTGCTGGGAAAACTGGAAAGCCACATGCAAAAGAATGAAACTGGACTACAGTCTCTCCCCCTATACAAAAATTAACTCAAAATGGATCAAAGATCTAAACATAAGACCTGAAACAATTAAGTACATAGAAGAAGACATAGGTACTCAACTCATGGACCTGGGTTTTAAAGAGCATTTTATGAATTTGACTCCACAGGCAAGAGAAGTGAAGGCAAAAATTAATGAATGGGACTACATCAGACTAAGAAGTTTTTGCTCAGCAAGAGAAACTGATAACAAAATAAACAGAAAGCCAACTAAATGGGAAATGATATTTTCAAACAACAGCTCAGATAAGGGCCTAATATCCAAAATTTACAAAGAACTCATAAAACTCAACAACAAACAAACAAACAATCCAATAAAAAAATGGGAAGAGGATATGAACAGACACTTCTCCCAGGAAGAAATACAAATGGCCAACAGATATATGAAAAGATGCTCATCTTCTTTAGCTATTAGAGAAATGCAAATCAAAACGGCAATGAGATACCACCTCACACCTGTTCGATTAGCTATTATTAGCAAGACAGGTAATAGCAAATGTTGGAGAGGCTGTGGAGAAAAAGGAACCCTCATACACTGTTGGTGGGAATGTAAAGTAGTACAACCATTATGGAAGGAAGTATGGTGGTTCCTCAAAAAACTGAAAATAGAACTACCTTATGACCCAGCAATCCCTCTACTGGGTATATACCCCCAAAACTCAGAAACATTGATACGTAAAGACACATGCAGCCCCATGTTTATTGCAGCATTGTTCACAGTGGCCAGGACATGGAAACAACCAAAAAGCCCGTCAATAGATGACTGGATAAAGAAGATGTGGCACATATACACTATGGAATACTACTCAGCCATAAGAAATGATGACATCGGAACATTTACAGCAAAATGGTGGGATCTTGATAACATGATACGAAGCGAAATAAGTAAATCAGAAAAAACCAGGAACTGCATTATTCCATACGTAGGTGGGACATAAAAGTGAAACTAAGAGACATTGATAAGAGTGTGGTGGTTACGGGGGGGGGGGGGGGGAGGGAAGAATGGGAGACGGAAAGGGGGAGGGGGAGGGGCACAAAGAAAACAAGATAGAAGGTGACAGAGGACAATCTGACTTTGGGTGATGGGTATGCAACATAATTGAACGACAAGATAACCTGGACTTGTTATCTTTGAATATATGTATCCTGATTTATTGATGTCAACCCATTAAAAAATAAAATTATAAAAAAAAAAAAAAGAACATTATACTGAGTGAAATAAGAAATCAGAAAAAGCTAAGAACTGTATGATTTCACACATAGGTGAGATATAAAACTGCGACTCATGGACATAGCTAAAATTTTAGTGGTTACCTGAGAGCAGGGGACATAGAGAGGGAAACAGAAGGAATGGTGGGGTAAGGGTGTAAAGAGGAACAAACATAAGGTGGCAGAAAATGACTTAACTTTGGGTGATGGGTATACAACACAACACTTCAAATGCTATAAAAATGTTTACCTGAAACCTATGTACTCTTATTGACCAATGTCACCCTGTTAAATTTAATTTTCTAAATAAAATTTTTAAAAAAGAAAAGTTATCTGCTTCCCAAATATAGGGGTTGAACAGGCACAGGGTAGACATTCCCTTTGCTAAAGAGATATTGGGGTCCACAAGCAAGTTCCAAATCCAGTGGGATACATTCCTTTAGGTTTTAATGCATGAAAATAATCTTTGTGGCTCGATACTCTGCCCTCTGGGCCTGTGACCAGACCCTGCCCACCTCTGTGTCACCAGAGCTCTGCCCTTGGAGGCTTTCCTCCTTTTTCTTGAATGGTTACATGTTTGCAAACAAGTAGCTCTATCAACCAGTTTCCTGCATACAGAATGTCAAAAGTCCAAGAGCCTTTCTTTATTTTGTCCCCTCTTCAAGCTGTCAAGTTTCCACTAATATAACATTCTCAAGTACCTTGTGCATCTCCTGTGTATGTTATGGAGGTCTATTCCACTCTACAAGAGGCTCATCCATAGATCGTTCATGGAGAGCCCCAATGCTCTTTCAGGCTTCTGCTGAGATGGTTGAGTAAACCCATAAGTCACATGTCTAATCTCTTAAACAAGAGGCTCTCCAGCCATACCCTTGATCCTCTCTCCAGACCATGCTTTCCAGTAATAAATTTCCTAACTTTAACATCCTGTGTGATCTGGATAGTTAAAGAACCTCTCAAATCATCAGTGCTTTTTCTTTTTGCTCAAAAGTTCCCTCCTCCCATTTAATTTTTTCCTTCACATTTTATTATAAGCAACAAAGAGAAACCAGGCTGCACCTTCAACACTTTCCTTGAGAATCTCCTCACCTAAACATCTAAGTTCATCATTTGTAAGTTTTGCTTCCACCTGACAATAGAACACTATTTAGCCAAGCTTTCTGTCCTTATAGTAAAGACTGCCTTTCCTCTAGTTACTAACCATATGTTCCTCATTTCCTTCTGAGATCTCACCAGAAGGAACTTTAACAGTCACACTTCTACTAATATTCTGTTTGTGACTACACACACACACACACACACACACACACTCATCCTCTGAGATGATAGCTTTTTCTGTGATGCTCTTCACTTTCTGAGTTCTCATCATAAATGCTGTTAACATCCATATTTCTACCAACCATCTCTTGAAGGAAGTCTAGGCTTTTACTATAATTTTACTTCAAAATTCTTCTAGCTTCTACCCATTACCCAATTCCAAAACCACTTCCACATTTTGTAGCTTTTGTTACAGCAGCACCTCGCTTCCCAAAACCAAAATCCATATATTAGCTGCCCAGGATTGCCACAAACTTGGTGATTTACAGCAACAGAAATTTCTTCTCTCAGAGTTCTGAATGTCATAAGTCCTAAATCTGGCCACTCTCACTCTGAAGGTTTTGGGGGAGAATCCTTTCTTGTCTTTTTCAGCTTATGCGACTCCACGGGTTCCATGGCTTGTGGTAGAATAACACCAATCTCTGTCTCTGTCTTCATATGCCCTTCTTCTGTGCTTTCATGTTTCAAATCTTCCTCTCCTTTCTCTTAATGACGATGCCACCAGTCATTGAATTTAGAGCCCACACTAAATCCAGAATGACCTGGAGATCTTAAACTTAATTACATATACAAAAATGCTATTTCCAAATAAAGTCAGTTTCAAGGTATCAGGGGCTAATAATTGAACATATCTTTTTGAAGGCTACAATTCACCCTACTACAAGGGCTTTTGTAGGGAAATTATTACAAATATGGAGCAATAAATGAACATAATGAGTCAGGAACATCTTGACATACTATTTAGATAGAAAGAAGCTATCAGAGACTACAAAGGTCATGTCATAAGAACTCATGCCAATTTGAAGAGGCTCCCACTGACCAAAAACTGAAACAGTTTAAGCATCAATGAATACAATAATTACAGTGTTTTGAAAATGATCAAATATCTTGACATTCACGAGTTCTAAGTAAATTTTAATTGAATTTGTTACCTCATGAATAAAATAGAGAACCAACTTGCTATTTTGAAACCTAGATAAATAAAATGAAAGAATAATCATGCATTTATCTTTCTTTTCCTATATGAACTGTACCACTGAGCAAACAAATATTAGAGGAGTATATCCTTATGAAAATTATTTCAGTTAACATATGGAAATAAAATGATAGAATTTTATTATCGCTATTTGGCAACCACCATGAATTAATGGACCCAGGCATTGAACATCAAGAGCATGTAACATCACTAAAGAATGAAAACCAGAAATAGATATCCTGTGCCTCCAAATGAAATCCCTTATCATTTAGAGTCTCGTCAAAGGAATCAAACAGGGATCTAATCAAGCCTCTCAAGCCAATTACCAATTTGCAGAAAATGCAGAGAACATAGTAACATATTGAGTTGTATCATGATAATATAAACAGCAGAATCTAGACCATGAAACTCCATGAGTTCTTTTATATATAATGTAAACAATGAAAGAAACAGAGAATCTGTACATTAAAAGAAAAGATACATGGAATTTAAAAAAAAAATGGACAGACTAAAACTACCATGTCAAGGGATGAACACTTGGATAACAAAACCATACAGAAACATAAGAAGGTGAGTTTTATAATTTAAAAAGACCAGAAAAGAGAGTTTAATAGTAGGAGTGGTCAAAATATCAATGCAGTTGAGATTGGCAAAAATAACTATCTAAGCCTGACCTGTGGTGGCACAGTGGGATAAAGCGTCGACCTGGAACACTAAGGTTGCCGGTTCGAAACCTTGGGCTTGCCTGGTCAAGGCACATATGGGGAGTTAATGCTTCCTGTTCCTCCCCTTTCTCTCTCTCTCACTCCTCTCTCTCTAAAAAATCAATCAATAAATAAAATATTTAAAAAAATAATAACTATCTAAAAGATGTCTTGGCCTTCGCCAGTGGGCTCAGTGGTAGAGTGTTGGCTAGGTCTGTGGCTGTCCTGGGTTCAATTCCTGATCAAGGCACACAGGAGAAGCGACCATCTGCTTCTCCATCCCTCCCCCTTCTCTCTTTCTCTTCCCCTCCTGCAGCCATGGCTTGATTGGCTTGAACGAGTTGGCCTTGAGCACTCTGGATGGCTCCATGGACTCTGCCTCAGGTGCTAAAAAATGGCTCCAGTTGCAACAAAGCAACAGCCCCAGATGGGCAGAGCATTGCCCCTTAATGGGTTTGTCAGGTGGATCCTGGTCAGGACATGCTGGAGTCTGTCTCTCTGCCTCCTCTTTTCTCACTAAAAAAAAGGAAAACAAAGATGTCTTATTCATCTTTATTTCCTTAGTGTCTAGGGAAATGTGTAGCATATAGTTAGAACTCAATAAATATAAACTTTCATGGTGTGTGCATTCCAATACCCATGAGTCTCACTCCAACATTTTTGGGGTTGTAAAAGATGCAAAAAGAATATACAAGAAAGAAAGAATAAAGTGAAGGGAGAGAGGGTGGGAGAGAGGAAGAGAGGAAGGGAGGGAAGGTGGGAGGAAGGGATAGGGAAAAAACATTTCACTCACCCAAATACTCCATGCATCCAAATGTCGCTCCATTCTAGGTTACAGAAAATTATCCCATAAAACAAGGCACAATCCAAACTTTCCCAAACTGCACATGTCTGCAGGATAGAGCAACAGTAAGAAGTAGGTTTCCTGGATCTTGGGCCCACATGAGAATATAAGACTTCCAGCTTCTTGGAAAACTCCCTCTCCACCCCCCTTAACCGGATCACCAGTGTGGGTACTCATGATGGGGCACTGCCATTTTCTCACTCTCTCTTACTGGGTGATTCAGCTCCTCATCTGTCACTTAAAGGGCATTGAGGTCTCCTGTCAGATACAGCTGTTAATCTCCGATCTATCACAGGTGGTGGAGACCCCACCAGGTATTCTTCCTCTACCAGGCATGCCACTGAAGTCTTCCATCAAGCATCATGACTAGACCACCAGAGCCCTCAAAGTGGTAAAATTCCATGTTTATCTGTGGTGAACTGTGCTCTCTCCCCTTTGTGTTATTATCTGTTGAGGTGCCCCAACACAGTGTTGCACCCGCTTCCATCGCCCTACTGACCCGAGTGGAAGAGCTCCTTCCATTTTTTTATTCATAGACTTCTTTCTCTCTCTAGGATTCAGACATGGATTGTTGCTATAACTATCTTTTCATATTTATCCATTCATTTCATAAATGGGAGGTTTTAAGTGCCTAGTATTAAAGAGCGCTTAATTTAAAAATTAAACATAAATGAACAAGAAAGAACTGAAATGGGTTATAAAGTATTGAAGTCTGTCCAGAAGTCATTTTGCAACAGGTTTCATGGGTACATTCTTCACAATCAAAGCAGCTGCCATTCTTAGTTCTTCACTCTAGTGTACCAACATCATAACACAGCTATTTCCTCTGTCTCTGATAATCTCTGGGCATCTTTCTACTTCTGTTTCAAATACCAGGCTACAGGCTCTCTTCTCATACCTCCAGGTCAAATTCCCAAGAAAGAATTTGATTAAATTCGGTAATTAAAGCTAATTACCATTACTCTTGTATGGACATTTGTGTCAGGACATTTCATGACCCACTAATCCATCTTTGGCTCACCAGTGGCCACATAGTAATGTCATGTTATCCCAGCAAGAATACATGAAGAGGGGACCTTCCTCTCATAGAAGCGATCTAGTAGAGGGGCAGAATTAATTCCCAGGCATGAATTTCCTCCCCTAGGAAATAAGAATTCCTGTTCACACTGAACTTCAGCAGAGGTAATGTATTGGGTACACAGTAAGCTCTTAAATATTAGTTTTGGCTCCATGGTGTAAACAAAACATTTCAATTCCTTTACATAACACTTAAGTTCATTGAGTCAGCTTACCTTTTCAGTTTTATCTATTAATAAATATTGCCTTGAACCCTAATAATAGCTAACATTTATTGGGTGTTAACAATATGCCAGGAACTTCCCTTAGACTAGTACATGGCTTCTCTCATTTAATCCCCAAAACACAAAGTATTGTTATTATCCCTATTTTACCAATAAAAAAACTGATACACAAAAAGGTTAAGTACTTGCACAAGGACACATAGCTAGTAAATAGCTGAACAAGAATTCAAACCCAAGTAGTATGGTTTCAAAGCCAGGAACTTAATCACTAAGCCATACTGCCTCTCAAACTTTAATATTGCTAACATAATAATAAATAATAGGTTTCATGAGGGATTATTCTACACCAAATAATGGTCTAAGGGTTCTACATATATGGATGCAAAAGATGTTTTTGCTCTGTTGCCATTATGAATAAGCATTTATACCACAATTCAAAAGCAGAAACAAAGCTATAACTTTTCCTCTAGCTACAGGAAGTCCTTGGGTTAGGACAGTCTCGACATAAAACGTTTCGAATTTATAACGCTCACTCCCATAAAAACTTCTTAAAAATTGAGACGTGTTTCCGCTTACGTGTTTAGTTAGTGATATACTTACAGACTACATGGGTGAACTAGTTTGGTTGGGTATGGCAAAAGAGTACGCAGTATTCTTTTTCTGTGGCTTGTGTTTTTATGTTCTATTATGATTTTACAACTGTGTTAGGATGTGAGTGACTTAGGCCAGGGTGTGTTTCAAATAACACCAAAATTCGGGTTACATCAGTGTTCTGGGAATGGTACTGTGTCCATCCCAGAACCCCCCTGTACTGTATTAGTTGCACCTCAAGTTTTGTATGTTCTACAGTTCAGTAGATTTTTTGCATTTCCACTGTGATTTGTTAATCAACCCATGAAATATTTAGAAGTGCTGATTTCAATTTCAGATATTTGGGGGAATTTTAGTTTTCTTGTTTCTAATTTCATTCTATTGGGTCAGAGAAGAACATATTCCGTTTCCCTGTTTTGAATGTGTTGGAGCTTTCTTTATGGCTCAGTGGATGTTCAAATTTGGTAAATCCCCAAGTGTACCAGGTTTCCTCTATTTCCGAATAAGGACTGACCTTGGGTTAGAAACCCTGAACTTCCCTTCTGACTTGAAGCGGGTGAGATTCGCAGCGTGAACAGTTAGCTCTAGCTCTTATTTTTCTTTCAGCTAACCCGTTCACCGTGATTTATCAAAATTTAACAACTATTGCTTCCACTTAAAAACGGGGCCGGGGGAACCCACTTGTATTACCCTGTGCAGTTCCCCACTCGCCTCACCGACAAGGGCAGACACTGCCGCCGCCGTCCCGCAGCGCCCCGGCGGTCCGCCGCCGCCCACCGGCACCAGCCCACTCGCCCGCTGCCGCCCTGCCCCGCGGGGCCATCGCCGGCCCAGGGGCGGGGCTGCCGCGGCGTGCTGACGTCAGAGAGGGAGGCGACGCCGCCGGTCCGCCGCGGCGCTGACGGCGGTGGCCGGTGTGTGTTCGGAGCCAGGCCTGGGCAGCGGCGGCGTCGTAGGACCTCGTGCAGCGTCCGCGGGCTCCGGGGCGGGGGCTGCGGCGGCGAAGCCCCCTCCCCGGGTAGGCGGGGCCCGGGCGAGCTCCCCGGGCGGGGGGCGGCGGCCGGGGAGGATGCATCAGAAGCTGCTGAAGAGCGCGCATTACATCGAGCTGGGCAGCTACCAGTACTGGCCGGTCCTGGTCCCCCGCGGCATCCGCCTCTACACCTACGAGCAGATCCCCGTGTCTCTCAAGGACAACCCGTACATCACCGACGGCTACCGGGCCTACCTGCCCTCCAGGCTGTGTATCAAAAGGTACAGTCTGGCCGCCTCCGCTCCGGCGGCCCCTCCTCCTCCTCACCTTCCCCGTTGTTGTCTGGGCTCCCCGCTGCTTCCCCGCTTTCCTCCGTGCCCATCCTCTTCATCCTTTCTGCGATCTCTCCTCTCGTTATCTTCCTCCTCCGCGCCGGGTATTTGATCCACGGAATTATAATGACAGTAACAGTGATCAGAATCAGAATTACCAACTCTCATATGGTGCTTTGCTGTTTAAAAGGACTTTTACATCTTTTATTCCTTTTGGTTGCTTAATCATCCTTCTGACAATGGTTGAGTCGTACTTGTCCCTGTATATACCTAAGCTTTATTTTTAGAGCAGCCCTATGGAAATTCAGATGTTTGGGATCAGATAAATGCCTATATAATGAGAAACAAGTTCACATTGCCATATAAATATGTGTGTGTATGTATGTATGTATGTATATGTATGTGTGTGTATATATATACACACACATTTTTTTCCCCTAGAAACCCCTGATTCATTCATTTAGCAGACACTATCCAGCCCCTGCTAGATGTCAGGCACTTTACCAAGTGGTGCAGAGAAAAGCAGATAGGGCCCTTGTTCTCATGATGCTACTAAGGTCCAGCCTAGGTGACATAGGTTAAAAAGATACACTATTATGTAAAAACCATTGTGAAAAACGCTGTGTAGGAAAAGCACTTAAGGAAAGACAGCCTATAACTGGCACGGCCTTCCACTAGAGCACTATAGAAACAACTCTGAATTTATTCATCTAAACCTTTAAAACCTAGAGCCTCTTGAAAGCCTGTATTTTAAAAAACAAAACTGAAAAATTAGTGTTCTAATTCTTAGAAGTACTTCCTGTTGAAATTCACAGGATGTACAGGACCCCTTTTTAAGAGAATTAAAATACTGATATTAGCTAGCTCCAGGTCACTGTAAAACCCCAGTGCTGGAATTTGGACTGTTGAATTGCTCTAGCAATAACCACATGTCTGATTCTTGATCTTTTCATCATGGTCTTTGCCCAGTTCCTTTGCCCTGCCTTGAAAGTGACTCATAGTCACAAGGTAACATCACTGTCCATCCCTTCTTGACTTTTAATGGATAGCCCACAAGACTTCACAATTTGAATCCTAAGTAATCCTTTCCTCCCCAATGCCTCTGTGCAGTTATTACACAAGAAATCAGAGCTGGGCCCTGCTGTGGATGTAAATTTCCACAAGAATAAAGTAGGTAGCGAGTTGCCTTAAATATTTTATACCCACCTAGCAGTGGTCCTCTGCATTCTGATATTAGAGTCCAAATCTTACGGATTGAGAAATGAAATCTAGTTCATTAGATTTTGGTCTATTGAGTCAAAAAAATCTTAGTATCCAGATCTGCCACTTAACAGCTATGGGACCTTGAAATAAAGTTACCCTTTCAGAGCCTTGTTTTCCCCATTTGTAAAAATAAGGGTTGATCACAACTGCTTTAGAGAGTAATAAGGATTAAATGAGATTATATAAGTAAAACCCTACACAGGGCCTAAGCACACAATGAATGGTACCTTATCATGATCATCATTAATTTCAGAGTCTGGGCCTAACTTCTCATAGAATAAGAGTAGTCCTCTACTGGGGATATTCTTCTAAGTTCTCTTCCCACCAGCTTGGTCTTTTCCAGTTTCGGCTATTGCTTTCTCTTCTTTTAGCTGTCAAGCATGACCAGGACAGATTTTAGATATAAAGAGAGGTACTGTGTCACAACTATTCTGCTAATACTCTGGTAGTTGGAAGGTACATGCCAAGATTGTGTCTCCCAGTTCAAGTTATACTGTTTCACAAAATGAAAAGTTCTAAAGCAATGAGCAGAACACAATATTGATTGTGAAAACAGACCTGTAGCTCATATTCCTGCATCCTATTCCCCTGTCCCCTACCCCACCCACAGTCTTTATACTTGATACTTGTATAGGATAAACCTAAAATTATTGATACGAGGGTCACTTTATTCTTATTGTTCGTCTTATAGTGTGAGACCATGCTGATTTTGATATGTGAAAGTGGGAAAATGAGAACCAGAGTGACTGCTATACATTCAGTCGGTTAGAGTTACTTTAGTGCTTCTCAGTAAGGATTCTGAATCAGTGAAAGCCAAAGACCTTAGTTTAGAAAGATTATATTTTGTAAGAGAAATGCAAGAGTATTTTAATATTTAGTTATGATGTCAATTTTCAATAAATAATTAGATGAGTTCTTTTCCCCAGCAGGAGAAACATTTCACAAAATTAAGGAAGAAACTGGAAGAGACTAGCAGCAGGATCTAATCCAACTCCCTTGTTATATACATATATGAAGACAATGAAGCCAGAGCGGTTAAGTGACTCGCTCATGATCACAGAGCTAATTTGACACAGAGTGGGTGAAGGGATAAGTAGGCCTCCTGACTTGTGGGCAGGATAGTACACCAACCACCTGTATTGCCAAACCTATTTAACTCATCCAGTTAGTATTTTGAAAGAGGGCAAATAGTATTGATATTAAGATATCCTCCTATGGTTCCTATAAAGAACATGGCTCCTAGAAACTAATGTGGTTTAAAAACAATCGTAGCAAAGTTGTTTCAGTATGCCTGTCCTAAAAGTCATTTCCAGTGAGTCAGTTTGTATTTGTTTCTCTCAAGTCCATTTAATTTTGTATTTGCATTTATTGAATACTAAAAAGATATTTTAAGTTTGTGCCTAACCTAACACTTAGAAGGCTTTCAGATACCTATCATTGAACATCAGAATATTAGCTGATACCTGGTTTTAATCTGCACATTTATTTCTGTAGGCATTTAGCATCTAATATGAGCAAGGCACTGTGCTTAGAACAATGATGTCATAAAGATGAATGGTGCCAGCCATCAGGGAGTTAATAGGCTGGAGGATGAGATGGAATTTATGCATAAAATAATTATAATATGAGGAGGAAATTGGTCAATATGATAATACAGGTGAGCACCAAAAAAATCTTAAGATACTAGGTGTGGTTGTGGAAAAACTTAAAGATTAAACTAAATGATATATCAAATTTAATAAAGCAAAGATTGGGGTTAAGGGCTTAAAGTAGCATGTGTTAGATATCCTATAAAAATTGTTGGCCCTGGCCGGTTGGCTCAGCGGTAGAGCGTCAGCCTAGCGTGCGGGGGACCTGGGTTTGATTCCCGGCCAGGGCACATAGGAGAGGCACCCATTTGCTTCTCCACCCCCCACCTTCCTCTCTGTCTCTCTCTTCCCCTCCCGCAGCCAAGGCTCCATTGGAGCAAAGATGGCCCGGGTGCTGGGGATGGCTCCTTGGCCTCTGCCCC
Organism: Saccopteryx bilineata; assembly: GCF_036850765.1. Classification (NCBI taxonomy): domain Eukaryota; kingdom Metazoa; phylum Chordata; class Mammalia; order Chiroptera; family Emballonuridae; genus Saccopteryx; species Saccopteryx bilineata. The sequence continues at coordinate 204,870,040 of NC_089494.1, forward strand.
AGGTGCTAGAGTGGCTCTGGTCGCAGCAGAGCGACGCCCCGGAGGGGCAGAGCATCGCCCCCTGGTGGGCAGAGCGTTGCCCCTGGTGGGCGTGCCGGGTGGATCCCGGTCAGGCGAATGCAGGAGTCTGTCTGACTGTCTCTCCCCGTTTCCAGCTTCAGGAAAAAAAAAAAAAAAAAAAAATTGTCACTAATCTTTTACATGCTGACAGTGAGCAAGTCACTGATTCTAAACTGCCTGTATTTTTTGTTTTTGTTTCCAGTTTGTTTATTTTATCTAATGAGACAGTAAACATCTGGAGTCATTTGCTGGGCTTCTTTCTCTTCTTCACACTGGGCATATATGACATGACATCTGTGTTACCTTCGGCAAGTGCGTCCAGAGAAGATTTTGTAATTTGTTCTATTTGTCTTTTCTGCTTCCAGGTAAGTCATTTCACAAACTCTGTTACTTGCAAAGAGAATTAGTCAGACAAGCTTGGGCAGGTGACCTTACTTCGTGCTCACCACTTGCTTTAAAAGCCCCATAATAGGCCCTGGCTGGTTGGCTCAGGGGTAGAAATTGGCCTGGCATGTGGAAGTCGTGTGTTTGATTCCCAGTCAGGGCACACAGGAGAAGCAACCATCTGCTTCTCCACCCCTCCCCAAAATAGGATATAGGTTATCTTACTCGCTTTTATAGTGTAAGAACCAAAAGTATTTTTTATGAAAGTGTATTTGGATGTTATTATTGAATATTAACATATATTGAAAATCTAGTAAGTTTTAAATATTGAGAAAATTCTTCTGTTTTCTTTTCTCTTTCCCTTAGACACTCTGCTTTAAGATTAATATAAGGAGCCTGACCAGTTGTGGCGCAGTGGACAGAGTGTTAACCTGGGACACTGAGGTCCCAGGTTCAAAACCCCAGGGTCACTGGCTTGAGCATGGCTTCATCCGGCTTGAGCATGGGATCAGAGACATGATTCCATGGTCACTGGCTTGAAGCCCAAGATCTCTGGCTTGAGCAAGGGGTCACTGGCTTGGCTTGAGCCCCCTGGTCAAGGCACATATGAGAAAGCAATCAATGAACAACTAAAGTGATACAATGACAAGTTGATGCTTCTCATCTCATCTCTCTCCCTTCTTGTCTGTCTCTCTGGGAAAAAAAAAAAAAAGATTAATACATGGAGAGGAATCTCTGTTGTACTGTATTTTCTGACTGAAGTAGTATATTAATGCTGTTTAAAACTTGTTTGAGAAAATTTCTCATCTCTTTCCTATTTGTATGTCTGTGATTTTTGTATTTCTATACCATCTTAATTTTAATGTCTTGTTTGCTGGTTTTGATCTTTCTTTCCTGTTGCTTTAACATTACTTTCTTTGATCCTTTTATACTTGCCTGGTTTCAAATACTTCAGTTTCTTCTCTTTCTCTGCCTCTTGAATTTGTTAGTTCTTTAGCACTTTCATTTTTCTTCAAAGATTTGTAACAGTGTCTTTAGACGTTAGATTTGATAGCTTTGTAAACAGATAATTCTAAAGGAGAAAACAATTGTGAACCAAAATCCTGCTGACATTTTTTTTTTATAATAAATTTTTATTAATGGTGACATTTTTTAATTAAAAAAAAAATGCAGAGCCCTGGCCAGGTAGCTCAGTTGCTCAGAGCGTTGACCCAGTACACCATGGTTGCAGGTTTGATCCCGTCAGGGCACATACAAGAATGAACTAATGAATGCATAAATAAATGAAACAACAAATCGATGTCTCTCTCTCTCTCTCTCTCTCTTAAATCAGTTAAAGAAAAGAAAAAAAACTTTAAAGAAAAGGCAGTTCCGCACTCCCTGGACTTCACCTGTTGCTCCTTGGTTTTGAAAGGTGAAAAGGTGAATCTAAGCTGACAGCACAGATGTTGCTTTCATTATGTATCATTTTATTTAGACTTTCACCTTCATATTTGACTCAAGTTAAAACTTTGAACTTAAATAACAAAGAAAACACACTTCTCACACCTCGACCTTTTTTTTTTTTAGAATTCTAGCTGCTGGAATAATATTTTAAAGTTCTTTGAAAGAAAGACTACTCTGTATTTTTGTGTTACTATTAATAGAAAATTACTTTTCCTTTTAAGTATTTTTGAAAGTATATTCTTTCTCAGAAGCCTAACTATCTCACAGAATCCATCACTAGTTTTAAAATGAATCAATTTTTTAGTTATCTTAACATAGACTTTGCTCTTTTTTTTTTTTTTTTAAGTGTGAGAAGGGGAGACAGAGAGATAGACTCCCATATGCACCCCAGCCAGGATCCACCTGGCAAGCCCCATACTGGTGATGCTTTGCCCATCTAGGGCCATTGCTTGGCAACTGAGCTATCTTTTAACACCTGAAGTGGCAGCTCCAGGAGCCATCCTCAGCATCCAGGGGCATCTTGCTTGAATCACTTGAGCTGTGGCTGCAGGAGGAGGAGAGAGAAGGAGAGAGAAGGGGTTGGGTGGAAAAGGAGATGGTTGCTTCTCCTGTGTGCCCTGACCAGGAATCAGTCCCGGGACATCTATATGCTGGGCTGATGTTCTACCACTGAGTCAACCAGCCAGGGTCATAGTGCTCTTAATCATTATTAAACAAAACTGGTTTTTACTCTCCTGTTATGTGGATATTACCTACTTTGAGAATCCCACTTGTTTTCCTCTACCCCTAGGCCTTCCCTTTATTCCTTCACCACCTAGCCACAGCTGATATTAGTTCAGGGAATACATAATAATTTTAATATTGGCCTAAGGACACAATGCATTGCACAACTATACAGATGAAATAATTACAAAACCTGTCAACAAAGAAACACCCAAAGTATTATAATGATCTGCCCAGGATTATTCAACAGGACAGTAAAATCGGATTGTCCTAACTGGCAGTGCAATGATCTTTTTGTTATACACTGTAAAAGTTGCTAATGACAAATGAGTACATCTTCCCTATTTAAAAATATCATTTCTGTTATTGTGATTTTATGAAATTATTTTTATAGCTTGTTCACCCGTTTTTCCCAACTTCTTAGAATCAGTATTCAGCATGAGAAACCATAAATATATTCATTAGTATGGATTTACATTTAATTCTTAAAACATATTTTTTTCACTTTTACCCACTTTGTATACTTAGAGCTTTCCTCCCAACCAGATGAATAGAGTACATTCTGAATAATAGAATGTGATTTCAGGGGCTCTGAACTTTCCCAGAGGTCTCTGTCTTACAGAAGAGTAGAATCTGAGAACATCTTTCCCTAGATTCAAGTTCATTTACATTCAGTTCAACAGATATTTTTAAATGTCTCCTATCTAAGTCTAGGTACTAGTCTAGGGTTCAGGAACCCAATGCTGAACAAAACCAACCTGTCATAAAGATCAGGTCACTCAGAAGGGCAGAAGGGACAGTGAGGCAGGACATTTAAGTAGAAAAAATAGGTTTTGTAAAGGCCAAGAGACAGCTTAGCACTTTCTGAACTTGCAGTCGTTGGTCTTTGTGGAGGATCCTAAGAGAACGGAGAAAGACGAGCCTGGAGGGATAGAGAGAGGCGGGAGCAGCCGGTCCTGAGCTCCGCTGTGGCTCTTAGATGTGGGGTGTCACACTCGCATTATCTGTCTGCCTTGATGGAGCGAGATGTTCCTCAGAAGAAAACGGAAACAAATGCAACTTGCCAGATAATTTTTTTAGTTGAGTTTTTAAGGAGCTCTAAAAATAATACATCCTTTTTAAAACAGGACATACTAAGTGTAGGTTAACTCTTTAAAAACTCAGTGCTCTTCGTTAGTACTATATATAAGGTCTACCGGAAAGTTCTGTCCGTTTTTGGAATAAAACAAAATACAAATTCTTCTGACTTAATTCATGTGGCACCCATCTTGAATATTTCCACACCAATCCTATCATCTGAGTATGGCCTGAAATGGTTTGCTGAGCTGAATTAAGCCTTTCCGCGATCTCCGATGTTGTCAGAAAAGGATCTTGCTCCAACATGGTCTTAATAACATCGTCATCGATCAAAGATGGTCACCCAGAACGTGGCTTATCAGAAAGGTCGAAATCACCTGTTTCGAATTTTTCGAACCATCTTCTGCATGTCCTATCAGAAACTACCATCACCACTTTCAATAAATTTCTACATGCTTCTGTAGCATTTCTTCCTTGTTGAAATTTGTAAAAATTACAGTGGTGTAAATGAACTTTATCAGTAGCCATGGGTACACTATCACTTCACACATAAGACTAATGTGAATCAACTTTGTTTTAGTTAATTTGCTACGTCAGTATGTATACATTAAGTGACCAAAATAGAGAGGCACACATGCGCCAAATAAACGTGCTTACGAACTTTCCGGTAGACCTTATATTATACTTTCCCTTTGATACTGTAGATTTTCCTCTTTCCTATTTTATTTTCTGTTCTCAAAGAAATTAGCTCTATTGTTGTTTTTATTGTAAAATATAATAGAGATATTCAAGCAAACAAAAAAGTAGATGGAAGAAAGTAAAAGTCACTTGAAATTCCACTTCCCAGAGGTAACCACTTGAGATCTGGGTCAAGGTTCCCCTGACATTGGTGTGTGCACAGCTGCCTCACCCCAGCCGCCCGCCCGCCTGCCGCACTGCCTCCAGGCTGTGCTCCTCTCTGCATGCTGTTTTATGTCAGGCAACACCGTGACCATGAGATCTTTCCCTCTCAATGAGAAGATACACCTTGGTATTTTCTGTATTTACTGTTTAATCTCAAGGATAATCTGAGAAAACAATCAACCAAACTTCTTAGAATTTTATTTAATTGGGTCAGTAAACTGACTTGTAGCTTAGTAACCAAAGCCGTAGACCAGTAAGGACTTTAGAATAAAGAAATCAGACTATGGCTAGATATACTGTTTTAAATATTGATGTTGAGACTATGAGGACTGATGAGGTTGAATGACCAGATAGTAGAATAGCCTGATGACCATTTATCTGCCTTAGCAGTTGCTTACAAGTGTTTATCAATTTGACCTACTTCATGTTGTTTATCTGTCTTGTTTTCTCCACCCCCACTGTCACTGGCCTAGTATAGGCTCTTGTCATCACTCCTCAGGGTTACTTCTGCAACCTGTTATCTCAGCCTTACTGTAAGGGTACACTTAAAATCTTAAGTAGTATCACACCTAGCCCATAATATTGAAATGAAAACTCCTTGATGTATATAACTTACCATAATCATGTCATGAAGAAGGCCACATGACACTCAGTAGTGGTTCCTTTTCTCAGTATGCTGCTCTGCCTGTAGACTTCCCAGTAAACACGTACACAGTCACGTTTTAACATTCAGTTCAGGTTCAACAACTCCCACCTCCCAAATACACACACCGATAGAGCCAGTGCCCTCCCCGTTTTCTCATTGTGACTGGCACTGACTTTTCCTATAGGACTTCTTACATCACTATTAGTTCACTTGTTTCAGAAAAATCTCTCTTGAGAGCAAAGCTTTCAGCTTTGTGTCCGCAGTACACACACCCAGCAGGTGTATAATGTCTGCAGGGAATTCAGCCATGTAAACCTTACTAGTTTTCAGAGCAGCTCATTGGATCAAATTAGTTTGCTCTCAATTTTGGAACCATATATAGTAAATAAAGTCATATTTATTTTTTCTTAGACGCAACAAAGCCATGTTTATAACTTAAAAGTAAACAAACTACACAATGAAATTTCACACAGACATGAAAAATCTTAAATAAAAAAAGAAAATTGCAGAACAGAATGTTTAATGTGATTCCACTTGATTAATTTTTAAAAAGTATATGTGTTTGTGTGTATGTGTGTGTGTTGACTTCTATGATATATTCATTAAGGTGTCTGAAAGGACAAATGTTATCATTGGCTATCTTTGCGGAATAGATTTGAATAGGAGGGGTTTATTTTTTTACATCATACAATTCTATGTTCTTTTTCTTTTTTTAAGGACATGTATTACTTATATAGCAAATACTTTTTAAAAAGGAAATTCATTCCGTAGATCAAAATAAGCATCATTGGATATTTTTAATTGATTTTACAGAAAGGAAGGGAGAGAGAGGCGAGAAAGGGAGAGAGAGAAACATCAATTTGTTGTTCCACTTATTTATGCATTCATTAGTTGACTCTTTTATATGCCCTGACCGGGAATTGAACCTGCAACTTTGGCTTATAGGACAATGCTCTAACCAGCTGAGTATTTAGACAGGGCCCCATTGTATATTTTTAAAAAACACTTGTATTGTGTAATTTTTCTACTACCATGCTATTTATTGAAAATTTTTATATTATAAAAAGTTATCATTTTAAATTTCTTTCTTTATATGATTTTTAACCCCATTTTACCCAAGAGGAAACTGAGGCTTAGAGAAATGACATTGCTTGCCTGACAATAGGCATAGCGCTAAACTCCAAGCATGTCCACATGTGTTTGACTGGGAAGTCTGGGCTAGACCTAATCACTTTCCTGGACATCGTGCATGAATTGGATTAATTTCTTTTTGTTTCACTTCAGTTTTTTGTGTGTGTCACTTTCATTTTTTCCCCCTAGGTCTGTATGCTTTGCTCTGTAGGCTATCATCTTTTTTCCTGCCATCGATCGGAAAAAACCTGCCGGAGATGGATGGCATTAGATTATGCAGGGATTTCTATTGGAATTCTGGGCTGCTATGTCTCCGGAGTATTTTATGCATTTTATTGTAATAATGTAAGTAATTTAAAACATTTTTCATTCTGTCTTTCATATAGGTCTGGGGTTTTCTTGCCATTTTTTCCTTTAAAATTCTGAATAAGCATATATTTAACTCATAGCGAAACTGAACAGTGTTGAGTAGATCTTTGTCGCTACACAACAACAGAATATTGTCAACATAGCAGCAGTATAAAACTAGCAAAGAGAAACATCACAAATTTTGTTTGAATGTGAAGGCAAATATTGTAGCTACTTATACATAAGCCATTTGTTAGGCCTAATTAGTTAGGAACATAAGCATATAATTAAATATATATGGAATTAACTTGTTATAAATTGATTTTACTCTAGTAGTAATATCTGTACATGTCTGCTCAGCCTTCACAACCTGTATGCATGAAACTGCATACGTCTTTAAAAAATTAAAGGGAATATATATACTAACTAGGAGCTTAGTGAGTACAGTTATTAGTATTTGAGTTGGGCTTATCTTACTCTGTTTCTCTGAAACCTGTTTTCTGCTTAGCTCCCCATAAACATCAGATAATCAAAGAGATTAGCCAGACATTTTTTTATAAATCTCTTTATAAAAACTAGAAGTCCAGGACAGATTAAAGAGAAAGGAGAACTACTGAAGCTAATATAGTCCATGATCATTTAGTGGAAAAATTTTCTTCCCTCTGGTATCTAGTCTTTTCCAAATAATCATTTGTTATAGTGGCTCTCTACCTTTTAAGGAACACAGGCTGCTTTGAGAATGAGATTGCATATTACGGACCCTCCATCCAGGAGAATGTGCATTTGGGCTCAAACTAACCAGACAATTTGACATGTAATTTCAAGAAGCTAATAGCTCCCCAGAAGTCCTTGGAGTCTAGTTAAGAACTCTGTCCTATGAGATCAACTTTTGAGCTTCAAGGCCAGGTTTTCAACTGCTCATTTAAGAACCTACGTATACTACATAAGCCCTTCAAACCTAATTTGTTTTTTAGTGAACATTCTTTCATGCCTCCTCAATTCCTTCCCCCAGCATGTGCAAACACACATGCATGTGCAAACACACACCACATTTGGATCATCTTTGTTCATTTTGTCCATTGATAGATGCTTTGTGTGTGGCCTTAATTAGAAACAGTCAAGCCATCCTCTGCTGCTCTTTGACTCATCCAGTGAGTATTAGTGCAAATTGGTTGTTACAGAAGAGTCAAGGGGATGTACAGTTCTGCAGAGGGAAGTAGTCAATATGTATGGTGTCATATGGGCATGAGACTTATCAGGTTGATCACTTAGTAAGTTATATAGTGTCTAATCACTGGGCTGTGCACCTGAAACTAATAGGATACTATATGTCAGCTGTGACTGAAAAATTAAAAATGATTTTTAAAAAAGACTTTGTTTCAAAAATATCTGCTGAATCTGATGCTCACAACCATCTTTCTTGTTCAACAAGAAACCAAGGCCCCTTCACTTGTTGAATCAGTTATTCTAGTATCTTCTAGCTATGTTCCTGTCACTTTATTCTTTTCTACATTGATGTCAGAGTTTTCTTTCTAATAAGTCAATTTGAAAAACAACCATGTCATCCCATTCTTAAAGACCTCTGCCATTCCCCCAGGGCCAACTTGGTGAGGTTCCAAATACTTAGCCTGACAGTATACCTGCCTTGCAGCCTCCACCCTCAAAACTGCCCTGCTGCGTGTGCGAGCGTGTGCTGTGTCTTTCCTTGAGAGCTTCCTCATCCCACAAAATTTTATATATTCCTCGAAACCCAGCTTAGATGTCATCTCTGTGAAACACATTTTAGCTACCCCAGGTCACATTAATCACTCCCTCTTCTGTGTTTCTACAACAGTCTGTTGATAATACAGTTACAGTACTTAACATTAGATTATAATCATTTGTTTACATGTCCGCCCCTCCCATAGTCTATGAGCTCACCTATTGGGCGAGTCTGTGTCATAATCATCTTTGTTTCTACAGGACATAAATTGTGTCTAACGTATACTGGGTACTCAGAAAATGCTTTTTATGATAAATGTGGTCTCTTAACCAGCTCACTTTGAAATCTGGTTTGTCATCCTGAGAAACCTCAAAATTGTATGGACCATGCATTTTTTAAGGAAGGAAGTTCATAATGTTCAGAAATGAAAATACCAAGTAGATAGTTTAGAATGTGTCTTGTAGAAGCTGAAACTTCTTTCCTTTCCTTAATTATAACAAAATGTGATTGCCTTTCACTGCAGTACTGGCGGCAGGTGTACTTGATCACGGTGCTCGCCATGATCCTGGCAGTGTTCTTTGCGCAGATCCACCCCAGTTACCTCACCCAGCAGTGGCAGAGGCTGCGTTCTGTCATCTTTTGTTCTGTTTCGGGATACGGAGTAATTCCTACTCTCCACTGGGTTTGGCTCAATGGAGGGATAGGTGCTCCTATTGTACAGGTAGGTTGAATGTAGTCCATTTCCCCCCCCCCTTTTTTGTGTATATGTGTCCCTTTTATTTCTTTTGGGTAAAGTTGTATAATCAGGTTAAGTGGCTAGGTCTTTGTCATTTTAGAGCATATATTAACTTGATGCAATAATTTTCATACCTTTACAAATAAGCATACCTCGCAGGAACCGAAGACTAAGTACCATTCTTTTCCTTTTTTTTTTTTTTTTTAAGAGAGACAGACAGGGCCCTGGCCGGTTGGCTCAGTGGTAGAGCATCGGCCTGGCGTGCAGGAGTCCCGGGTTCGATTGCTGGCCAGGGCACACAAGAGAAGCGCCCATCTGCTTCTCCACCCCTCCCCCTCTCCTTCCTTTCTGTCTCTCTCTTCCCCTCCCACAGCCAAGGCTCCATTGGAGCAAAGTTTGCCCGGGCACTGAGGATGGCTCTGTGGCCTCTGCCTCAGGCGCTAGAATGGCTTTGATTGCGGCAGAGCAACGCTCCAAGATGGGCAGAGTATCGCCCCCTGGTGGGCATGCAGGGTGGATCCTGGTGGGGCACATGTGGGAGTCTGTCTGACTGCCTCCCCGTTTCCAGCTTCGGAAAAATACAAAAAAACAAAGAGAGACAGGAAGGAAGGGAAAGGTGAAAAGCATCAATTCTTCATTGGGCCACTTTAGTTGTTCATTGATTACTTTCTCATATGTGCCTTGATGGGGGTAGGGCTCCAGCAGAGCAAGTGACCCCTTGCTCAAGCCAGTAACCTTTGGGCTCAAGCCAGCAACCATGTGGTCATGTTTATGATCCCACACTCAAGCCAGCAACCCTGTGCTCAAGCTTATGAGCCTGCACTCAAGCCAGTAAGCTGGGGGTTTTGAACCTGAGTCCTCAGCATCCCAGGTCGACGCTCTATTTACTGCACCACTGCCTAGTCAGGCTACCATTCTTTTCTGAGATGCCTTTCTGTGAAATAGTCTTAATTCTCCTGCTGTTACCCTGAATGTGTAAGTACCCACGTTTTTACCTGTGGAGGATGACTCACACGTTTCTAGCTTTGTCAGCTGAGGTGAGTGAGCATAGTGCCAGTGATAACACAAGTATACAAGTAGGACCAGTTGGGTTTTTTGTGTCTGTGTGGGTAGACGAGGAGGAGTTGGAAGGCTTTTTTTCCTGGACCTGTTGAGTTTAAGGTACCTGTGGGATATAAAAATGGAGATAGGTTATAGAATATAGGTTAGAATTTGAGACTAGTGATTAAGATTTTAAAATTATTTTTGTATTGGTAGTTGGAGCCATAGAAGCATATTTCATCCACCAATGAAAATATATTGAGAAACAGGAGCTATTAGAGTTGGGTATTGTAGGAGCACAGTTGGAGTGCATTAGGAAGACTCTCAGTGAGAATTCCTGGGTATTCTTGAAAAGAGGATTAGAAATAAGACATTCTTAGAGATCCATATAAAAATGCTTTAAGTATATGCACTATAGAGTTAAGCTGATAATTTTTAACAGACGTAAACATGACCAAAAACCTAGCAGAAATCAATACACTTTTTTTGCAATGGGAACTTCATCTGAAATATGAGAATTTAAATGCAGGTTGTATTCAAAAGAATTAAATTTTTTTTGAAATGGGAGGACTAATAGTGGATTGACATATGCTTGCATGAAGTTGGCAACAACATAGTAGAAAACATTTGGGTATAAAACTAGAAAAGTCTGTGATATAATCATGAATTGAGTGATTGAATCTGTCTGGCCACTTTGCCAAACTTGAGAACAAGGGTAATACTTTCTTCTTGGGATAGGAAATTGGAGAAAGATGAGACAGTAGTAATGAGGAACTTCAGTAATCCTGATATTCATGAAAACATTATTTTCTTAGAACTGTGACTTCCTGAAAATAAGGAAAATAGAATAGGGAACTGCCACCCTAGATTTAATTCCAACCAGAAATTAGTAACTGGTTGTTGGCATAGAAGTGACCAGAAATTTGGGATGAGGTAACACATTCCTTTTAAGTTTATAATAACAGAAAGAGAACCAGATCCATTAGGATAGTGTATTTTAGAGAAATCAAAAAAATAAATAAATAAATAAAAATGGGAACTTTCCTGTGTTCTGAAATCTGAGCTCAGGAAGACAGTGGTTTTCACATACAGAACTCCAACACGCACACACAGATCATCCTGGTGGGGACGCAAGGGGAGACTGTAGGAGCTCTCCAGTAAGCTCGGACTTTTAAAAGATGGAAAGAAAAGCACTAAACCAAGGATGCAAAGTCCCAAAAGGGCTAATTCTGGAAGGTAGGGTGAAGTGGTGTTCTGTCTGAGAAATCTTAGGTTGATTAGTGTGAGAATATAGAGTTTAGAATTTAGGGAGGGCCATGATAATTCTGAGGTATTTAAAGAGCCAAGAAAAGTAATCTGACTCTTAAATGGCTTCTTGGTAAACCGGATTTTTAACCAGAATTGGGAACGGTATGTATAAATTATAGATGGCTGATTTTCTTAGGGCAAAGAGAAGCTTTCCAGAGAGATGTGAGATGAACTTCTTCATAATAGTGTTCAACAGGACCATTTCCCTGGGATGGTGGAACAGATTTCATTATGGGGCCAGACCTCTCCATCCCATAGCACATCACACATACATCTACTTATATTGCAGATGGAGCTGTAGAGTGTAGGACCTTTAGCCTCTCAGAGTTCTTGCTCCTTTAGCACCCTAACCTTTAGGGCACGCTCTATGGTCCACTCTGTGGACTACTTTCTGCAGCATTAAAAGTGAGGTTTCTATCATTGGAGACTGTCTTCAAAAGCAATTCAGACTTCAGTTCCTCCTATGAATTCAATCTGTAAATTAGATTCTTAACACATTGGGATTTCGGTCACAGTAGGAAGATCTGTGACAAGTATATTCTGCTTTTCAGGACTTTGCACCCCGTGTGGTCGTGATGTATGTGATCGCTCTTCTCGCTTTCCTTTTCTACATTTCCAAAGTTCCGGAACGGTACTTTCCAGGTAGGGGCTGCTTCTATAGTGATTTTGCATCTCCAATCTAAATACAGGGTTGATGTAACCCATCACTACTAATTCCATTTTGCAGACTATTTCATTAGTTTGATAGCTCAAGATTCAGATGTGAGCTTTTTCCTTACCTGCTTGAAATAAACAGTGCGAGGAGCAGACTTACAGCCGGACCCCCAGTGTCTGCTTCCTGTCCCCTCCTTCCGTGCCTGGCACGCTTGGCCTTTGCCTCTCACCTGGAATGCTTTTCTTCACCAGACGTGTCAGCTGAGACATGCGAGATTCAAGGTCAAATTCCTGAAGTTAACCAGTTTAAAGTTTTGAAAGCACATTGGGATTAGTATTTCTAAAATTCACCAGTGTACTTTATGAATAAGACCTTAAAGTTAGACTCAAATAGGAATTCATCCTTTCTTCAGAAACATTTAAGTCTTAATTAATCTAGAGTCAGTTTCTAGGTGGTCTGAAACTACCAAAATCTTTTTGCTGCTGAACCGTATTTCCAAGACCAGAGATAAAAATGAGTTTTTATTTTAATGTCAAAATATTTCAATCAATATTCTTTTCTCTCTGCCTTTCCAGGACAACTAAACTACCTCGGATCAAGCCACCAAATATGGCACATCCTTGCCGTAGTGATGTTATATTGGTGGCATCAGTCAACAGTGTATGTCATGCAGTACAGACATAGCAAGCCTTGTCCTGACTATGTTTCACATTTGTGAATTCAGGTATGGCTACCTGGTGTATACAGTTGTTAAGCAATATATAATGGGGAGTTGTATACCCCGATATTTCTAGGATTCCCATTAAGTCTTTTTTTCCTGTTTAATGTATCATGAGTAATACTTATAAAAATGGAAAATAACACTTCAGGATCTGTAATAGTAACTGCTTTACAGGCCCTTAAAACTACTAATTTGGCCCTGGCCGGTTGGCTCAGCGGTAGAGCGTCGGCCTAGTGTGCGGAGGACCCGGGTTCGATTCCCGGCCAGGGCACATAGGAGAAGCGCCCATTTGCTTCTCCACCCCTCCGCCGCGCCTTCCTCTCTGTCTCTCTCTTCCCCTCCCGCAGCCAAGGCTCCATTGGAGCAAAGATGGCCCGGGCGCTGGGGATGGCTCTGTGGCCTCTGCCCCAGGCGCTAGAGTGGCTCTGGTAGCAACATGGCGACACCCAGGAGGGTCGCAACATGGCGACGCCCAGGATGGGCAGAGCATCGCCCCCTGGTGGGCAGAGCATCACCCCCTGGTGGGCGTGCCGGGTGGATCCCGGTCGGGCGCATGCGGGAGTCTGTCTGACTGTCTCTCCCTGTTTCCAGCTTCAGAGAAAAAAAAAAAACAAAAAAAAAAACTACTAATTTGCTGCTTGTACAGGAAAAGATTAGTTGGCATTCAAAAGAAACATCTGAATAACAATGAATGTGAAACCAGTGTAGAAATAGTGTTAATTTTACTTAACACCAGCTTAATTTCCTTAGGAAGGGCTCACCTCCATTATAAAATGGAGCCATCCTGTGTGATTAATAGAAAATATTTACAGTAGATGATCAAGTTCAAGTGCCTAATCAAGGCGAGGGTTGTGATAGCCTATGCTTAACACAAGTTAGGATAGTGATTTTTTCAACATCACTAGCCTTTAAGTTTAGTACATGGTTTGTGAGACACTGGCACATTAAGATATTTCCTTTAGCTGTGAGTTCTCCTCTACTTAGGAACATTGGATTTTTTTCGTTTGCTGGAACAAAATTTACATTGTCATTTCCTGTCAGATAAGAATCACAATAAAAACTGATTAAATGATCAGGTGACGGACTCTATAGTTTGATAACCAAGTAATTAACTAAATGTTAATCTTTTTAATTTCAAATATTATTTAAGTGCATATAATTGAACCCTTGCCAGTGGATTGCAGATTTTTGTTTCCAAAATCCCTACAGCAGAAGAGCTTTTACCTCTCAGAATTTGCAATTCTAAATTTCTTGATTGCCAGCTATATGGGTGCTACTTTCTCAGCCATTGAATCCAGGTGGCCCAGTCTTGACCCTGACATGAACCTTAAGCCTTAGAACAGTCATGCAGATGCCCCATTGGATGGCCGCTTATTCACCTGTGCCCTGGTCTTTCTAACTTTTTATGCATGTGTTAGCATTGTATTGATAACTCAAAATATTGAGATATACTAGAATTTGGGCCTGAAACATAAATTGGCATTTTATTTTATATACTTAAAAAAAAAAAATCTCAACACCCTATTATACAACATAACACTCTTGTTCTTTGGTCTTTTTTTATATATAAATTAAATCCTTTAAAGCAGTCATTTATAAAAACATGTTGTTTATTAGAATATAAAATATTGCCCAAGTTTCTTCAGGGGTTGACATGAGCTGCTTTAAATACTGATATATCTTCATGACCTTGGAATTACTAAGTACCAGAAGTGTTCATTGATGGTAAAGCTTATTTCCAAAATGCCATTTGTACATCTGATACTAAGAATGTTCATTTTAATGTGCCTCAGTTTATGCATCTATAAAACTTTGTATTTTTTTTCAGTGTAGTGTTTTTGGAGTACAAATTTCCCATGCTAGTATCTCAGCAAGAAGGGTTTTCCCCAGTAGGTCAAGGGTACACTGTATTATGATGGAAAACTACTTTGAAGATGGCTGTTTTATCTCATAAGGCCACTAATTTGATCCATGTGCTAAATAGATTTTAGTGTAATAATGGGATAAAATTTCCCTAAAACATCCCTTATTAGCTTAGATGGTATTATTGCTTTTAAATAGATATGTTGTCATTTTTGCCAAATAAAATACACTACTTACAATTAACTTTAAAATGGAGAAATCTAGTTATTTCAGGTCTGGCATCATTTTTGTTATAAAATCTTCTCAAAAAGATATTGAACTTTAAGTTTTATTTTAATTTTAAAAATATTCCTGGTTTTTTGTCATAGTGTATGAATTTAGTATTTGTCATCTGAATTATAAGAAAAAAAGAGCATGATGTGTTTAAGATGGTTTTTTGAATTTCAAAGGTCTAACTGTAAGGAGAATTATACCATGTAAACATTTCATCTTTTCATGCAAGTATTAAATATTATAAGTAAGTTAAGAAAGTTATCCTTTCTCTTTCTTATCTTTACTATGATGTATTTATTATAATGTAGAGAATGAATGAATATGGATTGCTCTCAACTATAAACACTTCTGTATATCAGCATTCGTTGACCACCTACTGTGTGCACATCACTACTGGCAAAATTTTTAAGACATTGTTAACATAAAATAACTATTTAAAAATTGCCTACAAATCTGAGCCTTGTAATAATGTATATTTATTTTTGTTTTACTAGATTTATTAAAATAAGATTGAAAGTACATTATCCAGCTACAGTACTAAAAAGACTCGTTTTAATTTTATCAATGTGTAAACTATAGAAGCTCTTTACTGACAGACTTTACATTTTACAATTATCCATGGCTGTTTTAAATTGTCTGAATGATTTATAAGGTTGTAGTTAACTCATTTAAGAGACAGTTATCTTTCTATATAAAGGAATTTTTAAATAGTAGATAGTGCTTGTCTTTCTTTGTTATTCAACTGAGTGCAATTTGTAAGCTGCATGGCAAAATATGTATTATGTAAATAAATTGGTTTACTAATGTTAAGTGCTGCTTGTCATTCTTTATAATGCATAACAAACATATTTTAGAATCAGAAATTAAGATTCAGGGAATATCTGTCACATCTTATGACATCCCACCTGGACAAAGTAACCAATTTGAAGACTGTAATTGACTGGCATAAAGCTGTACAACTCTCCATTTGGCAGGTATCTACCTAGAGATATTCTTGCCCTGTGTTAAATGTCAAGGGGCAAGGCCTGCACATCTGGATTCCTGGCCCCTGATGAGCTTTATAGGTCCACATCCACTCAGAATCATCATTCCAGGTCATCCCACCCCTGCCAAAGCACGTGAAGAGTCAGCTCTGCTGCTAGACCAGGGGCAGGAGTGTCTTCGACATTCATTATCACAGTAACTGTGCTTATATTGAAAAGAGGCACAGACGCTTTTGAAAGTCTGTACCATACTTCCAAAGTAGAGCAGGGAGATAATCATCCAAAACTGAAATTTCCTTTGAGAAAAAATGTTCAGAAGGGAGAAGGAATAGCAGTAGGGGTCTCTTGTGCAAAGTAAAACTGCCATAAAGAGGGCAGTACGATAGCCACCAAGGATCTAGTCTTGCTCTATAAATCCGAGATCAAAACCACTACAGAGCACAGTTGTAATTTCAATTGTCAAGCATCTAAAGCAAAAGTGAACTATCTTTTTAAATGTGCACAAATAAAAGCTCATGCCTCCAAAATGAGACTATTAGCTACATCTTACAG
The DNA here is from genome assembly GCF_036850765.1 of Saccopteryx bilineata. Lineage (NCBI taxonomy): Eukaryota > Metazoa > Chordata > Mammalia > Chiroptera > Emballonuridae > Saccopteryx > Saccopteryx bilineata. The sequence continues at coordinate 204,886,592 of NC_089494.1, forward strand.
AGGATCCTTAGAAAAGGATGCACAATTCAATATAAATAGCTCTAACTGCAGCATGTATTGTCTCTAAAGAAGTTAACTATAACTGAATTTTAACAGTGGTACATTCCACAGTTCTTTTTTTTAATACAACTTCTAATTTGTGATATTTTGCTCCTTTGAACCATTTATTAAAGACACTAAGCCCTCATTTTCCACATACCCTTAGATAAATGTTACTACTTAAACAAAAGCATTCATTCATAACAAATAAGATGAATCTTTCCACCAGCTACCAGTCTAAAGACTCCAGTTTGTGGAATGATACATAAGATAATACATATTTTGACCTTGATGCCAAACTTGGTCCAGCAATCCAATAAATAGGATTCTCTTTATCTTGCGAAAGCCTTTTTTCTGACATAATCAAGGATTACAATATTTTATTTAACCAAATTAAGTTATGTATGTTTTTCAAGAGTTTAAAAAATTATACATAATGCAAAAACAATGCTATTCAAAAGGTACTTTAGAGTCTTGTTTTTGTCTTACCTTCATCATATGTATCCATAATTGTAGTGCCTGAACAAAGTGTGCTGTTAAATATTTTCGTTGTAAAAATGCTAGGTCAAAAAGGGCTTTCTTACTTGAATCCTAAACTGTGAGCTCTTAAGAACAGACATTATAATTCTATGTATTTTTCTCTTCCACTAACTGGTACATAAAGGTGCTTTTGGTCTGTGGTGTGAAAGAACTGAATAGGAGTTGACAACCAAAAATTTTAATAAGACAATGAAAAACTCCAAAGTCGTTGATTATAAAGAATATGCAATCCATTTGGGATTTATTGCATTTAAAGAAAGCAGATTATTAAAACAGGTATGATAAATACAGTAAGAAAATAACTTTAAATTTCAAACAAAACAGTGAATGGGGGACAGAATTCAGTAAGCGGTATCAAGGCAAAGTAGTAAAATCAGTTAGTGCTTAATTAGATATAAGAAGGAAAAAAAGCAACCAGTTCTATCTCATACAGTTTCCCAGCTATATTTGAAGTTACTTTAGAAAGTACATTTTGTAACAATTAGAAATATAATAAAGATGTAAATCAGGCTTATTAAAAGTTAGTTATTTGCTTAGTGGTACATAATAGGCTTCAGAAAATTCAAGTTTAACAAAAAATGGAAGTGTAGTAAAAGAAAGTGCACTTAAAGCTGTTTGCCAGCAATTAAAAAGTAGTTTACTATTACCATTCTGCTTGCCATTAGGTGACTCTCAATTACAGAGAGTGTAGTAATAAAAACAATTCTCTTTCAAAAGTAGCATAAGTTTTTAAATAATAAAAAAAAAATGATGACCCTTTATCTTTTTATCTGTCTACCATAATCTTTTAGTGGCTTGTGTAAACACTAGGAGCAAAAGTTCTTCTAGTAATGATTGTGGTTGCAATTCCATGTAAAATCTGAAAGTTCACATTAACTCTACTGAAGAGAGATGTGACATGTGCATGCTTCTGTGTTTATATATTTATCTTAATATACAAACACCAGTGTGTATAAGTTTTCAAATAAACTCATTTATGTTATTCTCACAGTAAATATGCCATCTCATTCTCACAGTGGATCTGTCAGTTCAATATTGAACCTAAAACATTGAGTGATTTTGCTTAAAAAGAATAGGTATACTGCACATCTACTTATATTAAAACAAATGTACCCAAACTCCTCAGGACTAGTGATATTAATATACATGTACCTTCTAGCAATGCTTATACAAAGTACCAAAACCTAAAATAAACCAAGCAGAGCAGCTGAAAAGTGAGAAAACCGCTCTGCCCGATGAACACCAGAAGAGTGGGCTCACCTCAGTATTTTCCACCAGCAAGATGAGGACATAATCTATCACTGTTAAACAATAAACAGGGTAGAGTCAAAGGTGCATTTCTCTACAATCCCGAATAATCTCATAACTGTGACCAAAGACACACACACACACACACACACACACACACACACACACACACAGGGCAGGTCAGTGGAACAATTACACCCTTCTCCTGGCTGATAACTTTGAATAAATATTCTAGTCATTTAAATTTTCATCCAGCCTATACCCTTTCCTCCTCCACCTTATATACCAAACATCTTTTGTGTCTTCACAGATACATTCTTCAATGCCATAACTAATCTTATACACTAACATTATCGTCCACTAAGCAAATGGTCCACTTTTAAAAAGATTATTAAAAATCAACAAGCATGATTAAAGCAGTTAGGCAGAAATAACTTTGGCCTCAGATTTTTGCTAGCTTCATAATTTACAACCCTTAGTGATGTTCAAGTATTACAGGTTTAGAGTTGTTTAGAATTATAACTACTTAACATGCTAAAGAAGCAGAGGACATCTGATTAATAATAGGAAAATAATTTCTTATCAACTTTCCTTTCTTAAGCATTGGTGCATCCAATAATAGAGCCAAACTTTTACTGAATATTGTGTGCCAAGTATGTGTTAAAACTTTTTCACATGTCTTGGGAGATTTATTCTCATAATTCTCATAAGGGAAGGACCTCCACCCTAATAGTAGTAGGAGGCAATGGCTGAAAATGGAAAACAATCCTAATCTTTTACTGCTTGGGAAAATGTCTCAATTTCAACACAAAGGAATCTCTCCATTTCTATCCCATTGGCTCCCCTATTGAATCCTAAGTGTTTCCTCTGAGCTATAATCTGAAAGAGGAAAGTCACTGGGTTCTGATATAAGGAATATAAGAATGTAAATATTTTAAAACATGTCAAAGGTGTTTCCTTAGAATTTATCCAGCACTATAAAGCCAAAATGTTTGTCAGTCTAAGTCATTTAGAAATATTCAGTGTATTGTTGAAAAACAAACGTAAACAAGGCCTTGGTATTGGAGAGAGTGCAGGTATTTAATGTTTACATCCCATGGAAACCACACTAACTCACCCACTACCCCTTCTAAATTACAAAACTCACGAGGTCCAGCAAAGACCAAGGCCAAGGACTAAAACAGTCTAAGAAGCATACTGTATACACATCACCCAAAAGATTTTTCATTTTAAAAAATTGTTTGATACAAACCTACTGTAGTTCATGAATTTACTATATGTAATCATCAACTCTTCATTTTTAAAAGAAAGTATCACTTGAATTGACTTTGTAAAGTTTTAAAAAACATCTATGAAAGCATTTGCATTAGCAGTATTAACCTGAGAATCGGGGGAGGGGGGGGAAGGTGCAAACATAATATTTGCCTTTGGCACAGGACAAGAAATTGGTGCATTTGGGCTCTAAAAGTACAACTCTTAAGCGGTAATTAATGCTTGGTCTGCCTCTGCTAACTGATTCACATATTGCTTCCCTGTTTGTCCACAAATTTGTTTTAAAATAGAAGCAATAAAAAAATGAATATGACATAGTTACATACACTTTGCTTCTTTCCAAGTTTAGAACTGTGAAACAAGCAAACAGCTCATCCCAACTGGGATACTATAATTAAGAGATTCTAATAAGATTACTCATAAAATACACATTAATTGGGTTCAAAGATAATTTTAAAAGATAGCAATCAAGGAGAGTGCCAGTTGATCAGCTTCCACCCTTTTTGTAAATAGCTCTAACAGTTCTAGAAACTTTCAAATGTTAATTTGCTATAGGGAAGGATAGTTACTTACAACTTAAAATAATTGAAGACACAAGAAGCACAGATTCTATATTCACATTAATTCATATATGTACTTTCTATCTTATTAGACAATTTCTACAAAATCTCAAGTTTCTAATTAGTATGGGTGGTGTAAAAGAAAAAGGCAATATGGTAGCTGGGTTCTTTTCACTAAAGACACAATCAACTAGCAGAGTTAGACACACTAGTCATCCCTCACCTAACACCTTACAGCCATTTTCAGACCTCGTTTATCAGTGCAGAGGTACTTGCAGCAGGATCTGGACGTCCTGCCTATAAGGCTTGTGGCTTTCACCGTTCTGTGAAGTTCATTCAAACCACTCCACCCCCAAACCTAACTAAAAAAATTGTTGCTCATGACTTGGGGCATATTTGGTGAAAGTGGTAATTTAATAAAGTATGTTATTAAATGCAACATGATTTTACATTGTAAACGTCTTAAACACTCAGGATTTCAGCTACATTTTTTTTTTCCTGAAATAAAAATCTCATATAACCCTTGTCCTCATTCTCAGTTTCCCAATTACTCCTTTTTTCGGGATGTAATAATAAAAGTTTTGAGCAAGAAGCCATTCAAAAGCAGAATATTAAATGTTTCTCAAGTACTGTTTTTCCTCTCTTCTATATCATTGTTTCTTTTACATTTTACACACATCAGATATCTCTTCAGTTTTTGTCCTAGGCTTCTATGTAGATATTTCATATTAATGGCACTTGTTTTGAAAAAAAGGAAACTTTTAGGCACAATAGCTACTTCTGGCTCTGCTTTATAGAGAAAGGTATAAGGACTAAAATCTCTGCCATTCTCCAGATATTAAGTTTCTAATTCTTTCTGACAGCACGATTCTGCTTTACTGTGTGGGAATTAGACCTTTAAAGGTCTAATAGACTCAAGTGCAGCCTATGTATGTATAGATAACCTCAGTTTTAATGCTGGATTCTGGAATGAGCCTGGAATATGGCCGCACAACTGGCCACGTGGTTTTTTTTTATTTCTGTGCTGTTGTCAGGTCAGTAGCTGAAACCCTGGGCTGGAGCTTTCCATTCAGCTCCATCCTTTCCCACGAGGAAGAGACACCGAGTCACTACCCTGTGGAGATACTTCCTTTTTCTATTTGGTTTATTTAAAAATCACCTATTCTGATTGACGTGTAAGAATGAATGATATAAAGAGCTATACAAATAAATTTTCTTTTAAATTCATAAAACTATTCATACTTTCTTTGAAACAGGGATTAACACCAGGAGTCCATCAGAAGCATCTACTGTTTAGAAGGAAATGGAGCAGCACCAAATGGGTCTAATTCGACTGATTGGGACTGTTGGGACTGAGGTGAAGTGATGCTTTGCACCACAAGTGCCGTAAAGGGCACGGCACCAAAGTCATCCATTTTTAATGCGTCTGCACTATGGAAAGACCCATGGAGTGAATTGGGTCTTGGCCGCCCAAGTAGCATGGGATTGTGGTCGGCACAAAGGTCGCTCAGGCTCTGATGGGAAGGGTGCCATGGCAGGTCTGGGGAATGGAAGGGCTTGGCCCCAAAGGGGTCCAACAGACTCTCCTCAGGAGGCAGGACATTCCCTCTGTCTTTCCCGTCAGCCAGCGCCACACTAATGTTCTCCTTTGAATCTGAGATGGTTAAAAACTCATTGCTGCTTTGGGAGTCTCGGCGGCCCACCTTCTTGTGCCGGCGGGCCCTCTCCGGGGTGCGGTAGCTGGGCTTCACGGCCTTCTTCGTGCTGGTCGGCGTGCCATGGTGCCGCTTCCCGTTGCTTTTGGACAAATCCTGCTTCGTGCGCCTTTGGCGAGAGGACAGTTTCTGTAAGCTACGCTGTTTGACTTTTTGCTGCTGACTCCCAGTTATTTCCTCAAAGGGCACCAGCCCGAAAAGGTCCTCATGGCTGTCACCTTTACTTGTGGGCGTGGAAAAGGGCTGAAATGGAGTGGAGCCAAATATATCTACTCTTTCGGGACAAGCAGGGAGAGTCTGCACTTCCAGCTCCACCGTACGGCCATCTTGTACACTCACCTTCTTGCTGAAGGGCGCCTTTGTGAAGACATCAAACTCCTCTTGCTCCAGTCCCACAGGAGGAAAATAGCTCTGTTCAGAGAGGTTCTTTTCATCCTCTCCTCGCTGGGGCTGTGGAGCATGGACTGCTAAGAAAGGAACAGCACCAAATACGTCAAACTCCTGTTTGGGATTCTCTACTCCAACATCAGAGGGTAAACGGGTTGGGCTAAGGAGGGTTACAGTAGGAACTGGAATTAGTCCACTGCCGGACTTGTCTCCGTAGGCTGGGCTCCCGTCACTGTACTTGCCTTTGACCTGTTCATAATCAGAATCAGAGCTGTGTTTCTCTTCTTCCTCCTCATCTTCAGAGTCCATGAGGAGAGGCCTATGACCCAGGTTCTCCGGTTCAGTATCATCATCATTGAAATCTCCTTGTTCTCCTTGAAGAATTTCTTCATCCTCTTGCTCTTCTTCCTCACTGCTCTTAGGAGAAGGGGGATCTGATTCAAAATCACTTTCAGATTCGTCATTTCCCTTCTGCACTTGACCCTGTGCTGATGAATTCTCTGAGGTTTTCTTTCCAGCCCAGTGGTCTTTAGATACTGGACTTGTCTTTCTATTCTTCATAGGGTTTGCAGAACTATTTTCTTGATTCACAGGTGAATGTTCAATTTTCTTTTCAGGAGAACCTGCAGGTTCAAAGAAAAATTATTATAGCATTCCAATGCATTTCAACACTAACCATTTACTAACACAAAGCTTCCAAATCCCTCATACAAGTTTCCTTAGAACTGGTTTACATGAAATTAGACCAGTTAGAATTCATTTACATGAAAATGTCAATTCTTTGTCATCGGGCTTAGGGAATTCCAGTTGTCCTCAACTGGACAGTCAGATCCCTTAGTGTACACAGACATACTCGTCTGTTTCCTACATATCACCAGCTTGTCATTGGCCCTCACCTATAGAGCTAAGTTTTACTTATAGTACCCAGAATACAACTGTGAATATAGTACACAAGTCAATATTTTCCTCCCATCTTCAAAATATTATTCAGATAACTGCCCCTCTAATTATCTGCTTTTATTTAACAATCTTCTGCTTATATTTCAACTCTATTATAAAGTTTTTCCATAGAGATCAATAAGCATAAATAGCTTGTCTGCTTAATTATGTTTCACTCAAATGTTCTTAACTGGCACTCTGGGTTTTTTGTTTGTTTGTTCGTTTGTTTTTGTAAAGTAGTATCTTTTGAGTTGAACTAACATGAACTGCATCCCCATAGTCTGAACAAAGCGATGGACCACGTACTGAACTGAAACTACCAGGGACATCAGGGACATCGGCCTTCTCTAGATGACACATCTTCCTTTAACTATCATTCTACACTACTGGACATTACATTAAAAGCAAATGCTACCCCTAAAAATATACTATGGTCACTATATGACTGGTAATAAAGCTGCTTTGTAATTTCATTGTATGGTATATAATATATACATAGTATATTAGTTTACATGAAAAGATACTGCCCTTCCACCAATACACTGGTATACTGAATTGATTTTCCAGAGGTAGGGATTAAATTAAATTGATCCAATCATATATCCATTCACCTTTCCCCCCTCCTTTGACTAAGATCACATATTTTCAAAACAATTATCTAGGAGCCCAGCTTACGGAGACAAATCTGGCAGTGGACTAATTTAAGATCCTAATTTAACACTCCTCAGCCCAACCCATTTACCCTCTGATGTTGGAGTGGAGAGTCCCAAACAGGAGTCTGATGTGTTTGGTGCTGTCCCCTTCTTGGCAGTGCATGCTCAACAGCCCCAGTGAAGAGAGAATGAAAAGAACACTCATCAAATGGCTAGTGCTTAAAACCTTCCAGGGGTTCTCCGAAGTCCCCAGGATAGTCTGTAGTCATGAAAACTAATTAGCTTATGATGTAAGGATTATTACTTTCCCATTAGTCACATGGTGCTCCTATGGCACATTCCTCTGAGTTATTTCCTTTTCTTTGAAAGTCAGCTCTGTTGTCTTCCCACCTCTGACAATTCTTTCTTGGTCATATTTGTAGAGACCTCTCTTTCACTAGTACCTCCTTAAACATGTATGTTCCCCAGGGTTCTGTCATTGGTTGACCTTCTCCCTCTGCGTGTCCTCCCCTGGGGCTTAATTACATCTGTTAATTGCCACATACACCATAATGACTAGATCTCTGGTACTTTCCATGAATACTTATCTGCCTTATTTATCTAATATTTGTCATGAATATGTATCCTACCAATACTTCAAACTTGATAAAATCAAAAGAAATCATCTTTCCTCTTACATGGGTTCCTCACCAGTTCCCTCTAAATTCCCTCTGAACATTTCTGTTTACCTAATTCTACAAACCAGCAGAAATCTAGAAATCATTTTCCCTCTTCCCACCAAATGGTGTTTTAAAATCTCTTGAATCTGTTCCCTCCTCTCCCTCTGCCAGCTATCTATTTCATTCCTCCATTATCTCTCATCTAGCAGCTCTTTAGCCTCTAAACTTGCCTATCTGCTTCAAGTCTCACATCCTTCACACTGTTCCTCTACCCTGTCACCAGAATGACTTTCCTGAAACACTAATCAGGTGGCTAGTGCTTAAAACCTTCCAGGGGCTCTCTGAAGTCCCTGCCCTCAGCCCACACAGGGTGCCCTGCTCTGTCTAGATCTGTTCTTCCCAGTTTGGCCTTGGACCCTGATGACTCTATCCTTCTTTATAGCCACACCCAATTCTCCCTACTCAAACTCAGAAACTGAATAGATTTGGATAAAGTGTTTCTTCTTTATTTTCTTTTTTAGCTATATTACTACCCAGCCTCTTAATGTTTGCTGTCAGAAACTGAGGAGCCTAATGGATTTAGGTATCCAGGAGCACTCTGCTGCTGTAACATCTTTACCATTTAGTACCTGAGTGTGACTGTCCTTCTAGCATTCCAAGTCCCACCTGACTGGCCCAGTGGACCTGACTGTATTTCAAGACCCAGCCGTGTCATAGCCCTTCAGAGGAACCCCTTGAAAAATTCCTCTATTTGGTGCTTCCAACGGACCCAGTACAAGCCTTACTTATATCACCTACTATACTGTATTACAGTTATTTGTTTTCTTGTTGGTTTTCCCTACTTGATTATGAGCGCTTAGACACCATCCTATTTATCATTTACTTCATGTATCATTCACTTCTACCCCAGCACTGTGCTGAATCAGTATTTGTTGAATGAAACAGTAAGGGACTACTCTGAGCTTACAGCAATGGACACAAACATGGTCAGTATATTCAGAATACAATCAAGTCCCATAGAAACATAAACCCTGAACATCTGGAGATGTTTTAGCTCAGAAGTCAGTCACACACATTTTTTGATTCAACAAAACCATTTTACAGGGTACGTTACTACATTCCATACATTGATCATACATACATTAGTAAAATAAATGTGCTCTCTCCACCAGGGATTTACAATCAAGTGTGGGGACGGAGTCTAAACACAAGCTGTGACTGGGGCTATGAGAGGACAGAGCAGTGGTGCAAGTCAGGGGCAGGAGGCACCACCTTCTCCGCACAGTCGGCCAAGGTCTCCCTGAGGAAGTGGCCTAACAGTGACCAGGAGCCAGTGTGCAAAGGACAGGCAGAAAGCTGCCCCAGGTGAGAGCTACAGCATGTGTGAAGGCCAAGTCAAGAGGCTGGTGTGTTTGAGGGACTGAGAACAGGCCACTGTGCCTGGAGCATAGTGAGCAAAGGGAACACGGGACAGTATGCAGTAGGAAAGGGGAAAGGACCAGACAGGGCAAGTCCCTTTATGGGCATGATAAAGAGTTTGGGTTTTGTTCTAAACTGTGTGGTGGGGAGCCGTTGCAGGCTTTATTTTAAATGGGTGTCATGATCAGATTGATATTTCAAAAAGATAACTGACTAAAGGGAAAGAACAAAATGGGATCAGGGAAGAAGAAGTTGTGGAATTCAAGTTAGAGATTATGGCTGAACAATGGTGGGGGGTGGTAAAAAGAAGTGGCAGAATAAGAAATTGGAGAGGAAAACCCTGGGTGGATGGTAGTGCTATTGACAGAGAAAAGAATGAAGAATAAATTGAGAAGTAGAGCCCATTATCAGGGTTGGTTTGGGGCACAAGGCTTGAGCAAATATCTATGGCTTGAGCACAATGGTTGGTTTTTAGCTGGATAAAGAGACTTGGAGCCATAGCCATACAGAGGGTATGTAGAGGGTCCCAAGTCTGAAGGAAATCATCTAGGAAGAATGTACACAAGAGGAAAAGGGAATCCAACACTGAGCCCTCAGGTGTCAAACATTTAGAAGTCAGCAGAGGAACCTGCACAGCAAACTGAAAAGTGCAAAAGAGGGTACCAAAACCAGGCACGTGCAAGCTTACAGGGCCAGACAGGAAAGTGTTTCCAGGGAAGGAGCTGGCCACTGAGCTGGGCAATGCAAACAGTTCCAGGGAACCGAGGACAGAGGACGGCCACAGGCTCTGGCCAGCTCCACAGTCTGTTGACAAACTTGGAAGTGAGGAGAAGGCAGGAAATCTAGTGGGGCTGAGTGAGGGAGAGAGAGGACATGGAGAATTCCATCAGGCTGTACTGAAATACAAATGTAATCTTCATCCACTATCCACCTGCAAGTTCCTGACCCCAGCCAAGAGCTATATGCTGTTTCTTTACACATTTGTAACAGGCTTATCTTAAATCCTAACAGCTTAAACCCAAATTAAATGCAATTTGACTTCTCCATGCAGCAAACTTCTGATATTAAAAACTAAAATTACTTTTAGATTAGTCATGAAACCTATTTTAATGAATTTTTTTTTCGAAAGCAGAAGATGTAATGGCAAAGACATGTTGTCCTCCCTCACTTTGGGAAAATTTCCTCTACGGTGCATTACAGCATTACCTCCTCCAGCAACTTATCCACCCAGAGAAACAACACAATGTGCACCCCTCGTGCCTGCTCATGCATGCCTTCGGGAACATTCCAGCATGCTTCCCAAAGTGTATTCTGCAACACACTATTTCCGCAACAAGAACCAAACAGTTCTACGGTGTCCGGCCACTGAGCTTCGGAAACGCTGCACTGTGCCGTCCTGCACCTCTGCGCACCTAGAAGCCGCTCGTTGCGTTCAAGGTGCTGTCAAGTCCTACACAAAAGAACCTGTTCAATTTTATGAAACCTAAAATCCCCAAATCTCCTCCACTACACTTTTATTTACATGTAATGCCTATTAACTTTTATAAACAATTTTTCCAAAAGCACTTTGGGGAAATGCTGCCCTACTAGCTCTCTGCAAAGATTTCCTTTTCTAGGGCACAGAGCTTTGTTCCTAGTTTTCTGGAACATTTAACATAGGACCAAATGCTTCAATTGACCTTTTTGTTATTCTTATATTTTAATCCCAGTCTTCTAAATTAACTGTTTCCTTTACCAAAGTAGCCATCACTGCTTCCCAAACACATTTGTCATTCTCTGCTTCTCGTTCTGTCTGTCCTTTGTCGGCATCTGGAAGTTGTATTAATAGAGATACATGTTTCTGGGTTGTAAAGGATTTATACAGATCAGTATTGTAATCGCCAGTGTGGATATAAATTTGTGATATTTTTTTCACTTACCATATTTAGTGCATCTTTTCAAATAGCAATAATAGTCCATCCAGTATTAATTCTGATAAACATGATAAGACATTGTATACATAACATTTAACTACCAATACAGCCTCTAGGGTGTTCCATGTCTTTAAGCATTTTAAGCAGAGCCATGAACATGCACTTTTTCTTTGAGATGGGGGAGAATAAAAATAAAGTTTTCCTTTTGAAATATCAATTTCACTTTATGGATTTACTGTTATTCCTCCCTTATGCATAATTAATACACAGCTAATAAAGTTAACCCAGTTAACAATCTCTGACACGATCATAGCTAAATGCTCTCTGTCCCCTCATATGTAATGAGGAATGTATAATATACATTATCATATTATGAGGGGACATTATAATACATTCTACTACATAAGATTGTTGTTCCCAGGGCAAGGCCCAACTCAATTACCTCGTCCATTATACTCCAACCTTCCAGCAACTTTTCTGGATTCAACAGCTGAAGGTGAATCTAAATGAAAGGAAAAGGGGGGAGAGGGAGAGAGGAGGGTGCAATTCTATGGCTAATTCAAGAGTAGTTCAGTCACTGTGTTAGACACCTGAAACTAAAATAATACACTGCATGTCAACTGTAATTGAAAAATTTTTAATTATTAAAAAAAAAAATAGTTCAGGTTTACTTTAGAAGGTGGCCAGAAATAAGTAGACAAACAAATATATATCCACACACCACATGGGTGCATTTTTGGATGCTGGAAACTATAGCTCTGATCTTTTTATAGCTAGAGTTGAGAGTACAATATAAGAAATTGAAAGGGGCTGCTTTCAAAAAGAACAAGAAAAGACACACACACAATGATCTATGCCATCTTTGTGGTTGCAGATTACTTCCCTGAAAAGTATGGGCAACTAGGGAAATCTTCTGTTTGTACAAACTAGTTTTATTTCTTTTATTACCTACCCTTCATAAAACAAAAGCAAGCAATCAAAAATATTTATCCAAATTCCCTTTTTTCCCCATATTCTCACCACCCACCCTGATACTGTGTAAATGTTTCTCTATTTCTCCATCTTTCCACTCCTTCATAAACCATAAATGGATATAGAAAGAGTATTAGTGAGCCTCTCTGACAAGCACACTAAGAGCAACCTAAATGCTAAGCGCCATTTAGCTCAGTTTACATGTGGTCTCTCTCCAGCACCTCCTGTTGAAGAAAAGTTATGATCCAAGCTCCGAATTACGACAATCCTAGATAAGGTGTCCTGTTCAAAAATAATAGCTATCTACTTAATTGTCGTTAATTGTAAAACTGTAGAAGGACTGAGAAAAAAATGGAATTATACAAAAATAAAAATTATTTCAATATATCCTAGAGCTTTTAGTCCTAATCCTATAAGCACAAACAACTATCAGAATAAGTACTACAAGTTATAAAGTTGGTTACCAGCCACTCAAGGTATAGTACTTTAAAGTATGGCTTCATAGCTAAGAGTGCCACCAATTTTTATAATCAATTTATTTTTTGTAATCTTTCTATGCCTAAACATACTCCTGTAATTTAAAAAACAAACACCCACAAAAACGACCTCAGATATCCCTACTGTTTGCTCCTGGTGCCAAATTGCTTCCTCCAAGTTCTAACTATGAAATTTAAATCAGAATTATTTCACTATTTATATTAATTTCCCAAAAGTATAACCTAATTATGTTGTGTTGTAATTCAATATATCCTAGATCCTAATAATCTCTATAATTACTGAGATTTGTATTATTAACATAAAATGGCTGTTTCTCATGTAGGTGGAAAGGGAGTTATTTGTGGAATGAACACTAAGAACAAGTATTTAACACACAAATATCTAGAATGCGCTCAGGAGCATAATTCAATTTCATCTTTTCTCTATTAATTGATCTTGTAAAACACTGTAAATGTCATATATTACCCAATTTTTATTTGTGACTCAAAGCAGGGCTTCCTTACACTAAATACAGGAAAATGATTTAGGTGGCTTCTAGTCAGGAGATTCTGTATTTCTGTTTTGTGCCTTGAAACTACAAATTTCAGCTTTTTTGAGTATCCCTCATCTTCTGAAGTAGAGTTTGATTGCTGAGAAGTGGCAAACCCAGTCAAAGCCAAATCCTGAGAACAAGGTGAGTGGCTGAGAGCGACAATTCAGATTTGGGTAAATTATCAAGAACTGCATTAATAAGTTATGAAGTCTTACATTATCTTGTGTGACATGTGAACTCTTTCTCACGGAAATTCCAAATTAGGTATTGAAAAAACAGAGCAATGGAAGTCAAAAAAGTTGTTGAGAGAACTAGTACTTATCTTCACTGATTTCTAGCTTAATGTACCTCAAATACAAAATTTCAAGATAGTTCAAAGCTAAGTAAAGTAGTGTGTCAACTATTCAGTATGGTCAGTAAAATAATACGCATTTACTAAGTAAGTGAAATACCAAATTAATCATGTGGTTAACAGTCTGTATAAAATATATATAGTATACTTCCCTTCCTTCATTAGCATAGGAGACGAAATAAAAGTGTCCTTGGATGTCTTGTTCTCATTTGGAATCATGCATTACTAGTGAGTCTCATTTTCCTCGTCTGCATCTGCCTCAGAGAGTTGTAGCAGGGATTCAAGTGAGAAAACTGCTCATACATAAACTGCTTACAACAGTGCTGGCATGTTGCAGGTACTCATTAAAGGGCTGTATTGTTGTTCTTGCTAATGTTTTTACCATCATTTTATAATTATGGAGTACCTCCTATATACTTCCATATACTTTGAATGGTACTGAGAAATAAATCCAAAGAGGAATAGTAGTAACTAATACCCTCAAGTGAACAAATGCAGGGCCAAAGGTTTTTCATACATTATCTCTTAACTCCCTATTAGGCTCCCACATTAGCATAAAAATGATCTATAAGATTTGCTATGATCTTTCTTCTTCACTTTTATCAACTACAGCTTCAAAATTGTTCCCCTTGCTTTTCATGTCAGATCACTATCATGACTTCCTACCACTGTTACCACCCAATGCTCATTCCATTGCTTTCTCTTTCCATTTCCTTCTATTGATGACTTTAATCCTGTTTCATAGCTTCAACTACATCTTGAAAGCAAAAACCAAGAATGAATTTTTAGATATCGTCCAATCTCTTTTTATACATAAAGAATTTGAAACTATAGAAAATTACTTGCCTGAGTTTAAGGCCATCCATCAAGGCCATAGTGACTTCTCTGCTGACGCCACTAGTTTAAAACTCTCATCTATAAATTCTACAATTAAACTACTCATAGAATATCATCACCAACAAATATTGAGTATGGTGTATCATCAACCACCTGCAAAATACAACCACAGGCTTACTTTACATTTCTTTAGTATCCCCTTTACAAAGCCTTGCCTGAAAAGTTAAAAAAACAAAACAACAGAATGGGCATTGCATTGTTTCTGTTTCAGCAAATAGTGTTTTGTTGAACTGTCTGATAAATACCTTGAGTTGAGTATTGTATTAGGGTTAAGTTCTAGAAATACTATAAGGCTTATTCAAAATGAAAGAATACTCAACTTTACAAAATCCATGGATGATAAACACCCAAAAATAGCCTTAGTTACTTCATCTACAAGGAAAATAATGAAAATTAACTGATAAAGCTGAACACTGAACAATATTTATCTAATTTAATAAAAGCTCATTAGGTATTAGTGTGTGTGTATGTGAGAGAAAGATATTAGATTACTGAAGTATACTCTGCTAAGGAAGTCATTCATCAAGGTACTGTATGGAATACAAAGATGAGTAAGACAATTTCTGCCCTCAGGAAGCTTATTATTGACTTTGAGAGCTATGAAACCCATCTACTAATCCTGACTCTCGTGGTCTTGAAGATGACTGGCCAACGTGAACAATTGGAAGGTTCTGAAGAACAAGTTTACCTAACCAAACAAAATTAAGAATATAAATTCATCCTTTCCATGCTTGAGTTTCATAAAAGGAAATTTTTAGATGTTAAAATTATAGTGTTACACAATCCAAAAGATTCTAAATTCAAAAGCTAAAATTTGTAGTCAACTTTCATAGATTTTCACATATTAAAATATTCATTTAAATAAATACTTCATATAAAGAATGAGATGTTAGGTAATGCCACTCTATTTTAAATATTACAAATGATATATTCTTAAATCACATAAATGAACCTTCATAAACAACCTAAAAAATTCAACATATTTAGAAAATGTCAAAAATAAATGTGAGAGAGGGACATGTTTGCCTCCTACTATTCACGTTATCTCTCGTCTAATCACGTTTCCACCTTTTAGAAGACAGTTCATTTAGTTATAAAACAGGTGGTACATATTTAATCATATAAGAAGCTTCCAGTTTCAAGGAAATTTTGTTTTGATGTTCCTTTCTTTGCTATTAGATTATACAGGATAAGGGGCTTGAAACTGCTATTCTAATTACATGCCTTCTGTTGTCTCATCATTTATGACATAGGGAGGGGCTGAGGCTGTAGACTTTAAAGCTCACTTTGAATTGGAAGCATACTGCCCACCATCATTTACCAGCGATTTACCATGCCAGGCTGAGATTAGAGGATTAGAAGGTTTTATTAAAATCTATACTATTTCTCTGACCACAGGCCAAGTGACAAGACTGAGTATAAGAAAACAATCATAATAGTTGTAAACAGTATTTCCCAGCCAGATTAAAAATGCTGTAAAACAGACATTTTTAATATGTTACTCGTATTATTGTAGATTTTTATTTAAAACAGGACACTTAAAACGTTGTTTTGCCGAACAGTTTAAAATTAGACACAGCTAGATTCCTATTTACACACTATCTAACCTTAAGCAAGTCATTGGTGCTCTCTGAGCACTCACTTTCCACAGTGTACATACGGCAAAAGATTCAATAAATAGTAAGCGTTATTGTTAACAGCCTAGAATAGAAAAATTCTTGATCTTCAAAAATTAAATTCTACAATCTAAAGATACAAACTATTCATCATGACTTATAAAATGATACAGCGCTTGGGTTGACAAGTATTTGCCATATATAATGGGACCTTTCTATAACCCTAAACTCAGTTTAACTTATAGATGATGAGACCCATGAGCTGGGCCTGGGGTTTGGAAGAGTAGGAAAAGTTCACCAAACCTAATTAAAAATGAAAAACAGTGCAAAAAATCTAAAACTTCAGTGACATAATTCATATGGCCTATATGTCAACAAAATTCTTAAAATACTTCCAGAAACTGTGTTTATTAAAATTAGGTAGCCCACACTATAAAATAATTCACAAAGCCACACACTCTAGGTTGGTAAACTAACTGTAAAATGATGCCTTGGGGAGAAGAAAAGGCATGTGGGTTTCAGGATGGGATGAATACCAGACTTTTAATATGACTTTTATGTGAATACTGTTTATTAGTGCTTTAATAAAAATAGACACAGTGCTATTAAAACAGTTCTAGTAATGCAAGGCTTCATAAATAGGTTCTACACTAGAGGAGAGATAGACAGACTCTAGCATGTACCCTGACCCGGATTCACCTGACAACCCATCTCAGGCCAATACTTGAACCAATCGAGCCACTGGCTGCAGGAGGGAAAGAGAGAGAGAAGGGGGAGAGAGAGGGGAAGAGAAGCAGATGGTCGCTTCTCATGTGTGCCCTGACTGGGGATCAAACCTGGGATGCCAATACGCTGGGCAGATACTCTATCCTCTGAGCCAGCCACACACAGCCCAGCTTCTATACTTTATTTAAAGGTTTCAGTTAGTAGCTGAGAATACTAGCTCATTATTATTAGAATCTTGTACTAATACAGATACTATCTAAAACTGGAAAAAGTGGGAAAAACAAAATAAGCATGCTATATTAAAATGCCAAGAGTAAAAAATTACTTCTAGGGAGTTTGAACAGGGAAAGGAGACAGGGAGATAGGAGGCAAATAATTTTTTTTCAAACTTTGTTAAATCCAACTTTCTGAGGTACACAATATTTTAGGTTTTAAAATTTAGTTTATAATTTTTTTAATTATAAAACAAAAACAAAGTAAAAACTAATCCATTATTGTTTCAAAGTTAAGATTAAAAGATTTAATTTTTTTTTCTTTCAAAATAAAAAGCATAATGCCTAATAAAACCAGTGTATCAGGAACACGATGAGGACAGTGGGCCTTCTGAAATGTACTTTATAAAAAGACTTCAAACTTGCTCAATTCTATAGCATTTGGCCTCACAACTGAATTTATTTTATTCTACAGTAGCATTCTTCATATGGCTTAGCTAAAATTAAATATGTTCAGTAACTGTCAACTCTCAGATGGAAGTAAGATGGCTTACATATCATTCATGTATTGCGCACACGCACACTCACTCACTGAATAGTAGTTCCTTGCCTTTCCTCTTTCTAGCCCAACAAATCTCCAGGTGTTCACAATGTAGCTAGAATATATATTCGTTGGACAGAAAATTCCTTTTTCTTTTTCCAATTTCTTTCTAGTTTATGGAGAAGTTCATTTTTATTCCAAAAGATTCAGTTATTTTACTATTAAGGGAAAATGAATGTCCAAAATATTTTTACTGAAAAATTATATATAACAAAGCATTTCTAAGCTTGATAATAAAGTCAGTTATTTTTAGATTTTTATTCTAATTACATATTTTGGGTCTGATAAATATAAATTATAATGCTATTATACCCAAGTGATTGCCTTCTCTTCTCTCTCTGGAGGCACATTTCTCTTATAACCATTCCCTCCTTTATTCCAGCCTATGTACTCAATTTTTTATAACCAAGCTACTGCAATGTTCATGTTCACACTAAATCTAAAAAAGATATTCTGGAAGCATTTTTGTAGCATTTATATCAAAGGGCATTTTTTAAGGTCACTGTCCTAACACTAAGGGATATAATGTTTAGGAAGTCTCATAATTTGTCCATATATCCAATGAACATTATTAAGTAGTTACTGGGTTGGCCACCAAACAGGATTCAAAGATAGACAATTCATATTTTTAACCCTCAATAATTGAGCTTAAAAATCTAACAGAGAAGTTAGATACAGTGAAAAGAGAAAACAAGTAACAGTAGCAGCAATCAAGTTTAAATCTGTGAGCATATTTCTAGCTACAGAAATCATAAGTCAACTCCAAAATAAGTGTGCCCAGGGAAAAGGCAAATCACTGAGGCTCACACTAGTTCCTGATCCTGCTAGTCACTTTCCCAGGGTTCCTTTAGAAGCTCTTCAAGAACAGAGAGGTTACACAGACATGTGCAAACCTGCGAAGTATTGTACAACTCCATCTAGAATATGAAAAAAAAGCTAGTACTAACACAACTTTCTACCTCAAATAGATCAATATCTGAAGTCACTGAGTACTATGAGAACATATAAAGGCCATTTAGAGATCATTTTTAAAAAATGTAACATTTGTATAATCTATTGGGAATGTGAGGAAACACATCTACGCAGATTAACTAAATAGATAGTAAACTGTTCTCCCAATTAATTAGGTCACTCATGAAAATGATAATTAGAAGAAAATGAGAAGAATATTAACTCTTGTCAACAAGTGGCAAAGAGTAAACCATGGAACATGCAAGTATGTAGAAACTCTCTATCATTATGCTGTATATTCTGGATAACCAAATCTCAATGTTGAAAAGCTCTAACATTGCCTTGATGTATTCATCAGAAATCCTGAACACCTATTTCTTTCGTTAAAAAACAAAACAAAAGAGCAGTCTCCCATGCAAGTAAAAGCCAGGACGAACCCTGCTTAGCTTCGGAGATTAGGCGTCTACAGAATAGTACGGCCTAACACGCAGCTGTCAGCTCACCTATATCTTATTTTGGCTATACATTCCTAAGGTTTTTGTTGTTGTTGTTCACCCTTGTGTGTATTGCTTTAAATGGTAGTGATAATGTTACACATGTAACCTGCCTAAGTGAGAAATAAAAGGAATAGAACCAAATAACATCACTGACAGTTACCTTGAATATAAAAGGTGGGTAAAAGTAGGTTTACAGTTATCAGTACACAAAACACACAGTAAATAAAGTTATTAGTCTTTTTCCATACGAACAAACTATATATAAACCTACTTTTGCCCATCCCTGCAATAAACAAAACCTTTACCTTCTTCTTAAGCCTGATTTCTTCCAATATATTCCCCTTTCCCAAGATTAAACTCATATTTTCCATTATAACTACATGAACATAAAAAGCCATTTATGCCAAAGGGAGATCCTATTCCATTCCAATATCCTCAATACTGTTAACTGGATGAGTACTTTGAAAATAATACTACAAATACTTTTAAATGGTGAATAATATTTAAATTCTGGATTGAAATCAAAGCAAAGATGAAGAACAAGAGTAGATAATTAATGATTGTGGCAATATAATTTTTTCAAATGCAACTATGATAGCATGTATAAACTAGGAAAATATAGGATTTTTAAACAAAATTAAACATAAAAATACCTTTTTATGTATTTTTAATATATAAACAAGACATTTTTAGGCATGGAGTTTTTTTCAACAGTATCCAATAATAAAGGCAAAAAGAAACAGTTCTGATTCTATTATGTAAATCAGCATTTTTCTACATTGGCAAAAAATACAACTGAATGACATTAGGAAAACTAGGATGGCTAAAGATTAAAATAATTTTTAATTCTATTTTCTAAAACTAACACCTGATTCTTACTTTGGCCTTATATTAACATTTATTGTTCTTAGTCTTTCTCGTGTGTATTTTTCGATGACAGCGATGATGTTACATATGTAACTTGCCTGAGTGAGAAATGAAAGGAACAGAACCAAAAGGATCTTCTGGAGGATGTTTATGTGGAGCAGAAAGTGGGTCTACATTCTTATCTGAGGATGCTCTCTCCTCCAGCCTGTCTGCAAAAATAAGATGAAACAAAACAAAAAACAAAATAAAAACAAAACAGTCTTTAAAAAAATTTTAAGTGGTTTACAGTATAAATAAAAGTGAAAATTAAACAAAGGAACACCCTTTTGAACAATAGTAGGTTCAGAGTTCATTTTTATAAGTATTAGAGGTTGTCCAGAGTTTAATACATATTTGTTGCTACAAAGGCAAGCTTAACCATGTAATCTCAGGGCTATTTCACTAACAGCAATTAACTTACTACCTGGTTTGATTTATTTAAATACCAATTGTCTTCAATTTGCAACATATTGGATCTGGACTTAAACCCAGCTTACTAAGCAGAGGCTTATTTGGTAGATTAGCTCCATAAATACATATGGGAAAAATATTGCAAATGGTCTCTCACTGATAAAATAAGTAAATCTATTACCTAATGGCAGTAAAAAGTAATTCACTATATTTTACTCTATTGTTCATTTCTCCTATTATTTATAGTTATTAAACCAGTCACGCCCTGGCCGGTTGGCTCAGTGGTAGAGCTCGGCCTGGTGTGCAGAAGTCTCGGGTTTGATTCCCGGCCAGGGCACACAGGGGAAGCACCCATCTGCTTCTCCACCCCTCCCCCTTTCCTTCCTCTCTGTCTCTCTCTTCCTCTCCCGCAGCCGAGGATCCATTGGAGCAAAGATGGCTCGGGCGCTGGGGTTGGCTCCTCGGCCTCTGCCCCAGGCGCTGGAGTGGCTCTGGTCGCAACAGAGCAACGCCCCGGAGGGGCAGAGCATCACCCCCTGGTGGGCAGAGCATCGCACCCTGGTGGGCGTGCGGAGTGGATCCTGGTCGGGCGCATGCGAGAGTCTGTCTGACTGTCTCTCTCCATTTCCGGCTTCAGAAAAATACAGGAGGAAAAAAAAAAACCCATTCACATACAAACAGGTACAAAGATATAGATATCTCTCTACTAAACACCTTAATGACATAGTTTACTCATCCAACAAATATTTTAGCATCTATATTGTTCAGATATAGGCACTGTTCTAGGCAGTGGGCATGTAATATCAAACAAAACAAAGATGCAATAAGTAAATGAGAAATATATATGCAATATGTTAAAAACAAACCTATAAAGAAAAATGTAGTGAAGGGTAAAAGGAACTAGAGAGATACTCTTTGGATGGCTCTGGGAAGGGTCCTGAGGTTCTGTACTCAACAGGTGCAGGTGATGCAGTAGAACTGGTCCAAGGAGCACGGCCTCAAGAAGGCAAAACCCTAGCAGGGGTCCCCAAACTTTTTACACAGGGGGCCAGTTCACTGTCCCTCAGACCACTGGAGGACTGCCACATACAGTGCTCCTCTCACTGACCACCAATGAAAGAGGTGCCCCTTCTGGAAGTGTGGCGGGGGAGGGGGGGGGCGGATAAATGGCCTCAGGGGGCCGTAGTTTGGGGATGCCTGCAGGCTAGAGTCTACAATATCCTGAATATACTTAATCACTGCCATGAACTAATTCTTTAAATATCTTTATGATGATGAATATAATTACTAGCTTTTATGGCTAAAACTAACTGCAAAATCCACACGAAGCTTCAGACATGACGCTTCAGGTTGTGTAAATTTTTACTTAAAATTTTGTTGAAGCACAAATAAATCCTTTGTTAAAGAAACACATCTGACAGTTGATTTCTGTAAAAACAAAACATCCCAAAACTTAAGAGCTACTTTTCATATCTAATACTGCAACAGGTAACAATGACATTTTATTTTAGGTGTTCTTTTCAAGATATTGACTGTATAGCTGATTGAGGAAAACATAACAAATGCTAATTGTACTATAAAAAAAGGTTTTTTAAAAAATATTTTGTTGTTTAACACCTACTAAGGAGAGAAGTCAGTCTCTGCATATTCCATTGCGTGTCCATTACTCAAAGTCAGTACAATATACAGATCGGGTATCATAGAAATCTACACTTAAAACCTATGCAGCCTTATTAACCAATGTCACTCCAAAATGAAATAAATTATTTAAAAATCCGAACATTAAAAAAAAAGAGAAGTTAGTCTCATATATTTCTGAAGGAAAAAAAAAGACTGAAGAATACTTTACATCACTGGTTTTCAACGTTTTAATACTTGGAAACCAGTGAAAATAGGAGAATTATTTTGGGAACTGCTAAGGCAGAAATCACTCTGAGCATAAGTGAATTTGACTAAGATCAAGGGTCTATAATTATACAACATCAGGGTGGTTAACTCTTTCTCGACTGGCACAGAATTTCAGGCAAATCGCTCTGTGGACCGGCAGATGAAAAACATTGCTTCACATAACCACGGACCTTTTATTTATTGTGGTGGGAAGCCATAATCAAACTGCAGAAGAGGCCTAAGAAACACTGAACCATGGAGGGTACCTGTGGTTACCGTTATCAGGCCCTGAATGTATTTATAGAGTAACTTTAAAACCAGAGATTGTTCCTTGTATCAGAGTCCTCCTAGACTTCCCCATCCATTCTTCATTTCCCAAATTCTGGTGCATAAAAGAATGAGGACAGAGTAAAGGGGGAGGTGCAAAAGGACAAATGGAGAGACTGTCTCAGAGTCATAGCCAAGCCATATCACTGTCTAAGAGCTCTCATTCTTGAAAATCAAAACAGAGTGTACATATCGGTACTTAGGTCTCAATCAGGACCAGACTTCCTTTCTAAAGGAATCAATCATAACTGCCAGGATTCCTGTGTAAAATGTATCAATAGTTACCTGGGACCTACTACAGACTTAATGAACCAGAATATACAGGTAAGTACCTGGGAATCAGTATTTTAACATAATCTCCTGGATTATAAACTAATGTACCAATGGTTCCCAGAATATAAAAATGCAAAATTACCATTAAGTTCCTTAAATCCTCACATACTAGTGTATTACCTCCATTAATTTATGGTGGGTGAATTTACAAATAGCACCTTGTAGTTAGAATAAGAGTACAAACATTATCATGTAAGAGTAAACTAATATTTTTTATATGGGGGTTCCCCATAATTAAAAATATGGAGACACTGTTCAAAGCAAAGTTCATCTACCCAATTATTTCAAACCAAGTATCAGGATAAACTCACTATAAAATGAATCATGTTCTCATTGTTTCACAAAACATGGAATCAAATTTTCCACAGAAGATTCTTTTAAAAGTCATTCAGAGTTCCAAAGTTTACATGATAATCTGGGTCCCGGGGCACAAAATACAAAATAAATACATACATTAATATATTAAATGATCAATTACTTTTAAATAGAAACTAATGAAATAATATGTAGAGGTACTTTTTAAATAAAGACAACCCTAAAATGTATTTAAGTTTTATTATCAAATAATTGGTTTTCTTTATATTATAGTAAAATTTTTGTTTGATTTTCCCATATAAGAAACTTACCTCTCCCTGCCTTCTCAAAAGAATTGTGTTGGCAAAATTACAGATTTAAAAATCCTAGAATCAAAGTATATTCCATAATCTATTATCAGAAAAAATAAATTATTATAAAATGTTAATTTTGTGCCTTATGTAAATAACATCTTAAACAAAGGTTAATAAGATTTAAAAGTATAGTTGTCATTTGATACTTTTGAAACTGCTCTAATATATCTGAAAATTTCTGTTACCCTGTTCTGAAGGAACCGTAATAGGTCTGAATTAGCTTAAAGTGATGAGAATTAATGTTTTACAACATACTAATTACAGGGGATCTTCGAGTTACAACAGTCTCGATATATGACATTTCGAGTTTATGACATTCACTCCCATAAAAATTTATAAAAATTGAGACATCAGTGTTTCAGCTTATACCATTAGTATTGTACTTATGGACAACATGGGCAAACTAGTAGTTTGGTTGCACACAGTGGAAGAATACACAGTACAGTGTACAGTACAGTACATTTAGGTCCTTTCCCTTTTTCTGTAGCTTAATTGTGTTTTCTGTTCTAGATTACGATTTTACAACTGTGTTAGGATATGTAAGTGACTAAGGCTAGGGTGTGTTTCGACCTACACCAAAATTCAGGTTAAGTCACTGTTGTAGGAACGTAACTGTGAAGTAATCCGAGGACCCTCTGTACATATACAGATGATTATAAATTTTTTATTCTGTGGCTTCATAGAGAAAAAAAACACATTCAGTAGAATTTGAAAAACAGCCAGTCTCATTTCTTCTATTCTTCCTTTTAGTTTTGATAAAATTTTATTTATTTGTTTACTTACTTTTCGTGAAGAAAGGAGATGGGCAGGAGACAGGGACAGTCAGGAAGGAAGAAAGGTGAGAAGCTTCAACTTGTAGCTGCGACACTTTAGTTGTTCATTGATTGCTTTTTCATATGTGCCTTGAGTGGGGGTGGGGGTGGGAGGGCGGCTCCAGTTGAGCCAGTGACGCCTTGCTCAAACCAGTGACCTTAGACTTCAAGCCATCAATCTCTGGGCTCAAGTCAGTGATCATGGGGTCATGTCTACAATCCCATGCTCAAGCTGGCGACCTTGCACTCAAGCTAGTGAGCCTGGACTCAAGCTGGCACCTGTGGGTTTCAAACTTGGGTCCTGCATCCCAGGTCAACTGTGCCACCACCTGCAGGCAATTTTTATGTAGTTTTAAACAAACAAAAAAAATAAGTAAATAAGTAAATGCACCATCAACAAAATATAACAGTCCATCCCACTAAGTATTATTTTTAATTATCATGTAGAGCTGCAGAACTATTTGAACAAATGCAAGTTAAACATTTTCCCAAAGCAAATGCTTGTATTCTAATTAGCTTTTAATGTATTAAATACTATGACAGCCTGACTAAGCGGTGGCGCAGTAGATAGAGCATCACACTGGGGTGCAAAGGACCCAGGTTCAAAGCCCTGAGGTCACTGGCTTGAGCGCAGGCTCAGCCGGCTAGAGCGAGGCTCACCAATGTGAGCGCCGAGTCACTGGTTTGAGCGTGGGATCATAAACATGAGCCCATGGTCACTGGCCTGAGCCTAAAGGTCATGGCTTGAAGCCCAAGGTCGCTGGCTTGAGCAAAAGGTCACTCACTCTGCTGTAGCCCCCTGGCGAGGGCACATGTGAGATAGCAATCAATGAACAACTAAGGAGACTTAAGGAGCTGCAACAAAGAATTGATGCTTCTCATCCATCTCTCTCCCTTCCTATCTGTCCTGCTCTATCTCTCTCTCTCTATGTCTCTGTCACTAAATACTATGACAATTAGATTTCAAAAGTTTACATACTAATCTAGATATTTTAGTGCAACAGCCAATGAAAAATATTAAAAAAATTTTGAAATGTCACTGAGGCTAGCTTTATTAATAATGCTTAATTTTGATGTAATGTTTTGGTCTTAAATAGGAACAGGTTAAGATATTTCTGAACCATAAATAATATTCAGTTACACTAAAACTAAAAGAAAAAGCAAGAAGAATATGGTTTATTTTATGTTAATAATATCCCTTTGCCACCTGGTGTATAAAATCAACTTTTCTCAGAGATCATTAAATACCAGTTTTTGTTACAATTACTAATATTTTGAAATTTTAGTATTCAAAATACTGTATATGATTTTAAAATTACCTTCTGGATAATACACAGAAGTATTTCTTATACACCATATCCTTTTCTTTTAATAAGTGATCACATGTCATTTTAAAAATAAAAGCTGAAATAGGAATATATACGTATTATTGTGAGCAATCACTATATGGGCAATGGCTGTATTTTTAAGGACCACACATAAAGGTATTAAATTTCTCACTGGAAAGCATCATATAAAACAAATATAAATTATTTTAGAAAGGACTTTAAAAATTCATGATTAATAAATACCTGAGGGAACAAAGATGAATTTAGTATTTCAAATGAATCAGTAATTTATTTATTCATCTAGGGAAAAGTTGTTAGAAACAGAGGAACCAATCAGCATTGATCAACAATGACCTTCCATTACACTGTTAGTTTTCTATCAAAACTCTTAAGTTCTAGAAGAGATCTTTGTCTTTGTCTATCAGTATAATTTAAACCTGATCAATCAACAAAAGGAAGTACTAGATACTTTACTACTTATGAATGAAAGAGGAACTAGAGATGACTGAATATACAGTTAAGGAAAACTTTGGGAAGAAGACTTTCTAAATTATATTCCATACATTACTGAACTTTTCATAAACTTTATTAAAGACACATTCACCTTTTTTGAACCCCATTATAATGACTATCAATTATGAAGGGGAAAACAGACATTATTCCTTGCTGTTACCTGTCACTCTTGCTGCTGTGTTTGCTGACAAGTCCCTTCTAATTTGGTTTTGAATTGCCAGCTGAGAGCCTGATAGTTTAAGCATAATTTGTAGATGCTGGGTAAAGGAAAATAACCTCGTAAGTTGGAGCCTAAAGACTTATATAGAAGGTGAGAAAAAGAAAAGTGCCACTTTATTGAGTGTCCAGACTCTTTAAAGACATTATTTCATTTAATTTTCTTGAGAACTCTATGAGGTAAAGCATCATTATACTCAGCTTTTAAAAGAGGATGTAAGACAGCAGGTAAATGACTTGACTGAGATTACAACCTAGCTAAATGGCACTGTCAGGGATCAGAATTCCTATTTGATGGTGCTAAGTGCCCATTTACATCAGCCTATGACAGTGAATTACATAAATCAGGGACCATCTGGGCAGTTTTCCAAATGGATGAGATGCTCCAAATCCTACCTTCACACAAAGTTCCTCCTGCACTTTCACCTAGAACTTAACATCTTTCTATAATTAACACTGCAGTGAAGTCTGAACTCTCTTTGGCATACATATGTGTGCACAAACTCATACACAAATTATACATTATCTGACCTTGAAGTTCGAAAGCAAATAGCTGGTTAAGAACTTTACGTGCTAAACCACATTTTTATGAAGTTCTGTATACATAAATATTTGTACACCATTCTTGCCTATTTGAAGTAAATAAAACTTGGGTATCATTACAAATTCTAGGAAGCTTAAAATAACATATTTTTATAAGGTCAAAACAATGTGAACACTTTCTCCATTCCATAAATTGATTTTTTTAAAAGGAGTGTTTTACCCAAAGAGTAGAAAATACTGATTTAGCAAATCCTTGGTTACTATCATGGTCAGATACAGTAAAATTAATATTTTAATTTTTCCTATTGCTTCAAAAATAATCCTATAAATTATAATGATCCGGTTATACCCTGTGTCTCCCTGCCAACACTCAAAAAGAGTGACTTTGTTTCCTTTTTTAAAACCTTGCATTTGAGGGTTACTCACATAAATTATAGGGAAAATATCAAACAAAAAAAGTTGTGGTTAAAAAAATTTTTAATAAAAAAATGTAAGATAGGTTTTACCAAAATTAACAAATCTTTATTAAAGGCTCAGAACTCATTTTATATCTGCATTTACTCATTAATTTAATTTTTGATAATCATATAACCAATATGTAAAATACAATTCAAATCCCAAACAACTATTCTTACATTAATACAGGACATTTAAATTTTTACATAAAATATATACCAATTTGGAACAAAGCATTTCATCTAATAAATGTTCTCATAAGGCCAGTTATCTAAAATGGAATAGAATAGGAACTCTCTAACTAGGAACCATTAATATCATCTTTTCACATGCAAACATGGGTCAACACTCTTGGGATTTATGGGCACATGTGTCCGTACACACATACACACACACACACACACACACACACACTTCAGAAAACTAAAAACTATCTACATATTCCAGAAGTAAACTTTGTTACTATTTGGCAACCTCTTCAAAACACTCCACAGTTCCCTTTAAAACAAACAAACAAACAAAGGAAAAAAAACTTCCAAAATAAGTATGGCGAGGCTTGACACATATTTGGTCGTTTAAGAAAAGGCAATGATTCCAAGTAAAAAAACATTGAGATATTGAATTTAAAGTGGATAAGAATTTATTTAAATTTTGCCATATCAGGATAACAAAGCAACCCTTCTTTGTCACCACTCATTAAAGGGCATCACAAAACATTAACATAATGTAGTAGCCCATGTTTTCTTTCAGGCACTTTCAAAGGGCATCTCAGACCAACAATATCTTACTGAGTGTGCAGAAAAACAGAGCTGCAAAATGATTATTATTACTAAGGCAAGATACTGTCTCCTTTTTTATTTGAACATTAATTTTCCATGTTTTGGAGAAATGCTAAACTTAACATTCAAAGATATGCAATGTATTTATTTATGTGTTAGGAATCAGCGTATTATCAGCAATCTTGTATTTAATAGCTACTATCAAGCAATTGATTTCTAATGCACACCACAGAGTTTGATAGTATGTGTAAAAGAAGATGGCCTGATTTTTGCCCTCAAATGCGCAAAAAGAATTCTCTATCCCCTTAAAACAGTCTTTGGCCTTGCTGAACAATTATAGAGCTGTTATTTTACTGTGAAGCAAAATAAGCCTTCAAGTGTCCCTTACTTGATCTTAGAAGGTCGAATTCTCTGTCCAATAGTTCTTCTTCTGTTAACTTGGAGAAATTATCCTCTCCAAAAGGATTCCACCCTGACATATCAGGTGGGTTACTGATGTTCTTTTGATTTGTAATATTTGCAACTGCCTCTTTATCAGCAACTGACCTAGAGTAATAAGAGAAGGGGGGAAAAATTAAAAAAAATTAGGATTGACATTTTTAAATGCCTACTTTATAAATGTTTAGAAAAGCAGATTGTTGCATTATGAAAAAAATGGCAGTAAGGGCACAGATTGAGAAAAAGACCAGCTGGGATTTACAGAGGCTCCGCAGAGTATTTGGCTGTGTGCCCCTGGCAAGTACCGTAACCTCTCTAGGTCTCAGCCTCCTCACCCATAAAACAGGAGTAACATATCTACCTCAAAGGATTACTGAGAAGAGTAAATGATTTAATGCATGGCAAAAGAGAACAGTGTCTGGTAAAAAAATAATAATAATAGTTAAGTACTCAACAAATATTACATATTATTACCATAGTGAACAATCCTTAAAGTGAAAATCAGTAGCCATATCACACAATTATCTCTCTAAAATCCCCACTGAAGATGACCTTATGTCCTGGTTATGTTGAGAAACCACAGTAACTTTCCTTTTGACAAAGGCATTCTCTCTATAGCTATCAACAAATGATTAACTGCTACAATTTCCTTATGAATTAACTAAAACTAAATGAAGATTATTTTCTATATAGGATATATTTCAGGGTGTTTAAGGTTATCTACAGTCTGGAGCCTGGGACCACTGGTTCTATCAAAGTTATCTAATCGGCCTTTTAGCTTTCAAGACAAGATGAGAGTCTAAAGACGTCTTAACTTAAAAACCCCTGGGTACCTTTCCCTTCAATCCAGCCTGCAAATTCCTGCTGTAGCATAGGGATGAGATAATACTATCTAATAAAGTTGTCAAGTTCATTTCTAATTTATATCCAGATTTTCTAACATTGGTAATTGAGAAACAATCTCTATGTTGTTCTAAAGAAATATCTCAATTTTGTAAGTTTTGACCTCCCCTTTAAATTCACCTGTCTCATAGGAGCTCGCCGCCACTGCCACCACACAGGTCTTAAAGGGGAAGAGAGGGCAAAAAGTTGCTCATTTTATCCCCTAGAGACCAATCCCACTTAGTATAGCTAACCCAAGAATGTAATGTTCAAACAATTAGTGAAAGCTAGAGAAAAATAAATATAGTGAATGCCCAACAAGATAATAAATATAATTCAGTTTAGAACTCACTCTGGGAATGTGTCAACCACCAAGGCTTAAGCCTGCCTCCATATGACAGATACCCATCTCTAATTTAAAAATTATCTTTACGGACTTTCAAGACTTTAAGAAAAATGAGCATTCCCCTCCTTCCTGTCAATAATCCCTTTCGCAACATTCGGATTCCCTGATTCTTTTTCTTCCTGTCCTGGGATAAATTAATGGATTTTTCTTGGTAGAATGTAATTCAGTGGGGCTGGGAGGAACCTTGGACAGGTGTGAAATACTTCTAAAAGTTCTCTGACACTCCACCCTTCCAAGAGGAGAAGCAAAAATTTCCTGCCCTTGACTGTGAACTAGATGCAGTGAACTAATTCTAACCAATAAAATATGCCAGAAAAGTATCAGTATGTGATTTCTGAGACTAGGTCTTAAATGCACTGCAGGTTCCTTCTTATCCTCAGGTCATTCATTCGGGGAGAAACCAAACCAGAATAAATGATTCCCTGTTCAAAATAGTGTTTGACTTTGCTAATAGAATACTTAAGCAGGTCTTGGCCAGTTGGCTCAGTGGTAGAGCATCAGCCAGGCCAGCCGTGTGGATGTCCAGGGTTCAATTTCCAGTCAGAGCACACAGAAAAAAGCAACCATCTGCTTCTCCACCCTCCCCTTCCCACAATGACGACTCAGTGCCCTCTGCCTCAGGTATTAAAAATAGCTCAGTTACTGAGCAATGGAGAAATGCCCCAGATGGGCAGTGCATCATCCCAAAGGGGGCTTGTCAGGTGGATCCTGGTCAGGGTGCATGCATGTGGAATCTCTCTGTCTCCCCTGCTCTCAATTAAAAAAAAAAAGAAAAGCATACATAAGTACATAAGCAGTATTTTGGAGAGATTCACATGGCAGAGAACTGAGGCCTCCTGCCTAAAGCCATGAGTGAGCCATTGTCTCAACAGGTCCTCCAGACCAGTCAAGCCTTCAACTGACTGCAGCCATAGCCAAGATCTTAACTGTAACCTCATAAGAGACCTTTCCCTGGACATTACCATACAGCTCAACTTCTCCTAAATTCCTGATCTAAATCAGTGTGTGAGATGTTTATCATTGTTTTAAACCACTAAATTTTGCAATAATTTATTATGTAGCAAGAAATAACTAATACATATAATAGGCAATTTATATCGTAAGAAGATAATATAGGCACAGATGTTTAACTATTATTTAAATATGGTAATACTCTCCAATAGTCATACTAAAGATAGCACAATAGAGAGCGGACATTTTAGCAGTAGATTGTCAGAAATAAGAGAGAATAATAATGCTTACCAAGATAGTGACCCTTTCCCTCTAAGGAGGTACTTGCTCTCCCATTTTCTACTCAAATATCCCTTAGCAGTGGTAGTCAACCTGGTCCCTACCGCCCACTAGTGGGCATTCCAGCTTTCACGGTGGGCGGTAGCGGAGCAACCAAAGTATAAATAAAAAGACAGATTTAACTATAGTAAGTTGTTTTATAAAGATTTATTCTGCCAAACTTAACGGAAATCCGACATAAAGTACTTGGTAAGTAATTATTATTATATGCTTTAACTTGCTGTAATTCTGCTTTATAAATTTTATAAAGTTACCTCCCTACTTTATAAATCACCAGTACTGTAGAACCAGTGGGCAGTTAGAAAATTTTACTACTAACAGAGATACAGAAGTGGGCGGTAGGTATATAAAGGTTGACTACCCTTGCCTTATAGGCTAAAAGCAAAATATTTAACCCCAATTCTCATCTTCCACCAACTCATAAGCAGGAATACCTGCTTATAAATCATCTTTTAAACATTACAGAAGATACCACTCAACATACAGTCCTCTGTATAAAGACTGATATTAAGTGGGAATAATAGCGAAGTAGCAATGAAACACCAAGAGAGGCTGCAGCAGCATTCCTGGAATGCTGGAGAGTTCTGTGTTCCTCACATCTACCTGCCAAGTATGTGACTGCTTCTACCCATGTAATCACTGCCCCTTTTCTGTTCCACCCTCGCATCCCCCTCGATACAGAACACTTACAGGAGTGGAATAAAACATGTCTTACACACTTTCACAGACACCCACCCCAGTATTTCCCAAACTGGGGGATGCAAGATAATTTGACAGTAAACCTATATATATATATATATATATATATATATTATGATTATACAAAGACTAGGAATATACTTATCTAATGTATCACACTCTGATTTCATGAACAATAGCACTAGCAATGACATAAGTAGATGGTGCTATGGTAATTCACATGAGTTAGCAGTGTCAGCATCTCGATGTTCATGTGTGCCTCACATCTCTGCACACTCACCTTCCTTTATAACTAATCAGAAGTTTAGATAATAATATGCTATGGGACACTAAAAAATTCTCTCATGAATTTCCAATTCATGACACCATTCTTATCAGCATTATAACTTTTATTTCTAGAGGATGGTAATCCTTTAGAATACAAAGTATACATAAGTATATGCTATAACAGAGATGTTACTGTTTAATATTTTTGCATTTTCCAACCACATACACTAGCAGAAATTGACATTTTTGATGCTAGTTCACATCAAAAGAAAAAAACAAATCATCTAAATCATCTAATTAATAGAGATTAATCAGTCTCTTAAACAATATCAAGTTCAGCACCTTGTTTTTTGTTTGTTTCATTTTTTAGTGAGAGGAGGGGAGGCAGAGACAGACTCCCACATGCATCCCAACAGGGATCCGGCATGCCCACTAGGGGGCGATGCTCTGCCCATCTGGAGACCTTGCTCAGTTGCAACCAGAGCCATTTTTTAGCACCTGAGGCAGAGGCCATGGAGCCATGCTCAGCACCTGAGACCAACTCACGCTAATCAAGCCATGCCTGCAGGAGGGGAAGAGAAGAAAGAGAGAGAGAAGGAGGGGGATAGAGAAGCAGATGGGCACTTCTCTTGTTTGCCTTACCAGGAATCAAACCCAAGACATCCACATGCCAGGCTGACACTCTACCACTGAGCCAATTAGCCAGGGCCCAGAATATCCTGTTTTTAATGAAGAATAAAACTATTCCATTCTTATCCACAAAGGACTTATTTTCAGGTATATCTTTTTATAAATTAGATTGCTACTTCTATTTCATAGATTGTATTTTAGTGCTTCAATTTGTTTAAAATGTCTAATGTCCTCTGTTTTAATTTTATTATTTACAATAATACCATTAATTTTTTTAAAGTGCTAAGTGAACAAATCAAAAATTGTAACAACAGTACACACATCATAAAGAGTTTGGCAAACAATGAACTGGATCCTTAAACCAGCCTTTGATCTGACTTGCTCTCCACTTAGACATACTAGTCCTAACTCATGCACCTCACTTTTTTTTTTTTTTTTTGCATTTTTCCGAAGCTGGAAACGGGGAGGCAGTCAAACAGACTCTCACATGCGCCCGACCGGGATCCACCCGGCATGCCCGCCAGGGGGTGATGCTCTGCCCCTCTGGGGCGTCGCTCTGTTGCATCCAGAGCCACTCCAAGCCTGACCTGTGGTGGCACAGTGGATAGAGCTTCGACCTGGAAATGCAGAGCCACTCCAGCACCTGAGGCAGAGGCCACAGAGCCATCCTCAGCACCCGGGCCATCTTTTGCTCCAATGGAGCCTCGGTTGTGGGAGGGGAAGAGAGAGACAGAGAGGAAGGAGAGGGGGAGGGGTGGAGAAGCAGATGGGCGCTTCTCCTGTGTGCCCTGGCCTGGAATCGAACCCAGGACTCCTGCACGCCAGGCCGACGCTCTATCACTGAGCCAACCGGCCAGGGCCGTACCTCACTTTTTTATTTGGGAAAGCACTTTAAATATTAGTTTGTTTCTTGCCGTGCCCCACACACACACACAAACACACATATACAAACACAAGTTGTGAGGTGAACTATAGCAAACTTGATACTTTAACCCTCTCTTGACATACTCAGTGAACAGGTATGCTGGCCATGTTGCTGTTTCTCATGCCCAATTCCTAGCCAAAGCTTGGAGAGAGATACTTTTTCCCAGCTAGTTTCATATTCCTGAAATAGTGTTGCATGAGAACTTATCTGATGTTTCAGTAACCAAAGCTCTAACAGCTACTTCTTCCTACATATATAAACATACATATTAAGAAGTACTCATAATGATGAATAGATTCCTAATTACAAAATCCTGACTCATTCTCATATTAAATCTAAGTTTGAGAAAATGTATCATAGTTCTTTCATTTATTATAATGTTTTCAATATGAGCTATCTATAAAAAATAACTCTACTAACCAATAGATCTGAATAACCAAAATACACTATTTCCCATCCAAGCTATGGTAACAATAAGTTTGCTGTATTATATCATCTTTAAAAAGAACCAAATGACATTAAGGGCCCTGGCCAGTTGGCTCAGTGGTAGAGTGTCAGACTGGCGTGTGAAGATCCTGGGTTTGATTCCCGGTGAGGGGACACAGAAGCACCCATCTGTTTCTCTACCCTTCCCCCTCTAGCTTCTCTCTCTCTCTTCTCCTCCCCTCCTGCAGCCATGGCTCAATTAGAGCAAGTTGGTCCTGGGCACTGAGGATGGCTCCATGGCCTCCGCCTTGGACACTAAAAAATGGCTCCAGTTGCAATGGAGCAAGGGCCCCAGGTGGGCAGAACATCGCCCCCTAGTGGGCTTACTGGATGGATCCTGGTCTGGGCACATGCAGGAGGAGTCTGTCTCTGCCTCCCCTCCTCTCACAATAAAAAAAAAAAAGGCCCCGGCCAGTTGGCTCAGCGGTAGAGCGTCGGCCTGGCGTGCGGGGGACCCGGGTTCGATTCCCGGCCAGGGCACATAAGAGAAGCACCCATTTGCTTCTCCACCCTCCACCCCCTTCTTCCTCTCTGTCTCTCTCTTCCCCTCCTGCAGCCAAGGCTCCATTGGAGCAAAGATGGCCCGGGCGCTGGGGATGGCTCCTTGGCCTCTGCCCCAGGCGCTGGAGTGGCTCTGGTCGCAGCAGAGCAACGCCCCGGAGGGGCGGAGCATCACCCCCTGGTGGGCGTGCCGGGTGGATCCCGGTAGGGCGCATGCGGGAGTCTGTCTGACTGTCTCTCCCCATTTCCAGCTTCAGAAAAATACAAAAAAAAAAAAAGAACCAAATGACATTAAATTATTTATTACCCACTTAAATTAAACCAAGTTAGACAATTTTGATGAGTAAATATTATGAAATTAAAAATATTAATAATGAGTTTAAAAAGTTAAATTAGCTTTTCTACAAGGGTTATTTTTTTAAACTACTAAAGTATCTTGTTAGGGTTTTGTTTCTAATAAAATTACAAAGAATGTCTTAACATACGAGCCAAAAATCTCAACATTAAATGTGGCTGAATGTTGCTACACCTTACCCACACTACAGTTAGCAGAAGTAACTAACAGAAATACAAGGAAGGTCAGGGATGCACAGGAGCCAGAAGACAGAGCTAGCAAGAGAAAAGGGGGCATTCTACAGAAAGACGGGTTCTAACGTAACTCAGGAGCCGGCCAGTGACTCCACCCCACAATAAGACCTATTTCCACAAGAATTTCCTTTGCATTCACTAGAAAAATACTTGCCTGTTGACACTGTAAGAGGAATCCATTCTGGTTCCGACCTGAGCTGGCAGTGATGAAGCGTAGGAAACTAAGGCCGGTGAGAACTCTTGAGGGGAGGTGAGATACTCGGGCGATGCCTGCTGTTGGGGCAGCTGATGCTGCGCTAGCATTTGCTGCTGTAAGAAAGTCTGCTGATACTGGTGCATCTGAAACAAGAAATGCCATCAGACAACACAATGTGCAGATTCCCTGAAGCACTATCAGCCCCACACCTATCTACTACGTGCCTTCTTTTCACATTGGCAACAAAATCAGACACTTAAAAAGTAATTCATATCTGAAGGAGCAACTCCCTGCTAGAACAATACAGCAAGATGAACTAAATCTAGTTAAGAATTATGAAGTTAGGCTAATGTGCCAGGATTCAAAAATTCACCTTTAAATATTTTAAGACAACAAAGTAGCTTAACATCTTTAGTATGGTGGTTGCTGTAAGAAAGGTCAAACTATTCTCTGAAGCAAATGCATTTTTTTTCAGGTTTGATTTTTCTTCAGCTGACATTTGCCAAGTGAA
The DNA here is from genome assembly GCF_036850765.1 of Saccopteryx bilineata. Classification (NCBI taxonomy): domain Eukaryota; kingdom Metazoa; phylum Chordata; class Mammalia; order Chiroptera; family Emballonuridae; genus Saccopteryx; species Saccopteryx bilineata. The sequence goes on from NC_089494.1 coordinate 204,922,788, forward strand.
AGAGACATATGACAAAAGCCCATGGGTCATAGATCCATTTCCCTTATACTATGAGATAAGAGAAAAATATTATTCATCAGTTACAATGCACCAAATTCAGGTGCTACAGTTCAGCCCAATTTAAAGGTGCTTGAGAAAACATGACTGGCTTTGATAAAATATGTGTACTTAACTAACTTGAACTGGTTATAAGTAATTAAATTCTGAATACTAACACTTATACTGTGAATTCCAAATGGTATCCTCAGAGAAATCTCTAGAGATTACATAACACTTACCATTACAGGATACTGTGGTGTAGAAGGCTGTGGCTGATATAGCGAATGCATTAAAAACTGCTGTTGAAGTATCTGCTGCTGCTGCATTGCATGTTGATACTACAGTAAGAAAACAAACAAGTTTACGATGTGTCTGGACCATAGCCTTTTGCTTTTTTAAGTATTGCTCTGACTATAACAATGATTTGGATACTCAGGAATCCACACACCAATGTAAAATAGCTATAGTCACTGTCTATAACTTATATATGTTTACTGGAAATTGTTTCAAAATTAAACAATTAAAACCATTTCCAGCATGGTTTAAGGATGTTAGGAAGAAACCTAAACACATTTGCCAGCTGATGAAGACCCTGAAGTTCCCTGTGTCCAGGACACATTACAGTCAATTCCCACTCTTCTCTAGCTCCCCTTCAATGATGTCTCTGGTTATCACCTACTCAACTGCCCTCCACTCTGGGTCTATCACTCAAGACTAGAGGAGGGAGGCACCCATGAGAAGTGTCACACATACAACTGGCTCAAAAATATTTCAAAAAATGATGAAAAGATGACAATGACAGCCATTAAATTTAAAATAGTTTAATGACACTAGAAATTTGCAAGTTCTGATGTGGTAAAGGACAAAATAGACCCTACGGTAATTTTTTTCTATGTCCCTTCCAACTCTAAATGCCTCCCTCCACTATACACAAACAGACCAACCCAGGCAAAAATATAAAACCTAAGAAAACATTACTTCTAAAAGATTAATATCACCTTACCAGCAACGTAATTGTAGCCTGTGTATCTGAACTAAAAATGTAACAAAAAAGATATTTATCATAAATTGCAGAGCTTATTCATGAGGCCAAATGACTAGATGCTTCATAAAGCCACGACGATACTGTTTAAGCAAAGTATTCTTAGGTAGCTCACAGACTGCAAATGCAGTACATATTCTTTAACAGAAAACTGAGCAAAATGTTTACTTGGATCTAGAGCTCAAGGGTGCCTATGTTAAGAAAAAAAATTCACTGATATTCAAAAGCTACATGAATTTCCCCACACTACTTTCATATCTGAAGTAACAAAAGAACGACCTGCTGCATGTAAGCATCCTGCTGCTGCAGCTGCTGCTGCTGGTGCGGATGAGGATGACGATGTTGCAAATGAAGCTGCTGCAATCTCCAATCTCCTTGCTGGAGCTGCTGAAGTACTCTGTGTTGCTGTGAAGGCTGCTGAGGGGGCCCCTGACCCATTAAAATCTCAGGGCCACTTCCAGATCTCAGTGCTCCTAAAAGCGGTTTTCAAAAACTTGTATTAACATCCTCATGGATTTCAATAAAGGGGTTGTATTTCAAAACACTAACTTCAAAACTTTAATCAAGGCATTTATATCCTTATTTCATAATACAGAAACCTCCATAAGCACACAATCTCAAGGGATTATTTACTAAATTCTAAGTACCCATGAAAGTTAATTGTGTCAGCTGCATCCCTGAACAAGTCAATGTCTTAGAAACGCTTCATCTCTCTATGAACAAACCAGTCAAGTGAGTCTGTTTCATATCTCTCAACTATATCACACACTTGTACAACTTTGAGTCTTTGCCAAAATGATTCAGTCCATCTAGAATGTCACTTTCCACCTACTGCAATTTTTCTTATCCTTTCAAGTGTAGCTCAAATCCTTTTTCCTTCTTCCTTTATCTAACACTTCCACTCAGTTTGTAGCATTTCATGCCTTGCATATATTGTTTAATGGTCATTTCCTAACTAGGGCCCCAGAAAGATGGCGTGATGGCCAATTTATCTCTTAGCATCCCACAGAACCTTTTATACAACAGATGCTCAAAAAATGCTACTATAGTAAATGTACTAGCACTGTTGTCTCCTTAATGGAGATTTATTTACAAGTTTCATGAATTTAATCCTAGGAAAATTCTATAAACTTTTGAAATTAATGAAAATAAAATACACACACAACACCAGAAAGAGAAAATAAAATACACAATAATTTCAATATTCTCTTCTAATGAACTACTGTAAATTCAAATGCAACTTTTTAATCCTATGAGGAAAAAAGGAGGGAAAGTGCAAGGAGGGAGAGAGGGCTCTGTTTCATCAATGGTTGAATCTTTGAACCTCTCCAGGTCTAAAGTATGACAAGAGCTTTATAGCTATTTCTAATTCTTCCAATAATAAGAAACTGGTTGTTCATTTTAGTCCTAATATTTATATAAAATATAAGAAAATTAAAACCATAATTGCACCGCACAGATATAATCGCCATTAACTTTTTAAGAATATTTGTTTCTAGTTGGAAAAGTATTAAAAAGTTAAGCTCCTTAGCTATAGATTCTCCTTTTAGGACCCTGATGTCTAGGTGGAAACAACCATGGCTGGGGGTGAAACCCAATCACAATGACCATTGTGCAGGAACTCCTGAGGTACACCTCGCACCTCACAAACTGTCACTTCTCTTTCATGTCATCAGCTGAACAGGGCTCCTTGGTTCTCAAGCCAAGACCAGGGAGTATCAGAGAACCAAACAACATCACAACAAGCTCAAATAAAAACAATGCTTTCAAGAACATCATTAAATCTCCTACCATTATTCACCATTGTGCAAATGATGAAACTAAGGCTCAAAGAAATGAAGTGAATTTACAAATAAAATTAAAGACAAAAGATAAACTAGAAGAAAAGATTTATAGTATATCTGGCAAAAAGCTAATAATACTCAAAATACATAAAAATAAATCATTCAGGGCAATAGTAAATAAAGATAAACAAATCTCTCGCCTGACCAGGCAGTGGTGCAGTGGACAGAGCATTGGACTGGGATGCCGAGGACCCAGATTCAGAACCCAGAGGTCGCTGGCTTGAGCATGGGCTCATCAGCTTGAGCACAAGGTCACTGACTTGAGCATGGAATCATAGACATGACTCATGGTCACTGGCTTGAGCCCAAAGATCAAGGCACATAAGAGAAAGCAGTCAATGAAAAACTAAAGTGCTGCAATGAAGAATTGATGCTTCTTATCTCTCTCCTTCCAGTCTGGCCCCATTTGTTCAAACTACAAGTGTGTTCCTGATGGTCTTCAGCTCAAAATCAGATGAGAAGACAAATTTCTACATTGTAATGTTTACAGTCCAAGACAGACTCTGTTGCCAAGATCAGAAATCAGGCAAAGAACTTTATAAGGTTCGAGTTTCAACTTCCTCCTTTCTAATACAATACAGAATTTTCTATACTCTTGAACTTTATCATCAACCTCAAACCCTATCAGTTAGTGACACCAGGGTAAGAAAATTGTGAGCTCTGTATATCATACTTTTATATGCCAATAACTTACCTTCCCCTAGAACATTAGGAAAACTATTAGTTGAGTTTATTACATCAGTAGAAAGCTTCTTAAAACATTATGTTACCTGCTTCACAACAGTAAGTTTGCCAGTAATTTATACTCCTAGGAAATCAAGCCATAAAGGTTTGTTTACATGAACTATAAAGCGGAGGAGGTTGGCAGAGCTCTATATCACCTTTTGATCTATGGTTACCGAATTCACCAGGTACAGGGACTTTAACAGGTGTTGCGGAACTTTGAATGGTCAGCACACTGGGAGTGGCAGTAGTCGAGTTGGCCTTTGGTCTTTGTCTTGGTGCAATTGAGGTTTCTGTTGGTCCAATGGTATCTGTTATTCTACAAGAGAAGAATACATTTCATTCCAATTAGGATTATTTCTAATTTACACTGTGCTATAAAACATCTATTTCAACAGATGCATTTTAATTATTATTTTAATCATGCTAGTCTTCTTGGCTCCTTCCTTAATATTTAAGTCTCACTCAAATATTAAATGTTTAATAAAGAAAGGAAAATAAAATAAACGTAAACATTTTCTTTAAACCAGTGTGCAGCCATTTTTGGTTTCCCAGGAAGCTGGCAGGAAAATAATACAAAATTACCCTTAAGGAGATGAAATAAAGGAAACAAACAAACCTTGTCACAAGGTCTTAGAGAAATCTGAGTGCCAACTTTCTGAACCAGTCAGAGAAATACAAATAAGAAGTAACAGATTGTAGTTCCCCTTAGATTGGGCTCTAGGCCTAAGAAAGAAGAAACCGAGCCCTAGTACACGTAAAACAAAAGCAGCCAAAACTTTTAACAAGTGGAGCTACCTGCTCACATTCAACTTCTTGAATCTTTAACTTTGCTTTTCTTAAAATAGGATTTAATTTAGATCACAGATATGGACATATGGATAGTCAAGTATTAAGTATAATTTTGAAAGCAAGAGACAACATAATTTAAGAAGAAACAGACATTTGCTCTTCTCTTTCAAAAAAACCCCAGGAAATATCTTTAACTTACATATTTACCAACTTTGCTTTGTATAAATTTAGTACAAAAACTCAAATAACTTTTGAGTCTTAACTTCACTTTTCAATAAGACAGCAATAAAATCTCTGAGCATAATTTCAAATGATTTAATACTCAAAATTCTGCAAACATGATTTATTAAGTGCACATCTGCTGCCTTGGACCAAGTTCTGTCTACCAGAATTGCACAAATCTACAGTGTGTCCATAAAGTCTTGGTGCACTTTTGACCGGTCACAGGAAAGCAACAGAAGACGACAGAAATGTGAAATCTGCACCAAATAAAAGGAAAACTCTCCCAGTTTCTGTAGGATGATGTGGCAGCATGTGCACATGCGCAGATGATGACGTAACACTGTGTATACAAAGGAGCAGCCCATGGCCATGCCTGTCGACATGTGGATGGTACAGAGGAAAGTTCAGTGTGTTCTGTGACTCGCTAAATTTGAATCTGTGACCAAAGTGCAACGTGAATATCGGCACGTTTATAACGAAGAGCCACCACATAGGAATAACATTACTCGGTGGGATAAGCAGTTGAAGGAAACCGGCAGTCTGGTGGAGAAACCCCGTTCTGGTAGGCCATCAGTCAGTGACGAGTCTGTAGAGGCTATACGGGATAGCTACCTAAGGAGCCCTAAAAAATCTGTGTGTGAGCCCACATCGAACTGCACTGAATAGGTATGAAACTGGGAGAGTTTTCCTTTTATTTGGTGCAGATTTCACATTTCTATTGTCTTTTGTTGCTTTCCTGTGACCAGTCAAAAGTGCACCATGACTTAACGGACACACTGTATTTCTTTCTTCTATCTGTATGGACCACAAGAGGGAGCCCTGTGCACAACTATCTTTCTAAGAATGGAAGTTAAAAGATTTTAGAAAACTCGAATACATTGTATGTGCAGTTTTCTAAATATAGTATTTATGTTTTAGATGAAATGGGAATGATACAAGTCATATGAAAATGAACTAAAAAGCAATAAAAGATCATATATACATATAAGCAACTAGATCTCATTTTAATGATAATTAAATATTTAGTAAATTCAAATTATGGACATGACACTAAAATCAATGCTGTACTTCCTACACTCAAGTAACCTGGAGAAAATATTGTATGCAATTTTTATCTTTCTTTTTTTTTTAAGTGAGAGGAGGGGAGATAGTGAGACAGACTTCCTCATTCGCCCTGAACAGGATCCATCCAGCATCCCTTGTCTGGAGTCAATGTTCGAGTCAACCAAGCTATTTTTAGCACACTGAGACCAACAAGCTGTCCTCAGCGCCTGCCCAATGCTTGAACTAATCAAGCCACTGGCTCCAGGAGGGGAAAGAGAGAGAGAGAGAGAAGGGGAAGGACAAGGGGGAGAGAAGTAGATGGTCGCTTCTCCTGTGTGCCCTGACCGGAAATTGAACCAGGACATCCATACACTGGGCCGACGCTCTATCCACTGAGCCACCCATCTAGGGCCTATACAATCTTTCTATTTGTCTATTCATTTTTTACTAATTCTTATTTGGTCTAGTGTTTCCTAATTTATTTACCAATGTATCAATATCTAACATACAATTACTGATATCCAGCAAATACAGAAACATACCCTGTCTTCAAAGAATTTATAGCAGGGGTCCCCAAACTACGGCCCGCGGGCCACATGCGGCCCCCTGAGGTCATTTATCCGGCCCCTGCCACACTTCTGGAAGGGGCACCTCTTTCATTGGTGGTCAGCATCCATATCCTGTGCTCCTGGAGTATTGTATGTAGCAGCGTCGCTCACGTACAGTACTACTTCCGGTGACACGGGATGCACGCGTCACAGCTCCGGAAGCGCATCATATCACTTGTTACGGCTAGCAGTGACAAATATGGAACCGGACATTGACCATCTCATTAGCCAAAAGTAGGCTCATAGTTTCCATTGAAATACTGGTCAGTTTGTTGATTTAAATTTACTTGTTCTTTATTTTAAATATTGTATTTGTCCCCGTTTTGTTTTTTTACTTTAAAATAAGATATATGCAGTGTGCATAGGGATTTGTTCATAGTTTGTTTTTTTATAGTCTGGCCCTCCAACAGTCTTGAGGGACAGTGAACTGGCCCCGTGTAAAAAGTTTGGGGACCCCTGATTTATAGTATACCTAAGGAGATATGGCACATGTTTATGAAAATACACTAAAATATAACAGTAAAACTAATTAGCACCGTGCTAGTACTATCAAGAGTTTCATGGGGGAGTAATTCTCCCTTTTTTAAAAAATTTTTTTTATTTATTCATTTGGAGAGGGAGAGGGAGAGGGAGAGGGAGAGGGAGAGGGAGAGGGAGAGGGAGAGGGAAACGAGAGAAGAGAGAAGAGAGAAGAGAGAAGAGAGAAGAGAGAGACAGGGGGGAGGAGCTGGAAGCATCAACTCCCATATGTGCCTTGACCAGGCAAGCCCAGGGTTTTGAACCAGCGACCTCAGCATTTCCAGGTCGATGCTTTATCCACTGCGCCATCACAGGTCAGGCCGTAATTCTCCCTTTAACCTAAACTGTCTAGAAAAGGCTTCCAGTAGGAACTGGATATAAAAATATAAAAAAATATATGATTTCATTAGATAGTGAAAAGAAACACAACACTCTGTGTGAGGAAATAGGAAGACAATGCCCAGGCAGATGAGGCACAGTGGAGACACAAACAAGACTGAAATGAAAGACTTGAGTGATCGCTGGAGTCAAGGCTGCTGCACAGCTTCCTCTGCGTAGCCACACAACTGTTCTGCCTCCCGTCTTTTCTCTCCTCCTGAACACACTTCCTAAAGCACACTCTCTCCCCTCTTAGAATCCTTCAGTATTTCCATCTGCCAGGACAGAGATCTGCTGCCAGTGTCACAAGTGTCACATGTCTAACAGTCCCAAGAAGAGATGCAGATATTTAGGGAAGGGGGGGGCTTAAAGGAACAAAGCAGAGTACCACAAACAGAAGGCAGGGCAGTCGGATAATACACATAAAAGCTTTAAAACATGTAAATAATGATAATAGCTACTTAAAGATTTTTCCACTCCACTTCACCCCCAGAAATATGCATTTACATGGGGAAAAAAAGACTTATTTTTTCATTATTTGATTTTGTACACAGATTTTTTCAAATTCTTAAATTATCAATATAGAGTAAATTTATATTATTGACCAATAAGCACACATAAATCTTATGTTAATATACATAATATATAGTTCTAACACTGAATTTAGCTGTGATAACTATTTCATTTACTTATAATTGTATAGCTATAACTTGTGTCATAAGGAAGATATTCAAAGCATCGTTATTATTCACTTGACTTGTACTTTTTAAAGTATCTACTTTCTTAAAAATTTAATCACTCTCCCCACATTCTCTCTCTCTAAAAATCAATAAATAAAATCTTAAAAATATTAATCACTAACAAAATAATATTAAAAAACACAAGTAACAAAATTCAACTGATAATTCTAAAATAACTCATAATTACCACTCAACTATAACAACAGTTGTTAACTGCAGCTCTGTCACAGATAGGACACATTGTTGGTCATGCTGAATTCCTGCAAGTTCAACATAACTTTGCTCCTTTGTCTCTTCCTAAGAGTATTTTGAAATTCAAGGGAATGAAGATAATATTTTTAGAATGATGTCCTACTTTTTTTAAAAAAAACTAAATCATTCCGAAACAACACTTTAACAATGTATAAATAATAGATTATTTATAACACAGCTCACAACCAAGTTCCAAACAGAACTGACTGCAAGGTTGAAAACTTACAGGCTTACACACCAAAGGCCAAATTTCTCAGCATGACATATAAACAAAGTTGCTCATGACTGGCATTTACCTACCATTTCAGCCTCACTTCCCACCATTCCCACCTATGTCCCCTACACTCCAAGTCTCACAAAGGCCATTCTTCTTACCTGGAGAGCCTGCCTGTCATAGTTTCACTCCCTGTCTTTCCAGGTGAAAGACTATATTATTCATCCTTCAAGCAACAGCTATGCAACCCCCTCCTCAGAGAAAGGACTGGTTCTTTCTGTGCTCCTGTTTCTCTGCTCCCCATCTTTTCTACACTGTTGGAGTTGCCTAATATCTATCAGGTTAGAATTGTTTACGTGTCTATCTTCATTAGAATGTGAACTCCTTGGGAATTAAACACTGCTTCTATTTCATTGCATTTCCAGTATCTACATCTTGCAATGTTATCATGTACACGACAAATATATTTCATGTCAAATAAAATACTTTGCATTGGTATAGTACAAAAAAGCTGTGACCAAGAAATCTCAAAGGTAACATTAATACCAGATATTACAAGATATGATAGAGCCCCAGTCGGCAAACTGCGGCTCTTTGGCCCCTTGAGGGTGGCTCTTCCACAAAATACCACGTGCGGGCGCTACCTCGATAAGGAATGTACCTACCTATATAGTTTAAGTTTAACAAATTTGACTCTCAAAAGAAATTTCAATCATTGTACTGTTGATATTTGGCTCTGTTGACTAATGAGTTTGCCGACCACTATATAGTATGTAACATGATAATCTAAAATACAATCTGGCTGATTAACTTTTAAGCTCAAATAAAGCAGGAGAGAAGTATATCATTAATTCAATCATTACTCAGATTCAGGTCTTATCCTACATAATATGGGTCAAACTTACTAATGCAGTAAGCAACAATGAAAAATTATTTAAAACATTATATTTTTACCAGTCTTAGGAAGTATTATCATTAAAACCCTTCATTATAAATGATGCATAGTTATATATAAGTATTATTAGAAGACAAAATAGTTTATAAATTCAGAATACTCTAAAAAAGTTATACATAAGAGCTATTTTTCCTTTCCTTAAATTAAATAAAAAGTTATCCTACTACTTAGCCTGACTGGTGGTAGCACAGTAGATAAAATATCGACCTGGAACACTAAAGTCCCACATTCGAAACCCTGAGGTCGGCATCTTGACCATGGGCTCATCCAGCTTGAGTGCAGGGTTGCTGGCTTGAGTGTGGGATCACTGACATGATCCCAAAGTCGCTTCTTGAGCAAGGGGTCACTGGCTCAGCTCCTTAACTGTCTCTGTCTCTTTCTCTCTTGCTTAAAAAAAAAAATTATACTAGCTATAAATTCAAAACAGAACAGTTCATAAATGAGAGTTACCATGTGATAAATAATGACCCACTGTAACAATACCAGTTATATAATCACTTCTTAATTACTGAGAGTGGGCAGGAGCAAGCAAGACTGATGTCGAACCCAGTCTCTAATACAAAAATGTTTATTTAGTACTTGCTATATCAATTCTGTACCACATGCAGTCAAACACAATGTTTTTGTAGGTATAAATGATAATTAATTACATTTTCTAGAATTAAAAATATGAACTATTCCTTTTTTAAAAGCCATTTAAAATGTCAGCATAGCTTTGCCTACCTGGCTTTAATTTGGCTTTTCCTAGAAGCTGCTTCACTAGCAGTCATGGGTTCAGGAAGAGCTGAAGGAATAGGAGAATTCTGGAAAGAAAAAATAAAACTTGTCATTTCAGTTTTTATTTTAATTACATAAAGCTTTATTTAAAGGTTATGGATATATTCTTAAATTTAAAAGTACTGCCTGAGAGATACTATTACTTTCACCTATAAATTGTTCACATATATTTGCCAGATCTAATCTGCAAAAATCATCACATGTTACACAAATGTCATTTTCATATTCATGTGCCACAGATATCTTTCAAATATAAACAGAACAATATCACTGTACCTATTTTTCAAACGGGTAGATTTTGGCTAAAAAGGAGAACTATATTATAATTGTAAATCAATGACTATTTCACACTTTGGGGGGGAAAAAGCAAACATCAAACATATGGCTAAAAGTGTTGTTTGTACACATTGCACATAAAATGTAAGAATCAAGAGCAAAGCCTTTCCTTATTTGTTTATTTTTTACCTAATGTTTGGTTTATAGCAGGTACTCAAATGTTTGCTGAACGAAAAGCTAAAAGTCTAAAGCCAAATGTTAAATAAAGCTACTTTTATTACTAGAGTGTTAGAACTGCATGGCTTTCAGCTTCAACAAAAAATATCTGATACAGTAAGAACTTCAAAAAACAAGAAGGTCTTCTTTTTCTAAGTGGAGTGCATTAAGTTATACATAAAGGAAAACCGACAGGAACAAGTCAGGTCAAAGTGATCTTTAAAAAGTAAGAATGGCTTAAAATCCGTGATGATTCTGGACCTTCATCAGAATTAGCAGAGATCTGATATCCATAGTTAATCTGATGTATATAGTTAAGTACAGTGTGCAGAGGGTAAAATTCAAAGCCTTTGAATGATATTAGCTATCACTAACTCAGCACCTTACATGGACTAGGCAGTGGGTTTATATTCATTATTTATAGTTCTCAGAATTATTAATACTATCCCTGTTTTACAGAAAAAGAATATACATTAAGTAACTTCCCAAAATACAGTTAACCCTTCATATTCATGGACCCCAAATCCACAGATTGAATAAACCTCAGATCAAAACTACTACTAAGAAAAAAAAATGTTATGTTGCTGATGTGTGTACTATGTAGTTGGCCTACAACGGTTGCACCTATACTGTCATGTATAGATTTTTTTTTCTTGTTGTTATTCCCTAAATCAGGGGTCTCAAACTCAACTCAGCATGTGGGCCACAGAGCAAGATCACAGCCGTTCGGCGGGCCGCACTAGGTCTACAAAAGGCAACTGTTATGCAACACTTTTCTCACTGCAGTTGAAAACAAAAAAAAATCAGTACAACAAGCACAATCGTACATGCAGTTTACTCAGTGTCACAAAACGACCAGAAACTGTAGTTCGCATCACAACTGCTGTTAACTAAGCTAATATCTAGCTAGGATGCTAGAGAAATGAAAAATACAAGTAGGCCCCTAGGCTTACTTAATTTTATCCAAAATATTTTGAACTTCGTGGATTAGTCTGCGGGCCGCACAAAATTGTTCGGCGGACCACATGCGGCCCGCGGACCGCGAGTTTGAGACCCCTGCCCTAAATAATACAGTATACTATTTACCCTGCATTTACATTAGGTATTATATGTAATCTAGAGATGATTTAAAGTAATGGGAGGGTGTGTGTAGGTAATTATAACTACTATGCCATTATACATAAGAAAAGCGAGCATCCAGATTTTGGTACTCACATGAAATCTAAAACCAATCCCCTGCGAATACTGAGGGGTGACTGGATACAAAATCAGCTACTGATGAAGACAGGTCTCTCCATTTACCATGCCTATGCTCGTTAAACCAAAGGTAACCAAACTTTCTCAGTGCATAGAGTGCTTAGTGTCTCAGTAATTTTTGTAACACCCCTAGTTTCCCCCCCCAAATTATAACAGCCTATTTTTTTTAATAGTTGGCCCAAACAACTTAATAGTTATTTGTGCTGTGTCAGACAAATGTCACTGTGTTTCTTTCAAAAATTCAAAACATCATGCAGTGCCCTCACATCTATTATAGCTGCCTAGAGCACTTCAGTATACAATCTGGCAACTGTGACTTTATTTTTTGTGTGTGTATATACACTATATATATAATATATACACACATATATATATCTGCATGTAATAATATGGATTTTAAATATATATCTCACTTTAAAAACTACTTACATTGCCTGACCAGCTGGTGGCGCAGTGGATAGAGCGTTGGACTGGGATGCGGAGGACCCAGGTTCGAGACCCCAAGGCCGCCAGCTTGAGCCAGGCTCATCTGGTTTGATCAAAGCTCACCAGCTTGGACCCAAGGTCGCTGGCTCGAGCAAGGGGTTACTCGGTCTGCTGTAGCCCCACGGTCAAGGCACATATGAGAAAGCAATCAATGAACAACTAAGGTGTTGCAACACGCAACGAAAAACTAATGATTGATGCTTCTCATCTCTCTCCATTCCTGTCTGTCTGTCTCTATCTATCCCTCTCTCTGTCTCTGAAGAAAAATAACAAAAAACTACTTACATTGATATTAGAGACTGGACAATCCTTTTTGGCAAATTTAAATGCAAAATAGGACACTTGAAATATATCAGGTCTATGCTCTGGGTCTGGTTCAAGCATGAACCCTGCAAGAATAGATTAAAAGGTTAACAAGTTTTACTGAACACAGAAACTATACAGGAGCACACTAAAACGGTTATATACAAACATCCCATTCTAAGATCAGTGATGATTCAAGTAAAATTTGCTAATGTTTATAGAAAATATAAAAATTATTACTTATCCCAAGCTAAAAACAAATCAGTCACAAAACAGCTCTGTACCAGAAGTATGACTAACAAATATATTCTTCTAAGAAAGTGAAACAAAACAAAAAGAGAGTTTTTAGTGAACACTGGGGAATTATTCATGAAACTTCCAGGACCACAGTAGAGGTCCTTAATTTCATTATTATCTAAATACCTCTACTAATTTTTAAGTAATCCTATACCAATAAGAGAAGATGAAATTGTGTGCATTATATTATAATCTATCAAGGTAGAACAGGGTTGACAGTACAGTTTTCCAAAAATATGCTTTCTTCCCATACTGATGCTAAGAGTATTCACCACAGTTCTATATTCTCACATGTTATAAATACCACAGTTTAATGGCTCTATTATGAATAGATTTCATATCAACCTTACAGCATTGCTTAAAATTCCTGAACTGTTTTCTAACCAAATGACCAATACCATTTGTCTGTTTCTTGGATGACTTGTTAATATACAATTTCACAAGAAGGTTGACATGATACTTCTTTAGCTGAAAAATTCATATTTCATTAAAATTCTCCATGCTCTAACTCTGATTCACTGATTAACTCTTAAGTTCTTACAATGTTCAAGTCATTTTAAACCTATCTGGAATGTAAGATTTACAGCATCAACTAGATAATATTCTGAAATTTGCTAATAAAATTATATACAGATATCAAAGTATATAAACAGCTAAATTAAAATTATAAATCAAAATTAATTCATTCTTCCTTTAAGTAATTTTTAAACAATGTTTAATCCATCTCCCACAGCATGATAAACTTAATTTTGGTTTAACACACAGTTGTTTGGCAAGTGACAACACAAACTCAGCAGAAATTTATATGGAAATTATGAGCTCAGTTTTATGAACTGAAAACAGCTAACATGTATAACTTAAAGAATTTTTTTATTACTTTATCACCACTGTTTGATGGAAATAACTAAAAACATATAATTCTAATAGTTATTGCATTATATTCAACCTCATTCCAGAAAAGATTTGAATAATCTACAATGTTTTATTATTCTCCAAAATCATATTTTACTTAAACACCAACAGATAGTAAATATTTTAAAAGTACCAACAGTCCATGACATAGAGATAAATTTAAATAGGACTTTTCACAATAGATGCTATTCAAATAAATTTGTTTAGAACTTGTAACTACTATAGGGTGCTCTATCTAGTTTAGCCAAATCTGGCTCACCCAGCTTTCTTTCAAGGGATTACCATAACTGCTACTTACAAATACTAGAGTACTACACATGGTGCAAAGGTAAGTGGCATTATAATGATTACGAGCACTGCACAATCTTTACACGGTTACACAGTGGTGATTTACGAGAAGGTGAGTTTACCAGTTACCTGCAGTTTACTGTATTCAGATTCATGGCATATGGATTATATGAGTATGATATGTATACTGTGACCAGAACATTTAATTAAGCAGTATAGCCTCTTTCCTAATTATGTTAGAAAACAGGTAGCCTATTTGAATAAATGCTATTCAAATAACTTTTTAAAACAAATCACAAGAAACTTATCAAGTTCACAAACAATATTTTACTTTTCTAACAATTCAGTTTATTTGGCTTTTAAAATCTAATTTCAACAGTAATTATAAACATTCCTATAAAGAATTTGAAGTGGCATACAAATAAGTTTTTTTTTTAAATATATGAGAACACTGGGACTAATGGAAAAGTAATGGCTGAGAGACTGAAACAAAACAAAACACCTGAATGTGATACCAGTAAAGAATCTGCATATGATTTGGTCTTATAAGTATAGGCCACAAATTTAGTTCTCTATCTTCTAGCTGTCAACACAAATAGGGCAACATGATCCATTACATGAATCAGTGTCCTTAACATAAAAATAAAACAGATACTAAGAAAAATCACTGTTCCTGATACCAAAAGCAAACAATAAATTCTTCTTTGAGGCTAACGATGGCTCCCTCTGCATGAACACTACTACCCTTAAAGAACTGGAAAGAGTGACAGTGAGTAATGTCTTACTCCCCCCTTCTATGTGGACCAGTGACAGAACACCTACATGCAGTTAGGCGGAAGAAATTTTATAGCATGAGCACACACTTCTCTGGCCTACCTCAATCTAGAAAAAGTGTTTTAAGTATCTAGAGAGAAAATAAAACATCAGGCAATCCTACATATATTTTTCTTTCATAGTACATAAAAAGCATTGAAGGGAAAATTTAAGATTTTATGTTCTCTAAGCAATATATGAATAAGTAATTCTATCTCTCAAGTTAGCATAGAACACTATCCTCTAATAATTAGGTACTAGGCTGTGGGTACATATGATGTCATCTCATATACAAAAAAAAGAGCCCCTAAGTCCCTGGCTCATGTTTTCCTGTGGGAATACATCTGTGGGAGCCAGTTTAGTTTGTCCAACTGTACCAATCCCATATATGTGACATAAAATCAGTTTAAAAGGTGATGACTAGCATTTATTTTAATAAAGTAGGACAAAATATTGGAGTGCACTAATGTGGTTAATAAACAATGTTCCCTGACCAGTTGGTGGCACAGTGCATAGAGCGTCGGACTGGGACACGGAGGACCCAGGTTCGAAACCCTGAGGTCGCTGGCTTGAGCATGGACTCATCTGGTTTGAGCAAGGCTCACCAGCTTGAGCCCAAGGTCGCTGGCTTGAGCAAGGGGTCACTTGCTCTGCTGTCCCTGCCCTGGTCAAGGCACATATGAGAAACCAATCAATGAGCAACCAAGGTGCCATAATGAAGAACTGATGCTTCTCATCTCTCTCCCTTCCTTCCTGTCTGTCTGTCCCTATCTGTGCCTCTCTCTCTGTCACAAAAAAAAAAAAAAAAGAATAAGCAATGTTTCATGAAACTTGTTTCACGCATGCACACGTGTGTGTATGTGCACCAGGTCATAACTAAAATGCATTTATTACTGTGGATCACAGTCAAGGAGTTTGAAAACCACTGTGCTAGTGACCTCTCTCTATCTATTATATAACTAATTCTTTGCCAAAGGAAATAAAGCAATTTGTTTGTTAGACTAGGAAAAAAAATAAGCACCTACAAATACCCAACTCTGTGGCTTTTCCTCTCAGGACATATACGTTCTACAAAAAACCGTGTTTTGCAAGCGGCGTACTTCTGTGAAATGAGTCTTAGGTTTCCCAGCACTGTCTATAACCAGGTGAAATTAAATCTGGGGGTTGGATACAGATGAACAGACACATCTGGCATCAGGTCTAAATTTTATTTTGCAATCTACTTTATCTACTAATGTTGGCAGTTTTATCTGATGAGTTCCTATATACCACCTCTGTCTGATTTGGTTCTAAATTCAAAGTACGAAGAGGCTGAAAGCCAAAGGTGGAAAACAGCTACATTTTTATATCTAAATATTTTTATATTTTTTATATAAAAGGAAATAAACTCAAAACAGCATCATTAGTATTTAATTTAAATAATTTCCAAAACTATCCAAAAGAATGGATTGCAAAATATACTCCTAGACTAGTGAATGATATAATCTGAAGTACAAAGTATCTAGAAAGAAATAAAATGATCTGCCAAGCAATCCTACATATATTTTTTACCTTTCCTAGATCAGCTCTACTACAGCTAACCACTGAGGCATACTGACCAAAAATGACAACTTATCAGTCCAAATCCATTTTCTCTCACAATAATTAAACCTCAATTCTAGTATTCGTATTAACTCCTACTTCATGACAATAAAACTGTATCATCTACAAAAACATGCTCTTGAGGGAAGGAGTGAATTAAGAAATGCATGTGTCTAATTCATCTAAGAGATTAAGTTTTAAAAAGGAAAAAAAAGGCAGAGAAGTTAGAATGTACCCTTGGTTCACTCAATTTAAAATGATCATGTGAATCATCATGAGAACATTACTACTGTTCCTGATTCTATTGCAAATATAAACTTCACTTTTAAAAAGTTATCCACATAGAAATGAAAGGCTATTTCTCCCCACTTTATTTATTTATTTGTTTATTTATTTATTTTTAAGCCAGAGAGAGAGACATCAACTCATAGTTGTAGCACTTTAGTTGTTACTGATTGCTTTACATACATGCCTTGAACAGGGGGTTCTGGCCGAGCCAGTGACCCCTTGCTCAGGCCAGTGACTGTGGTCTCCACCCAGCCACACTGAGCTCAGCACACTGAGCTCAAGCCAGCGACCTTGGATCATGTCAATGACCCCACACTCAAGACAGCGATGCACGCTTGGGGTTTCCAACCTGGGTTCTCAGTGTCCCAGGCTGACACGCTATCCATTGCGCACCACCAGGTCAGGCTCTCTGCTCCTCTTAATTGGGTGAATCTTTCTACTGAAACAAACTCTATTAAAACAGCCTGAGAATACAAAATAGTCTCAGCAGTAAAGGCAGTGTATGATTAGACCACCACAATATTTACAACTGATTTATAAGGCATATCTAATTAAAAAACACTTATCTAACCTGGCCAGGTGGCTCAGCTGGTTAGCACATTGTCCCGATACACCAAGGTTGAAGGTTTGATCCCTGGTCAGGGCACATGCAAGAATCAATCAATGAATGCAAAAATAAGCGGAAAACAAATTGATGCTTCTCTCTCTCCCCCTCTCTTCCTCTCTCTCTAAACTCAATCACTCAATAAATAAAAACCAGTTATCTGAAGCAGCTGAATTAATTATGTTTGTACTAATTTTACATAGGAAAGTAAAACATCCATGCATATTCCAACAAAAAGAGCAGCTAAAAGAGCTGCAGCTACAGTACAGGGGCCAAGTTAAATTATGGTTTAATCAAGAGTTCAAGCCAAAAATTGAATAAAGGAGTTCCCGTTTAAAATGATGGCCCCATGCCTGGACCTAAGTCAAAGTTATACCATCATCTTTATTCTAACAGCTCAGCAAACTTATAGAAAAACACTTTGGATACAAGTGTCAAAAGAATGTTTCTACTTAAAATTTAACTTTTTCCTTCCAAAAAGATACTTTTTTTTGCCAGATACTTCCACTTATTAGTTATTTACCTGAAAAGAGAAACACCCACTCTAATTTTGCAACCAAAAATACTTCAAGCATTAACTTATTTTTATCTGTTAACCTATGGAGATTATTATAGAAACCTACATACCTTATTCTGTGGACTACTGAAATAAAACTAATTCCATAGCCATAAGAAATGTGTCAATCATAACTAAAACACTCAATGGCACTATAAATATGCTAAGATGTTATATACGGAATAGTCCTGGTAGCTGTCCCTAACGGTTATTAATCAGAGCCCTCTCCCTACATTTCCCCATGGTAACCCAGAGCCACTGACTGCAAATCTCCAAGGAACACCCTTCTTAATCTCTGATTTCTTTTCAAAAGTACATTAAAATTTCTGACATTTTATTCAAAAAGAAAAGTAGGAGAAAAGAGTGGGTGAGGGTGTATATGAAACAAGATTAGCCGTGAGTGGATACCCACTAAAGCTGTGAAATAGGTACACAATAATTCAGCATTGTTCTATATACTGCCTATATAGTTTTAAATTTCCATAAGTATATTATAACAAGCAAACAAATTTCCCACAAAATATAAGTATTAAAATAAATTTATTATAAAAAAGATGAAACATAACAAGTTTTGGTAAGAATGTAGAAAAAAGGGAAACCTTGTGCACTGCTGGTGGAAGTGGAAATTAACATGGGAATTGCAAACTGGAAATGAAGGGCCCTTCATTAAGGGCCCTCCAAAAGTTAAAAACACAGCTACCCTGTATTCCTTCAGTTCTACTTCTGGGTATGTATGGAAGGAAACAGAAACACTAACTGGAAAAGATATTCACACCCACCCATGTTCACAGCAGCATTATTTACAACAGACTAGACATGGAAGCAACATACATGTTCATCAATAGATCAATACAGAAAATTTTATGTGTGCATGCGCACATATGCACATACACACACACATACAAATATTATTTAGCCATATAAAGAAAGGATATCTTGCCACTTGAGACACCATGGTGGACATGAGGGTTTTACACTAAGTAACAGAAGTCAGACAGAAGAAAGACAAATCCTGTATATTTTCACTTATATGTGGTATCTTAAAAAAAAAAAAAGAAACTCAGATACAGAGAAAATTTGATGGTTGTGAGAGTTGGGGTGGGGTAATATGGGTGAGGGTATGAACTTCTAGTTATAAAATATTTTAAAAAGCCCTGGGGATACAATGTACAGCACAATGACTACAGTTAAGAGTATACTGTAATTTGAAAGCTGATGATAGAGATTTTAAGAGGTCTCAGAACAAGGGGAAAAAATGTATACCTGTGTGGTGATAGATGTTAACTACACTCTTTGTGAAGATCATTTCACAATAAACATTCTCGAATCACTGTACTATGTACCTTGGACTAATACATTATATGTCAATTATATTTCAATTTAAAAAATAAATTTAAACCTAAATGATAAGCTACTAAGAGCTCAGATACATAACCAAAAAGCAACAATAATTAGCAGGCCTAAAAGCAATAAAAAACAACGCTTTCCCTATTATTCTTTATGAGTCACTACGTTACTGCACAAAGCTTAAGGTGAACAAAGTAATTAGTTATATTTAACAGTATATTCTGGGATATATAGTATGATATTTTACGGTAAGCTTTCGGTAGATCTACCATTAATCTGCAAAGTCAAGTTCTGCTTCAAAGCATCTAAAGAAATCTCTGCAGGAAAAGTACATTCTAGTATCTGACAGCAAATGCCTATATCCTTCCTCAGAAAATGAGAAATCAAGTTAGCACAGAAAGAATTACCACAGATTTCAGTAGTACTGGTAGTGGTAGTTATCACAGCAGTAATGTAGTTAAAAAGGCCATCTCTTTGAGTACTTATACATGCTAAGACATACTTTTCGTAATTCAATTTTCACAATAACACTAAGAGATAGGTACTTTTAATGTGCTCGTTTTAGAAATGAGATTGAGACAAATGGAGGTGCCCAATATTCTGTACTAAAAAAGTGACAGCAGATACAAGCCCAAGCCTTAATCTCTACCATGTACTTCCCTAACCATCTCGGTGGAGGGTAAAAAAAGGGCAAGGCAGCCAGCCCTGTTCCCGCATCATAATTATTCAATAATTCTGTTAATATTGCTTCTCACTCTCCTCTAAACGTTGTCAAAATTCTTTTTAACTTTTAGATCCATAAATAGAAGTGCTTCTCTCCTTATCCCCAATCCACCTCCATTACTTGCCTATTGGAAAAGTTAACAGAGCTAAAAAAAAAATTTGTCAATAATTTACTCTGCTGCTTTTAATAAGAAAAGTCTGCAAAAAGTGTATTAAATCGTAAAACAGGGCTTTACGGACAGTAAGTAATAATAATTATCCTTGACCAATAGTGATAATCAAAAGTATATATAAATACTTCTGTAGCCAAAAACCATAGTTTTTGGTTTTTTTTTTTAAACCATACAGTTTTAACAAAGGTTAGGTATGGCCATTTCATTTTCAAATATCCTGATCATATGAAAGAGATGCAGCAGAATTAGTAATTATCAATACTAAAAAGATATTTTTTTTTATAAATTTTTATTAATGGTAATGGGATGACATTAATAAATCAGGGTACATATATTCAAAGAAAACATGTCTAGGTTATTTTGTCATTAAATTATGTTGCATACCCCTCGCCCAAAGTCAGATTGTCCTCCGCCACCCTCTATCTAGTTCTCTGTGCCCCTCCCCCTCCCCCTAACTCTCTCCCTCCCTCCCTCCCTCCCTCTCATGTCCTCCCTCCCCCCACCCCTGGTAACCACCACACTCTTGTCCATGTCTCTTAGTCTCGTTTTTATGTTCCACCAATGTATGGAATCATGTAGTTCTTGTTTTTTTCTGATTTACTTATTTCACTCCGTATAATGTTATCAAGATACCACCATTTTGCTGTAAATGATCCAATGTCATCATTTCTTATGGCTGAGTAGTATTCCATAGTGTATATGTGCCACATCTTCTTTATCCAGTCTTCTATTGAAGGGCTTTTTGGTTGTTTCCATGTCTTGGCCACTGTGAACAGTGCTGCAATGAACATGGGGCTACATGTGTCTTTACGTATCAATGTTTCTGAGGTTTTGGGGTATATACCCAGTAGAGGGATTGCTGGGTCATAAGGTAGTTCTATTTTCAGTTTTTTGAGGAACCACCATACTTTCCTCCATAATGGTTGTACTACTTTACAGTCCCACCAACAGTGAATGAGGGTTCCTTTTTCTCCACAGCCTCTCCAACATTTGCTATTACCCGTCTTATTGATAATAGCTAATCTAACAGGGGTGAGGTGGTATCTCATTGTAGTTTTGATTTGCATTTCTCTAATAACTAATGAAGCTGAGCATCTTTTCATATATCTGTTGGCCATTTGTATCTCTTCCTGAGAGAAGTGTCTGTTCATGTCCTCTTCCCATTTTTTTATTGGATTATTTGTTTGTTGTTGAGTTTTATGAGTTCTTTGTAAATTTTGGATATTAGGCCCTTATCTGAGCTGTTGTTTGAAAATATCATTTCCCATTTAGTTGGCTGTCTGTTTATTTTGATATCAGTTTCTCTTGCTGAGCAAAAACTTTTTATTCTGATGCAGTCCCATTCATTTATCTTTGCCTTCACTTCTAAAAGATATGTTTTTTTAATGCTTTATGCTTATAATAGGTGGGATTAACTACATTATATAAACATATAACTGGCCATAAAAGTCACATTTCAAAAACTATGAGCACAGCTAGGCACTTATTGATTTCCTGAATGTAGAATTTATTTGAAAGAAATATAAATCATTAATTATGTATCATAAAAACAGAGAAATCAAAATAGGACGGTGGGAAAAATCAAGAAAAATCCACAGACTTTATAACTTGTTCCACTATTTATTCGTTGTTGTTTGTTTCTTCTATCTTATTGCCTTTATTATTATTACTTCTATTTCCTCCACCTCGGTCCTTTTATTCTCTGCCCATCTTATGCTTCCCTTTTCTTGAACTACACTACCCATGAGTGTTATATTTCATTTCTTTTCTTCATCCTTACTCTCCTTTAGGGTTACACTCCAAAACCCTTAACTCTCACTCTCTCCCCTTTTGTTTTTTTATTCTTTTCCTTTTTTTCTTCCTTCGTTTTTCTCTTTTTCTTATTTTTTCCTTTCTATTCGTTTCTTCTTTTCTCCTTTAACTTTTCCTCCCATTCAATCCTCAATCATGAACAAATTATTTAATTTGGGACTCAAGTTTTTTTTGGTTTTTCTTTTTTGCTATTGTTTTTGGGTTTTTTTTGTTTGTTTGTTTTTATGACATTTTGGGTACTTTTTACTTTGCTTTTTAACTCATTAGCATTCCTCCCAACCCAAGGTCTCCATTGTATTTAGTCTTTGCTCCACTTAATACAACAGATTTTTATTTATTATTTTTATTTTTATTTATTATTTTTTTCTCCTTTTTTCTGTTTCCCTCCTATCCCTCTCATTATATCTCTTAGTCGACCATCACTTACAAGCAAATCATTTTATACTTGTCTAAGATTTTCTCCTTTTTTTTGAATTTAGTAGGTCCCTACTTCCTTTTTTGCCCCTTGAACTCTTCACCCCAAATCAGGCCCTCCGTTACAGGCAGTTTTTGTTCCATTTAGCATAATATAATTCACAGGTCATCACGATATTTCCCTAAGGAGGGAAGAGGAGGTGAAGAGAAGAAACAAAAAATAATAAATTATTACTGGGTTTTTTTTTTTTTTTTACTTTTTATTCTTTATTAATTCTAATTAGTGCTATCAACAAGACCACCCTCCGAAGCCAATAAGAAAAAGGAAATCGAATATTATGGATACAAAAGATAGAGAGGTAACACAAATAGATGTGGAAAAACCTATGGAGAAAAGATTTAACATATTGGAAACCTTAGAGCTAAATGACAGAGAATTTAAAATAGAAATCCTAAAAATACTCAGAGATATACAAGAAAACACAGAAAGGCAACTTAGGGGGCTCAGAAAACAACTCAACTATCACAAAGAATATATTACCAAGGAAATTGAAACTATAAAAACAAATCAAACAGAGATGAAAAACTCAATTCACGAGCTGAAAAACGAGGTAACAAGCTTAGCTAATAGAACAGCCCAGATAGAAGATAGGATTAGTGAAATAGAAGACAAGCAACTTGAGGCACAACAGAGAGAAGAAGAAAGAGACTCAAAAATAATAAAAAATGAGAAAGCTCTACAGGAATTGTCTGACTCCATCAGAAAGAATAACATAAGAATAACAGGTATATCAGAGGGAGAAGAGAAAGAAAATGGAATGGAGAATATACTCAAACAAATAATAGATGAGAACTTCCCAAGCCTGTAGAAAGAACTAAAGCCTCAAATTCAAGAAGCAAACAGAACACCGAGTTTTCTTAACCCCAACAAACCCACTCCAAGGCACATCATAATGAAGATGACACAAACCAACAGCAAAGAAAAAATTCTCAAGGCAGCCAGGGAAAAGAAGAGTACAACATATAAAGGAAGGCCTATTAGATTATCATCAGATTTCTCAGCAGAAACTCTACAAGCTAGAAGAGAGTGGACCCCAATATTTAAAGCCCTGAAAGAGAGGAACTTTCAGCCAAGAATACTATACCCATCAAAGCTATCCTTCAAGTACGAAGGAGATATAAAAACATTCACAAATACAGAAAAGATGAGAGAATTTACCATCAGAAAGCCCCCACTCCAGGAAATACTAAAGGGGGTTTTCCAACCAGATTCAAAGAACAAAAGAAAACAAAACCACAAGTAACAGCTCCACAAGAACACAATAAAATTAAATTTATACTGTGACAACAAAAGAAAAAAAGGGGGGAGAGGATGGAGATTAACAGTAACAAAGGACGATGAAGCGCAGAAATACTCATAAGATAGGGTACTACAATGAATATGGTAGGTACCCTTTTCATTACTTAATGGTAACCACCCTTGAAAAAACCACCACAAAAACACTTGACTTAAAAAAGGCAGCAACAGAGGAAAGAAGTATGGAATACAAACAAACAAAAACAAATGATAGAAAAACAAAAGAGAAGAATCAAACAAGATACAAAACTAACAGAAAGCAATTTATAAAATGGCAATAGGGAACCCACAAGTGTCAATAATTACACTAAATGTAAATGGATTAAACTTACCAATAAAAAGACACAGAGTAGCAGAATGGATTAAAAAAGAAAATCCAACTGTATGCTGCCTACAAGAAACACATCTAAGCAACAAGGATAAAAACAAATTCAGAGTGAAAGGCTGGAAAACAATACTCCAAGCAAACAACACCCAAAAAAAACAGGTGTAGCAATACTCATATCTAATAATGCTGACTACAAGACAGAAAAAGTACTCAGAGACAAAAATGGGCATTTCATAATGATTAAGGGGACACTGAATCAAGAAGACATAACAATCTTTAATATATATGCACCAAACCAAGGAGCACCAAAATATATAAGACAGCTACTTATTGACCTTAAAACAAAAACTGACAAAAATACAATCATACTTGGAGACCTCAATACACCGCTGACGGCTCTAGATTGGTCATCCAAACAGAGAATCAATAAAGATATAGTGGCCTTAAACGAAATACTAGAACACCTGGATATGACAGACATCTACAGGACACTTCATCCCAAAGCGACAGAGTATACATTTTTCTCTAGTGTACATGGAACATTCTCAAGAATTGACCATATGTTGGGCCACAAAGACAATATCAGCAAATTTAGAAAAATTGAAATTATACCAAGCATATTCTCTGATCATAAAGCCTTGAAACTAGAATTCAACTGCAAAAAAGAGGGGGAAAACCCCACAAAAATGTGGAAACTAAACAACATACTTCTAAAAAATGAATGGGTCAAAGAAGAAATAAGCGCAGAGATCAAAAGATATATACAGACAAATGAAAATGAAAATACGACATATCAGAATCTCTGGGATGCAGCAAAAGCAGTAATAAGAGGAAAGTTCATATCACTTCAGGCCTATATGAACAAACAAGAGAGAGCCCAAGTAAACCACTTAACTTCACACCTTAAGGAACTAGAAAAAGAAGAACAAAGACAACCCAAAACCAGCTGAAGAAAGGAGATAATAAAAATCAGAGCAGAAACAAACAAAATAGAGAACAGAAAAACTACAGAAAAAATCAATAAAACAAGGAGCTGGTTCTTTGAAAAGATCAACAAAATTGACAAACCCTTGGCAAGACTCACCAAGGAAAAAAGGCACAGGACTCAAATAAATAAAATCCAAAATGAAAGAGGAGAAATCACCACAGACATCATAGATATACAAAGAATTAAAAAAAAAAAAAAAAAAAAAAGGACGGTGGGAAACAGGCAAGCCACATGTGAAAAAAAGTAAAGAAGAAAATTGCAAAGAGTCTAAATATTTTCTAAAAACATTTCATTATAGATATGTTCTACTTAGAAAAAAAAAAAAATCCGTACTCTGTTAAGCTCTTAGTACCCAGGACAATATTTAAAAAGTCAAGTCCATAAAATCCTTTGGCAGGAGATAAAATACCAACATTCACTTGAATACTTCTATTTCATTCAAACTTTTTTAAAGTTTCTGCCTATTTCTGAGAAATAAATTCAAAAATTTTAATCACAGTTAAATTTATACAAACATTAGAAAAAGTAAAATCTATATATTTACTGGCAAAAGAGCATATGTTGCACACTAAACCATCAATTAACAAGAACCTAATTGGAGCTGGCCAGTTGGCTCAGTGGTAGAGCATAGGCCCAGTGTGTGGATGTCCTGGGTTTGACTCCCAGCCAGGGCACACAGGAGAGGTGACCATCTGCTTCTCTATCCTTTCCCTTCACTCTTCTCTCTCTCTCTCTCTATCTCTCTCTCTCTCTCTCTCTCTCTCTCTCTCCCCCTCCAGTAGCCATGGCTAAGATGGAGCAAATTGGTCCCAGGCACTGAGGACGACTTCATGACCTCCCTTCAGGTACTAAAATTGCTCAGTTGCCAAACAATGGAGCAATGATCCCAGATGGGCAGGGCATAGCA
This sequence comes from Saccopteryx bilineata, assembly GCF_036850765.1. Taxonomy (NCBI): domain Eukaryota; kingdom Metazoa; phylum Chordata; class Mammalia; order Chiroptera; family Emballonuridae; genus Saccopteryx; species Saccopteryx bilineata. The sequence goes on from NC_089494.1 coordinate 204,948,863, forward strand.
GAGTATAGAGCTTGCCAGGAGGGTCCTGGTTGGGGCACATGTGGGAGTCTGTCTCTTTACCTCCCTGCTTCTCACTTAAGAGAAAAAAAAGGAACCCAATTAAACTCTAAAATTATCAATAGTGTTTACTTTTCAACCTTACTATTACAAACACATAGTCATACACACACACATATATATATATATACAGAAGGGGGAAAAAAATCAAACCTCACACAAGGAAGTAGATCTTCTTACTACTTCAAGCAAATAAAGTTACAAATCAGGGTGTATACTGTCCAGTGACCCATACAGTACTGTCCAATGAGAATATTCAGAGTTCCAAGATATTGCAAGATCCCCAATAAAGTCCCCAGTTCATTTGTGATTAAAACATTATACTTAGCAACAAAACAGTGCCACATGACTTAAAACAAGGGCTTCAATAAAGTTAAAACTTTAATTAACCAAAACGCACAACAGCCCAAATCAATTCCTTTATCTATTCTTTGAGAATTCCAATTAACCAAGGTTCTTTCATGCTCCTGATATCATAATTTTTGGACAAAATAGAAAAGCAACTAGATAACATAAGAGTGGGTTATGGGTCTAATGCTTATTCAAATTCAAATATACTCTTTATGGTAGGTTTGCTTTAAAAAAATTACATTCTCCAAAATGACAGGCTAAAAATAGAAAGGCTCAGGAGAAAATAGATTTGTAGACCATTGAAAAACTATACAACTTTGTCACAAGAGCACTAACAAAAACATTAATTGGTACTTTGGAAAGTAACTGGACTGCCCAAGCAGGTACAGTGGTACCTTGAGATTTGAGCAGAACAACATACGAATTTAAGATACGAGCTGTGACTTGGTCCGTATTTTTATTCAAGATCCGAGTGAAATTCCGAGATACGAGTTGTGATCCGGCAAGCTGCCGCTAGTTGGAGAGTTGGCTCACGGTCCAGTATCGGCAGCACAACACCAGCATCTCGTTCTTTCTCACGTTACCCACAGAATTAAGTCGAATCTCGTGTGCTGTACTCGTTCTTGCATCATTTTTGCATTTTTTACTATTTTTGTGTGCTATCATGGGGCCAAAGAAAGTGAGTGTAAAGGACAGTGGTGAGAAGAAGAGAATAATGTCGATAGAAGTAAAACAAGAATAGAAAAACATGAGCATGGTGTACGAGTGATTGAACTGGCAAGGCTGTACAACCAAAATACATCTACAATTTGTACCATCATTAAACAAAGGATCCCAACAAAATCACAAATTCAGCGAAAAAAACTACAATTCTGTCCCAATTAAGGGCAAATATCCATGAAGAAATGGAGAAGCTTCTGCTGGTGTGAGTGAAAGAACTGGCAAGAGATACAGTGATGGAGACTGTAATATGCGAAAAGGCACGTATTATTTATGGCTACTTGAAGAAGAAAGAACCATCAACCTCAAAAGAGGCAGCAGAAGTTACGTTTTAGGCAAGTCACGGCTGGTTTGAAAATTTCAAGAAGAGATCTGGCATCCACTCGGTGGTGAGGCATAGTAAAGCTGTGAGTGACAACATTAAGGCAGCTGAGGAGTACATTGCATGTTTTGCTGCACTTATTGCAAAGGAAAGCTACATCCCCCAACAAGTGTTCAACTGTGACGAAACAGGATTGTTTTGGAAAAATATACCCCAGAGGACTTTCATCACGCAGGAGAGAAGAAGCTGCCAGGCCATAAACCCATGAAGGACCGTCTGACCCTTGCACTGTATGCAAATGCTAGCGGTGACTGTAAAGTAAAGCCACTGTTAGTGTATCATTCCGAAAATCCTCGAGCCTTTAAGACTCACAAGATTCTTAAAGAAAAACTGCAGGTTATGTGGCGCACCAATGCTAGGGCACGGATTACGCGGTAGTTTTTTATTGAATGGGTAAATCTCGTCTTTGGTCCTGCAGTGAAGAAATATCTTCAAGAAAATAAACTTATGATGAAAGCATTACTAATCCTTGATAATGCTCCAGCCCACCCACCTGGTCTTGAAGATGACATTCTCAATGAGTTTAAATTCATGCAAGTCCTCTACCTCCCACCCAACACGTTCAATCTTGCCACCTATGGATCAGCAGGTCATTTCCAACTTTAAAAAGCTTTACACAGAACACTTGTTCCGCTGCTGCTTTGAGGTGACTGAGAATACAATTCTAACCCTTCGAGAGTTTTGGAAACATAACTACATCGTGATACGTTTATGCATTATTGACTTGGTATGGCAAGAGGTTACAAGAAGAACCTTGAACTCAGCATGGAAAAAGTTATGGCCTGATGTTGTTGCAGACAGGGACTTCGAAGGACTCAAAGCAGAGACCAAGACCGAGGTAGAAGCGTTGGAGGAGATTGTGTTCCTCGGAAAGTTGATGGGTCTGGAGGTAGATGAGGATGATGTAAACGAGCTCGTCAAAGAACATGAGGAGGAACTCTCAACTGAGGAATTGAAGGAGCTACAGATAATGCAACATATGAAGCTTCTGCAAGAGATTAGTAGTGAAGAGGAGGTAGAATTGGAGGAAGTGATTTCTACAAGTGAAATTAAAGACATGCTGGCAATGTGGGAGAAGCTTTCAAGTTTCATTGAAAAGAAACACCCAGAAAAAGTTTCAACTGGTCATGCTGCAGCACTTTTTAATGGCATTTGTTTGTCACATTTCCGTAACATTTTAAAAGGCAGGCAACAGCAAACCTCTTTGGATAGATATTTATTCAAAAGTCCTGCAAGTGAAAGTGCTGAATGTGCAGCCAAAAAGGCAAAAACAGGTGATGATCAAATGAAAAATATGTAATGTTAAGCTTAGGTTAAGTTTAAAGTTAAGAAAGTGCATTTTTTTACAATTAAGTTTTCGTGGTTTCATTTTAAGTAAAAAAAAACTGTAGTTTTAGTTTTGTTTAAAGTAAAGAAAATGCAGTTTTAGTTTACATTCAGTGTTAAGAAAGTGCAGTTTTAGTTTACGTATCTACAGTGCCTGCATTCCTTCCTCAGTCCCTCCTCCTCTGCCATTCACCTCCGTTAGCCGCACTCGTCTGTCTCCAAGGTAAGAATACAGTACTAAATAACACTTTTTCCTTTTATTTCGTATTTTGTTATGCATTGGTAAAGTATACATGTGTGTTTCTTAATTAAAAACATCTTTTTTCATAATTTAGGATAGTTTGGGGATGTTTCACAGGGCTAGAATGGATTAAATCTATTTCAGTTATTTTAAATGGGAGAAATTTGTTTGATATATGAGTTGACTGACTTATGAGCTTGGTTACAGAATGAATTAAACTCGTATCTCAAGGTACCACTGTATATAGATTAACTTGGCCAGAAATCACCACAAAGATATAAAACCACATCAAAACAAGACTGGGAAATGCTCAACCAATGACAGGGGAGCTCTGGGCCAACAGGGATGCTCTCAGGAACCACCACAGTAGAGCACCCTGTAAAACTGAAAGATAAACCTCTAGGAAGAAAACTCCTGGTGCAAGCACTCATATTTACCATTCTCCAGTTAGAACTAAAAGTGCTCCTCATGCTGGAAGAGCAGCAGCCAAGCTGAGGGCTATTTCCTCTCCCCTGTAGGTCATAACACCATCACCCCCACCCTATTTCTGTGGTTCCCCTTGCCTAGGAAAAACATCCCACATGAAGAAGTTCAATTTTGTGTTCAACTGACATAATTCTCTAATTTATAACATGTGTGGACAAAGTCACATTCTAGAAATAAAAAGATTACGCTTTAAAAGATGTTTGGATAGCAAGGCTAGATATCCTTTTACATTCCGCTTCTTTTGGGTGCGTCCCTTTTCTTTTTGATTTATATGAGTCTCATAACAAAAGTTAGCCATTTGTCAAATGTGTAACAAATATTTTTTCCATCTTATCACTTGACTTTATACTGGCGTTCATGAGTTTGGGAAAAATTTTAATGATTTATATTTATATGTTAATGGCTACGTCTTTCTGCATTCCTGAGATTTAATGCCTCACTTATACATTACCTATTCCAGTGTTTGAAATTTTACCATAAAGTTTGAGGCAGCAATCCAGTCTGATCTTTTTATCTACAACTTTCTATGAACTTTGTATTTCCATCTACTTTTCCCAGCTACAAGATATCAAATATAGCCACACCAAGCAGTGACACAGTGGATAGAGCATTGGCCTAAGACGCGGAGGACCCAGGTTCAAAACCTCCAGGTCACAGGCTTGATCACAGGTTCATCAGCTTGAGCGAAGAGTCACTGGCTTGAGCCCAAGGTTACTGGCTTGAGCCACAAAGAAGAATTGATGCGCCCTGGCCAGTTGGTTCAGTGGTAGAGCGTCAGCCTGGCATGCGGAAGTCCCAGGTTTGATTCCCGGCCAGGGCACACAGGAGAAGCGCCCATCTGCTTCTCCACCCCTCCCCCTCTCCTTCCTCTCTCTCTCTCTCTTCTTCTCCCACAGCCGAGGATCCATTGGAGCAAAAGATGGCCCGGGCACTGGGGATGGCTCCTTGGCCTCTGCCCCAGGTGCTAGAGTGGTTCTGGTCGCGACAAAGCGACGCCCCGGATGGGCAGAGCATCGCCCCCTGGTGGGCGTGCCGGGTGGATCCCGGTCGGGCGCATGCGGGAGTCTGTCTGACTGCCTCCCCGTTTCCAGCTTCAGAAAAGTACCAAAAAAAAAAAAAGAAGAATTGATGCTTCTTATCTCTCTCCCTTCCTGTCTGTCCCTATCTTTCCTTCTCTCTGTATTTGTCTCTCTTGCTAAAAAAAAAAAAAAAAAGATACCAAGTATATTTATTAGACTGACCCTCCTTTCTACTGATTGCTCTATATGGTTAGAGGATATGACAGGGAATATTTAAAATGTAGAAAAAGGCCATGGCCGGTTGGCTCAGTGGTACAGCATTGGCCTGTCGTGCAGAAGTCCCGGGTTTGATTCCCGGCCAGGGCACACAGGAGAAGCACCCATCTGCTCTCCATCCCTCCCCCTCTCCTTCCTCTCTATCTCTCTCTTCCCATCCCGCAGCCGAGGCTCCATTGGAGCAAAGATGGCCCGGGCACTGAGGATGGCTCTGTGGCCTCTGCCTCAGGCGCTAGGATGGCTCTGGATGCAACAGAGCGACGCCCCAGAGGGGCAGATCATTGCCCGCTGGTGGGCGTGCTGGGTGGATCCTGGTCGGGCGCATGTGGAAGTCGGTCTGACTGCCTCCCCATTTCCAGCTTTGGAAAAATGCAATAAATAAATAAATAAAATGCAGAAAACAAGAGCTGAAACTAGAAACACTAATTAAAACAGTGCTAGAAGTGCTATTTAAATACCACAGCTTCTTATTTTAGTATTTGATGGCCCTCTCCCTCTTTAAATCATCTTTTCAGAAATTCCACCATGTAAATATGTAAGAAATTATAGTATCAATCAAAAAGAAAAAAAACAATCTTACAGCAGACAAGAAGGAAAAGTGAGGTATTCTTTTGGACTACACCTTCTGATACACTTAGGTTGCTTCAAACAACCATTTTATAATCAACAAAGAATAGATATTAAAAAGGCTGGCCAAATAAGTTATAATCTAAGATCAGAAATACTTTGACCCCCCTCAAAAAAAGAGCAATAGATCTGGATATTTGGATTTCAACAAGAACAAAGGCTGAATAATTAAATGTTATGCTTATGCTGTAAGTTTTTCCAGAAACTCCAGTTTCCTCAATCACATAATCTCGGTGTTCTATAAAAGCTTAGCTAGGGGCTTAATGTACTAATCAGTAATTAGGTTCTTTCATTCCATAAAAAAGTCTATAAACATTGTTTTTCTTTACTATAACTTCACAAAATTATAATAAATGAAATTAAAAGGCTAGATTTAGGCATAGGAATATAACAGCAGGCCCAATATACAGTATCTTAGAATTCTGTCATAAGTTTTTTGACATACTTACTTATTAAGCAATGTATGTTATGGGAGAAACGAGAACTGTCTGGGATGGTGAAGCTGCCATCACAGATAGCAACCTGACTTTCACCGAAAGGAAGAGTGAAGAAACAAAGTTTATACAGTAAACATCCCAGTGCCTGTAAAATAAAGAAGCGTGCGTATTATCAGAACTCAAGTAATCAACTTAACCACAAGGCATAAAATAACACTGAACCAAAAACTAAATTTGTTAAAAAAAAAAAAAAAGGCTGTTTCTTCTATACTGAATCAATCTTTTCACAAATTACTTGCTTAAACAAATTATTGTGCTTAGGTTTTAAGAAGACATTTAACTGTATCATTTCCATATTTTCCTATCACATCTGTGGCTAGCTGGCTGAATTAATGCCATCATAGAACTCTATATCATGAGTGATATAACTAAAATTAGAAGTGGTTGGTCCCTTTTAGGAAAAAAAGTTATATTTTTATTTCTTTCACAAGGAAAATATATGTTCAGTATATAACTAGCATATAAACAGCAAAGTAAGAACAAGGCTCCTTCCAGCAACATTTTGTTTTAAATTCATTATCAAATATGTTTTAAAATCCTGAAATTCCAAATATGGTTAGCCAGCACAGTTAAATTTATCAGTTAACCATCAATACATTTTTATTGGTTATTGAGTAAGCACATTATCATTACTTCATCATATAAACAATCTTTATTTCTGTGTATAACCCTTTGATTTTTATTATATAATTTACTATCCATATTTGTACCTGGGTAAGCTGTAGTAAAATTCAAAAAGGAAGGGGTGTGTCTGCTTTAGTTGCATAGCTTACTTAACAGACATTACAGCACCAATAAATCTACTTGCTAACAATGAAGACAAAATATCCTAAAATAAATTTCTAACTAAGCTGCTAACAGCTGAAACGAGAGAACCAGTAACAAAGTGTAATTTTCAGGTCAAGAAAGCATTATGTTGTCACAAGACGTGTCATCTACAAGCCTTTACAGTGTATGGGGTATTTATAATTCTAAACAGATTGCATAAAATTACCCAACAGTTCGTACACAATTATATAAACAGTACTAAAATCTGACCTGCCATCTAAAAATTAGCAAAATTGACTTTCCTTTATTTAATTCTCCCAACTACTTTCTGAACATTATGTTTTAAAAACAAAATACATATGCCTTTGCTCATAAACTCTAGAACTATGTCCAAAAAAAAAATGTTTTCCTCTACCCCTAATATGGTCACTAGTGGTAGATACAGTTAAATAGTAGTTGAATTTAAATAAACTCACATTTAAAATACTTCTCTGCTAGTTTATCAACTTAGCAAATGCAGCTAACAAATACTCTAAGTTTTATAACTACTATGAAGATCACAATATATAGAAATACCTGTATGAGTTCAATAATATTAATCTATTAAACATTATTTTCAATATTTTAAATTTTCCAATGAAAAACTTTAAAGGCTCTAGAAATTTTATTATATCCATTCAAAGACATTACAAGGTTATTTATTATTTGACAAACAAAACGTGAGGATTCTGATGAAAAATAACCAGCTCAATGTAGCTTAAAAAATTATAAGGCTTTGTTCTGTAAGTAAGGTATCTTCAGCATGTATGCAGTAAACTGAGTATAAGGCTCCCTCCCTTAACAAAACTAAAAAATACTATTAATGGTGTAATATTTACATTAAATTACAACTTACTTTTACCCAGATTACAGTCTAGGCAAGAGATCTGCATTTTAACCAGTTTTATCTTATCAATTAAACCTTTAGTATCATGTCTTGTGTTACAGTACATGTTGTGGGAGTTCCCAGATAACAATTTTAAGACAGCAATGCCAATATACTTAAAAAAACATAAATCTAAAATATTCTGCTTCACACAGTGTGATCATAATGAGGTGTCCTACTTTTTTCACACCAAAGGCATTTCCCTCTTTTATCCATTTGATACGAGATTAAAAAAATAAAAAACTGAAGGGAACAAATGACCTGATTTTGAAAGCTATCACCATCCTCCACTTTCCCCATTAAAAGGTAACACGAAGCATCTCTCACCTAAAATGTTGTAGCATACTTGTTTCACCTGAGCTAAGACAAGTATAAAAATGACATCACGAAAATTAAAGTTCTATCTCTGTCCAGCACATAAGCATAGATTGTTTCTGATTATTTTTCTTGCTTATTTTTTTTTACCTTGGAGTATCTAGATAACCCCACAGCTATACCCAGTTAGTTGTTATACAAATATTACTCTACACACTAATCTATCAATGTAAATTTTAAACTTAACACTGACAACCTAAAATGCTGCTTAGTATATACAATAAGTCTGGTAAAAAAATAGAGAAAAAAAAGAGTTCCTCTCTTTTTGTTAAGATACTGGGTAATAACTGTGTTTAGAAATTAATTTTTTAATCAACCCTTGATGATTTCAGAACAACAGTTGAGCTATGATATCTGTTGTTTCTTCTGGTGTTGAAATACTCTCTTAGGTAATACAGATTTCAACGGCAGTCACAAAATTAGGCCAGAATAAACTTTCACAATCACTTCTTCTAATATTTTCATTTTATCAATTAAGATCCAATTGAATGTTTACAATAATTTGTTATATAAGCAGTATCAAATTAAACCAAACTTACTCTTGGTTTGATTCATTATGTATATGATTAAAAATCCAACTACCACAAGATTTAAAAACCACTGTTTGGAGAAAAGGTATACTGCTCACAAAAATTAGAGAATATTTCAAACTGAATATTAAGTTATAAAATATCTCCTAATTTTTACGAGCAGTGTACATATTATCTAAACAGATAAAATGGTATCAAAGTTATTCTTTTTCATTACCTTGCAGGAATATTTGGGTATCCCAACCCCGAAAGAGGCCCAGGGAAGAGAACCAAGGAGTATTCATTTGGTTCCACACATTATGTTCAACTACTTTCTGAACATTATGTTTTAAAAACAAAATACATATGCCTTTGCTCATAAACTCTAGAACTATGTCCAAAAAAAAAATGTTTTCCTCTACCCCTAATATGGTCACTAGTGGTAGATAGAGTTAAATAGTAGTTGAATTTAAATAAACTCACATTTAAAATACTTCTCTGCTAGTTTATTAAATACAGCCAAAACATAGTTTATTATGAAATAAGTTGTAAGGAGGTACTGACATTCTAACATAAAATACAACTATCTAGTAATATGAGCTATCTTAATAATTCAATCAGACATATATGCTAAATAATAAAAAACCTCAAAACACTAAAGTTAATCAATGACATGTTAATAATTAGGAAAAAAGTTCACTCGTGTTCATTTCCTAAAATACTCCATAAAATGATCAATGTAATTACTTAGAGGAGTTTGTCCAGCTTTTTCATAAAGTGATCAACCAAAATTCCACTCAATCCAAAAAAAAACGTTAACACATAATCTAAACTCTAAAAAATATCATGGTAAAAAGTTGCAGTATTTGGAAGTCCTTTATTTGCTTTTTTATACCTAAGCTTTCCATCTCGGAATCAAGAAGATAAAATGTTCTAATATTTTTCATCTGAATACGAAGCTCTATTGTACACCACTCTCCTACTTATTAAAATACCTTTTGCAGGGCAGGGGAAAAATAATCAATTGAACTCATTATTTTTAATTTGGTTAGAGAAAATGTCAACCTTTCTTGGCCTTACCCAGATATCAGCCTTGGTGGTGATGGGTTTCCCTCCATAAAGGTTGATCATTTCAGGGGCTCTGTATGACAGAGTTGTATACCTGGCAGTAAATAAGTAAAATGGAGTGGAGATATAAAAAAAAAAAAAAAGACAGATACTACATTGTTTCTACATAGAAGATTGCAAAAAAACTTTTTGGCTCAGTAACATTAGATAAAAATAATACTATTTTTAAAAGTCATTAAAAGTCCATCAAGGATTAAACAGTACAAAGCATGTAAACACATTTTTATTCAGCAAGTGCAATAGCATCTCTAATAATAAAAAACTTAATTCGCTTTACAAAAATCTTAAATAAAGATAATGTTTTGGAAACATAGTTTTCCTGGAATTTCTTATTTGAAATAATATAATTTGACTATTAAAATATCCTTATCAAAATATTTTAATCAATTTAAGAGCAAAATTCCATTCTTTCAAAAAATTATGTTTATTAAGGAGTTTGTTTTTATGGACTCTAACATACTTCCTTGCATATTGTAGTAAATCTCCCTTGGGTTTATTTTTATAATTATCACTTTAAAAATAATATAGGTGCCATAATTCTAACTACACTGATTAAATACAATTCTAATATTCACTACCATTATAAGTTATTTGGAATTATACAATTCTATAAATATTTACCAATATAAAAACCCCAAATACATTATGAACAGAATATTTTAATGTACTGCTCAATTTCATGGTAGAAACTACCAAAATATGGAAGGACTTCCTACATCTCAGCATAATTTAAAATTCATTTTGAGTGTTTATGTGTTTTATTTTACATAAAGTATCTTAAATGTCAAGTTCTACCATCTTATTTCTGCAATGACCCTCCCTGGTTGGTGGGACATTCTGGATGATACTACCACAGAGTAGCAAACTAAGAAACCAGAATATGAAGTGCATGTAGGTAGAACTTTTGTTCACTGTTATCCTGTAACACAAACTGTGTCCACTACATTGTAGGCCATAAATAAATACCTGTTAATTGAATAAAAGGCTAGGCCATTAACTCTTCAGTTGAGCCACAAAGAACAAGGACACCCTCATAACTTACATTCATCACTAATGCAAAACTACTGAACCATAACTATATTTCAGGTATGACAACAAGAAATAAAACTCAAAAGTTAGAAACGCTTGAGCAGATTCCTACAGCAACCATTATATATCACAATCCAATCATTTTGTCCTTAAATGTATTGTTCTTGTGTTCCTCAGGTAATTTATATGCTTCCTAAGGAGTTTGTTTTTGTGGACTCTAACATAATCATTATGAGCTAAGTTCCCTGAGTAGAAATACATAGTATAGAAATCTGTAGTGTTACACAACTGAGCCAGGGTACTCTCAGCTCTACTTGAGCTATTTCAAAATACAAATTGCTGTTCAAATAATAGCTGCTATATAGTCTTAAACAACTGAGAATGTGTGAAGAAGTAAAGAGGGTAACTTCGAAAAAATAACTACTTAGAAATTCCTATTCTGACAGACCTTTATGCATTTTGTAACATTTTTAAGGCAATCTAAGACATACAATTCTATTTTCTAAAACTAGAAAACAGAAAAGTCAGAGAAAAATCTTTACACGTAATCTAGCAACCATGGGAAGTGCAAGATTAAGAAAATGTAAAGCAGATGTGATTTAACTTTCCTATCAGAGAGCTTTCCAGTAAACTATTACAAAGTAACACATTTTCAGCACAGTTTTCAATGCACATAGAAGTCAACTTCTTAACATTAAATATGAAGTAAAAGCTTAAATAATTTCAAATAATTTAATTTTCCTAACAAGAACAATTCCTCAGTATTAATAAAAGCAAAGATGCTTAACTGAACTCAGCAATCACTGAAAATTCCCTTTAATGGTTCAGCTAATTAGCTCAATTAACAACTTTCTTGATAAATTAGCTTACAATGTAGATTAAAAACTTGTATCCATGATAAAACATATTTCCTACTGCATTAGATCTGACACAAATTAATCAATATCTATGGTATAAAAATATTTTGAAGAAATCTATGAATGGAATGCCTAAAATATGTATTAGCAGAGCTTATCACATACACAAGTTAACTATAATTCCCTTAAGACAAACACAATAAAAATGAACACTTACTTTTTAATTTCTTCTTCTACTACATTGACTCCATCTTTTTGAGGATTAAGAAATTTATTAGTGGCACTGCCAAAGTCACAAAGTACATAGTTTCCACAATCATTCAACAAAATATTTTCTACCTTAAGAGAAGAAAATCAATAATTAGTACTAGTATTTTCAAAATAAAAATTATCTTTTTACAACTATGGTCTTACACAATAAACATCAGAGTTTGTGACATATAAGATATATACACATATACATACACATATATATCATATATATACTATATATACCTCTTATTATGAGAAGAGACAAATCAATCAAACCACAAATATACTCAACTATGTCTACTGCTTCTCCTACTAGGAAGAGAAATTTGCTTTTTCCATCCCAGGATGATCTCTGAGTAAACAAATTTTTTTAAATAAAATAATTATATGCTGCTTCTAGAACAGAAGGGTGTGGATTCATAGCCTAACTTTGTTATTCATTAGTATACATAACCTTAACAATCTGCTTAACATCCTGTGCATTAATTTCCATTGCTAAACTGGAAAAGATAATATGTTATTGTAAAAATTAAATTAATTAAAACATGGAGTGCTTAGAACACTGTAGGTAAGCACCAATAAATGATACTATTTTTATTACATTTTTTCCACAATACTTTTTATTTTTATGACACAGTCTTGGAGACAAATTTTTCTCAGTTCTACAAAATATTCATATTATTGTTTCTTAATAATTTTCTTCCAGATTTAGTCTACCTTTCAAAAGATTAATACACTATAAGGATTTATACAAGAAATCTACTTGAGCAAATATAAGTTTGCTTAAATTTACATATCTAAAAAGAAATAAGATATGAAATATGGCCTGTAAAAAATTATGCAGTTCAATGTCTTTTCTAGTTTTAAATCAGACTCATCTGAAAATATCTACACGAAAAGTTAAAAATTTTAGTAATTTTTAATAATGTAAAATATCATACCAAATTATTAGAAAACATAAAAGTTGCATATTCCAAATAAATGAAATAGTCATGGCTGATTGGCTCAGTGGTAGAGTGTTGGCTCGGCAATGTCCCAGGTTCAATTCCCAATTCAGGGCACACAGGAGAAGCAACCATCTACTTCTCTGACCGTCCCCCTCCTCTCTCTCTCTTTCCCTCCTACAGCCATGTCTCCGATGAAGCAAGTTGGTCCTGAGCACTGAAGATTAACACCAGTGGCCTCACCTCAGCTCCTAAAAATAGCTCAGTTGCCAAGCAACAGAGCAATGGCCCCAGATGGGCAGAGCATGGCCTCACAGGGTCTTGCCGGGTGAATCCAGGTAAGGGCACATGGGGGACTCTGTCTTTCTGCCTCCCCACTTCTCACTTAAGAAAAATATAGTAATAATAATTGAAATAAACTATACTGGTTATCCAAAATAAGGGATACAAGTCTGCCATCATGTATTTCAACCTTGACTTAATTTGTATTCTTTTACCACAGAGTTCCCTGGACAATGCTTTCATGGTTACCACCTATATTCTAAGTAACATCTTCTATGTTCTTGCATCTCAAAAGTGTTTTATCACCTTTCATAAAATTTTGTAGAATCAGAACTGGGATTCTTTCATTCATTAAATATTAATTATTGAAAACATACTATGCACCAGGCACTGTTCTAAATGCTTGGATACATCAACACAAAAGAGAAAATCCTTGTTCACATGGAGTTTACATTTTAGTGGTAGAGGACAGAAAAGAAATAATAGGCAAGTGATATAAAAAAAAGGTAGAGCAGGAAGAGAATGGGAATGTTAGGTTGTAATTATAAATACAGCAGTATAAGATAGAACTCACTGAGAAGGCAAATCTGAACAGAATTGAATGGGAGAAAGGTTAGCCATGGAATACCTGTGCATAAAGAATTTCAGGAAGGCACTGGTTGGTAACCTCAGTGAGTTCGAGTACCACCCTGAAACACCATGGCTGTAGGTTCAATCCCTGGTCAGGGCACTTGCAGGAAGTGACCAATGAATACACAACTAAGTGGAACAACAAATGAATGCTTCTCTCTCTCTCTCTGTCTCTTTTGCTCGTTCTCTCTCTTCTTCTCTCCCACCATTCATCAATCTCTCTAAAATCCATCAATTAAAATAAAAAAATTTGAATAAGAATTTTTGTACTCTTAAGGTGTCAAAGAAGACAACTATAGTTTTACAAGACATGTGTATAGATATCTCTACCAGTAAAATACCAGGAATATGACACCAGGAATGTTCAATTACTTGTCAACTTTTCCAAAGTAACAAGTGAGTATTAAATACAAGAAGTCCGAGTGCACACAAAGGTAAGATAAAATGACCTCAAAGATATTCACAATAAACCCAAGTGGCTCAGTGGCTAAAGCGCTGACCCAGTATAACAGGTCGCAGGTTTGATCCCTGGGCACATACAAGAAGCAATCAATGAGTGCACACTAAATAGAACAACTAAGTGGAACAACAAATTAATGCTTCTCCCTCAAATCAATAAAAAAATTAAAGAAAAAAGATAATCACACCAAATTCTACTGCCAGTCTTTAGACTAGCTCAGGAAATGCAGCAGGGGAGAAACCAATCTCAGTGCTGTTAATAAAATGTTTAGATGACGACAGCCCATGAACATTTTAACTTGAAAGTTTAAAACGCATTAACCCATAAGTAGTTTAGCGTCCATACCTTCAGGTCCCGGTGAACTATTGGAGTCTTACACTGATGCAGTCTTGCAACAGCTTCACAGGTATCGCAGAATATCTGTAGCACTTCTGGTTCCGTAAAGCCTGTCTGCAGCTTCTTATTCATCTGGTTCACTATCTGCCCAGCTAACCAAAAACATAATTTTGAGAGAACATATTTTTAATAAATGCAGTCTATCACAAAGAAATTAAGAAATGCATTTATGATCTCAGGTACTGGGGAACTGCCTTTTCATAATTCTCCTGTAAGAAGCTTATTACGAGAGAATTTATCAACAGAAAGCCCCCACTCCAGGAAATACTAAAGGGGGTTTTCCAACCAGATTCAAAGAACAAAAGAAAACAACACCACAAGTAACAGCTCCACCAAGAACACAATAAAACCAAACTTAAACTGTGACAACAAAGGAAAAAAAGGGGGGAGAAGATGGAGATTAACAGTAGCAAAGGATGATGAAGTGCAGAAATACTTATAAGATAGGGTACTACAATGAATATGGTAGGTACCCTTTTCATTACTTAATGGTAACCACCCTTAAAAAAACCACCACAAAAACACTTGACTTAAAAAAGGTAGCAACAGAGGAAAGAAGTATGGAACACAAACAAACAAAAACAAATGATAGAAAAACAAAAGAGAAGAATCAAACTAGATACAAAACTAACAGAAAGCAATTTATAAAATGGCAGTAGGGAACCCACAAGTGTCAATAATTACACTAAATGTAAATGGATTAAACTTACCAATAAAAAGACACAGAGTAGCAGAATGGATTAAAAAAGAAAATCCAACTATATGCTGCCTACAAGAAACACATCTAAGCAACAAGGATAAAAACAAATTCAAAGTGAAAGGCTGGAAAACAATACTCCAAGCAAACAACACCCAAAAAAAAGCTGGCGTAGCAATACTCATATCTAATAATGCTGACTACAAGACAGAAAAAGTACTCAGAGACAAAAATGGTCATTTCATAATGATTAAGGGGAAGTTGAATCAAGAAGACATAACAATCCTTAATATATATGCACCAAACCAAGGAGCACCAAAATATATAAGACAGCTACTTATTGACCTTAAAACAAAAACTAACAAAAATACAA
Source organism: Saccopteryx bilineata (assembly GCF_036850765.1). Taxonomy (NCBI): domain Eukaryota; kingdom Metazoa; phylum Chordata; class Mammalia; order Chiroptera; family Emballonuridae; genus Saccopteryx; species Saccopteryx bilineata. Next base: position 204,964,470 of record NC_089494.1, read on the forward strand.
TCATACTTGGAGACCTCAATACACCGCTGACGGCTCTAGATCGGTCATCCAAACAGAGAATCAATAAAGATATAGTGGCCCTAAACGAAATACTAGAACACCTGGATATGATAGACATCTACAGGACACTTCATCCCAAAGCGACAGAGTATACATTTTTCTCTAGTGTACATGGAACATTCTCAAGAATTGACCATATGTTGGGCCACAAAGACAATATCAGCAAATTTAGAAAAATTGAAATTGTACCAAGCATATTTTCTGATCATAAAGCCTTGAAACTAGAATTCAACTGCAAAAAAGAGGGGGAAAACCCCACAAAAATGTGGAAACTAAACAACATACTTCTAAAAAATGAATGGGCCAAAGAAGAAATAAGCGCAGAAATCAAAAGATATATACAGACAAATGAAAATGAAAATACGACATATCAGAATCTCTGGGATGCAGCAAAAGCAGTAATAAGAGGAAAGTTCATATCACTTCAGGCCTATATGAACAAACAAGAGACAGCCAAAGTAAACCACTTAACTTCACACCTTAAGGAACTAGAAAAAGAAGAACAAAGACAACCCAAAACCAGCTGAAGAAAGGAGATAATAAAAATCAGAGCAGAAATAAATGAAATAGAGAAGAGAAAAACTATAGAAAAAATCAATAAAACAAGGAGCTGGTTCTTTGAAAAGATCAACAAAATTGACAAACCCTTGGCAAGACTCACCAAGGAAAAAAGACACAGGACTCAAATAAATAAAATCCAAAATGAAAGAGGAGAGATCACCACAGACATCATAGATATACAAAGAATTATTGTAGAATACTATGAAAAATTATATGCCACCAAATACAACAATCTAGAAGAAATGGATAAATTCCTAGAACAATACAACCTTCCTAGACTGAGTCATGAAGAAGCAGAAAGCCTAAACAGACCAATCAGCAGGGAGGAAATAGAAAAAACTATTAAAAATCTCCCCAAAAATAAAAGTCCAGGCCCAGACGGTTATACTAGTGAATTCTATCAAACATTCAAAGAAGACTTGGTTCCTATTCTACTCAAAGTCTTCCAAAAAATTGAAGAAGAAGCAATACTTCCAAACACATTTTATGAGGCCAACATAACCCTCATACCAAAACCTGGCAAGGATGGCACAAAGAAGGAAAATTACAGACCAATATCTCTAATGAATACAGATGCTAAAATACTAAACAAAATACTGGCAAACCGAATACAACAATATATTAAAAAAATAATACATCATGATCAAGTGGGATTCATCCCAGAATCTCAAGGATGGTTCAACATACGCAAAACGGTTAACGTAATACACCATATCAACAAAACAAAGAACAAAAACCACATGATCTTATCAATAGATGCAGAAAAGGCTTTCGATAAAATACAACACAATTTTATGTTTAAGACTCTCAACAAAATGGGTATAGAAGGAAAATATCTCAACATGATAAAGGCCATATATGATAAACCATCAGCCAACATCCTATTAAACGGCATAAAACTGAGGACTTTCTACCTTAAATCAGGAACAAGACAGGGTTGTCCACTCTCTCCACTCTTATTCAACGTGGTGCTAGAAGTTCTGGCCAGAGCAATCAGACAAGACAAAGAAATAAAAGGCATCCATATCGGAAAAGAAGAAGTAAAGGTATCACTTTTTGCTGATGATATGATCCTATACATCGAAAACCCGAAGGACTCCACAAAAAGATTATTAGAAACAATAAACCAATACAGTAAGGTCGCAGGATACAAAATTAACATACAAAAGTCCATAGCCTTTCTATATGCCAACAATGAAATATTAGAAAACGAACTCAAAAAAATAATCCCCTTCACGATTGCAACAAAAAAAATAAAATACCTAGGAATAAACATAACAAAGAACGTAAAGGACCTATATAATGAAAATTACAAAGCATTGTTAAGGGAAATCGAAAAAGATACAATGAGATGGAAAAATATTCCTTGTTCCTGGATAGGAAGAATAAATATAATCAAAATGGCCATATTACCCAAAGCAATATACAAATTTAATGCAATTCCCATCAAAATCCCTATGAGATTTTTTAAAGAAATGGAACAAAAAATCATCAGATTTATATGGAACTATAAAAAACCCCAAATAGCCAAAACAATCCTAAGGAAAAAAAATGAAGCTGGGGGCATTACAATACCTGACTTTAAACTATATTATAGGGCCATGATAATCAAAACAGCATGGTATTGGCAAAAAAATAGACACTCAGACCAATGGAACAGAATAGAAAGCCCAGAAATAAAACCACATATATATGGTCAAATAATCTTTGATAAAGGGGCCAACAACACACAATGGAGAAAAGAAAGCCTCTTCAACAAATGGTGTTGGGAAAACTGGAAAGCCACATGCAAAAGAATGAAACTCGACTACAGCCTGTCCCCGTGTACTAAAATTAATTCAAAATGGATCAAAGACCTAAATATAAGACCTGAAACAATAAAGTACATAGAAGAAGACATAGGTACTAAAATCATGGACCTGGGTTTTAAAGAACATTTTATGAACTTGACTCCAATGGCAAGAGAAGTGAAGGCAAAGATAAATGAATGGGACTACATCAGAATTAAAAGTTTTTGCTCAGCAAGAGAAACTGATATCAAAATAAACAGACAGCCAACTATATGGGAACTGATATTTTCAAACGACAGCTCAGATAAGGGCCTAATATCCAAAATTTACAAAGAACTCATAAAACTCAACAACAAACAAACAAACAATCCAATAAAAAAATGGGAAGAGGACATGAACAGACACTTCTCCCAGGAAGAGATACAAATGGCCAACAGATATATGAAAAGATGCTCAGCTTCATTAGTTATTAGAGAAATGCAAATCAAAACTACAATGAGATACCACCTCACTCCTGTTAGATTAGCTATTATCAACAAGACGGGTAATAGCAAATGTTGGAGAGGCTGTGGAGAAAAAGGAACCCTCATTCACTGTTGGTGGGACTGTAAAGTAGTACAACCATTATGGAGGAAAGTATGGTGGTTCCTCAAAAAACTGCAAATAGAACTACCTTATGACCCAGCAATCCCTCTACTGGGTATATACCCCAAAACCTCAGAAACATTGATACGTGAAGACACATGTAGCCCCATGTTCATTGCAGCACTGTTCACAGTGGCCAAGACATGGAAACAACCAAAAAGCCCTTCAATAGAAGACTGGATAAAGAAGATGTGGCACATATACACTATGGAATACTACTCAGCCATAAGAAATGATGACATCAGATCATTTACAGCAAAATGGTGGGATCTTGATAACATTATAAGGAGTGAAATAAGTAAATCAGAAAAAAACAAGAACTACATGATTCCATACATTGGTGGAACATAAAAATGAGACTAAGAGACATGGACAAGAGTGTGGTGGTTACCAAGGGGGGGGGGAGGGAGGACATGGGAGGGAGGGAGGGAGAGAGTTAGGGGGAGGGGGAGGGGCACAGAGAACTAGATAGAGGGTGACGGAGGACAATCTGACTTTGGGCGAGGGGTTTGCAACATAATTTGATGACAAAATAACCTAGACATGTTTTCTTTGAATATATGTACCCTGATTTATTAATGTCATTCCATTACCATTAATAAAAATTTATTAAAAAAAAGAAAAAAAAAGAAGCTTATTACACCATTAAGTATTGATTCAACGAAATATATTTTTTCACATTTTACATTTCTAAACATGAGAATTTCTTAAGATAGATTATGTCCTGCTAATGCTATTGCCATTTTTAAACATTTTAACATCTCTAAAATCAGGGTGAACTTTATAATAGACAGCATCATAGGTATTTTTAAAAGTTTATTCCACACTGTGCTAGTTATTGGGTAAACAATGGTGAACAAAAATAAAGTTTATGTTGTCATGGAACTTATAGTCTAAAGGCAGAGATAAACATTAAACAATCACACAAACATGTATCACAATTAGGTACAATAAGGATAATATGAGAGAAACCTATATTTAAATTGATAAAGAAGGATGGGAAAGAAAGGATATCAGATAAGGCCTATCTACGGAAGTGACATTCATGTTGAGAATGAAGGATAGGCAGAAATCAACCAGAAGAGATCTGAAACAAAAGCACACTAGCTATAGTATGGCAATTAAAAAGGCCTCCAGTTTGAGAAAAAGCTGAAAGATTTATAATAGCTTAAAGAAAGCCAATGTGGATATGGTCCAGGAAAGCAGAGGAGAGGAGAGAGCAAGGTGAGAAGAGACTGACCAGGCAGACAGCAATCAGAAATACTTCACATTTTAACTTAAGTACCAAGGAAAGTTCTGTTCTGACTTTTCAAAAGGTTTCCTAGACAAGGGGATAAGGAAATAACACGAGTGGAAATGAAGCCTAACCTGTGATGGTGCAGTGGATAAAGCGTCAACCCGGAATGCTGAGGTCACAAGCTTAAAATCCTGGGCTTGCCTGGTCAAGGCACACACAAGTACAAGAAGCAACTACTATGAGTTCCATGAGTTGATGCTTCACACTTCCCTCCCCCCCCCCCGACTTCTCCCTTTCTCTCTCCTCTCTCTAAAATCAATAAATAAAATCTTTTAGAGAAAAGTGGAAATGAAGAGATGAATTAACAGGCATCCTAACTAGGTAGGGGATAATGGGTCAAGTAAATTACTAAAATCAAATAACCATACATAAGCCTTAGAGAAGTATTACATACTACATTATACAACAACTGACAGTCTAATCATCAATTCTTAATTATGAAAAAGTTAATTATCATACTTTAAGAACACAGGTAAACCTGTGATTCGTTCAGAAACCACTCTGATAAAAATCAAGTTTGCAAATTTAAAAAGGCAAACTTTCTTTTAACAAAGTTGAATAAATGAATGTTTGCTACTTCGAAATCTATAAGAAAGTGCCTACACACCTGTTACTTTTATTATTACTGTCTAAACAACATTCTCATGTATTTTCTGAAATGGTTTTTTTCTTAGAATTTTAAAGAAAAAAGAACATGAACTTTTACCTATCTACAACTTTCAGAAAACTCAACTCTATTTGACTATAATTTATTCAGGGTAGCTCATAAAAGTGAAACACCTAGCCAGGCATCAATATCCTTGATCCTCTTGTCAGAGACCCTGACTCATTCTGACTGAAAATTAAACAAGATAAAAAAAGGTTCTTTTGGAATTTATTCACATTTTTGAAATATCATTGCACAGCTAAAGAATTAAAACCTCAAGCTCATTCCACCTCTTTTGAAGGAACAATGTTGGAATGAGTAGAGTGAATTTTAAACAAATGTTAATCCTCTTTTTTCTATTAAAGGATCTTTGAGCCAGAAACCTTGAATCACAAAATTCAGATCCCCCAAAAAGCTAAAAGCTGTATTTGGGCTGCATTTCAAATGCAGACACACAAAAAAAGACCTAATTATTCAAAATAAAACTCTTCTGAAAATTATATTTAAGTCTATTATAATAAAAATATTTAAAAATATATACTGAAGGTCTTTTAAAACAAGATGCATACACCTCTTAAATCTTTCCATATTTTTCAAATAGGCATCTCCTCCTAAACAAAAACTTTTATACTCTTCCAATTTCATTACTAAAATAAAAAGTCAACAATTTCCTCACCTCTTAAAAGTGGTCATGCAACAACTTCCTACCTCTCATTATATAACAGAATAAGGCAGAAGTGGCACTGTGCCAGTCCCAAGCCTAGGCCTCAAAGAGTCTTCACATCCTCCACTTGCCCTCTTTATGTTTCTATCATCTCTGGGGGAAAAACATCCAAGGATAGCTTACTAGTGCCAGCAATATGAGGAATATGTGAAACGAGTCCCAGAGAACCCACTGGCACAGGAGCAAGCCCAGCCAAAATGAGTAGTGTCTCTCCACCAAACTCAGTCTAAATAGAACAGCTGACCCGCTGATACACAAGCAATAATAAATGTTGTTTATGCTATTAAGTTCTGTAATGTTTTGTTATTTTAAAAAAGCTAATAGATATATTATCCATAGGAATATCTGCAGAACACCTCCTAGAGATAAAAAGTTCTTTTTATAAAATAATATTCAAAATACCAACTCTGATTTCTGAAAGTTTGATACCTAAAGCATATAACCTCTTTTTAAACTACACATCAGAACATTATAAAATTAAGCCATGCCACACCATAAATCTGCAGAGATCTAACATTGGACAAAAGAGGATTGTAAACTTTTGGTACTTGAAATCATAGTAGGGTATATAAGCTACTTAACACATTCTACTTTCTGTACAGTTTTACCTCTACACAATCAAAACCAATGAACCTGAACTATATAGACAACACTGATTCTCTCATGAAAGCACCTTCATTCTTAAAAAGTTTATGTAAATAATTAGCTTTTATAGAGAAAGTAAGGGGAGAGAATTTACTAGCCCATTCTCTACTTCTCAACCCACTGGAAACTTATCTCATTGATTCCGCTGAGAAAAGAAACTGAGCATGCTCTATTCAGATCCTCTGGACTACTCTTAAGATGTAATTGCCTATTCAGGGGTACAGTCTGACCTGCAGTACATACAGTAAGCTTACCTGGTGAAACATTTAACGAAAACCTCTAATATAATGGAGAGGATATAAAACCAAATAAAAAAACAAAAACAAACAAGGAACAGAAAATAATTTTATCTACAGAAAACTAAATATCTACACCAAAAACAAGAGCAAGATTTAACAAATAACAACACTAAGAGAAGAAGAAAGAGTTCTTCAAAATTAAAAATAACATGACAGAAATACAAAATTCTGTAGAGGAGCGGAAAGGTAAAATGAAGGAATGCTCCCAACACAAGCAGAATAAAAAAAGAGCGGGTAAAACAAAATAAAAGAAAGAAAATCAGAGAATCGATCAATCTGGGAAGACTAATATCCTAAAAATTAAAAGTTCAAAAAGAGAAGAGAAAATGAAAGAGAAAAAAACTGAGTACTCAGCAAAAAATACCACCAAAATAACCCATAAATCACTGCACATATTTCTTGAAATTCTAGGATGCTGGAAATAGGAAAGATTCAAAAAGTGTTCATGGAAAAAAACAGGTCACAAAAAAATTGAGGAATCATAATGCATCCAACTTCTCAATAGTAACCAGGAAAAAAAAATACTGTAAATAATGCTTTTAGAATTATAGATCAAAAGTGTATGTAACCTATAACTCTTTATCTAGCCAAATTGACAAATATAGATGTAGAATAAAAATATTTTTATATATGGAAGGCTCCAGAAAGGTTTTCTTCCATAAATCCATTATCAGAAAGCTACTGAAAAATGTACTCTACCAAAGGCAATTATAAAAACAAGTGGGAGGAATGAGCAGCAAGGAGTCTAAGTTAGAAGGAAGGTAAAGAGAATTCCAGAATGACAGCTAAATGCTGATCAAAATTAAACAAAACTATGTCTCCCAAAAGACTGTTTCTAAGTAAAGAAAAAATGAAATTGACATGAATATTAAAATGTTTAAATGTATTGCATATTTACGCTTCCATTGGGGACTGTCGGGCTAAAATACTAATATATATAAAGAAAATTAAGTAAATAAAAATCGGCATAATTATTAACTTCAGGAAAAATAAAAAGTATAAGAAAGAAAATGCAATTACAGACTATTACATGTCACAATTTACATGCAAACAAAATAACTTAAAGACTGAATATTAAATCAATCTAACAACTGACACTGTACTACACTGACAATAAAATCGCCGTCTCTTCTTGGACATACTATCTAAAACACAAAACAGAAAATCCCCACTACCAAACTTCCAAGACCCCAGAATCACACACTTCCCCTGGTTTTCTAAGTTCCTTCCTTCTCTTTAACACTCTAAGGATTTCACTAAAACAACCAATTCTCCTCTACATGATGCAATATAGAATTATGGAAATAAATATAAAAAGAAATAGCTCAAGGGTTTCAAAGTGAATGTCACTGAAGAAAGATAGGGCAGGAGAATATTCATATAGCCATAGCTAATAGATATACTATTAGAATTTTAAAATATATACATGAATAACTGATCAAAATAAAAATTTCATGTAAAACAAAGCTTGTTGATTCAAACCAGATTTTAAACACTGTTAATTTTTAAAAAGCAAAAGAATGCCTTTCTCAAAACAAATTGTCCCCTAAAAATTGGAAGTTTATTTGGTTCCCCTTTTAAATGTCTTCTGCATGACAATTAATTAAACTTATCCAGAATTATAATTATGCCCAATTCAATTATCTTTTAAAAGTTAGGGCTATTCCAGCTAATAACACTGTTTTGTCTTTTTCCAAATAGCTCCAGATATATGGAAAAGATTTATATAGGCAGATGGGGATCCTCAAACCCCTCAGCGAGATCTTCTGAGCATGGCTTTTAAGGTACCAAGAGGCAGTAGAAGCCCAATAGAGATCAGGGGAACTACCAGCTTTTAGGATACACCCTTAAAGGCTCCAACACCCCAAAGGGGTCTCATAAGATGCCATCTGGGTCCTGCTTCAATAGTGGAAAGGAAGGTCATTGAGCTAAAGCCTGCCAGACTTACATGCCTTTGCTGTGAGGAAACAGGGACACTGGAAGGTAGGCTTCCCCCTCGCTCCTCTAAGGGAGGGTTCAGTCTCTTCCAGCCCTGCTCCAGCCACCTATGACTTAACCTTGCCCAGAATGCTGGGGTTTGCCACTGAAGGCTGAAGGTGCCCAGGGCTGTCGGCCCCATCTACGACACTGTGGACGAACCTAGGGTATTTCTTCCAAGAAGCAGGTAAACTGATCTCATTCGCACAAGGGCCACTTAACTATGTCTTGCCTGAACAGTCAGGTTTTTTATTCTTCCCTCGAAGATCTCTGTTGTGGGTGTTGATAGTCCTATTTTCTGCTGCTTTGTTTAATATATAGTGTTTCCTTTATTCCTCCTACTTCAATGCCCCACTCATATCTCAGGCTGGGACCTACTCCTAATTTAGAGCTCTTTTTCCCCCTTTTGCCAACTTCTATTATGAATCTACCTTTGCCACCTAGCTTAGTGTATCCCAAGGTTCTCTTTACCACACCACAGTCACAGAGCTCCAGGGAAAAGAAACCTGGTCTCATCTCTCCAGGAAGAGGAGAACAAAAGCTCCATCTCCACACATGCTGCAGATGGCTTTTCCAGTCTACCTGAATCATTACCAGCTAGAAGCAGCGGTTACTGGGACTTGGACGTGAGCTGCAAAGTATAGAATGGTGACAACAATTCCAGTGTCATGCGGACTTTTCCTGGATGTGGACTTTTCCTGGACTCCTGCTCCTTGGGACAGCTCCTAACAGACTGAACTGGGGTTGGGTTGCATTTATTAGGGACTTGGCATGGTGTTGGGGCCAACTTGGACTTGGTGAACTTGTTAAGGACACTACTCTTTTATGGATTCTTGCTGTATTGGACAAGAGTTTGCTTAAAGGCTTTACTCACTGTAAAAAAAAAAAAAAAAAATATATATATATATATATATATATATATATATGACTGGATAAAGAAGATGTAGCACATATACACCATGGTATACTATTCAGCCATAAGAAATGATGACATCGGATCACTTACAACAAAATGGTGGGATCTTCATAGCACTGTACGGAGTGAAATAAGTAAATCAGAAAAAAACAAGAACTACAGGATTCCACACATTGGTGGGACATAAAAACAAGACTAAGAGACATGGACAAGAGTGTGGTCATCACGGGTGGCAGGGGGAGGGAAGGAGGAGGAAGGAGAGGGGGAGGGGAAGGGGCACAAAGAAAACTAGATAGAAGGTGACGGAGGACAATCTGACTTTGGGTGATGGGTATGCAACAGAATTGAATGACAAGATAACCTGGACATGTTTTCTTTGAATATATGTACCCTGACTTATTGATGTCATCCCATTAAAATTAATAAAAAATTTATTAAAAAAAAAGTTAGGGCTATTAATCAACTATAATCCAGCTAAGAATCAGAATCATAAATGCTAGAATTCAGGAAAGTGAGATAGAGAAATCAGTATCTTCTTAAAGATATCACAATGCTTTACAGTAGAGAAGATGAGATTATGAATGAGAGCAAAGAAAACGACTAACTTCTTATATACATGGACGTAAGTTGCAATTACATCACAATACATAATATTAATTCACTTCATTTCTTTCTGTTGTCCTTTCTTACAACACTAAAGTAAATGAGACCGTATTTTCTCCACCACCACTGCCATCATTCTTTTCCTCCAACCTTCAGGAAATGACAAAGAGTTTCTGGTATCATAATAAACAATCATAATTGTCTTAAAGAGAATCTAAATATAAACCAAGACTCCCTAGAGCCCAAATTGCCAGATACAGTCTGATTTTTTTTTTTTTTAAGTTTGAAGGAAACAGGCCTGACCTGTGGTGGTGCAGTGGATAAAGCATCAGCTTAGAATACTGAGGTCACCAGTTTGAAACGCCAGGCTTGCCTGGTCAAGGCACATATGGAAGTGAATGCTTCCTGCTCCTCCCCCGATCTACCTATCTATCTATTTCCCTTCTCTAAAATGAATAAAATTTATTTTAAAAAATATTAAAAAAAATTTTTTTGCAGGAAATAGATTACTTGTCCCCCTCACACATTAAATTTTTTAAAATTTCAGGGATTTTTTTAAAGTTATCATTATTATTCTTAAGGTATACTAAACAAGTAATTATTTCTTTAAAAATACCATCACATTAGGGCTCTGGCTGGGTAGTACAGTTGGTTAGAGTGTCATCTCAATATGCCAAGGTTATGGGTTCAATCCCCATCAGGGCAAGTACAAGAATCAATCAATGCATAAATAGGTGGAACAACATATAAATGTTTCTCTCCCTCTCTCTCTCTCTCTCTAAAAAATATGTCAATAAAAAAAAACATTAGGTCCAAATAAAATGTGGTATTCTATCTTTTTTTTATAAATAAATTTTTATTAATTTTAATGGGGTGACATCAATAAATCAGGGTACATATATTCAACTATCTTCTGATATTTACAAAACAACCTCAAAATACCAAATAATACAACTATATAAAAATTATAGGTCAAAATATAGCCTCTAAATGTATTATATTTATGTTGAAAGATAACATAGTAGAGTGCTGGAAAATTCTTACAACATTAATATTGATACATTATGCTCTTCTTGGTTACTTATAAAAGAATTGTATAGGAAGCATGAAGTGTAACTGCTCTTTACCTGCTTATATTTCTTGTTTTAAATCCAACAACATTTTTCTTTACCCATTTACTAGCTCACACCCTCACTGCAGCAACTATGACTAGGTTTTAAATATTTTTAAATTAACAGCACTCCTTATTTAGGCAGATAATTAAGGCTAAGATTGCATTAAGTGTCTAGAATAAGGTGACAGCTGTGCTAGGAGAAACTAAGACACCTAGTAACCCATTTTAAGGCCATTTTTTAATAATAAAACAAATGCAAAGAAAAACTCTTACCTCGACAGTACTCCATTAAGATAAGCACTTCCCATACATTATCACTGATTGAATTAACAGCACAGTCCAAATAACCTACAATATTTTTATGACCAGATAGTTCTTTCTGGAAAAAAGAAACAAGATTTTAAAAATCAGAAAATATACATTTTAAAGCTCTATCATTAGCAATGATTTGAAGTCTAAATTAATGTAATTAAATAATTTTAAAAAGACTTAGGCATGAATATGAAATCTCATTTCAAAAAGGTTTCTACAGTTACAATGAAAGTATTTACATGCATGCCTAATATTTCCTGACAAGAAATATTCAGTGATTATTTTCTTAAATTAAATCAAGAAGATGGTTCACTCAAAAGTAGTAGTCTCCAAAAGTGAGTGTGCAAAATACTCCTTACAAACTCAAAAAAAAAAATCAGAATTTTTACTTGTATCTTTTATTTAAAAACAAAAATTTTAGCTCTAATACTGGAGTAAGCAAAAGTAGGTTTATAGTTAAGTACACAAAACAGACTCTGTTCTTGTATTATTTATTATATTTTCCGTATGAAACACTGTAAATCCTTTTGCCCACCCCTGTATTTATGAACTAACAATTATCCTTTCATCTGCTCATTTTGCATACAACATACTGCAATTAATGTGTACCTAGTTAAGTGGATTTTTAAATATATTAACTCAATAATATAAAAAAAAGATTTTTATAAAGAAACCATAAAGATATTACTAATAATACAAGTACATACATGAAAAAAATAAGAAAATAGCCAATCTGACACTTTCAGCTCCTAGTAAAACATAATCATCAGCATATACTAAGGTTTAAACTAATCATGACCTAATTAGGTATATCTAGAACCTAAAAAAACAATTATTAAGAATACCACTTTAAATGAATTTACATCCATTATCATTAATAATGAACCCAGTTTTTAAATGAATTTATATCCACTATCATTAATAATGAACCTAGTTTTAAATATGTAATGTAATTTGAGATATCGGCTAATGGCATCTGAACATGTCACTAATTCCTAAATGATGATACATAATACAAGATGGGTCAACAAAAAAGTTGGAAGGCACTACTCTAAAAAGCCATTCTCCCTAAAATAGCTTGTTCAAAAGCACAGATCTGAATGTTGCTATTGTTGATAATGACTATATTTTCATGTCTCTAAGCTATACACATTCTACTGAAAGGAAGAATTATGGCACAACAGTGCCAAATGGACTCAAGTTAGAAAATTGGTCTAAGACTCCCCATTATCTTGGGATAAATCTTTTTTACTTTTTTGATTTAAAAAAAAGCAAGTCTCAAAGCTAAGGAACAGGGACAACAAAAACAGAATTCAGATATCATATTATATAAATGTGCCTATTTTCAAACAAAAGCAATCAAAACAGGTGTGTTGGCCTGACCAGGTGGTGGCGCAGTGGATAGAGTGTCGGACTGGGATGCGGAAGGACCCAGGTTCGAGACCCCGAGGTCGCCAGCTTGAGCGCAGGCTCATCTGGCTTGAGCAAAGAGCTCACCAGCTTGGACCCAAGGTCGCTGGCTCCAGCAGGGGGTTACTCGGTCTGCTGAAGGCCCACGGCCAAGGCACATGTGAGAAAGCAATCAATGAACAACTAAGAAGTCGCAACGCGCAACGAGAAACTGATGATTGATGCTTCTCATCTCTCTCCATTCCTGTCTGTCTGTCCCTGTCTATCTCTGCCTCTGTAAAAAAAAAAATAAATAATAATAATAATAATAATATTTGAAAATCAATACAATTGAACACAGTAATAGGCTTTAAAAAATGTAAAAAAAAAAAAAAAAAAAAACAGGTGTGTTGGACCTGGACAGTTAGCTCAGTTTGTTAGAGTATCATACCAATGGGCTAAGGTTGCAGGTTCAATTCCTGGTCAGGGCACATACAAGAGGGCACATTTATGTAACCAATGACTGCATAAATAAGTAGAAGAACAAATCAATGTTTCTCTTTCTTTCTCCCCCCCCTCCCATTTCTCTTCCTAAAATCAATAAAATAAATTTTTTTAAATTGCTGTATTGATAATGATGTTGATAAAAAATAAGAAACCCTCCCTCTTTGCAATTGGATAAGCAGGACTGACATTAAAAACAAGTGTAGAAAAACAAGGATATGGGAAAACTAGAACATTCCTATATTAATGTCTAACCATTATGCTGTACATCTGAAATTAATATAGTACAAAATGTCAACTGTAATTGAAAAATTTAAAATAAAATTTAAAGAACTGGACACTCCTGCATTGCTGATATGAATATAAAATGGTTCAGCTACTGTAGATAACAGTATAGTGGTTCTTAAAAGGTAAACACAGAATTACCGTATGACTCAGCATTTCCACGCCCAGATATATACTCAAAAGAACTGAAAATAGATGTGGTACATATATACAACGCAATACTGCCCAGCCGTAAGAAATAATGATACTGCCATTTATGACAACATGGATGAACTCTGAAAACATACCGAGTGAAATACCTAAATTAGAAAAAACTAAGGACTATATGATTTCACACATAGGTGAGATACAAAACTGAGACTCATGGACAGAGATAAAATAAAGTGGTTACCAGGGGGAGGGGGAGACAGGGAGGGAGTAAAGAGAGACAAATATACAGTGATGAAAAATGATTTGACTTTGATTGATGGGTACACAACATAATCAACAGTTCAAATGCTATAGAAATGTTTACCTGAAACCTATGTACTTATTGATCAATGTCATCCTGTTAAATTTTTCTAAATAATTCTTTTAAAAATACTGAAAACAAGTATTCAAACAAACACTCATACACACATATTCATAGCAGCACTAGTCACAATAGCCAAAAGGCAGAAACAGCTCAACTGTTCATCAATGTTTTTTTTTAAAAATCCAACAACAGATGAATAAATAAACAAATTATGATACATATATATACAATAAAATATTACTCAGCCATAAAAAGGAATGAAGTACATGTTACAATAAGGATAAACTTCAAAAACATGTTACGTGAAAGAAGCCAGACACAAACTGTCACGTCACTCCATATGCGTAAAAATTTCAGAATAGTTAAATCTAGAGACATAACATAGACAGGTGTTGTCCAGGGTTAAATCAAGGTGGGGAATGAAATGCAACTGCTTAAAGGGAAGGTGGTTTCTTTTGGAGTGATAAACGGTTTGAGAACTAGATCAAGGTTGGTGGTTGCTCAAACATTGTGACTGTAATAAAATGTCGCTAAATTGTTCACCTTAAAATGGTTAATTTTTTTTTTCTTTTTTTTTTTTTTTTTTCATTTTTCTGAAGCTGGAAACAGGGAGAGACAGTCAGACAGACTCCCGCATGCGCCCGACCGGGATCCACCCGGCACGCCCACCAGGGGCGACGCTCTGCCCACCAGGGGGCGATGCTCTGCTCATCCTGGGTGTCGCCATGTTGCGACCAGAGCCACTCTAGCGCCTGGGGCAGAGGCCACAGAGCCATCCCCAGCGCCCAGGCCATCTTTGCTCCAATGGAGCCTCGGCTGCGGGAGGGGAAGAGAGAGACAGAGAGGAAAGCGCGGCGGAGGGGTGGAGAAGCAAATGGGCGCTTCTCCTGTGTGCCCTGGCCGGGAATCGAACCCGGGTCCTCCGCACGCTAGGCCGATGCTCTACCGCTGAGCCAACCGGCCAGGGTAAAATGGTTAATTTTATATTATGCAAATTGTACCTCAATAAAATAATTATATATATAATTTACATATATATATATATTAGCCCTTGGTAAATAGATGAGGAAGAAGAGAACAAACAAAACAGGAGAGAAGGGGGGAGAGAACAGTCAAGCCATCCACAGCATTGAGAATAAGCAACCCTAGAAAAAAAAGGAAATTTTCATTTCGTAATTTATTTTGAGTTACTGAAATTTTCTTTGATGGACTATTAAAATACTTTTTACTTTTCCTAATATTTAAAAATAATTTTTCCCTTGCTGAAAAATACCTTATATACTGCAGAATACACACACACAAAAAAAGGAACAACTTTACAGCATGATTTATTAAAATAATTAAAAGCAAAACTAATTATTGTCTGTGAATACAAACACATATAGTGAATATACTGAACACCAAGTAAACACCAAACTCAGGGCAGTAGTTTCTTTTCAGATGAAAACAGTGCAAAGATATCTTTTGGGTTGGAATATACACAGAAGGCTTCCAATGTATCTGTAAGGTTTTAATTCTTAAGCTCAGTAGTGAGTAAATTTGTCTTTATTATATAATTCTCTAAATTTCTCTATACTCAAATATATTCATAATTTAAATGCATCTAAAAAAAAAAAAAGAGTAGCATGCCCACTGAACTACAGTAGGGGAAAAAAAGGACAGGAAGGAGTTGGCTATATTTAGCCCTAAGTATAGCTACAAGAAATGTACTTACAACCCAAATAATTTTGAAAGTTAATTTAATGATGTTCAAAGGTTTTCTAGATATGCATAAACCAATAAGCAGTTTGCCTAAAACTGGTTAATGTTTTAGAGCAAAACAAACAAAAAATACACCAACTTTTTAATGGAATTGCTCTTTCACTTACCATAATTTTAATTTCCCTTTTACAAATGTTGAGGTCTGCCAAATTATTGACATACATTCGCTTCAATGCATGGCGAATTCCACCATGAGTCCGCACCAGGAAAACTGTGGAGAATCCACCTGCAAGGATAAGTACAATTAATTAAAAAGAATCAAAAACTACTGCCAAAATCATGTATTATCTATCACTGAGAGAAATAAACTGTACCCAAGAAAAACAACAACAACAGTAAACAACTAAGATATTTGAAACCCATGACACTGGCTTCCTATGCCAATTATAAAGTAGCACTTACAGCATAACATGCTTCTCAAATGAATATGCATGTGCTTTAAAGAGTAAAACATCAAATTTTTATTTTGCATATAAATATCTTTTATGTAGTATGTGGAATATGTCACATATAAATTAATATTATAGTTTGGCATATATTTGTGATTCCCTGCCCATCAACCTCTGCCTCTTCCGTGATCGCAAAGCATCAATGGGATCAATTGGGTGGGTGCTCCTCCAGTTCCATGCATGAACTAATATTGTTCTAGGATCACAGTGGGAATCCCATTTCCTGTTCTCAATGACTTACCTAAGATTGAGTATGGAAGCACTTCTCCTTAATGGAGCATAAGAAAAATACTGCTGGCCCTGGCCGGTTGGCTCAGCGGTAGAGCTTCGGCCTAGCGTGCAGAGGACCTGGGTTCGATTCCTGGCCAGGGTACACAGGAGAAGCGCCCATTTGCTTCTCCACCCCTCCGCCGCGCCTTCCTCTCTGTCTCTCTCTTCCCCTCCCGCAGCAAGGCTCCATTGGAGCAAAGATGGCCCGGGCGCTGGGGATGGCTCTGTGGCCTCTGCCTCAGGCGCTAGAGTGGCTCTGGTCGCAACATGGCGATGCCCAGGATGGGCAGAGCGTCGCCCCATGGTGGGCATGCCGGGTGGATCCTGGTCGGGCGCATGCAGGAGTCTGACTGTCTCTCCCTGTTTCCAGCTTCAGAAAAATGCAAAAAAAAAAAAAAAAAAAAAAAAAAAGAAAACTACTGCTGAGGATTGCAGGGAACTATTTGCTGCCCAGATGAGACTTGTGCAGAAGGTACTGCTCTTTCTTCCAGGTTTTGGATATTGTTGTATAGGAATATGATGTTTAGACTTACTACAGCCATCTGTGGCCATGATGGCAGAAAAGATCAAAGGGGAAATGATCCAGAACACTGACATAATTAGAATACTGAATCAGAGAACTCTGGAACCACCTCCATCCAGAACTCTTATGTGAGATAATAAATGCCAGTTATTATCTATGCCAGTTATTACTACTATTTATGCCAGTTATTTGGACAATCTATTAACTGCACCTGACAAAGTATCGTATCTGAATTAAATAGCTAGGTATTTTAAAAAACGATGATATCTAACACATCTAAACAAAGATTTCCACTTAAAGTTTTAAAAACTCATCTTGGCATAGAATATTTGCAGCTTAATTATAGTTTAAAACAATAAGGAGGGTATCACTTTTATCAATTTCATAGCCCTTCTCAAGCAGCATCCTGAGCAACGCTAAAGTCAAAGCAGGCAAAGAAAAAGTAAACTACTGGATATAAGCAATAGGGAAAAAAACCTTCTAGGACATTCTTGAATTAGTACAGATTCATTCCAGAGTCACCAAGTACTCCAATTGTAGTTATAAGAAACTGCACAGGAAGATGACGTCAGAAAAATGGTGCCATAAGGAGTGATACAGATAAATCTCCCCAAAAATTCAACAAGATCTTCAACCAGAGACAAAAAAATCTATCCTTGGAGCCTCCAGAAGTTCCACACTAAACGTGAAGGTATGATTGAGCGAAAAATTGACTAAATATATAATCAACCCCGAAGGAAATAAGGCGGAAGAAACACTCCACCTTCCTCACTAACCTAAATAAGGGCTGCTTTCACTGGGAACTGAGAGTATAGGAACTAAGGTGGGCATAGGGTGTGAATAGAACCAGACTGCGGCACAAACGTCCGAACCAGGCTGTGGCACGGACATCCAAGCCGAGGAAAAACTGTGCTTGTGGCAACCCAGTCAACACAAGCTAACGTTTGCGCCAAATCCAGACAAAGAAAGGCACTTGGGACAGCCATCCACCCCGATCTCCTGGTCGGCACGCGCAGATAGTAGGCGAGAGATTCCTCCTAGAGCCCTGGGAGTGGGCGCCCGTGTTACAGGACAGAGGGGCAGGGTCAGAGGCCTTTCTGTGGACTGAAACCAGAGTCTTGAGGTCGCCCCTGTGCGCAGAAAAGCAGCGCGTGGGGAGTGAGTGGGAGCGAAATTCCCTAGGATCGAACTTTTCCGTGCGGGCGGGGCGCCTAACCCGGAATGAGAGGCGGCTGGCCAGATATCCTGGTCGGCGAGCGCAGATAGCGGGCGAGAGAATCCCCCCGGGAGTGGGCGCCCCGTGTTACCGGACAGAGGGGCAGAGTCAGAGGTTTTTGTGTGGGTCGAAGCCCCACCTGATTATGCTAGCAGCTCTGACTGACTGAGCCTTACCCAGAGCCCTGTGCTGAGTGGGAATAGAGTGGAGATTTGCCAGCTCTTTGAGCCTCTTACTCTCCAGGCAGAGGAAGCAGCAACCCCATAGCTGGATCATCAGGCTGCTAATTCAGGAAGGAAAGACTAGGGGAAAGGCTCCAGGAACACGGACTCTCTCACTGTCGGAGCCTATAAATGCTAATGAGCCTCGACTGCCAACAAGACTGAAGCACAATACATGACATCGCCATAGAGACTTATCAACTACAAACCTCTACCTGAGCGTGCCAAAGGGGCAGAACCCGGGGTAGAGTCACCGACCAGGAAGAGGGAGAGAAAAGAAAAAGCAAGAAGATAACCTCTCAAAATCAAGAATAATCCGCAGACTTTATAACCTATCCCATTTTATATTTGTTCGTTTGTTTCTCCTATCTTCTTGTCTTGATTATTTTCTTCCTCTTTCAATTTGGTCGTTTAATTATCTGCCGGTCTTACTCTCTCCTCTCCTTGAACTACACTACCCATAAGTGTTACATCTCCCATTATCTTTTCTTTCTTCTTCCTTTCTCTCTAAGAGGGTTGCACTCCAAAACCCTTAACACACTCTCTCTCTCTCTCTCTCTCTCTCCTATTATTCTTTTTTCTTTTTGTGTTTTCCTCTTTCTTTTTTTTTCTCCATCTATATTAGTTTCTTCTTTTTTCCTTTACTTTTCCTCTCATTCAATCCTCAATCACGAACAAATTATTTCATCTGGGACTCAGATTTTTCTTTGTGGTGCTTTGGGAGTTTTTTACTTCGCTTTTTTTGACTCACTAGCAGTGCTCCCAACCCTGGCTCCCCATTTTATCTAGTTCTTGCTCCACTAAATACAAAAGTAATTTTTTAATTTTTTCCCCCTTTTTCCTGTTTCCCTCTTATTCCTCTCATATTTCTTAGTCAACCATCACCTAAAAGCAAATCATTTTATTCTTGACCCAAATTTTTTCCTTTTTGCATTTTGTGGGTCCATACCCCCTTTTTTGCCCCTTTATCACTTCTCCCCAACTCAGGCCCTCCATTATAGGTAGTTTTTGTTCTATTTAGCACAATATAATTCACAGTTCACCACAAGATTTTCTCAAGAAGGAGAGGAGAAGAAAAAAAAGAGGGGGGGAATAATAAATTTTTTTATTTTATTTATTCTTTTTTATTTTAACTGTTTATTCTTTATCAATTCTCATTAATACTATCAACAAAACCATCCTCAGATGCCATTAAGGAAAAAGAAATTGAATATCATGGATACAAAAGACAGAGAGGTAGCACAGATACATGAGGAAAAAAATCTATGAAGAAAAATTTAATATATTGGAAACCTTGGAGCTAAATGACAGAGAATTTAAAATAGAAATCCTAAAAATACACAGAGATATACAAGAAAACACAGAAAGGCAATTTAGGAAGCTCAGAAAACAACTCAATGAACACAAAGAATATATTACCAAGGAAATTGAAACTATAAAAACAAATCAAACAGAGATGAAAAACTCAATTCACGAGCTAAAAAATGAGGTAACAGATATATGAAAAGATGTTCATCTTCATTAGTTATTAGAGAAATGCAAATCAAAACTGCAATGAGATACCACCTCACACCTGTTAGATTAGCTATTATTAACAAGACAGGTAATAGCAAATGTTGGAGAGGCTGTGGAGAAAAAGGAATCCTCATTCACTGTTGGTGGGACTGTAAAGTAGTACAACCATTATGGAAGAAAGTATGGTGGTTCCTCAAAAAACTGCAAATAGAACTACCTTATGACCCAGCAATCCCTCTACTGGGTATATACCCCAAAAACTCAAAATATTGATATGTAAACACACATGCAGTCCCATGTTCATTGCAGCATTGTTCACAGTGGCCAAGACATGGAGACAACCAAAAAGCCCTTCAATAGAAGAATGGATAAAGAAGATGTGGCACATATACACTATGGAATACTACTCAGCCATAAGAAATGATGACTTCCATAATAATGTGGGAGAAACCAAATCAACCAGGAGGGATAAAGATGTTTGGGAAAGGTCATTTAAGCAAAAGCTCTAAGCACATAGAAGTTCATTCAGCAATACTCTCAAAAGCAAACATTAACAAATTAGTAGCACTAGTAAAGTGTAACTTAAACTACCCAGATTTTATTTAATTTAAAAATTTTTAGCCTGACCTGTGGTGGATGCTTTATCCACTGTACCACCCACCAGTCACCGGTTCGAAACCCTGGGCTTGCCCTGTCAGGACAATATGAGAAGCAACTACAACTATGAGTTGATGCCTCCTGCTCTTTGCCCCTCTTCTCTGTCACTACTTCTCCTCTCTCTAAAATCAATAAATAGAATCTTTTAAAAAATTTTAAGCCCTGGCCGGTTGGCTCAGTGGTAGAGTGTCGGCCTGGCGTGCAGGAGTCCTGGGTTCGATTCTCAGCCAGGGCACACAGGAGAAGCACCCATCTACTTCTCCACCCCTCCCCCTCTCCTTCCTCTCTGTCTCTCTCTTTCCCTCCCGCAGCCAAGGCTCTACTGGAGCAAAGTTCGCCCGGGCGCTGAGGATGGCTCTGTGGCCTCTGCCTCAGGCACTAGAATGGCTCTGATTGCGGCAGAGCGATGCCCCAAGATGGGCAGAGCATCGCCCCCTGGTGGGCATGCCGGGTGGATCCTGGTCGGGCACAAGTGGGAGTCTGTCTGACTGACTCCCCGTTTCCAGCTTTGGGAAAAAAAAAAAAGAATTTAAGAAAAATGCTGAAAGTTAGAACAAATTGAGACATGGAGGTATAAATATAAGTCAAAATAAATCATTTCAACAGCAATTTTTCTGAAACATTTATTAGGGGTTCCCCCAGAACCGTGATGGCAAACCTTTTCATAAAAACCGCCCACTTTTGCAGTGCTGGTCAACCTGGTCCCTCCTGCCCACTAGTGGGAGTTCCAGCTTTCACGGTGGGTGGTAGCAGAGCAACCAAACAGCGCTGAAATTGGCGCCTGGTGAGTTGGTGTATATGTGAAAATTTATCTTAAATGTGTAGTTTCCAAGCTACAAGTGGGAATCGGAAGGTCTCAGAGAAACCTCAGTATATATACATAATGCTAAAATCCCTCTACTCCTTTATTATTCTACCTTTTTTTTTTTTAATCCATTTTTAGAGAGGAGAGAGAGAGGTAGAGAGAGAGACGGGGGGAGGAGCTGGAAGCATCAACTCCCATATGTGCCTTGACCAGGCAAGCCCAGGGTTTCAAACCGGCGACCTTAGCATTTCCAGGTCAACGCTTTATCCACTGCGCCACCACAGGTCAGGCCTTTTTTTTTTTTTAATTTTTTTTTTAATTTATTCATTTTAGAGAGGAGAGGGAGAGAGAGAGAGAAAGAAAGGAGACAGAGAGAGAGAGAGAAGGGGGGGGAGGAGCTGGAAGCATCAACTCCCATATGTGCCTTGACCAGGCAAGCCCAGGGTTTCGAACCGGCGACCTTAGCATTTCCAGGTCGACGCTTTATCCACTGTGCCATCACAGGTCAGGCTATTCTACCTTTATGTAAGTTCCTAATAAGTGGAGGGTGAGGAGACTCCCCTAGATCAGTGGTCCCCAACCTTTTTTGGGCCACGGACCGGTTTAATGTCAGAAAATATTTTTACGGACTAGCCTTTAGGGTGGGACAGATAAATGTGTCACGTGACCGAGACAAGCGTCAAGAGTGAGTCTTAGACAGATGTAACAGAGGGAATGTGGTCATTTTTTAGAAATAAAACATCGTTCAGACTTAAATATAAATAAAACGAAATAATGTAATTTATTTATTCTTTCTCTGTGGACCGGTACCCCGGCCTGGGGGTTGGGGACCACTGTGCTAGATGGTTCTGATGCACAATCAAATTATGTAGCCACTGAATGGAAAATGTTCCTGAAGGAAGGAACCATGGATCCTATACTTCTTAACTACCCACAGAACAAAGTAATTTTATCCCTATGAATTATGAAAATTAAGGAAAAAATACTAATTCTTCTTTATAAAACCCATTTCTACAGAAATAAATGAAATACAGTCTAAAAAGACAATACAAAAGATCAATGAAACCAAGAACTGGTTCTTTGAAAACATAAACAAGGTTGACAAACCTTTAACTTGACTCATCAATGGAATAAAAATGGAAGAAGATTCAAACAAATAAAATCAGAAATGAAAAAGGAGAGTAACAACCGATACCAAAAAATACAAAAAGACTGTAAAAAATATATTACAACTACATGCCAACAAATTGGACAATCTGGAAAAAATGGATAAATTCGGAGAAACATACAATCTTCTAAAACTGAATTAGGAAGAATCACAATCTGAATAGACATATTACAACTAGTAAAATTGAAGCACTAATCAAAAAACTCCCAACAAATAAAAGTATTGGACAGATGGCCTCACAGATGACTTTTACCAAACATTCAAAGAATTAACATCTATCCTCCTCAAACTATTTCAAAAAATTCAAGAGGAAAACTCCCAAGCTTATTTTACAAGATGTGCATTATCCTAATTCCAAAACAATAAAAAGACATTACAAAGAAAGAAAATTATAGAGTAATACCCTGATGAGCATAAATTATAAAAATCCTAAACAAAAGATTAGCAAATCCAATCCATCAATACATACACTATAATCAAGTAGGATTTATTCCAGGGATGCAAGTTTGGTACAATATCCACAAATCAATAAATGTAATACATCACATAAACAAAATAAAGGATAAAAACCACATAATCATATCACTAGATGCAGAAAAAGCATTTGATAAAATCTAGCACCCATTTATGTTAAAAATTCTTAGCACCAAAACAAAAACAAACAAACAAAAAAACCTGTCAGCAAATTATGAATAGAGAACATACCTCAATGTAATAAATGCCATATATGACATACCCAATAGCCAACATCACACTCAATAGGCAAAAACTACATGCATTCCCCTGAAGATCAAGAACAAGACAAGGATGTCTACTTTCACCACTCTTATTCAAATAGTACTAGATGTCCAAGCCACAGCTATCAGACAAGAAGAAATATTGATAAAAGACATCCAAACTAAAAAGCAAAACTTGTCATTATTTGCAATGACATAATACTGTATTTAGAGAAATCTATTAAAGATTCCACCAAAAAACTACTAGAACTGGTGAATTAATTCAGTCAAGTAGTAGGATTCAGAAATCAGTTGCAGTGTTATACACCAAAAATGAACTATGAGAAATGGAATCTAAAAACAATCCCATTCATAATTACGTAAAAAAAAATAAATTACCTAGGAATAAATTATACCAATGGTGTATTTTCATAGTACTATAATAAATATTCCAATAATTTATTTGGAACAACAAAAGACCCAAAATACCAACATTGATCTTGAGAAAGAAGAACAAAGTTGGAGGAATCATGCTACCTGATGACAAACTATAAAGGCCATAATAATAAAAACAGCATGGTACTGGCATAAAGACCAACACACAGATAAACAAAACAGAATAGAGAGCCCCAAAATAAAACCACACCTTTAGAGTCAATTAATATTTGACAAAGGAGGCAAGAACATACAATGGGGTAATGATAGTCTATTTAGTAAATGGTGTTGGGAATATTGGAAAAATATGTGCAAAAAAATAAAACTAGACTAGACCACCTTCCTACACCATACACAAGAATAAATTCAAAATGGATTAAAGACTTACACGTTAGACTAGAAACCATAAAAATCCTAGAAGAGTCTGACCAGGCAGTGGCACAGTGGATAGAGCGTTGGACTGGGATGCAGAGGACCCAGATTTGAGACCCCGAAGTCGCCAGCTTGAGCGCGGGCTCATCTGGTTTGAGCAAAAGCTCACCAGCTTGGACCCAAGGTCACTGGCTCAAGCAAGGGGTTACTCAGTCTGCTGAAGGCCCGTGGTCAAGGCACATAATGAGAAAGCAATCAATGAACAACTAAGGTATTGCAACACGCAACGAAAAACTAATGATTCATACTTCTCATCTCTCCGTTCCTGTCTGTCTGTCCCTGTCTATCCCCCCCCCTCTCTCTTTCTCTCTCTCTGTCTCTGTAAAGGGAAAAAAAAATTCTAGAAGAAAACATAGAAAGTGAAACCTCAGCCATTTCTCTTAGCAATATTTTTTTCCTGCTGTATCTCCTCAGGCAAGGGAAACAAGAAAAAAGAAACAAATGGGACTACATCAAACTAGTATATTTTTGTACAGCAATGGAAACCATCAACAAAACAAAATGACAAGCCACTAAATGGGAGAACATATTCACCAACGATTCTTCTGATAAAGGGTTAATATTTAAAATTTATAAAGAACTTACACAACTCAACACCAAAAAGACAATACAATTTAAAAAAACAAGCAAAAGACCTGAACAGACACTTCTCCAAAGAGGACATACAGATGGCCAACAGACATATGAAAAGATGTTCAACATCACTTATCATCATAGAAATGCAAATTAAAACCACAATGAGAGATATCACCTCACACCTGTCAGAATGGCGCTCATCAATAAATCAACAAACAAGTATTAGCAAATACATAGAGAAAAGGAAACCCTTGTGCAGTTGGTGGGAATGCTACAGCCACTGTGGAAAGTAGTATGAAGTTACCTCAAAAACTTAAAACGTTTTATTAACCAATGTTAGCCCAATACATTCAATTAAAATTTTTTAAATTAAAAAAATAAATAAAATAAATTAAATTAAAAATGGAACTGCCTTATGACCCCAGCAATTTCACTTTCAGGAATTTATTTTAAAAAACCCAAAACACTAATTTGAAAGAACATATGCACCCCTATGTTCACTGCGGCATTATTTACAATAGCCAAGATCTGCCCATTCGTACATGATTGGATAAAAAGCTATAGTACATTTGCACAATGGAATACTACTCAGCCATAAAAATTAAAGAAACCTTACCATCTGTGACAGCATGGATGGACCTGGAGAGCATTATGTTAAGTGAAATAAGCCAGTCAGAGAAAGACTCATATGTGGAATCTAATGAACAAAATTAACTAACAAGCAAAATAGAGACAGACTCATAGATAGCAAGCAGGCTGAAAGCAGTCGGAAGGTTGGGGGACTAAGTGAGGGGGGGAGAAGAGGAGTGGAGAGATTAAGCAAAAAAAGGGGGAAAAGCTCGTGGATAGGAACAACAGTGTGGTGACTGCAGGAGGGAAAGGGGTAGGAGGAGGTTAGAAAAGGTATTTGGGGAATAAATGGTGATAGTCGCAGACTGGATTTGGGTAGTAAACACACAATACAATGTACAAATGACGTGTTAGAGAAATGTACACCTGAAACCTGTATAGTTTTGTTAACCAATGTACCCCAATAACTTCAATTAAAAAAGGGAAAAACCCCAAGTTTTCCAATTCTACTAATCCTAAATCAGAGAGATGTGGCACAATGTTAATTATTGCATGAAGAGATAATGTATCCATCAACTATGATTTATACCTAAACCCTGTAAATGATGGTCACTAACGGTTCCTGCTTTGAGAATGAAATGGACTCATTTGTTTGTATTTCTCCAAATACTATGCTTTCCAGAATGTTCTAATAAAGTATTAGTTAGCTAATATTATTTCTGTCTGAATAATGCATTTAGTGGGAAGCAACTATATGGTTAAAACATCATAGTAATCCAAGATATGAATATCATCTGCTTGCCACCAATCCAGATCTACCAAATTCTTCATCACATATTTTCCTCAGGAAGTCTTTGATGAGCAACCTATGGTAATTCATGCTCATCACTTCCTAAGGCATGTATATCTAGAGTTTTGACTCTATTATCATTTCCAACTCATTTCTTACATAAATGAAAAATTATGACAATAACCAGAAATTCCACTTACTTTATATTTCTATGTCCAATTCAAGGCACAGTTTTTCAATTAATGCTAAATTTATTAATTCCAAATATGAGATTATAAAAGTATGATAAAACATTCCAAATGTTCTCAAAATCCCATGAAAATGAAGGAACTTCTGACAGATACTGGTCTGACGAATAGGTGTATATTTATAAAAGGTAACATGAAAGGAAAATGATTGGCATCTTTTATAATGTGTAAGTCATAAACTCTAGGCATTCCTTCCCATCTCTGTGTATATATATTCTGAAGAGGCATGATTCTCAGCATCCCCTGGATTTTTCCAGGGCAGGATTTTCAGTATGCATGTGAAATGATTCCTGCATGACATATCTCACCTCTCTACTCTCCAACACATATAAAAAGGATTCAGATTAAAATAGTGTCTTTAAGCCAACCTAAATTTGCTTCAGTTAGTTGTATTAAGATAACGACAATGTAGCTTGTACCTGACAGAACAGCACCTTGGAAAGCACTGCTCTAGAGATGCCAGGTACCCTTAGCAACTATGTGTAAACATAAGGCATGTATTCTACAGACTAACTTTTCTTCCTGGTAAACCATTATTTATTCCTATTAAGCTGTTTCCCATGCTTTAATTTGTATTATTTTTAATTTATTGATGGTACATATATTTGTAACTCCCTTTGAATTTGTTTAGAAAGATAACATGAAATAAAAAATGATTTCATAAATAGTAGCTATTAAAATTACAATTGTTATTAGTATTATACTGAAGGTTAGACTACACATTTTTAACACACAAAAAAATGGAAATCAACACATGGTTTGATAAGCTAATATAAACAAAGTAACATATAAAATAGAGCCTAAATTTATCTCCTTACACATGCTCCAAATCATTTGTAAATACAAGTAGAAGTAAAATGTCACATATAATTCAAACCTAAAATCAGCTTTATAAAATAATTTTCATTTTAAAGAACTGGAAATTTTAGTAGTTAAATAAAAGCTAAAATAATCATTTTCTAAGCCCTATAAACCACCTCTAGGTTTTGGTTTCTTAAAGTCTGTATTTAATGGAAAGCAATCCGCTAGAACCACTCAAATTGATGGCTAAATGAACCCTTCTCCCATTCACTTTAGGATAGTTGATTATGTTGATAAAAAACATTACTTTGACTCTTCCACCATGATATAAAAATATATATATACCTGGTCTTTATCCCCAGTTCCTGGCACAGAACTTCAAGAACCCTTAGAATTCCCTAGTAAAGGTGTGTTTTGTTATGCTAATGAGGTTACTCAGGGTAGGGGATCCTGGACAGCTTTCAGGATGAAGGCTGGTCCCAGAAAAAACAACTGCATAATGGGTTAAAACATTTCAACCTCAGGCCCCCGCTTTCACCCCATCTTCTGACTTTCGTGGACAAAAAAGGTTAGAGATTGAGATCAATCATATCTATGTAAAATAGCCTCAGCAAAAACTGAGGAACAAAATTCTGAGACCTTCCTTGTTGGTGAACCTAACTGATACACTGATAAACTGGTATACTGACATATATACAAACACACACACACACACACATATACACACACACTGATATACTGGGAGAGTGGAGCTCCTGCCCTGAAGACACCTCTGGGCCTTGCCCTATTTACCTGTTCATCTGGGTTGTTCTTTTCTACCCTTTATAATAAAATGATAGTCACAGGAAGCATAGTACTTTTCTTAGTTCTGTGAGTCATTCTAGCAAATGATCAAACCAAAAGAGGGGTCATTAAAAACTCCCAAATATGTAGTCAGGCCAGTCCATCAGAAGTGCAGATGGTCCTGGGGAGCCATCTGAAGTGGGGACAACCTTGTGAAACTTAGCCCTTTAATTCATGGTCCTGCACTTCAACTGACACCCAGTTGGTGTCAGAGAATTGTTGTTTGTTGGAATGTAACTACCTTCCATGAAGTAGTAGTTATAGGTTTATTTTATCTCCTTCTTAGAAAAAGGAGAATATGCCCAACAAATAATTTAAAAACTTTAAATCCAAGTATAATTCAGAATGTATGCACAATAATCAAAAGGGCCTAGACGTCAGTACCAGATATTTTGGAGTCATGTAATACTGAACTAATGAGTTCTTGATATTTATTTGTTCATATAATTAGACTTCTTTACAGGATGCACAGCACTTCTTTAAAACTCTGATAGCCTCCTGTCCATACCATAGCACACCTGATCCTAGCTGTTGTCTCTTCTACAATATACACAAAAGAGTAAATGCAAAATGAATAATCAATGTGTTTAGAGTATAACTGTTAAAATATTTCTGAATTAAGAAAATAGCTCAGAAATGAGAAAAAAAGGTCCTTTTAAATGCCTTGTTAAAACTAACATATACCAGCTTTTTTGACATAACCTGACTACAGGTAAAAGTTTCCTAGTCGAGAAACTAACTTCATCATAATGTGCATTCAATGATGACTCTCAGTTCCTAAACAGTACTTTCCAAAGAAATGAAAATCCAACTCAGAATAAGTTATATAAAATTAGATACCATTAAATGTTTCCTATAACCCTGGTTTTCAAGCTCTTTTCTTAACCAACACATTGAAGGGAACTATTCATTCCCAAAAAATGGTAAATTGCCCAAAATGGCAAATTGTCAATAGAATTGGGAAAAAAGGTATCAAAATTGAGAAGTACGATATCAAAACATTGATTCAGCAAGGATTTTCAATGTATGACAAAATCCTTGATGAAAGGTTGATATGAAATAGAATATTCACATGGTGCCAGAGTATCAAAAGGAAAAACATTCCTTTACAAGGAAGAAATCTTGGCATTGTTAATATTGGCATTAATATTAATGTTATGTGCTTCCTGCTGTGATGCAATATGAAGTAAACAGTATCACCTATGAAGTGCCTCTGCCAACAACCTTTAACCTAATTAATTTTAAAGCCTAAGTTCCAGTTTAGAAAACAGGAACAAGAAAAAAAATAACAGAAATAAACAATTAAGACAAAGTCTAAAATATTGACTCTTTGTCTTGTATACTGTTTCACATCTGCAGTAAAAAAGTGAGGGGAGAGGAATAGACTGTAAAAGCCATTACAATAAAATGCCTATATGATCCTTGAGTAAATCCAACTTTAAAATAAATTATAAAATGTTTTGTTGGTGAACTATCTGAAAGTCAGTTGTAGCTATCAAGTCATTTTACTCAATATTTAACAGGTACTGAGTAAAAAAGGTGAAAGGATTAAGAAGTACAAAATGGCAGTTTCAAAATAGTCAGGGATGTAAGTACAGCATAGGAATACAGTCAGTAATATTGCTATAACTGCATATGGTGCCAGGTGGACACTGGAAATACCGGCACAAACACCTTGTAAAGTACAGGATTGTCTAACTCTAACCACTATGCTGTACACCTGAAACTAATAAAAAATAAAGACTAAATGAAAACTGTAATTAAAAAATAAAAATCAGGAAAACTTAAAGGTACTTAAACACAAATACATTCTTAAAATGGGTATATTATCCTAAACAACCATAGTATCTCAGTCCCACCTAAGAAAATGAACAATAATTCTTCTAGTGCATAGTCCTTATTCAAAATTATTTACTGTATGTGTTTTCTTTAACGTAAAAAGAAAATATGGTAAAATATTAGTAGTTGAATCTACATGATGGGCATATGGTTATTCACTGTACTGTTATTTCAAGTTTTCAGTACATTTTAGAAATTTCTCATAATAAAGTTAGAAGAAAAAGAGGGAGACACAGGATGCTTTCCCCCAGGTAATTCCTCTCTTCCTTGTCATCCAACAACCCCACCACCACCACTGATAGTTATTATTTTACAAGAAAGAGCTACTTGTTATCCAGGCTGACAATTTCCCCAAAGGCATCAAAAGTCTCTTGCCACAGAAAATGTTTGTGGTATCCTAGATACCTACAGCTCCAACATCCCAACACACAAGAGCTTCATGTTTATGAAAGACTGGGCTTTAGCAATGTTTATTCCCATCAAAGTTTGTTTTCCCAGGACTGGAAGAAGAGAGACAGGGAAAGGATAAAATTACACGTGGTCTTTCTGTATTGTATCTTTAGACATTATGCAAATCAACAAGAGACAGGAAATGCCAAGCTGTCAGCAAGTTCTGGTTTTAACCACTGCCAAAGAAAACAATGTCATTTGAAAACTGTCTTTAAGATAACTGGAACAGGCACTCATTTGGTTGTGGGATTTGAGCCAAAGATCTGCCTCCTCAATGACCACTGGCCTATGGCACATCAGACTTTCATAACCTTAGGTTAATGCAATGACTCTAGGAATTTCTTTTAAAACTAAAAATATCCGTAAAAAGTATTACTAACTTAAATTCTTGCCAAAGTTATTGTATCAGTAAGTTCTATCTAGAACAATGCAAGGAAAGAATAAGTCAGGTGTAATTGATTGGACAGGGAATAGGAGGATGGCAAACTGGAAAGAAAAGGCAAGAACACAATATGCATACAGCCCTGACAATATGCAAAGCACTTCAAAGTACATTATTTAATTTTCATACGATCATGAGGCAATTTAACTGTTACTCTCATTCTATAGATGAAGAATAAACTAAGCACCAAGAAAGAAGGTACGCAGCTAGTCCAACAACACAAAGCTGATGAAATGTAGCCAGCAGTCTTTTTTTCCCCTTATCTCATGTACTAATGATTCTTATATCCACATCTGTCCTTATTAGTTATGCCATAAAAAGGCTAGATATATAATTACAAGAGGGAGGATTAGGGAATAACATTAAAATTTAAGAGGAACAAAAGGAAAATTGGGTAATCAAGAAAGAACAATGCCCTCCCACCCCCAGTTTTTTTCTTGATAGAACCTTACTTAATAAGCAGGATTCCTTATATTGAAGAGGCTATAAGTCAAAACCATGTTCAATTTTAACTACACAGTACCTTAGAAATTGTGATACTTTGAATAACAATCTAGATTTTTCAGTTTCTTTTGAAAATCTTGGAAATAAGGAAAGTGTGGGTCCTCATTTCTATATGACATCAATCAAACGGAGCAGTCAGTTGCTGCATCCTTTACACAGGCCATGTGCCCTGCAGTTCATCAGAGCTCCCTCTAATCTTCACTGTTTCAATGCTCTCACTATCCCACTTCACTCTTTTACATTACCTGCCTGGCCTGTGCAGGCATCTGAGTTTGCAACCCCAACAACAGGAACTTCAAAAAATTTAACCACCGCCATATTTATACTTGTCATACTTATTCTCTCTCTGCAACTGGGTTGTAAGTTCCATATGAGACTGTGTGCACCTCATTCATCAGAGTATCATCAATGCCCACTGACTTTCCTAGCATTTGATTTGTTGAATGAATGACTTAACATTAATAAACTGGTTCTACTGGAAGTAATTCTAGTTGATAAGCTACAATTACTATATTGGTTCTTTGTGAATAAAAAGCAATTAATGTCTAATTCATCATTTTCCTCTAGAGTATAGTACTTTACTATATGCTACAAATTCTAAAAACAGAATTTCACTTCTTCACCATGTAAATCATTCATTCAACAATATATATTAACTGCTCACATGTGCCAAGCACTGTTCAAGGTGCTAGCTTGATGCTCAGAACAAAACTAACTAGAAGTTTACCCCCCTTCCTCCCTGGGGCTGACCTGCTGCCCATTATAAGCGATTCCAGTACCCTAAGCTCAGGGTTCCTCTTGTAATACAATCCACTGCATGTGCAGGTGATACCTGGCACTTTCACATAGCCCTGTGGGAACTGAGGCTTCGGGAACTGGAGCCAATGCTGATACTCTGGCTACAGCTATTGCTGTTAGTAACAAAATCTTTATTCTCATCTCTTCTGCCAGCATCCATGAAAGTATGGCAGGCTACCCTGTCAGCTTACCAGTAGAGTAAAATCTCAAACTCTTAACAGTTAACAGTTCTTGACAGACAACAGGAACGATCAGGGATACAATATCAAGAGCCCAGATGGGTATATGTTAAGTTAGAACTGTCTATTGGATATATAATCAGAGACATGGAATTGGCAATTAGGTTTCCAAGTACAAGGTCCAGAGAAAGGATAAAAGCACGAGACATATATCTACGAATTATCCTCGTTTACCCTTCTTTTATCATCTACCATTATTTACAGCCACAAGGAATAGGTGTGTTTCTTATGGTCTAGAAAATATTCACCCCCCCCAAAAAAAATGATTTAATGATTTAAAGCAGGCGTCCCCAAACTACGGGCCGTGGGCCGCATGCGGCCCCCTGGGACCATTTATCCAGCCCCCCGCTGCACTTTCAGAAGGGGCACCTCTTTCATTGGTGGTCAGTGAGAGGAGCACTGTATGTGGTGGCCCTCCAACGGTCTGAGGGACAGTGAACTGCCCCCTGTGTAAAAAGTTTGGGGACCTCTGATTTAAAGAATCATTACATTTATTAGCCAAGATGTTCTGGAATCAATAATTTTTATATGTTCTTGGTACATGTGGAAATTAGTAAAACATTTCCACCATAATCATACATCAAGATTGTATATCATGTATTAAAGAGGCTTAAAAATAATTCGTATTTTTTGTCTCAATTTTATTTAAAGAATTCTACCATTAACAGAGAGGATGTGGAAGCCTACATATTTCCAGCAACACACACAATGACTAATAGTGGTAAATATTGTCATACAGGATAGCATTTTGTATAGGCATTAAAAATGCTTACAAAAATGCTAATATAACTATAAACACAGAATAGATTAGATATAAAATAATACCAGTTAACTTCAGGTACAGCTAAATTCAGGATACCAAGTTTCTTTTTTTCAGCCAATAAAACTCCTTCACAGTAAACTGATTTGAGATGGGGTCCTTTCGCTTACAGTCATCAGAGTCCTAAACAGGCATCAAGTACATTAGCCATTAGAACAAGTCCTGAAGCTAGCCATCATTTGTAAGATTATTTCCACAGGAATGTAAATATCATGTAATTCTCATTAACTGAGAACTATGTACAATCACATGCTACATAATGATGTTTCAGTCAACAAGAGACCTCATGTTCAATAATCTTTATTGTGATTATAATGGAGCTGAAAAATCCCTACCTTCTAGTGACACGGCAGCCATCATAACATCATAGTGCAATGCATCACTCACATGTTTGTGGTGATGCTGCTGTAAACAAACCACTGTGCTGACAGTCGTATAAAAGTGTAACATACAATTATGTACAGTACATAATACTTGATAATGATAATATATGACTATTACTGATTTATGTATTTACTACACAATACTTTTCTATCATTAAAGTGTGCTCTACTTACAGTAAGAAAAAGTTTGCTATGCAATAGTATGCTGTTTTGTATGCCCACAGCAGCCTCATACATTTCATGTTTAGCATATCTCTTAATAGCATCATTTTCTCTTGTACTTGATTTAATCTCTCCTGTTTTGTACAGTCACATACTGTACAGGCCTGTAGCCTAGGAGCAGTAAGCTATACCAAATAGCCTAGGTGTGTAGTAGGCTATACAATCTAGGTTAGTATCATATAAGTACAATTATGATATAATATACACACAAATATGGAATTCCCTAATGACACATTTCACAAAATATACCCCATCATTAAGCAACACATGATGACTATATATAAAATGTTTCCAAGGTAGGAGAATCTCAACCAAAATCAATTATTAGCATTATAATCTTTCTGTGTTTCAAGTATTAGGTAACAGTAAGACAAAATGGGTTAAACCATATTGATAGTGTCCTATAATACTTAATACCACTTTAGGATCCAGTTTATACTAAACAAATTATATATTTGTGTATATATAGATCATATATGCCCAGAAACTCAAATAAGAATAGTATTACCAAAGATATTGACACTGAACCTAACCAGTGGTGGCACAGTGGATAGAACGTCGACCTAGGACACCAAGATCCTAAGTCTGAAACCCTGAGGTCACCAGCTCATCTGGCTTGAGCAAAGGTTCATCAGATTGAGCATAGGGTCGCAGGCTTGAGCCCAAAGGCCACTGGCTTGAAAAAGGGGTCACTGGCCCAGCTAAAGCCCCCAGGTCAAGGCACATATGAGAAGCAATCAGTGAACAACTAAAGTTGACACAACTATGAATTGATGCTTCTCAACTCTCTCCTCCCCCACTCTCTATCTCAAATCAATAAAATAAAATAAAAAAATGACACTGACTTTCCACATCATTGCCGTAATTTAATACAGTTCTCTATTACTTCTGTTTGAAACAGACCTTAGAGACCATCATAAACTCTTTTCAATAACTATACTGTGGGAAATTTCCCATTCTGGAGACTAGAAAGAATTTCAGAAACCATTATAAATTGTCCCTAATCAAATCAACTAAATGAAGAGATAAACTTTTTGATGGGTTTCAAAGTGTTTTGGGGGGACAAAGTTTTTTTTATGTGTAAAAGTTGTACATGACAGGTCAATAAATTAATCTGTATATTCTATAAAACTGTCCTAAAATTTCTTAACTGACTTCTATATGTGTTATAAAAAATGTCTTTATCAATGGATAAAAACGGAGAATCTTGATAGAGATTACTTGGTAAAACAACACTCACTTTATTTGTAGATTTAACAAAAGCATCAAATCCATTACCATATACATGCATATAGAGCAGTTTTAAAAGTTATTTTTATAAAATTCAGAACAGAAAAGGGAGAAGTTCCCATTCTATTTAAAGTTAACTAGGCTTGCATCTGTAATCTCCTGATATTATTTCATACACACACACACAGACACACAAACACACACAGGGCATGACACAGTACTGTTCCTATGACAATGATATAACCCAAATTTTGGTGTTAAGTCAAAACACACCCTTATCTAAGTCACTTACCTACCCTAACACAGTTGTAAAATCATAACCTAGAACATAAAACACAATTAAGCCACAGAAAAATGCAAAGAACATAAATATAATGTACTGTATATACTCTATTGTAGTAACAGAAAAAAATGACAAAAAATGAGTGACACCAACTCCCTCACTCATTCGGCACATTAATGTGTGTTCTTCAGTCGTGTGCAACAAAACTAAATCGCCCACATAGTCCATAAGTACCACACTAACAGCATAAGCCAAAACACTCACATCTCAACTTTTTAAAGTTTTTATGGGAGTGAGCGTTGTAAACTCAAAATATTGAATGTTAAGACTGTCATAATCCAAGGACTCCTGTATATGTAAATGGGTACATACACATATAAGGTCTACCGGAAAGTTCTGTCCGTTTTTGGAATAAAACAAAATATAAATTTTTCTTACTGTCAATAAACTTTATTAAATAATATAATTGCCATTATTATTAATGATTTCTTGCCAGTGTGAGGGCAATTTGTATATCCCATTTTTGAAAAATGTTTTATCTTTTGATGCAAAAAATTGAACCAGTACTTGTTTGATATCTTCCTCATTTTTGAATTTTTTGCCCTTCAAAAAATTTTGTAAGGACAAAAACAAGTGATAGTCGGAGGGTGCTAAGTCCGGGGAATATGGTGGATGCGACAGACATGCTTCTGCAGCATTTCTTCTTTGTTGAAATTCATAAAAATTACAGTGGCGTAAATGAACTTTATCAGTAGCCATGGGTACACTATCGCTTCACATATAAGACTAATGTGAATCAACTTTGTTTTAGTAAATTTGCTACATCAGTATGTATACATTAAGTGATAAAAATAGGCACACATGTGCCAAATAAACATGTGCTTACATGTCGAAACTTGTGATAGAAACGGATAAAACTTTCTGGTAGACCTTATACATTTGAAATTCTAATAAGATAGACTTGTTTTCACTTGCAAATATCTAACAATACATATAACCATAGCTTCACAATTATAAAATTAATAATTAAGTATGTAATGATTATATATAGCACAATTAGCAAAATGTGGGTTTTAGAAACACACCTATTAAACATTAT
Source organism: Saccopteryx bilineata (assembly GCF_036850765.1). Taxonomy (NCBI): domain Eukaryota; kingdom Metazoa; phylum Chordata; class Mammalia; order Chiroptera; family Emballonuridae; genus Saccopteryx; species Saccopteryx bilineata. The sequence goes on from NC_089494.1 coordinate 205,001,056, forward strand.
TTTTTACTATTTTTTTTTATTTATTCATTTTAGAGGAGACAGGGAGATAGAGAGAGAGAAAGAGAAGGGGGGAGGAGCAGGAAGCATCAACTTCCATATGTGCCTTGACCAGGCAAGCCCAGGGTTTTGAACTGGCAACCTCAGCATTCCAGGTCAATGCTTGATCCACTGCACCACCAGAGGTCAGGCCCTATTAAATATTTAGTCAAGTATTTACTGTCTTACTCCCTCTAGGCCTCAGTCTCATGTGTAAAATTATGTTAACAACTACAGATATCTCCAAGGAGTAATCAACTCTTAAGAACTAGACAAAAAAGTAGTCTCAAATACACTGAAATCTAGTAGGAGATATTAATAAACAGACATCCTAACAAGTGAAGTAAAAGAGTTATGTTCAAGGCATATGAAATAAAAAATAAACATAGAGAAGAAAATCAGAAAAGTTGTTACTAAAAGAAGTACTACACTGCTCAAAAAAATTAGGGGATATTTCAAAATGAATATGAAGCAATAAAAAAAAGAAGCATTTGATTTTTTTTATTAAACAAGAACATCAGAAAAGCAAATGACAAGTCAAAACAAGTTATTCAATTATGCATATGAGATGCAAAACCAATTTTTATTTCATTGGTGAAAATGCACTATACAAAATGCTGAAAGTACTGGAGTATCTGCATGTTCCCTGATCCCCTAATTTTTGTGAGCAGTGTATATGAGCTGAAACTTCAAAGAATTTTCCAAAGAGGTAAAGTTAGGCATGAGGGAAAATCAGGTGTAAAAATATCAGGGGGTGGCCATGGCCGGTTGTCTCAGTGGTAGAGCATCAACCTGGCGAGTGAATGTCCCAGTTTGATTCCCAGTCAGGACGCACAAGAGAAGCAATCATCTGCTGGTCCAAGCACATCGCCCAGGCACTGGAGCCTCCCCAGCTCAGGCGTTAAAAATAGCTCAGTTCCAAGCCATGGCCCCAGACGGGGTTAATGGGTGGATCCTGATGGGGGTGCATGTGGGAATCTGTCTATCTCCCCTCCTCTCACTTGGAAAAGAAGATATCAGGGGGTGTAAGGAAAACTTACAAAATAAAAAATTAATGACCTCCAAAACTCTGTCCATAAAAGCAATGAAAAAACAGGCAAAAATGGTCAAAACCAATTTTTTCACAGCTTTGAAAATTACCCAAAGGCTTACAATTCAAGGAACTTTTATTCAGAATAACTAAATCTCAGTAAAAAAAACAGTAGTCTGTGACATTTTTAACTTTGTCCTATTGCCATCATTCTCTCCCAACTACATAGTACCCTTAAAAAATAACAAAGCTTATTAACTACAGTAAATGCAAAAACTACTAGCCTCGCAAATACTGGAGGAAACAAAACAGACTTAGATTCACCAACAAGCACAAGACTTGTTCACTAATATACAGAACTCACCCTGTGCAAAAAGCGCTATCTCCACTGTTTGTTAAAAACAATCAACCACAACTGTGTAACACTGGAGCTGTCTTAGGCAGTAATACAAACTGAAGGTTATAATACGAGACTGACCAAAATACTTACATATAAAAAATTGGGAATAAGATCTCTATAGGGGACTTTGAAAAGCTCTGACACAATCTGGGAAAATCAGAAGACCACACATAAGTGTAAGGCATTATGCTGGCCCAGGAAAGATCTGAGAAAGTCCTAGTCTCTCACATGTGGCTGATTCTGCAGCAATGAACAAGAAAAAAAGTAAAGGCTAAAGCTAAGTTGTAAACTGCATCAGAGCATGGAATTCATGCCAACACACACAGAAAGCCCCTCAGCAAAACCTGAAAGACTTATTGGTTCCAGGTGTAAAAGGAAATATCTGCCCTATCATTAGCTAACCACTAACCTAACTAGGCAGACTTAAGTGACAAATATATATATTTTTTTAATTCAGACTTTACATACTCAATCCAGGAAAGTCACTAAAACTAAACAACAAAAATCCTGGAGAATGGAATAAATTAATGTCCAGAATCGCCACACTGTATTATTTAAAATGTCCAGTTTTCAACAAAAAACTATTAGCCAATAAAAAAATAGGAAATTATGTACCACATAGAGGAAAAGCAGTCAAGAGAAACTGTCTCTGAGTAAACCCAGATGTTGGACATACCCAGCAAAAACTTTAAATCATCTATTACAAATACAGTTAACGAATTAATAAAAACCATGCCTAAGAAACTAAAGAAATATATAAAAATGGTATCTCATCAAACAGAAAATATCAATAAAGAGCAAGAAATTATTATTTTTAATTTTAGATTCAAAGACACAAATAGGTTAAATGTTAAAGAATAGTAAAATATATACCACACAAATAGTAACCAAAAATAAGGTCATACTAATAATATCAGACACATAAGGCTTTAAGACAAGAGTGAGCATTTTACACTAATTAAAGGGTCAATCTATCACAAAAACATATTAATTATAAACATATATACACTTAAAACACAAAAAGCAAAAACTGACAATGTATGAAACAGACAAGCAATAACAGTTGGAGAAATACTTTTAATAATGGATAGACCAAGTAAGCAGAAGGTCAATAAGAAAATAAGACTTGAATACTATTAATTAAGCAACTAGACCTAGAAGACTATGATAGAACACTACCCATAATAACAACAGAATGCACCTTTATCAAGTACATATGGAACATTCTTCAGTATTAGATATTTTATAGCATAAAACAAATCTCAATATATTTTCAAAGACTAAAATTATACAAAGTATGTTCTCCAACTACATACAATGAAATAAAACCAGAAAAAAATGAAAATTTGAGAAATTCACAAATATGTGAAATTTAAAGAATGCACTACTCATAAACCACCAATGGATCAAAGAATCACAAGGGAAATGAGAAATACTTAGGATGAATGCAAATAAAAAAATAATAAAAACAGCATACCAAACTTTATGGATGCAGTTAAAGAGCAGTTCTTGGAGGGAAATTTATCGCTGTAAATAACCACATTGGAAAGGATAAAAAAATCTCATATCAATAAGCTAACTTCCCATGTTAAAAACTAGAAAAAGTGGCCCTGGCCGGTTGGCTCAGTGGTGGAGCGTCGGCCTGGCGTGCAGAAGTCCCGGGTTCGATTCCTGGCCAGGGTACACAGGATAGGCGCCCATCTGCTCCTCCACCCCTCCCCCTCTCCTTCCTCTCTGTCTCTCTTTTCCCCTCCCGCAGCCAAGGCTCCATTGGAGCAAAGATGGCCCAGGCACTGGGGATGGCTCCTTGGCCTCTGCCCCAGGAGCTAGAGTGGCTCTGGTCGCAACAGAGCGACGCCCAGGAGGGGCAGAGCATCGCCCCCTGGTGGGCAGAGCGTCGCCCCCTGGTAGGCGTGCTGGGTGGATCCTGGTTGGGCGCATGCGGGAGTCTGTCTGACTGTCTCTCCCCATTTCTAGCTTCAGAAAAATACAAAAAAAAAAAAAAAAAAAATAGAAAAAGTGGGCCCTGGCCAGTTGGATCAGCGGAAGAGCGTTGGTCCAGTGTGTGGAAGTCCCAGGTTTGATTCCGGTCATGGCACACCAGAAGTGTCCATCTGCTTCTCCCCCCTCCCCTCTCTCCTTCCCCTCTCTCTCTCTCTCTCTCTCTCTCTCTCTATCCCTCCCCCCCCTCCTGCAGCCAAGGCTCTATTGGAGCAAAGTTGGCCGTGGTGCTTGGAGGACCACGGAGGACAACTCCATGGCCTCTGCCTCAGGCGCTAGAATAGCTGTGGCCACAACAGAGCATCACCTCCGGTGGGCATGCCAGATGGATCCCAGGAGGGCACATGCGGGAGTCTGCCTCCCAGCTTCTAACTTTGGAAAAATAAAAATTAAAAATTGAAAAACTAGCCTGACCTGTGGTGGCGCAGTGGGATAAAGCATCGACCTGGAAGTGCTGAGGTCCCCGGTTCGAAACCCTGGGCTTGCCTGGTCAAGGCACATATGGGAGTTGATGCTTCCAGCTCCTCTCCCCCTTCTCTCTCTCTGTCTCTCATCTCTCTCTCTCTCTCTCTCTCTCTCTGTATCTTTCTCTCCTCTCTAAAATGAATAAATTTTAAAAAATTAAAAAACTAGAAAAAGTGAACACATTATACTGGAAGCAGAAGAAAGGAAATAATAACAATTAAGAGTAGAAAAAAGAAAATAGAAAAACAGAGAAAACCAATATAAACAAAATTAATTCTTTACAACAAAATGGGCAAACCTTTTGCTAGACTTAGACTGACCAAGAAACTGAAAAGAAAAACTACAAAAATCAGGAATAAAAAGGATGGTACATCCAACATTACAGAAATAAGAAGGGTTATATGGCAAAAAGTTTTATGTGGAAAAAAAAATCAGATAACCTGGATAAAATCAGTAAATTCCTACAAAAATACAAATTACCAACCTGACTCAAGAATAAACAGAAATTTTAAGCAGATTATAACAAGTAAAGGGATTGAGTTAGTAATTAAAAACTTCTAACAAAAGCCCAAAAACAGATGGCTTCACTAATGAACTGTATCAAATACTTATCAAATAAAAACAATTCTTCATAAATTGTTCCAAAAAACAGAAGGAAACACTTTCTAATGCATTCTATCAAAACCATACAAATACATCACAGAAAAGCAATTATAGACCAATATCAATTATGAGTACACACACAAAAATCCTCAACAAAATACTAGCAAACCAAATCCAAGAACTTTTTTTTTACTTACACACCATGACCAAGTGGTGTTTATCCAGGAATATAAGGTTCGTTCAACATATAAAAATTAACCATGAGCCCTGGCCGGTTGGCTCAGCGGTAGAGCGTCGGCCTAGCGTGCGGAGGACCCGGGTTCGATTCCCGGCCAGGGCACATAGGAGAAGCGCCCATTTGCTTCTCCACCCCTCCGCCGCGCTTTCCTCTCTGTCTCTCTCTTCTCCTCCCGCAGCCAAGGCTCCATGGAGCAAAGATGGCCCGGGCGCTGGGCATGGCTCTGTGGCCTCTGCCTCAGGCGCTAGAGTGGCTCTGGTCACAATATGGCGACGCCCAGGATGGGCAGAGCATCGCCCCCTGGGGGACAGAGCACCGCCCCTGGTGGGCGTGCCGGGTGGATCCCGGTCGGGCGCATGCGGGAGTCTGACTGTCTCTCCCTGTTTCCAGCTTCAGAAAAATGAAAAGAAAAAAAAAAAATTAACCATGAAATAAAGTATTTTAATACAATAAAGGGGAAAATACACACAATCATCTCAAATACAGAAAAATCATTTGAAAAAATCCACCATTTTCATGATAAGAATATTCAGCAAACTAGGAATAAAAGGGAACTTCCTCAATGTGAGAAAGGACATCTACCAAAAACCCACAGCTAACATCACAATTAATGGTTAAAGATTGCAAGCTTTCCCCCTGTGATCAGGAACAAGACAAGGATGTCTTCTCTCATCACTTCTGCTCAGTCTTGTACCGGAAATTCTAGCCAGGGTAATTTAGTGTAAATAAATAAATAGATACCATCAGATTGAAAATAAAGTAAAATTATCTATTTGTAGATGAAATGATCTTTTACATAGAAAAGACTGAAAAATCCACACTATCAGAGCTAATAAACAAGTTCAACAGGTTATAGGATATAAGATCATTACTGTAAAACTCAATTGTTTTTCTATATACTAGCAATGAACAATCTGAGAAGGAAATTAAGAAAACAATTCCATTGACAATAATGTCAACAATAATATATTTAACAAAAGATATGAAAGAACTGTATACCAAAAATTACAAAACATCATGGAAAGAAATTAGAGATCTAAATAAATGGAAAAGCATCCCTCACTCATGAACTGAAAGAATGAATTAAGAAGATAATACTCCTCAAATACTCTCCAAATGCTCATTAACAACAACAAAAAGACCATAAACCTCCCATTTCACTATTAAATACCTTTATTTTCCGCAGAACTTGACAAGCTCTTCCCAAAATTTATATAAAAATTCAAGGGACCCAAAATATCCAAAACAATAGTGAAAGAACAAAGTTAGAAGACTTATACTTCCCAATCGCAAACTACCTATGAAGCTGCTGCAATCAAGACAGTGTGCTACTGGCATCTGGCTAGACATATAGATCAATGGAACAGAATTGAGAGCTTAGAAATAAGCCCATAAATTTATGGCCAATTGATTACCTACAAGAATGACAACACAATTCAATGAATAAACAGACCTTTCCATAAATGGTACTAGGGCAATTCAATATTCACACATAAATTAATGAAGTTGACTTCTACCTCACACTATATAAAAAATAATAAAAACTAAAATTATAAAGCTCTTAGAAGAAAACATAGATATAAATCTTTGTGACCTTTGATCAGGCAAGGGTCTTTTAGACAAGACACCAAAAGTAAAAAAAAAAAATGTAATTCATCAAAATTTAAAACTTTTTTGTGCTTCCAAGAACAATGTACTATTAAGAAAGTGAAGAGATAATACAAAAATTGGGAGGTGATTCTAAATCCTATAGTTGATGAGGAGCTAGTATCCAGAATATATAAAAAACTCTTATCGCTGAACAATAAAATAAATTAAAAAATTAATCTGCCTCATTGGTGGTGGTGTAGTAGAGGTCTCTGATTCGAAACACTGAGGTTGCTGGCCAGAGCATGGGCTTGCCAGCTTGAGCCCAAAGGTTACTGGCTTGAGCCTAGAGTCCTGGCTTGAGCAAGGGGTCACTGGCTTGGCTTAAGCCTCCTGGCCAAGGCACATATAAGAAGCAATCAATTAACAACTAAAGTGAAGCATCAACTATGAGTTGATGCTTCTTTCTCTCATCCCTCTCTCCCTTCCTATCGCTGTCTCTCTTAAAAGTTTGTAGCAAATAAACTCCTAAAAGAAAAAAACTAATCCAATTTTTAAAGGGCAAAAGATCCTAACAGAAATTTCTCTGAAGAGTTATACAAATGGTCAATAGCACATGAAAATGTACTCAACATCATTAGTCATTAGGAAAACACAAATCAAAACCCTCTTCGCACCCACTAGGATGGCTATAATCAAAAAGACAGTCAACGTGTTGGCGAGGATGTAGGAAATTAGAAACCCTCAGACATTGCCAGTGAGAATATAAAATGGTACAGCCACTGTGGAAAACATTAGTAGTTCTCAAAAAGTTAAACATGGAGTTACCATATGGTCCAGGAATTCTATCCCTAAAAAAATACCAAGAACTAAAAGTATTCACACAAAAACTTGTATACAAATGGTCATAATAGCATTAATCATAGTAGCCAAAAAGTAGAAAGAACTCATATGTTCATCAAGAGATGAATGCATAAATAAAATGTGATACTACCCACATAATGTAATATTATTCATCCATAAAAATGGCATACAGATACATGCTAAAACATGGATGAAACCTGAAAATACGCTAAGTAAAAGAAACAAGACACAGGCCCTGACCGGTTGGCTCATTGGTAGAGCGTCGGCCTGGCGTGCAGAAGTCCCGGGTTTGATTCCCGGCCAGGGCACACAGGAGAGGCGCCCATCTGCTTCTCTACCCCTCCCCCTCTCCTTCCTCTCTGTCTCTCTCTTCCCCTCCCGCAGCAAGGCTCCATTGGAGCAAAGATGGCCCGGGCGCTGGGGATGGCTCCTTGGCCTCTGCCCCGGGCGCTAGAGTGGCTCTGGTCACGACAGAGAGATGCCCCAGAGGGGCAGAGCATCGCCCCCTGGTGGGCAGAGCATTGCCCCCTGGTGGGCGTGCCAGGTGGATCCCGGTCGGGCGCATGCGGGAGTCTGTCTGACTGTCTCTCCCCGTTTCCAGCTTCAGAAAAATACAAAAGAAAAAAAAAAAAGAAACAAGACACAAAGGCCACATATCATATGATTCCATTTCTATGAAATGCCCAGAATAGATATATCCATAAAGAAAGGAACTAGATTACTGATTACAAATGTTTGGGGCAGAAAAGGAAAAATGAGAAGTGAGTGCTTATGAGTACAGGACTTCTTTTTAGGTTGATAAAAATGTTCTAGACTTAAATAGTGGTAGTAGTCCAATACACTAAAATATACTAAAAATCACTGAACTATATACACTTTAAATTGAATTTTATCATATTTAAATTATATCTCAATTAACCTCTTACTTTAAAAATCAAAATATGTCCAAGGAATTACAACAAGCTCCATGTAACTGAAGCACAAGTCCCAAAATAGGAAATTACAAAAGATGAGGCATGGTCAAGTCAGATACGCTTCTAATCATGAAAGATCACTGCGAAGATGTTTGAACCCAGTCTGCGGAAATCAGGAAACCATAGAGAGATTTTAAGCAAAGGTATATATTCATCAGATTTGCATTAAAATAGTAATTACATTCCTATATGAGAGCAATCAAGAGAAAAATGGAAAAAAATAAAGATACCATTTATAACAACAAAAAAATAAATAAAAGCACCTTAGGAATAAATCAAATAGAAGATCCATGAGCTCTTTAGAAGAAAATTATACAACTTTAATAAAAGACAAAGAGAACTTAGTAAATGCAGTTTGTTTGTTTAACAGAAAAGGCTTCATATTATAGCTTTCATTTTCTCACAAAGCAGTAGATAAATTCATTATAATTAAAATAAAAGTCCTAATAGTTTTTCATGAACTTCAATATTTACACGAAGTGCACGAAATTAAGAGTAGCTAACAATGCAGGCTCATTCAGCGTGTGCATGGGGTTACCGGACTAAGCACAGGATCATGAACAGGATCCCAAGTTCACTGGCTTGAGCAAGGAGTCACTGGCTTGGCTGGAGCCTCCCCAGTCAAGGTACATATGAAAAGCAATCAATGAACAACTAAAGTGCCACAACTATGAGTTGATGCTTCTCATCTCTCTCCCTTCCTGTCTCTCCGTCTCCCTGTGTGTATCTCTCTTTCTCTCGCTAAGAAAAAATAAAATAGCCAACAATTTTTAAAAGAAATAGGATGAAGTAGTAGCCATTAGTTTAACAAATACCAAGATTATAAACTCTGATAAGATTATAAATTGTCATAGAAATAAAGAGCCACAAAATAACAGAGCAAACTCAGAAAGAGCTATTTTTATATGAAAACTATAAAAACTGATGACATCAGAGATACACTGCGTATCACTGGAAAAAAGATAAATTAGACAGTTGTGTTTTGATTGAACTGGGGTAAATAAAGGAATTTGATATTTACCCCATACATAACACATCAAACATAAATGTGATGGCTTAAAGCTATAAATATGGAAAAATTAAACATTAAAAGTTATAAAGAAAAATGTATGACTTTCAGGTAGGTAAGAATTTCTTACATTAGACATAAAAAGACACAAAAGATGATACTAATAAATATGATCTTGTTAAAACTTAAATTTCAATTTCTGTTTTTAGCAACATGATAGAGATGCAGAAAAAGATATCTCTGGTAAAGTAATCCCTAAAATGCTAGACAAAATAATCATGGAAGCAGATCAAGAAAATTCCTTAGAGCTAGAAACAAGAAGAATGAATGAATCCACAGGCTGCACTGGAGCTAAAGGCCAACGCTGGATAAGACTGAAAAGTCCAAATGGGAACACATAAAGCCTGTACCACAGAGCACTTCACCCTCAACGTAAAATAAAACCCAATCCACCCTGTAGATCAGTGGTCCCCAACCTTTTTTGTGCCACAGACCAGTTTAATGTCAGAAAATATTGTCACAGACCGGCCTTTAGGGTGGGACGGATAAATGTATCACGTTACCAAGACAAGCATCAAGAGTGAGTCTTAGACGGATGACACAGAGGGAATCTGGTCATTTCTTTAAAAATAAAACATCGTTCAGACTTAAATATAAATAAAATGGAAATAACGTAAGTTATTTATTCTTTCTCTGCGGACCAGTACCAAATGGCCCACAGACCCGTAAGGGTCCATGGCCCAGGGGTTGGGGACCACTGCTGTAGATGACACTAAAGTGATACAAGCCTTGGCCTTGGCGCTAAATTAAGTGGGAGAGTCTCTTGAGACCTTCTAAGCATTATCCTAATTTTCAAAGACTTGGAATTCAACAATCTCTTTAAATAAATAAATAAATAATTCTAAGCCAGCAGTTTTAAGTAGTCCCAGGGGAAAACCTAGGAGATACACTCAAAAAGGCACTCAGACTTCAAAACACTCCAACCAGTAAAATTCTATGGAATGTGAGCACAGAATAAACAAAAATTTATAAAGGAAGGAAGGAAATTACTAAGTATTCAATAAACCACGATGAACGTAAGTCAGAAGGAACAATCAACTATACAAGACTTGAAAAGACTAAAAAATATTGAAATTACCAAATACAGAATATGAAATAACTGTGTTTCACATATTTAAAGAAACAAAATAGGAAACTGAGAGTATAAAAAGGGATTAAGAGGTTATCAATATTGACAAGAACAAAAGAAAAACTGGTGAGACAATGTTACAAAACAAATTAAATTTCTAGTATGAAAACATATAATAACTAAAAAGGGTAAACAGCAGATGAAGAACAACTTAGAGAACGAAAAGATATATATGGATGCAGGAGAATGCTAACATACACCAAAATGCAGCACAAAAATGGAAAAGAGGAAATGTTATGAAACTTGGAGGACATAGTGAGAAAATTCTATACACATCCTTCACTTATGAAAACTGGGAAGAGGCATTGTTAGAATAGATATGGTTGAGCATTCTCCAAAATTAATGAAAGACATCAATCACCAGATTAAGAAATCCCAAGAATTCTAAAATACACTGTTCACAAAAATTAGGGGGTATTTCAAAATGAATATGAAGCAGTTAAAAAGAAGAAGAAGCAGCATTTGATTTTTTTTAATTAAACAAGAACATCAGAAAAGCAAACAGGTCAAAGAAAGTTCTTCAATTATGCAAATGAGATTCAAAACCAACTTTTATTTCATTAGTGAAAATGCACTGTACAAAAGGCTGAAAGTACTGGAGTATGTGCACATTTCCTGATCCCCTAATTTTTGTGAGCAGTGTAGAATAACAGAACACTACTGTCATACCATCACAGTGAAAAAATGAGGATATCATCAGAGAAGACATCAAATAGCCGCCAGTAGAAAAGACCAATTATCCACAAAGGCAATTAGAGTGATTAACAACTTTTCAAAAATAAAAAGAAGGTAGTGAAATAACACCTTGAAAATACTAAAAGAAAATAACTTTCTTCCTAGAATTCTTTTACTTACTTACTTATTCATTTATTTATTCTATTCAGTGAGAGGCAGGGAAGCAGAGAGACAAATTCCCGCATGCACTCCAACCAGGATCCACCCAGCAAGCCCACTAGGGGGCAATACTCTGCCCATCTGGGGCGTTGGTTGCTCTGTTGCTCAACAACTGAGCTCCTTAGCTCCTGAGGCCGAGGACATGGAGTCATCCTGTGCACCCAAGGCCACCTCGCTCCAGTTGAGCAATGGCTGCAGGAAGGAAAAAGAGAGAGAGAGAGAGAGAGAGAAGCAAAGGGGGCAGGGGTAGAGAAGCAGATGGACACTTCTCTGACCGGGAATTGGACCTGGGACATCCATACACCAGGCCAATGCTCTACCACTGAGCTAACCGGCCAAAGCCCTACAATTCTATATCAAGAAAAACACTCTAGAATTAAGATGAAATAAAGATTTTTCGGACTAACAAAATAACCTTTCACTAAAGGAACATTAAAGGAAGTTGACAGAATGAAGGCAACTGAGCCTAGTTGAAAGGTCTGACAGAGAAAGAATGATAAACAAAGATGACAGCTATTAAATAAGCACTGACTTCAGTGGTGGAGTGTCAATTCAGCGTGTGGAGATCCTGGGTTCGATTCCCAACCAGAGCACACAGGAGAAGCACCCATCTACTTCTCCAACCTTCACCCTATCCTTTCTCTGTCTCTCTCTTTCCCTCCTGCAGCCAAGGCTCCATTGGAGCAAAGCTGGCTCGTGAACTAAGGATGGCTCCATGGCCTCCGCCTTAGGTGCTGAAATGTCTCAGGTTGCAAGAGAACAACACCCATGATGGGCATAGCACTGCCCCCTAGTGGGCTTGCCGGGTGGATTCTGGTTGGGCATATGTGGGAGTCTGTCTCTCTGCCTCCCTGCTTCTCACTTCAGAAAAATGCAAAAAAAAAGCACTGACTTGCAAAACAATAAGCATACCATCTAATTTATACATTAAAGTGTAGATCTAAAATCCTGGACAATAATGTCATAAATCGGGAAGAGAGAATGACGGTGATAGGAGTTAGAGCAGGGGTCCCCAAACTACAGCCCGCGGGCTGCACGCGGTCCCGAGGCCATTTATCCGGCCCCCACCGCACTTCCAGAAGGGGCACCTCTTTCATTGGTGGTCAATGAGATGAGCATAGTTCCCATTGAAATACTGGTCAGTTTGTTGATTTAAATTTACTTGTTCTTTATTTTAAATATTGTATTTGTTCCCTTTTTTTTTTTTTTTTTACTTTAAAATAAGATATGTGCAGTGTGCATAGGGATTTGTTCCTAGTTTTTTTTATAGTCTGGCCCTCCAATGGTCTGAGGGACAGTGAACTGGCCCCCTGTGTAAAAAGTTTGGGGACCCCTGAGTTAGAGCATTCTAAACTTCTTCCATAGTATATAGATGTTAACTTTAGTCTTCTGTTAACCAGGGAATGTTAAGAGAATAAAGTATGTAACTTCAAATTAGTAGGGGGGGGGGGTGAAATGAAGAAAAGAGAACCTTAAAGAGTCCAAAACAAAACAAGGGAAAAAAACTCAAGATAATTGGCAAGCATTGTTTGAAGAGATTGAAGAGGAGTCAAGGTTGCAAGAGACAAAGCAGAAAGGTATTTCAGTGTAGAAAAAAAAGACTCCCTGAACACCATTAAAATAAGAGAAGAGAGGGGATTAAGAAGGAGGGGATTAAGAACTTCTGCCTTATCTATAGTGTTGGATTATTTTATAATAATAGTTATTTCTCTACTACTTATGACTTTCCTGTGTGCATGAATGTCACACACGTGCACACGCACACACACGCACATGCACACAGAAGCAAACACACACCTACCTACATCAGTAATCCAGGCAATGGATAACAGTCATTCATAGAAAAGAGGTAACAAACTATGTGTGAGCTCGCCTTTCAACCATAATAGGTAAGTCATTGATTTGGTGAGAAGTACAAGGTTTTCAAAAGTTTTAAAATATATTTTAACAGTTTCATAGCATGTCTATAATAAAGACAAGGAAGCCTGGACTACAAAGAGATTTGGGAAGTTGTAATTGTAAATAGATACATCACACAAAGAGACTGAGGGGGAATAAAGGACAGGTAAAACACCAAAGGAAGAATTCCTCAGTGAGCATTATGAAATGTTCTAACTCCATCTTAAAATATTTTGAACTGCTTATTATAAAAAGTTGAAAAGTTTGTTTTTTAATTGTTTTGAAATACCACAAAAGGTTCACTAAGTTTTAAAAATATATTTGTCCTCCAAAAACTTGTTTATAATTTAGTATGTATTACATTTAGATACTTCTTATATAAGGCAATTCAAGTTAAAGTCCATTAATGAGTTGTGTGCCATTTTTAACTGTAAATATTTACTTAATATTACAAATTATATTTTTATAAAATAAAAACAGCTCTTTCAATGTTTTGAAGACAGTTGTAATTCAAGCCATTTCAATTTAAAATATTACCATGAAATAATCAGAGAAGAAAGCAAAACCCATTTTTTTTTACAACACATGGAAATTAAGCTAAATTGACACTAAACAATTTTTATACATAACAATTATTTAGTTCATTAAAGTTAAAATCACATACAACAGCCTATGGTCAGCAAACAAAAACCACTAAAAATTGTACTACTAAAATGTAAAAGAGGAAGTTAGGATGCATGGTAATTCTACATTATCCTATCCAAATAAGACAAACCTTTTCTAAATTCACAAAGGATATAGAGTGTACTGTACAGGATATGTCAACTCCTCCTAGCACTATCTTTTAACACTATACTGGCCCTAACATGTCCATGCTTCTGCATGCACTATGTATAACAATCTCAAGTGTGCCAAGTAAACATAGCGCCTTCTGTAATTACTTCAGAAGGGGGAGGAGGAGACTACTTGAGAAAAATCGCAGCACAGAGCCAAAGTATCAGCAGAGCACCAGTATCTATTACTTCAAGGCCTGATACCAAAACCTTGGCTCAGAAAACAAATACATATTTAAACAGCCTGTGTAAGCCGAAGCAAAGCACACTCTACAATGTTTCAAATCCGTTTATCTTGATGTTACTAAACAGAAACAAGACTCAAATTTAAAGAATAGCTTGTGTAGGCCCTGGCCGGTTGGCTCAGTGGTAGAGCGTGAGTGTCGGCCTGGCGTGCAGAAGTCCTGGGTTCGATTCCCAGCCAGGGCACACAGGAGAAGCGCCCATCTGCTTCTCCACTGTCTCTCCTTCCTCTCTGTCTCTCTCTTCCCCTCCCGCAGCGAGGCTCCACTGGAGCAAAGATGGCCCAGGAGCTGGGGATGGCTCCTTGGCCTCTGCCCCAGGCGCTAGAGTGGCTCTGGTCACAGCAGAGCGACGCCCCGGAGGGGCAGAGCATCGCCCCCTGGTGGGCGTGCCGGGTGGATACCGGTTGGGCGCATGCGGGAGTCTGTCTGACTGTCTCTCCCAATTTCTAGCTTCAGAAAAATACAAAAAATAGGCCCTGGCTGGTTGGCTCAGCGGTAGAGCGTCGGCCTGGCGTGCGGGGGACCCAGATTCAATTCCTGGCCAGGGCACATAGGAGAGGCGCCCATTTGCTTCTCCAGCCCCACCCCCTCCTTCCTCTCTGTCTCTCTCTTCCCCTCCCGCAGCCAAGGCTCCATTGGAGCAAAGATGGCCCGGGCGCTGGGGATGGCTCCTTGGCCTCTGCCCCAGGCGCTGGAGTGGCTCTGGTCGCGGCAGAGCGAAGCCCCGGAGGGGCAGAGCATCGCCCCCTGGTGGGCGTGCCGGGCTGATCCCGGTCGGGCGCATGCGGGAGTCTGTCTGTCTCTCCCCGTTTCCAGCTTCAGAAAAATACAAAAAAAAAAAAAAATACAAAAAAAAAAAAATACAAAAAAAAAAAAAATACAAAAAATACAAAAAAAAAAAAAAAGAATAGCTTGTGTAATTCCTCCTTCTCAAAGACAGCTCAAGTCCATCTTCTGATTACTTAGGCCTGTCAGGCATAGTACAGCATATGCTTCACACCAACCTCCACCATTCCCTGGGCTTAATATTTCTTTGACTAAGTAGTTTTATCCTATTAATGAAAAAACATCCAGTATTATGTATTAGCTAACTTAGTGCTTTCCAACTACTTGGCTAGCCCCTTGGGTTATTGATTGAGTCTGCTTTCAGCCTGAGTTGACCAGCAGGAGCCTCCAACCACAATGGGACATGGGACAACTTTGAGGGCTGAGGAAGAATCATCGTGACCCACCTATAGTCCATCTGTGGCACTACTGGTATGACCACTATACATCAGAAGGGAAGAACTTGGTTAAATCTTATACTCAGAGATAAGACTGGGCACCACCGTACAAATATTATATGTACTTTTGACAGAAAAGCCAATCATACTAAGAAAACTTGTACATAAAACTCTTTAATTACACATACAAGCCCACATGCATATATGCACAGACACACACTCTCTCTCTCTCTCTCACACACACACACACAGACACACACACACATTTAAATCAGCATTAGAATCTTCTCCAATGAAACAAGTATTTTTATAGGTTAGAAACATAAATCTCATATACACTTTTATTTCCCAGTACTTCCATAAATATTATAAGTACCTGCAGCCACTATTATCTAAGTTACTAAAATACAAAACCATGGATATCATGTTTTAATTGTAAACATCATAGGAAACCATGGAGTATACTATAAATGTAATTTATATAATGTTTAAAACATTTTGAAATCTCATTTGTAGTATTTGTGTATTTTCCTGAGGAAAGGGTCCGTATAACTTTTCATTAGATCCTCCAATATGCACTCCAAATATATAAACTTATATAGAATGTAAATATATACATTATATATATAGTATGTATATATATATATTGCTATTTTTATTGGAATAAGCAACAAAAATAACTTTTCTAAATGCTAGTCTTCTAATGTCCCTTTCCTAAAAGTGTCTATGTAAGTGGCTTTTAAGGGTACCTGGCTTTTTGTTGGCCTCAGATTCCTTCCTTGTAAAAATAGGAACTGTTGAACATATCAAATTTGGCAATGCAGCAGCAAATTTACTAGACAATTTGATATCTCTATCAAAATATGTCAATGTAAAATAATTTAATAATGTTTATCATCACTATTTTATTGATGGAAGGATATATAAAGGCATTTAAAATTTTAGAACAAGTACCATATTTTATATAAGAAAATATTTTAAACAAAAAAAAACAAAAAACCAAGCTCTGTCTCAAAAGCACTGATACACCAAAACTTTGGTTCTCTCATTCAGCTTGCAGATCTTTAAGAAATATAGGTAAGTTTATATTAGAATATATTTTACTTGAAAGAGCATAACAGTAGTTATTATGTGCACTCTTAGATACGAGAAATCCAAGTACCCACTTGAACTTCATTAAAAATATTGCCCACCTGAAGTGATCTATTTGGAGACTGGAAAATAGTCACACCTTTGAAAGGACATGATCATAACTTATTTCAGAACAAACTTTTCCGAGTGAAGTAACTTACAGAAATCCAATAAAGAGAAAATAAAAAAAATAAATAAAACCAGCTGTTTTACTCCCTTGGTAAGGCCCTATATATGTTAACAACATTTCCAAAATTATTCCCACAACCTAAAGCTTACATAGTGGACTGTCTTCTGACAGGTAATGAAGAGAGCATTGACTAACATACAGCAGGTACTATATCCTTTTTTCTTTTGTTTCTTTCTACTACATCTATAAGATATCTTGTAATCTTTGTAATTTATGACTTCAATGTTTTTTTCCTGCTGACATGACTTGCCTGTATTTAGGAAAACTTAATTTTAAATTAGTTATTTAGAAACACACCAGATTGCTAGACCTTCCCAGATAGAGTCTAAGTCTTTTTAACTTGGATTACTCAGGCTTAAGTGATAAAGTAATAAGAATATATACCTAATCAAAGGCAAATTATCTTCTCCCAAAATTATGATAATCAAAATACAATTTTTTTTGCATTGCTAAAAAAGTCAGTCCATTTACAATGTAATACAAAGCACATGGGACTAAGCTTATAAAGTTGCAGGACCGAAATGAAGAAAAACTTCAGAAGACATAAAAGATTTTAATAAAATGGAGACATGTTATGTTCCTAGAAAGAAATACTCAATATTGTCAATATGCTAATCCCTATCCCTCAAATCTCATGTTAATTGACAGTTTTCATGTAATGCCAATCAAAATCCCAACACTGCAGAATTATATAGAGTGCTTATTAAACCTGAAGTTTTCTGGCCCCTTCTCTAAATTTAGGATTAAATCTCTGAGACTTAAATCCATGAGTCTGCTCAATCAGTACTCCAGGCAAAGTTTAAGAACCTTTGCATTAGTTCTGATGAACACCATTAACAAAGCAAATATTCATCATGAACCACTTTGATCACCTTTGAGGGTATTTCTTTCTCTCCCTCTTTGGCGACTACCTTGAGAACATGACCTGTGGGAACAGCAGCACTGGCATCACCTAAAAGCTTGCTGGTAATGCAGAACCTCAGGCCCCACCCATACATATTGAATCAGAAACTACTTCAATTAATCCCCAGGTGAGACTCAAATAATAGTACTGTAGCAACAGAAAAAATGACAAAAAGTATGTGTAAAAAAAATTCCTTACCTTTATTCCTGTGGTTGGCTTGCACACTGGAAGGGGCATTGGAAGGTGGGAGAGAGTGACCTATGAGTAGTAGGAAGCTGGAGAGGCAGGAGAACCTGCAGAAGGTGCTGGAGATACTGGATCAGGGGAATCAGGATTGCCTAGGAACATGCAGGAGATGCTGGAGACAATTCTACCTGTACTACAGGTGTTTCATCTCGAGAAGAAGCTAATGTAGAGGGTTCAGGATCTGTTGTAGGCCTCTCTACCTTCTTAAAGAATTGCTCCAGGCTAGTCTGGAAGGTTGATAAAGTCTCCTCTTCCAAAATCTACTTAAGGCATTGCAAGACATCCATAACAGCTCTGTAGACCTTAATGAGTCTGTCATCACTGGGGTCTTCAGCCTCAAATTTTGCCAACCCATCCTCTGCCATAGAAAAACCTTCTGCCAAACCCCTGGTAGTAAATCTCTTGGGTTCTAGGGTTTCTATCTCTTCCTCTTCAATCAGCTGTTTCTCCAGCTGAATAAGGTCCTCAGCTGACAGCTCCTCTCCATGTGATGCCAGCAGCTCTGTGACATCCTCAGCCTTTGCTAATGGCGTAAACTGAAACAATCACGCCTCAATTTTTTAAAGGTTTTATGAGAGAGAGTGTCGTAAACTCGGAACATCGTATGTCAAGACTGTCGTACCTGAGGACCCCGTATATTAACTTAATTCTCTACTAATACAACTTTTTTCTCTCTTTCTTATATCTCAAAACTCCTCCATTCCTAAATCCAAACCCTGGGTATTAGGTCTCAATCATCTTTCACCCATTTCACAATTTCCTTCTTACCAAATGTCAGGTTTCATAAGCATAAGATTTTAGCAAATTTTTATATATTACTGTTAAATGTCATTTCTTCCCAAATTCAGCATTATGCAGTGTCCTTGCAACTCCTCGCCATACCACTATTAAGTACAATGATCTATACACCTTCAACTTTCTAAGGCCCCTCAACCTCTTGTACTCTGCAACTCAACAACCCATCATCTGCTTTCTCAGACTGCTTGCAAAGCTCTCTAACAAATTACCATGCTTATGCATCTCATCCAAACTATCCGTCAGATAGCTGCTCTCCCTATGCTCTTTTTTCCAACAAATTTTAATAAGTAACTGTGTTAGCCTCTGGAACACATTTTAAGTAGGATATGTGTGTATTTACAGTCTATTTGGGGGAAAAGACAAAATAAGTTATTATGGCACATTATGATGAATTTTATGGGCAATATAACAAGTAAAAAGTGCTGTAATAATAAAAAATAAAAAAACTATGGTTGGAATATCCACAATCCAGCATTCTCTCTTCATTTAAGCAGGCCCTGCAATTTCATTGTTTTAGGAAGCCTTTCTTGATGATAACTGACAACATAAGCCAAGAATCTATTAATATTACCTAAACAGCATTATAGACCTAACAAACTAAACACGCAATTCACTTCTCCTCTGATTCAGTGGTTTAGTTATATAATCCCACTTATGACTAGAGATGAATATAAGGTCTACCGCAGCGGTTCTCAACCTGTAGGTCGCGACCCCGGCGGGGGTCGAACGACCAAAACACAGGGGTCGCCTAAAGCCATCGGAAATATATATTTTATTTAAAAATGTATTGTATAATAAATATGGCTTTAGGCGTCGGCCTGGCGTGCGGGGGACCCAGGTTCGATTCCCGGCCAGGGCACATAGGAGAAGCGCCCATTTGCTTCTCCACCCCCACCCCCTCCTTCCTCTCTGTCTCTCTCTTCTCCTCCCGCAGCCAAGGCTCCATTGGAGCAAAGATAGCCCGGGCGCTGGGGATGGCTCCTTGGCCTCTGCCCCAGGCGCTAGAGTGGCTCTGGTCGCGGCAGAGCGACGCCCCGTAGGGGCAGAGCATCGCCCCCTGGTGGGCAGAGCGTCGCCCCTGGTGGGCGTGCCGGGTGGATCCCGGTCGGGCGCATGCGGGAGTCTGTCTGTCTCTCCCTGTTTCCAGCTTCAGAAAAATACAAAAAAAAAAAAAAAAACTATACAGGTTTCAAGTATACAACTCAATATAACACCATCCACACACTGCATCATGCATTATACTATTTAAACTTTTTACTTGCATGTGCACCAAAAAATGCCACATGTATCACTGAAGTAATGTCAGGTCATTTTTTAAGAAAATTGTTTTAAGATGCTACTGGAATTTATTTCACTGCAAAGACTCAAATGCACTTGTGCTATGATCTAATAAAATAAAAATTTGAAAGAACTGTTTTTTATTTTGAATATTGTAGAACAAATTTTTTAAATAAAATGCATAAAGGGATTTGATATTACAGCACTTCAGACTTCAAGCCTTAATATTCTCATATCCTTGAACTAGGAACAGAAGAAAGTGAAGCAAAAGAAGCTATTTCTCTTCCTCTTCATTTTCCTTCCATATTGCTATGCTAGATTCAACTGAAAAAGCTACAGTAATGTGATTGTATGTTACTTTACACTTCATAAATAAATGATTTTCATTTAGGACTAAACCTTTCCAGACTGATACAACAAACTAATTTGGGGGAAGGTGAAATCTTAAACTTCTTAATATTTATTCTGACATCTTAAATAACTGTAGCACCCTATTTTACTGCCATTAGGAAAGAGCAAAGTAAGAAATCTTTAACTCAAAAATTTGGGGAATACTCCCACTCCACCTCAGACTATCTGAGCCACCCATTAATAATCCAGCTTCTCCAGAATATTAAAAGTCCTCTAGTACTTTAAGCCTGCTAGAAGTCCCCACTTCAATCAAGGGCCAGTGCCGGTCTATGCAGAGGAGCCAATTCAGTGGGAAAAGGGCTAGATTAAAGTCATGCAACCTGAATTCTGCCCTCTACCATCAGCACTAACAGTGCGCACTCTGGGTTCATCCCTTACTCTACTTTCTCATAGTTAAATGAAGGAATTAAACTGGATAATTGCTACAATTATAGGAGATTTAAAGACACATTATAATTTTAAAATAAAGACTGTTATTCCAACAATATCAACTCCAACTAATATAATATTTAGGACATTTTCTGAAAGAAGCTATCTTACCCTTAATTCAAATTTTTACATAACACCCACTACCCCATCCCAATCTTTATTCTTCTAAAAAGCAACTATCAATAGGATTGACCTAATATCCATAATGGTCCACCATAACTTTTTAAAATACAGTTAGTCTTTATTAGAAAGACAACCACTTCTCCAAGATAAGAACAAATCTGAACCTCGAATCTATAAACAGGAACTTCTTCTTATGCTAGAAATGTATGGGACATTAATTTATTTATTCCAACTTTCAACAGTACGGATTCATATAGCACCTTGCAAACTCCCAACACTCCTATGAACAGGGTACTATCAGCAAAGTGACATATACAAACACTTATTTTTAATCAATGGATTTGCAACATTTCTTAAATTCCCATTTCAGTGAGCTGACAAACATAAAATCTACAACAGCTAGCTTCATTAGGTTAAAAGAAATAACTATCAATTTGTACTAAGATCCTTAGAATTTTTCCTTTGGACTGTATAAACAATATTTTTCTAAAAGATGAAATATTGACAAAAATTTAACAATCCAGTTAACTATTCACTAGGATTGGAACTGGACTAGTTAGTAAACAAAACACCTCTTTAGATCAGAGGTACTGTATATACAACCAATTAACTATCTTACCAACTTTACTCACTGATTGATTACTCATCAAAAGCCTACGCAGAGTCAGGCATACTCACATCCTACTTCTGGAAAAATAACCCAAAATCTATGCCGTACTGATCATGAGAGAGTAACATTTTCTTAAAATACAAAGAACAGACCATTAACATGCAGTAGGAGAGCTCCGGTATGCAGGCCTGAAAATGAGAAAGTGGGTCATGGCCAGCGGTACATAATCCCACTCCCTGAGAAACAGTCCAGACAACATTCACTAGGTCAAAGTATTCTACTCCAGGTAAGTCATTTTAGTATTAATACCTTAGTGATTCCAGAATGAATAGTAAATCTAGACTAACTACTGACAACCTCATTCAAAAGAGAATACTAAGAATGTAAAAAGATCCAGCCAGCCCTAACAATGACACAACCACAAAAAATTAAGGAAACAAAGTAAACAAAGTATCTGGGCAGGGGAAGTGGTGTGCTGGAAAACTCTCTTCCAGAAAACCAAACAAGAAATAAAAGAAATATCGAGGGTGATAATACTTAGTTATTAACAAAACTGCAGACTTCATTTGCTATCCTCTGATCTGTTATGCTAGGCTTACAGATTTCCTTATATAAAAGAAAATTCCAAGTCTCTTCACAGAAGGAGCATCTCCAGTATCATACAATGTAGTTAGAGAGGTCCCCCAAAGTAATGGTCAAATGTTTTCTTCCTCCATACATTAAGGGATGAGATTGCCTTCTTTCTAATCTCTCTTTCTCATAGATACTGGCTATCCCATTAAGCCAGTGGTTCTCAAACTTTTTTAAGTCAGGCGCATTTAAAATCCTACAAATAATTGTAGGCGCACTATATACAAATTTCTGAGAAATATGTTATAATAATTAAGTCAAATACTAAAGAAAAAATATAAAGTCCAAGCGTGCTTTTATGATCATTAAATGAAATAAATACGACAAAATTAAATTTATTCTGACATTAAAAAACATTTTTATGTTACATTTTTTGAGTTATGCTTTTTAGAACTCGTAAAAAAGGGGGTTAAAAAATTAAAAAATGACAAAAAAGTTATATTTTTTATATATATAGATAAATTCATAGTTAGATTTAGTAAATTTGGCACGTCCCAGAACAAATGTGTTAAGTTTTTTTATTCTTGTGTTTATGAGAAACATGAGCCTGATGTGTCCTAGCAAATTTCTTCCAATGTTTGGGCAAATATTTGAGAGGCAAACTCTCATTTCCTCATCAATACATTGAAGAATTCCTCTCTTTTTACTCTTAACTGTGTTGAGGGTAGAATATCCTAATTCACATAAATAGGACGTTGAAAATTGTAGTAAAATGTTCAAAGCTTTTTTAGATATTACCACATATTCTTCCTTTATAGAAATCCAAAAGGCTTCAAGAGACAATTCCTTAAGTTTAATTATCAATCCAAAACCCCCACCATACATACCATCTTAACTTTTTACACCAAACAAAGGATAGAAGAAACTTGCCCCCAGTCTTTCTGGGGGACATGGGGGGTAGTGTAAACAATCCAGCACCACAGCTTAACAGCCTTTTACAACCTAATCAGGCAAGTGAGGTGGGGGGTTGGGCAGACTGTCAGTTTACAGCCAATTCCCCACACCTCTGTCCCCCAAAAATCTAAACTCCAAAACCCTGTTGATTTTTTGGTCCCCAACAGGCACATATTTCTCTGGAATACCATAGGGCACACTTTGAGAACCACTGCATTAAGCGTTGGTATTCTCGGCCACTCAAGAGAAAGCCATGGCAAGTTTATCATGTCCAATATTGTTACTTTCTTAAGATCAGGTACTCAGGGCACATACGTTAGACTTGGCTCTCACTGTCCCACAGCAGTAGCTTTCTTAAAAGATGATGTGGATCAAGGGAACTCAGGCTAGAACATTTCTGAGAGTATTACCTAACAAAAAGAGCAATACAGTGCCCAAAAACAAAGAAATGTTATGTAATCATAACAGAAATGAAACAGGCTAGGAATCAAAAATTCTGGTAGTATTTTTTCATCCACCCAGGTAATACTGCATCTATATTATCATCAACTATCTCTATTGGTTATTTAGTTTTAAACTAAACTTTAAAAATAGAGCCAAACTGCTCCTAAATATCAACTGAACAGTTGGATATGTCAAAAATGGTTGGTATCCTGTTGTTTCATAGTAAATTTTACAGAACCTCTAACTGCTTTTCAATTCAAAATTAATCTCTTACAAATGTACTGAATACACCTTTAAAGTACAGTATCCACTGGAAGAAATAAAAGATGAGTATAAGCCAAACCTTAAAGGAGCTTTTAATCTTGCAGTAAAAGAAACTTTTCATTGGACATTTTATTGGAATAGAACAAAGCTGTGTAAAGTAAGTGCAATGTGAGTAACAGTTGCTACACCGGACATCAACTGGAAGGCATAATTACATTCATTCGGTTGCTAACAAGGTTTCACGGAAAAATAAAGATTGCAAGAAAGTAACTGTATTTTAAATGTATCCTGCAAGATCCAATTTCAACACAGTAGAAGCAGGTTTCTGCACTCTAGGCAAATGTAACAACAATATAAACTGAAAAATGGGAATGAGAAAGCATGAGAGAAGTGCAGAAAATACCAAGTATAAATATATATAGGGTTAGAGTGAGAGATTAAGGCTGGAAAAGTGGGTTGGGGGTCACACTGCAGAGAGCCTTAAATCCCATGTAATGAGTCTGTATTTGACTTGGACAGACAAGTAAGAGGGTGACCTGTCAGAGGTCCATTTCAGAAAGGAATACAAGAGTTGATTTGGTGAATAACAGCCTACCAACAGAACAATCCACATGAGAACATAAATCACTGAAAAGTCCTAAGGACCCAAACTAGAAGTGACAACAATGGAAACAAAAAGTAACTAATTCTTCACATATACAATCATGGGTAAGCTTTCCATACCTAAATTCACTCAGAGAAAATATTGCCATACCTCTTCCTCATATATTCTTTCCAAATAAAAAGTTGAAAAACAAGAAAGTATCTTATTCCAGGTACCCTCCAAATTACACATATTACAAATGAGTCACTAGGAGAACACTAAGTGACAAAGAAGTAATAAAGGTGGCATATCCTTTAAAACTAAATATATAGTACTCTGAAACGCCCCACAGTGTACTTAAGCACCCATCCTCTTATCTCAAGGGGGTACCACATAAGACAACTTCTTAAAAAACAAAACAACAACAACTTGTTTCCAATGATTAAGAAGTATTTTTATATTGTGAGATAAAAAACCGTTGCTAAAATCCATAGTGAAGTCAGCCAAAAAACTCAAATGCATGATAATCAAACACAATGCTTTCATTATGGTGTCAGTACTTAAACTGTTCATCTTCATCCCTCCTTCCCCATGCTCCCCTCTCGTCAGATGGAACAGTTAAGAATCAGTTTTAAAGACAGTTATCAGAGAATGCTAAAATGGAAAAAGATGTGACAGATTCATCTTTATCTTAATTTTTTCTTTCTCTTGAGGAAACTGAGGTTTAAAATGTCACAATGTCATTTAGTGGCAGGACTAGGATTACGGGCTCGCCCAACTCCAAGTTTTGCTTTTTCTTTTTAAAAGCTGACTCCAAGAAGGCATCATTTCAAAGATTTAATAAAATGTTAAAATAGACAAACTAGTAGCAACAATTATTTTATATTTTAAAATAATATCAATAGAAAAATACCTCCCTAACAGCTACATCCCAAACTATGTATGCCCTTAGTGTTACTCAAGTTCTACTTTACCAGGACAAACCAGAAATTTCAAAACAAAGTCTCTCTGTGCAAAGGCCTGACAACCACTTTCCTGCAGAGAGATGTGAAACTGTTAGCAGAAATGTGCTGACTGATCTCATTTGTAAAAACGATACACACAGAATCTCTCAATTAACTAAGTGCCCAACTATTTCCAACAGCTCAGTCATTAACCACTCAACTTCCCAAAACTCAGTTCCCTAAAAATAGTAGTAGGCTTGTGGGTAGATGAATGGTTCACCAGATGGACGCAGGATAAAACTAAGGAATAAGCAGTCCCAACCCCTTTGCAGATGAAACCTTATGCAGCTTTGAAATTTCCCTTCTAGACTTTTAATTTCAGAATTCCAAGTCAAGGCTTTAATCATTTTGATAGCTACCAAATGTGTTCTAATAAGCATATGTTCTATTTCAAGTTCTCACAAAAAAAAAAAAAAAAAAAAAAAAGGAAGAAAAGGAGTGAAATAGAACCAGGATAATATACAAGATTAGTAAAGAACATTAAAGACCAGACTCAATGTAAGGACACATCAACTCTACTTTCTCATATATTCCTTAATACTAACAACATCAAGGACCATTTCAAGTTCTTCCATCCACAGACCCCATAATGGAAAGATATAATAAGTATTAATTTATTTCCACAATTTAAAAAATTTTCAAAAACAGCCTTTCCACTCTGCTCAGCATGAGAATGTCAGTATTAACCCCACAAAGCTGACTATAGCTAAAGGCAGAGAAATTTGACAGGTTAGTGAAATTTAGCACTTTTGTTAGAGATAAGTATACAGTTCCCACTACATTTTTCTGAAATAATAAAAATTAGCAATTGTTTTAGTGTTAATATCCTGCTACCTCTAGAGAAAATGTATCAGCTGACAATCAAAATTACAACCTAGGAGCTAACCCTACAATAATAACATAAATGGCCTAAAAGAAAAGCATAGAGATTATGAGTGTCCTTTGCTGAAAATTACCTTTCATGGTATTATAAAAGCAAATGCTGTGCCTCACCAGGCGGCTGTGCAGCGGATAGAGCACTGGCCTGGGATGCTGAGGACCCGGTTCAAAACCCCGAGGTCACTGGCTTCAGCGCCAGCTCACACAGCCTAAGCACAGGCTCACCAGCTTGAGCGCGGGTCACTTGGCTTAAGCATGAGATCACAGACATGACTCCATGGTCGTTGACTTGAGCCCAAAGGTCTCTGGCTTGAAGCCCAAGGTCTCTGGCTTGAGCAAGGAGGCCACTGGCTCAGTTGGAGTCCCCCCCAACCCCACCCCATCAAGGCACATATGAGAAAGCAATCACTGAACAACTAAGGTGCCACAACGAAGAATGATGCTTCACATCTCTCCCCCTTCCTCTTTCCCCTTACCTCTCTAGCTAAAAGAAAAAGAAATAAAAAAGCATATGCTGCTATCAATGCCAAAATTCTATATAGCTGATTAAAACTTAAAATTTTATATATAGCTGAATGGTATATAACTAATTTAAATAATTCAGAATTTTTACAAATATAAATGTGATACTTAATTCAGGATAAATGTAACAAATAACCTAATCTAAAAGCAAGTTATTACAACTCCAGAATCAGATTTCACTAAAAGCTTACATCCAAATATGAACCTGAAACTGACCTATATTTATTGAGAGCTTTGCCAAACAGTATTGTCACACATTATCTATTAATCTTCATAACAGATATTAACTCCGTTATATAGAAACAATGTTTCCAGAGAGTTTAATTCAACATCCATCGTCTCCCAGGGCTTTAAATAACAGTCATATGCTCACTAAGCAGAAATGCCTATCTCTAAGCCCAAACACCTCTGCTGAGTACCAGACCATATACTCAACTTCCCACTGGCCATTACCTCCCATCCCAGATCTCTCAACTAAACTTGTCTGAAACTACTGGATATTCTCCCAACCCCAAAAACTGTCCTTCTCTACTTTTTCTCATCTCGGCAAATGGTACCTACATCCAAGAGTTGCATAAATGAGTCATTGTTCATAATTCCTACACCACCACCACCACCCACCCAATACACCACATCTTCCATTCAAGCATGGTAACATTCACTTCATACCCACTACCATCGTAACTAAGCATCTAATTTATACACATCTCAACCAGTCTCTATACAGCAATTTCCTTGATCTTGTGAAAATACAGATCAGAGCATGTCACTGTCCTAATTTAAATCTTCCAGTAATTTTCCCATCGAATTTCAAGATAAAATCTAAAATCCTCAAATGGCATACGAAGCCCTGGATCCTGGTCACCTCTCCAACATCATCTTGAGTCCTTCTTCCAATATATTTACTAGAGTCCACAGCTCTGGGCATATTTCAGATCCTGAAATTCTTCCCCACAGCGGAACTCTTCCCCCACACTTCCCCCACCTTCACACCTCTGCCTTTACCTAATCTTTCCCGTAGTTCAGATTTCTGCTACGGTATTCTTTAAAGGCTTCTTTCATCCTCTCTACTATCAACTGAATCCATTTTTCTCTCATAGAACCCTGTGCTTTCTTCTAATTTAATTGTCAAAACTGCTAACTACATTAACTTGATGATTTTTAACACTTATCTTCCACACTAGACTATGTAACTTCCTCAAGGCCAGAGAAATAACTGTTCTGTTCTTCGCTGTGCAAATAGCAGCTAGTACAGAGCACGGCACACAAAAGGCAGTTAATAAACAGTCATGGAATAATAAGAGGTGTTGATACTTTTGTTAAGTACTCCCCTTCTGTTCTCTCTGTCCTCTCTCAGGAACTTTAACTTATAAGTTATTGAAAAGCCACAGATGATTTCTGCAAATGAGCTATACTGAAATCCATTTTCCTGCTGATTTATGTTGCAAAATCAAATGTCCTTTACTACCTTCCTATAAAATTCACAATGAGAACTGATTAACACTCAAGCCTAAATTCACTCACCCTAATCTAGGCTGTTAACTCTGAGGGAGCTACTACGAACTTGGGTCAATTCCAGGCTTCCAGTTACTCACAGTCCCACCAACCCCATGCCCACAGCAGAAAGTCTTACCCACCCAATCATATTCGAAATACCATTCCTATCCAGACCCCAAAACTTCATGATTAGATCTTAGCAAATTATGGCCAGTGCCCCAGTTTCTAACCAGTTAAGTCCACTTTGTACCAAAAACATTTAGAAAAAATGTTACCTACCTGAGAACCAACTCTTCCGATTACCAATCAATACTAAATTTCTCCGACTAGCACTGAAGGCCTAGGGAAGTATGTGATCAAAAAGCCAGTACAGTATTATGAACTTGAAAGATGACACTGAATTATATGTGCTTGACAATTTGACACTCTTACAAGCTAAAATTTACATATGTCTCTATCTCAATTCCATAATCCAAAGTTGATTTTGGTTAGCATGCGCTACTGAAACCAACGTGTTTTGGGGGGAAAAACAAAAACAAAAACATGAAAATGCCCATTATAAAATATCAGCCTTCTAAACTGGGAGCAGAAACTAAAAAGGTGCTAGTGCTCAGCATTTTCAAACATATACATACTTAACTAGAAAGACAAGATGATACAAAGTATGTAATATTTCAGAGGAAACTACTCCAACAGTTTAGGTATAACATACAACATAAGTATACGTAGCCCTGAAAAAACTTTATATTTTTTAAAATTAAACATGTATAATACATAAATACATATGTGCAGGTATGTGTATATATGTATATATATATACACACACACATAAATACACATATATACATACATAGTTTATCCTCATTATTTGGAGATTCCATATTTTGGAAAGTCATCTACTTGTTAAAATTTATTTGTATCCCCCAAATCAATACAATGGCACTTTCACAGTTATGTGCACACCTGTGCCTAGTGGTGAAAAGTTTGAGAAGGCCAACTGGAGTCAAGAAGGTGATGCTGTCTGTGCCTTCTGGTTTCAGCTTTATACTATAAACAAACATCCTTTTTGAGATATACTTAGTGTCATATTTTTCTCATTTTTATGCTTATTGGTAATTTTATTCTTCAAATAGCTCCCAAGCATAGTGCACCAAAGTGTCTAGAGTTCCTAAGCGCAAGAGGGTTATAATGCCCTTTACAGAAAACATATGTGTACTAGCTAAGCTTTATTTAGGTAAGAATTTCAGTACTGCTGTCCATGAGTTCAACGTTATTCAATCAACAATATGTAGTAAATAAGGTGTCTTTAAACAGAAGCACACACAAGCAAGGTTATATATTGACTGGTGAACAAAAATGTGAACAGAGGCTTACAGCACCTTAACCTTTTATTTCCCCTAAGAACAATGGTTCAGTATTCATTAATTCACTGTTTATGGTGATTTTAAGGAACATAACTACCCCAAATAATGAGAATTATAAATGTGCACGCATATGCCACATGTTTGAAGCCTCAAAGACATTGCAGAGGTCATTCTGAACAATCTGCCTATGTCTGCAGTAGAGTAGCAAAAAAACCTCAGGGAACAGCATCTGCAGGGTCTTGGCCACTGTTTAAACAACACTGACTTAAAGAAAAAATATAAAATCTACCAAGTTTGGTTTTTGGTCTGTCAGTGCTTCTACCCCTTCCCCACTTAATAGCATTGGCATACCTCTCCCCAATTTAGGTACTCTAAACTCTAATGGCCTTTCCAGAAGTATTTGCCCCGTCTTATAATCAGGTAAATATATCTGTCAATTACTGAATGACCATTCTTTTTTTTTTTTTTTTTTTTTATTCATTTTAAAGAGGAGAGAGAGAGAGAAAGAAAAGAAAGGAAAAGAAGAGAAAAGAAAAGAGGGGAGGAGCAGGAAAGATCAACTCCCATATGTGCCTTGACCAGACAAGTGCAGGGTTTCGAACTGGCGACCTCAGCCTTCCAGGTTGACACTTTATCTACTGCTCCACCACAGGTCAGGCCTTGAATGATCATTCTTGGATGTGAACTAGACTTGTGCTTAAACATCTTGCTTAAATTGTGGTATTACTTATTTGGAAAGAAGAGTATATTAAGCATCTCAAATAGGAATAGATTATCAGAATCAAAAAGAAAACCAAATATAGATCATTTCAGTTGTGTTATGTGCTGAAGAGAGAAGAAGGTGAGAAAGTCTAGTTCAAGAGCAGGGGTGTTGGGTAGCTAAATTCCATCATTCAAAAGGTTTCTTCAGGCCCTGGCTAAGGTGGCTCAGTGGTAGAGTGCTGACCTGGCATATGGATGTCCCAAGTTCAATTCCAAGTCAGGGCACACAGGAGAAGCACCCAATTGCTTCTCCACCCTCTCCTTCTTGCTTCTCTCTCTCTCTCTCTCTCTCTCTCTCTCTCTTTCTCTCTCTCTTCCCCTCCTGCAGCCATGGCTCGACTACAGCAAGTTGGCCCTGGGCACTGAGGGTGGGTCCATGGCTTCCACTTCAGGCTCTAAGAAGAGCTCATTTACAGAGCAACAGCCCCAGATGGGCAGAGCATCACACTATCACCCTGTAAGGAGCTTGTCAGGTGGAAGCTGGTCGGGGCACAGGCAGACTCTGTCTCTCTGCCTCCATTTCTCTCACTAAGTAAAAAAAAGGGGGGAAGGGGTTCTTCAACCCTTGCTTCCACCTAGCTCTTGATTACAGCTTTTTCCAAGAGAAAGGACAAATCAGTGGAACAACATTAGGGCATGAAATTTTTTTTTCTTTAATTTCTTAGTGATTGAGTGAGCACTCTCCTTTTGAAATTCTTCATTTTTAATTTCATTTTCCAAAATAACACATTTTTTTATTGAAAACGACTTGCTTACAATAATGACAGGATATTCTTAGAGCAGTGATAGAAGATACGAATCCAAAGTCCAGTTTGATGAAATGCCAATGTTTTCTTTCTATTAAATAAAAGGCCCATCTGTGATTTAGTGGAATGAAGTAAATGCAATGCTACTCACATCACAATTCAATTAGTTAATACAATTCAAAGACAGAAGTACAGCATGTGTGGTAATAGTGTCTTCTTAAAACCTACAACTCAACCTAAACCAACACTTGAAATTCACATAATATAATACTATAGGGCTAGAAAATTTTACAGAATAGTAAATCTATCAATCATGACCATGCTGCATATATATTCCTTCTTCTGAGAAGTTAAGGATCCCATCTCTCCAAAGTTTAGGTACGCTCATTATAAGGAGCAATGTTTGCAAACCAACGACATCCACCTCTCTAAATTATTCAACATTTCTTTTGCTTTAGAATATTTATTTTAGAAACACCTTCCAATTTTTCTCCTGCACTAATTTGCTATTGCTTCCGACATTTCAAAAAAAAAAAAATACAGGTGGACTCTAAGTCTGCTGTCTTCAAACCACATCATTGTCAGAGACCCAAAACTATTCTCTTCAAATTTCTTCTCTCTTAACCTCAGAACTAAAAGGGCTGTTCATCAACTAATTATTTCTTATAAATTTTTTAAAGTATGTCTTTTGTAATGTCATTTTGCAATTAAAAACATAAAGGTCAATGAAGCATGTAATAAACAAGAGCAAGTATTTTCTACAAAGCCAATTAGACAAAAAACACAAAACTCAAGTGTAGGACCTTTTCTTTTTTAAATGGATTAAACTCTTGTAAGCATAACTGCAACTGCTGGCATAGTCTGATAAAGATAATGAAGGACCGAACACAAAACTTCGCAGGTGAAAGTTAACCCCAAACTGCGGCCCCCTGAGGCCATTTATCCAGCCCCCACTGCACTTCTGAAAGGGACACCTCTTTCATTGGTGGTCAGTGAGAGGACCACTGTATTTGGCAGCGCTCCAATGGTCTGAGGGACAGTGAACTGGTCCCCTGTGTAAAAAGTTTGGAGACCCCTGTTTTAAAGTATACGAACCAACGGGACACCACTAAAAGCGAATGAGTAGGGAAAATTCTAAATAACAAAGACCGAGTTGAAGTTTACCCGCTTGCCCAAAGCCACCTACTAACTGAATTTGGGGCAAATGATCACCTCCAACACGCGCACACAGTTTCTCAACTGATGACAGAAAAAGAGCAAAACCAGGTTCAACACCAGGGGCTCCAGGGTCCTGTGCCCTGTGGCGCGGGTGGGGACTCCGATGAAGAGGCCAACGCATGACACCCGCCTGAGCCACAGCTGGCAAGGCAGAGCCTCAGTCCTGCTTTATCTGACCCTCTAATGAGTCACTGGCCCAATCATAAGCCACATCACTCCCTAGGACGTTTTCTATTTATTTCCTCGCGTCAAGAAGGACTAAAAATGACTTAAACTCGTAATAAGAGTGCTGTGCACTGGTTAGAGCTGCTGGCGGCGAGAACAGCCGGTGAAGAGCGAAACGCCGAGTTACACTTTGAGAGACGCCGCCGGCCCAACAGAAGATGCAGACAGGATAGAAGAGCAGTAAACCGAGGGCGCTGCCGGAGAAGCGGGCGCGGACGGACCGGGAGAAGCCTCCGCCACACCCCAGCCCTGCCACACCTGCCGGCCCGAGCCTCCCCGCGCGCCCGTACCTTCAGCCAGCGACTCCTCCAGGGTGACCTGGTAGCGGCCGACCGCGAACACCCGGACCCCGACGGACGAGCCACAGCCGGCCCCGGCGCCACCCACCGCTCCGCCGCCGCCGCCGCCACCGCCGCCCTCCGACTTGGGCATTCGAGAGAACTTCTTCATGGTCCCGCCGGCGCGCTGGACGGTGAGCGAGAAGGCGAGTCCCTGGCCAGGCGCGCGGCCCGGCGTCCGTGAGGCGTCGCTGCCCTTCGCCCGTCCGAGCGTCCACGCGCGAGCGGCCCGCCGACCCTCACATCCCGCGCGCTCAGAGCGCACTGCCCCGGCCCCGCCGCGCGCTCCTCGGCTCCGCTGCAGCTGCCGGGCTCCCGCAGAGGGCGGCGGGGAGGGCGGGGACGGGGCGGGGCGCTAGGGGGCGGGCCCGAGTGAGGCGACGCCAAAGCTCCGCGAGTGCCCCGGGCGCCCTGTCCTCTCTGAACACCGGGAGCGCTGGCCCAGCAGGGGAGCGAGGGCGGCAGATCGGGCAGGGGGCGGTACGGCCGGCAGGAGTGGACTGGGCCTCTCTGCACGCACACCGTCAGGCCGGCAGCCCGCGGCGCCGCCGCCCGAGTGGGACCCACGCCGCCCGCCACTCGCGGCCGTTGGCGGTGCCCTGCCGACCGCTCACGGAGACCTGGCGCCTCGCGCAGGCGCGTTGCCCACGCCGCCGGAAGTGACGGTTCCGGCTCTTGTCACGTGGAGGGGGGACGCGGGAGGAGATTGTGGGGGTTGAGCACGAGAGCGAGGCCTGGGGTCCCAGGTCTGGTGTCCCGACCCGGAGGGCAGGCCAAGCATTTGGAACCCCGGCGTGGAGGAGGGAGCCGGCCTGGGAACCAGCTCCTGCGCTGCCCGGGCCGCGTGGTCTGTCATCTCCGCTAGGAGTTTGTATGTCACTCAAGGGGCTAAGAAATGCCGCCAACAACTTCGTCCCCGCTAAGGAACTTTCCCTGCTAGTTTTCCAGACCTTCTCTCCTGAGAATCGTCTTCCGCTTGCCTCCTCGGAGCGGGGGACGTGGGAGCAGCGCCCAACTAGAGCGGAATCCGAGCAACCGACTTGTGGAGTCGCAGTGTCGCAATCTGTAACAGCTTCTTGTGCTGGGAAGCGTTTTGCGGTTTATAAGGAGCATTCTCAGTATCTCCTGTGTGCTGTGCGACAGCCGTGTGAAATATTCACAACAGATCTTAAGACTGTTCGCAGACCATCACCTTCGGCAAAGAAAACTTAACAGACTTGCCCAAGGTCACGCAGCTGGCCGTGGTGGAGCTGGGACTACGAGGTCCATCCTTCCGCAGTTAGATCCGTACTTTTGACCAGTCTGGAAAAGGTCTGGGTCAGATCATTGTAAAACAGATTTTGGACTGTTTGCAGACAAACCAGCATTAGGTTCTCCGGCCGTCCCCCTTCCCCCCCCCCCTCCCCCACTCCCCGGGCTTTGTTAACCAAGAGATTTGCCCATTTAAAAAAAAAAGAAAGAAAAGCCCCGTTGCTTTCATCTCATAAACCACGGGAATCTCAGTGCCTGCGGGTGGAATGAAGCCGGCTGAAAGAAGAGGGTGTAAGGGCGGGGTAAGGAATGGCACGTTGTAGGTCATATGTGGAGAGCGCAGCTGATTCTCAGCTCCAGCCTGCCTTTCCCCCGTATAAGGTACAGGACCTCTGTGGCCAGAGGTTCCAGTTTCTTGAGAAACCAAAAATCTAGATAATTTTTCTATTATGGTATTTCCCAACTTTGTAAATGTAGGCCAAATAAACTGTGTTTGTAGGACTCCAGTATGCACCCTCTATGAAATCTCCACCCCCATATCTTTATCCAACTTTTTTAATTCATTTTTTTTCTTTTTTTTTTTCTTTTTTTTTTTTTTTACGGAGACAGAGAGAGAGTCAGAGAGAGGGATAGACAGGGACAGACAGACAGGAATGGAGAGATGAGAAGCATCAATCATTAGTTTTTCATTGCGCATTGCGACACCTTAGTTGTTCATTGATTGCTTTCTCATCTATGCCTTGACTGTGGGCCTTGAGCAGACCAAGTAACCCCTTGCTTGAGCCAGCGACCTTGGGTCCAAACTGGTGAGCTTCGCTCAAACTAAATGAACCCATGCTCAAGCTGGTGACCTCAGGGTCTCGAACCTGGGTCCTGGGCATCCCAGTCCAACGCTCTATCCACTGCACCACTGCCTGGTCAGGCTCCAACTTTTTAATGAGACACAGGCAGAAATGTTAGGAAATGTGCTTAAGCAAAAGACATGGACCTTAAAAGTCTTTCCTTTGCCATTTAAAGAGCTATTTGAACACCACAACAGTGTTCTGGGTTTAGGTATTTTTGCTGCAAACTCACTAATCTACATTTTTTCATCAGGAGACCTGACCTTTAAAGTGCATTCCTGCTCAGTAAAAGTCAGATTATACTATGTCAGACGATTGATATGGTGTGACAATTGAGGATTGCTATTTAGAAATAAGCTGGCCTTTTTATTGTGGAGATTCACTGTGATGTCACATTCCTTCTATATTTGAGTTACATTTTTCAAGTGGATTAAGAAGAAATCTAGTCATGTCATACAATTCAAAACTAGAATCAGTCCAGCCAGCATACAAAGTTTGGACCTACCACAACTTTACCTGATCACAAGAATAATCATATGATCAGTTTGAGGGCAATTTACTACAACTGCTGTGGTGAAGAAAATCACCTGTGTGTACCCATAGAACCTGACCTCTGATAAAGGAAACACAATTAGTTTAAGGTATAGACCCCTGCTCCTTCAAAACTATGGGTAATACCAAGCAATGTGTTCTTTAATTTTTCACCAAGCATGTAATAAAATTTGAATAGCCTGTGATCTTCACAGAATATTAATGGCACAATATTCTATGACAGGTAATAACAAATATATAAACAGGAGTGCGAAGCACTTACCAAACACTTCTACCAAAGTTATTGATATCTATTGTCAGATTGTACCTTCCAGCAACTATGTGAGTTAAGAATAAATATCATTAACCCAATTTGTAGGCAGAAATTAAGATACTAAGGGCAGACTGTTAATTAGTAGAAAATTATTTTGAGAATTATAGTAATTTAGTTTTGCACTCATTGTTAGACTATGGCAAGGGTTAGGGACCTATGGCTCACGAGCCAGATGTGGCTCTTTTGATGGCTGCATCTGGCTCACAGACAAATCTTTAATAAAAAAAATAACGTTAAAAATATAAAACATTCTCATGTATTACAATCCATTTCCTACCGCTCATGTTCATGGTTGCGGGTGGCTGGAGCCAATCACAGCTGTCCTCCGGGACAACACCAAATTTTTATTGGGTAATGCATAAAGTACACGGGTCGTTGTTGTATGGCTCTCATGGAATTACATTTTAAAATATGTAGCGTTCATGGTTCTCTCAGCCAAAAAAGTTCCTGAACCCTGGACTAGGGTATGGAAGAACATCCAGTTTGGCTTTCTAATGGGAAAGTCTCCAGAAAAAATAATGTATGGATAATGTAAATTCTGACCATTTTAAAAACTGTCATTGAGGTGACCTACAATAAGAACCCAAATGTAAAATAGTTTAATAAAGGTAAGAGAAATAAAAATTACATTCCAATTTCAAAGTTTGTAGCTGTACTGCTATAAAAATAGTTGGGAACTAGCCACGTAATGAACTTTTTTAAAAACAGATTGCTTCACTTTGCAAGGTTTCATGTTTCAGTATTCTCATAAAGTCAGCAGGTCATTATAGCTAACCAAAGAATTCTGAGATGCTTAAATAAGAGGGATTTTGGCAATAGGAGGAGGAGAGATTATTAAATTTTATCTTCTACTAGAAAACTATAACCCTTGTTGTTACTCTGACCCTCACCTATTTTGCACTAAGGTAACTCTCAAAGACATGTGTAAAGTGAGAAAGAGTGACTGACATGAATCAAAATATGTTTATCTCAAAAAACTTTGTCCAGTGCCATAATTACCTTTGTAAGGCATTTTCAATACCTGATTAATCATTTTCCTCACAAATCAATGTTTTCCTTTGATGATGTGCCTTCTATCATTATTAGCCTCATAATGTTTTACTATTAGGATTATTATTCTCCTCATCTAACATTATTGCTTTGTACCTACTTAAATGTCTAACTCTTTGCATTCCCAAAAAGTAAATATCTTAAAGTCCATTAAAAAACCTATGCTGTTATTATTAAAAGAAATAAAATTATTATATCACTGATATTTATATCCTCTATTTAAAGTACATCATCACTATACCTTATACATTTTACATACATCTAAGAAAAATCCATCTCATAGTATGGTTTAAAGTACCAACCTGCTCAAAAATATGTGTTTTTTAAATTTTTATTTTATTGATTTTAGAGAAAGGAAAGGAGAGAGCAGGAAAGAGGCAGGGAACATCTGTTCCTGGATGAACCCTGGATAGGGATTGAACTGGCAACCTCTGAACTTCAGGACAATGCTCTAACCAACCGAGCTATATGGCCTGGGCATTAATAGGAAAGATAACTCACTTGACATAAAATGTTTTTTATGATAGAATTTTTTTCTACAACTTACTTGACCATGCTTATAAAAAAAAGGCTTCAAGAGGTAGACTCGCCTGGCCGGTAGAGGCAGAGTGCAGATAGCATCAACCTGGAATACTGAGGTCCCCAGTTTGAAACCCCAGGGTCACAGGCTTGAGCACAGCTCGTGGGCTTGAGTGCAGGCTCACCAGCTTGAGTGCAGAGATACTACTGGCTTGAGCACAGGATCATTGACATGATCCCAAGGTTTCTGGCTTGGGCAAGGTGTCACTGGCTCTGCTTGAGCACCCCTCCACCCCCTTTAAGGCACGTGCAAGAAGCAATCAGTGAATAACGAAAGTGAAGTAACTACGGATTGATGCCTCACCCTCCTTCCCCTTTCCTTCTCTAAAAATTAAAAAAAAAAAAAATTTTAAGAGGTAGGCTACTTCACCACCAAGAGAGACACTTTGGCCCCCCACCCCGGTAAATGGGTTCCACCAGGTACACAGCACCTCAGCCTCACACTTCATGGCAGGGATATTGTTCTGCCTAAAGAAGTTATCTGTCCTAAATTTGGGATTACAGTAATATTTCTGGCCTTTACATTTCCTTCCTGTGGCCAAGTACTACACTGCTCCCAGTTACATTTATGTAAAACTTTAGCAGAGTGTAAAATAAGAACTAATTCTGATTAGGCAATTGTGATGTACCAGTGCTATTCTAAAGTGAATTACATTTATTTACTCAGTAAATCTTTATGACAATACTATCAGATAGCATTTCAGATTATTATTCTTACTTTGCAGATGAAAGAATATTGATGCACAGAGAAATTAGGTTATGGGCACAAGGTCTTATGTATGGCTTATAGCTCATGGGTAGCTATTCTATGGATTGAGGTAGTAACTAGGCAAGGCAAAGTTGAATAAGACAAGTCAAGGTCTCAAAGAGTTTATATTTATAGTCTTTTGGGAGGAGCTACAAGTATATATATGACCATATAATAAAGATAGAGGAACAATTGGGAATAAAGATAGAGTTGAATGCAAGCTCTGCACAGAAATGATGAGCTTTATGGTTATGCTATTATAGTATGTTGCCTTCAAATCTCCTGGCCATGTGGTTGATGTTATTATCTTAGAAATTTACGGGACAGAAAAGCAGCCCTTCTAGATTTGGAAGTAGGTTAGCAGTCCCCATGGAGAATCTTGAATTCTATCTCAATGTGTTGAACTCTGCACTTCCACAACATTCACATACACACGTGCAAAATGTTATTCAAGTTACTGTAAAGGGACAAAGAGAAGGAAAGGATTGAATCTAAGTTTAGCTTTTCTTTCAACTATTTATCGGAATTCACATCCTCTTTTACCCACTTCTGCCAACTGTGGTAAAGACTATTTATTTAATATGTATAATATCCCAGACAGTGTCTGAACGAATATGCAACAGAACCCATAAAGCATGATAAGAAGCATGGCACTTCAGAGCTAGAAGGTGATATCATCAAACAGAGCAACTACAAGAGGAATAAAAAAAAATATTTGAGTACCTATGAAAACATTATGTTTAACACAGTGTATATGTTATGTATTTAATCCTCTGACAAAGGAAGTGGATATAATTAGCCCTGACTTAGAGCTCTCTCACTCCAGCCACACTGAACCATTTTCATTTCTTACCAAGTTGTTACAGGCCCCAGTGCTCAAATTAGAATGTCTTGTTCTTTCTCACCATCACCTGACTCAATGAGTGACTATGTGGAACTCCAGGGCCACTTCCCTTGTGAATGCTTTCCTGACCTCTGTTATCTGTCAGACCTGAATACAATGGATTCATTTGTACCCCACACTACTCTTCACAGACTTCTAGAACTATTCTCACCACTGTATAAGGCTTCCTTACATGCCTGTCTTCCTTTATTGCATTGTAAGAGCTTTTAAAGGAAGGGACCATGTCACATTGTTTTCTTAAAACCCAGTGCCAAGCAACCCACTCAACATACAGTGAGCATTGATTAAATGAATGAATAACTTAACCAAAAATCTAGTAACAGCTAGAGTTGGGGTGGAGTGGGGATAAGACCGGGCCCAGATTTTAGATGTGTCTAAAACTTCAAGCTTTATAACCTACATGCACCAGAGTTTTGGTGAGCTTTAAAAATAAGAAGAGTATGTTTTTCTAATTTTATTTTTAGTAATGATGCTGATTTTATTTTATTTATTTTTATTTTTATTTTTTTTATAGAGACAGAGAGAGAATCAGAGAGAGGGATAGATAGGGACAGACAGGAACGGAGAGAGATAAAAAGCATCAATCATTAGTTTTTTGTTGCAATACCTTAGTTGCTCATTGATTGCTTTCTCATATGTGCCTTGAGCGTGGGCCTTCAGCAGACCGAGTAACCCCTTGCTGGAGCCAGCGACCTTGGGTCCAAGTTGGTGAGCTTTGCTCAAACCAGATGAGCCTGCACTCAAGCTGGTGACCTCGGGGTCTCAAACCTGGGTCCTCTGCATCCCAGTCCAACGTTCCATCCACTGCGTCACTGCCTGGTCAGGCTTTATTTTTGTTTTTTAAAGTGGGAGCTGGAAGGTGATGTGATCTATGAGTATTTAGTATACATTAGATACCAGTCACAGTGCTGGACATTAGTAGATAATCAAGAAATATCAGATCCCCTTCCCCTTTCCCTATATCACTCGTTAAAAGTTATACTTGAGACTGACTAGGTGGTGGCACAGTGGATAGAGTGTTGGACTGGGATGCAAAGGACCCAGGTTCAAAACCCCAAGGTTGCCGGCTTGAGCAAGGGCTCACCAGCTTGAGCATGGGATCATAGACATGACCCCATGGTCGCTGACTTGAACCCAAAGGTCATTGGTTTGAAGTCCAAGGTCTCTGGGCTGGCTTGACCAAGGGGTCATTCGCTCTGCGGTAGCCCCCTGGTCAAGGCACATATGAGAAAGCAGTCAATGAACAATTAAAGTGCCACAATGAAGAATTGATGCTTCTCATCTCTCTCCCTTCCTATCTGACTGTCCCTATCTGTCCCTCTCTCTGTCTCTCTCTCTGTCACTGTCACACACAAAAAAAGCTATACTTGAAATGACATAGCTGGGTCCCAAATTATTCAATCATACTACCCTTTTATCACAGGTGCTTCCCAGATATAATCTACTGATTCTTACTTGAGGTGAGTATTGGGCTTCTTTGCATTTCTCATTTATTTTATTTTTTTCTATCTTGGCAGATTTCTTTTTTAATCAAGTGAGAGGCAGGGAGGCAGAGAGACAGACTCCTACATGTGCCCTGACCAGGATCCACCCAGCAACCCCCATCTGGGGTAGATGTTCTGCCCATCTGGAACTACTGCTCCATTGCTCAGCAACCGGGATATTTTTAGCAACTGAGGTGAGGCTATGGAGCCATCTTCAGTGCCCAAGGCAAACTTGCTCATTCGAACCATGGCTGCAGGAGGGGAAGAGGAAGGTGGGGGGAGGTGGAGAGAGGTGGGAAAAGGTGGGGGGGAGGTGGGGGGAGGTGGGAGGAGGTGGGAAGAGGTGTGAGGAGGTGGGAGGAGGTGAGAGAAGCAGCTGGTTGCTTCTCCTGTGTGCCCTGAATAGGAATCAAACCCAGGACTTCCACATGCACCAACACTCTACCACTGAGCCAGCTGGCCAGGGCTGCAATTGTAATAAAGGACAATGTAGGCAGACCAGGACAGGAAAAGCCTTTACCTGCCTGAAATCTTCAGGAGAGTAGAAACCA
This sequence comes from Saccopteryx bilineata, assembly GCF_036850765.1. Lineage (NCBI taxonomy): Eukaryota > Metazoa > Chordata > Mammalia > Chiroptera > Emballonuridae > Saccopteryx > Saccopteryx bilineata. The sequence continues at coordinate 205,042,310 of NC_089494.1, forward strand.
TGACTTCTTTATCTCTGTATATGCCAGTCTCCTAGTAAATGCTTACTAAAGATTTGTGGAACTCAAGTACGTTGGCCAGCTTAAACCTGGATGGTTTCCTGGATTTTGAAGACAGTCCTCAGGGAAGAAATACAGGTACCTGAAGAAAACAAGAAATGCGAAACTGCTCAGTGTATGGGACTACATAAGAAAGGATATTCTGATTCTGAAGTGGAAAACTTAAAAAACAGAGAAAGACAAATACTATATGATTTCACTTACATGTGCAATCTAAAAAACAAAATAAACAAATAAAACAGAAACAAATTGGCCTGGCATGCAGGAGTCCTGGGTTCGATTCCCGGCCAGGGAACACAGGAGAAGCGCCCATCTGCTTCTCCACCCCTCCCGCTCTCCTTCCTCTCTGTCTCTCTCTTCCCCTCCCGCAGCCAAGGCTCCATTGGAGCAAAGTTGGCCCGGGCGCTGAGGATGGCTCTGTGGCCTCTACCTCAGGCGCTAGAGTGGCTCTGGTCGCAACAGAGCGACGCCCCAGATGGGCAGAGCATCACCCCCTGGTGGGCGTGCCGGGTGGATCCTGGTCGGGCGCATGTGGGAGTCTGTCTGACTGCCTCCCCGTTTCTGGCTTCGGAAAAATACAAAAAAAAAAAAAAAAAAGAAGAAGTACAAATTAGTATTTACAAAACAGTTATGGGGATGTGAAATGTTGCATAGAGAATATAATGTATTGTATAATATCAATAACTAAATGTTGTCAAATGGGTACTATATATATAAGGGTGATCACTTCATAATTTATATAAATATCTAATCAACTTGTACATCTACACATTTTTATAATATTTTATGTCAACTGTAATTTAAAAATTTCTTTACAAAGGTAATATCTGGACACATAAGCAAGAGAATGCCATACGTAATATCATGAACACAGTAAAGACAGGTGAGAACTCTGAAACTTGAAGTAAATCTGAAAACATAATCTGAGACAACAGTGAAGTCCAGGTCCCCACCATTCCAAACAAACTGCTCTAAAAGGCTGATTGATTTTCTACTGGTTAAAATAACTCACCTTTTCCCTTTCGCTTTTACTGTTTCTCAGAATTTGAACACTGGTTTTTCCTCTCCTCATTACCTTAGACATACACATCTTTCCCAGTTTAATTTACCTCTTCCTGGAAGTTTTTTCCCAACTTCCCTACTTCGTCATAATCCATTATTTCTTTGAACTGCCATAGCACTTTTGTCTGCATGTAAAACCTAGCAATCTGTGTTCTTTCATTGATCAGCATGTGCATCTAAACAGTCAAACAAAATGCCCAGTGTATGGTTTTCATGTTAAGTAATTCCATTGCGTACATAGCCCAACATTAGGCACATTATAGGTGCTAAATATTTATTGAATTAAAGTGCCTGAATAATAAATGTCACTTTGAATTGACATTTAAAATGTGTTTTGTCTTTTTTTTTTTACTTCATTTTGGATTCATAGAAAGGAATTAAAGATGGAGGCTTTGAGGGGAGAGTTATAATTGATCAGAGTCTATATAAACAAAGATAAATTTGTACTATTCTATAAAGGTAAAAAAAAAGTTCCTATTATAGGTCTTTCCTCAGAAAAATCTCTGTGAAGTGTGACCAGATATTACAGAAAAGCAGGTTTTTTTTATCATTTGTCTATGACTTGATAAGGATCAAACACCACCTTAGTACATGTTTCAAGCTAAAATAAAAATTATATTTACGTACTCACTTAAGTTATATTTGCAAGTTGCTTTTTGTTGACCTTCAATTATGTTACTGCATGTTGCTCTAAAAATAATATTCAAGAAATCATTCTTAAAGGATAAGTATGCTTTTCATTAACCATTTAGTTTTTCATACTTCAACACTGTATCTTGTTTCTGTGCCCTCTCTTATCTGCTGACAGCAGTGGGCCTACTTAAATGGACAGATTAAAAACATTTTTTTTCTCTTACCATGACAACACCCAACTAACGTTTACTGATAAACTAATAGCAAGTCAGAACATCTACAAGATTCAAGAGGAATTCACACTCCTGAGTAAGAACTTTAATTCAGAAGTGAAGGAAATTGTATAGCTAAAAGAACTTCATGTTAACTATTTATTAAAAAAAATTATTTTTATGCAAATGAAATATCCACTGTTGAGTCACCATACTGTATCCTTTCTATTGACAATCTCATTTATTATAAACTCTAAACTTATAAATTTAGTGTGTGTGTCGGTGTATGAGTGGGTGTTTCAGTAGCTATGCACTAAAATGTTCCTTCTTTGTTGACAGATACTTAATTCAAAATTTTCACACATATATAAACACACTTGATCTTTGAAAATGTGTTTAACAATACATTTTAATAAAAAAGTAATTATTATGAGAGTTACTAAAACTGATATTTTTTACCAGAGTATTAGCTAACTATAGATTTGGCCCACTTAAACTTTAACTTTCTTACATAATAATCTGACAACAAATAGACAGTCAAAACCTTAAAAATTAAGTCAAACAACTAAAATTGTCTCAAATTATTTCACATAACAATTTTTATTTTTGTCGAATTTATCACTTGTTTTGATAGCATTTACACACAGCCTGGAAGACGAAGAGTAACTTTAGCAACTGGTCTGGCCGGATATAAGTAATTAAATTAATTAAATAGGTACTTATTACAGGCCTGTGTATACATACACATTCACAATGTTGTACTAGTCACATGAGAAAATAGAAATAAAACATAACATTCAAACCTTAAGGCAAACAACCTTGAATCTAGTGGGGATGGGCATGGTTTCTCATGTTTGTGATCATTCTGTCCATCCCTTACTTACATTTGTTCTGCGTATCACCAGCACATTCTCTCTTCCACTCAACACTGTTACTTTTCTCACTTATGATCCATCAACTTTCTTAGGATTATCATAAAGAATAATCCTTGTTTCTCTAATAATGTAAACTCTAATTATTATCATCTGTGGTAATTCTCTGCATATCAGGGATAAAACTGAGTAGAAATATATACCATTATAATCATTTTAGATAAAAATAAGTACCTTTAAGAGAAACATCAATGTTTCAGTTTAATAAAAACATTAAGAATACAAATGAATTCCCTTATGTAAGAGAAGTTTGTTTTAAATTCTTCATCACCAAAAGAATTTGTCATCAGCAATTTCAATAGAATACTCATTAATATTTCATGTTGTCTCATCTCTATTCAAAAAACCAACACTAATCACTAATTCAACCAATTCAATCTATCTGAATTACTAGGAATTTATAAATGCCCTCTAATTATCGCTATCTAAATTTTTACATTCTAAAACATTTTTTTTAAAGAAGTAAAATGCAAAAACTGCATGTATTTATAGTTATGTGATTGTTAGTGGGAGTCTTTTATTCATACCTACTGGTTAGGATACCTACAGAATGTGTAATCAAAAAATCAAAATCAATTTCATAGCTATGCTTTATTCAGTACTCATGAATGTAGTACATATTGTTTATAACTGCACTTTCAAGATAGTATGTTATTATGTTGTAAGAAATACAATTTATCAACCAACAAGTTCTACTGGTTCTTGGGCATATAAAGGAGTGTATTTTGTGATAGAAATAGAGGAGATTGTAGCTTTTTTATTTATTGACAAAAAGAAATATAAAGATTGACAATTTCACATAAAACATATTTTCTCAGATAAAAGCATGATGTTATATAAAGACAACAGTGTTGGTTAAGATGCCTAAGTTCTAATGCATAACAGTTAATATAGTAGGCTGTATGGATAATGCATGACAGCTCTAAAGACAAATTGAAATTCTTGATGATGCCACTATTTTGCTTGATTTGTTGGGTAGGTTGATATGTGGTACTTTTTACTGGAACTCCAGCCAGACCAGAAAAAGACTTTCTCCAACAAAACACTTACTATTTTTCTAGCCCTATAGACATTAGCAAAAGGGAACAAGGTGAACAGAGATTGGCACCCCATGGCTACACGCAGAATTTATATTCTTGAATCCTAATATCAGGATTATTTTTTATCTTTTTCAATGCATGTTCAATTTATGGTTCACTATTCAATAAACACTTATTAAGCTAACCACTATGTGTGACTCTGCAAGGGATAAAATGATTAATAAGGCACATTCTATTTATTAAGGAATTAGAGTCTAGTGAAAGGATAGATCCATTTATATCGAACACAAGGCAGAATGCCAAGTGTTATGACAGAGATAGGAAGAGCTAAAAGGGAATAGTGGGAGAAGTATATTTTAACTAAAGTATTAAAGAGAGCTTCATAGCGAAATTAGCTTTGAGATGGATACTGGAGAAGAGCTAAGATTTTAGCAAATGATCCTGTAATAGTGACTGAATCTGTCCCAAACCTCTCATGTCTTCCTCTTTTAACCTATCCTTTTTTTTTCTTTTTCCATAGAACTCGTCTTATAATTTATTTATTATATTTATTATTTATTTACACACACACACAGACACTGGAATGTAAGGATCTTTGTATTGTTGACAGATGTACTTTGGAGCCTAGAATTCCCTGGATTATTGTAGGCATTTGGAAAATATATGTGGAATAAGTTAACAAAGGTAAAATATAAGTTAACCAATGAAGCAGAAAGTACAAGTTTTTTTTTTTTTCAAATAATAAGGAGTCCAGTGTAGGTGGTATGGCTATGGAAGATATTCATGATCATATGACATAAATAGTAAGGAAACTAGATTTAGAATAAAATGGGCTAAGTTTTTTTTTTCCTTACCTTTCCAGTAGGTAATGAAGCTAGTTTGAAATTGATGGTTGAACTGTGATAAACATGCATTTCATAAATAGTTGTTGAATAAGTAATTTAATTATTTAATTTATTTATTTAATTAAATTAAATAATTTAATTCTGAATTATTCTGAATAATTCTGAAATCTTTGTGATTTTTAGCCATGTTATACTTTATTTGCATATATTTTCTTTTTACTTGGGTTTTGCTGCCCTGAAATTCTACTCTCCTGCTAAAATTGCCTTTATAGTATTTCAGTTTGCTGTTTTAGAAAACAATTCTATAGAATAGATGTATCCCCTTTAGCAAATAAAATGATGTTGAAAGAATATGCCCAAGATTTGTCAGATGACATCTAAGTGTAACATAATATGCAATATCAGAGTAAATACACACTAATTTCAGCTGCCACATTAATTAGCTACTAAAATTCTAATAGAAAAGGGGGTTTGTCATAAGCATGGGCTTGCAGCTTAAAAATCACTGAAAATCTATGATATGGTAATAGGTTAGTGTCTACTTGCAAATTCACTTTGTGAATAAATCTATATCCTTTCTATCCTTATAATTCACAGGGCCATTTATTCACCAGTCTGTTTCACATTTTCATTTTCTTTTTTTAAATCAACATTTAATAGTATCATCAACCATTTCGGTCAGTGTTTACTTCACCATTGTCCAGTAGATTTTCTGGATGTCAAAATGTTCTGTATCTGTACAGACCAATATGGTAGTTACTAGACACATGTGACTATTACTGAATACTCAAAATGTTGCTAATGCAACTGAGAAATTAGATTTTTATTCTGTTTAATTTTAATTAATTTAAACTTAAGTACTCCCATATGATGAGTGGTTACCACATTGGACAGCACAGATCTAGGTGTTTTTTTAGAAGGTTCAATAATGACTACCTACTTATCTATTTGACAATTTTATGGAATAAAATACATTGCATGGGCTTCCATATCCAGAAAGACAAAATAGACAATTTTTCTCTATAACTATTTTCTGATTTCTCCCTAGACTTCATATATAAAACAAACATGAAAAGACTTTAAAGGTGAGAGAAGACAGACCAGCCAGGGACTTTGAGTGGGAAAGAACAACATGAGATGTGAGTTCTCTGGGCTTTCTATTAGCCTCATATATCCTGGACTTGCTGCAAAAGCAAGTAACCCAGGACACCAGTGAACAAAGAACACCCCCCCCCAAGAAAAGCCCCAGCAAAAGCCTATTCTCACAAACTAAGAACAAAAAAGAAACACCCTAGCAAGACAAAAAAAAAATTTTAGACATTCATCCCTCTACTTACAAACTTATCTTTTCTGTGGTGCCAAACACCAAGGAAAAACCTATTGATATAATTCTTCTCCTACCCAGACTAGTAAAGGCTGAGGGCTGAGTGAGAACCAAGACTTCATTTACACCAGGCTATAAAGTACCTCAAACCCTCAAAGTGGTTGCAGGGAGGGGCAAGTCGGGGGCCAGGACTTTCACCCCTGCTAGCATGTGATGAGGCCACCTGGAGTTTCAGTGGAGATAACATGGGGCGCCTGGCCGTCTATTCTCACCCCACAGTATTTAGACACCCCTTCTTCTCCCCACCAAGTTTGTGCCAGAGGAAGTCTCATGAAGAGTCAGGATTCTTACAAGCACTCAGCAGTAATGAGGCTACCACCTGTGGTGTCAGTGGAACCCATGTAGAGAGATGAACTCCCACTCCTACAAGCAGTAGTGAGGAGCTTACCACCACTAGATGATGACTAGGCTAAATATGAAATGTTGACTTTTACCTCCACCTGGCTATGAGGAGGCAGTGCCCACTGTTCTCCTATCAAAGTGATTTGAAAGAAAGCCAGTTAAGATGAAAGGTTTAAATAACATACAGAATCTTATAATACAAAAATATTTAGTTTTAATTTAAAATTGTATTTATCATACTAAGAAGAAGAGAAAACACTCAAACTGATATTGTTCTTTCAAAGGTTCAATAAGGAATGACCTACAACTGAATGAGTAAATCTCCTCCTATAAAAAAGAACAACCAATAAATGTCAACACTGAGTTGGGAGAGATGTTAAAATGATCCAACAGAAAATTTTAAAGCAGCCATGATAAAAAGCTTCAATGAGCAATTATAAATATTTCAAACAAATGAAAATATAGAAACCCTCTGAAATTAAATAGACTATAAAAGAAGTACCAATTGGTAATTTTAGAAAATTGTGGGAAAATACTATTACCAAAATAAAAATCTCAGGAGACAGGCTTAATGGCAGAATTTAGGGGACAGAGGAAAGAATCAGTGAACTCAAAGACAGAACAATAGAAATTACTCAATCTGAACAACATAGGAAAAAAATAAAAAACAAAATAAAACAATTTCAGGGACCAGTGCAACCAAAACAAAAGATAAATATTTATATCCTTAGAATCCCAGGAGAGTAAAAAGCATTAGACTGAAAAAGAATCTGAAGAAATAATTACTAAAAACTCCCCAAATTTGTAAGAGGCAAAAACTTACAGATTCAAGAGGATGAGCAAATTCCAAACAGAATAAACCCAAAGAAATCCACACCAAAACAATTAAAATTCTGAAAATTAAAAATAAATTTTTTTTGCAGGCAGTCAGAGAAAAATGACACTGTATTAAAGGGAAAAAATAATTTCAATGATAGCAAATTTCTCATGAAAAATCAATGAGCCCACAAGCTCTTTAAAGTGCCAAGGAAAAGACAGTCAATCTAGAATCCTAAACTCAGCAAAATTATCCTTCAGGAAATAAGAAATAAAGAAATTTAAAAAATAATAATAAATTCTCAGATGATGAAAAAATAAGAGAATTAGCCACCAATAAAACTACTATAATAGAATGGATAAAAGAAGTTCTCTAAACAAAAAGAGAATGATAAAAGAAGGAATCCTAGAACATGGTAAGCAAAAATACAGATAAGTACAATAGGTTTTCCTTCTTCTTTTGAGTTTTCTACATTAAAATTGAGGGTTGAGGCCTAAAATTATATCATTGTTGGACGTTGTTCTACAGAGAAAATATTTCAGACATTTATATTGCAAATAAAAAAGATAAAGGGACATACATAGAGGTAAGTCTCATACCATATACAAAATTAACTCAAACTGAATTTTGGATTCAAATATAAAACTTAAAACTATAAAACTTTTAGAAAAACAATAGGAGAAAATATTTGGGATGTAGACCTAGGCAAGATTTGACACTAAAGGCATGATCAACCCAAGAAAATTGATAAGCTAGATTTCATCACAATGAAAACTTTTGCTAATGAAAAATCCTGTTAAGGCCATGAAAAGACAAGCTCCAGACTGAAAGAAAATATTAATAAATCATATATGTGACAAAGAACTAGTATCTAGACTGTATAAAGAACTTTTCAAATTTAATAGTCATGAAAAACAAGCTGTTTGTGAAATTGACAAAAGATATGAACTGATATTTCACTGAAAGGATATAAAAATGCCCATGAAAAGATGTACACTATTATCAGCTACCATTTAAACCACTCTGAGATATCAACATATACCTATCAGAATGGCTAAAAAGAATAGTGACAACACTAAATGTGGGCAAGAGTGCAAGGAAAGTGGATAGCTCATACATTGCTAGTGGAAATGTAAAAAAGTATAGCCACTTTGAAAAAGTTTGGCAGTTTCTATAAAAACTAGATATGCAACTACTATTACACAACCCAGCAATTGCACTCCTGAGCATTCATACTAGAGAACTGAAGACTTGTATTTATATGAAGCCCTGGTTGGATATCTCAGTTGATTAGAGCATCTTCTGGAAGCTCAGAGGTTGCTGGTTTGATCCCTGGTCAGGGCACATACTAGGAACAGATGTTTCTGTCTCTCTCTGCTCTTTCCCTGCCTCTCTCTAAAGTCAAAAAAATAAAAAATAAATAAAATTCTGAATATATATACATGAATACTTGCAGCCACTTTATTCATAATAGCCAAAAACCAGATGTCCTTTAATACATAAATGGTTAAACAACCTATTACATCCATAACATGGAATACTATTTAATAAAAAGGAAGATACTATTGATATAATAAACAACCTATATGAATCACCAGAGAATTATGCTGAGTGAAATAAAAAAGTGCCAATTTCAAAAGACTAAACACTGTAATCTTAGAACAAATTATTTCATTTATATAACATTCTTGGAATGACAAAATTGGAAATATAGAATACATTAGTGGTTCCCAGGAGTTATGGAGGAATTTGGGGCAGGAGGGAAGTAGATATATGGCTATAAAAGGACAACATAAGAGTTCCCTGTGGTGGTGGTGGTGGAAATGTTGTGTTTATGAACCGTATCAATGTCAATATCCTGGCTATGATCTTGTGCTATAATTTTGCAAGATGTTACCATTGGGAAAAACTGGCTAAAGGATACATGGAATCTCTTTGTAATTATTTCTTATAGCTGCATGTAAATCAACAATTATCTCAAAATGAACAGTGTAATTAAAAATAGATTGCATGGGCCTATTTATGTTCGATGATATTCAAGTTTAGAGTATTTTAGTGAAATAAACAGACTTTTAATATTTTTACTTCTGGCTGACAATTATAAATAGATTTATCTTGGTTTCTTCTTAATACAATAGTTGATAGGAAAATTTTTAGTCTTATTTAGTAGAATTACTAATTTATTGTTTAGTTAATAGTACTATCTCATTTGACAATTGATATACAGTTTTCCTTTGGAAGATATGGATTTGAGAAGTATTTCTTTTTTTCAGAACTCTTGGAGTTTATATACTATTCAAGTCTTTAAAAAGTGTTGTAATTGTTTATAATTTGTTAAACAGAGAAACTAATCATTATATTAGATCCATCCTAATTTAAATTTACTTTCGGCAATGTTGTAGAAGTTTGGGAAACAGTAGAAAACACAATTATCCCTGTCTTCAAGGAGTGTTTATATTCTAAAAGAAAGATATAAAGAGGTAATTAAAATACGTAGTACGTCAGATGGAGATGAGTGCTGTGGAGGAGAAGACAAAGACAGGAAAAGGGACCAGGGAATGTAGATGGTTAGGTGCAATATTGAGTAGTGTCATCAGGAAAACTTTTTTTTTTTTCTTTCTTACAGGAAGATTACCTTCTAAAAATTTTTAGAAATTTTCAGGAGGAAATAAATCTGATAAAATGAATGATGCCAAATAGGTAATTTCCATTTAATGGGACAAAGAAAGTGTGGGCTAGCGGTCTAAGTGAGTGTGTGGTTTGTGGAACTTTGCTGGTCATGACTAGCAATCTCAAATCCTAGTTTTACTTCACTGCTTTATGAAATCATCCTCAAACTATCAGTGATCCCATTTTCTCTAGAGTCACAAAATAGGTGCTTAGTCCATTTTTGCTGAATCAATGAAGGAATGAGTCCAGCATCCCAGCTGGAAGGTAATGCTCCAAGATCATGTTACCCAAGTTCAAAGCTGACCAACACTTAAACTTCCGAGTCTCCTGGAATGGCTGCTGGCCCCGCTCAGAAGACAATGGGAGTTTTAGGTTCAGGCTTGTGACCCTCCATGGTACAGCACTTCTTCACAGAGCTCCAGGAAATTCCCGTTTTCAAACATGAGGCCTGAAGCAGGAATTAGAGCTTGATAACTACTAGAACTTTTACAGATAATTTAGGTGCTTGGCAGAGATCTAGCTACTGTTAAATGGGCAGGTTTGTATAGAATGAAAATAAAGGAAAACCTTAAACCCTAATTTTTTTTTATCTCCTTTGGGCCTTGGGGGCACAACTTTATGAGTGTAATGGGTTCTGAAAGTCAGTTATAGACTCAAGTATTGTCATCAGGACATTTTACTTCCCTCTGTGAGTGAAGGAAGTAGGGCATGATCTTGAATCCTGAATGTATAAAGAGGCATCTTGAAAATTACCTGTCCCTCCATCCAGTTAGATCATGTTTCTCATACAAACCCAAGCCATGATGGGAAACTCCTCAGTGTGGTACCTGAGCTTTCACCGTGATTGTTGTATGTTGGCCTACAGGATAGATGAGGGTTTCTTGGAGGTCCCAGACCTGCCTTTCAAAAACTTTAAATAGACTTTTCTAGATCCTTGGCTTAGAAGTATAAGAGTTCCAATGGGGTTTCCTAAAGCTTACAGCTGAGGCCACAGAACACCATTTGGTTCTGTTCCCCTTCCATGCCTCCTCACCCAAGTAACTTCATTGACTGTTCACCATTGTCTTAGTCAACAGAAGATGCCAATTAGGGGCACCTATGAGCTTGGAAATGCTGAGCATGTTTTTTAGTCTTTATTCTAATTCTTGGGTGTGTGTTACACAGCAAGCACAAGAGAGCTAAGATATCTGCCAAGGTTGTTGTGACTGATGAAAATTCCCCCCTCACTCCCTGAAGAAAGCACAATTTTGGACTCAGTTGGGCTCCCTGGTGGCAAAGAAGTTCAGTAATGTAAAATGTTTTCAAATGATGAGTTTGGAAAATGCCAAATGAATGATACTAATTCTTAACACTTAATCACTACATGTATTATGTCTAAATTAGCATATTTGCATATCTTATCTTTATATTTGTATTTAATGGCAAGTGCACTTGGTTGATCATAGTGTAGCCTTATAAGAGTTGTTTCATGGTTAAGAAATCTTCACAGGTCTTCAATGTTTATTTCTAGAACAAAAAAAGAAAAAAGATGTATATTGCTCATGTTATTATGAGCAATGTAAAATTGGGGATTCATTCATTCTTTTAGTGATTGACTGTTTTGTGCTTACTATGTACAAAACACTGAGTTGAAGTTAATTGTATTTTGGTGTCTTTTGGGGTTTTTTTTTTTTGTATTTTTCTGAAGTGAGAGACAGACTCCCACATGTGCTCAACCAGGATCTACCCGGCAAGCCCACTAGGGGGCGATGTTCTGCCCACCTGGGGCATTGCTCTCTTGCAACTGGAAACATTCTAGCGCCTGAGGCAGAGGTCATGGAGCCATCCTCAGCACCCAGGCTAACTTTGCTCCAATGGAGCCTTGGCTGTGGGAGGGGAAGAAAGAGATAGAGAGGAGAGATAGGGAGGAAGGGGCAGGGAGAAGAGTGAAGAAGCAGACGAGCGCCTCTCCTATGTGCCCTGGCCGGGAATCGAACCCGGGACTTCCACACTCCAGGCCAACACTCTACCACTGAGCCAGCCAGCCAGGACTTTTTTTTTTTCTTTTATTCTTAATTTTCATGGATGACTGACTTGGCTGTACTGGAGTTTATCACATGCAGATATTTATCTGGTTTCATCAGGCTGCACTTTTCTCTCTTTTTTTCTACATTAGCAATAATGGCTATGTCTTTTGATTTAAGTTTTCTCAGTTATTAAAAAGAAGATAAACTCCAAGACTCTTTTGGCCTTAGCCTTTTAGAATTTTATGATGTTAGTTTATAAATGTCGACTATAAAGGGAAATATTTTTGCAAGAAAAGTTTTAGGAAATCTTGGTAAAACTAAGTAAGTGAAATTTATTTCCTATACTCATTTCCTCTAACATTTGTTCTTCTGTGTTTAGCACCTATGTCTCTCACAAAGGCCCAATATCCCTGCCTGAAATGGGAGCAGTAAGGAGGACAAATCACAGTTCTGTCACTCAGTAGCTATATAGCCTTTATTTATCCTCTCAAACTGAGGTCCTTCATCTATAAAATAGGGATTATCACAGGACATTCCTCATATAGTCATTTTTAAGATTAAATAAAATATTGAATGTAAAGCATTTAGCACATGCATGTGTACATATTAAAGATCAACAAAAAGCTGCTAGCTTTTTATTTTGCCAAGTAAAGACATTAAAGAAAAAAACACAACATCCATGTATCATCACAATTATTTCATAAAAGAAATGACATGGTACCATTCAAAAAGAAGGACATGATCTCAGAACTTGTGAATTTAATTTACAGTGTCCTTTTCATATATCACCATAAAGTAATAAAAACTTCATCTTGGACCAACTTTAATTTGCAAACCTGTGTTTGGAAACCACCACAGCGACCTTTCAAATTCTCTTTTCCATCAAAATTTACTTACTGTGGTCTCATTCCCTTGAAGCCAGATCTCTTTTCTAACTTTACAGTTCACAGGTCTATATACTTATTGAAAACATATTTATATTCTATCCAAATAAATAATAGTGGTGGTGAGAATTTTAGACCCGTTCACAATTCTAGAGGAAGACAATTAGGGGCAGGTACCCTTTTCATCATACTGAATGTCCACTAACTCGACATATGTCGCTTGCTGGCCCTATTTCCAACCTTCCTTAGGTTTAGGAATAGACCGGACACAGATAGCTTGGACCTTTGAATGGTTTTCTCTACAGCCTCTGAAAGCCACACTTAATTTTAAGTATCATTATAAATGAAATAATAATGAGAAGGTTTTCCTAGTCAACTATGCTGCTTCTCCCAATGAAAACCTCTTATCCTTAATAGATGTTTGACCTGTCGTATCACTGATTGAAAGTAAACTTATTTTTAGTAGGTTTCTTCCAAGGATTAAAATGAAAGCAGTACATTGTGTCTCAAAGGCTGGCTTGCATAGAGCAAGCCACTCAAGGCATTAAAGAACCGACTTCTCCAGAGACAATGGTACTAGTACTAACACAACAAGCCTAAATTTCATGCCAGATGTTATAATGGTAAATGGACATATAGCATACACAAGCAAGGTTGGAAGGCTGTGATTCAAACTGAAGTTTAGACACTTACCCACTGTGGAAAGTAGTTAATGTCTCTAAATTTCAGTTTCCTGAAAATGAGGTTAAGAATAGTACCTACATCACAGGCCTGTTATGATGATTAAACGAGGTAACTCATGTGAGACTAGCACACTGCCTGCTCAGGGTAAGCACTTGGTTAATGTTAGCTCTGTTATTATTTATTATGTGTGCTGTAACAGGATCTGCCCACTTTGTTACTAGCTTCGTTAACCACTTATACTAAGTATATTTGCTGTTTTAGTCAGAACATACTCTGAAGTAAAAAAATATGCAAACTCAGAACCAGATCTGAGCATATGCAAGGCATATCTTGGAGTTCCCCTTTTAACAGGTTCCACAGAAATATCCGAGCCTTGGCTGAACTTTATTTTACTTCCTCAAATCACCTCTCACTTCTCTTTTGTTGTTAATGCCAGTCTTGTTTCAGATTGTTTCTAAGAGAAAACTTTCTTTTGGGGGTGGGTTTTTGGGATATTGTGATTGACAGCACATTCTTTAACCATGAACAAACATCACTCAGGTTGTCTAGTCAGTGGAACAACCCAATTTACATTGTTTCTAAAGAATGATGCTCAATGAGTTTGTCTTGAGGTTGTCAGATTTCATATTTACAATCAATTTTCAATTATCTGCATGAATAAAAAAGGCAGTCAATACAGATAAAAGAAAAATTACAGATTCTACAGTTGTGGTTAACCATCCAGCAGAGCTGACAAGCTTATATATATATTTACACACCCTGTAGCAATGCCCACTGGGTTAAAGGAATTTAGCCTCTCTATTATCTCCTAGAAACCCTTCTTTGATACGGATTTGACATTTTCTCAATCTCATGTAAAATGCTAAGAAATTACAGGGTGGAGTCCTTTCTTCCAGTGAAATTGTGGTTCCCCTATTGCTGTGAAGTACAAATTCCAGAGCTGGCTCTGTCATAGGTCTGTACTTCTCAGGCAATTTGTCAACCATGTGGCCAAGCCATAATGCATATAATTTATCTCCAATGCACAGAACCCTGAGAGTGATAACTGTATATCTGGCCTGCTTCAGTACATAAACTAACTTCCTAAAACTAGCCTCAAAATACAAATTGGGGGGAAAGTGGTTGCCTGGGGCAGCCTGTTTCAACAGTGGAATACTGAGACTGTTAGATAGGTCTTCCTTACATCATCTTCTCTAGCTTTTACCACTGATTTTATCCCTTGGGGTCTAACAAGAGAAATTCATTTTCCTTCTCTGGTATATTTGGAGAAAGCTATTATATCCTGCCTGGCATTAAGAGCTATATGACCGTGGGTCAAATAAGTTTGCAAATATGATGTATATGTTTGCTTGCTTATAGTTTGCATTGGGTATGGGGACAGGCTGTAAGCAGGCAGGGTCCTTAATGCCTAAGGCTTAGTTTTAAGACTAGGCCTTTCCCATCCTTTTAACCCTAAAATCTTCTTAAAACTAAGCTTTTCCCCACACCTTTGACTGTTGCATGATGTGGAGTGGTGCACTCTAATGAGGAATCCCATTATGCCTCAGATAAGTGACTTTGTATCAGAGACTTCCTTGTTTGTATATTGGATTAAAGGTTTTGATTTCTACACTATAAAATGGGGCAGAGGAGCCCATGCTGGAGGAGAGCAGAGAAAGGTCACATGGAAGAGAGGAGAAGCAGCCAAGATGGTGGAGTGCTGAAGGAGAAGCCAGTTTGTGCAGAGAGAAGGAGATGGAGAACAGAGGTGAATAAGCTGGTGAGGTAGAAAACTTTGATTCTAGGAAACTCGCATAAGTCAGTGGCTTTGGGAACCCTGAATGGAAAGGGAAGTGTTTTGCTACTGTGTGTTATTTCTTGCCCGTCGAGTGCAAGCTAGGATTAAAAGTAATGGCCCACCAGTTCTTGGCTCCATTGTTTCATTACTGTCTGTCCAAATCAAATGCGACCCTGCACAGGCCAGGTGGCTGTGATGGTGGCCGTGGCTACTGGCCTTACAATGACCTTGACTAAATTCCTTCATCCCACTGAGTTGTGGTTTTGTTTTGTTTTTTTAATTCTAGGAAGGAGGGAATTGGTGTAGGTGATCTATAACTGAAACTTTAATTTTAATACTACATTTAAACCTTGAACAACATGGGTTTGAACTGTATGAGTTCATTTATATGTAGATGTTTTTCAATAAATACCTGTATTGTTTTCTGTGCACAGCTGGGAGTCCCTGGATGCAGAGGGCCAACTGTATTTATTGATCTATAAGAGGACTTGAGCATCTGCAGATAGTGGTATCCATGAATCATGGAACCAAACCCCCAACAGATACCAAGGAGCAACTCAGTTCTGGGGGAGTCAAATGTTATACATGTTTGCTTTTTTTACTACAGGGGTAGAGTTGGCACTCCTAGACCCTGCATTGTCTAAGAGTTAACTTATATAATTCTATGAAAAATCTCTTTTTATGCTAGTATATTAACTATATATACTATACTATACAATGTGCTTACCGTGCACAATACTAAATTTATTTCTCATAATATTCCTATAGGGTGATTATTATTTTTATTTATAAGCAAAAAAACAAAGGGTAGAAGAGATTAAGTAGACCATGTCCCAAGCTTCTGGTATACCCTCTGCTCTATGGTTGCACCTCCATCTCATGTTTTATTGAGAACATTTATTTTTAAATCCTTGGGTTTTGTTCTCCAACTCTAAAATGGGTTTAACAACAAAACCAACTGACCTTTAATTTGACAGACATTACAGCATGGTCTGCAGTCATTGCCATTAGACGTGGTGAAGCTGCAGTAGTTCGTTTTGGAGAACTATGTCTAGATTCATCCAAGCAGGGTGAAGTTTCAGCAGTCGATATGAAATAAGCACCAGGATTTATAAGCATGTGAGTCTCTTGCCTAGATATTTAAACACTAAATACATTCTTTTATACAAAGACGATCACACCTCCAGCATTGGTCACCAGGGCCTGTCATATGCCAGGCAACAAATCAGTCACTTTTACTTAAAAATTCTTATTTATTCCTCATAATAATTCTGTGAAGCACCAGTTAGTACATGTATAATTATCCTCATTTTATATAACATAAGACTGACATTAATAATGGATAAATGACTTGCTCAACCAGTAAGTGGAAGATCAGGATTATAGCCAAGGCCTCTGGGCTCCAAGTCCCAGACTCTTTCCACTCTGCCAGTATTTCTGAAAGTGAGCTTCAGTCTACACTTAAGCCCAAAATGCCTTTCCATAAAAGATGCCACCGTCAACTATGTTTGATTCAGCATATCATGAGATTTGTCACCGGTTCATAGAGCTTAGCACATTCAAGATTCCAGAGGATTCTACACAGAAAATGTGTTTCACAATTTCCTTCCTAAATTTTCCTAAACATTTCGGCCAAAGCATTTTTTAATCCAACTAAAACAAATTTTTGGATTAACTAAACAAAGTTAATCCAACTTAACATTTTTTCTAAAATGTTAAGATCCTGAGGAATAGATTCCCTTAGAACTCTTTTTGAGACATACTGCAACATGTTAGGTGATGTTAAAAGTACTTTCCAGAGCCTGACCTGTGGTGATGCAGTGGATAAGGCATTGACCTGGAAGCTGTGGTTGCCTGTTTAAAGCCCCAGGCTTGCCTGGTCAAGGCACATATGAGCAGCAACTATGAGTTGATGTTTCCTCTTCCTCCTATCCTGCCTTTTTCTCTCTCTCTCGTCTCTCTAAAGTCAATAAAAAAATAAAATCTTTAAACATAATTTCTTTTCCTTTTTTCCAAGTGAGAGGAGGGGAGATAGACAGACTCTTGCATGTGCCTCGATGGGGATTCACCCAGCAACCTACACCTGATGTGGAGGCCAGGGAGTCATCCTCAGCTCCTGGGCCAATGCCCTTAAACCAATCGAGCCATGGCTGCAGGAGTGGAATAGAGAGAGTAAGAGAAATAAGGGTGAGGAGGAGGGGAAGAGAAGCAGATGGTTGCTTCTACTGTGTACCCTGACTGGGAATCAAACCCAGGACATCCACACGCTTGACCAACACTCTGCCATGGAGCCAAATGGCCTGGGCCTAAAAGTGATTTCTATAGATAAAGATTGTCACTTCAAACTATCCTTTTTCTTCATGTTAAAAATATTTTTTTCCCCATGAGTTAACTAGTAGATCTTATGAGATCATAAACCAGGGGGATATAGTGATTCAACAAAGTTCCTGGCTCGTACAGAGAGAATAAAATGTAGATGTGGAGTTACACACATGAGAACACCAGATAGGAATACCAAGAAAGCAAACAAACAAGTATCACCTATTCTGACGGTATATCTCTACATTCTGAAGAAGTTTATTTATACATGGTACTATTTACCCCTTTCCCAAATTCCTGCTGTTTGACATGCATTACATTTTTATTTTAGTGTGAATAAGACAATTTTTTAAGATAAGGAGAATTTGTGATTCCTTGACTCTATTGTATTAATAATGCCTGGCATATTTTAAAACTAGGATTGAAAATTTTGCACAAAGTAATGAAGTTGGATTTGGCTATGAAATCATTTACTAAATAAGCTCTTTGGTCCACTATTTTAAAGATCTTCCTGCCAAATCATGTTGATTCTGTGGCAAGCTTCAAAAAAATTTAAGTAATTTTTTATTGGTAATCATGAGTTAACAAGAATCTCAGAAATTTCTTGGTGAATTTTGTTGTTTAGAAAGTGACCTATTATGACTTTCAGATGACTATACTCACAGAATGTCAAAACCTGGGATGTATATTTTCTTTGGAATAACCAGAAACTAAAAGGGAGAAACACAAAGTAATTAATTGCTATAGAATACATGTAAATCTCCATAGCTGTTTGTCACTCGTGCATCCTGTTCAGGTTATCTATTGCTATATGTAGTGAATTAAAACAAAGGAACTTTTATTGTATTTCACAATTTTGTGCCTCACGAATTTGGAAAGGGTTTGGCTAGATGATTCTTATTTTCAGCGTAGTGGTAACTGAGATGGTCTTGAGTGTCTAAGCTGGCTTTATCTACGTGCCTGGCACCCTGATGGGACAGCTGCAAGCAAGGCTGGGCTCAGCTGGACCCCTCCTCCTCTATATGTAGTCTCAGGGCCTCTCTGTGTTTCAGGGTAGTTAGACTTTGTACTTGACAGCTCAGTGTCAAGTACAAAGTGTTACAAGAGACATAAAATAAAAATGGTTAGACCTGGAAATTGGCACAAAGTTGTTTTCACTGTATTCTTTCGTCACAGAATATGATAGTTTAGAGTCAAAGTCTCAGTAGGAGTATCAAAGGACCTGTGGCCATCATTAATATACACATGGGCCAAAGCCCTTTGGCAGATGGGTTTGTCATGAAGAAAAAAATATACAATACAAATGCTCTACTGAACTTTTGAACAGGTTGGTCCTTTGATATCTAACACTTCTATTCATAAAGTCATAGTACTACTATAAAAATGTATACAATATGACATACCTATAAGAGATCAATTTGTAAAAGAACTGTACGCTGGTTCTGACTCTCTACTTGAACATTTCTTTTGTCATCTTTTGTCTCATGCGAGCCCTTTTAAGCAGTCTTATTATTCCTTTGTTGTTTCGTTCTTACTAGCCTTAATAGCTAGTATTTGAAAAATAACTCCAAAATAAGTACCAACATGGGCAATAAAGTAAAACAAACCTGCCAATACTAATAACACAAGATGGCATTGGCTATTCTTCACTGTCTGCTGATGGCAGAGCTGTGTCCTTGCACTGAGAAGAGCACTGTTGCTTTTTGCTTTGGGGCCTTTGTTCATTTTTAAATTTATTTTTATTTAGTTAGTTATTTTTATTTATTTTTTGAGGGAGAGGCAGGGAAAGAGATACAGAGAGATGGGAACATCAAGCTTTACCTGTATGCGCCCTGACCAGGGAATCTAACTGGCAACCTCGTGCTTCAGGAGGACACTCAAACCAACCAAGTTATCTGGCCAGGGCTTAATTTTTCCTTTTTATTGATTGATTTTTAGAGAGACAGACAGAAGAAGAGAGAGAGAGGAGAAGGGGAGGGGAAGCATTCATTTGTTGTTCCACTCAGTCATGCATTCATTGGTTGCTTCCCGTGAGTGCCCTGACTGGGGAATCAAACCTGCAACCTTGTCATTTTGAGATGACTCTCTTAACCAACTGAATTAATCAGCCAGGGCCTGTCTCCCCCTTTTTAAAATTCAAGCTTATTCAGTATTATTTTGTATTAGTTTCAGGTGTACAGCGTAATGGTTAGACAATTATGTAATTTACAAAGTGTACCTCTGGTATTTTCGGTACCCACCTGGCGCCATACACAGTTTTTACAGTATTATTGACTACTATTCTTCATGCTGGACTTTACATCCTTGTGACTATTCTGTAATGAACAATTTCTACTTCTTAATCTCTTCCACTTTTCCATCCAGTCCCTCAACACCCCTCTTCTCTGGCAAACATTAGTCCATTCTCTGTATATATTAGACTGTTTCAAATTTGTTTATTTTGTTCTTTAGCTTCCATATATAAGTGAAATTATATGGTACTTTTTTTCTCTGACTGGCTTATTTCATTTAGCATAATATACGGTCTACTGGAAAGTTCTGTCCATTTCTATCACAACAAGTTTCGACGCGTAAGCACGTGTTTATTTGGCGCATGTGTGCCTCTCTATTTTTATCACTTAATGTATACATACTGATATAGCAAATTAACTAAAACAAAGTTGATTCACATTAATCTTATGTGTGAAGCGATAGTGTACCCATGGCTACTGATACAGTTCATTTACGCCACTGTAATTTTTACGAATTTCAACAGGGAAGAAATGCTACAGAAGCATATCTGTCACATCCACCATATTCCCCGGACTTAGCACCCTCCGACTATCACTTGTTTTTGTCCTTACAAAAATTTTTGAAGGGCAAAAAATTCAAAAATGAAGAAGATATCAAACAAGCACTGGTTCAATTTTTCGCATCAAAAGATAAAACATTTTTCAAAAATGGGATATACAAACTGCCCTCACGCTGGCAAGAAATCATTAATAATAATGGCAATTATGTTATTTAATAAAGTTTATTGACAGTAAGAAAAATTTGTATTTTGCTTTATTCCAAAAACGGACAGAACTTTTCAGTAGACCGTATACTTTCTAGGTCTTTCCATGCTGCCCCAAATGTTAACCTTTTGAATAGTGAGTTTTTTTTTCATGCCCACTAACCCTGGGAATGAGGTTTTTTTTTTTTCAAAAAATGAAATTAGTTACAGTTAACAGTTTTATTAACTTAAAATCATGTTTGTTTGATAACCAATTTATAGAAACACGAAGAACATACATTTACCTTTTTTTAATGTTGCCATCGTACAAGTACAATTGTACTCTGGATGGTCAAGAGGCACCAAGACATCCATGAATGTTCATACAACTCGAAGGGTTAAGATTTTATTCTTCTTATGGCTGAGTAATATTTCATGGTATATATGTATCACAACTCTTTTATCCACTTAGCTACTGAAGGGCACATAGGGTACTTCCATATCCTGGGTATTGTAAATAACACTGCAATGAACATAGGGGGGTATATATTCTTTGAATTAGTGTTTTGTGTTTTTTCAGATATATAATCAAAAGTGAAATTGCTGAGTCACCAGGCATTCCATTTCTAATTTTTTGAGGACTCTCCATATTGTTTTTCAAAGTGACTGCACCAACCTGTATTCCCACCTATTTTTGTTGTTGTCTATGAAAATTTATAAGTTCTAAAGTACTTTGTTTCAGTTTTAAGTTTTATTTGGGTGAAGCAAAGGGAGCCCTGTGGAAACCCTTTCAAACTTTAACCTTTTTCTTTGACTTCGCTTTTATGCTCCTTCAGCCAAAGTATTGACCCTTTCTTAGTCTATCAGCAGCTTTGTGTGACCCAACTTACTTAACCATATTTAATAAAAATTATATTTTAATATAAATAATGATTTCACTTCATGTAAATAATTATTTCATTTCAGGGAGATGATTCTACAAAATTCCCTATGCTGTATTTTTTTTTTCTTTATAATCAAATAGAGCAGGTAAACTATAGCCAGAAGATCAAATCCAGCCAGCTGCCTATTTTTTAAATAAAGTTTTATTGGAACATAGTCACGCTCACTAGCTTACATATCATCTGTTGCTATTTTCATGCAACAAAAGCAGAATTGAATAATTGTGCCCAAGACCATCTGATCTGCAAAGACTAAAATGCTTACTATGTGGTCCTTTACATGCTACATTTGTTGATGCCTGTGATAGTATAATTCCTTTGGAATTTTTAAAAGGAAATTCATATATTTTTGTTTGTTTTAAATATATTTATTTTGTTGTAAATAATAAAAGATTAAATGAGTCCCAGTTTTTTAGTCTTATGGCTAAACAAACATACTTAAATATACATTGAATTTGTAGTGATAAAAGGGTCGTTCCTTGAATTGTGTTCCACTCTTTTTTTTTTTTTGCTGCTGATCTGACTTTTGCAATTTACTGCACAGCTTAAAACAAAGGCAGCTTCTAAGATATATGAGTATAAAAGGAACAAATAAATCATACAAGGGAAGTGATGGGCATAGTGGCTGAAATTATGATGTCAGGTTAGTCCCTCTGTCCCTGTTTTTGAAAACATGGTCTTGATTCACATTATATGTGGGCATAAAGGGAACTTCAGGGAAATCTATGGACCTTTTAGAAGAAAATATAAGTATTTTTTCCACCTCCTGCATTTATTAGATTATGCCCTGTCTACAGATGAAAACAGATGGTGGCTTCCTCCTAGTGTTAACTAGGGCAGGAGCAAACTAGCCTTCTTATCAGTATTTGTAATAGTATGATCTATTTCAATGTTTCTAAAAGGCTAAATGTTTCAAAAGCCTTAACAATTATCTTAGATTTCCAGTGCTAATATTTCTTTCATGAAATAATCAGAAGTGGATATAAAAATTTTATTTGTAAAGACAATTATTACAGCTGTATTCAGTATATCAAAACGGTGGCAACAATTTATATATCAATCATAAGAGATTAAATGAAGTATAATAAAGAGAAAGTAGTTGTGCTTAATTTTGAGGGGGGGGAGAAACAAATGGCAAAATAACATACAATTTTAGCCTGATTTTGTTTAAACATTTACATAATTTATGCATAAAAAACCAAAAGACACACAATAAAAAATAATGATGATTATATCTAAAAGATGGGATTATGGATAATTTTATTTTGTTCTTTGGATTTTTTCTTATTTTTCAACTTTCCCATAATGAGTATGCATTGCTTTTGTGGTTGGAATAAAATAACAACAATTATTTATGTAAAAGTCATATTAAGAATTTATAAATATCTCAACACAATTCCTATTAAAATGCCAATGGCATACTTCACAGATATAGAATAAATATTCCAAAAATTTAAATGGAACCACAAAAGACCCCAAACAGCCTCAGCAATCTTGAGAAAGAAGAACAAAGTTGGAGGTATCACAATACCTGATATCAAACTATACTACAAGGCCACTGTCATCAAAACAGCTTGGTACTGGCATAAGAATAGACATATAAATAAATAGGACAGAACAGAGTGTCCAGAAATAAACCTCCACCTTTATGGTCAATTAATATTTGACAAAGGAAGCACAAGAATACAATAGACATTCAAATGTATGTCTTCATTCATTGTAAGACAGTCTCATCAATAATTGGTGCTGGAAAAATTGTGTAAGTACATGCAAAAAAAAAAAAAAGAAAGAAAGAAAAGAAACTAGACCACTAATTACACCATACATAGGAATAAACTCAAAATAGATAAAAGACCCAGGTTTGAAACCCTGAACTCACTGACTTGAGTGTGTACTCATCTAGTTTGAATGCAGGCTGACCAACTTAAGTGCAGGGTCACTGGCTTGAGCATGAGATCACAGACATGACTTCATGGTCACTGGCTTGAGCCCAAAGGTTGCTGGCTTGAAGCCTAAGGTCGCTGGCTTGAGTAAGGGGTCACTGGTTCAGCTGGAGCCCCCAGTCAAGGCACATATGAGAAAGCAATCAATGAGCAACTAAGGTGCCACAACTATGAGTGGATGCTTCTCATCTCTCTCCCTTCCTGTCTGTTCTTCTCTCTCTCTCAAAATAAATAAATAAACAAATAAACAAAATAAAAATAAAAACAGAGGAACGAACACATGGAACAGAATGACAGCTGTCAGAAGGGAGAAAGGTTGGGGGCTGGATAAAAGAAGGTGAAGAGATTAAGCAAAAAGCATATATATAAAGCACGCAGACATAGACAACAGTATGGTGATATAGGGAAAAAGGGGTTGGGGGCAGGTTGGAGGGGAGCAAAGGTTGTGGGGACAGGGGGACGGAAAGAGACTTTGCTTGAAGAGCAAATGGTGTTTTATTAAGTTGTACACTTGAAACCTATATGGTTTTGTGAACCAATGTGACCCCAATAAATTCAATTAACAACAAAAATTTTTTAAAAATATTCTCAACTAATCAGATGTTTATCACAACTAGGTGGTTGAAAAGAAAAATAAAAAGGCATTAATTTCTTTTTTTTTTAATAATTTTATTTTTTTTAATGGGGTGACATCAATAAATCAGGATACATATATTCAAAGATAACAAGTCCAGGTTATCTTGTCGTTCAATTATGTTGCATACCCACCACCCAAAGTCAGATTTTCCTCTGTCACCTTCTATCTTGTTTTCTTTGTGCCCCTCCCCACCCCCTATCCCTTTCCCATTCCCCCCTCCCCCCCGTAACCAGCACACTCTTATCAATGTCTCTTAGTTTCACTATTATGTCCCACCTACGTATGGAATAATACAGTTCCTGTTTTTTTCTGATTTACTTATTTCGCTTCGTATCATGTTATCAAGATCCCACCATTTTGCTGTAAATGTTCCGATGTCATCATTTCTTATGGCTGAGTAGTATTCCATAGTGTATATGTGCCACATCTTCTTTATCCAGTCATCTATTGATGGGCTTTTTGGTTGTTTCCATGTCCTGGCCACTGTGAACAATGCTGCAATAAACATGGGGCTGCATGTATGTGTCTTTACGTATCAATGTTTCTGAGTTTTGGGGATATATACCCAGTAGAGGGATTGCTGGGTCATAAGGTAGTTCTATTTTCAGTTTTTTGAGGAACCACCATACTTTCTTCCATAATGGTTGTACTACTTTACATTCCCACCAACAGTGTATGAGGGTTCCTTTTTCTCCACAGCCTCTCCAACATTTGCTATTACCTGACTTGCTAATAACAGCTAATCGAACAGGTGTGAGGTGGTATCTCATTGCCATTTTGATTTGCATTTCTCTAATAGCTAAAGAAGATGAGCATCTTTTCATATATCTGTTGGCCATTTGTATTTCCTCCTGGGAGAAGTATCTATTCATATCCTATTCCCATTTTTTTATTGGATTGTTTGTTTGTTTGTTGTTGAGTTTTATGAGTTCTTTGTATATTTTGGATATTAGGCCCTTATCTGAGCTGTTGTTTGAAAAAAATCATTTCCCATTTAGTTGGCTTTCTGTTTATTTTGTTATCAGTTTCTCTTGCTGAGCAAAAACTTCTTAGTCTGATGTAGTCCCATTCATTAATTTTTGCCTTCACTTCTCTTGCCATTGGAGTCAAATTCATAAAATGCTCTTTAAAACCCAGGTCCATGAGTTGAGTACCTATGTCTTCTTCTATGTACTTAATTGTTTCAGGTCTTATGTTTAGATCTTTGATCCATTTTGAGTTAATTTTTGTACAGGGGGAGAGACTGTAGTCCAGTTTCATTCTTTTGCATATGGCTTTCCAGTTTTCCCAGCACCATTTATTGAAGAGGCTTTCTTTTCTCCATTGTGTGTTGTTGGCCCCTTTATCAAAAATTATTTGACTATATATATGTGGTTTTATTTCTGGACTTTCTATTCTGTTCCATTGGTCTGAGTGTCTATTTTTCTGCCAATACCATGCTGTTTTGATTGTCGTGGCCCTATAATATAGTTTGAAGTCAGGTATTGTAATGCCCCCAGTTTCATTCTTTTTCTTTAGGATTGCTTTGGCTATTCGGGGTTTTTTATAGTTCCATATAAATCTGATGATTTTTTGCTCTATTTCTTTAAAAAATGTCATTGGAAGTTTGATGGGAATTGCATTAAATTTGTATATTGCTTTGGGTAATATAGCCATCTTGATTATATTTATTCTTCCTAGCCAAGAACAAGGTATATTCTTCCATCTCATTATATCTTTTTCGATTTCCCTTAACAATGGTTTATAGTTTTCATTATATAAGTCCTTTAAATTCTTTGTTATGTTTATTCCTAAGTATTTTATTTTTTTTGTTGCAATCGTGAAGGGGATTATTCTTTTGAGTTCCTTCTCAGTTGTTTCATTGTTGGCATATAGAAAGGCTATTGACTTCTGTATGTTGATTTTGTATCCTGCGACCTTACTGTATTGGCTTATTGTTTCTAGTAGTCTTTTTGTGGATTCTTTGGGGTTTTCGATGTATAGGATCATATCATCTGCAAAAAGTGATACCTTTACTTCTTCTTTTCCGATATGGATGCCTTTTATTTCTTTGTCTTGTCTGATTGCTCTGGCTAGAACCTCTAGTACCACATTAAATAAGAGTGGAGAGAGTGGACAACCCTGTCTTGTTCCTGATTTAAGGGGGAAAGCCTTCAGTTTTGTGCCATTTAATATGATGTTAGCTGATGGTTTATCATATATGGCCTTTATCATGTTGAGATATTTTCCTTCTATACCCATTTTGTTGAGAGTCTTAAACATAAAATTGTGTTGTATTTTATCGAAAGCCTTTTCTGCGTCTATTGATAAGATCATGTGGTTTTTGTTCTTTGTTTTGTTGATATGGTGTATTACGTTAACCATTTTACGTATGTTGAACCATCCTTCAGATTCTGGGATGAATCCCACTTGATCATGATGTATTATTTTTTTAATATGTTGTTGTATTTGATTTGCTAGTATTTTGTTTAGTATTTTAGCATCTGTATTCATTAGAGATATTGGTCTGTAGTTTTCTTTTTTTGTGCCATCCTTGCCTGGTTTTGGTATGAGGGTTATGTTGGCCTCATAAAATGTGTTTGGAAGTATTGCTTCTTCTTCAATTTTTTGGAAGACTTTGAGTAGAATAGGAACCAAGTCTTCTTTGAATGTTTGATAAAATTCGCTGGTATAGCCGTCAGGGCCTGGACTTTTATTTTTGGGGAGGTTTTTAATGGTTTTTTCTATTTCTTCTCTACTGATAGGTCTGTTTAGGCTTTCTGCCTCTTCTTGACTCAGTCTAGGAAGGTTGTATTGTTCTAGGAATTTATCCATTTCTTCTAGGTTGTTGAATTTAGTGGCATAAAGTTTTTCATAGTATTCTACAATAATTCTTTGTATATCTACGGTGTCCGTGGTGATTTCTCCTCTTTCATTTTGGATTTTGTTTATATGAGTTCTTTCTCTTTTTTCCTTGGTAAGTCTTGCCAAGGGTTTGTCAATTTTATTGATCTTTTCAAAGAACCAGCTCCTTGTCCTATTAATTTTTTCTATAGTTTTTCTGTTCTCTAATTCATTTATTTCTGCTCTGATTTTTATTATCTCCTTTCTTCGGCTGGTTTTGGGTTGTCTTTGTTCTTCTTTTTCTAGTTCCTTAATGTGGGAAGTTAAGGGGTTCACTTGGGCTCTCTCTTGTTTGTTCATATATGCCTGAAGTGATATGAACTTCCCTCTTATCACTGCTTTTGCTGCATCCCATAGATTCTGATATGTTGTATTGTCATTTTCATTAGTCTGTATATATCTTTTGATCTCTGCACTTATTTCTTCTTTGACCCATTCATTTTTTAAAAGTATGTTGTTTAGTTTCCACATTTTTGTGGGATTTTTTTCCTCTTTTTTTTCAGTTGAATTCTAGTTTCAAGGCTTTATGATCAGAAAATATGCTTGGTACAACTTCAATTTTTCTGAATTTGCTAATGTTGTTTTTGTGGCCCAACATATGGTCAATTCTTGAGAATGATCCATGTACACTGGAGAAAAATGTATACTCAGTCACTTTGGGATGAAATGTCCTGTAGATGTCTATCATATCCAGGTGCTCTAGTGTTTTGTTTAAGACCACTATGTCTTTGTTGATTCTCTGGATGACCGATCTAGAGCCGTCAGCGGTGTATTGAGGTCTCCAAGTATGATTGTATTTTTGTCAGTTTTTGTTTTAAGATCGATAAGTAGCTGTCTTATATATTTTGGTGCTCCTTGGTTTGGTGCATATATATTAAGAATTGTTATGTCTTCTTGATTCAGTGTCCCCTTAGCCATTATGAAATGGCCATTTTTGTCTCTGAGTACTTTTCCTGTCTTGTAGTCAGCATTATTAGATATGAGTATTGCTACACCTGCTTTTTTTTGGATGTTATTTGCTTGGAGTATTGTTTTCCAGCCTTTCACTTTGAATTTGTTTTTATCCTTGTTACTTAGATGAGTTTCCTGTAGGCAGCATACAGTTGGATTTTCTTTTTTAATCCATTCTGCTACTCTGTGCCTTTTTATTGGTGAGTTTAATCCATTTACATTTAGTGTAATTATTGACAGTTGTGAGTTCCCTATTGCCATTTTATATCTTGCTTTCTGTTAGTTTTGTGTCTTGTTTGATCCTTCTCTTTCGTTTTTCTATCTTTTGTTTTTATTTGGTTGTATTCCATACATCTTTCCTCTGTTGCTATCTTTTTTATCTCATGTGCTTCTGTGGTGGTTTTTTCAATGGTGGTTACCTTTGAGTAATGAAAAGGGTCCCTACCCTGTTCATTGTAGCGAACTATTTTGTGAGTACTTTTGCACTCCATCGTCCTTTGCTACTGTTAATCTCCATCTTCTCCCCCTCTTTCTTTTTGTTGTTGTCACAGTTTAAATTTGGTTTTATTGTGTTCTTCTTGGAGCTTTTACTTGTGGCTCTGTTTTTTTTTGTTCTTTGTATCTGATTGGAGAACCCCCTTTAGTAATTCCTGGAGTGTGGGATTTCTGATGATAAATTCCCTCATATTTTCTGTATCTGTGAATGTTTTTATTTCTCCTTCGTATTTGAAGGATAGCTTTGATGGGTATAGTATTCGTGGCTGAAAGTTCCTCTCTTTCAGGACTTTAAATATTGGGGTCCACTCTCTTCTAGCTTGTAGAGTTTCTGCTGAGAAATCTGATGATAATCTAATGGGCCTTCCTTTATATGTTGTATTCTTCTTTTCCCTGGCTGCCTTGAGAATTTTTTCTTTGCTGTTGGTTTGTGTCAATTTCATTATGATATGCCTTGGAGTAGGTTTGTTGGGGTTAAGAAAACTTGGAGTTCTGTTTGCTTCTTGAACTTGAGGCTTTAGTTCTTTCCACAGGCTTGGGAAGTTCTCATCTATTATTTGTTTGAGTATGTTCTCCATTCCATTTTCTCTCTCTTCTCCCTCTGATATACCTATTATTCTTATGTTATTCTTTTTGATGGAGTCAGATAATTCTTGTAGGGCTATCTCATTTTTTTTAATTTTTGAGTCTCTTTCTTCTTCTCTGTTGTGCCTCAAGTTGCTTGTCTTCTATTTCACTAATCCTCTCTTCTATCTGACCTGTTCTATTAGCTAAGCTTGTTACTTCGTTTTTCAGCTCGTGAATTGAGTTTTTCATCTCTGTTTGATTTGTTTTTATAGTTTCAATTTCCTTGGACATATATTCTTTGTGTTCATTGAGTTGTTTTCTGAGCTCCTTAAATTGCCATTCTGTGTTTTCTTGTATATCTCGGAGGATTTTTAGGATTTCTATCTTGAATTCTCTGTCATTTAGCTCCAAAGTTTCCAATATATTAAATTTTTTCTCCATAGATTTTTCCTCATCTAGCTGTGTTACCTCTCTTTCTTTTGTATCCATGATATTCGATTTTCTCTTCCTTAATGGCATCTGAGGGTGGTTTTGTTGATAGTGTTAATGAGATTTAATAAAGAATAAAAGGTTAAAAAAAATAATAAAAAAATAAAAAATCGAAAAGAGTTGTTTTTTTAAAAAAAAATTAATAATGAAATAAAGAAAAATACAATAAAATAAAAATTTTTAAAAAAAGGAAATTATTCCCCCCCTCCTTTTTTCCTCTCCTCTCCTCTTTCCTCTTTCTTGAGAAAATCTTGTGGTGGACTGTGAATTATAACAAACAATGCCTGTGATGGAGGGCCTGAATTGGGGAAAAGTAATAAAGGGGCAAAAAAAAAAAAAAAAAGAAAAAAAAAAAAAAGAAAAAAAAAGAGCATATGGACCCACAAAAAGCAAATAAGGAAAAAATTTGGGTCAAGAATAAAATGATTTGCTTTTAGGTGTTGGTTGTCTAAGAGTTATGATGAGAGGAATAAGAGGAAAATGGAAAAATGGGGGGACAAATTAAAAAATTACTATTGTATTTAGTGGAACAAGAACTAGATAATATGGAGAGCCAGGGATGGGAGCACTGCTAGTGAGTTAAAAAGGTGAAGTAAAAAAACCCCAAAATGCCACAAACATAAGTTTGAGTCCCAGATAAGATAATTTGTTTGTTATTGAGGTTTGAATGAGAGGAGATGTAAAGGAGAAAGGAAGAAACTAATATAGAGGGAGAAAAGAAAGAGAGAGAGAGAAAAAAAGAGGGAACCACTAAAAGAAGAAAAAAGAAAGGAGAGAGAGAGAGAGAGTTAAGGGTTTTAGAGTGCAACCCTCATAGAGAGAAAGGAAGAGAAGAGAAAAGATAATGGGAGATGTAACACTTATGGGTAGTGTAGTTCAAGGAGAGGAGAGAGTAAGACCGGTAGAGAGTTAATCGGCCAAATTGGAGGAGGAAAAAAAAGTATCAAGAATGAAGATAAGAGAAACAAACGAACAAATATAATAAAATGGGATAAGTTATAAAGTCTGCAGATTATTCTTGATTTTGAGAGGTTATCTTCTTGCTTTTTCTTTTCTCTCCCTCTTCCTGGTCGGTGACTCTGTACCCCGGGTTCTGCCCCTTTGGCACGCTCAGGTAGAGGTTTGCAGTTGATAAGTCTCTATGGCAATGTCATGTATTGTGCTTTAGTCTAGTTGGCAGTCGAAGCTCATTAGCATTTATAGGCTCCGACAGTGAGAGAGTCCGTGTTCCTGGAGCCTTTCTCCTAGTCTTTCCTTCCTCAATTAGTAGCCTGATAATCCAGCTATGGGGTTGCTGCTACCTCTGCCTGGATAGTAAGAGGCTCAAAGAGCTGGCAACTCCTCACTCTATTTCCACTCAGCACAGGGCTCTGGGTAAGGCTCAGTCAGTCAGAGCTGCTAGCATAATCAGGCGGGCTTTCCGCCCACTCAAAGACCTCTGGCTCTGCCACTCTGTCTGGTAACACAAGCGGGTGCTCACTTCCGGGGCGCTTGGAGGAAACTCTCACTCACTGTCTGCGACCAGGATATCCAGCCAGCAGTCACACGCTCTGAGTGAAACCCCCAACTGCAGGGAAAAGTTGCAGCGTTGGAATTGAGTCTCGCTCCGTCCCCGTGCGCAGCTTTTGCAAGGCGCTGGGGCGGCCCGAGATTCCGCTTTGGCCCACACAAAGGCCCCTGACTCTGCCCCTCTGTGCAATAACACGGGCGTGCACTGCCGAGGCACTCGGAAGAATTGCTCACTCCTTATCTGCGCGCGCAAACCAGGATATGAGGCCGGCCGCGGTTCCCTCTGAGTGAAACACCCTCCAGCACAGAAAATCTCCAC
Source organism: Saccopteryx bilineata (assembly GCF_036850765.1). Lineage (NCBI taxonomy): Eukaryota > Metazoa > Chordata > Mammalia > Chiroptera > Emballonuridae > Saccopteryx > Saccopteryx bilineata. The sequence continues at coordinate 205,073,682 of NC_089494.1, forward strand.
CGCTGGAATTAGTTCTCACTCCCTCCCGTGCGTGGCTTTCCCAGGGCGCTGGGGCTGCCCAGAGACTCTGCCCTCGGCCCACAGAAAGGCCTCTGACCCTGCCTCTCCGTGGGGCAACACGGGCACCCACTCTCGGGGCCTAGGAAGAAATTCTCGCCCACTAACTGCGCACCGACCAGGAGACTGGTAAAATGGCCGCTCCGCTTGTCTTTCTTTGTTTGGGTTTGGAGCGAGTGTTAGCTTGTATTGCCCGGGTTGCCACAGGATCAGATTTTCCTCGGCTTGGATCTCTGTACCACAGCCTGGTTCAGCCGTTTGTGTCGCGGCCTGGATCTATTCACCCCCTTTGCCCGCCTCAGTATCTATATTCACAGTTACCAGAGAAAGCCGCCCTGTTTAGGTTAGTGAGGAAGGCGGAGCATTTCTTACTCCCTATTTCCTTCGGGGTTTGGTTATATATTTAGCCAATTTTTCACTCAATCATACCTTTGGGTGTATTGTGAAGCATCTGGAAGCTCCAAGTATAGGTTTTTCTGTTTCTGGTTGAAGATCTTGTTGAGTTTTCGGGGAGATTTATCGGTATTGCTTCCTACCCCGCCATTACTCTGACGTCATGAAAAGGCATTAATTTCTATGGAATTTACTTGGTTGGATGAATGCATGCAATTAAATGAGTATTGGTAGGCATAGCCATGGGTTTTAATTTTTCTGAGTCTCCCAGGAATTGGCAGATTTCTGAGATGGTGTTTACTCTGTATCTCATTCCTAAATGTACTTATTTTTAAAGCTAAAATGGAAAATGTTCTCCAGGCTAAAAAATTAGGCACATAATTTTAATAAGAATTTCTAATTTAATATTTATATTATTTAACTTCTCGTGATGTACAATTACAGTTATGGAAAGAACAGTATTCAAAGAGAGAAAGATTAAAGAACAAGGACAGCCTTTCAAAGTTTAATATGTATTTCTCTTGAGTGTTACATTTATAAAAGACAGTGCATAGCAATTGTTCACTTTAACCCAAGACAAAACCAGCTTTCCTCACCAGATGAATCAAGTCAGTGTCAGTCAAGAGTTTAGTCTGATAGGCTCCTTTGCTCCCTGGCCTTAGGCTAATGTAGCCAGAATGGAGGAAGCCAAAATAGGAAACTGTTTAGGGCCAAAAACAACTGCCTGCTCTCTATGACTATAACCAAAATGAATGTATGTCTTGCAGGCCACTGAATAGCATTGGGGTGTGTGTGTGTGTGTGTGTGTGTGTGTGTGTATTGTCTTTGGCCAGCGATATGTCAAAAACTACATCTTCAACTTCCCTTTTTTGGGCCACTTAGGTCTCCCTTCCACCACTCCTGATCAGACTGTTTAGAACTTAAACAAGTATTTTTTATTAATCTAGCTACAAAATTGACTTTCTTCTAGTGAAAGGCTCACAGAAGATGTGTGAAATAAAAATGTAAACAGAGTAATCTAGTAATGATGAAAGAAAATAGAATATTGCCAACAGCAGGTGGTAAAGCAGATTGCATTACAAGAAGTATGAATATTCATTAGGAAAGGGATAAGCTTAGCATTGTCCAAAAAGTAACCAGGAACACTGTGCATAAATATAAAGTCATATATACTCACAGCCTTGCTAGAAGTCCAAACAAAATTTCTGGGAGAACTTGCCAAAAATTATGAGACTCTCAAAATTTGGACTATGTGGCTTCCTTTAACTGAAGCCCTTTTTAAATTTTTCATTGAGAAAAATAAAGCAGTAACTATATCAGGGATTGTCATGTGCTGGAAAAAGCTTAAAATAATCAAGGAATTATATTTATTTCAGTTGAAGGAATAATACATCAAGGAGAAAATACTGTAGAATGAAGTTGAAGATGTATATCTAGGAAAGGCTTCACAGAAGAGGTGACACTTAAACTGACAGGGCACAAGCTAGACAGAGAAAACAGCAAGTTGAAGAACGTCATTTAATAAGACTGGATCACTAAGTAAAGGATGAGAGATGACACTGGACAAAAAAGTGCAGCCCATTTCTGGTGGTTCTATAATTCAGATTCAGTTCATCCAGAGACCTGGGATTAGATATTTTTTAAAAGGTCCCCAGATGATTCCAATACACAAGTGGATTAAGAACCACTGCTCTAAAGAGTCATTGAAGTTTTTAAAGCAGGATAATGACAGTTGGATTTAGGTGAGACACCCTAAAGAAAAACAGTTTAGCACAAGAGAGAAATCTTGAGAAATGGTCTGTGAGTTGGAAGGCAATAGTGTCTTGAACAGAAGAAAGAGGGAATGGCTACCAATGTCAAATTAATTACAGAGGTCAAGATTGGGCCTGAAAAGAGATTCTTAGATTTTGCTTATTAGCATTATTTCCAATAATAAATTCAAATCACTCATCTGAGAATGAGGAATGAATAAAAGGTAAAGAAGGAAGAATATTTGGTTGTGAAGGGATGATCACTGTAGGAACCATGAGGGCATCTTATAATTTAGCATAGAAGTGACTGAGATGTTTATAGGTTGAGAGGAATTAATCTGTTTTACCAATAGAATGAATGAAAGTGATTTATTTCTTTTATATCATAGTCAGCCCAGTATGAATAGACCTTATGACATGATTACTAATCACTAATCACTAATGTATCAGTATTGGTCAGATCACACCAGAGAACTACATTTCATTTTTGGGGAGAGGGGGTGTCATTCTTTGACACCTTTTAGGAGGTTTCTCAAAACAACCTGGACCAGATCTCAGATTACAAAGGCATTTCAGTGTGCCAGGCAAAGTCCAAGTGGAAAGCCCTATCTGGAGCCCCATTAATCTAGGTCCTGCTTCTGCGGCTGAGCTGGCGAAAGGATGATGTGGACTGTTCTTGGTTTCCCCTTTCACCCTCCTTATTAAATGTTTGCAAACATGAATCTAAAAAGTTCAAACAATCTCATTTCCCTAAAAAGCAATTGAGTTAAAACAAAATAAAACAAGACTGGAGCTCATTCAGAGGACAGTGGCCCAAATATTAAAAAGGAGTAAAAACTATGTCATGTGATACATAGTTGAAAAAAACTGGCAATATTTTGCCTGGAGAGATAAAGAATTGAGCAGACCTACCATTTTATATATTGCGGGCTATGATGCGGATGAAGGAGATAGCCTACAAATGCTTTGGAGACAATTCTTAGACTATCACCAGCGCAAAGGTATCCTAGGGGGCAAGAAAAATATTTCCAAGGCAAAATAAAAATGACTTATTAAAATAGAAGGCAGTGGACTCCGTGAAAGAAACTAAATTTGGTGATTTAAATCAGAAGGGGAAATGTGTGAATGGAACAAGAGAACTAATTTCTAATGACCAACAGAGTAAAGGGTAAGCCAAAATGCCTTTTCTAAACTTGAAAGGCAATATGGTAGCTTTATGCATTTGATGTATAAAGGACAAATACAAATCAAAGATAATCCTAATACTAGATAATAACTGTAACTATATATATTTCTTTCTTTCTTTATTTTTTACAGAGAGAGAGAGAGAGAGTCAGAGAGAGGGATAGACAGGAACAGACAAACAGGAACAGAGAGAGATGAGAAGCATCAATCATTAGTTTTTTGTTGTGCATTGAGACACCTTAGTTGTTCATTGATTGCTTTCTCATATGTGCCTTGACCGCAGGCCTTCAGCAGACCGAGTAACCCCTTGCTCGAGCCAGCGAGCCTTGATTCCAAACTGGTGAGTTTTTGCTCAAACCAGATGAGCCTGCACTCAAGCTATCGACTTTGGGGTCTCGAACCTGGGTCCTCCACATTCCAGTCTGACCCTCTATCCACTGCGCCACTGCTTGGTCAGGCTATCTATATAGATTTTATGAGCTCCTATCTCTATGTCTAGAAGTATATATGTATATGATAATATGTAATACATGCTCATTAGTATAAAAAATTCAAACAATATGTAAGAATAAAAATTAAAAGGAGGATATTGTTTTCACATTTGAAGGCTTAATAAATGATACTCATCCAGGTTCAAACACAATGAGAGATAGAGTCAGGTAGATAGACATAAAAATGTCTGCTTTGTTATTGTTGAACGACTGTAGAATGTGGCCTTGTTGGGAGGCAGTAATGAGCCTTGCTAATACCAAACCTCAGGATAGTACTTATCTGCCACAGTCATTGAGAACGTCACATAACCACATCTTAAAAGTTCCTGAAATGCTGACAAGTTAATGTCTTCAAAGGCTCCACATTTGGGCTCACTAAGAGAAGGAGGAAACGTTCACTTGGAAGTGATTATAAACAGTTACACTTTCCCCCACTTGAAAACAAAAAGTAATGTTGGCAATTGACTTTAAAAACTTGGCTAGCTCTTCCCTTATTTTGATGGCCTCGTGCGCAGAGACACTGTGACAATTAATTAGAAAATGGTAAAGCAAGCCCTGGCTAGGTAGCTCAGTTGGTTAGCATGAGACTTGATTCTTGATCAGGGCATATCCAAGAACCAAAAAAATGAATACATAAATAAGTGGAACAACAAATTGATGTTTTTCTCTTTCTCTAAAAAAATTTTTTTTTTAAAAAAAGGAAAAATAGCTGAGACGTTGGGTTCAAGGGTCACATACTGATGTCATTTCTTCTCTGGGTTTCTTAGAAACTTTGGTCAGGAAATCTCTTGCTGAGTTAGTAAAGACAATGAACCAAAGGTACCCTTGATAGCAACTTGAGCAAATGCATGCGAGACAGCTCTTTCTTGTTAAGGCTGGAATATCTTTTACAATGGATACTGTACAATTCCTTTACTTGCCAGAGTTCTACTATTGGTGCAGTCCATAATTGTTAGACTTTTGCTCAAACTACTCATCTGCAGCTTCCATTATCTCTAATGATATCTGCCAAGGTCAGGTCTATATCTAAATATGTTTATTATGCCTAAAACAGAACTATTAATGTATGCCTCCTTGTATAAACAGTGATGTTTATTGCATGATTACTTTGAACAGTAATAAAAAAATTAGAAAGAACTTAATTGCCAATCACTAGGGAAACTAAATTCATTAAAACTCTAAGTATCATTTAAAAACAATAAGTTAGGTTTGTATATACCTATTTGAAAGAAAGAGCCTACAATGTATTTTAAGCCAAAAAAGGAGGTTGTAAAGTAGTATACATAATGTCATTCTTTACAAAAAAATGTAAAGTTTATATCCATCCTCAAAAAAAGTCTGGAAAGATGAATTTCAAACAAATCCAAACTGCTAACTGAGGCTTCCTGTGGGGAGGATGATGGGAACAACTATTCCCACTACTTTGTTTCCATTGGTGGAAGAGTTTGTCCCTTATTCACGTCTCAAAATCATCAAGATATTGGTTTTGTACTTAATTCAGAATTTTAATGTGATCCCAATAAAAATACCAACACTTTTTTTTCTGGAGTTAAGCAAATTGACATGAAAGGAAGTTCATATGGAAAAATAAACATCCTGGAATATCTAGGAAAACATGGCAAAGTCAGAGCTACAAGGAAAGACTAGCCATAACCACTATTAAAATATACTGCAAGGCCTCTATATTAAAACCATATGATTGGCCCTGGCCGGTTGGCTCAGCGGTAGAGTGTCGGCCTGGCGTGTGGGGGACCTGGGTTCAATTCTCGGCCAGGGCACATAGGAGAAGCGCCCATTTGCTTCTCCACCCCCTCCCCCTCCTTCCTCTCTGTCTCTCTCTTCCCCTCCCACAGCCAAGGCTCCATTGGAGCAAAGATGGCCCGGGCGCTGGGGATGGCTCCTTGGCCTCTGCCCCAGGCGCTAGAGTGGCTCTGGTCGCAGCAGAGTGACACCCCGGAGGGGGCAGAGCATCGCCCCTGGTGGGCGTGCCGGGTGGATCCCGGTCGGCCGCATGCGGGAGTCTGTCTGACTGTCTCTCCCTGTTTCCAGCTTCAGAAAAATACAGAACAAAACAAAACAAAACAAAACAAAAAAACCATATGATACCAGAACATGCATAATCAAACAGACCAATGAAATGAAATTAAAAGCCCAGAAATAGATCCAACTACATATGGAAATCTCATATGTGATAACAATGAGATCACAAATCCCAGGAGCAAACACAGACTTTTTAATAAATACTATTTAGACCAGTGGTTCTCAACCTTTCTAATGCCATGACCCCGCAATACAGTTCCTCAGGTTGCAGTGACCCCAAACCAAAAAATAATTTTGGTGGCTACTTCATAACTGTAATTTTGCTACAGTTATGATTCAGAATGTAAATACCTGATATGCATTATGTATTTTCCGATGGCTTTAGGTGGCCCCGTTGGAGCCATGACCCACAGGTTGAGAACCGCTGATTTAGACAATTGGGTAGCCATTTGGAAAAAAGATGAAATTAGATTTATTCCTCATACCTAACATTAAAAAAATCTCCAAATAAATCAGAGATTAAATGTAAAAAGTGAAACTATGCAAGTACTAGAAGAAAAGACAGGTGTAAGAAAACGCTTCTATTACTTAAAGTCCAGACACAAAAATATTGGTAAGTTCTACTACATTTAAAAAAACACAATTTTTTGATGGACAAATGGCCAATTATAAGATCACATTTGCAGGATATGAAATAAAGGGCTAGTGTCTCTAATACACAGAGAATTTTTAAAAATTGAAAAAAATTATATTGAAAATTGGGAAAACATAAAAGACAACTCACAAAACAGATATGTGATCCTGGGCCAGCTCTTGTATTGTAGGGGGGAAAGGACATTATTAGGACAATTGACAAAACTGAAATATGGACTTGTATGTCGGATAAAAGTATTGTATTTATTTAAATTTCCTGAGTTTGATTACCGTATTTTGGTTACGCAAGAAATATCCTTGTTCTTAGGAAATACACACTTAAGGGACAAAGGGTATGATATAAATGGTTCAGAAAAGATGTGTGTGTGTGTCTTTCTAATGCTTATTAAAGTTTGAGACCTATTGGTTTAGTGCAGGGATCAGCAAACTGTTTCTGTAAAGGGCCCCAAAATAAATATTTTTTTGTTTTGTGGACCAGATACTCTTGGTGGCAACCACTTAACTGGCGTTGTAGCCTAAAAACCTGCCATAGAAAATACACAAATGAATGGCAGTGCTCTAACAAATTTTATTTTTAAAAACCGGTGGCAGGCCTGACCAGGCGGTGGCACAGTGGATAGAGCATAGGACTGGAATGCGGAGGACCTAGGCTGGAGACCCTGAGGTCGCCAGTTTGAGTGCAGGCTCATCTGGTTTGAGCAAGGTTCACTAGCTTGAGCCCAAGGTCGGCGGTTTGAGCAAGAGGTCACTTGGTCTGGCCCCTGGGTCAAGGCACATATGAGAAAGCAATCAATGAACAACTAAGGTGATGCAATAAAGAATTGATGCTTCTTATCTCTCTCCCTTCCTGTCAGCCCCTCTCTCTAACTCTGTCTCTGTCAATAAATAAATAGATAGAAAATAGGTGGCAGGATTTGTCTCCCTTTCCTTCCGCCTGCAAATCAGGGTTATACTACTTTTAGAAGAAAGAAAGAACAGATATTTGGAAAACATCATTTCTGCCACAGTACTTTAGCATATGCCCTACTGCCTTTTACTTCATACAGACTTTTTTTTAATCAACTCTTTTTTTTAGATTTTATTTATTCATTTTAGAGAGAGGAGACAGAGAGAGAGAAAGGGAGAAGAGCAGGAAGCACCAACTCCCATATGTGCCTTGACCAGGCAAGCCCAAGCTTTTGAACCAGTGACCTCAGTGTTCCAGGTCGACACTTTACCCATTGTGCCACCACAGGTCAGGCCGTACAGAGACTTTTAAAAAGCTTTTACTTTAAAAGTAATCGGAAAATTACAGAAAAATCACAAGAATAGTAAAGATAACACTCACATACTCTATTTTATTATTATTATTTAGACAAATTTAACAGGGTGATATTGGTCAACTAGAGTACACAGATTTAGAGAAAACATCTCCACATCATTTGGACAATCGATTATGCTCTTTCTACATACTCTTTACCAGAGTCTCTAAGTTTTAAACATTTGTTTTTCTCTCTACCTCTCCCTCCTCCCCAATCCTCCTTCCTTCTCTAAAGAAAGGTTATACATAATAATATTATTGCTCAGTAGTACCTGTGTCCTCAGTGCCAGGAGTCAACTGTTCGGTACACTGTCACTCGGACTGTTGTTCTGATGCATTATTCTGTTACACACACAGCACATGCGAATGTAGACACGCTCAAATAATTTTACAGTTCACATTTTATTTCAAAGTTTATTTCATTTTTGTAACATGTTGAAATTGGGACTCAAGAAATGACTAATGGGCTATATTGTACTTAAATTTTTTTTTAGGTTTTTGAAAAATATTTAATTAAAAAAAAATAATAGTCATAAGGTTCAAAAAGCAGAACACCTAAAGTGGTGTGCCACTTAAATCTCTCTTCTATCCTTGTCTCCCAAATGCCAAGTTTTGTTCTCATCTTTTCTTCATTTTATAATCTTTCCAAATTCTTTTTTTATCATAGACAAGAAAATTCTAATGCAGATTCTTATCTCCCTCTTTTATATATAAGGTAGCATATTGTAGACCCTGTTTTATATATAAGGTAGCATGTTGTAGACCCTGTTTTATATATAAGGTAGCATGTTGTAGACCCTGTTTTATATATAAGGTAGCATGTTGTAGACCCTGTTTTATATATAAGGTAGCATATTATAGACCCTGTTTTATATATAAGGTAGCATGTTGTAGACCCTGTTTTATATATAAGGTAGCATGTTGTAGACCCTGTTTTATATATAAGGTAGCATGTTGTAGACCCTGTTTTATATATAAGGTAGCATGTTGTAGACCCTGTTTTATATATAAGGTAGCATGTTGTAGACCCTGGTTTGCACCTTGTTTGTTTCCCGATGAACATATCAGAGCTCACCCCATATTATTACATAGAAATGCAGCATAGAATAGTGGTTAAGCACATACAGATTAGAACCAGATTAGCACATACAGATTACATATATATGTCAGTAATGAAAGAGATGCTTCTTACATCATTCTCCAAGTTCTCTGAAGATTAAATCAGTTATAACTTTAGTCATTTTGGCAAAAGCAACAGTTCAGATCTAATCTAGGTTATCTTCTGTGGACTCCTAATGGCAAGGTGTCTTGGGAAGTAGATGTGATAAGAAAAGTGAACAGAGCCAGCTCAGCCATACAGAAATCTAGACTTGGCTCTGAAAAGCTTTAAAAGGAACCTTCAGGGATTTTCTCAGGAAAAAATTTTTTTTGAATATTCTACTGGTATAAGGGAGTAGGCCCAAATAAAGCAATCTCTGTGATGTCAGAGAAGGGAATGACAATATACTAACCCCAAATATGCTATTTTGGCATGAGGATTATTTTCAGCTGAAGGCAATTAAAAAACAGCAGACGCAAGAGGAACTGTTTGCTCTTTTGCTTTTAGCTAAAGGCAGAGCAAAAAAAAATTTTGCCAAAGTAACAGAAGTTTCCCTTTATGAAGGAATGCTGCCTGCCCTGTCCAGCACCAGATGGAGAACAACCCTACCACAGGAGACAAAAAGTTGGTACTGAGATGAGTCTGCATAAACAACCCTGACTTAAATAACTCCTACCTTCCATTCATTTCCCCATGTTTACTTCTCAGAATTTACTGCTCCTAGAATCCCACACTCTTGAGTCTATATGTAGACACTGCTCCACAATTTATCACTCTTGATTAAAATGAGATATAAACTCTTAGGCCTAACTACTTGTTTAGGGTTCTATTGCTTTACTATATGCCCCCCCTGTGCATGCAAAATGAATCTTTTCTTCTGTTAATCTATTCTTTGTCAGTTTAATCTGAAGGTCTCAGTCACTGACATTAAGAGGGCAGAGGAATAGTCCCTCTCACCCATACCATTGATATGGCAAATAGTTCCCACTGACAAACAGTGAAGAAGAAAAAAAAAACCTGTAAATAAAGATGTGATGATGTCAAATTGTTCTCTGATTTAGGACAACTGTTCCTAAAGGGAAATTAATAGTAATATGCTATATGTAAAGTTATCAGCTCCAGTAAATAAAGTTTTAATATTCATTTTGTAAAAAATACTCCCTCTTTTGTAATTACAAGCTTGTATTTTATTATTTTCTCTATTGCCAGTAAAGTGTGAATATTAATACCTAGGTGAGTTTGTTTTTCCTATGGTAAAGGATTTTTGAAATGAAATAGTATGTTCATATAAATATAAAGTGGATATATGTCAAATATTTAACTCATTAGTTGATGATGAAACCAGTAAGATGTAAAACCCAGTTCAAAGGAGACTTCAGGTAATCAGAAGCACTGAAATGAAATTGCTGGCCTCCTCCATTTGGTGGAACCAACTGTACATTCACCTTGACAAAATTCATCTGCATTTCTATAAACAAGAACTGTTTATATCACCATCAATTCTCTACAATACATACTTATAAAATAGATCAAAGACAATGAAAGGCACAGACCCCATATAAGACAAACTTTGAAAGGTGTGCTAGACCAGTGGTTTTAAACCTTTTTACACGTGGGGACTGAGGTGCTAGCTGGCCAGAAACAGAAACATGCAACGGAAAAGTTTTATCTTACTGCACATAATAGTGCAACATGGTGCAAGGTGGTGTCGTATTCCACGTGCAGGATGCATTGACTACCACATAGGTTTGTCCAGATGCTTTTTGTGTATTGCGTGTGATGTGTAAATGCTCTGCATGGCATGAAAAGTTGTTCAAACAAGCCTGCAAGTTCCAAAGATATCTAACACAACCACAATAGTATTTTTATCGATGTTACAGGCTAAGCATAAGTGAATTTGATTAAGATCATTGGGTCTATAATCTTCAAACAACATTAGGGTGGTTAACTCTTTCATGGACTGGCGCAAAATTTCTGGCAGATTGGTACCGGTCCATGGACCAGAGGTTGATAAACACTGTGCTAGACGCTAGTTTTCCATTAAAAGGACACTTGGCAATCTAAAACATTTAAAAAAGTGTGCATATTTCAAAGTCTTTCACAAATTTTCCTCAAAGACTTATTGACCACACACACACACACACAGATTTATGATAAAAGACATCCAACAGGTTTTGTGAGTGGGCACTTAATAGACACTTAAAGAGCAGTGTTTAAGCTCTGAAATAGAGTTATGTAGACTCTAACAGTTTTTATTTCTCAGTTTTTAGTAACTATTATACTACTCTGATCAGTTGACCATATTATTAAAGTAAGACACAACTGAACACAATCTGCAGTCCAGCACTCTCCCCTGGAACAGAGCTCCGGCCCTGTCCGCCTCTATCCCACATTGCACTGGGGCAGTGAATTTTGACTGCTGTGCAACAAGAATTTTTAAAACATATATTGTAATACCGAAATGTAGGGGAAAAAGCCTCGTAGCATAAGTAACTTTTAGCAGAACTTACTTTCTCTAAAACAAAGAGACTTTTGGCAGAACTTTTTCTAAAAGACTCCCTACCTCTGGCCTTGAGGCTGGTTTCCCAGGCGGTGGCCTTGGGCTGGTTCTGCAAGGTTGCAGGTGTTCCCGGAATGTTTCTCCCTGAATTAACCCTACAGATTAGCGTTGTAAGAGAGCTTGTTTCACTGCTTTGTTTTACTGCTAGGCTTCCCCTCCTCCCCACTCCCCAGTGTGTAATTTTTTCTTTAAAAGCTGGCACCAAACTGTGTTTAGGGCCGCATGATTTGGATGACTTAGATCTCTGTGCACTCACCTGCTTTAAAATAAAGAGTCCTTAATTTGTCTACTTAATTGTGTGGCAAAAGCATCTGTCTCTGCTGTTCCAATACAACAAATACCTGACTATTTATTAGGGGCACTGACCTCTTTTCCCTTAGATTGTCGAATGAAAAAAAAAAGACAACAGCCAACAAAATAATAGCTCTCCAGTGGGACTGAATCAAAATTATACCTATTTTTTTCCTTTTGTCAGATCGGCAAAAAATATATTTCTTGGTGTGCAGCAGAATTTTAGTAATTAGTTTCTGTGTGCCAGGAGATGAAAAAGGTTGAAAATTGCTGCTCTAGGGCATGAGTAGCCAACCGCAAGATACTAGGTAACTATATTGTTCCAGAATGTTCAGTCCTTTGCTGTCATTGTAACTTTTCCTGTGCTGTCTCCTCTGTAACTCTTCCTCCTCCCCATCTTGTTTTCTTCAATAAGAAAATTGGCAACAGTTGTTTCTAAGGTTACAGGACACCTCTCAGAATAACCGCTAATAATTGAGGGAAATACCAGACAGATATAGCTACCAATACACAAGAATCTTCTTCAGCCTCCCAAAGCCCATTAAAGGCAGAGTGAGGGAGATTTATGCTGTGAGCACCCACCTGATGGGTCAGGGTGATACACGGGATGCTGGCTGTGTGGGATGTGAGGCCAGCAGGTTCAGAAAAGGAAAAAAACAAACAAGGGAAATGCATTTCTTTTTTAGAAATGTTTATTTATTGATTTGGTAGAGATAAACATCGGTCTATTCCTGTATGTTCCCTGACCAGGGATCAAACCCACAACCTTTGCATTTCAGGATGACACTCTAACCAACTGAGCCATCCAGCCAGGGCAATGCACTGAATTTTTGAAGAAATTCATGCCTTGGTCTGCATTCACTTACTCATTCTCACTCTTTAGTTCATTTATTCAGCAGTATTTATGCATTTATATAACATGCCCTATGGCACTCACTGGGCAGATACAGACTATACTTTAATGCAGTGGTCCCCAACCCCCCGGGGCCACAGACTGGTACTGGTCCGAGGGCCATTTGGTACCGGTCTGCAGAGAAAGAATAAATAACTTACATTATTTCCGTTTTATTTATAGTTAAGTCTGAACGATATTTTATTTTTAAAAAATGACCAGATTCCCTCTGTTACATTCATCTAAGACTCGCTCTTGATGCTTGTCTCGGTCACACGATACATTTATCCGTCCCACCCTAAAGGCCAGTCCATGAAAATATTTTCTGACATTAAACCGGTCCGTGGCCCAAAAAAGGTTGGGGACCACTGCCTTAATGGGCTCCATCATTCCAATCTCTGATTAGTTGCACCTTCTTACTAGTTTCACTGACACAGCATTTTTTGTGTGTGTCTTGCAGCTTTTAAAATTTGCTTGTCTATCTTCTTAAATAGTATTAAAACTTAAATAGTATTAAAGAGAATAGGGTGCCTCATTAAACTTTATTTTCCATAGTCTTTAACCCAATTCTTTTAATGAATAAGCATTTGTTGATATATATTTTTAACCTCGAAACTATTTTGGTGATTGGTAGATTAGAAGTTTAACCACCACTTTCATGTTAACACCTCACCAACATTAAACATGTCCTAAATCAAGCCATTCAAAATTTCTGAGCCTTGCTAGCTACCAGGACTCACAAAGGGAAGCCTTTTGAATGGCCAAAACCTGCTGGGCAAGTTCTGGGCCCCCAATCACTCCCCCAGGACCATTCCTCACTCTCTGAGGGAGGGCTGTGCAAGTACTGACTTGTGGGCTGGAGAGGGAAGTGAAGAAAAAGGCCGAGGTTCAAAGCCTTCAGGCACCCGTTCAGAGGTTCACCTCTCTAAATCTTCACTTTCACAATTACAAGAGATTGTGGGTCTCCTGCGCACCCTTGGGGGCTGGGAGTCCATGTTGCACACAGGGGCACTTGTCTGCCCAGCTTCCTCTCTCATTCCCAATTCCCCGCCGCCAAACTCATTCCTTCATGTCTGCGAAGCTCACGGTTTTTATTTCTTCTTTAGTGAGGGTTCAACTGGCAGCTAACAATGTTGTCAATTCATTTTGAAAAAAATTTTACTTCATTAAAACATGGTGGAACATCACTTTTAGTAGAAAGAAAACTAAAAATGGGCAAGTGAAGTGAGAGTGGGAATTTGCCTCAGAATGGGAATGAGGATTGTGGGTCTAGAGTTTGCCACCCAAAAAGATGCCTTCTTGGATGTTGATTATTTTAAGCTGGTCACTGTTTAAGAAACTTAAGACTCAAAAGAACCCATGACCCTCTCCCTTTACCTGCTGTAATGCCGGTACCGAGGCCAGGCGGGTCTGCATTGGGTTTGGGCAGACGGTAGAGAAACTGCGGAGCCGGTAAGCGTTGGGCCGTTCTGTTTAATGGAGTCTCACAATGGCAGATGAGCACACAGGCAGGAGAAAACTACTTCTCAGACAAAGAAACAGCAAGAATAGCCTCTCCCAGTGTTGGGCACACAATCTGCCATCTGCAATCCCCTGAGCACAAGCATCCATAGCCTTACCTAGGCCACATACACCTGGCGCAGCCACGCGCTCATGCACCAATCAGGCAAAGCGCTTGCAGCCAGTAAACCAGTGAGTAAGCCTAAACACAGCTGCCGCACACCTGCTTAAAGAAATTCAGATCGAAAAACGTGCTTCAGGAAGGGAACTGGGGCCCATTCGTCTTAGCACACAGGAATTAAATGTGGCTCTTAGGAGGATCTAAGCAAGTCTGTTTGTTGGACTGTCCTCCATAGCCTGTTGCTTCCGGGGGGCCCAGCAAGAATTTGTTCGCCACATGTTTGCTTTTTCTCATCCGCCAGTGGATTGCCCACTTTCCTGTTGAAATCCTGGCCCCCGTTTTCCCTCTCCTTAGTTCCGAATGGCATATAAACCTCAGAGGCCCAATACCTCCTCAGGTCTCATAGTCTTATGGAACCCCCATCTGTGCACCCAAAAAATTTGGTTATTTTCTCCTGTTAATGTGTCTCGTGTAAATTTGATTGTTATTCCAGCCAGAAGAATCTAGAAATGTGAGAAAAACAATTTTTTTTTTACCCTAATGAAGATGGATTAGAAAGAGCTCAGAAACCTTATGCATTCCAAGTGCGGAAAAGCTAGCATGTATACCCTGTGGTCTTCTTATCAGAGAGTAGTTGGTGGCAGAGTAGTGTCAGTATCACCTGGAAGCTTGATAAAGTTCAAAACTCTGCCCCAGTCCAGATTTAAAGACTAAAACTTTGCATTTCAACGAGAGCCCCACCAGGTGATTCCTCTTTATATTAAAGTTTGAGAAGCGCTGATAATATCTGGATGTATTTAAACAGTAAAAGGCTTCAAAGAAGGGTTTTCCTCTTTGCTGGTAATTGATTTAACTGCCCCAGTTTCTAGATTTTGGTTGGGTACTCGATCATTCTTGTGGGACATAAAGGATCACGTTAGCCATTATACTAGATCAATGTTTAGATATCTAAAAGCATCTCAGCTGAAAAGGAAAGATTATATTGTGACATTTCATTCTAACAAGAACTAGATATTCTTTGTTCTATTTTAAATATAAAGAAAGTGGGTTTCGGAGAAGTTAAGAAATTTGTCCAAGATCATCCTGCCAGCTGAATGGCATAGCAGAGATTCAAGCCCAGATTTACCTAAAGCCAAAGTTTATGACTTCTCATAAGCAGAATGCTTTTGCAGTTATTAGCTATATTCTTTTTAAACAGCACTGTACTTGTCTGTCCATTTGTATTATATTTATATAGTTTTTCAGGATAAATTTATAAATTAGTGCTATTTTTCATAAGTTTTCAATTTAATTATTTACAACTGCCCACCACCCTGTCTCACTTCAAACAATTTTCAGCATAACCAGCCTGACCTGTGGTGGCACAATAGATAAAACATCGGCCTGGAACGCTGAGGTCGCAGGTTTGAAACCCTGGGCTTGTCTGGTCAAGGCACATATGGGAGTTGATGCTTCCTGCTCCTCCCTTCTTCTCTCTCTCTATCCTCTCTTTAAAATGAATAAATTTTAAAAATCTAAAAAATAAAATAAATAATTTTCAGCTTAACTGCCAAGGGGAAGGGGAAGGAAACAGACAGCTGATGACAGAGCTAGCGTTCCACTCCGGAAATGACCCCCAGAGGGGCCCAGCTGTGCCGAAAGAGGAGGGCGATAACAGAGCTGAGGACTCGAGCCGGAAACAGGGGAGGACTGTGCAAACAGGCGAGTCTGCCACCTGTGGCAGTTCTGCCTTTGTCACCGCATTCTGATCAGCTTCCCACACTCCACACAGAAGGGGCTCAAAATGTCAGCAGTGACAGAGCCAATGCCACAATATGGGACACCCTCGCCAGAAAGGATGTGAGGCAGTGCTCTGAACATGGCCACAGTCCACAAATTTATGACATGTCGTATACACTTGTGGAATGTGAACTTTCCCAGGCCCCTCCCTCCAGAGAGAGGGGGAAAAGGCGTACAGAGTTGGGGTGAGAATGTGGCAAACTGGAACCAAAGTTTATAAAGGGCAGCTCCAGGCCTAAAGTGAAGATTTCTATGAGGCTTTCCATTACTTTACGATAGAATTCTAATACTCAAATGACTATTTTTTTGAAAGCACGTGTATTAAAGCTGGGCATAGTGAAACAATGAAGGGTTTAAGATAGAAGCAACAGAGAGCTTGGGGGGGCTGTTTTGGCTCTCTGGGAAGTCAGAAAAAAAGGAACAAATTCAGGGGGATACCCTGGGATGAGCTGCCGCTGCCCACTAGTCTCCTGGGGACCCTCAGAGTTTAGGAGATGCACAGCTGTGGAGGAAAAAGAAGAGGGAGGGAAACACGAGGGGAGGGAAAGGCAGGGGTGTGCTCCCATGGGTGAGAGAGCATTCTCAATTAACGTTTTTGAAGCAGATCAGTCCTCTAGTGCACTTCAAAAGAAATAAACAGCATGATGTATATTGAGCTCTACAATATTTATTTTCCCTAATTTAGTTTTTTAAAAATTCATACCCACAGAGAAGATGAAATACTACAATGAAACTTGTGAGCCCTTTATTTAGATTAAACAACTGTTAAGATTTTGCTATATATTTTTTCTGTTTTTGTTGAATTATTTTCACAACTCTACTCCCTAAATATAAGCATGTATCTCTAAGAACAAAGACATTCTCTATGTATCTATAATACCATTATCTCATCTAAGAAATGTAACATTGATTTAATATCATCTAATAAATAGATCATATTCAAATTTCCCCAATTGTCCCATGTATATTCTTAAAAAATTTTTTTAGTTATTGATTTTAGAGAAAGAAAGGAAGGGAGAGTGTGTGTGAGAGAGAGAAACATTGATTTGCTGTTCCACTTATTTATGCATTATTCATTGATTAGTTGACTCTTGTATGTGCCCTGACCAGGGATCAAACCCACAACTTTGGCATATCAGGATGATGCTAACCAACTGAGCTACCTGGCCAGGGCTCCATATATCTCCTTTATAGCTATTCTTTTTTCTTTTTTGATCCAGAATCCAATCAAGCTTCATGCATTTTATTTGGTTTTAAAATTTTTTAAATTCCTTTTAATCTAGACTAAAACAATCTCTGCTTTCCCCCGTCATTTCTCATCCTTTTTCAATATCTAGGGTGTTTTCTTTCTTTTTTTCTTTTTTTAAATTACATTCATTGAGGGTGGCATTGGTCAATAAGATCATCCTAGTGTCAAGTGTACAATTATAAATTATCTGTACATTGCATTGTGTGCTTACCATAGCGTGTTTCCTTTTAGAATATCTCACATTCTAAACTTTGCTGTTTTTTTCTTTATAGTTTGTTTTAGGTTTATATTTATTTAAAACCACAGTCATCACCCTGGCCAGATAGCTCGATTGGTTAGAGCACAGTCCTGATGCACAGAGGTTGCCAGTTCGATCTTTGATCAAGGCACATACAGACACAGATTGGTCTCTCTCTCTCTCTCTCTCTCTCTCTTCTGTCCTCTCTCTCTAAAATCAATATAAATTGTTTTAACTAATAAAAATTAAACCACAGTCATTAAACATAATTCTGGAGGAGAAGATAAGTACCATGAGCCAAGCTTCTTGAAGATGAACCTTGAATTATAAACCTTTAATTACACTAAGTAAAATTATCTAGAACAGAGGAGGGCAAACTACTTCCCCTGGGAAAATCTGGCCTGCCTGGTTTTCTAAATAATGTTTTATTGTGATTCCACCACATCCATTTATTTATATATTTTTAATGGCTGTTGACTGCTTTCCTGCAAAAGAGACAGAGATGAGTAGGTGTAACAGAGACAGGGTGGGCTGCAAAGACTAAAAAAATGTTTGTTATCTGGCCCTTTACAGAATAAGTTTGCTGAGCTCTGATCTAAAACAAGCAACACAAATGTTACTTTCTCTTTTGCCCTTTTTTTTTTTTTTTTTTGTATTTTTCTGAAGCTGGAAATGGGGAGGCAGTCAGACAGATTCCCGCATGCGCTCGACCGGGATCCACCTGGCATGCCCACCAGAGGGGATGCTCTGCCCATCCAGGGCTTCGCTCTGTTGAGACCAGAGCCACTCTAGCGCCTGGGGCAGAGGCCAAGGAGCCATCCCCAGCGCCTGGGCCATCTTTGCTCCAGTGGAGCCTTGCTGCGGGAGGGGAAGAGAGAGACAGAGAGGAAGGAGAGGGGGAGGGGTGGAGAAGCAGATGGGCGCCTCTCCTGTGTGCTCTGGCCGGGAATCGAACCCGGGACTTCCACACGCCAGGCCGACGCTCTACCACTGAGCCAACTGGCCAGGGCCTCTCTTTTGACTTTTAGTCAAGGCATGGTTCAAATACTATCAAATAGATCACACAGATCTCCTTGATGATTTTAACAGTTGGGAAGTGGAAAGAACTACATTTGTCGCGATCGTTATTCTTTATTTTAAACATTTCTTCCTTGGAAAATCTCCTTTCTCTAACAGCCTACATTGTCCACTTGGATTTAATCCAAACTATTTGAACTGAAATTCA
Organism: Saccopteryx bilineata; assembly: GCF_036850765.1. Taxonomy (NCBI): domain Eukaryota; kingdom Metazoa; phylum Chordata; class Mammalia; order Chiroptera; family Emballonuridae; genus Saccopteryx; species Saccopteryx bilineata. Next base: position 205,092,507 of record NC_089494.1, read on the forward strand.
CGGAAAGGCTCTTCACAACCTGACTTTTGGCACCATTTCCTTTGTCATATTTGTTCTCCTACCTTCTAGTTCAGTGGTTCTCAAACATAAGTGTGTAAACACACACTCACTCACATGCAATCACTCAAGGGGCATGTTTAAAATGCAAATTGTCAAGTACTACCTCCAAAGATGTGAATTAAGAAGTTCTGGAGTGAAAAGCATTAATCTGCATTTTCTACAAGTACACTGACTCAAAGGGGTACAGGTGGTCTAAAAGCCACATACATACTGGAAATCACTGCTTTAGCCACAGCAAAGTATTTGCATTTGACCCCTCGTGTCTTCCACTCCCCTTCAACTAGTGTGCTTGGGGAACTCCTCTTTCCTCTAATTCAGGGATCTGGGCTCCCTCATGTACATTAATTCTAGCCTGATCTCCTGGAAATGTACACATATCTATTATCGTTTCTCTCATTACAATTTTGCAGTTTATCACCTGCCAACCTCATGGACTTTCTTGAGGGCAAGAAGATTTTTAGCCATGTTGCTACCCAACTTACAACGTCTTATACATTGTTAATTTGGGAAAAATATTGAAATGCATGCCTGAGTGAATAAATTGATTGTTTGAAATAGATTTTATTTGAAGTTACTGACATAAGTTTTATTAAATTGTAAATGTTGGTAACTTAATTAGAAAAGCTCTCTCCTTTATATGTGTTATAAAAAATGTATATATTTATCACCTAATTTCTAAAAAGGATTTGATGTTAAAAGACAGTATTGCTTTGGCCAATGGCTCATTGGATAGAGCATTGGCCCGGCATATGGACATCCCTGGTCCAATTCCTTGTCAGGCCACACAGGAAAAATGACTATCTGCTTCTCTCCAGTCTCTCCCTTTCCCCCTCCCTCAGCCAGTGGCTCTATTGAGCATGGCCCCCGGTGCTGAGGATAGTTCCATTGGAGCACATCAGACTCAGGAGCTGAAAATAGCTCAGTACTGGAGCATTGACTCCAGACGTGGTTGCCAGGTGGATCCTGGTTGAGTCGCATATAGGAGTCTGTCTCACTATCTCCCCTCCTCTCACCTTAGAAAAGAAAAAAAGGAAAGAAAGAAAAACACACTATTGAAAAAGTAAAAAGAGAATTTATTACCAATTACATGTACTTGACAAACAAGTCCAAACAAGAATGGGTTATGAGATTCTATAATTCAATAAGGAAACCACCTAATTAAAAAATATAAGCAAAAGATTTAAATAGCCACTTCATAAAAGAGGATATGCAAATGGCTAACAAGGATATTAAAAGGCATTTGACATTCTTAGTCATCAGAGAAATACAAATTAAAACCATAATGAGATTCCACTACACACCTACAAGAATGACAAAGAGTTGGCAAGGATGTGGAGCAACTGGAATTTCATGCATTGCTAGTAGGAGTATAAGTGGGCGACAACATTTTAGTAAACTATTTGTCAATATCTGTGAACTCTAGATACACATCTACTCTATAACCCAGCAATCCCACTCAAGTATACACTCAAGAGAAATAAGGCATTTGTTCTTTAACAGACTTGAAAAAAGAATATTCACAGAAGATTTGTTCATAGTAAACAAAAAATTGCAAACCAACCAAAAGTCCCTCAACAGGAAAATAGATAAATAACTGTAAAATAGTCGTATAAGAGAATACTATACAGCAATTAAAATGTATTACTAATATAACAACATGGATGACATTCACAGACATAAGGTTGAATGAAAGAAACTGGAAATGAGAACACAGTGTATATGATTCCATGTAGTTCAGAAACTGGAAAAAATTAATCTATGATGATAAAAGTCAGAAAAATGGTTACCTTTTGGGAAGATTTTGAATAGGAAGGGGTTCATAGGAACTCCTTTTTTTTTTAGTTGCTGGAAACATTTTATATTTTAACCTGATAATTATTTCCTGATGACTGATATATATAAAAATTAATCAAAATTTTTGATATATGTAAAAATTTGTCAAACTATATATATATACACTTAGGACTGGTATATATTATGCATATGTTAAGTTTCAATTGAAAAGTTAAGAAAAAGAACCCAGGACAGGTTATACCACCTCTCTGTGTTATTAACTGTAGAGTTATGGGTGACACACCAGAAGACTTTGTTAATTGTCTATCTCATCCACTCCTCAATATTTTCCCCATGTGGTTGTTGTAAGGATTAAATAAATAAACACAGAACAAAAAACTCAGATTATGGGATATAATTAGTGATAAGTAAGAATTGATTTTTATTATGACACACCTGTGCTGAAATTTACACAGCACTGACTGTAGCATATACCTGGTTGGTAGTTATATCTTCAAACCATTTTTAATGTAACGGCCACCAACTATTTAAACATGATTTTCTCCTACAACCTGATCGTCTTAAAAATATATCTACATTAGAAATATCAAATGAGGAGAAAAGTAATAAAAAATAGCCATAATCCTTTACTACTTTATTTAATAAAATAACATTTTCAGAAATATCAATGGAACAAAAAGCAAGTCAACAGACAAATCAAAACAAATGTCACCACTTTTTAAATGACTTCATAAAATAATAAATAGATAAATGTCCCTCACTTTTCCTCTTCACTCTTCAGAAATAACTATCATTAGCATATCAAACTGTGTTTGAGTTTTGTGTGCAGGAAAGAAGCAGTCTGTGTATATGGAGTTGGTCTGAGGATTACTGACAGCAGGCAACCAGTGCACACGAGGCCAGGACTGATTAATGCGGGTCTCTTGTGGAGAAGGTGCCTTTGGATGCATTCTCTTCTTAGTGGAGGCATGAAATGTCTCTTTGCCCTTTGCCTAAACCAGCCCTTCGGCATCACCCCTGCCGGCACCAAGACATTTGGTGAAGTAAGTACTGGGCGTACATGACCACAGACTCACAGCTGAGGCTTTGTCTTCCCTCAAATAAACATAATCCCAACAATGAGACACTGTCTGTGGGGACTAAAGGGTGGTAGGAGGGCTGGCTAATCAAATTCTCTTTTCTGTCTACTTACTATTTGATTTTCCCTATAGTGTGACTTTCCACAGAGGCTCCAATGAGCCCCTGAAGCCAATGCAACTTGCCCAGGGCCTTTTTTGCAGCTGGGGGTGAGAGGAGTCGGAGGGTTTCTGGAGTCTGTGGGCCCTTTTGCCCAAAACCAAGGACCCAGTTTTTCCGTTTGAAATTATTTGATGCTTTTTCTTCTGAAGCTCAGAAATATTTTGCCATGTTTCTAAACTCTTTAGATTAGACTTGGGGTGGGTTTAGGACTCACATACCTTTTTATCTTAAATTTTAAGATAGGTGATAAAATATTCTCCTTTTATTTGCTTTTTCCCCACTTATTCATGGCATCTCTATTCTGTACTTCTCATTCTACATCATTCTTATTACCTCATCCTTTACGTCAGCCCTTTCCATGACTGATCACGTGCCCCTGCTCGCCCTCACTCTGGACTGCTCCTGTCTCTTATTTTCTCCCTAATTATTTCTAGGAGTCTCCATAAACAGCATAGCCTTATCACAAAGATATGTGGGAATTTAACTTATACTTCAAAGTGATTTTAATATCATGTCCATGCCTTGGAGATTACTATTTGAGAAATAATTCTCGTATAAACCAGAGGTTTCTCAACTTTTGGTGTGATGAACAGCTGTATGTAGGAGATACAAGGCTATGAGAGAGAGAGGTATTTTTCCCAGCTCCCTCTGCTCAGCCCTGCAAATGCTGCTTACACTTACAGATATCAGTTCAGCAGAGCTTTGCCTTGTTACACAGCCATTTTGGTGGCTATTAAATACTCACTCTCTGTTGAGCAGCATACATGGAATTCTGGAGTGGAAATGACTCTCAAAAACCCACACATTTTTTGTGTGACTTACATTTTGAACGAAGCCCAGACCAGCTGTTGTTTATCCTCTGCCATTAGGACCTCCACCTTTGTTTCTGGGTTTCCTCCAGAGGGCATGAACAGGGATTTGCACATGGTCTTCCATTTAATAAATAAATCCAACACCAGAGTGGTCCTGTGAATAGCATACAGAGGCTATATTTCTGAATTTCTTGGCCAGACCCTTTGGATCACATAAACTTGATAACAAATGCCAGTGCTTAGCATCATACTTTGGACCCTGATTACCATTAAAAGTATCAGTATATAGAAAAGGAAAGGCCAACTCTACTAATTAAATATATACAAGCTTCTTAGAATAATTTGATTTAACTCATCATTTGGAAACTGTCTTTGTCAGCTTTTAGACACTTTTATTCTCATAATGAAAAGTCATTTTCATTAGGACAGTAAACACAAAACTATTACCTACATAGACTCAATGGTCTACAAAAGGAGTGCTTTGCACTCTAATTAAGAACAAAGCACCTAATTACATCAGACTGAACTTTGGAATCACACCTTTGTTTTTGTTTCATCTCTTAAGACTGAACAAGGATTCAGTGCGAGAGGGTCAGGCTAAGTAGTTATTTGAGAATTTAATTAATGGATTGAGTCTTATAGCTGCTTTCAGGGCTGCTCAGGTTAAGCCAGAAGGAAGGTAGCCATGCCGTGGTTAACACGTTATATAAGACTTAGGCAATATCAGTGACCCAAAAAGAAAAAAGAATCTAGTGGTCAGTTTTGCAGACTCTCTGATTATATTCTGTCAGTTGACCAAGGAATGAGCTATCAGGTTCTTGTCTACTTCTCAGCTTCTCTCTTGCATCTGGTTTCTTGCCTCCTGGCTTCAGGTTTAACCCTAGCCAGACTCTATGACCTATCTAGTGTGGAGGCCAGAGTGTTATAGAGCTTTTCTAAACAAAATGTGTTTGAGAGCAAGGGCATAATCTGCCCACTTGTTAGAAATAGCAGAATTTCAGGTACTCCCAAAGCCTCCTGAATCAGAATCTGCATTTTAGCAAGATCACAAGCATACATGTTAAAGTTTGACAAGCACTCTTCTAAGTGGCTCTAGCACAGCACTGACCAGTGTGGAGGCCAAACTTCAGTGAGCCTCAGAATTACTGATAGAATTTACACAAAAAATGAATATCCTTGGACCCTACCCAGAGATTTAACTCAGGGAGTCTGGGATTAAAATTTCCTGTTTGTGGGACATGTGCTCCTGGTCTGGGTCTGAGCTCAGGCTCAGTCCTGACAATTGGACTTCTACATAGTCTTGTGTCTTTGGCATGGTTCTATTAATTGGTGTCTTGTGTCTCAGTCTCTGCTTTAAAACTTTCACCATTGATGGCTTCAGAATTTCTATGCAATACAGCTATCTGGTTTGAAGAAGGAGGCTTAAAACTGTTTTTGTTTAACACGTTATATAAGACTTAGGCAAAAATCAGTGACCCAAAAAGAAACCAGCAATAAAGTTAATGGAGATTAGTGGGGAACAACACCATTACTGTTTACTCTATCCCTGCTAGTCCCTACCCCTAGGCCTAGTGACCTCCTGGACTCCAGACTATGGTTAGAGTTCTTTAATCACAAATACTAGAACCAGTCTCTTCCTACCAACATGGGGATTTATTAGGAAGATGTCAAATGGCTCCCAGAGCAATAAGAGGTCTATAGAACAAGGCTCATAAATGAGGAGGAAGCCTGGCAGATGTGGGAGTCTGGGTAGCAGGAGCTTTCCAATAGTTTTATCTGGAAGCCAGACCTGGCATGAATAAGTTCCAATTCTTTTCAATCTTTTTGCTACTTTTCTGAAGATTTGAATCCCAGGACAGGAACATATGATCTGACCTCTTGGGGGAGAGGAGGACTTCCCACTTTGAGTAACAGGCTCTTTTATTTTCTTAGCAAGAGAGGAAGGGGGAGAGAGAGAAAGAAGAGAGAGTGAGAAGTATCAACTCGAAGTTGGTTCACTTTAGTTGTGCATTGATTGCTTCTCCTACAAGTCTTGACCAGGGGCTTAAGCTGAGCCAGAGACCCCTTGCTTGAGCCAGCAACCTTAGGTTTCAAGCCAGTGACCTTGGGATCATGTTGATGAATCTGTGTGCAAGCCAGTGACCTCAGGATTTTGAACCTGGGACATCAGAGTGGGACCTCCACTGTGCCACCTCCAATCAGGCTTAAGCAACAGTCTTAACAACTGTATCCAAAAGGAAGGGTAAGAAAGGATAATTCCTCAGTAAAAATGGGGGTGCTAAAATGGAGGCCTGGCAGCCCCCCCCCAAAAAACAACCAATCAATGTCTTGTAACTTGATAGCACACTTCTATGGCTTCTCAGACTTCACTAGAATAAGTTCTGAGAGCAGAGGTTTTTTTGTTTTTGTTTTTGTTTTTCTTTCATTTTTCTGAAGCTAGAAACAGGGAGAGACAGTCAGACAGACTCCCGCATGCGCTCGACGGGGATCCACCCGGCACGCCCACCAGGGGCGATGCTCTGCCCACCAGGGGGCGATGCTCTGCCCATCCTGGGCATCGCCATGTTGCGACCAGAGCCACTCTAGTGCCTGAGGCAGAGGCCACAGAGCCATCCCCAGCGCCCGGGCCATCTTTGCTCCAATGGAGCCTTGGCTGCGGGAGGGGAAGAGAGAGACAGAGAGGAAAGCACGGTGGAGGGGTGGAGAAGCAAATGGGCGCTTCTCCTATGTGCCCTGGCCGGGAATCGAACCCAGGTCCTCCGCACGCTAGGCCGACGCTCTACCGCTGAGCCAACCGGCCAGGGCGAGAGCAGAGTTTTTATCTGTTTTGGTCTCTGTTATATCCCATGTGCATAGAACAGTGCCTGGCCCTTGGTAGGTTCTCCATAAATATTTGTTGAATGAATGAATGGATGAATGAATGAATGAATAACTAGAGAGGCTATATGGCATGATGATTAAGATGTAGCTTCTAGAGTCAGGCTGCCTGGGTTCAAAGTCCAACTCTTATTTCCTAGAGTGCTAATCTTGAGTGAGTACTTAATTAACTGCTTTGTGCCTATGTGCTTAGGTTTCCTCATAGCTAAAGTGGCATTGATAATAAGTTCTATTTCAATGCGTTGTAGGTAGAATATACTTAGAACTTAGAATGTAATTAAAGTGAACTTAGAACAGTGCTCATTATGTTGGCAATTGTTTCATCTCTCGCTGTGTAACCAAACTATCCCAAAACTTAGTGCCTTAGATTAACATTTTATTTATTTGCTCATGATTCTGTAATTTGGGCAGGACTTGGAGGGGATAGCTTGTCCCTGATGTCTGTTAGTGCTAGAATATCCATGATAACATCTTGTCTCACATGTCTGGCACCTCAGCGAAGATGGCTCCCATGGTTAAGAGCTGGCTGGAAGCCTAGTCTGGAATCATATGTCTGAGACCTTGGTTCTTGCTGTCAGCTGGGTTCTCAGTTCTCCATATAGCCTTAGGACCGCTCTCACTCCCTGTAGCCTCTAATGGAGTTTCTGAGGTGTCCATATAAGATGTCTGGCTATCCTGCTTTCAAGAGTGCAAAAGTGGAAGCTTCTAGGTCCTTAAGGCATAAGATCTTAAGGCTTAAGTTTTTCAACCTGGGCACTGTTGACATTTCGAGCTGAATAATTCTTTGTTGTGGGGGACTGTCCTGTGCATTGTCAGTCTTTAACACTTCCCTGGCCTCTGCCCACCAGATGCCAGTGGTAGCACCACCCCTTTTCTCTAACTTGTAACAAACAAAATTGTCTCCAAATATTGTCAAATGTCTCCGGGAAGGCAAAATCTCCCCTGAGATTTGGTTGGTTGAGAACTAGTTGGTTAAAGCAAGTCACAGGCTCCGACCAGATTCAAGGGGAGATGCTGAAGAAGGCACTCATTCCAGGAGACTTGGTTCACTGAGAGCCATTCGTGAAGCAGACTCACACTGCTCTTATCATCTCTGAACATCATACATATATTACAGGGAGCTCTGCTCCTGAACTCTGACTACATATCGGGCCATCTCTCTCCTTCTAATGGGCTGATCATTCTAACTTCTTATCTGAACGTTTCCTCTTGTCATTGGCAGTGCTCTGCAGTGTCCACATCTGGTCACTGCCCCTGGCTCTGTCTCCTGTACCATGCTTGGGCCGACTGGTTCTCGTATCTCTTTCCCATCCTCTACGGTTAACAGAACGCTCTCTCATATTCAGATTGCAGCACATGACCACACTCTGGGACAGGAAAAGCTGGTCTTGCTGTTTCTGAACATGGATTATGTTCCACACACATTAACAGTTGCTATGCTCTCTCCCTGAAAGGCACTTGCCTTGTGGCTCCTTCCCCCGTGAACTAACTTCTCCTTTCCTTTAGGATTCATCTTCGGGGCCATCTCCACTCAGAAACCTCTCTGGAAAGCCTAGTCTCCAGTCATATTCACAGTTTCTTGAGGGTGGAAACCTTCTCATGTTCGTCTTTATGTTCTCAGCACAGTGTCTATTTTGTGGAAAAATATTTCTTATAATAAATGAATGATTTAAAAGCCAAAAGGAAGAGTTTGAAATTAAATAGAGACTGAGAAAGTGTGGGAGTGAATCATGTCATTATTTGGGAGAATAGCCTTCTGGGCAGGAGGAGCAGCAAGTGCGTGGTTGGGAGGCTGAAGGGCTGTGATGCGTGTGAGGAAGAGCAAGGTGGTCCGAGGGCCAGGGCACGGGAAGGGAGGAGGACAGGGGTAAGGGTTTCAGTCCGATGGGTAACAGAACAGATCCTTTTGTTTGTAGGTCAAGATAAAGACTCTAGATTTTATTCTGATTCAGATGAGAAGCCTCTGGAGTAAGTTTTGAGCAGAAGAGTGACTTACATTGACCTTTGTCTTTGGAGAATTATTGTGACTCCTGTGTTGAGAGGGGTCAGTGCCAGGGAGGAAGCAGTGAGAACAGATAGGAAACTATTGCAATAATCTGGCAAGAGATGATGATGGCTTTTCCTGGTGGACTGGATTTGAGATACAAGAGAGGGGGAGGTATCAGGGATGACTTCATGGTTTGTGGCCTGAACAAGAAAAATGGAAGTGTTCTGGCTGGTGGCTCAGTGGATGGAGCTTCAGGCCCAGTGTATGGATGTTCTGGGCTCAATTCCCAGTCAGGGCACACAGGAGAAAAACCATCTGCTTATCTACCCCGTCCCTCTCCCCCTTTTCTCCCTCTTCTGTTCTCTCAGCCAGTGGCTGGACTGGTCCGAGCATCAGCCCGGGCACTGAGGAGAGCTTGTCTGATTTGAGCATCAGCCCCAAATGGAGTTGCTGGGTAGATCCCAGTCTGGGCACATGCAGGAGTCTGTCTTACTATCTCCCCTCCTCTCAAAAAAGAAAAGAAAAATGGAGGGGGGGGGGAAGACTGTTTGGGATGGAAATTAAAAGTCTAGGTTTGACATATTTATTATGAGATGTTTACTAAACACTCAATTAATTTGCAGAGGAGACATCTGGGTATCCAAATGTGGAGTCTTAGAGAGGAAGTATACAAACTGAAGATACAAATGTAAAAGTTCCTAGCTCCTTTAAACTAGGATAAACTTCTGTGATTAAAAAATGACAAAATACAATGGCTTAATAACAGAAGTTTATTTCTCATAATTCAAAAGCCTAGGGAATTTCCAGATCATAGGCAAATTGTGACAAGACCTATTTCTATGAAAAATTGGGGACAAAAACCTAATTAAAGTGGTTCAATGAAGAATGGAAACAGGGGATTGGAATTGGAGACTGTGCCTCGACTATTCATTTAAGTGGTTTTGTCGTAAAGGAGAGCCAAGAAAGGGGCGGTAGCTTGAGGGAGACATAGGTTCAAGGCTTTTTGTTGTTTAATTTTTAAGGGCTTTTTTTGTTTTGTTTTGTTTTTGTAAAGGGAAAACTACAGCATGTTTGAAGGCTGATGGAAATGACATGGTAGAGAGGAAAAGATTGATGATGCAGGAAGGAGAGGAGAATTTCAAGAGCCCAGTCCTTGAGTAGGCAGAGGAAATGCCAGCCAGAATGAGGGCTTGGCTGTAGTAGAAGCATGAACTATTGGTCACCCATAAAACAGCAGGATAGTCCATGTTTGTGGGCACAGATGCAGGTAAGGGATCAACTATTTCGGTTTGTCTGAGACTGAAGGGTTTCCTGGATCATGGGACTTTCAGTGTCTAAATTGGAGCAGCCAAGGGCATACAGGAATGGTTGGTCAACCTTCACTCTAGAGATAGGAAAATTTGTGGTGTGAGTTAATGGAAGTTCTCTTTGGATTGTTTTGAGTATTGCCAAATGAGAAAAGCCCAGTCTTCTTCAGTTACTTCAACCCTTTCTTCAGCATCTACATAGCCTAAATCACAGTATTATATAATGTGAAGGCCATTACAATGAATAGTTGTTGTCCCAGTTCTTGGGGAGCTGAGGCTAGTGGAAAAAAAGAAAAAAAAAACCATGACTACGCATAAGGCAAGCCAACCTGGGATGTGTGTAACATAAGGCATCAAGTCAGGTTCCATATTCTTCAGAGATCTATTAGCTGCTAGAATAGATAATACTCAAGAATAGTAATAATTAACATTTCCTTAGATCTTACTGATTTCTAGCAGTTGTATATTTGTTATCTCATTTCATCTTTACAACAGCCTATTGAAGAGGTCTTATCATTATCCTCTCTGTTTTACAACTGAGAAAATGAATGCATAGTGATTAAGCAATTTGCTCCAGGTTACACCACAATTTGCCCCAGGTCATATGAGCATGTTTTTAACCTTGTTTGACTCCCAACCCAAGCTTTTCAGCACTATACTGCACTGTCTTTTAGAAATTGTTATAATTTTTGGTAAAATGTGATTATGATGAATTGTATTCAAAAATGTCCTACAAATTTAGAAGAAGGAGAGATAATTGTTTGGGGCAATAAAGGAAGACTTCCTGGAGGAAGCATCATTAAAAGGCCCTTTTAAGAAGTTAAGATTTCATTAGGTAGAGATGAGGTGTTGGGCGGATAAAATGTATTATGCTCACTTTGTTAAAGATGCCGTAGCCCAGGTGATATTAATGTGTGTTGGGGTGGGCTAAAGGCAGACAGAATACTTGGAGCCTGGGGCTTGGTTTTGGGATTAAGCCTTTCCCACCCGTTTTGATGTGGGGTAGTACAATCCAATCATGCCTCAGAGAAGTGACTTTGTATTAGAGACTTCCCTATTTTGTATATTGGATTAAGAGTTTGGATTTCTACACTATAAAATGGGGACGAAGCGGGAACTTGGGCTCTTGGTTCCTGAGATTATCAGCAGAGGAGAGAGCAGAGAGGCGAGCAGGAGGAGGCCACGTGGAGGAGGCCAGGAAAAGCAGCCAAGATGGTGGAGTGCTGAGTGAGATGCCAGTTTTTGCAGAGTTTGTATCTGGGATAAGGAAGGAGATGGGGAACTGAGGAGAATAAGGCTGGTGAGCTAGAAACCTTTGATTCTAGGAAACTTGGATAAGTCAGTGGCTTTGTGAGCACTGAATGTGACTGGGTTTTGGAGCCCAGTGTGTATTTTTACTTGCCCGCCGGGTGCAAGCTAGAATTAAAGACTATGGCCCATCAGATTTTGGCTCCACTGTTTCTTTACGGACTGTCCAAATCCAATGCGAACCTGCATAGGCCAGAAGGCTGCTGTGATAGTGGTGCTGGCCCTGGCCCTGGCTTCTGGCTTTACATGAGGAAAGGACATGCCAGGCAGAAGAATCTCAATGAGAACTAAGTGGTTTTTGGGTGTTTTTTTCCCCCCACTTACTATCTTATGAACTCCCATGCTCTAAGATATGTCTGTTTTTCCTTCCTCTGCCACCAAAAAAAAAAAAAAAAGTCTGGGATTTTAAGAAGGTAGAACCACAGAGTAGAATGATGACATTTACTTTCTTATGCATGCACAGCTTTTCTTAAGAGTTTCAGAATAGATAACAAAAATTGGTTGGTCTTCAGAGAAAATATAAATAAATAAAATAAATGTATTATTTAAATATATATTTAAAGTATAGCATATAGAGAGAAAAGTGCCAGAATATAAGTATTTAAGTATTTTCATTAAATTAACATATCTGCATAACCAGCTTATAATTAGAAAAAACTTAGCCAGCATCCCAGTAGCCCCCTTTATGATACTTTTTAATCACAAAACCAAAGTCAGGCCCTGGCCGGTTGGCTCAGCGGTAGAGCGTCGGCCTGGCATGCGGGGGACCCGGGTTCGATTCCCGGCCAGGGCACATAGGAGAAGCGCCCATTTGCTTCTCCACCCCAAACCCCTCCTTCCTCTCTGTCTCTCTCTTCCCCTCCCGCAGCCAAGGCTCCATTGGAGCAAAGATGGCCCGGGCGCTGGGGATGGCTCCTTGGCCTCTGCCCCAGGCGCTGGAGTGGCTCTGGTCGCGGCAGAGCGACGCCCTGGAGGGGCAGAGCATCGCCCCCTGGTGGGCAGAGCGTCGCCCCTGGTGGGCGTGCCGGGTGGATCCCGGTCGGGCGCATGTGGGAGTCTGTCTCTCCCCATTTCCAGCTTCAGAAAAATACAAAAAAAAAAAAAAAAACCCCAAAAAACCAAAGTCAGATTGTCCTCCGTCACCTTCTATCTAGTTTTCTTTGTGTCCCACCCTCTCCCTCTTCCCTCTCCCTCCCTCTGCTCCCCCCCTCCTCCCCCCCCCCCCCCAGTAACCACCACACTCTTGTCCATGTCTCTTAGTCTCATTTTTATGTCCCACCTATGTATGGAATCATGCAGTTCTTGTTTTTTTCTGATTTACTTATTTCACTCCGATGTTTTATTTTTAAAAAAATGACCAGATTCCCTCTGTTACATCCTTCTAAGACTCACTCTTGACACTTGTCTCGGTCACGTGATACATTTATCCGTCCCACCCTAAAGGCCAGTCCGTGAAAATATTTTCTGACATTAAACTGGCCCGCGGCCCAAAAAAGGTTGGGGACCACTGTTGTACAGGATAGATACTCCAGATTGATTCATTGGTAGACTGACTAGTTAGGTTGCTGATGATATACAGAGTCACATCCTTTTATTTTTCTCACAGGAGCAAATTCTCTGTACTGTTCAATACGGTAACCACTAGCCTCTTTAAACTGCTGAGCATTTTAATCTTTATTGTTTAAGGTTTTAGTAAAATTTTATTTGATCAAGAGAAAAACCATTCAGAAGTAAGTGGCTTTGACATTTAAAATCCACTTAATTTAAGCAAGGAAGATAACCAATTTCCCATAAAGAATTTGTTTAAACTGTTTGTCATCTTCTATAAGAAGAAAACAAGTCTAGAACAAAAGCTAACAGAACTTTTTTTTTTTGTAAAACATTCCAATTCCTTAAAATAGCATAAACAATCTGCTGAAACTCAACTTCACAAGGGAAAGGATTTATTTCAAGGCCATGTTCACCTGCAATCTCTTTTAGGACACTTAGTGGCTACACTGCAACCATTGATCTGCGTCTACCTCACTTGACTCTAAGCAAATTACAGGCAGCAACTATCCCTCATAAGCTCTGAACGATCAGAAGAACATGGAAACAACAGTGATCTGCTTTCAAAGAGCTCATATGCCTGAACTTGTGAGGAACTTACAAGTTCTATGTAGCTGGTTTCTGATTCAGATAGTATTCTGGGTAAATATCTCTACAGCAGGGGGTAGTCAACCTTTTTATACCTACTGCCCACTTTTGTATCTCTGTTAGTAGTAAAATTTTCTATCCGCCCACTGGTTCCACAGTAATGGTGATTTATAAAGTAGGGAAGTAACTTTACTTAATAAAATTTATAAAGCAGAGTTACAGCAAGTAAAAGCATATAATAATAATTACTTACCAAGTACTTTATGTTGAATTTTTGCTAAGTTTGGCAGAATAAATCTTTATAAAACAACTTACTATAGTTAAATCTATCTTTTTATTTATACTTTGGTTGCTCTGCTACTGCCCACCATGAAAGCTGGAACGCCCACTAGTGGGCGGTAGGGACCAGGTTGACTACCACTGCTCTACAGTTTGTTACAACAAATATTTATAGTGAGAGCTCAGATAATAAATAGTTAGCTAAAGTCTTTCAGGATGAGCACAATTCTATGTACCCTAGGTCTTTCTGTGTAAAGGTATGTAACAGGTAATTAAAGTTTCATCTTCACATTTTGTTGCTCCACATACATTGCTGCATAGGAAATGTAAGCAGCGACATGACTTGTCCTCATCCATAGAGTTCTACATGACAGATGCAGCCAGCCCTCTATCATCTGCCCTCTGTCACCTGTCCTGTCTCTTTATTGAACATTTTTTAAATGTATTTTTAATTATAGTTGACCTACGGTATTATTAGTTTTAGGTGTATAAGATAATAATTCAACATTTATCTATTTTACGAATTTATCACCACAGTACGTCTAGTAACCATCTGTCACCATACACAGTTATTACAGTATTATTGACTATATTTCCTATGCTGTACATTATAGCCCCATGACTTACTTTATAACTGGTAATCTGTATTTCTTAATCTCCTTCCAATTTTCTGCCCATTCCCCCAGGCCCCTCCCTCCTGGGAACCATCAGTTTGTGCTCTGTATCTGTGCATTTGTTTTATTTTATTTGTTCATTTATTTTGCTTTTTAGATTCCACATATAAGTGAAATCATATGCTATTTGTCTTTTCCTGTCTGACTTATTTCACTGAACATAATACTCTCTAGGTCCATACATGTTATTGCAAATGGCAAGATTTCAATCTTTTTAATGTCTGAGTGATATATATAGTGTGTGTTCATAAAGTCATGGTGCACTTTTGACCAGTCACAGAAAGCAACAAAAGACGGTAGAAATGTGACATCTGCACCAAATAAAAGGAAAACTCTCCCAGTTTCATACCTATTCAGTGCAGTTCGATGCGGGCTCACACAGATTTTTTAGGGCTCCTTAGGTAGCTATCCCGTATAGCCTCTACAGACTCATCACTGACTGATGGCCTACCAGAACGGGGCTTCTCCACCAAACTGCCGGTTTCCTTCAACTGCTAATCCCACAGAGTAATGTTATTCCTATGTGGTGGTGCTTCGTTATAAATGCGCCGATATTGACATTGCACTTTGGTCATGGATTCGAATTTACCGAGCCACAGAACACACTGAACTTTTCTCTGTACCGTCCACATCTCAACTGCCATGCCCGTGGGCTGCTCCGCTGTATACTTGGTGTTATGTCATCATCTGCGCATGCGCACATGCTGCCACATCATCTTACAGAAACTGGGAGGGTTTTCCTTTTATTTGGTGCATATTTCACATTTCTATCATCTTTTGTTGCTTTCCTGTGACCGGTCAAAAGTGTACCATGACTTTACGGACACACTGTATATATATCTATCAGTAGTTCATACAAAATCAGGGTGGTTAACTCTTTCACGGACCAGCATGAAATTTCTGGTACTGGTCCGTGGATTGACAGCTGAAAAGCACTGATATATATCATCACATCTATTGCATATCTATATATCACATCTTCTTTATTCATCTATCAGTAGACACCTAGGTTGCTTCCATATCTTGGCTATTGTAATCAATGCTGTAATAAACACAGTAGCACATATATTTTTTTGAATTTCCATCTTCATTTTCTTTGGGTAAATACCCAGAAGTGGAATTGCTGGGTCAGTGAAGAAAAACATCAACAAGAATGAAAGGCAATCTGCTGAATAGAAGATATTTGCAAATAATACATCTGATAAAGGGTTATATCAAAAACAAATAAAGAACTCATGTAACTCCACACGTAACAAAACAAATAATCCAATTAAAATATGGGCAGAGGACTTGAATAGGCATCTTCTTGAAAGATGACTAACAAACAAATGAAAGGATGCTCAACATCACTAATCATAGGGAAATGCAAATTAAAATCACAGTGAGACATGATCTCACACCTGTCAGAATGGTTGTTATCAAAAAGATAACAAATAAGGAGTGTTAATGAAGATGTAGAGAAAAGGGTACTATTGAGAATTTGAAGTGTGGCTAGTATGGCTACAGAGTTGAATTATTTTTATATTTAATTTTAATTGATTTAAATTAAAAAATGATACTTGAGCCAATTAAGAAAAATTTTTACATATATTTGGACCAATGTGGCTATGTGAACCTACTTTTTCCAACTGTAAATTTTAGGAAACCTAAACTTATATCAGGTATTTCTGATACATATTTTGCAACTAAATTGAAATGTGTAGTAGCATAAAATATACAAAAACACTATGTATGAAAAAATAATGTAAAACATCTCATTAAAATTTAAAATATAGATTATATGTTAAATAATATTTTGAATATATTGGGCTAAATAAAATATATTATTAAATTTAATGTTGCTTGTCTCTTTTTTTATTGTGGCTACTAGCAAAAAACTAATTAATTAATTAATTAATTAATTACATATTTGGCTCTCACTATATTTCTGTTGGACAGTGTTCTTCTAGAGACTCTAAAACAGTGGTAGTCAACCTAGTCCCTACCGCCCACTAGTGGGCGTTCCAGCTTTCATGGTGGGCGGTAGCAGAGCAACCAAAGTATAAATAAAAAGATAGATTTAACTATAGTAAGTTGTTTTATAAAGATTTATTCTGCCAAACTTAGCGAAAATCCGACATAAAGTACTTGGTAAGTAATTATTATTATATGCTTTAACTTGCTGTAACTCTGCTTTATAAATTTTATTAAGTAAAGTTACTTCCCTACTTTATAAATCACCTTTACTGTGGAACCAGTGGTTAGAAAATTTTACTACTAACAGAGATACAAAAGTAGGCAGTAGGTATAAAAAGGTTGACTACCCCTGCTCTAAAAGATAATGTGTTCATGGCAAATCATAGGTAGTCTTTTTGCCTTAGGAAGCTAGGTAAGAATGTCTATTTATATAAATACAGAATATGTTTCTGTATATATGGCTAATGTTCAGGCAAAGGAGGTGAATATGGTGGAGGAGAATGAACATGAACTGTAGAGTCAAATCTGTTTGGGCTTGTACGTAAACTCTGCCACTTAATAGGTAAAAGACTTTGAGCAAAGTATTTAACCTCCATAAATGCATAAATTTCCAGACTGGCTCTATATAAAGTAAGGGTATGAATTAACCTGACCAGGCAGTGGTGCAGTGAATAGAGCATCAGACTGGGATGTGGAGGACTCAGGTTCAAAATCCCAAGGTCGCAGGCTTGAGCGTGGGATCATAGACATGACCCCATGGTCGCTGGCTTGAAGTCCAGGTCGCTGGCTTGAGCCCAAGGTTGCTGGCTTAAGCAAGGCTTCACTCACTCTGCTGTAGCCTCCCAGTCAAGGCACATATGAGAAAGCAATCAATGAACAACTAAAGGAGACTAAGGAGCCACAGCGAAGAATTGGTGCTCCTCATCTCTGTCCCTTCCTGTTTATCTGTCCCTATCTGTTCCTTTCTCTGTCTCTCTCTGTCTCTCTCTCTCTCTCTGTCTCTGTCACAAAAAAAGAGTAGGAATGAGACACTGTCAATGCTCTACCCACATTCCCTGAGTCCCATTATTTATTTCTGTGCAAGTATAACTCACAGAAGTCAACATGAAACAAAACAAATAATCCAATTAAAGTATGAGCAGAGGACCTGAATAGGCACTTCTCTAAAGAAGACATACAGATGACTAATAAACAAATGAAAGGATGCTCTACATCACTAATCATCAGAGAAATGCAAATTAAAATCACAGTGAGACATGATCTCACACCTGTCAGAATGGGGACACATTTTATATCCTCAAATTACCCTGGGCTTCCAGCCCCAGTAGAGACTTCACCTGGAAATCATACCCTTATTCCCCTCATGTAACAGCTGTAGGAACTCACACTAAGACAGATACTTACCTCATATATATAATAATTGGGGGGGGGGGTTTAAATGAGAAGTGCCCAACACAGGGGAGGTTCTTAACCCCACCCCATGATATATAACAGCCAATACACATCATTGATTTTACTACAACATCAGGAAATGTGAATTGCCAGTGACTGTTTAATAGTCTTTTTTTAAATTAATTAATTAATTTTACAGGTACAGAGAGAGAGTCAGAGAGAGGGATAGATAGGGACAGACAGGAACGGAGAGAGATGAGAAGCATCAATTATCAGTTTCTCGTTGCGACACCTTAGTTGTTCATTGATTGCTTTCTCATATGTGCCTTGACTGGGGGGCTTCAGCAGACTGAGTAACCTCTTGCTCGAGCCAGTGACCCTGAACACAAGCTGGCAAGCTTTTTGCTCAAGCCAGATGAGCCCGTGCTCAAGCTGGAGACCTCAGGGTCTTGAACCTGGGTCCTTCCACATCCCAGTCTGACGCTCTATCCACTGCGCCACCGCCTGGTCAGGCTGTTTAATAGTTTTGAAGTGGGTTTGTATTGACACATCCATAGTATTTCTCAAATCCTTAGCCTTGTGGGGAAAACTGCAGCCTTTGAAGAAGTTAAGACAAGTACAACAAGGTCATGCAGACGTGAGGGTGAGAGCAGCAGGAGGTAAGTAAACAGCTTTGAAAATGACATCTGTGAACAATGATCATATGTGCTAGAATGATTTGTCCTAATAGAAGTTGCTTACAATGCTATTGCTACAGAAGTTAAGAAAATGACAAAATTCCCACCATGAGGAGCGCCTCGTGGAGTCATTATTATGACACTTATAATTCATATTTCTCACTTATCCAGTTCTCAAACCTCACATTGCTGTAGATAATCTCTTCTATTAATTGTTTATATGTCCTGCCAAAAGTACTTTATCAAACACAAACAATTGTAAATATAAATTCTTATCTCTGCACCCTTTTATTGCACTACATAGCATACTACATACACCGTTCTATACTTTACTTAACACACCTTTGAAACCTTCCCATGCTAGCACAGAGAAAACGTCCTCATTTTTTCTTTTTACAGCAGCACAGTGTTCATAAGGAGGTACTATAATTTATTTACTTTTCATAATTTATTAAACATTGGGTGTTTTCGATCTTAAGCTATTGAACAGTTTTGTAGATATGGCCACTGTTGGGCAGATAAAATATATTATGCTCACTTTGTTAAAGATGGTGCTGCCCACGTGGAAGCCTGTTGCCCAGGTAATGGTATTGGTTGCCCTTCTTGCTTGGGATGGGCGTGATTATATTAATGAGTATTGGGGGAGGGCTATAGGCAGGTAGGATCTTTGAATCCTGGGGCTTGATTTTAGGACTAAGCCTTTCCCTCCCTTTTTGCTGTGGGATGGTGCACTCCCATGAGGAATCCCATTATGCCTCAGACAAGTGACTTTGTATCAGAGACTTCCTTATTTGTATATTGGATTAAAGGCTTTGAATCTACACTATATAATGGGGCAGACGGGGAGCTTGCTCTCTCTTGGTTCCTGAGATTAGCATTAGAGGAGAAACAGAGAAAGGAGAACAGAGAAAGTCCATGTGGAGGAGAGGAAAAGTAGCCAAAATGGCCGTGTGTTGAAGGAGAAGCCAGTTTGTGCAGAGAGAAGGAGATGGGGAACAGAGGTGAATAAGGCTAGTGAGCTAGAAACCTTTGATTCTAGGAAACTCGGATAAGTCAGTAGCTTTGTGAGCACTGAATGAGTGGGTTTTGGATCCTAGTGTGTGTTTTTACTTGCCCATCGGGTGCAAGCTAGGATGAAAGGTAATGGCCCACCAGTTCTTGGCTCCATTGTTTCATTACCATCTGTTTGAATCTAATGCGAACCTGCATGGGCCAGGCGGTTGTAATGGTGGCCATGGCTATTGGCCATACAGCCACTTAAAACCATGCAAGTATATTTATAATTTTTAAAGCTATTGCTGAATCATCCTCAATGGGGATTATTTGAAAATGCTTCCAAAGGGTTAGATTTAACTACGACACTAAGCATAAAGCCAGAGAAGCAAATAGAAAAAAATTTAAAAATGATGCCACTAATATGCTCACTCATTTCTTGTAAAATGCTACATTGTACTAAAAATTCAAAATGGAAAATTGTGTCATATATTGGATAAAGTACGGATCCAGATTTTGGGATGTTTGAACCTGATGCGATTTAGGGAATCTTCTTTAAGGGAAATAATGTAAAACTACATATTCCAGTACAGAGTTTTGCAAAGGGCTCATGTAAGAGAGGGACTCTGAAGGGGAAATTTCATTGGCTTGGTGGCAGATCTGCTCTGTACAGGACAAACACGCACACATGTGGAGGAAACAGATTACTTATCCTTTTCAATGGGGAGAAACCATGTTCAAAACTGTTTATCACTGTCCTTAGTTGCATATCAGTGAGACTAAGTCCAAAACCTTAGAGTTACCCCCATAATGTATGTAACATTCCTTGTATTCACATTCTACCTCCTCAAATGGATTCATTCCATGTATGTGACATCTTTCATCTTAGAAACTCCAAACACCTTATAGGAACGTCTTGTTAATATTAACAATATGACCATGACATGGAGAAAAGTGTCACATGATAGAGAAAATTCCTTGGGAAGAGAGGACCCGCCCTCCCCATCAATTTCATTTATTCTTATCATATGCATAAAAGTTCCAGGAGGCAAAAGGTTACTACTGGGAAAGAAATGATTTCCTTATACGTACTAAGTTTGAAAGAGATAAGCTGATAAATTGCTTTTATTGATCTGAAGTTAATGATCCATCTCTGTAACAAGAGCAGCTTGCCTGCCTGGTCCCAAGTTCTGCTGCCATTCCTTAGTCCTGCCTCACTGTAATATTTGGGAGGAGAGAAGTGTCAGCCAGCTGGTGAGGAAACAAACACATTCTTTGGAATAGCAGTGGACAAGAAAACACGAGCTGAGCAGAGAAGAAGGAAGAGGGGAATCCAGACCAGCATTAAGAGATAACAGAATTAATTAGTGTAATGTCAGTTAGAAGCAAAGTGAAAATCAAGTCCAAAAGAACATTGAGCATAAAACAGAAATTTACTAAGATTGGTTACCTGCCGAACAAGATTAGGGTTTTAGTGGAACGACTCTTTAACGGAGAAAGACAACTGATGTTTAAAATACCAGCATTATCCAATTAAGTGAGCTTTGGAAAGAGTCTGTATTCAGCCACTTATAGCACAAATTTTAGCAGTTCTATGACTAAGTTTAAGTAATGCTGACCTTCAGTTAAATGTGCCTCATAAACTGGGATCATTGCCGGTGTTCACATGTCCACCTTAAGTCCACAGTGACTGCTTGTCAGGAAGCTTCTAGTACTGCTGTTTAAGTTTTACTTTGTTTAAGGATGACTCATCAAAAGAGAAGGTCACTGATACTAATGTGAAAGGTAATTAATTTACAGCCACAAACTCTGATGTACAAGAAATCACCTTTTAACCTTTTCTTTTTTTGTTATTGTTGTTTTTAAAAAATGTGTGTTTATTTTTTCTTAACTAGTTTCTTTGAAATCCATTTTCACCCCACGGAGTCTCACCGAGTAGTGGAAAATGGAATCTCTGTCATTCTTGGATTTTTATCTCCCCTTGATCACATGGGACTCAGGATGTGTGTATGTAATGCCCAGCAGATTGGGTGTGGGAGTCACTGTGCTTTTGGCTAACCTAACAGTCATTTCCAAACGCCTCTGCTTTGCCACCTTCCTTGCTGCTAGGGCTGGACAAATGGTCAAGTGACAGTACTGGAGTATGAGAGGAAAAAGAACTTCTGCTATGGGCGTAGGAAACATTTTTCTTTCCCTGATAAAAGAGATGCAAAATCCTAGGGCACCCTTTCTCTCTCTTTCTCCTGACTTGATAAGAACACAAAATATGGAATTGCAGCAGCCATTTTGCAACCATAAAAGGTAGACCAGGAAAATTGTAGATTTGATGGCCCCAACATTATTGAGCCACTGAGTCAATTCCATGATCCCCTTTATTTTATTTTATTTTATTTTTTATTTTATGTTTTTGTGTGTGTGACAGAGGCAGAGAGAGGGACAGATAGGGACAGACAGGCAGAAAGGGAGAGAGGTGAGAAGCATCAATTCTTTGTTGTGGTACCTTAGTTTTTCATTGACTGCTTTCTCAAATGTGCCTTGATGGGGGGGGGGGGGCTACAGCAGAGTGAGTGACCCCTTGGTCAAGCCAGCCCAGCGACCTTAGGCTTTAAGCCAGCAACCTTGGACTTCAAGCCAGTGACCTTTGGGCTCAAGCCAACGACCATGGGGTCATGTCTATGATTCTATGTTTAAGCCAGTGACTCCTAGCTCAAGCTGGTGAGCCTGCGCTCAAGCTGAATGAGCCTGAACTCAAGCCAGCGACCTCGGTGTTTTAAACCTGGGTCCTCTGCATCCCAGTCCGACGCTCTATCCATTATGCCAATGCCTGATCAGGCCCATGATCCCTTTTCTTTCAGAATTTTTGTTGTGAGAGAAAAAAGAAACCACCTCTCTGTTTAAGCTACTATATTTTGGGTTTTTCATTATTTGCAGCATAAAGCATTTCTGATTCATAGAGGACACAGCTCTATTCTCTAATTCATCATGGTTGCTGCTGACATAGTTATTGTCCATTGGTTCCTTGAAACACAATGAAAAACTGTTCCTGGGCCCTTTATTGGACTTAGGAAATGATCAGGTCTGGGACTCTGGTGTCTAGGGTTCAAAAGCCATGCACCATCCCCACCGAGGCCCAGTCTGGGAACCAGGAGCAGGTCCCTGCTTAAAAACCAATAGACTGCTATCCCCACCCTGAATGGAAAAATTACCTTTCTTATCCTCTTGCCACTTTTACAGGCACTCCCCCTTTCTCTTTCTTGCATTCAGGGCATCTATTATAATCTTCTTGGGAGTTGATTTTTTTTTTTTTTACAAATAAATGGAATGCCTTTCCTCAGGCGGCTCCTGGTTTCTTTCAGCTCCAAACCAGCTCTGAGACAAGGGAGCAAAAACTCAGCTATCTGCTTCAAATAGAAGAGGAAGAACTAGAGAGAGCCAACACAACTTAATATTTTAATAAATCACCTTGTCACACCTACCAGTCTAGCGAAGTAGACAGTGTGGTAGGAGACACTATGAGAGCAATGACAGCTGATTAACTAGAATGATTTTTGAGCTTTGTGACAACTTGCATGGATAATACTACTTAGTGTGTTTCCCATCTACACAGCGGGTTTCTCAGTGCACATACAATATAAGGCTGCTTCTTTATTTATAAGCAAGAGAGCTGGTGTAGTTTGGATGGTGGTATGTGGATAGAAAGAGAGAAGAAAAGGAGGGTGACTATTCATTCTGGACTTTGGTTCCTCCTAAGACTTGTCATTGTGAACTTTACTGTTTATATTTAAGAAGTCAGAGCCTTTATTTGGGAGTATTTTTATTTCTGGATTTTTATGGGGAAAGCTTTATGTATGGTTTAGCTTGGTTCTTTGAAAAGGTAATTATTTATATGATTAATTGCATAATTGATTATAATAGCAAGTGACTGAAAACAATCTAAATATTATCAATAAGAGCCTGAGTGAAACCAATTATAGTACAACAAATAGTATATGAAATTATAGAATGAAATACTATATAACTATTAAAGAGGTGAGGAAGTGCTCTGTAACAGCTATGAAACATTTTTTCTCCCACTCTTGTCTCTTATTTGCCCATTTTCCATACCCACCACAGGTGTATTTCTATGAATCTTTTCAGAGTTTCTTTATAGAGAAGTAAATACAAATGTAGATCTTTATTTTTCTTTTTTTATACAAAAAGTAGAATACATACTGTTCTTTCCCTTGTTTATTTTCATTCAGAGAGTAATTATAACTCAGAGGCTTAGTGTAAGGGTATTGCTAGGCTGCAGCTCAATGAAAACTACACAGAACCTTTACAAAAACTGTCCCACCCATGTACTTCAACACAGCTGGTGAATATCTTCACGGGTGCGGGATTGTTAGTTGAACTATACAGTCTAGGTTTCTTTGGTGCTTATCGTCCACTTACCTCACATTTTGGGGAACACAAAAGGAAAGCTTGTTATGTATTTAGTTTGGGTGCCAGCTCAGCACCTTTGAGTCATCTGTCAGTAAAGTCTTTGAGCACATTCATCTGGACTGCCTGCCATCATCAGGGCTTGTGATTTTAATACAATGCAATTACAGTGCATGTTTTCTATTCCTGCATTACTTGTGGGCAGTCATAATTGGCCAGAAGGGATGAATACTGCGAGTCCTATTACTTAATTCCTAATGCAATGAAGGTGGGCGTAGGTGGCTTTTAAACAGAACAAACTGATATACTTCTTGTCCAAAAAATTTGAACTGAAAAGGTCATTCAGTAGAAACCCAAATATTTGTGACCAAGTAGCATTCCCTTTCAATAAAAAAATAAAAACAACAACAACAACAAAAACCCCTATATTTTCATAATGGTTTACGATAACTGCTTCCAACTTACAGCGAAGTTCTGTTTTTTTTCGAAATCAGCTTTCCATGAACAGGTTTGTGTCTCTTGCTAGGCCAGATTTCTCCCTTGATGCTTATTTTTCAGATATTTGGTTGTTTCATTTGAGCCCATCAGGAGAAATCATGAGATTTGGAGAACAGGCTAATGAATTATAGCATGATGTTAGAGCTCATCTTACCCAGCCTCATTCACAGATAAGGATACCAAGGAGAGGAATGCTTCAATGACTTGCCCCAAATCAAGCAATGACTTTGAAGGAGACCCAGGATTGGGAGTCAAGTCTCTGGCTCACCAGTCCAGCATTTCTTCCACTACATCATGATGCACATTCCTAGGCATGAATGAGAAAACAGACTGCAGTAATTATTATTGACAAGGACATGATGACTACCTAACAACACTTCAGTCACAAACACAATATGTTTTCATATTATCTTTTTTCCTATGGGGCAATCTCATTCACTCCCATAGTTGTCATTACTGTACTACATGTGTAATAAATGACTTAAATAGTACAGCCAGCCCTGGCCCCTTCCATGTATTCCATTGCCTTTGCCTCTTTCCTCTTCAAGCTATTCTCCACAAAATACAGTACTTTTCCCAAAGGGTAAATAATGTCTGTGCTCTTGCCTGAAACCCTGTTACTTCATGTCCATTAAATAAAGCCCATATAGGATGATTATTTAAGATCCTTCATATAACCTGTCCTAACTTCTATTCCACTATAATCTTTCAATGTTAAGTTCCATAAAGGCAAACATACTGCAATATTTTGAAGTCATTAAACTACTTCATGCCTCCATACCCTTGCATATATACTTCTTCTATCTAAAATACTATCCTCTGTTCACCTTTTTCACTTCTGAGCATGTTGTCCACTGTTATTCTTGTGTCTAACTTTTAAGACTCAACTTGAGTGTAAGAATCAACCCTTCAGTGAAGCCAATAGGCAGACAGCTTATTTTTTGATGCTTATACTGCACCTTGTATGTATTTCTATTATTATGTATCACATCATATTATAATTCCTTATTTACATGTCACTGCAATATTTATCTTTGCCTCAAGGCCTAGGAGGACCTGGATGAAGAATAGAAAGTATAAATGGACATATGTAAAAATAATCTAGAGAAACATTTTGTGGTCAGATGCAACTTGGTATTCTTAGAACATCTGAAAATAATAGTACTTGGTCAATGCTGCTTGGACTGCACTCATAGCCTAAACTATGGAATTGAAATGTTTTGAATTTATAAAATTTTAATAACTATAATTTAGAATGATTATGATTCATATCTACCTTACCCTTTCATTGAAGCATGAGTTTGCTTCCTCACTATGAAGTCATTGCACATAATCATCTCCAGATGACAAATAGTCATTTCAGCATAACTTGCAGCTATGGATAAACATCTTACATTTTATTTCTTTTTCTTTAGGGGTTTACCAGAGTGTTTCAAGTATTTTTAGTGTCTGCATCTCTACCAATATATAGTCAAATAAATTTTATTTCACGTTTATTAAGATGTTGTGGACTTCTATGAATGAGGTAATTTTATATGTACACATACATTGTATATGTGGTATTAAATGTGGTCTTAACTAAATTAAATGGGGACATTTAACTAATTGCAACACTAGCCTAAGGATCAGCTACTGTTTCCTTTTAGGACTTCTGATAGATGTCTACCAAAGTATACACTAAAAAGATGAATGCTTTTGTATCCCTGGAGAATTTAGATGATCGCTTCCTACCAAGGTAAAATTTATTCAAATGTACTAATTGTGCCTAGATTTTTGTATTTTATTCCATTATATATTGTTTTAAGCAACTGAATTACTAATAAGACTTCTACATAACTCTAGAAGCTGTGCCATGAGTAAGCTATAGTCTCTAGCACTTCCCTTCATGGTGCCATAGATACGGAGGGCTAGGAGCTACCATGTGTGATAAGCAAGGGGGCAGTGGGACAAGTGCTGAGTCCCACGGTAAAGACTTGGATCCCACCCTCGGTATGCCACTACCAGCTTTTGATCTAATAAAAATCACCAATCTTTTCAGAGTTTCAGTCTCCTCTCGTGTGTGTGTGCGTGCGTGCGTGCGTGTGTGTGTGTGTGCGTGTGTGTGTGTGTGTGTGTGTCTTTTATGGTAGGAGATTGGCCTATGATCCAAACTGTAAGCCAATAAAATGGAAACTTCTTCAGATACAAGAGGGGATTAAGATTCTGGGTCCACAACATATCTTTCATTAACTGTTGATGTTGCCATGATCTCCAAACTGGTATTACTGCCTCTAGCCCTGTTCCCCTCCAACCACTATTCTACTGGCACTAAGGTTTCTTTTCCAAAGGAAACTCTGATTCCTGCCCCTGGCCCGGTTAAAGCCTCCAATGATCTCCTCCCCTCAATGCCTAGATAAATGCAAACACAGGAGAACACCGTGCAAACACTTCCCAGCAGGGCCTCGTCTGCCCCCCTGGCCCGTGTTGCCATCCTCTGAGGAACCCTTCTGCCTGGCTGAAATATTAGTTTTC
Organism: Saccopteryx bilineata; assembly: GCF_036850765.1. Taxonomy (NCBI): domain Eukaryota; kingdom Metazoa; phylum Chordata; class Mammalia; order Chiroptera; family Emballonuridae; genus Saccopteryx; species Saccopteryx bilineata. The sequence continues at coordinate 205,119,426 of NC_089494.1, forward strand.
CCAGTGGGTCATGCTGTTTACTGCCTCTTTCTCTTCCCTTTTATAAAAAGGAGAACTATAAAGAAACTTTAAAAAAAACCCCAGCATACTGACATCTTTTTTCAAAAAAGTTCAGTGTTGTGAAATCTTCCAGACAGGGAGGGTATGACAGCGGGCCCTTCCTAGGTCCAGGCTGTGGCTCTGGAAGGAAGGAAGAGAAAGCCTTGCCCTCTGGCACACTGGGAACAGAAGCATGGCTGCCTGTGGTCAGTGGAGAGGACCTCTGCGCCTTCCCAGGGCACAGATGGTAGGGACCACATCAAAGAGCAGTAAGTAGCCAAGGAACAAATTCAATTCTAACCCCATTTTACTGTTCTGACATAATTCTGGGATGTTGTTTTGACCCCTGGAGGGGAAATTCAAAAAGTAACTGAGGCCCTGGCCAGCTGGCTCAGTGGTAGAGTGTTGGCCTGACATGTGGAAGTCCCGGGTTCAATTCCTGGTCAGGGCACACAGGAGAAGCACCCATCTACTTCTCCACCTCTCCTCCTCTCATTTCTCTCTATCTCTCTCTTTCCCTCCTGCAGCCAAGGCTCCACTGGAGCAAAGTTGGCCCAGGAGCTCAGAATGGCTCCATGGACTCCACCTCAGGAACTAGAATGGCACCAGTTGCAATAGAGCAACACCTCAGATGGGCAGAATATCATCCCCTGTGGACTTGCCGGGTGGATCCTGGTCGATTGCATGCAGGAGTCTGTCTCTCTGCCTCCCTGTTTCTCACTTAAGAAAAATACAAAAAAAAAAAAAAAAGAAAAGAAAAAGTCACTCAAATGAATACCATGGAATATTTTTGCCTGATTACCAATGTGATCACAGGCCAAATTATACTCAGTTTGGAAGAGCACAGTACATATGAACGTGGACTGGAAGCCAATCCTACCCGTGACCGTGCACGCTCATGCCATTCCTCCAGCTGTACGAATACCCTTCCTTCTGGTGACTGCCGAGGGACTGCCGCTCAGCTTTCCAGACTGAGCTGACAATGCAGACAAGGAAAGAATGGATGTTTCTTTCTCTCTCTCCTTAAAAATCAAACAATAAAAAAACAACTGTTTTAAAAAGAAAATTGTGGCCTGACCTGTGGTGGCACAATGGATAAAGCGTCAACCTGGACCACTGAGGTCACCAATTCAAAACCATGGGCTTGCCTGGTCAAGGCACATATGCTTCCTGCTTCTCTCTCTCTCTCTCTCTCTCTCTCTCTCTCTCCCCCCCCCTCTCTGAAAATTGAATAAATAAAGTCTTAAAAAAAAAGAAAATTGTAGAAGGATTTAAAGTAAACTGTAATGATGAGTTACCTCTGGGCAAGGAGAAGTTGGGGTGGGTGGAAAAGAGACCTTTCACTATATACCCTTCTATACTCCTAGAAATTTCCACAATACTGGTGTATTACTTTTACAATTGGATTTTTACAGGTTAACTTAAGAGTCAGAGAAATGGTAGTGCCTCCTTTGCTTTTTTGTTTTTTGCCTTTCTTTTGAAAATGCCTTGAATGTGTTTTGTAAGGAGGGTACAAAAGCCACATGGGAAATAAAAAGTAAAAATACCTTAAGTGGGTTTTTTTCCCCAATAAACATTACATTAAACATTATTGAGAGATATTTCCTCAGAAAATTGCTGAACAATAAATGTTGGACAGTACTAACTGAAATGCACTCATCCCACGTCAAAGGATAGAATGACTAAGTAAATAAAGATTGTGTCCTTTATATATGCAAACAACCCTCTCTCTCAGTGACTGTTAGTGGTCAGTTAACCTTCACTTGTTGTTTCAGCTTTGGCCTCTTCAATGCCTCCCTGACCAGAAGACCATGTCCAGGCCTCCTAATTGGAGCACAAGGTGGTCCTGTTAGTCTTTCTATCATGCACACACTGAAATTTAACACCACCCTCTTCTTTTCGAATACGTATCATCAGCCATATTTTCTCATTTACTTTTCATTATAAACCTTGAGGAATAAAGACAGTTATTACCTCTTTGCTAATGAGGAATGCTCCTGCAGTTTTTCATTGAGCTAGGATACAACTCCCAGTCTCCTGATTATGAGTGAAGTTTCCTCTCTTTCTACCCTTTTGCCTCATCTGAATTTCCAAACCACAGTTCAAACAATCCATTTTTTTTAAAATAAGTATTACTCTAATGACACTGTAGGCCTCTATCTCATTCTCCTCTAATGCTATTTCTCAGTATCCTATTTTCCTCTGTAAGATGAAAAGTTGTACATATATACATATATATGTATATATATACTTATTGTGTATATATAGAGAGAGTATATATATTCAAATGAAATGTGTGTGTGTATAATGTTTATTTCCACAACCAGATTATAAATCCTATGAGAGCAAGGACCATGTGCTCCTTATCTCCTTGCATTCCAACTCTGTACCCATTTAGTGTCTGGCACATAGCAGGCACAGGGTGAACATTTGTTGAATGAATGAATGAATGAATGAATATCAGCTAATAGTCGGTAGAACTCTTTTGGCTACAGACCCCTCGTTCAAACCAATTTGGACAGAGAAGGAAAGTGTTGAATCGAGAATCTAGGAAGTTGAGGAAGCAGCTAGCTTCAATCACAGTTTTACTGAGATTAGATTAAATGTCTTCTTTCTATCCCTTCTTTTCTCCCCTCCCCCATCTTCCTATTCTCCCTCTCCTCCTCCTCCTCTCTAATTTTCCCTTCTTTGTCTTAGTTTTAGTCTTATCCTCCTTGGCAGCTGGGCCTCCTTTACCTCCTCCGAGTGTGATGAAGATGGTAGCTAGTAGCTCTGGGATCTCTGCCCGAGCTTGGCATCCCAGGGGAAAGAAAGTGTATCTATTACAACATTGGTATCTTAATTTCAGGCAAAGAGGATTTTAGGATTGGCTAGACCTGTGTCCTATGTAGGAGTAGGGAACAGTGGTGGGCAGCCTCTCTCAAACAAGATGGAAATAGGGAGGGGTATTTTCCCAGAGCAAGAGATGCAGGGCAGATGAAAACAACATATGTCCTCCATATACTTCCACTGGGAATTTTATTAAGAAGTAAAGGAGAGGCTGTTTTTAATACCAAGCAGCTTCCTGCCTCTCAAATCAAACTCTCTAGATGGAGCTGAATTCTGACCTTTTGAACTGTTTGACTTAGATCCTAAATTAAAAAAACAAAACAAAAACAAATACTTTAATTTAGAAATTAAATTTAAAGGAGATCCTAAATTCTTTTTTAAAGATTTTATTTATTAATTTTAGAGAGAAGAGGGGGAGGAGTAGGAAGCCTCAACTCACAGTTGCTTCTCCTGTATGCCTTAACCAGCAAGCCTGGGGTTCCAACAGGCAAGCTCAGCGTTCCAGGTCATGGCTCTATCCACTGTGTCACCACAGGTCAGGCCTGGAGATTCTAAATTTTTAAAAGATGGATTGCACTTTATTCTTTTGAGTCCCAAGGTGTTAGTAAGTCAAGTGCACTAATAAAGACAAAACTACCCAGAAACTTCATATCTATCTGTTCAGCAAAGCAGAAGACTACAAAACATATTTTGTTTGTTTGCTTTGGCTTTAGGCCAAATAGAAACTCTGGAAATTTGTTTGTAGATAAATTGTGCTTCAACTTGTCTGAGAGGAAATGAGCTGCCTGGTGACTGCCACAGGATGCAGATCCCCATTTCAGAGAGAACTCTATAGGCAACATGCTCATTGCCCTGTTTAAACAGAAAGACAGAATATTCACCTTCCCATGAAGACTAAGTAGTGATATTCCTGTAGCCTCAATTTCAAAAAAAACTTTTTTATTTTAGTTGGCATACAAACTTATATTGGTTCTATTAGTTTCAGGTGTACAATATAGTGATTCGACATTTTTATACCTTACAATGTGATCATTCCACTAATTCTGGTAATCATCTGTCACCAGGTAAACTTATCACAATATTACTGAGTGCAGTCTCCTTGCCCTCTTAACTCCCCACGCCCTCCCTTCTGGTAATCATTTTTATAGTTTCTGTTTCTTTAAGTCCTGAAGCCTCTCTTTTTTAAAGGGAGAAGAGTTTTTAGTGTTAAGCGTTTGTTAATTTGTCCAGGCTCTTGCTTTGTTTGAAAGCTGTCTTCTGGTAAAAAGTAATGATCAGAATTTTTTCAGAAATTCACAACTTTTCTTATCAGCTTCCACTTCAATGTAGTCTTCAAAGTACATTGGCATGAAGTGCCTGAAAAGGCAACGGTGTTACAAATGAATGAGAATCACTGTGACAAGTCCTATTCAGATATTCAATAATGTAGGATCAGAGACTTAAATTCTGTTTATAACATAGAAAATATTATCTTTTTCTGTTACAGCTTTTTTATTTTATGAACTGGGTCTTAAGTGAACTTTACTGTTTTTAAAGTTATAAAAATATATATGATTAATAAGGAAAACACTGAAGGAAATGAAAACAACCTCACATCCTGTACTTCCTGACATCTTCTTTTGATTTTGTGAAGTTTCCTGTCATTACTTTTTAGTATATTTATTTTTAAGGAAGTTCCTTTAGCAATAAGAGAGAGGCCAGCATGCTGTCTACACACACACACACACACACACCCCTTGGAGATTTTAAAATTTGTGTTACAGTATTATTTCACAATTTAAGTACCACGGCCCATGACACATGGGTGATTCGAGAAGCAGTAAAAAGAACCCCCAACACTAAAGAGAAAGTAGGAATTACTACATCCTAGACTTCTGCATTTCTTCACAATGATGAATTTATGAGATAAAAATCTCATGGTTATTATTAGGCATTATTGTTAATAGCTACGTTTTATTGAGCTCTTGCTCAGTATCATCACTGCTAAGTGCTTTTACATTCACACACACACACACACACACCACACACATGCATCCACATATGGCAAATTTGTCACATGCCCATGATTCTTAATATCAGAGTTTATACAGTGCATTAAGGCTGTGTTTCTGGCAGTCACAATCTATTAGTGAATCATGAAGTTAATTTAATGGGTAGAGATAACGTCCATCCTATAGCAACATTGGGAAGTGAATTATATTATCTCCATTTTATAGATGAGGAACATCAGAACTCACCCAATTTCACAGATTTACTAAGAGGTAAATCCAATTGCATCTGGAGTGTTTCTATCTTCAAAACCTTATTTTAACTACTAAGGCTATATACATCATTTAACAATTTTGGATATGTCACATTATACATAACTATATGTAGAAGAAAACCAATTTCCTAATATATCCTATAAGGGAGAACTTAAGGCTTGTGTACAATCAACTAGGCTCCGTTGCATTGAATATAGGCTTAAAAATCAAGTGTGTGTGTGTGTATGAGTGTGTGTGCACGTGTGCATATATGTGTATTAGTTAGAGCTGTGAAAAAAATTCCTAAGACTCAGTAGCATTGATAAAAATATAAAAATTCATGAATGACTTAGTAGGGAAAGATATTTTCTTTCAAAAAGTCATAATAATCATATACTATATTTACATAGTACTTTACAGTTATACCAGGCTTTTTTTATATATCATGTGCTCCACAAGCATTCTAGGAACTTTGCATGTGTATGGTAAGACCGCAAGAGTGGTTACAGCTGATAAAGACTGGTTATCAACAGGAAGACTAACACATTTTGGCCACATTCCAATAATATAAAAATGGTGCTTACAGATAATCTGCCATTATGAAATTCCCAGCTCTTAAAGAAGTAGCAAAGCTGCCAAATGAATGATCAGGCAGATGTATTTAATAGGCCCTAACAGGCTAAACATAAAAATGCAATCAGTAAAATGACCCTGGAACACCAGCAGCTTTTGAAGAAAATACTTCTACCTTTCAGAAACAACTGCAATGGTATCTGTCAAGCATATTCGTCATTTTAGAAAGTTCTGCGAAAGTTACTAGGACCACATCAGTTGTCAGCATTCATACACTAATTCTCACTCACTCTTTGCTTTCTTAGAAAAAAACATAGGCCTGACCTGTGGTGGTGCAGTAGATCAATCATAGACCTGGAATGCTGAGGTCGCTGGTTCAAAACCCTGGGCTTGCCTGGTCAAGGCACTTATGAGAGTTGATGCTTCCTGTTCCTCCCCCCTCCTTCTCTCTTTCTCTCTCTCTCTCTCTCTTCTCTAAAATGAAGAAATAACAATAATTAAAACAAAAATATCTGAAGTTTCTCTTTTTAAAAAGAAAGAAAAAAAACCCATAGTATATATACTCATACAGACACACTCCTTTCCAGTTGGTGTTGGCTGCCATTTCATTCATGTTGAAAGGAGACCTTAACTTGGTGTTTCCCAACATGGGGCCCACGCCCCACAGGGGGGCAATTCGATAGTTAAGGGGGGCATTTTGAAAATGGACTTGACACGACTTTAACCCTTTCGCCCCGGGCCATTTAAATGCAATGCTAGATATCGGTGCCAAATTTAACAAAAAATGCAATTCTTAAATAATTGCGGTAAATAATTATTAAGTATAATTTCATTTGATGAGACCAAAATATCAACTGGGTGATTGGCGTCGTCAAGTAAACTTCGTCCTGGGTTCATCGCGGAGCGTGCCGTCTGCCGCGGGGAACCCCGGACGTTTTAAAAACTCGCTAAACAATGCAGTTATTCTCATGTAATTGGCCCATCGCAACTTCTGTAGTGTTTCACATCATTCAGTTGGTGTTAATTTGAAATAAGTGTCAGTCAAAACTGTTGTAAAAGCTCGTTGATTTAATAAATATACATATATATTGTATAGATATAATTGGTAAGTATTTGATTTTATTTTTATCAATATTAAACTCTTTATTAAGTACTTCTTGCATCGGGGCTAGAAAGCACTAATATTTTATAAATATTATTGGGGCTATAATAGTGCATGCATGACAATTTTAATTTTAGAAGCATAACTTTCCAGAAAATTTTGTCAAGTGGAAAAAATATAAATACCTTTTGATTTGCAGTGGTAGTGTAGTAAATGTGTTATATACATTTAAATAAATATGAATTTTTAGTATACGTTTACTCTATGTCACATTAAAGTCTCTATTTACTGCTCATACTTCAACTAATAATTGTGTTCTTGAGGCTAGTTATCAAATTTCTTTATTCATCGCTAAAACTGGAGAAAATCACACTATAGGAGAGAATTTAATAAAACTGTCAATATCAGCATTTCTTAAAACAGTTCTTGAAAAAGATGACAAAGATGTAAAAGCTATGCCACTCAGTAACAATACTGTTAGCAGAAGAATAGACGAAATGAGTGAGGATATTGAAAAACAACTTATTGAAAAGCTGAAAACAAGAAAATTCTCCTTGCAAATGGATGAATCAACTTTGAGAGCAGTGAGGCAGTATTGATAACTTATGTAAGATATATTGATAAAGGATATTTTGCTGAAGAAATGTTGTTCTGTAAAAGATTAGAAAGCACCACTACCTCCAAAGATATATATAATAAGCTAAAAAACTACTTAGATGTCAATGATATACCAATGAAAAATATAACATCTTGTGCTGCAGATGGTGCTCCCAATATGATGGGCAAGAGAAATGGCTGCTTAAAATTGATGAAAGATGCGAATCCAGAAATGATTCTTGTGCATTGTGTTATTCATAGGGAAAACTTGGTAGCTAAAAACATCTCACCTGTTCTGAATGAAGTATTACATACAGTAATAAAGTGTGTTAATGCTATTAAAGCTAGTGCCAAATGTGAGCGTCTTTTCAAGCTATTTTGTGAAGAACAAAATGAAGACCATGTGAGACTTTTACTTCATACTGAAGTAAGATGGCTATCTAAAGGAAACTGTTTGAAAAGATTTATGGAACTGTTTGATACTCTTAGTGATTTTTTAAGCGACAAACCTGAAATGAAGTATCTGTTAACAATAGATGGTAAAGCATTTGTGAGTTATTTAGACGATATCTTTGAAAAACTAAATATATTAAATAAGCAACTTCAAGGAACAAATAAAACTCTTGTCGATGCAAAAGCAAATATATTTGGTTTCATTACCAAGATTGAGTTATGTCAGAAACATATTAACAACAAAAACTTTAAACAGTTTCATTGGCTCCAAAAATGTGGAGTAACTGATACCGCTTTACTTGTTCTTGTCAATCATTTGAATATTCTATCGGCTGATTTAAAAGAAAGATTTTCTGACTTAAAACAAATTGATTTCCCAACATGGATGATGCAGCCAATGTTAGTGGATTTGTCTGATATATCAAATATGCAGTATCAAGAAGAACTCACAGAATTGCAAAATGATGAGTCAGTTAAAGCTTTATTTAATATCAAAGGAGCGATGGCATGGCTTTGTGAGGAAACAGAAATCAAATACCCAAATTCAACCAAATGTGCAAGAAAACTATTGCTACCGTTTCCATCTTCATTTTTAGCTGAATGTGGATTTAGTGCTGTAAATGATTTATTGGTAAAAAAAAGAAGTCGGCTGGATATAACACAACGTGGAGACTTGAGACTAAAGCTAACCAAATTGGAACCTAATATAAAATCTCTGTGCAGCAAGCATCAAGCACAAGGATCACACTAAATTAAAATAATAAATTAATATAGAAAAATCTGTATTAAAATTATTTGGAATTTAAATTTCTGTTTTTCATTATATGTTTTGAAATTTTACTTACTGTGTTTTGTTAACAATTTCATAGTGATTTCTTCCCAGAACCTATCATTTATGTTTATTAAGTGAACAAATCAATTTTTTAATGTTAAAAATTATGTATGTTACATAGGGGGGGGGGACATAAAAATTTTAGAAAAGTTAAGGTGGGGCATGGCACAAAAAAGGTTGGGAAACACTGCCTTAACTACTTTCAAAGACTTCCTTAATCCCGTCAGAGTTTGTGTTGTGGGTTAAGACAGTGTTTTTGGCAGTCACAGCCCATCCATGAAATTAATTTAGTGAGTAAAGACAAACATTTTTTTAAATGAGACAGAACAGACTAGAACATGTCAGAATGCATTACAGGTAGGAAAGGTAAATATGTTTTGTGACACTTTTGTTTCAGTTATTGATTTGTGTGTTATACAGTGTGTCCGTAAAATCATGGCACACTTTTGACCAGTCACAAGAAAGCAACAAAAGATGATAGAAATGTGAAATCTGCACCAAATAAAAGGAAAACTCTCCCAGTTTCATACCTATTCAGTGCAGTTTGACGTGGGCTCACGCACAGATTTTTTTTTAGGGCTCCTTAGGTAGCTATCCCGTATAGCCTCTACAGACTCATCACTGATTGATGGCCTAGCAGAACGGGGTTTCTCCACCAAACTGCTGGTTTCCTTCAACTGCTTATCCCACCAAGTAATGTTATTCCTATGTGGTGGCGCTTCATTATAAACGCGCTGATATTCACATTGCACTTTGGTCACGGATTCGAATTTACCGAGCCACAGAACACACTGAACTTTCCTCTGTACCATCCACATTTCAACTGGCATGGCCGTGGGCTGCTCCGCTGTATACACGGTGTTACATCATCATCTGCGCATGCGCACATGCTGCCACATTATCCTACAGAAACTGGGAAGGTTTTCCTTTTATTTGGTGCAGATTTCACATTTCTGTCGTCTTTAGTTGCTTTCCTGTGACCGGTCAAAAGTGCACCATGACTTTATGGACACACTGTATATATATAGTGAGTATGGATACTTAATGTAGGTTATAGCTAAAAATATTTGAGAAACACTGGATTAAGGCATTATCTTCAAAAGGCGTTTTAACGAAAATATAGTTTGGGGTGAATGTCTTAGAGCATACAGACATTGTTGTATGTGGTAGAACAGTGGAGGGAAGTGTTAGGAGGCAAGGGGTATTGAGAACCAAAGTATAGGACAAGATAGGAGCAATAATCCAGAGTTAAACCTACTGGTGGACCTACTCTTTGGTCCTGGCTGTGACTAAGGTATACCTAGGGATACCACTTGTGGGATGAAGGGCAAAAGGGAGAGGAACAGAGAAGAGGCAAGGGGAATAAGAGGGAGAGTGTCAAAGTGAAATAATGTGAGTCAGAGCAATGGTTGGGGGTTTACATGAAAAATATAGAGGAAAAGAAGTGGGGAGAGTAAAAACTAAGAGATTTTTTTTTTTTAGCTGGTAACAGAAATAATAACTCTATATTAATAGAATGCCTCTGGTTACCAGTTACATAAGCTTGATTTGAATGGCTTAAACAACAAAGAAACTGATGTATCAATGCACTGGCTCAGTGATGCCACAAGGAACATCCATACCTTTAACCTGAATTTTATTTATCTTATACACATAGGATGACTGGGAAAGCAACTGGGACGATGTCTTCCTTATTTTCATCCAAGGATGCCTGTGGTTGGAAAACGCTGGATTCCTGTGGTTTTCTGAATAGCAAGGGATAACTTCCCATAATCCTTCAGCAAATTTCTGCTTACATCTCATTGGTCAGAACTGAATTGCACGTCCATTCCTGAGTAGTTGACTGACAGAGGGATGGCATTACCCAGACCAATCAGACCTGTCTCTAGAGCTAAGACCAACCTCCTCCAGGCACTTGGCTAGATGAACAGGAAAGCAAAATTGAAGTTCTTTTAGGAAAAAGGGGAAGATATTCAGTTGAGTCCACAATTAACGAAGTTCACTACATACAAGAATATTTTTTTTAACTTTGGTAACATTTCCTAGTAGTTCTAGTGGATTTAATATTGAATATTTTTATCACTAAAACAGTTTCATCTTTAGAGACCTATTATGTCATTTTCCTTCTCACAGAAGAATGTCTCTGGAGGCATTTAAATAAAAACAAAGAACTCAAATACAGAGAGCTTTTATTTTCCATATACTTTGCCACCAAAAGAAATCTCAATTTTTACTCAAAAATAATATGCTGCATTCACTCCCACAGAGACAATGCACAATGATTGACTTCTGTTGAAAAAACATCATGAGAGAGAACCACCAGCCATTGTGCAGAGCTTTACTTCTCTCTCTGATTCCCTCCCCCACGTGGAAGTTAGACTTCAGCATTATCCTCATGTGTACTTGCCAACTTTCTGCATCATGACACAAAGACATTGCTGGTTAGGATCACTCTAGCCTGAAGAAAGGCAAGCACAAAGCCAGCCAGGCTTAGATGAAATGCACACTGTTTGCTGAATGGCCATGGCGTTTTGAGGGTTCCCTTTATGAAAGACTAGCATAAAGTCAACAGCCCACAGTGGCTCAAATCTGGGCTTTGGTTTCATTGCCACCACCCGCCACTTCCCCACCCAGAAGAATTACAGCTAAGAGTGGTGTTTTAACTACATCCTCAGGGGAGTGTTGAGTAAGAAGAAAAGCATGCTAGGTCACCAATAAATCATTTCTGGAAAAAGGACAATTCAGGAAAATTAAACAAAGTGTAGAAAAACCTTAGCTTGCAATCTGTTGTTGCAGAGTTTGAACGATGGCTTTCCTCTCTGCTTAGACAAACACCAAGCAGGAAGCTCTGAGCAGGGAAAAAAAAAGAAAGGTTCTGTCCGGAGCCATAGGAAAGAATAGCTAAGGATGACGGTCATTGTTTCTTCATTGACTATTTAAACAAATGAAGGCCTCTTGTTCTTTAACTCTTTCCAATTGAACTTCTGATTATTTTCAGAAGTTCTACAGCGTGGACCTGACTACTCTAGAAATCTAATGAACCTGGAACCTAGTTTCTCAAAGCTCAGCTAAATCCCTGAATAGTTCAACCAGCTTCCTCTTCTGTCCCGACTACACTGCACAGGTAAATAGCTCTCCCTGGAGTATCTGCCTGTGGTAGGGCCACTGGGAAAGTAATGTGCATCTCTTGTTCACCAGTATTTGTAAATACCTCATGAAGTTTGAAAACCAAACTCTTCTGTGTGCACATTGTGATTATCTATTTAGCAAACTTTGTTGTTTTTCTCCTGCCTTTCTTTTTCTCTGCTGCATGATACCAACGCTCAGTTGTCTATTAACAACAATGTCAGCCCAAGTTTATTAGCTGAGCTCACTGCTGGCTGCCTCCATAGCAACCAGCTGAAAATATTATAAGGACTTTCCCCATGAGCCTGTACTGAACAAAAGCACATCACCACCTCTTTCTGGTTTAACATTTGTCTACCTCAAGATGAGCTGGGAAGAATTCAGTAAAGATTTTTCAGCTAGGAGCAGAAATAATCAACCAGGTCAAATGCTAGGCCTGATTTCTTTAGATGCTCTACTGACTGTCATCACATGCTAATGAATGATTCATGCCATTCACCTCAAATCAGTCACTTAGGCTATCTGAATTGTTATTCTGGGCTGCCTAAAATTGACATTGCTGAGATGAATAAATTCTTATAATAGGTGGGGATTCAATGAGCCAGTTGATATATTTGACTAAGTAATTTCTTTTATGTTTTTAAAATAATATTAAGAATTTCAAAAGCCACTTAGGATATTAACTAGCATTTTGAAGAAAGCTGAAGGCACTGATTTTTATTCTCTTCTAAGAGTCCTTCAGCTTTAAATGCTATGAATTTATGATTACACGCTTCCGTACCAGAGGGAGATTCTAGATTATTATTTTTCTTGAAAATTAAAAACTTAGCTAGACATTGACTATGCAATGTAAATCTATGCAGAAAGTAACATAATAGCATCATTCTATCATCTTTTAATCATATCTTGTACACACTAGGTACTCACAACTGTTTCTTGATTTTTGGTAACCTTATATTTTTTTCAATTACCAGTTTGGTAATTATACAAACTATATGCAGTGGGATTTGCAAATAGATGGCTCATTTTACTGCAATATATTTTGTATTTATATAGCAATGACCTGTTTAAAAGGAAATTTATTACCTGCATGATTTGAAAGAATGAGATGTCTTTCTTAACATCCTACACAGGGTCTCCTTGTTCAATTATATATGTGTATAGTTTTCTAGAGAATTACTAAAGTACTATTTTTCCTTTTATTATACAGAAGCAGATATTAGAAGAGCAAAAACTGTAAAATTCCTCCCCAGGAATATTCCAAACCTGACAAACAGAAAACCAAAAAAGTTTTGCTCTATTTGACTCTATTAACCATGCTAGCTGTGTTTAATGTTTCCTCTGCTGGGGTCCAGGCCCTTATGTAGCTGAATGCAGACCAGGTGATGCACTCTTTGTTCCACAGGAGACAAAAAGGCGACCTTGCTCCTCTTATTCTTACAGGCATTGCCCTGTGTGTCCTTCTTACTAACCCTACCCAACTGACCCAGTCAGTTCTCTACCTTCTGAAGCTTGTTGTCTGGTTCACGTTTCTGATTTCTGACTTCCAGTAACCTACGACATCATTCCAGGTACACAGCCTGGTAACTCCCTGGACACCCATCATTATCTCACATTTATTATTATGTGTCCTATAAGCAGTATGCACAACATGGATCATCTCATTAAAACTCCCTAACAACCCTGTGAGGCCAGCACTGTTATTCAGTGTTCAGGTTATTAAGAAAACACATAGAAAATAAGAGGTGAAGTCAGGACTTGAACCCAAGCAGTCTCTTAACTGCTGTTCTCTACCTCCTAACTCTTGCCCAAAAGGAGCACTGAATATGAGCCACTTGAAGAAGAGCCAGGCTTCCTAACCATATGGTGTTGTTACCAGTCTGGGGGAAGGTAGGAGTCCAGTTGCATAGATTAATGCTGCCTTCCAATAGTCTTCTTTTCATTCTTTTAGTGGCAAGAGGCTTTATTCATTACCTTTGTATTCCAAATTAGTTTTTTACTTTTTATCCACACTGTATGCTACTGACAGCCCAGATTGTATTCATTATGAGCTATCATGTCCCGTGTCACTTGTTTACAAGGGCTTTGCCTTGGCCTTGGCTTTTTGGTGAAGTCATCTCAGAAAAAACACAAGAGCCACAGAACTAGAGTTTTAAAAAATGACAAACATTACAAGCATCCATTTTATACTCCCACAATCTTTATTTTTCCATTTCAATTAGTTGAAAACAAGAACAGTAAAAGATATTAGAAAATAATAGAAATACTCACAACTCCCTATAAACAAAAGCCAAGCACTCACTCACTACTACATCCTTGCTTCATACAAAGCAGATGATATTAAAGAGACTTGGAGAATGCTTTATATCTGTAGGTATACTACAAATACCTAATCACACACAAATAAGTAAAAGGCCAATAACAAATAATTTGTGTACTTTTTTTTTACTGTATAAATCAAAAGAATAAAAAGACTAAAGTGGTGATTCAATTAAGAACTTAGTGGCTTTTCACGGTTGGCATTTTCCAGTAAATTTCTCAATCAGTCTAAACATTGATATTACAAAGCAAAAAGAACTATCTTGCCACCTGGAGAAAATTAAAGCAAGATAATTTCTATCCAGGGTTGTCAGGGTGCAGGACAGAAATATTCTTAAGTAAGGGAATGGCCTTCTCACTTGATGAGAATAAGAAACATAGAAAAGTCTTAGCTTGGTAGGAAATAAAATCTTTAGCTCCTGAAATATCGCTGTGAGTTCTGAGCAGCAGAAACCGGAAGGAAGAGTGAGCAATACCCTAGTCTGTGTTGCATTTGGCCTGATAGAAAACCACGTGGTGGGGCATGTGATAAACCCTATCCCTGCTTCTGCCTTCACATTCCCCTCTTGAAATCTTGAACCACATTCGGTTTCTGTCAAATGAGCAGGATGTCTGACCTGACAGCAGATTCCTGATGGGAGGAGTCTGGTCTATTTTGTATACAGCTGTGTTGTGAGCACAGTAGGTGTTCAGTGAATGGATGAATGAGTGAATGAATGTACATCTTATAGTCCAATAATTTAGAGCAGACTAAAAGATATTTTGGGCTTTTTTTTTTTTTTTTTCATTTTTCTGAAGCTGGAAACGGGGAGAGACAGTCAGACAGACTCCCGCATGCGCCCGACCGGGATCCACCCGGCACGCCCACCAGGGGGGATGCTCTGCCCACCAGGGGGCGATGCTCTGCCCATCCTGGGCGTCGCCATGTTGCGACCAGAGCCACTGTAGCACCTGGGGCAGAGGCCACAGAGCCATCCCCAGCGCCCGGGCCATCTTTGCTCCAATGGAGCCTTGGCTGCGGGAGGGGAAGAGAGAGACAGAGAGGAAAGCGCGGCGGAGGGGTGGAGAAGCAAATGTGCGCTTCTCCTGTGTGCCCTGGCCGGGAATCGAACCCGGGTCCTCCGCACGCTAGGCCGACGCTCTACCGCTGAGCCAACCGGCCAGGGCTGGGTTTTTTTTTTTTTTTTTTTTTTTTGCTCTTCACTTAAACAATGGCGATGAAAAAAGAAAGAAAAAAAGAAGTAGAAAAGCTCATCTGTTATCTGCCGTGGCAACTGAGTTATTTTGTTCCTAATCAGTTTGTATTTGTGGCTTCTTGGCAGAGAATATGCCAGATTTTTACAACTAAATAATCATGTTTTTGTGTGTGTGCACATGTATGTGTGTGTGTGATTGTTCTTATAAATGTAGATACAAATTATGTAGAAATAGCCATTTCTATGGTTGACTTTAGTTAATTCTTTATCAACGATCCTGAAATGAAAGACTTTCTTAATTCTTCTGATTTTGTAGTAATTATTTAGAATTATAAGAAGCAAGGTTGACTCATAAACAAAATAGCCCATCCCCACTAATAACACAGCTCAGTGATAATAAGAGAAAAGTAATCTGGGAAGGTCACTCCTCCACTCAGAAATCTCATGACATCTAAATTGGAAGTTAGTAGCCATGTAAACAAATTCAAATTACCTTCCAGCAAAAACCTCAAACTACTTATTTGAGATGGTTTTGGGTAGAAGACCTGAATCCAGATCAAAATCAAAAGCCACAAAGATACTGAAATAGCTGAAACAGAGACATAGTCATTACAGGAAGTTTAGGAAGGTTCAAAGGAGGTTTAAAAAAGAAAAAGAAAGAAGAGGAAGAGCTATAGCAAGAGAAGCTGGTGATATTGCTCATCCTACTGGAAATGTGGATGATATCCTCTGAAGAGGAAGGGGAAGGAGTTAGAGGTTCAAAACAAGCAGCCTAGACAGGGACAAAACAGGAAACAGGAGTGCTGATGAAACTGAACTGTAAATCGGGAAGAGAGCAAAGTCTCAAAGCCGCAGAGCTGTTAAAGACACCGGAAGAAGACAAAAGAAAAGTACTGTAGTGAGGAACTGTAGATTAAATAATGCATTTACAACTAGATAAGGAAGTCTCAATTTTCCTACTGAAATGACTTGGAAACAGCCTTAGACTTATTACAATCATTCCAGGCCTGTTTTGTTGTACTAGATTTGCATCGGATCGACTATTACTTGAAATAAATGGACCTTGAAATTTAGGGAATTCTGTTTTTGTTGCTATATGGAGCTATTCTGTAATAGTGTTGGTTAATGGTAATAAGTAACATTTAATACACTGCCCACAATATAAGTAATAAATAATATTTCATTCTCACAAATCTTAGGAAGTATGTAGTATTATCACCCTCAGTTTCTAGATGCATTCTGTGAGGCTGCATGATTTGTTAAGGGTCAAGTGGCCAGTACAGACTAGTCTCAAGACATGAATTTCTCACGCTTGACTCCACAACCTATGTTCTAGCTACCATTTCATCTTGTCTTCCAAGTATGGAGCCATTTGATCAATACATGACACTCTACAGAACACATATCTACTGAACACAATGAGCCGCCTCTGGTTCATTTCCATTTATATTTACTCTATTTGCCAGAATTGCCATTTGTTTCCTTTGCCAACCTTTAGAGAGAGAAGCAATAGGAAATAAAATGCCCATAATCAAGAAGCAACTCAAGGAAGAAAAAGGGGTCTAGAAATAATAAAATCTAGAATGGTTGAATACTAAAGCCTCCTATGTAATATTATAGATCATAGAGTTCAGTTTCCTCATTTGAGTGAGTAACCTACTGACCTCCAATTAAAAGTCTTGCTAAAACTATCTTAAAAGTAAGAAAATCTTTTGACCAAATGGAGAATGATCAGTGGTTATGTTTCTTATATTTATTTAATAGTGTTGCAATACTTTGGGGGAATTATTGTATTAACAATCAAATGTAACCATTATTGTTATTTGTAATAGCAACAATTTGGTATAGGCAAGTGATTCATCTAAGGTTACATAACATAGCAGACTTTCCCCATTTCTCTGAACCTTATTTCACCCAGTAATTATACTATTGCCAGCAAGGCCCAGATTGGATTGAATTTAAACTCATGTCACATAGCAATAGTTTTAAAGACATAAGAACTCTGCTTCAGAATCCAAAACTATGCTTCTCATTTGGCTGCCATCCCAGTGTGGTGGCATGCAGAGGACACTTTCTCTAATGACCAGGTCAGTTTGGGATGCTCCACTGCTCTTTCATAACCCAGTTGGTTTGCCATGCTCTTCAGGTTAGGAAACAAGCCCCTTGGGCATTGTAGCCCAGAGTTTTTTAAGGTCTTAAGAAGGCAAATTCTAAATAAACAGAATGGCCCATAAATACTCAAATGGATAAGGTCAATCTCAACCCCTTATACTAAAGGGATTTCACTCATAAAGCAATTGTGTTGTTAGGAATTTGAGGACAGATGTAGAAAGATACTGTGGCCACAGTGTGAGGACATTCTTCTGTGTTGAAAAACATCCAGGGATGCCTTGCTTTATGCTGATGTTCAAGTCAATATACTTTACAGTATGTGCTTCAGGGCAAAGGCTACAGAATGAATGAGAAGTTGGCAGCTTAGTTCACATAGGCAATGTTCTTAGGTTAGACTTAACAGATTTTTTTTAATTTGGGTTGATGGGGCTTAAATTATATTTCTGTGATGAAACACCTGCAAATCTTGTTGTTTTTACAGAATAAAATAAAATAAAACCCATTATTTTTTTAAAACCACAAGCATGTAATTCTGTATTGAATCAGATACTATTGTGTACTGTTTTAAGAGAATAGTAATATGTATTACTAAAACCCAAGCATTCTAAAATATTATGGAGAAAAACTTAAAATCGAGGAAATTTTATCCATTGGCTTATTTTTTTCTTAATATTTTGCCTGGAAGAGACTGCTAGTTGCCTACCGTCCTATTCATTCTTCTTTTTTCTTTAGAAGAACCCCAATTTTTAGTTAGGCAAAAAGTACATTTCCCAGCCTCCTTTCCAACTAAGTATGGTCACGTGATTATTTTCTGTCAAAGATATGAAAACATAATTCCTAGCTGGAAAGTCCAGAAAGGCTGCTTAAAAGGATTCCACTCAGCGGGGAGGGGTCGTTTCTGCTGTTCCTTCTTCCTTTGGCCTGCAAAGCAGATGTGATAAGTGGAGTGTGAACAGCCCTGGGATGGCCTTGATAATAAAAGCCACATGTTAGGATGTGACGTCCTGCAATGGCCAAAGCTAGATTGTCTCCCTCCAGATTTATTTTATTTGAAAAAAAAATTCCTCCCAAATTATGGCTTGCTTTAGACAGTGATAGTATACAATTTCCTTTTATATGCAGCAAAACCTAATCCTAATGATTATTAGTAATAAAAAATTTTTACCTCCAGTCTTCATATAGAATTTTAGAACTTGAACATCTAAAACTATTAGTAGTCAGTATAATACAAAAGTAGAGTTTTAACCATAGGTCTGGTTATTATCTGTGTGTTTTCTTGAACAATCTATAAAGATAGTTATTTAAACTAATTTCTATTTTAAATTTGGGAAGTCTTGCTTTTACACAAAAAAAAAGAAAACAAGAAAAATATGGCACAAGATATTAGTATTTCCATCTCTTTCTCTTTCTCTCACTAATATCCAGCAATAGTATAATTTCATCTAGTCAAAGTGTCTGTTTTCCTACATATTTATATAATACTTCCAGTTAATAAAATATACCCACATAATTATCTGATATGATTCTCATAATAGATCCATAAGTAACACAAGCATAAAATATTTCCATTTTTACTAATGTAGTAACTGGGTTTCCCTCTTCATTACATCACTTTGAGGTAGAGGAGACTATTATTATCCTCAATACCCACAAAGCAGAATCATGAAATGCTCATATTGTCTGACCCAATGCCTTGAAAACAAGTTGGCGTTTAATAAATACTTGTTGAATGCCTGGATGGGTGACTGGTGAGTGAATAGGGAAAAAGAGGCTTGGGGAAATTAAAAGAAGTATCAGTGTCACAACACTGGAATTAAAATTAGGATTTCCTCACCCTGTTCTAATTTTTTCCCATTACACTCACTGTCTCTCTCTCTAGAAATTCATTCTCCGATTTGCTGAGTTGTCCATTTGGGCGTACCATCAGTGAAAGGCGGCATTCAGATGGCCATCAATGGTGAACTTCAGCTGATGTCCCAGCACAACCCTGCACACAGCACAAAGAGTTTGCTTTCACCGACAGCTCTCCCAATCTTCACATATCAGTGCCATGCCAACAGCTATTGTCATTGACAATGGACTGTGCTGCCAACATAGGATTCCCTTACACAAAGTCCTCCGTACGGACAGTCAACAGGAGTTCCTTTTTAGCTTGCCTGACAGCCTCCTAAAGCTAGCAGTTTTGTTGTCCTCGGGAAAAGGTTCCAGGAGGCTTTGTGCTGTGGTTGTTGTGGTTTAACTTGAGGACTTTAAAGATTTGAACTAGAAAACACAAGAGCCGCAGTGGACTGTAGCATTTAGAACATTGTCTTTCTTCTGAAAGAGCTGAGAGGTGAACAAAGCCAGCAAAACCTGTGTCCAAAGTGAATGTAGATTGTTTTGAAGATAACTGAGACAGAAATATTAAATAATTTCTCCCAATTTATCTAATTCATCAAGATATAAGCAATTAGATTTCAAGTCCTGTGTTAGGCAGAGAGTTAGTGAGAAGAGGAAATTCTAAGCATGTTAATACCTGTGTGATTATGGAGACATTATTATCTCTGAACCTCAACATTAATACATTTATGATTGGAATAATCCTCCTAGACTCTCAGGGCTATTAAAGGTTTAAATGAGATATTATGGGAATGAGGGAGGGGGAGAGGGGCAAAGTAGGTATAATGGGGGACATATTTTGGGGGGTTAAAGGAGGTGTCATATTGAGTCGGACACATGAATCTATGTTAACACAATAAATTTAAAAATTTAATAAAAAATGGGATATTATAAGATGCCTGACAAGCAATTTGGAAGCCACTCAATTCCATGTTCATTTCATTCCTTCCCCCTTCAATATTGGCTCCATTTTCAGAAACCCTTGCCAGATTCAGTGACCAAGTAGAAACAATGAGGAATTCAATATAATATTTGTCAAAACCTTCGATTTTCTTTTGTGTACAGAACTTTAAAAATTTTTGTAATATGTAAAATTTACAAAAGTACCTAAAAAAATCTAGAAGACACTTGGCCTGGTTCACTTGACCTATAATAATTCTGGTTCTTTGTGCCCTTTTGGCCCAGATTGTGTAACAGGAATCAAAGTATTGGGTAGAAACATTTTGGTGCTATCACTTCCTTATAATCCTAATCTGGAAATCCTTGTCCATGCTTTGTTATAATTTGCCTTTACTTTATTTAGCAAGTATTTTTGAAGTACCAACTACTATATGCCAGACACTAAATGAGTTGCTGAGCTGGTGTTAATGAACAAAACAAAAATAAGTCCTCTCTGTTGGGGAGCGGGGGGAGACAGATAAGAAACCAAATACAGTCTACTGGTGAGTGAAAAGCAAGATGGAGGAAAGTTAGGTAGAAAGGAATATACGGAGTGTTGAGGCATGAGTTTGCAATTAAAAAATAATGGTCAGCAGATGCTGCATGCAAACATGAACAAGCAGAAACCTGAAGGAGGTAGGAAGTGAGCCATGTGGAAATCTGGGAGGATCATAGAAGGCATGGAATAGACACAAATCCTGAGGCAGGAAAAGTGCTCATAGAACAGTAAGAAGGCCAGCATGGCTACAGCAGAGACAATGAAGGGGAGAACAGGAAGACAAAGTGAGATGAGTAAGGAGACAGGGAGGTGGCAGACTGTGTATGGCCATTTTAGAGACTGTCTTTTATTGTAAGTGAATTGGAAGCTTGGGGTGGATTTGAGCAGAGAGATCACATGATCTGATTTATGTTTTACTAGGACTATTCTGACTATTGTATTGAAAAATAGGTTGAAAAGCCATCAGTAAGGAAATTATTGCAATAAGCTGGTGGGAAAAAAAATGATGCAAATATTTCCTGATGGAGTGGATGTGACAGAGAGGAGTCCAAAATGACTCCAAGTTTTTTTGGCACAAAAAAGTAAAAAATGGTTTTGCCATTAACTTATGTACAAAAGACCTCAGGAAGAACAGGTTTGGGAAAGATAAGTAGTTTGGTATTAGACATGCTAAGTTTGAGAGGATTATTATCATCTCAATACTGCATTGCCTCTCCCTGAAAGTTCATTCTCCAGTTTGCTGAGTTGCAAATAGACACATACGTGAAAGCCATTGGATATTAGTCAGAGTATAGGGGAGAAGCCTGGGGTAGAGATAATTTGGGTGTTGTCACTCTATACATGATCTTTAAGAAAAGAAGACAGATATATTGCATATAGAGGTAGGCAGGTGCATAAAATGGACAAATAGAGAGCTTAGTCTCATGGCTCAAGAGGAACTGTTCCTTGAAATCATTTGGATATAAGGTGTCTGTGAAGAAAAAGAGAGAACCATTGAGTTGACCAGTTTCAAAATCCTTCAAATGAAAAAGATGATGAGCTATGGGATAATACTGGCTAACCTGAGGTCTGGGTCAGGGCGTGGCGAAGCTCAGGGACTGCAAGTGAAATGTGTAAAGTGAGGCTAGTAAGTAAGGGCACGGATGCCCCGACTCACCCACAGAGTGATTCAAAGAGACACTGGATGTTCAGACTTCACACAGCATGGTTTATCTGTTCATAACTTGAAAAAAAAATAGAGTTCTCTTTGATTCAATAATCCTGCTTCTTGATATAAATCCTAAGGAAACAAATTTAATTTTGGTAAAATATTTCTATGTATGACATCCATCACAGTGCTATTAAAATAATAATAATTTCTAAAACCTGGAAACAATCTAACTGTCCCAAGAAGGGAAGTATTTCAATAAATTATTGTATACCTATAGGATGAAATATGTAGCCATTAAAAAATGTTTACAACAATGCTTAATAACATAGGAAATGACTATAGTGTAATAGTAGATTAAAATGAGCACAAACCCATGTTTATATATGATTTAAATTCTATATATTCATGTGGTCAGAGAACAGAGAATGAACATAAATATACCTAATATTTGTCAGTGCTGGACTTGGGTTTTTTCCTATGTTATGTATTTCTAATTGTCCTAATTTTCCATCAGGAGCAGATATTTTTACAAGCATATTTTTAAATTTTGAGAATTTTAAGTGGAGATTAAAATTCTTGCTTTGCCATAGCCCTTCTTGGGTTGGTTTGTCTGACTACTGGTTTCTGCTCATTTCTGCTCTCAGCTCCAGGAGGCCTCCCAAACAGCCAGTACCTGGGTCCTAGAACAAGTGCTCAAATATGAGTGACCGGGCAAAAGGCCTCGGGCTGCTGAGTAAGAGCTAGCTGGCAGCAGCCCTGTGACTCTGGTATGATGTATTTACCAATGATCTCTGTGGGGGCTTGGAGCCTTTTATCAGACTGGGATTCCACCCATCTGAGCAGGCACTGGGCCCTGTTTTTAGAACACCTAGAACTCATAATTTGTGTCTGGATTATTTATTCACAAATACTCCTGAATTCCTTGTAGCAGGGTCATTTACTGTTTAAAATTCTTTAACCTTTCCTCTTTGAACCAGGGCTGACTGAAAATAATCTCTGTTTTAAAGAGAATGAAAAATTCTTCACAAGAGTAAGCCTTTAGTAATATGTGTAATCTGTTAT
This sequence comes from Saccopteryx bilineata, assembly GCF_036850765.1. Classification (NCBI taxonomy): domain Eukaryota; kingdom Metazoa; phylum Chordata; class Mammalia; order Chiroptera; family Emballonuridae; genus Saccopteryx; species Saccopteryx bilineata. The sequence continues at coordinate 205,142,375 of NC_089494.1, forward strand.
GGGGGGGGAGACAAAATAATTGGGAGTTACAGTTAGTCCCTCTGAGTTGGGAGTGAACAATATTATGTAATTGTAAGTGGCACACCTACCCACATTGGATTAGTACATAGAATTTTCTGTATTGGTAAATCTATCCAGGTTTTTCCTGGGAGGCTGGCTTTACTATCCCTCTGCCTCTTTAAGATTGGGAAACCACCCAGGCCTCCCAGATCTTGGCAAGCAACATACTGACTTCATGTTGTTACTCAGCATTTTGTTTCTTATTGAAATGCCTGGCTCTGCACAACCGGTTTATAAAGTCTGAGGATCCTCAGGGCGTGCCCAGAAACACAGCAGCCTGGGGAAGAGAACTAGAAAGGACAGAGTGAGAACAGAAGAAAGGCTTTACAGCTCTGAGCAGCTTGAATCAAGCCTATGTCAACAGCCTAGACTCTTGTTACTCCCTAGAGCCTTTTCTCCCTCTTCTCTTGGTTGCAATCTCACCTATGCCTCTGAGAGCAACTAATGCTAGCTTCCCCGCCCTCATTTAATTTGTCCTTTCCTTTAACACTTGTTTATTTGACTTACAAGTCTTTCTTGTATTATATCTATTTAAATATGTCTCATGCTTGAATTGAAGAGAACTGAATCCTAAGAAAATGATTGATTTCTAGTAGATCTGAGAATGTTGAGTCATGCACAACTCCTGCCGTCCTGGGTGAACTTGAAGCCTTGGGTGGACCTCAGTACTCCTGGGGTTGCTATAGCTTCAGCAAAGGCAGTATCTCCCAGGGTTGCTATGACCCCCACAGGAATCTCAGCCTACATTGACTTTAGTGTCTGTCTTTAAATGATAATGGAATCAGATTCATTTTAATAGTTCAAATACTAACATTGTAAAGGTACTGAAAAAACTGAAATAGTTCTGTTTAATAAAGAAAAACAAATTCTTAAAGTGTTATTTTAAGGAAATACATGCCTATGCATAGGGGATTAATTGAACTTTTACTGTAGATGAGCAAGTGGAAAGTGAGGAGTTAAAATGATAATGTTGATCATCATAGAAGAGCTTCTTGGAATGCACTGTTGGGTAAAAAAAAAAAACAGTCTAATATAGTGTGTGTATTATGATACCAAAGGATAACTTTTATGTAAAATAAGTGTAGTAAATATACCTAGAAAAAACACATGGAAAACGATACAAACATTTATTTCTCCCTAAAGTGTCCATAACAAGAACTGGATATAGCACAATGAGCAATTGTGACACATAATTTAAATGAACCACTCTTAGTGATAACTAGAACTGATTGAGAATAAGCATCATCGGAATACAAATAGAGCTGCTGTTTCTCCTAATTGTTACGGACTGTGAGGCGCAGCAAAAGCGACGGGGCTCAGAGGGCATGGAGTACCGGGCTGTGAGGCGCAGCAGAAGCGACGGGGCTCAGGGGGCATGGAGTACCGGACTGTGAGGCGCAGCAGAAGCGACGGGGCTCAGAGGGCATGGAGTACCGGACTGTGAGGCGCAGCAGAAGCGATGGGGCTCAGAGGGCATGGAGTACCGGACTGTGAGGCGCAGCAGAAGCGATGGGGCTCAGAGGGCATGGAGTACCGGGCATGGAGTACCGGGCTGTGAGGCGCAGCAAAAGCGACGGGGCTCAGAGGGCATGGAGTACCGGACTGTGAGGCGCAGCAGAAGCGACGGGGCTCAGAGGGCATGGAGTACCGGACTGTGAGGCGCAGCAGAAGCGATGGGGCTCAGAGGGCATGGAGTACCGGACTGTGAGGCGCAGCAGAAGCGATGGGGCTCAGAGGGCATGGAGTACCGGACTGTGAGGCGCAGCAGAAGCGATGGGGCTCAGAGGGCATGGAGTACCGGGCTGTGAGGCGCAGCAGAAGCGATGGGGCTCAGAGGGCATGGAGTACCGGGCTGTGAGGCGCAGCAAAAGCGATGGGGCTCAGAGGGCATGGAGTACCGGACTGTGAGGCGCAGCAAAAGCGATGGGGCTCAGAGGGCATGGAGTACAGGGCTGTGAGGCGCAGCAAAAGCGATGGGGCTCAGAGGGCATGGAGTACCGGACTGTGAGGCGCAGCAAAAGCGATGGGGCTCAGAGGGCATGGAGTACCGGGCTGTGAGGCGCAGCAGAAGCGACGGGGCTCAGAGGGCATGGAGTACCGGGCTGTGAGGCGCAGCAGAAGCGACGGGGCTCAGAGGGCACGGAGTACCGGGCTGTGAGGGGCAGCAGAAGCGATGGGGCTCAGAGGGCATGGAGTACTGGACTGTGAGGCGCAGCAAAAGCGATGGGGCTCAGAGGGCATGGAGTACCGGGCTGTGAGGCGCAGCAAAAGCGATGGGGCTCAGAGGGCATGGAGTACCGTACTGTGAGGCGTAGCAGAAGCAATGGGGCTCAGAGGGCATGGAGTACCGGGCTGTGAGGCGCAGCAAAAGCGATGGGGCTCAGAGGGCATGGAGTACCGGACTGTGAGGCGCAGCAGAAGCGATGGGGCTCAGAGGGCATGGAGTACCGGGCTGTGAGGCGCAGCAGAAGCGATGGGGCTCAGAGGGCATGGAGTACCGGGCTGTGAGGCGCAGCAAAAGCGATGGGGCTCAGAGGGCATGGAGTACCGGGCTGTGAGGCGCAGCAAAAGCGATGGGGCTCAGAGGGCATGGAGTACCGGGCTGTGAGGCGCAGCAGAAGCGACGGGGCTCAGAGGGCATGGAGTACCGGGCTGTGAGGGGCAGCAAAAGCGATGGGGCTCAGAGGGCATGGAGTACCGGACTGTGAGGCGCAGCAGAAGCGATGGGGCTCAGAGGGCATGGAGTACCGGGCTGTGAGGCGCAGCAGAAGCGATGGGGCTCAGAGGGCATGGAGTACCGGGCTGTGAGGCGCAGCAAAAGCGATGGGGCTCAGAGGGCATGGAGTACCGGACTGTGAGGCGCAGCAAAAGCGATGGGGCTCAGAGGGCATGGAGTACCGGGCTGTGAGGCGCGGCAAAAGCGATGGGGCTCAGAGGGCATGGAGTACCGGACTGTGAGGCGCAGCAAAAGCGATGGGGCTCAGAGGGCATGGAGTACCGGGCTGTGAGGCGCAGCAGAAGCGACGGGGCTCAGAGGGCATGGAGTACCGGGCTGTGAGGCGCAGCAGAAGCGACGGGGCTCAGAGGGCACGGAGTACCGGGCTGTGAGGGGCAGCAGAAGCGATGGGGCTCAGAGGGCATGGAGTACTGGACTGTGAGGCGCAGCAAAAGCGATGGGGCTCAGAGGGCATGGAGTACCGGGCTGTGAGGCGCAGCAAAAGCGATGGGGCTCAGAGGGCATGGAGTACCGTACTGTGAGGCGTAGCAGAAGCAATGGGGCTCAGAGGGCATGGAGTACCGGGCTGTGAGGCGCAGCAAAAGCGATGGGGCTCAGAGGGCATGGAGTACCGGACTGTGAGGCGCAGCAGAAGCGATGGGGCTCAGAGGGCATGGAGTACCGGGCTGTGAGGCGCAGCAGAAGCGATGGGGCTCAGAGGGCATGGAGTACCGGGCTGTGAGGCGCAGCAAAAGCGATGGGGCTCAGAGGGCATGGAGTACCGGGCTGTGAGGCGCAGCAAAAGCGATGGGGCTCAGAGGGCATGGAGTACCGGGCTGTGAGGCGCAGCAGAAGCGACGGGGCTCAGAGGGCATGGAGTACCGGGCTGTGAGGGGCAGCAAAAGCGATGGGGCTCAGAGGGCATGGAGTACCGGACTGTGAGGCGCAGCAGAAGCGATGGGGCTCAGAGGGCATGGAGTACCGGGCTGTGAGGCGCAGCAGAAGCGATGGGGCTCAGAGGGCATGGAGTACCAGGCTGTGAGGCGCAGCAAAAGCGATGGGGCTCAGAGGGCATGGAGTACCGGACTGTGAGGCGCAGCAAAAGCGATGGGGCTCAGAGGGCATGGAGTACCGGGCTGTGAGGGGCAGCAGAAGCGACGGGGCTCAGAGGGCATGGAGTACCGGGCTGTGAGGCGCAGCAGAAGCGACGGGGCTCAGAGGGCATGGAGTACCGGGCTGTGAGGGGCAGCAGCAGCGATGGGGCTCAGAGGGCATGGAGTACCGGACTGTGAGGCGCAGCAGAAGCGATGGGGCTCAGAGGGCATGGAGTACCGGGCATGGAGTACCGGGCTGTGAGGCGCAGCAAAAGCGATGGGGCTCAGAGGGCATGGAGTACCGGACTGTGAGGTGTAGCAGAAGCAATGGGGCTCAGAGGGCATGGAGTACCGGGCTGTGAGGCGCAGCAGAAGCGACGGGGCTCAGAGGGCATGGAGTACCGGGCTGTGAGGCGCAGCAGAAGCGATGGGGCTCAGACGGCATGGAGTACCGGGCTGTGAGGCGCAGCAGAAGCGATGGGGCTCAGAGGGCATGGAGTACCGGACTGTGAGGCGCAGCAGAAGCGATGGGGCTCAGAGGGCATGGAGTACCGGGAGTCAAGGGCAGGGAAGGAGAAGCCTGGTTTGTTTTTATAGTTTTGAACCACCATTCTTTTTTAAACTGAAATTAACCAAATAAATTTGTGATTATGAAAACACATTTATTATTGAATTACTATTAAGAACAAAACAAAACTGTTCAACAGTGAGTCTAAAATTACTGTTTCCATTAAAATATTTTTTAAACCTTGAATTTAAATTTCAATTTGATTTATTTTTGATAGGAAATACATTCATAAAGGACAGAATTTTAAAAATACATAATAGTGTTTAGTGAAAACTCTCTCCCTCACTCCCACTTCCCCGGCACCTTCCTGCTTTAATCAGTGTTAGCTATTTCTCTACATATTCTCACAATGTGAGATTTCTTAGGGATACAAGGATTTTGCTCAAGTAGAATAGACTTAAAGTATGTTAACTATAGTTGTTCAATGATATGGTTACAGGAAATATTTCTCTCTTCATCGTTTTCTGTATAAAACTTTTCCTTATGAAGAGAATTAAAGGTAATTTCCAAGACCAGTTTGTTGGACTCTGGAACAGCATGCCTGAATCTTGCATTGTCATCACTTTTAAATTATTCCATTTGTGTGCCTCCGGTTTTTAGTCTTTGTTAACAGTACGGCTAATGCAAAGAAATTTCGTGTTAAGATACTTTTTCTTAGAAGACAATGAACAACTAGGGTGCCACAACTACGAGTTGATGCTTTTCATCTCTCTCCCTTCCTGTCAGTCTGTCCCTGTGTTCCTCCCCCCCCCCAAGGAAAAAGAAAAGGAAACAAACAAATTAAAAAAAAGATACTTTTGGCCTGACCCATGGTGGCGCAGTGGATAAAGCATCAACCTGGAACCCTGAGGTCACCAGTTCAAAACCCTGGGCTTGCCTGGTCAAGGCACATATGGGAGTTGATGCTTCCTGCTCCTCCCTCCTCTCTCTCTCTCTCTCTCTCTCTCTCTCTCTCTCTCCTCTCTAAAAATTAATAAAAGAAAAAAAATTTTTTTTTTCATTTTTTCATTAAGAAAAAAAAATTTTTAAAGATACTTTTTCTTAACTACTCTTCCTCAATCTATACTTTGTAAAAAAAAAAAAAAAAGGGGGACATGTCTAAGTCATATCTGAAAAGAAGTCACTTAACTGGAATTCCCACTGTGATTTCTGAGTATTATTTAATTCATACTAAGTCAAAATAGCTAATACCTGCTTAATCTAGAAACAATAACAATAAGAACAATAACAAGTTCTTGGGAGAAGTTTACCTAATGGGTAGGAAAAGGTCATATTCATTTTTAAAACAAAATATACAGCCTACCCAGGTGGTAGCGCAGTGGATAGAGCATCAGACTGGCATGTGTTGGACCCAGGTTGGAACCCTGAAGTCACTGGCTTGAGCGTGGGCTCATCCGGCTGAGCACAGGCTCACCAGCTTGAGCTCAGGGTTGCTAGCTTGAGTGTGGTATCATAGACATGACCCCATGGTTGCTGGCTTGAGCCTAAGGTCTCTGGCTTGAGCAAGGGGTCACTTGCTCTGCTGTAGCCCCCCGGTCAAGGCACATATAAGAAAGCAATCAATGAACAACTAAGGTGCCAGAATGAAGAATTGATGCTTCTCCTCTCCCTTCCTGTCTATTTGTCCCTATCTGTCTCTCTCTCTAATTCTCTCTCTATCTCTGTCACAAGTATATATTTATATATATAAATAATAGTTAACAATTAGAAGTGGAAAACTGCTAAATGGGCACATTTTAATTCTACAGCAATATTCTGAGCTACTTCCACTCTGTGTGGAGTCAATTTTGCCAGGCCTGCTCCAGGTATGAGAATTTGGTTGACAGTACCATTTATCCATAAATAATGGTACTGAGTTGAAGAAGATGACCTCAGACCTAGGAAATGTCACCCCTGGTCTTGCTGTTATGCCAGCTGTAAATCCAACCTCAAATTTTACTTTATTGTGCTTTCTCTTCTATCTCTTCCTTCCCTTGTTCTTATTCACCCATTTTTCTTGCTGGCAGGAGTTTATGTAAACTAAGGGTGGTAGAGTCCAATGAGCACTGCTACAGAACTCAGGGAGCTGGGGTTCTTGTCTAGTTCTCCACTAAACTAGTCTCATAGGCAAGTCGCCTTGGTATTTTTCACTTCTTTATTCAACAATTATTTGCTGAGCTCCTACCGTGTTCCAAGTGCTTAGGACGGGAAGTTGTTTAATACACGACCTCTGTACTTTGGGACTGTACACCTGGCCCTTCTAACTGTCCCTAAGGAAGCCAGATGTCAGGACAGCAGCTGAAGCAGTGAGTAGACACAAGTCTGTGGCACTTCCCTGACAATACAGCATACTAAATGTGGGCACCGTGACCACTGAGGAGCCCACGAGCAGCAGACATGGGGTATGAAAATGAAAATCTGTTAGTTGGTGTCAGGAAGCAAATGGGGGCAGTAGTGGCAGCAGGAAGCTGGCTTTATGCCTTTCAACAATGCAAGCTGTTGCCATGGCTGCCTTGGTCAGAAAGCAGAGCAAATGGGATGGAGCATCAAGAGAGTCTAGCCCACAATGCAGCATGATTAACTATCAAATACCTGAAAGAGTACAAGAATGCAAGCTCACCTTGAGTTGTGGGTTAGAGATACAGTCTGTTTGGAAGTCAAGTAGGGTCCAGCGAATGTAGATCACATCATTTCATAAAATTAACCCCCTAATTCTATGAGGAAAGGGGTCCTTCTTTCTCTACCCAGGAGCTGGCATTTGTTATGCCATGACACTTACTAAACAAAAGGATGAATGGGAAAGCTTTACGGAACTTGAAAGTACATGGAGAGCATATCCTCGGTGGAACATTGGGAGAGACTGGTGTTGGAGCACACTTGCTCCGTGAGGAAGGATTTAGGCAGTAAGATCCCCACGGTGAAGAAAAGCACGAGGAGCCCAAGGCAGGGTGGTACATTTTCTAATGCTTTATTGCTATTCCATCTCTGCTGTGTCTGATACTCCTGTAGCTGCTGCTGTCACTTCTGCTTCTGATGCTGCCCCTGGTCTTCTCTGTGCTCAAGTCTCTAGTCTCCTGAATTCTGATGTCTTCCATCTCCCGTCTCCTCTTCAGCAGCGCCGGCAGGGGTAGGTGGAGGGCTTAGGGACGATAGCTGCACGGGCCAGTATCGTATTAACCATTACATCAGTGTGGTGTTGTCAGCTTGCTGAGTTAGCTAGCCCATGCCCTAAAAGGCAGTCTTCTGGGCGCCTGACCTAGAAACACCTGGGAACCAAGGCTAAACTAGCCCGAATATGCGGGGGAGCTGGCACCCGGGCGGGCTGCCTAGCACGGGAGCTGGTGCTGCTTGCAGTTTCTCATGAGAACCAGAGCTCACATTCTGATCGTCACTCTTAGGGTCCCCACAACTGGTAATCAAGAGCTGAGTATTTTATCTCAGTAAATAATAATGACATAAAGTGTTGCAATGGAGTGAGTGGTTTTATCAACACTTTTTCTCAAGTGGGGTCACAGTGCTTCTGGATGAAGTAAAGCCTTGGAGGAAAAAAGTCCCGTCTCAGCCCCCTCCTCAGGACAGTCTGAAGAAATGGCTTCTACAGAATGAGGACCTAATGAAGGAGGGTTTTAGTGCTCACTCAGCTGAGGAAGGTGGACACCAGGTAGGGGCATAAAGAAGGCTAAGTTTGGAGTCCACAGTTAGAAAGCATAGCTTCATTTCACATTGGTTGTTTACTTTTGACCAAGCTAAAGATTGCCTGAGACTCAGTTTCCTTTTCTGTAAAAGAGGGATTAATTGCCATCCCCTCCTACTCACTATTCTGAACTTCTTCCTATTAAGAATTTGCTAGCATCAGAGATTTACTCAGATAGATACATTCTTCTTTTAAAACACAAAGACATACACTCTGGGAAGGTCACGTTTTTCAATCAAGAGAAATACAAAATATCTTCCTACTCAAACTTGAAACAGATCTGATGGTGCAGGTAAATGGAGGGGTCCCCTAACTGGGCTGTGCTGGGTTTACAGGTTTCAGTAAAGATTCAGGAAGAGACTGGTAGGCAGGTGTAACCATACAAGTGTCTATGCAGAAAGCAAGCAAAATTTCTCTGCAGGAGAAAGAGCAGATCTCCTGGTGGTAGTAGCCATCCAGTCCTTAGCCTAGAATCAAGTCAGGGGTTCCTCTCAGCTAAAGAAAAGCTGAGGGCAGAAAGACCCCCAGGTCAGAAGAAAGTAGACATGCCTTTGAATCCTGGCTGTGCTCTTTTTGGTAACGCTTGTGTTTTCCCTGTAAAATAGTGTTTAGACATAATTAAAAGTATTATTGGGAGAATGAAATAGAGCAGAGGTGTCGATTTCCGGCATGAAGTAAACACACAGTCAATTGTTGACAGTGTTATGTACTGAGTGAGCCCCGTATGAGAGATGGGTACATTTGTGGCCGAAAGCAGAGAAGCTGAGAGAGGAGTCAAAGAGGAACTGAGCTGGGGTCTGAGCTGACAGATGAGATCTCTGCCAAGAAGGGGGGTCGTAGCAACAAGTAACACAGGTTTTTAGTAGGTCATCTCAGGGCCTGCAGCATCTGACTGGCCAAAAATGAACCCTGTCTGGCCGGGATCTGGGCAGGAAAGGTATTAATACAGGTGGGACCTGGAAGAGTGACGTGTAGGGCCCTACTGTGGCCTCAGGACAAAAGGGCAAGGAAGGCAAGCAAGTTTTGCCAGGTCCTGATGACAGAGTCCAGACATGACTAATTTGTACCATAAGTACTGTGTCAGAAAACTGAGTACACATCAGAAAGAAACTGAGTGACTGCTAACTGGCTTCTTAGACATGCAACTGTTGGCCCAAACTGTTGAAGCTCTAACATTAGATTCCAGCGAGTGTAAGGCTCTGACATTGCCTCACCAATTGTGTGGTGTACACTTTTTTGTTTGCCCATGATAGAAATAACTTCTTTTATAAAAAGGATACAATTAACAAATACTTCTTGCAAAATAAATACAGAAAAAATTATAAATTAAAAAATCATTTTGATTTTCATTTGTTTGATTCCAGTGAAGTAAAACTTCTTGTGAATTAAAATTTTCTACTAGTGTGAACTGTTTATTTTACCTTTTGTTTATAAAATATTTGCTAGCACACCACTGGGTTGTTTTTTTTTTTTGTTTTTTTGTTTGTTTGATTTTTTATTACAGAGACACAAAGTCAGAGAGAGGGATAGACAGGGACAGACAGACAGGAACAGAGAGATAAGAAGTATCAATCATCAGCTTTTCGTTGTGCGTTGCAACACCTTAGTTGTTCATTGATTGCTTTCTCATATGTGCCTTGACCATGGGGCTACAACAGACTGAGTAACCCCTTGCTCGAGCCAGCGACCTTGGGTCCAAGCTGGTGAGCTTTGCTCAAACCAGATGAGCCCATGCTCAAGCTGGCGACCTCGGGGTCTCGAACCTGGGTCCTCCGCATTCCAGTCCGATGCTCTATCCACTGTGCCACTGCCTGGTCAGGCTTATTTTACCTTTTAAAATATTTTTATTTAACTAATAGCTGGCTTGCTTTCTTCCTTATGGATTTGTAAAAGAATTTTAGTAGTAAAGATATTAAATTTTTGTCATATATTTTACTCTTCTTATTTGTCATCTGTATTTTTTGTGGTGTTCTTTTGCACATAGAAGTTTTAAGATTTTACTTTTATTCTCTTTTCAGTCAATATATTCACTTTTTAAATGTTCTTTATAAAATCAGTCATGGCCAGTGGTGCAGTGGCAGGGGTCCCCAAACTTTTTACACAGGGGGCCAGTTCACTGTCCCTCAGACCGTTGGAGGGCCGCCACATACAGTGCTCCTCTCACTGACCACCAGTGAAAGAGGTGCCCCTTCCGGAAGTGCAGTGGGGGCCGGATAAATGGCCTCAGGGGGCCGCATGCGGTGCGGCCCGTAGTTTGGGGATGCCTGGTAGAGCATCATCCAGGAGCACCAAGGATGTCAGCTTGATCCTGGGATCACTGAAGCCAAAGGGGCAGGCTCAATCTGGAGGGCACAAGCTTGACCCCAAATCCACTGGCTCGAGCCCCAGTCAGGGCACACGTAAGAAGCAATTAATGGCACAACTAAGTAGAACAATGAGTTGATACTTCTCTCTCTCTCTCAAAACTGTTCTATAAAATCAGACGAAGATCCTAAAGATTCAAAATCATGGTGGTGGAAATAAAAGGGTAAAGGACAATACAAGGATCTAAATATAAATGTCAGATGAGTGGAACAGACAGTAGGTATAGCAGAAAGTTGTAACTTCACCAGAGACCTAAGAGCATGCACTCTGGGGTCAGATTTGTTGCATTTGAATCCTGGCTCTGTCAGTTACAAACCGTTTGAAGTGAGAACATTTGCTTAAGCTGCCTGTACCTCTGTTTCTTCACCTGAAAAATACAGGATTTTTGTGTAAGATATAGGAGTATTGCAAACGTTCTCAGTAAATGCTAACTAATCTTCATGTCTGAGAGTTTTTAGGGCTGAGCCCAGTGAAGAAATGGGATAAGAATTAGTCCCAGGATGGGTACAAATGAGGCTAGACAGGGAGGGGTAAAAATACAAAAGCAGGGACCCTGAGAATCCACACGAGGTCATGATCATGTGATTCACACAGAACTCTCATGAATGTCACAGGAGTCACCTGCAAGCGTTGCTCTGAGAGGTGGCTGTGAAGTGAGTGGAAGAGTGATTGAAAGCAACCATCAGGAAAAATAACATTGCAAAATGAGGTGGAAAAGATGAGAAAGAAGGCACCAGATTTCCTGTAATACAGGTAATGTTAAGAAGAAACTGGAACAAAAGTATCTCAGCCACTGAGTGAAAGGAAATGAAATTCAAGTCTCAGTCAAAAAAAATAAAAACACAAAACAAAAACAGCCAAAATTGGTACTGAAAACAAAATAGAGATAAAATGTGCCCCGTCCCTACCAGAATGGCTAAAATGGGAAAGACTGGTAGTAACAAGTATTGCAACAAAAGGAACAGTTATTGGTAGAAACGCAAACTGGTACAAACCATTTGGAAAACTGATTGATAATATCTATTTAAGCTAAATATACACAAGCACAGCCTCGGACTTAGCTACTCTACCCTTAGGTGCTAACTGAACAGAAATGCATACATTTATTTGGTCATTCATGCTAATAGCAGCACTAATTATAAGAGTTCCGGACTGGAAACTGCTCAAATACCGATTCACTGAGGTTGGATAAACACACTGTGTGAGGTCCTGCCGGTGGGAGCTTATTTAGCAGTGAGAATGAAGGCATCATAACAACATGGTGAAGCTCACAAACCTCAGAGAAGCAATGGATACAAAAGAGTGCCTATTATGCCCAGTCTGTGGTGGTGCAGTGGATGCAGTGCCAACCTGGACCACTGAGGTCACGGGTTCAGGTCCCTGGGCTTGCCTAGTCAAGGCCCATACAACAAGCAACTAATGAACAGCTAAAGTGAAGCAACTACTTTTCATCCCCCACCGCTGTAAAATCAATAAATAAATTTTTAAAAAAGGAGTGCCAGGCCCTGGCCTGTTGGCTCAGTGGTAGAGCATCAGCCTATCAAGTGGAAGTCCCAGGTTCGATTCCCGGTTAGGGCACACAGGACAAGTGCCCATCTGTTTCTCCGCCCCTCCCCCTCTTGCTTCTCTCTCTCTTTCTCTTCTGCCCTCCTGCAGCCATGGCTCGATTAGAGTGAATTGGCCCCGGGAGCTGAGGATGTCTCCATGGCTCCTGCCTCAGGTGCTAAAAAATAGCTCCAGTTGGAACAGAGCAAGGGCCCCAGATGAGCAGAGCATCACCCCCTAGTGGGCTTGCTGGGTGGATCCCAGTTGGGGCACATGTGGGAAACTGTCTCTGCCTCCCCTTCTCTTATTGAATTAAAAAAAAATTTTAAGAGTGCTTACTATGATTCCATATTATTTCATTTGCATATAGTTCAAAATGGGAAAAACTGATTTTCTAGCAGCTATAACAGAATACCATTGACTGGGTGGCTTATAAACAACAGATTTTTGTTTTTCACAGTTCTGGAGGTTGGAAAGTCCAAGATGAAGGCACTGGCAGATTCAGTGTCTGGCGAGGGCCCTCTTCCTGGAGAAAATGGTGGTCTTCTCACTGTGTCCTTCAAGAAGCAGCAAGGCAGCTCTTTGGGGTCTCTTTTACGAGGGCTTTAATTCTGATCACTTCCAAAGGCCGTGCTTGCAAATACTATCACATTGGATTTTCAATTCAACATATAAGTTTGAAGAGAAAATAAACATTGAGTCTATAGCAGATGTCAAGATATGGTTATTCTTGCTCTAGTCCGTTTGCTCAGTGGTAGAGCATTGGCCGGCATGTGGAAGTCCCAGGTTCGATTCCCGGCCAGGGCACACAGGAGAAGCGCCCATCTGCTCTCCACCCCTCCCCCTCTCCTTCCTTTCTATCTCTTTCTTCTCCTCCCACAGCCAAGGCTCCATTGGAGCAAAGATGGCCTGGACGCTGGGGATGGCTCCATGGCCTCCCCCGGCACCAGAATGGCTCTCGTTGCAACAAAGCAATGTCCCAGCTGGGCAGAGCACCGCCCCCTAGTGGGCATGCCCGGTGGATCCTGGTCAGGTGCATGTGGGAGTCTGTGTTTCTGCTTCCCCACTTTTTACTTCAGAAAAATACACACACAAAAAAGATATGGTTATTCTTGGGGTTGGTTTATTGATCAAAAGGAGCTCAGAGGGGAGTAGTCTTTGAAGGTGATGGAAGTATTCAGTTTATTAATCTGGATGATGACAACATGCATAAGTACAATTTTTTTATTAACAACCTTATGAGGTAGGTACTATTTTTTTAATTTATTTTTAATTTTTTATTTATTCATTTTAGAGAGGAGAGGGAGAGACAGAGAGAGAGAAGGGGGGAGGAGCTGGAAGCATCAACTCCCATATGTGCCTTGACCAAGCAAGCCAAGGGTTTTGAACCGGCAACCTCAGCATTTTCAGGTTGACGCTTTATCCACTGCACCACCACAGGTCAGGCCACAATTTTTAAAAATGTATAAAAGTGCCTATTTTTTACTAGTGCATTTTCCTTTATGTGTTTAATTTATAAATAAAAAATATGAAAGATTTTCCCATATTAGAAATTTATAAAAATTATTTAAAAGATTTTTTTATTTACAGAAGGTGTTGCTGCTCATTGTGAGCTTTATGGTTGTACAGATAATGATGTTGAATCTCATTTTTTATATTTATAAAGTGTGGATAATAAAACTGCTTCACAGCAGCATGAAACGGATTGCTGGCTTTGGCAAGCATACCACACCCTCTTCAATCTCTTCCTCTTGGAAGCCCTTCCGTGTAGCACAAAAGATTACTGAACCTTACAGAGGTAGAGTGCATTCTCCAAATTTAGACAGATAATAAGTAACAGATATAGAATTTGAACTCACATCTCTCTGTACTACAAAGACCATATATTGAGCAAATAAGTTTGTAAAATGTGTTTTTTAGGTTTGCTCGCTTATATTTTGTGTTGTCCTGGCAGCACCATGTGTATGTAGTCTGTGAAAGGCTGTGGTGCTTGCCCTCAGGGTGGCAGATTGCAGACTGTGGATTAGATTCCTGCTTGGGAGGGCCGTTGTATTGCTAATGTTTGCTGGAGAAGAGATTTTTTTCCCCAGCCTGGATTTTGCAGGAGGAGAAGAAAGAATGCAAATATGGAACCAGAGCTTGAGGGGCTTTGGGAGCTCCTCTGAGGCTGGTGGGGGCCTTTGATTCCAGGAGGAACTGGAGAAGATTTTCCAGGTTGTGGAACTGGAGAATGTGTCAGGGCTTTGGGAGCCCTGAATGAGAGGGAAATGGTCTTCCCTGCCTGTTTGCTCATCTGCTGCTAAGAGAGTTTAATAAATGGAATGTCCCACCATTTTTTGGCTCCACTGTTTCTTTACCGTTTGCCCAAATCCAGTGAGAACCTGCGTGGCCACAACGGCCACGGGCCATACACCATACTTTTAACCATTTCATTATATTGCCTCCCAAATCAATAACACTGGGGAACAAAATTTTTGTTGCATCCACAAAAACACTTGTTCTTACCTAATTCGAGTGTGCTGATCTCAAATCTGACATTAGTTTTTCTCTGTAAACTACAGTTATTTTGCAATTCAAGATTTTAAGTTTTCATCTTATTGTAAAATTTTCAACATTTAGTTTAACATAATGAAGTAGAATGTCTTCTTGGGCATCATCTTTGTGAAAGTATAATAATTTATATAATGCAGTAAATACAATAATACACTAAAAGATATGATTACATCAGAATTTGTCTATAATTTTGAAATAGAATATATTAAAACATTTATTTTAATCATAAAATGTGCTCAAAACATTTAAATTCTATTCAGGCAAAAATTTGCGTTTGTAGCTCTTGCGTTTGTGTACTTGTTGAGGACAATCTCGTTTGATGCTCCAGCAGTAGTCTGTTCATCACTAACAGTTCCAAGATTTTTGGGAAACTTATCAAGGTGACTGTTCAGGAAGTTAATCTTAACGCTCATGTTACATCCAATGTCACGGAAAGCCAACTGCATCCTTTGAACCAGAAGTTCATTGTTTTCTGATTTTTTGTTGCCAAGGAAGTTCTTTGTAACTGCCACAAAAGACTGCCATGCTGCTTTCTCCTCCTTATTCATCTTCCTGGCAAACTCTTCGTCACGTATGAGGGATTGAATTTGAGGTCCATCGAATACACCTGCTTTTATCTTCTCGAAAGACATGGTGGGAAAAGCAGAAATAATATGTTGAAAGCATTCACTTTCTCTATTCAAGGCCTGAACAAACTGCTTCATTAAGCCCAGTTTGATGTGAAGTGGGGGGGGGGGGGAATGATCCTGTCTTGATTAACTACAGGTTCATTCACAATATTTTGCATCCCTACTTCCAGAGCTTCACGTTTTGGCCACTCCTTCTGTGTCCAGTGTTTCTCCCGAGCTCGGCTGTTCCACAAACACAGAAAGCAAGGATACTTCATGAAACCTCTCTGTTGTCCTAGCAGGAAATTTACCATGTTAAGACCCACACAAATGATCCAGTTATGCTCCTCATACTTTAGAAAGTTGAGGACAATTTTTATGTCATTCTTTCCTTTTTTTTTTTTTTTTTTCTTCACCTTTCCGAAGCTGGAAATGGGGAGGCAGTCACACAGACTCCCGCATGTGCCTGACCGGGATCCACCTGGCACACCCACCAGGGGGCAATGCTCTGTTGCATCCAAAGCCATTCTAGCGTCCGAGGCAGAGACCACAGAGCCATCCTCAGTGCCCAGGCCATCTTTGCTCCAGTGGAGCCTCGGCTGCGGGAGGGAAGAGAGAGACAGAGAGAAAGGAGAGGGGGAGGGGTGGAGAAGCAGATGGGTGCTTCTCTTGTGTGCCCTGGCTGGGAATCGAACCCGGGACTCCTGCACGCCAGGCCGACACTCTACCACTGAGCCAACCGGCCAGGGCCTATGTCATTCTTACTAAATCATTCAGTTCAGGTTAGCTAAACTGCTGAGGGGTTAATGACTGCTTGGCATCAGAAGAAGACCCTTCAGATTCTACAACCATTTCCTCATACATCTTATCAAAATACACTTGATCACCATGTTCACTTTCTTTATCATTAGAAGAAGTAAAACCTGGTCAAGTCACATATGGGAATTGATACTTCCTGCTCCTCCCCCCCCTTCTCTCTCTCTCTCTCCTCTCTATAATGAATAAATAAAATCTTAAAAAAAAAAAAAGAAGAAGTAAAACCATTGAAAACTAGAACCGGGAGTGTCTCAGAGTGTGGGATAGGTCGTAGGTCGTATTGCTGAAGGAATATTAGGATATGCAATTATATGCCGTTTTTTCTTGCCGATGCCCTTTGTATGGATCAGACAGAAATAACAGTCATTGCTGTGGTCCTTAGGTTCATGCCAAACCATGGGAATACCAAAAGGCATTCCTTTGTGTTTTCCTTTTGTCCAGTCATGAAGTGTTTCCTCACAATTATGACACACAATATGAGGAGCCCAATTCTTGTCTTGATCGCCAAGGGGAACTTGAAAATAGGCAGTATATGCACATGTCACAAATTGATGAAATATCATGCCTTTGACATTGCAGTGTGTAACAGCCACATATATAATAGAAGGTGTCAGGACTATTCTTACATTTATGCCTACTCGAAGAAGCCATGATTTAATCTTAAAACAAAATAAGAGGGTGTTTTTTATCAGATAATAATTTTTTACATTTAAAAACAACTACAAGCCTGACCTGTGGTGGCGCAGTGGATAAAGCGTCGACCTGGAAATGCTGAGGTCGCCGGTTCGAAACCCTGGGCTTGCCTGGTCAAGGCACATATGGGAGTTGATGCTTCCAGCTCCTCCTCCCTTCTCTCTCTCTGTATCTCTCTCTCCCTCTCTCTCTCCTCTCTAAAAATGAATAAATAAAAAATTATAAAAAAAAACTTTAAAAAAATATATAAACAAAGCAAAAAATTAAAAAAAAAAACCTACAATTATGTAAAAGTGATGTTTGTAAAACATTAATTGCCTTGTGGTTATGTTCAATCCAAGAGTCATTGCCCTTTAACTCCAATTTAAAAACCAATGCATGCCATCAACTGTAACAAACAGAAATTAAAATTGCATAAAAACTGGAGCATGAACTCAAAAACAGATTTTAGATTTGGAATCAGCGATGCAGAAATATATAGAAACAGTTCTAAAACCTCATGCAACAGAAAAAATTGTTCCCCAGTGAATCTATTAAATACAAAGAGCTAAATTTTACTCTACAGCTAAGAATATAAAGACATTCAGGGAGGGAGCGTTCTGTACAAGACAGACTAGAGGGGTGAGCTCCCACTAAATTCTCTCTGTGGGAACCCCAGGGGCCAGGATGACTGGATTTAGCACTGACCTCCTTCAAGGCCACACTAGAAGAGGTACCTGCTTTGGGCAAAAACAGCTAGGAGAATTTAACCCCAGTGCCTCTAGGCCAGCCTCAGCACTTGTCCAATTTCTCCCTTGGTTTAGCTAGTTTGTCATTTACCCCAAAAATGTTGGTGTTTGTTTTTGAATTCTGAGATTTACCTCAGAAGTCATTCTGAAGCATGTGATGGGACAGGAAGCTGACTTTCAAGCTACTAAAAGTCTGTAAAGATTAAAAAAAACAAACATGTTAACAGCATTTCATAAAAGAAGGTTATTTCTTTTTATGAGGTATAATTTATATTCAATAAATTGATCTTAGATGTTTAGTATTGATCTTAGATGTTCAGCTAGATGACTTTTGATAACTTTATATACCTATGCAACCACTACCCCCCCCAAAAAAAATAGAAAATATTTTTATCACCCCAGAATCATGCTGTTTTATGATTTGGTGTGTGTGTGTGTCTCTCTCTTTTTTACTCAACATATTTTTTAGATTCATTCATGCCATTGCATTTACAGTACTCTGCTTCTTTTTATTGCCAAGTAGTATTCCATTGTGTAGATATACCACAATTTGTTTATCCATTCTCCTGTTTGTAAACATTTAGGTTACTCTAGCCTTTGGCTATTATGAATAAGGCTTCTATGAACATTCTTGTGAAAGTCTTTGTATGAATATGTTTTCACTGTGCTTAGGTAAATACTTAGGGATAGAACTGTTGGGTCATAGGCTAAAATGTATGTTTACCACTATAAGAAACTGCCGAACAATTCTCCTAAGGATTGAACCTTTTTACATTCATACCATCAAAGCTGTTCTCTCTGCTTCCCAAGAATACTTATCACAGTGCCTAGGGTGGGAAAGGTTTCTGTGGGAGTCATTTGCAGGAGAAAAAAACAGCAAACAGAAAGGAGTGAATTGGCATTTACCAAATAGTCTTCACCAGGAAGCCAGCCCAAGGGAACCACGTGGGCTCAGGCTCCATAGCTACCAATCAAAAGGCTGTGTTCGCAGCTGATGACATTCATTCCACATGCCAGGACCTCTGTCCATGATCCAAGCAATCTGGGAAACTTACTGTTTTTGCTCAAGTTGTGCTTCATTGAAATTCTTTTTGGAGTGTCCCTTTCAGTCACAAGTTCTCTTTCTTGTCTGAGAGCCAAGATCATGAAGCTCAATATAGCAAGGCCTTTTTGAATTTGTACTGCTGACTGCACCTCCAGTTGTGGTATCAAAATCTGGCTAACTTGCCCCAGCTCCTGATTAGCTTTCCCTTGGTTTCTGCAAGGTTGAGAGCAAGTTATTGTTCATCTTTTGGCCTCCTCTCCCCAGGTTACTTTTAGCAAGGTTTCAGTTTGTTTTTTATGCTATTATATTCAAGGGAGTGCAAAGCCTTTGGCTCTGCTTTAAGATGATTTCATTTTGAGACAAAACCTCATTCTCCCTGAGGTTTTCTTTCAGGTTATCATGAGAGCGGCCAGAAATCATGTGAAGTAGCTCCCAAAGGAATTAATCTTAACTTTCTTCAGGCATGGCTGACCCTGGCTGTATCTTCCTATTGATTCTATCCTCTTAGTAAAAATTCTTGCTAAAGCAGGTGACCAGCAGTCCTTGTTCCTTAGCCAAATTCTGGACGATGGCTGAGGCTCCAAATTTGGCACAACCAGGTTTTAACTCCTATTACCCTTATTCTGTTGCTCTAATTGGTAATTGCTCTAAGTGCTTGGTGATAAAAATATAAACTCCAATTTTCTTCCTTCCCTTACAATGAAGGATTTGTCCCTTCTCCCATCAAAGGCAAATTCTTCCACATATATTCTGGATCCCATTCCATTCTGCCCTTTCAGAGAATGTGTTTAATTGGTTATTATCTGCAGCGAAAATGATTTCTTTCTACATTCAGGCTTCTGTCTTCTATAGTATATAGTTGTTGCTACAAAGTGACTGTCCAGCCAGAAATTGTGATCCCCAGACTCCCTTGCCTTTAGATGAGGCCATGCAACTAGTTCTTGTGGATATAATGTGATTAGAAGTGATATCGATAACTTCTTAACCAAGCAGCTTAAAAAACAGGAGTCCTGGCCCTGGCCGGTTGGCTCAGCAGTAGAGCGTTGGCCTGGAGTGTGGAAGTCCCAGGTTCAATTCTCGGCCAGGGAACACAGGAGAAGCACCCATCTGCTTCTCCACCCTTCCCCCTCTCCTTTCTCTCTATCTCTCTCTTCCCCTCCCGCAGCCGAGGCTCCATTGGAGCAAAGTTGGCCAGGGCACTGAGGATGGCTCCGTGGCCTCCACCTCAAGCACTAGAGTGGCTCCGATTACAGTGGAACAACGTCCCAGAGGGGCCAAGCATCGCCCCCTGGTGGGCACGCTGGATGGATTTCAGTTGGGCTGATGCGGGAGTCTCTCTGTCTGCCTCCCCACCACCCTAGTTTCTCACTTTGGAAAAATACAAAACTAGAAAAAACCAGAGTCCTTCTTTTCCCTCTGTTCACTGGTATAAGGGGCACATCAAAGTTGAAACCCATATATTAAAGATGAGGGATCCACAGGTGGCTGGAGTCTGGGTCTCTGAATCATCAGTTTGAGAGACTCATCTGCCATTAAAAACTTCTGTTTTGAACACTTTATGTGAGTGGGAAATAAATTTTCATTGTGTGTGACCTATTATATACTGCTTTTGTTAGAGCAGTTGTCATTATAACTAGCACATTATTTTTCTTTCCTCCATATCATTCCCATTTATCTCTATTGGAATCTATTTATCTGCATTCAGATATGACCAAGCATCTTTCATCTTGAAGAAACAACACACAAACAAACAAACAAACAAACAAACAAAAAAACTACCTTCCTGTGAATTCACATTCCTGCCCAGTTTTCTCATTACTTCATTTCATAGACAATCTTATTGGAAAGGTATTCATACACAGTCTTAATTGCTTGCTTCCCATTCGTTCTTGACCCCAATCTATACGGGTTGTTTTTGCCACCAACCCATTACAGCTGCTCTTGCTGAAGTCCATAATAACACCATGTTTTCAAATCCACCAGACACTTTTGTGTTGTCGTTGTAATTCTCATGACTCTGCAGAGTTGACTACGCTTTTTTTCATGACGTGTACCAAGAGGGATCCTGGAAACAAATCTCTTATGTGAGTGACTCAAAGACATGTTAAATTTATATCCAAAACTGATCTCCAACCTCTACCCCTTCATTTTTTCATCTCAATAAATAGTACTTCTATTTATCCGGTGTCTCATGCTAGAATCTGAGGGTGACTTTTGAGATATCCTTCTGTCTCATTATCAGTAGCCAATCAGTCATCATATCTTGCCAATTTTACTTCCTAGTTATTATCCATTGTAGATAGTCTTCATCTCCATTCTTCTCCACAACTCCTTCTAGTCTCCTCATATATGATTAAATATATACTACTCACAAAAATTAGGGGATATTTTAAAATGAATATGAAGCAAAAAAAAAAAAAAAGCATTTGATTTAATTTTTTCTTATTATACAAGAATATCAGAAAAGCATTGGTGAGAGAGAGAAGATGGCAGCGGAGTAGGCGGATGCACAGACACCCAGCTATCAACACCAAACTGGAATACAAATCAATTTAGAAAAAATCAGCATGAAAAACCAACACTGAACTGCAAGAACAGCTCTCAAAAACCAAGGAACAAAGAGGAAGCCACAATAATCCTGGTAAGGAGTGCCTGAATCTCCTCTGCTTACAGGAAGGGAAGGAGGGGGGTGAGGCTGAGAGCCCAGAGAGGATTTCACAGAGGAAAAAGAGCAGAAACTACTGCTCACAGCCACTTACCTGGCGACCAGGGAGCAAGGTGGGTTGAAAAGACCAGCTTATCTCCCAAGTGGAAAAGACAGGGAGAGGGACAGACTGTGAGGGGCTAAGGTATGCAAGAAACAAAATAAAAAAGCTGACTCATTCGTGCTGGAGGCGGCCATAGCTGGGGGAGGGACTGAACCTTTCACAAAACAGAGCTGAAGTGCTTCCGGATCAGAGATCTCCGGACATCTATCCAGCTCCAATCAGCACAACAAGACACAGCTGAAAACAAGAAGTGGGGAGGAGGGGCAGTAACTCAGGTCTCCATGGAGATCTGAGATACACCTCCCCCTACTGAAGCTGAGAGAAAAAACCCTGCCCCCAGTGAGATTAGTTGGAGGAAGAGACCTTCAGCGTCTCAGGTTACACCCACAGCATTCCTGGATACAGTTTCAAGGAAGCCCCCTGCTGAGATCAGTTAACAAGACTATCACCTGTTAAGAAAACAAACAAATCAAGACTTCAAAGCTGCCCAAATCCGAAAGTGGATTACAAATAATAGCTGATACCAACCCACGAAGACCTAAAAATAACACAACTGAAAACTGGAGGCAGACAACACCAAGCCTAGACTCAATCAACTCTACAAATAAAAAAAGAAGAAGAAGAAGAGAAAACAAAGGAGTGCAATCCAAATGAAACCACAAGAGACACTTTCGAGAGATGAACTGAGTGATATGGAAATAATCAAACTTCCAGATGCGGAGTTCAAAATAATGATTGTAAGGATGCTTAGGGATCTTAGAACAACAATGGAGGGGGAGTTTGAAAACCTAAATAAAGAAATAGCAAGTATAAAAAAGAATCAGTTGGAGACGACAAATACAATATCAGAAATAAAGACCACAATGGAAGGAATTAAAAACAGGATAGATAGAGCAGAGGATCGAATCAGCGAGTTAGAAGACAACTGGAATAAAGGCATGAAAGCAGAGAAGAAAAGAGAAAAAAGACTCAAAAAGTCAGAGGAAACTCTTAGAGAGCTCTGTGACAACATGAAGAGAAATAACATCCGCATCATAGGGGTTCCTGAAGAAGAAGAAAAAGAACAAGGGATAGAGACTTTGTTCAATCATATCATAGCTGAAAACTTCCCTAAATTAATGCAAGAGAAACTCTCACAAATCCAAGAAGCACAGAGGACTCTATTAAAGAGAAACCCAAAGAAACCTACACCAAGACACATCATAATTAAAATACCAAAGCTAAGCGATAAAGAGAAAATATTAAAAGCTGCAAGAGAAAAAAAAGTTATCACCTACAAAGGAGCCCCCATAAGGATGACATCTGACTTCTCAACAGAAACACTTGAGGCCAGAAGGGAATGGCAAGAAATATTCAAAGTAATGCAGAACAAGAACCTACAACCAAGACTACTTTATCCAGCAAGGCTATCGTTTAAAATTGAAGGAGAAATAAAAAGCTTCCCAGACAAAAAACAACTCAAGGAATTCATTACAACCAAACCAATGCTGCAGGAAATATTAAGGGGACTGGTGTAAACAGATAAAGTGGGAAAAGAATACAGAAAAAAAAAGAAAAGAAAAAGGAATACACCTTTAAAGAAGAAAATGGCAATAAACAACTATATATCAATAATAACCTTAAATGTAAATGGATTAAATGATCCAATCAAAAGACATAGGGTAGCTGCGTGGATAAGAAAACAGGACCCATACATATGTTGTCTACAAGAGACACACCTTAGAACAAAAGACACACACAGATTGAAGGTAAAAGGATGGAAAAAAATGTTTCACGCAAACGGAAATGAAAAAAAAGCTGGGGTAGCAATACTTATATCAGACAAATTGGACTTTAAAACAAAGGATATAGTAAGAGATAAAGAAGGCCACTACATAATGATAAAGGGAGTAATCCAACAGGAAGATATAACTATTATAAATATCTATGCACCTAATATAGGAGCACCCAAATATATAAAACAGACTTTGATGGATTTAAAGGGCGAGATCAACAGCAATACTATAATAGTAGGGGATTTCAATACCCCACTAACATCACTAGATAGATCCTCAAGAAAGAAAATTAACAAAGAAACAGCAGACTTATTGGAAACACTAGATCAACTCGATTTAATAGATATCTTCAGAACCTTTCACCCTAAAGCAGCAGAATATACATTCTTTTTAAGTGCTCATGGTACATTCTCTAGGATAGACCACATGTTAGGGCACAAAAGTGCTCTCAACAAATTTAAGAAGACTGAAATCATATCAAGCACTTTCTCCGATCACAACGGCATGAAACTAGAAATAAATCACAGCAGAAAAGCTCAAAAATTCTCAAACACATGGAAACTAAATAGCAGGGTGTTAAATAATGAATGGATTAAGAATGAGATCAAAGAAGAAATAAAGAAATTCCTAGAAACGAATGACAATGAGCATACAACAACTCAAAATTTATGGGACACAGCGAAAGCAGTGCGGAGAGGGAAGTTCATAGCACTACAGGCACACTTTCAGAAGCTAGAAAAAGCTCAAATAAACAACTTAACCCTGCATCTAAAAGAATTAGAAAAAGAACAGCAAGTAAAGCCCAAATGTAGTAGAAGGAAGGAAATAATAAAGATCAGAGCAGAAATAAATGACATAGAGGCTAAAGAAACAATACAGAGGATCAATGAAACTAGGAGCTGGTTCTTTGAAAAGGTAAACAAGATTGATGCACCTTTAAGTAGACTCACCAAGAAAAAGAGAGAGAGGACTCAAATAAATAAAATTAGAAATGAGAGAGGAGAAATAACAACTGACACAACAGAAATACAAAATATTGTAAGAAAATACTATGAAGAACTGTATGCCAAAAAACTAGACAACCTAGATGAAATGGACAAATTCCTTGAAACGTACAATCTTCCAAAAATCAATCTGGAAGAATCAGAAAACTTAAACAGACCAATTACACCAAAGGAGATCGAAACAGTTATCAAAAAACTCCCAACAAAGAAAAGTCCTGGGCCCGATGGCTTCACAACGAAATTCTACCAAATATTCAAAGAAGAACTAACTCCTATCCTTCTCAAACTATTTCAAAAAATTCAAGAGGAAGGAAGACTTCCAAACTCCTTTTATGAGGCGAGCATAATTCTGATTCCAAAACCAGGCAAAGACCACACAAAGAAAGAAAATTATAGGCCAATATCTCTGATGAATATAGATGCTAAAATCCTCAACAAAATATTAGCAAACCGGATCCAACAATATATGGAAAAAATCATACACCATGATCAAGTGGGATTTATTCTGGGGAGGCAAGGCTGGTACAATATTCGTAAATCAATCAATGTGATTCATCACATAAACAAAAAGAAGGAGAAAAACCATATGATAATTTCAATAGATGCAGAAAAAGCATTTGATAAAACCCAGCACCCATTCATGATCAAAACTCTCAGCAAAGTGGGAATACAGGGAACATACCTCAACATGATAAAAGCCATCTATGAGAAACCCACAGCCAACATCATACTCAATGGGCAAAAATTAAAAGCAATCCCCTTAAGATCAGGAACAAGGCAGGGTTGCCCCCTTTCACCACTCTTATTTAACATAGTCCTGGAAGTCCTAGCCACAGCAATCAGACAAGAAGAAGAAATAAAAGGCATTCAAGTTGGAAAAGAAGAAGTAAAACTATCATTATTTGCAGATGATATGATATTGTATATAGAAAACCCTAAAGTCTCAGTCAAAAAACTACTGGACCTGATAAATAAATTCAGCAAAGTGGCAGGATATAAAATCAATACTCAGAAATTAGAAGCATTTTTATACACCAACAATGAACAGTCAGAAAGAGAAATTAAGGAAACAATCCCCTTCACAATTACAACCAAAAAAATAAAGTACCTAGGAGTAAACTTAACCAAGGAGACTAAAGACTTGTACTCGGAAAATTACAAAACATTGATAAAAGAAATCAAGGAAGATACTAACAAGTGGAAGCATATACCGTGCTCATGGTTAGGAAGAATAAACATCATTAAAATGTCTATATTACCCAAAGCAATTTATAAATTCAATGCAATACCAATTAAAATACCAATGACATACTTCAAAGATATAGAACACATATTTCAAAAATTTATATGGAACCAAAAAAGGACACGAATAGCCTCAGCAATCTTAAAAAAGAAGAATAAAGTGGGAGGTATCACACTTCCTGATATCAAGTTATACTACAAGGCCATTGTACTCAAAACAGCCTGGTACTGGCATAAGAACAGTCATATAGATCAATGGAATAGAACAGAGAACCCAGAAATAAACCCACAGTTCTATGGACAACTGATATTTGACAAAGGAGGTAAGGAAATACAATGGAGTAAAGACAGCCTCTTCAACAAATGGTGTTGGGAAAATTGGACAGCTACCTGCAAAAAAATGAAACTAGATCACCAGCTTACACCACTCACAAAAATAAACTCAAAATGGATAAAAGACTTGAATGTAGGCCGTGAAACCATAAGCATCTTAGAAGAAAACATAGGCAGTAAGCTCTCCGACATCTCTCGGAGCAATATATTTGCTGATTTATCTCCACGGGGAAGTGAAATAAAAGACAGGATAAACAAATGGGACTATATCAAACTAAAAAGCTTTTGCACAGCTAAAGACAACAAGAACAGAATAAAAAGACAAACTACACAATGGGAGAACATATTTGACAATACGTCTGATAAGGGGTTAATAACCAAAATTTATAAAGAACTTGTAAAACTCAACACCAGGAAGACAAACAACCCAATCCAAAAATGGGCAAAAGAGATGAATAGACACTTCTCCAAAGAGGACATACAGATGGCCAATAGGCATATGAAAAAATGCTCAACATCACTAATCATTAGAGAAATGCAAATTAAAACCACAATGAGATATCACCTTACACCAGTCAGAATGGCGCTTATCAACAAAACAACACAGTATAAGTGCTGGCGAGGATGTGGAGAAAAGGGGACCCTCCTGCACTGCTGGTGGGAATGCAGACTGGTGCAGCCACTGTGGAAAACAGTATGGAGATTCCTCAAAAAACTGAAAATCGAACCGCCTTTTGACCCAGCTATCCCACTTTTAGGAATATACCCCAAGGACACCATAGAACGGCTCGAAAAGGAGAAATGCACCCGCATGTTTATGGCAGCATTGTTCACAATAGCGAAGATCTGGAAACAGCCCAAGTGTCCGTCAGAGGACGAGTGGATTAAAAAACTTTGGTACATATATACTATGGAATACTACTCAGCCATAAGAAAAGATGACATCGGATCATTTACAATAACATGGATGGACCTTGATAACATTATACGGAGTGAAATAAGTAAATCAGAAAAAAAACTGAGATGAATCCATACATAGAAGGGACATAAAAATGAGACTCAGAGACATGAACAAGAATGTGATGGCAACAGGGGTGGGGGGGTTGGGGGAGGGGGGAGGGGAGAGAGGGGTTAGGGGAGGGGAGGGGCACAAAGAAAACCAGATAGAAGGTGACAGAAGACAATTTAACTTTGCGGGAGGGGTATACAGCACAATCAAATGTCAAAATAATCTAGAGATATTTTCTCTCAACATATGTACCCTGATTTATCAATGTCACTGCATTAAATTTAATAAAAAATATTAATATTAAAAAAAATGTAACATAAAATGTTTTTTTAATGTCAGAATAAAAAAATATATATATAAATTTTTTTTACTGTTAATAAACTTTATTAAATAAAAAAAAAAAAAGAAAAGCATTGGTACATTTTCACCAATGAAATAAAAGTTGGTTTTGCATCTTCTTTGCATAATCGAACAACTTTCTTTGTTTTTCTGATGTTCTTATTTAATAAAGAAAAATCAAATGCTTCTTTTTTTTATTGCTTCATATTCATTTTAAAATATCCTCTAATATTTGTGAGCAGTGTACAGTTCAGATAATCACTTGTTTTTAAAATCCTTCAGAAGATTACCACTACATTTAGGATAAATTTCCCAAACTTTAATATAGCATACAAACTCTTTTTGTGTGTGTGTGTGACAGAGACAGAGAGAGACAGAGAGAGGAACAGATACAGACAGACAGGAAGGGAGAGAGATAAGAAGCATTAATTCTTCGTTGTGGCATCTTAGTTGTTCATTGATTGCTTTCTCATATGTGCCTTGACCGGGGGCCTTCAGCAGACCTTGCTCAAACCAGATGAGCCCACACTCAAGCTGGTGAATTCGGGAGTCTTGAACCTGGGTCCTCCACATCCCAGTCCAATTCTCTATCCACTGCGCCACTGCCTCATCAGGCTAGCATGCAAATTCTTATATAAGCTTACTCCTGCCTATGTCTTTAACTTTATCTAATATCACTTCCCCTTGCTCATTACTTTCCAGCTTTTATTTTTCAAATCTTTAAAACCAACAAGTTCTTTTCCACTTCAGAATCTCTCTCTAATAACAAGGACAAAAACCAACTCAAACAAACTTAAATAAATAAATAAAGAATGTAGTAGCTCATATAAGTGAGGAGCCTAACGTGCAGCTAACATCAGGCATGGTTAATTCCAAAGACTTAAATGATGACCCTGTTGCTCTGTTGCTTCATCTTTTAGCTCTACTTACCCTTGATTTGAATTCTTCTTAACACAGACTGTCACCATAGAGACAAGATATCCACTCTAAGAGATGGCTAATTGTGTTGTACAGAATTAATTTTGCCATTGGCTTTTGGGAGGTAATTTCTAGGTTCTTAAAATAGCATGCTTTAAGAGAATGTCCTCTTTGCCTGGGGCAATAGATAGTAGCAATGTGATTTAGGTTAGAGACTTCTTTAAGTCACATGTTACTAGTTGACTTCTGGAGCAGCCGGAGAGTAAGATCAGATATATGGGCACTAAATCATGCTTATGTGATTGAGCCCCAATAAAAAACTCCAGATACTGAGGACCAAATGAGTTTTCTGGTTGGCAATACTCTGTGTGTCTATCACACATAGATACCAAAGGAGTGATGCTATGTTGACTCCACAGGGAGTTCCAGGTCTGGTGTCCTCCTCGCCAGTCTATGTTCTTTCCTTTGGCTTACTTTACTCTGTATCCCATCTCTGTGATAAACTGTAACCATGAGTACAGCAGCTTTGAGTAAGCTCTGTGGGTCCTTCTGGTAAATTGTCAAAATTGAGGATAATTTTGAAGACTACCAAACTTACAATTGGTAACAGAAATGAGGATGGGCCTGCCTAACCAGGCAGTGGTACAGTGGATAGAGTGTTGGACTGGGAAGCAGAGGTCCCAGGTTTGAAACCCCGAGGTTGCCGGCTTGAATGTGGGGTCACTGGCTTTAGCATGGGATCATAAATGTGCCCCCATGGTTGCTGGCTTGAGCCCAAAGGTCACTAGCTTGAAGCCCAGGGCCACTGGCTTGAGCAAGAAGTCACTTGCTCCCCTGTAGCCCCCTGGTCAAGGCACATATGAGAAAGCAATCAATGAACATCTAAGGTGCCAAAATGAAGAATTAATATTTCTCATTTCTCTCCTTTCATGTCTGTTTGTCCCTGTCTGTCCCTCTCTCTGACTCTCTCTCTCTCTCTGTCTCTATCACAAGAAAGAAAGGGAGGAAGAAAGGAAGGAAGGAAGGAAGGAAAAAAAGGAAGGAAGGAAGGAAGGAAGAAAAGGAGGGAGGGAGGGAGGGGCAGAGAGAGAAAGAAAGAAAGAAAGAAAGAAAGAAAGAAAGAAAGAAAGAAAGAAAGAAAGAAAGAAAGAAAGAAAGAAAGAAAGAAAGAAAGAAATGAGGGTGCTCTTGTGTAAATTGTACTCCTCTAACTATATGGTCTGCCAGTTCTCACACTATTAGATATTCTTAGCTTAATAACTACAACTAATGATTCTGTTTTCTCCTGATACTCTAAAAAGAATTTTCTAAGGAACACCTTTTCTGGCTAGCTTGAAATAAGTGCTCATCCCTGAACCAATGACTATAGCCTGGATGAAGGAGTGCTATGGTTGATCTTGGTTAGATATCTGTGTAAACTACAGGAAATCAGCTTCTGACAGGAGAGAAGGCTTAGATTACCAACAGAAGGGCAATAGGTATACTAAGTGAAAAAAGCAATAGACATTCAATATGGGGCATTTCCACTAACATTTCCCTTTGTCTGAAACTCTTGATTCTTATTTGTCACCCCCACCATCACCACAATTTTTTTTATATTATTATTAAGTGAGAGGTGAGGAGGCAGAGAGACAGACTCTTGCATGTGCTCCAACTGGAATCCACCTAGCAAGGCCCCTATGGGGAGATGCTCATCCGTATGGGGCCATTGCTTGGCAACCGAGCTATTTTAGCACATGAGGCAAGGTCATGATGCCATCCTCAGCACTTGGGGCCAACTTGTCAAATAAGCCATGGCTTCTGGAGGAGGGGAGAGAGAGAGAAAAAGAGAAAAGGGGGAGGAGGAGGAGGAGTGGAGAAGCAGATGGTTGCTTCTCCTGTGTGCCCTAACTGGGAATCGAACCTGGGACTTCTACTCTCTGGGCTGACACTCTGCCACTGAGCCAACCAGCCAGGGCCACCACATTTTTAAATGACTAATTCTATTTACTATTTGAGTTTCAGATTAGAGGTAACTTCAGCAGAGAGGCTTCCTTCAAAAAAAAAAGGTCCCCATTAGAGTGACTTACAGTTCTTGTCAGTTTTAGATGATGTATTTATTCTGTGACTGTTAATTTAACATCTTAATGCCACCTTGACTCTAAGCTTTATGAATTCTGGACCATGTCTATACTTTTTATCATACAGCAGGATTCAAAAATATTAACAGAAGAAATGAATAAGAATGAAAGGAAATCTGTCCATGGATTGCCTTCATCTCAGATGTTCAAATGTTTTTTGTTTGTTTGTTTGTTTGTTTTAAGTAAAAGGTCAGTAAATGAATATCTAGTCAATCTTTGGACTCAGCTATTGAAACCAATAAAAGAAACTTGCCTTAGTTTTGTAGTCAGGAATCAAGAACTGCATAACCCTTAGAAATAAAGTCATTGGGTGGATTAACCTAATCATCCTTTATTAAAACAAAATATATAATATCTGTATGGAAGTACCTCTTACAATAAACTAGTAAAACTATGTGCTTCACTTTGCATATTGCTTTTGATTTTAGCCACACCATAACCCAATGAGTTAAGTAACACAGGCAGACGTTTCTTTCATCTGTTTAACAGATTAAAAAATAAAAATAAAAAAAGCCTGAGCACCAGGAAAATAAGTTGAGTTACTCAGGATCACATGGAAAACTTAGTGGTTAATGCAAGATTATTATTCAGCAATCCTGAAGCCCAGTTTTATAATCTTTCTACCAATACAGTGTGTCCATCCTTTTAACCTTACTATCAACACTCACTGCTATCTCCTTCAGTGGTGGGATGTGTAAAAAGTTATACAATATTTATTGTAGTGAATTTGAATATAAATTATGTATTGGAAAAACCCTCGAGTCTCCCTTTTCCTGTGTGTCTTTTTACTACTCACACAGAAGACTTTACTTCTGACACTCCGGTCACCAAATGTGTGTGGGGTTTTTCCCACACCATGAAATTCTTCACAGCATAACTCCTAAAATTTAACTCAATTCCAACTCTGTCTACCAGGAGGTGGTGTCTGATCCCGCATGTTAAGGGCTGTCCCACAAGACTGCTCCCACCTTACTTCAGGTGCCAATCACAAATAGCCAGTAGGTCCTC
Source organism: Saccopteryx bilineata (assembly GCF_036850765.1). NCBI lineage: Eukaryota > Metazoa > Chordata > Mammalia > Chiroptera > Emballonuridae > Saccopteryx > Saccopteryx bilineata. Next base: position 205,173,354 of record NC_089494.1, read on the forward strand.
AGGTAACCCCCGATGCCTGCCTGATTTGTCTACAAATTAGAGGTTTCTATAACCCCTTTCTTGGCTCTGATTAGTTTGCTAGAGTGGCTCACAGAACTCAGGGAAACACACAGGTTTACTAGATGATCAAAGGCTATGATAAAGGACACAGAGGTACAGCCAGATGACGAGATACACAGGGAGAGGGCTGGGAGGTCCCACACACGGGAGCTTACGACCCTGTGGAGTTGGTGTGCGTCATCCTCGCAGTGTGGATGTGTTTGCCAGCCTGGAAGCCCCCTGAGCCCCCCACACTGTTGGGATTTTATGGGGTCTTCATCATGTAGGCCTGATCCATCATTAACTCCATTTCCAGCTCTTCTATTTTCTCTGGAGGATGGGGGTTCAGGGGATGCTGAAAATTCCAAGCTTCTGACCATGGCTTTGTCTTTCTGGTGACTGACTCTCATCCAGGAACCCACCCAGTCTTCTCACTGGAACAAAAGGCATTCCTATCACCTAGGAAGTTCCAAGGGATTTAGGAGCTTGATGTCAGGACTCGGGGTCAACGACCAAATAGTAAAATGAAAGATGCTTCTGGTACTCTTGTCACTTAGGAAATCACAAGGGTTTTTGGAGTTGTGTACCAGAAACCAGGGGCAGAGACCAATATATATATATTCTATTATTTCACAAATAAACTATAAATTTTCCCTATTTTGTGGATATTCCTGATTATTTTGATTTTCAGCATTTTTTATAAAACTCCCTGATTTTTTGTTAGGAACTTACTCCACCCCCATTCTCAGTCCCCTGGGTTCTGGTGATTGTTTATTATATCCCCACCTCAGAGGTACTTGGACCAATGAGAACCTAGCATTCTGTGGGTTGGTGATTTAGCTAAGGGATGACAAATGGCCCATAACAGTCTTTAAGATTCAGTAAAATCTTTGCCATGGCTTTAGGACAGAGGCAGACGCTGTTTCTCAGGCTTGTACCTGAGATAATATGAAGCTGTAACTTCCACAGTCATTTGGCGCCATCTGACCCCCGAGGCTGCAGCCAATTAGTGGAAGGCAGAACTGAGAGATGAAGAAAAAATCCGTATCCTAATGCTACATGTTGAACCTTGAATCCAGCTGTGCCTAAAGCCTTCCAGAATGTACCCCACGGAGACTTTTGCTCTAGATGGCCTTCACACAGCCGAAGCTCCCTCCAGCCATTCAGGCCCACATCCTCCTCCTTTCTGTCAGGTGTCATTGCCAATCTGTCCCAGAAAAAACTTGCTACATGTCTTTCCAATCTTAAAATAGAATTTCCAGGTACCATCGTTTTGCAAATAATATACCTGTCCAAAAGTTAAGCCTGACTGATGACTCACTCTTCTGATTGCCAAATTCACAGACACAAGAACAGGGGGAAATGCTATACATAGGAATTCTTTTCAGGTCAGAAGAAGAATCTAGTATACAGAACCACTTAGTTGGCAAGGATGAGTTCAGCACAGAATGTTTTTTAGAATTTCTTTTAAAAATTCCAAGTGTTCGATATCTCCCAGGGTGAGGTGAATTTAGCCTGTGACCTGGTTAGTGGATCCAGCAATCGCTATTCATTTGCCAAATGATGTTGTTTCAACTTTCTAGGAAGCTAACATTCCTGAATTGGATGTCATACTTCCAATAGATGAGAGAAACATAATAAATGGTAACAATTCGATAAAAAATTTTTTGTAACTTGTACTTATAGGAATTTAAATAGCAAGCTATGAAGTTGTGCTGGTCCTTCTTAATAGATTATACATTTTAAAAGGGGGAAAATGGCCCTGGCCGGTTGGCTCAGCAGTAGAGCGTCGGCCTAGCGTGCGGAGGACCTGGGTTCGATTCCCGGCCAGGGCACACAGGAGAAGCGCCCATTTGCTTCTCCACCCCTCCGCCACGCTTTCCTCTCTGTCTCTCTCTTCCCCTCCCGCAGCCAGGGCTCCATTGGAGCAGGGATGGCCCGGGCGCTGGGGATGGCTCTGTGGCCTCTGCCTCAGGCGCTAGAGTGGCTCTGGTTGCAACATGGTGACGCCCAGGATGGGCAGAGCATTGCCCCCTGGTGGGCAGAGCATCGCCCCATGGTGGGCGTGCCAGGTGGATCCTGGTCGGGCGCATGCGGGAGTCTGTCTGACTGTCTCTCCCTGTTTCCAGCTTCAGAAAAATGAAAGAAAAAAAAAAGGGGGGGGGAATGACTAAAGAACAGATATAAATGAATTCCTTTCATAAGTGAAGTTGTATATAACTCAAGATACTAATGCTTAAACCATATATGACCAAAGATAAAGAGCCATGTCATGATATAAGTTCAACAAAAATAAAAGGGCAGATTGCCAATGTTAGTCACTTTTTTCCCTCAAATATTCCTAGACTATGACTGAAAATAAGAATATGAAAAGAACAGAAGCCACTATGTTTTGGAGCAGAAAATACTGTATATTTGGCTGGGCTCAGAATGAGGGGTCTTAAATTTTGGCCCTGTGTGGCTCTCAGCAAGTCACTTCTCTTTGGTCTCTCCTCATAAATATAAGGTGGAATTGAATAACTGTTAAGAAAGCATCTAGCAATACATTTGGATTACTAAAACAGAAATTGCTGATGTAATTCTTACTTTTAGTTCTGTACATGGTCTAAATACAAAAGATTTATCTCGGAGTGATGTCATGGAAATGGCGCCGTGAGCAGCACGTCTGACAGATCTCCCCAAAATTTCAACAAATTCATCAACTAGAGACAGAAAAATCTATCCTTGGAGCGTCCAGGAGTTCCACACACACTGAAGGCGAAAGGGCTGCTTTCACTTGGAACTGAGAGTCGGGAGGGAGCTGAGGGTGTGGAGGAAGCTGACTGCCGCACGGATATTCATTCAAGCCGAGGAGGGAGTGTGCCTGTGGTGAGTCAACCCACGTGAGCAACTGCCTGCCTGCCCATACTCCGGGAGCAACAGCCCACGTGCCACAGCTGCCCGCAGGCTGTGAGAAACCGTGCGCCCAGTGCTGCAGGCTGGTGCGCCGCGAGCGTCCCCAGCGGCCTGTGCCTCGCTAGCGTCCCCAGCCGCGGGCGGGCCCAGAGCACCCCAACTGCCAGCGGCAAGCAGGGAGTGCGCCAAAGCGAACTTCCCTATGCCAAGCTTCTCTCCGCAGGCGGGGCACCTCACCCAGCCATTCAAGGTAACAATCAAGCGTCGGGGGAGGGGCGCGCGGGCAAACTGCAGTCTGTCCTGGAGCACATCTGTGGATCCAATCACTGAAATTAGCTTAACCCACAGTCTGCACACCTCCCACCTGACCTACGGGGCTCTAATTGACAAGATCTATCTCAGTTCAGCGACCCAAGACAAGAGGCATGATATTTTTTAGTGCCTCTTGCTAAAGGGATGGGGGCAACTTCTGATTGACAGAACTTTCATACTCAGGAATATACGCTAAAAAGAGGGACTTGGCAGATGTTAAGACCTGTACTGCAGTCAGTGACTAGGGCATCTTCTTCCCAGCCAAAACAGGCTACAAAATGCGGAAAGCCTGGGGAAAGTGGTCCCACAGAGTGCTAGGCATGATGAACAGGCCTGGAGGCTCATTGAAAGTCACCTTGAGAGCAATTGGCTCCCAGCCCCGCCTGATTACGCTGACGGCTCTAACTGCCAGAGCCTTACCCAGAGCCCTGGGTTGAGTGGGTTAGAGTGGGGATTTTCCAGCTCTTGGAGCCTCTTACTCCCCAGGCAGAGGAAGCGGCAGCCTCATAGCTGGATTACCAGGCTGCTAATTCAGGAAGGGGAGACTAAGAGAGAAGCTCCGGAAAAACAGACTCTCTCATTGTCGGAGCCTGCAAACGCTAATAAGCCTTGACTACCAACGAGACTGAAGCCAACTATATGACATTGTCGTAGAATCTCATCAACTGCAAATCCCTATGTAAGCGTGACACAGGGGCAGAGCCTGGGGTACAGAGTCACCAACCAGGAAGAGGGAGAGGAAAGAAAACGGAAGAAGTTAACCTCTCAAAATCATGAAAAATCCACAGACTTTATACCTTGTTCCACTATTTTTTTTGTTTCTTTTATCTTCTTGCCTTTATTATTATTATTTCTATTTCCTCCACCTTGGTCCTTTTATTCTCTGCCCATCTTATTCTTCCCTTTTCTTGAACTACACTACCCATAAGTGTTACATTTTATTTCTTTTCTTCTTCCTTACTCTCCATGAGGGTTACACTCCAAAACCTTTAACTCTCTCTCTCTCTCTTTTTGTTCTTTTTCTTTTCTTTTTCTTTCCTTTCTTTTTCCCCTTTTTCTTATTTCTCCCTTTCTATTAGTTTCTTCTTTTCTCCTTTTACTTTTCTTCTCATTCAATCCTCAATCACAAACAAATTATTTAATTTGGGACTCAATTTTTTTGTGTGGCATTTTGGGTGCTTTTTACTTCGCTTTTTAACTCATTAGCATTCCTCCCAACCCAGGATCTCCATTCTATTTATTCTTTGCTCCACTTAATATAATAGTTTTTTTTCTCCTTTTTTTCTGTTTCCCTCTTATCCCTCTCATTATATCTCTTAGTTGATCATGATTTACAAGCAAATCATTTTATACTTGACCAAGATTTTTTCTTTTTTTGCATTTTCTAGGTCCCTACTTCCTTTTTTGCCCCTTGAACACTTCCCCCCAACAAAGGCCCTTCGTTATAGGCAGTTTTTGTTTCATTTAGCATAATATAATTCACAGGTCATCATGATATTTTCCTAAGGAGGAGGGGAGAGGAGAGGAAGAGAAGAAAGAAAAGGGGGGAAAATAATAAATTATTATTGATTTTTTGTTTTTTTTCCAGTTTTCCAAATTTTTTTCCATTTTTTCCATTATTTTTACTTTTTCTTCTTTATTAATTCTCATTAATACTATCAACAAAACCACCCTCAGATGCCATTAAGAAAAAGGAAATCAAATATCATGGATACAAAAGATAGAGAAGTAACACAGATAGATGTGGAAAAATCTGTGGAGAAAAAACTTAATATATTGGAAACCTTGGAGGTAAATGATAGAGAATTTAAAATAGAAATCCTAAAAATACTCAGAGATATACAAGAAAACACAGAATGGCAATTTAGGGGGCTCAGAAAACAACTTAACGAACACAAAGAATATATTACCAAGGAAATTGAAACTATAAAAACAAATCAAACAGAAATAAAAAACTCAATTCACGAGCTAAAAGACGAGGTAACAAGCTTAGCTAATAGAACAGGCCAGATAGAAGGTAGGATTAGTGAAATAGAAGACAAGCAACTTGAGACACAACAGAGAGAAGAAGAAAGAGACTCAAAAATAAAAAAAAACAAGAAAGCCCTACAGGAATTGTCTGACTCCATCAAAAAGAATAACATAAGAATAATAGGAATATCAGAGGGAGAAGAGAGAGATAATGGAACGGAGAACATACTCAAACAAATAATAGACGAGAACTTCCCAAGCCTGTGGAAAGAACTAAAGCCTCAAATTCAAGAAGCAAACAGAACACTGAGTTTTCTTAACCACAACAAACCTACTCCAAGGCACATCATAATGAAGATGGCACAAATCAACAACAAAGAAAAAATTCTCCCCTGGCCGGTTAGCTCAGTGGTAGAGCGTCGGCCTGGCATGCAGGGGTTCTGGGTTCGATTCCTGGCCAGGGCACACAGGAGAAGCACCCATCTGCTTCTCCACCCCTCCCCCTCTCCTTCCTCTCTGTCTCTCTCTTCCCCTCCCACAGCGAGGCTCCATTGGAGCAAAGATGGCCCGGGTGCTGGGGATGGCTCCTTGGCCTCTGCCCCAGGTGCTAGAGTGGCTCTGGTTGCAACAGAGCAATGCCTCGGAGGGGCAGAGCATCGCCCCTGGTGGGCGTGCCGGGTGGATCCCGGTCAGGTGCATGCGGGAGTCTGTCTGACTGTCTCTCCCTATTTCCAGCTTCAGAAAAATACAACCAAAAAAAAAATTCTCAAGGCAGCCAGGGAAAAGAAGAATACAACATATAAAGGAAGACCCATTAGATTATCATCAGATTTCTCAGCAGAAACTCTACAAGCTAGAAGAGAGTGGACCCCAATATTTAAAGTCCTGAAAGAGAGGAACTTTTAGCCAAGAATACTATACCCATCAAAGCTATCCTTCAAGTATGAAGGAGAAATAAAAACATTCACAAATACAGAAAAGATGAGGGAATTTATCATCAGAAAGCCCCCACTCCAGGAAATACTAAAGGGGGTTTTCCAACCAGATTCAAAGAACAAAACAAAACAAAATCACAAGTAACAGCTCTACCAAGAACACAATAAAACCAAATTTAAACTGTGACAACAAAAGAAAAAAAAGGGGAGGAGAGGACGGAGATTAACAGTAGCAAAGGATGATGAAGCACAGATACACTCATAAGATAGGGTACTACAATGAATATGGTAGGTACCCTTTTCAATACTTAATGATAACCACACTTGAAAAAACCACCACAGAAGCACATGACTTTAAAAAGGTAGCAACAGAAGAAAGAAGTATGGAATACAAACAAACAAAAACAAATGATAGAAAAACAAAAGAGAAGCATCAAACAAGATACAAAACTAACAGAAAGCAATCTATAAAATGGCAATAGAGAACCCACAAGTGTCAATAATTACACTAAATGTAAATGGATTAAAACTACCAATAAAAAGACACAGAGTAGCAGAATGGATTAAAAAAGAAAATCCAACTATATGCTGCCTACAAGAAACACATCTAAGCAACAAGGATAAAAACAAATTCAAAGTGAAAGGCTGGAAAACAATACTCCAAGCAAATAACATCCAAAAAAAAGCAGGTGTAGCAATACTCATATCTAATAATGCTGACTACAAGACAGAAAAATACTCAGAGACAAAAATGGTCATTTCATAATGATTAAGGGGACACTGAATCAAGAAGACATAACAATCCTTAATATATATATGCACCAAACCAAGGAGCACCAAAATATATAAGACAGCTACTTATTGACCTAAAAACAAAAACTAACAAAAATACAATCATACTTGGAGACCTCAATACACCGCTGACGGCTCTAGATCAGTCATCCAAACAGAGAATCAATAAAGACCTTAACAAAACATTAGAGCACCTGGATATGATAGACATCTACAGGACACCTCATCCCAAAGTGACAGAGTATATATTTTTCTCTAGTGTACATGGAGCATTCTCAAGAATTGACCATATGTTGGGCCACAAAGATAACATCAGCAAATTCAGAAAAATTGAAATTGTACCAAGCATATTTTCTGATCATAAAGTCTTGAAACTAGAATTCAATTGCAAAATAGAGGGAAAAAAATCCACAAAAATGTGGAAACTAAACAACATACTTTTAAAAAATGAATGGGTCAAAGAAGAAATAAGCGCAGAGATCAAAAGATATATACAGACTAATGAAAATGACAATACAACATATCAGAATCTCTGGGATGCAGCAAAAGCAGTAATAAGAGGAAAGTTCATATCACTTCAGGCCTATATGAACAAACAAGAGAGAGCCCAAGTGAACCACTTAACTTCCCACCTTAAGGAACTAGAAAAAGAAGAACAAAGACAACCCAAAACAAGCCGAAGAAAGGAAATAATAAAAATCAGAGCAGAAATAAATGATATAGAGAACAGAAAATCTATAAAAAAAATTAATAAAACAAGGAGCTGGTTCTTTGAAAAGATCAACAAAATTGACAAACCCTTGGCAAGACTCACCAAGGAAAAAAGAGAAAGGACTCATATAAATAAAATCCAAAATGAAAGAGGAGAAATCACCACAGACATCATAGATATACAAAGAATTATTGTAGGATACTATGAAAAACTATATGCCACCAAATTCAACAATCTAGAAGAAATGGATAAATTTGTAGAACAATACAACCTTCCTAGACTGAGTCATGAAGAAGCAGAAAACCTAAACAGACCAATTAGCAGGGAGGAAATAGAAAAAACCATTAAAAACCTCCCCCAAAATAAAAGACCAGGCCCAGACGGTTATACTAGTGAATTCTATCAAACATTCAAAGAAGACTTGGTTCCTATTCTACTCAAAGTCTTCCAAAAAATTGAAGAAGAAGCAATACTTCCAAACACATCTTATGAGGTCAATATAACACTCATACCGAAACCTGGCAAGGATGGCACAAAAAAAGAAAACTACAGACCAATATTTCTAATAAATACAGATGCTAAAATACTAAACAAAATACTGGCAAATCGAATACAACAACATATTAAAAAAATAATACATCATGATCAAGTGGGATTCATCCCAGAATCTCAAGGATGGTTCAACATACGTAAAACAGTTAATGTAATAATACACCATATCAACAAAACAAAGAACAAAAATTACATGATCTTATCAATAGAGGCAGAAAAGGCATTTGATAAAATACAACACAACTTTATGTTTATGACACTCAACAAAATGGGTATAGTAGGAAAATATCTCAACATGATAAAGGCCATATATGATAAACCATCAGCCAACATCATATTAAATGGCATAAAACTGAGGACTTTCCCCCTTAAATCAGGAACAAGACAGGGTTGTCCACTCTCTCCACTCCTATTTAATGTGGTACTAGAAGTTCTAGCCAGAGCAATCAGACAAGACAAGGAAATAAAAGGCATCCATATCAGAAAAGAAGAAGTAAAGGTATCACTTTTTGCAGATGATATGATTCTATACACCGAAAACTCAAAGGACTCCACAAAAAGATAACTAGAAACAATAAACCAATACAGAAAGGTTGCAGGATACAAAATTAACATACAAAGTCCATAGCCTTTCTATATGCCAATAATGAAATATTAGAAAACGAACTCAAAAAAATAATCCCCTTCACGATTGCAACAAAAAATAAAATAAAATACCTAGGAATAAACATAACAAAGAATGTAAAGGACCTGTATAACGAAAACTACAAAGCATTGTTAAGAGAAATTGAAAAAAGACACAATGAGATGGAAAAATATTCCTTGTTCTTGGATAGGAAGAATAAATATAATCAAGTGGCCACATTACTCAAAGCAATTTATAAATTTAGTGCAATTCCAATCAAAATTCCTATGACATTTTTTAAAGAAATGGAACAAAAAATCATAAGATTTATATGGAACTATAAAAAACCCCGAATAGCCAAAGCAATCTTAAGGAAAAAGAATGAAGCTGGGGGCATTACAATACCTGACTTTAAACTATATTATAGGGCCACGACAATCAAAACAGCATGGTATTGGCAGAAAAATAGACACTCAGGCCAATGGAACAGAATAGAAAACCTAGAAATAAAACCACGTATATATGGTCAAATAATTTTTGATAAAGGGGCTAACAACACACAATGGAGAAAAGAAAGGCTCTTCAACAAATGGTGCTGGGAAAACTGAAAAGCCATATGCAAAGGAATGAAACTCGACTATAGCTTGTCCCGTGTACTAAAATTAATTCAAAATGGATCAAAGACCTAAATATAAGACCTGAAACAATAAAGTACATAGAAGAAGACATAGGTACTAAACTTATGGACCTGAGTTTTAAAGAACATTTTATGAATTTGACTCCAAAGGCAAGAGAAGTGAAGGCAAAGATAAATGAATGGGACTACATCAGAATAAAAAGTTTTTGCTCAGCAAGAGAAACTGACAACAAAATAAACAGACAGCCAACTAAATGGGAAATGTTATTTTCAAACAACAACAGCTCAGATAAGGGCCTAATATCCAAAATTTACAAAGAACTCATAAAACTCAACAACAAACAAACAAACAAACAAACAATCCAATAACAAAATGGGAAGAGGACATGAACAGACACTTCTCCCAGGAAGAAATACAAATGGCCAACAGATATATGAAAAGATGCTCATCTTCATTAGTTATTAGAGAAATGCAAATCAAAACTACAATGAGATACCACCTCACCCCTGTTAGATTAGCTATTATCAACAAGACAGGTAATAGCAAATATTGGAGAGGTTGTGGAGAAAAAGGAACTCTCATTCACTGTTGGTGGGACTGTAAAGTAGTACAACCATTATGGAAGAAAGTATGGTGGTTCCTCAAAAAACTGAAAATAGAACTACCTTTTGACCCAGCAATCCCTCTACTGGGTATATACCCCAAAACTCAGAAACATTGATACATAAAGACACATGCAGCCCCATGTTCATTGCAGCATTGTTCACAGTGGCCAAGACATGGAAACAACCAAAAAGCCCTTCAATAGAAGACTGGATAAAGAAGATGTGGCACATATACACTATGGAATACTACTCAGCCATAAGAAATGATGACATCAGATCATTTACAACAAAATGGTGGGAACTTGATAACATTATATGGAGTGAAATAAGTAAATCAGAGATGACGTCAGAGTAATGGCGGGGTAGGAAGCGATACCGATAAATCTCCCCCAAAACTCAACAAGATCTTCAACCAGAAACAGAAAAACCTATACTTGGAGCTTCCAGATGCTTCGCAATACACCCAAAGGTATGATTGAGTGAAAAATTGGCTAAATATATAACGAAACCCCGAAGGAAAAAGGGAGTAAGAAATGCTCCGCCTTCCTCACTAACCTAAACAGGGCGGCTTTCTCTGGTAACTGTGAATATAGAAACTGAGGCGGGCAAAGGGGGTGAATAGATCCAGGCCGCCGCGGCACAAACGGCCGAACCAGGCTGTGGCACACAGATCCAAGCCGAGGAAAATCTGATCCTGTGGCAACCCGGGCAATACAAGCTAACACTCGCGCCAAACCCAAACAAAGAAAGACAAGCGGAGCGGCCATTTTACCCGGTCTCCTGGTCGGTGCGCAGTTAGTGGGCGAGAATTTCTTCCTAGGCCCCGAGAGTGGGTGCCCGTGTTGCCCCACGGAGAGGCAGGGTCAGAGGCCTTTCTGTGGGCCGAGGACAGAGTCTCTGGGCAGCCCCAGCGCCCTGGGAAAGCCACGCACGGGAGGGAGTGAGAACTACTTCCAACGGTGGAGATTTTCCGTGCTGGTGAGGGTTTCACTCAGAGGGAACCGCGGCCGGCCTCATATCCTGGTGTGCGCGCGCAGATAAGGGGTGAGCGATTCCTCCGAGTGCCTCCGCAGTGCGCGCCCGTGTTATCGCAGAGAGGGGCAGAGTCAGGGGCCTTTGTGTGGGCCAAAGCGGAATCTCGAGCCGCCCCAGCGCCTTGCAAAAGCCGCGCACGGGGACGGAGCGAGACTCAATTCTAACGCTGCAACTTTTCCCTGCGGTTGGGGTTTTCACTCAGAGTGTGAGACTGCTGGCTGGATATCCTGGTCGCAGACAGTGAGTGAGAGTTTCCTCCAAGCGCCCCCCAGAAGTGGGTGCCCGCTTGTGTTACCAGACAGAGTGGCAGAGCCAGTGGTCTTTGAGTGGGCGGAAAGCCCACCTGATTATGCTAGCAGCTCTGACTGACTGAGCCTTACCCAGAGCCCTGTGCTGAGTGGAAATAGAGTGGGGAGTTGCCAGCTCTTTGAGCCTCTTACTATCCAGGCAGAGGCAGCAGCAACCCCATAGCTGGATTATCAGGCTACTAATTGAGGAAGGAAAGACTAGGAGAAAGGCTCCAGGAACACGGACTCTCTCACTGTCGGAGCCTATAAATGCTAATGAGCCTCGACTCCCACGAGACTAAAGCACAATACATGACATTGCCATAGAGACTTATCAACTGCAAGCCTCTACCTGAGCGTGCCAAAGGGGCAGAACCCGGGGTACAGAGTCACCGACCAGGAAGAGGGAGAGAAAAGAAAAAGCAAGAAGATAACCTCTCAAAATCAAGAATAATCTGCAGACTTTATAACCTATCACATTTTATTATATTTGTTCGTTTGTTTCTCTTATCTTCATTCTTGATACTTTTTTTTCTTCCTCCAATTTGGCCGATTAACTCTCTACTGGTCTTACTCTCTCCTCTCCTTGAACTACACTACCCATAAGTGTTACATCTCCCATTATCTTTTCTCTTCTCTTCCTTTCTCTCTATGAGGGTTGCACTCCAAAACCCTTAACTCTCTCTCTCTCTCCTTTCTTTTTTCTTCTTTTAGTGGTTCCCTCTTTTTTTTCTCTCTCTCTCTTTCTTTTCTCCCTCTATATTAGTTTCTTCCTTTCTCCTTTACATCTCCTCTCATTCAAACCTCAATAACAAACAAATATCTTATCTGGGACTCAAACCTAAGTTTGTGGCATTTTGGGGGGTTTTTACTTCACCTTTTTAACTCACTAGCAGTGCTCCCATCCCTGGCTCTCCATATTATCTAGTTCTTGTTCCACTAAATACAATAGTAAGTTTTTAATTTGTCCCCCCATTTTTCCGTTTTCCTCTTATTCCTCTCATCATAACTCTTAGACAACCAACACCTAAAAGCAAATCATTTTATTCTTGACCCAAATTTTTTCCTTATTTGCTTTTTGTGGGTTCATACGCTCTTTTTTTTTTCTTTTTTCTTTTTTTTTTTTTTTTTGTTTTTTTTTTTTTATTTTTTATTTTTTTTTTTTTTGCCCCTTTATTACTTTTCCCCAATTCAGGCCCTCCATCACAGGCATTGTTTGTTATAACTCACAGTCCACCACAAGATTTTCTCAAGAAAGAGGGGAGAGGAGAGGAGAAGAAAAAAGGAGGGGGGGAATAATTTCCTTTTTTAAAAAATTTTTATTTTATTTTATTTTTCTTTATTTCATTATTAATTTTTTTTTAAAAAAACAACTCTTTTCAATTTTTTATTTTTTTATTATTTTTTTTAACTTTTTATTCTTTATTAAATCTCATTAATACTATCAACAAAACCACCCTCAGATGCCATTAAGGAAGAGAAAATCGAATATCATGGATACAAAAGAAAGAGAGGTAACACAGTTAGATGAGGAAAAATCTATGGAGAAAAAATTTAATATATTGGAAACCTTGGAGCTAAATGACAGAGAATTCAAGATAGAAATCCTAAAAATCCTCCGAGATATACAAGAAAACACAGAAAGGCAATATAGGGAGCTCAGAAAACAACTCAATGAACACAAAGAATATATGTCCAAGGAAATTGAAACTATAAAAACAAATCAAACAGAGATGAAAAACTCAATTCACGAGCTGAAAAACGAAGTAACAAGCTTAGCTAATAGAACAGGTCAGATAGAAGAGAGGATTAGTGAAATAGAAGACAAGCAACTTGAGGCACAACAGAGAGAAGAAGAAAGAGACTCAAAAATTAAAAAAAATGAGATAGCCCTATAAGAATTATCTGACTCCATCAAAAAGAATAACATAAGAATAATAGGTATATCAGAGGGAGAAGAGAGAGAAAATGGAATGGAGAACATACTCAAACAAATAATAGATGAGAACTTCCCAAGCCTGTGGAAAGAACTAAAGCCTCAAGTTCAAGAAGCAAACAGAACTCCAAGTTTTCTTAACCCCAACAAACCTACTCCAAGGCATATCATAATGAAATTGACACAAACCAACAGCAAAGAAAAAATTCTCAAGGCAGCCAGGGAAAAGAAGAATACAACATATAAAGGAAGGCCCATTAGATTATCATCAGATTTCTCAGCAGAAACTCTACAAGCTAGAAGAGAGTGGACCCCAATATTTAAAGTCCTGAAAGAGAGGAACTTTCAGCCACGAATACTATACCCATCAAAGCTATCCTTCAAATACGAAGGAGAAATAAAAACATTCACAGATACAGAAAAGATGAGGGAATTTATCATCAGAAAACCCCCACTCCAGGAATTACTAAAGGGCGTTCTCCAATCAGATACAAAGAACAAAAAAAAACAGAGCCACAAGTAAAAGCTCCAAGAAGAACACAATAAAACCAAATTTAAACTGTGACAACAACAAAAAGAAAGAGGGGGAGAAGATGGAGATTAACAGTAGCAAAGGACGATGGAGTGCAAAAGTACTCACAAAATAGTTCGCTACAATGAACAGGGTAGGGACCCTTTTCATTACTCAAAGGTAACCACCATTGAAAAAACCACCACAGAAGCACATGAGATAAAAAAGATAGCAACAGAGGAAAGATGTATGGAATACAACCAAATAAAAACAAAAGATAGAAAAACGAAAGAGAAGGATCAAACAAGACACAAAACTAACAGAATGCAAGATATAAAATGGCAATAGGGAACTCACAAGTATCAATAATTACACTAAATGTAAACGGATTAAACTCACCAATAAAAAGGCACAGAGTAGCAGAATGGATTAAAAAAGAAAATCCAACTGTATGCTGCCTACAGGAAACTCATCTAAGTAACAAGGATAAAAACAAATTCAAAGTGAAAGGCTGGAAAACAATACTCCAAGCAAATAACATCCAAAAAAAAGCAGGTGTAGCAATACTCATATCGGATAATGCTGACTACAAGACAGGAAAAGTACTCAGAGACAAAAATGGCCATTTCATAATGGCTAAGGGGACACTGAATCAAGAAGACATAACAATTCTTAATATATATGCACCAAACCAAGGAGCACCAAAATATATAAGACAGCTACTTATCGATCTTAAAACAAAAACTGACAAAAATACAATCATACTTGGAGACCTCAATACACCGCTGACGGCTCTAGATCGGTCATCCAAACAGAGAATCAACAAAGACATAGTGGCCTTAAACAAAACACTAGAGCACCTGGATATGATAGACATCTACAGGACATTTCATCCCAAAGTGACTGAGTATACATTTTTCTCCAGTGTACATGGATCATTCTCAAGAATTGACCATATGTTGGGCCACAAAAACAACATCAGCAAATTCAGAAAAATTGAAGTTGTACCAAGCATATTTTCTGATCATAAAGCCTTGAAACTAGAATTCAACTGCAAAAAAGAGGAAAAAAATCCCACAAAAATGTGGAAACTAAACAACATACTTTTAAAAAATGAATGGGTCAAAGAAGAAATAAGTGCAGAGATCAAAAGATATATACAGACTAATGAAAATGACAATACGACATATCAGAATCTATGGGATGCAGCAAAAGCAGTGATAAGAGGGAAGTTCATATCACTTCAGGCATATATGAACAAACAAGAGAGAGCCCAAGTGAACCACTTAACTTCCCACCTTAAGGAACTAGAAAAAGAAGAACAAAGACAACCCAAAACCAGCCGAAGAAAGGAGATAATAAAAATCAGAGCAGAAATAAATGAATTAGAGAACAGAAAAACTATAGAAAAAATTAATAGAACAAGGAGCTGGTTCTTTGAAAAGATCAACAAAATTGACAAACCCTTGGCAAGACTTACCAAGGAAAAAAGAGAAAGAACTCATATAAACAAAATCCAAAATGAAAGAGGAGAAATCACCACGGACACTGTAGATATACAAAGAATTATTGTAGAATACTATGAAAAACTTTATGCCACTAAATTCAACAACCTAGAAGAAATGGATAAATTCCTAGAAAAATACAACCTTCCTAGACTGAGTCAAGAAGAAGCAGAAAGCCTAAACAGACCTATCAGTAGAGAAGAAATAGAAAAAACCATTAAAAACCTCCCCAAAAATAAAAGTCCAGGCCCTGACGGCTATACCAGCGAATTTTATCAAACATTCAAAGAAGACTCGGTTCCTATTCTACTCAAAGTCTTCCAAAAAATTGAAGAAGAAGCAATACTTCCAAACACATTTTATGAGGCCAACATAACCCTCATCCCAAAACCAGGCAAGGATGGCACAAAAAAAGAAAACTACAGACCAATATCTCTAATGAATACAGATGCTAAAATACTAAACAAAATACTAGCAAATCGAATACAACAACATATTAAAAAAATAATACATCATGATCAAGTGGGATTCATCCCAGAATCTCAAGGATGGTTCAACATACGTAAAACGGTTAACGTAATACACCATATCAACAAAACAAAGAACAAAAAGCACATGATCTTATCAATAGATGCAGAAAAGGCTTTCGATAAAATACAACACAATTTTATGTTTAAGACTCTCAACAAAATGGGTATAGAAGGAAAATATCTCAACATGATAAAGGCCATATATGATAAACCATCAGCTAACATCATATTAAATGACACTAAACTGAAGGCTTTCCCCCTTAAATCAGGAACAAGACAGGGTTGTCCACTTTCTCCACTCTTATTTAATGTGGTACTAGAGGTTCTCGCCACAGCAATCAGACAAGACAAAGAAATAAAAGGCATCCATATCGGAAAAGAAGAAGTAAAGGTATCACTTTTTGCAGATGATATGATCCTATACATCGAAAACCCCAAAGAATCCACAAAAAGACTACTAGAAACAATAAGCCAATACAGTAAGGTCGCAGGATACAAAATTAACATACAGAAGTCAATAGCCTTTCTATATGCCAACAATGAAACAACTGAGAAGGAACTCAAAAGAATAATCCCCTTCACGATTGCAACAAAAAAAATAAAATACTTAGGAATAAACATAACAAAGAATGTAAAGGACTTATATAATGAAAACTATAAACCATTGTTAAGGGAAATCGAAAAAGATATAATGAGATGGAAGAATATACCTTGTTCTTGGCTAGGAAGAATAAATATAATCAAGATGGCTATATTACCCAAAGCAATATACAAATTTAATGCAATTCCCATCAAACTTCCAATGACGTTTTTTAAAGAAATAGAGCAAAAAATCATCAGATTTATATGGAACTATAAAAAACCCCGAATAGCCAAAGCAATCCTAAAGAAAAAGAATGAAGCTGGGGGCATAACAATACCTGACTTCAAACTCTATTATAGGGCCACGACAATCAAAACAGCATGGTATTGGCAGAAAAATAGACACTCAGACCAATGGAACAGAATAGAAAGTCCAGAAATAAAACCACATATATATAGTCAAATAATTTTTGATAAAGGGGCCAACAACACAAAATGGAGAAAAGAAAGCCTCTTCAATAAATGGTGCTGGGAAAACTGGAAAGCCACATGCAAAAGAATGAAACTGGACTACAGTCTCTCACCCTGTACAAAAATTAACTCAAAATGGATCAAAGATCTAAACATAAGACCTGAAACAATTAAGTACATAGAAGAAGACATAGGTACTCAACTCATGGACCTGGGTTTTAAAGAGCATTTTATGAATTTGACTCCAATGGCAAGAGAAGTGAAGGCAAAAATTAATGAATGGGACTACATCAGACTAAGAAGTTTTTGCTCAGCAAGAGAAACTGATAACAAAATAAACAGAAAGCCAACTAAATGGGAAATGATATTTTCAAACAACAGCTCAGATAAGGGCCTAATATCCAAAATATACAAAGAACTCATAAAACTCAACAAGAAACAAACAAACAATCCAATAAAAAAATGGGAAGAGGATATGAATAGACACTTCTCCCAGGAAGAAATACAAATGGCCAACAGATATATGAAAAGATGCTCATCTTCTTTAGCTATTAGAGAAATGCAAATCAAAACGGCAATGAGATACCACCTCACACCTGTTCGATTAGCTGTTATTAGCAAGTCAGGTAATAGCAAATGTTGGAGAGGCTGTGGAGAAAAAGGAACCGTCATACACTGTTGGTGGGAATGTAAAGTAGTACAACCATTATGGAAGAAAGTATGGTGGTTCTTCAAAAAACTGCAAATAGAACTACCTTATGACCCAGCAATCCCTCTACTGGGTATATATCCCCAAAACTCAGAAACATTGATACGTAAAGACACATGCAGCCCCATGTTTATTGCAGCATTGTTCACAGTGGCCAGGACATGGAAACAACCAAAAAGCCCTTCAATAGATGACTGGATAAAGAAGATGTGGCACATATACACTATGGAATACTACTCAGCCATAAGAAATG
This sequence comes from Saccopteryx bilineata, assembly GCF_036850765.1. Taxonomy (NCBI): domain Eukaryota; kingdom Metazoa; phylum Chordata; class Mammalia; order Chiroptera; family Emballonuridae; genus Saccopteryx; species Saccopteryx bilineata. The sequence continues at coordinate 205,191,249 of NC_089494.1, forward strand.
ATGACATCGGAACATTTACAGCAAAATGGTGGGATCTTGATAACATGATACGAAGCGAAATAAGTAAATCAGAAAAAACCAGGAACTGTATTATTCCATACGTAGGTGGAACATAATACTGAAACTAAGAGACATTGACAAGAGTGTGGTGGTTACGGGGGGGAGGGAGGAATGGGAGAGGGATAGGGGGTGGGGAGGGGCACAAAGAAAACAAGATAGAAGGTGACAGAGGACAATCTGACTTTGGGTGGTGGGTATGCAACATAATTGAACGACAAGATAACCTGGACTTGTTATCTTTGAATATATGTATCCTGATTTATTGATGTCACCCCATTAAAAAAATAAAATTATAAAAAAAAAAAAAAAAAAGAAATAAGTAAATCAGAAAAAAAACAAGAACTACACGATTCCATACATTGGTGGGACATAAAAACGAGACTAAGAGACATGGACCAGAGTGTGGTGGTTACCAGGGGTGGGGAGAGGGAGGACATGGGAGGGAAGGAGGAGAAGGGGAAGGGGAGGGGGAGGGGCACAAAGAAAACTAGATAGAAGGTGACGGAGGACAATCTGACTCTGGGCGATGGGTATGCAACATAATTGAATGACAAGATAACCTGGACTTGTTTTCTTTGAATATATGTACCCTGATTTATTAATGTCATCCCATTAACATTAATAAAAATTTACTTTAAAAAAATATTTGTCTCAGAACTTTGAAGGTGATCACAGTGGCTAATGGAAATTAAGCTGGGAGGGAAGGAGAGACTAAGTGTTAATATTTTTCATTCATTCATTCACTCATTCATTCACTCACTCACAAATATTTTGAGCACTTAAGCACCAGGCATTACTACGGGTACTGAGGACACAGCCATGAACAAATCAAAGTCCTTGACTTCAGAGAGCTTATTTTGTAGAGGTAAAGATACATCATAATCAAATAAATATATAAAATGGAGTATATCAGAAAGTGACAAAGCTGTGTAGGAAGGTAGGACAGGAAACACTCCAGGTTGCCCTTTCATATAAGTGTCCATGCATGAGAGGCATTGGAAGAGAGACCTGAGGAGTTGAGAGAGCAGTTCAAACTACTCAGGACTAGCAAGTGCCAGGGAGCCAAGGTGGAGTGTTTTAGGAACAGGAACGACTCCTGTGTTGCTGCAACACAGTGAGCAAAGGAAGAGTGGCAGAAGATGAGATCAAAGCAAAGGAAAAATACCAAAGAAGCTAGAAGCTGCTGTTTACTTGAATATGAATTCTCCCTATTCTAGTATCTGGGGACCACTGGCTACTAAAATTGGATAGGGAGAAATACACTCTCTCAGTCTAATTGTAGTACGTTTGCCATCACCACTGGCCAGAGACAAGTTGTTCCTTAGAAAGCAAAGCAGCATTTCTTTCATTTTCAGCAAAATTAAATTTAGTTTTTATAAAAGCCTCATCTTTCCTGTAGTGTGAGGCCTCATTGTACCCCTGCTAACGGACATAAGTGTGATGAATGTGGAGGGACAGGCACTCGGCCTCCACTCCAGCCTCCTCGTGTGTGTCTTTTCACACTGCAGAGGTGGGAATCTGAAAATCGTGTGTTCCAGACTCCTCTGGAGCTAGAATTCTGGATGTTAATTCATTTCCTCTGATTACACATATTTGCATCAGTTTGGAAAGGTGAAAGCGAGGCTCCCTGCTTCTTTCATTATCTCTGTTGTCCAATATGCTTTTTCTGCAGCATATAGCTGTGTCCAGGAACTGGTTTTACAGGGAGTCACAGGCAGTTAAGAGCTTTGGGGATGTATTGTGACTCTCACTGATCTTAGTCACTCTTGCCTTGATGGGCTCCTTTCTCTACTAAAAAAAATTTTTTAATTATTATATATTAAACATTTAACACAGCCTAAAAGTTTATTTTTTTTTCTTTTGATTTTAAAAGAAATAAAAATATTTTTCTGGGTTCCTAAATGTATTGTGGGAGGTAGGCCACTATGCCTACTGTACCTAGTGGAAAAGTCGGCCCTACTGGTATTCTGTTCCCTGGATTTCAGCTAAAGCAATGTGTTTCTTGAAGTCACCACTTCTAGTGGCAGCCTCCAAGTGCCCGTCTTCATGATGGTGGCAAGGGAGCAGCTCCCTGGAAGGCCCGTGCGCTGTGTGGTCCTAGGAATCACTGCTGGAAACCAATCTTTTCCTAAGGTTTTGCCAGCACCCAATTTCCTGTGTTAAATCCCAACTTGATTAAAATAACCAGAATGATTTCTGTTTTCTGCAGTTAAACCTAATTGACAGAACAATTAGTTTTAATGCCATTATTCTCCTGAATCCTTTAAATCTGTTTCTTATTCTCAAATACCAGTTTGGTCGGTCTGGCCCCTCACACCCCATCTGTTTTACCCTTTTTGCCTTTCACCATTTTGCATTTTACTACAATCTTTGGAATTCCCCCCTCCGTGTGGGGAAAGTCCCTAAGTCCCAATATCGGTCAGCATTCAGCAAAGACACAAAACCAACCAATGGAGTGAGTGTGTGGGTGTAGATATATAGTATCTATGCTTATATGTCTGTCTATCCATCTATCTATCTATCTATCTATCTATCTATCTATCTATCTATCTATCTATCTATCATCTTTCTATTTATACTATCTCCCATAGAGAAAGATTGATTTTAAAAATTGACTATGCCTGCGGTGGCAGATAAGTCCAAAACCTGCAGGGTGGGCTGGCAGGCTGGAGACCCACAGGAGAGCTGACATTGCCATTCAAGTCCAAAGGCAGCCTGCTGGTAGAACTCTCCCTTCTTCAGGGAAGAAGAATCCTTTTATGTTAAAGCCTTCAGCTGTTTGGATGAGGCCCACGAACATTATGGAGGGAGATCTGCTTTACTCAAAGTCTGCTGATTTAAATGTTGGTCTCATCAAAAAATATTATCACAGAAACGTGTTGAATAATGTTTGACCAAATATATGAGTGCTGTGGCCTAGCCAAGTTGACACATTAACCATTACAGTTTTTATTAACATTAATCTTTTTTTCCCACCTTCCTTCCTTTTCCTGGCCTGAGACGTGCTCTCTTAGGATCTCGCTGTTCTGCCAGCAGTTCTTAGAGGGTCTGGTAGAGCGCCAGCTTGCCTTCCTGCTGCACTTCCCCTGCTCACCCCCTCACCCCCTCACCTGCCGGAAGCCCGGAGACCGTAGCACTCTGAGCACTGGGACTCGCAGGGTCTGTTCTTGCTTCCTGAGACTTTTCAGCTGACTCTTGTCTTTTCACCTCTGCCCTGTCCCTTGCCATAATTTTTAGTGACTTTAAAATTCACGTTAACTTTTCTGATTCCTTGACTGCTTTACACATTTCCTGGGTTAATGACCTTCATCTCTGGCCCGCCTTAGTCAGCAGAACTATACTCTGCACTTGCACAGGTCTGTTTTGGAGATTTATTATCCCATTAGTAGCCAATTCCTGCCTTGTGCTCCAGCCCACTGAGTAAGCTTGTCCAGCATCTGTCCTGTTTGATACATCTGCCTTACTTCATTCACTAATGCTGTTTGCATTCATTGCTTCCTGTCTTGCGAGCTAGAGTCATTGACTCCTTATTGTCACCACATCCTGTATTTGACTTTCAAAGAACCCATGCAAATAAAAGTAAAGTAGTAGTAACTGGGTAGATAATAATTACATAGAGGCTTTTCTTCCTCTTTTATTTCTTTTATTGCTCATCTTCTTCTCTCATTTATTTTCTCCTATTTTTATTTCATTTATTTCCATTACAACTAGTGGTTTATTTCACTAAAAATTTTAGTTAAAATATTTCTTAAATTACAGTTTACATTCAATATTATTTTGTATTAGTTTCAGGTGTATATCGTACTGGTTAGTCAATCATATACTCTACAAAGTGTTCCCCCTGGTATTTCTAGTATCCCATGGATACCACATACAGTTATTACAATATTATTGACTATACTTCCTATGCTGCACTTCACAGGTCCATGACTATTTAGTAACTTCCAATCTGTACTTCTCAGTCTTTTCACCTTCTTTCAACTAGTTCCTCTAACCCCTGCCATCTGGCAATCATCAGTCTGTTTTCTGTATCTATCATATAAGTCTGTTTCTGTTTTGTTAATTTATATTGTTCTTTTTTGTGTGTGTGTGTGTGAAAGGAGGGGAGATAGAGAGACAAATTCCCGCATGCACCCCAACCCAAATTCACCTGGCAACCTCCATCTGGGGCTAATGCTCAGACTAACCAAGCTATCTTCAGCACCCAGGCCTGATGCTCCAACCAATCGAGCAACTGGCTGCAAGAGAAGAGAGAGAGAAAGGTTGGGAGGGAGGAAAAGAGAAGCATATAGTTGCTTCTCCTGTGTGCCCTGACCAGGGATCAAACCTGGGATGTCTGCACACTGGACCAAATGTTCTAACCATTGAGAAACCAGCTAGGGCTGTGTTGTTCTTTAGATTTCACATGTAAGTAAAATTTTGTAATATTTGTCTTTCTCTGATTTATTTCACTTAGCATAATAACCTCTAGGTTCATTCATGCTGTAACAAAAGGTAAGGTTTTGTTTATTTCAATGGCTGAGTAATATTCCATTGTATATACATATATGCACTGCTACTTTTTTATCTACTTGTCTATTGATGGGCACTTAAGTTGTTTCCATAGCTTGGCTATTGTGAATAATGCTGCAATGAACATAGGGGTGCATATATACTTTTGAATTAGTGTTTTGGGTTCCTTTGGATATAAATCCAGAAGTGAAATTGCTGGATCATAAGGCAGTTCCATTTTTAATTGTTTGAGGAACTGCTAAACTGTTTGTTTGCCACAGTGGCTACAACAATCAGCATTCCCAACAACAATGCATGAGGGTTCCTTATCTTCACATCCTCATCAACACTAGTTTGTTGATCTGTTGATGATAGCCATTCTGACAAGTGTGAGGTGACACATCATTACAGTTTTAATTTGCATTTGTCTGATGATTAGTGACTTTGAGTATCTCTTCATGTCTATTGGCCATCTGTATGTCATCTTTAGAGAAGTGTCCCATTTTTAAATTGGATTGTTTGTTTTTATGGTGTTGAGTTGTATGAGTTCTTCATAAATTTTGGATATTAACCCCTTATCAGATGTCTCATTGGAAAATATGTTCTCCCATTCAGTGGGTTCTTTTCTTCTTCTTCTTTTTATTTTTAGATTTTATTTTATTGATTTTTATGGGGGTTGGGGGAAGTGAAAAGTATCAACTTATAGTTGCTTCAATTTAGTTGTTCATTGCTTGCTTATTGCTTGTCATATGTGCCTTTTCCAAGCAAGCCCAGGGTTTTAAACTGGTGACCTCAGTGTTTCAGGTCAACACTCTATCCACTGTGACATCATAGGCCAGAGACTGGGTTCTTTTTTCATTTTGTTGATGGCTTCCATTGCTGTGAAAATACTTTTTAGTTTGGTATAGTCTCATTTGTTTATTTTTGCTTTCATATCCCTTGCACAAGGAGATATATATTTTTTAAAATTACTAAAAGAAACATCTGATACTTTACTGCCTATGTTTTCTTCCAGGATTTTAATCATATTGAATCTTACGTTTAAGTCTTTAGTCCATTTTAAGTTTGTTCTTGTAAATGGTATAAAAAGGTGATCTAGTTTCATTTGTATGAACATATTTGTCCAATTTTCTCAACACCATTTATGAAGTAGACTTTCTTTACTCCATTGTATGTTCTTGTCTCCTTTGTCAAATATTAATTGACCATATAGGCATAAGTTTATTTCTGAGCTGTTTGCTCTGTTTCATTGATCTGTATGCCTGTTCTTATGCCAGAACCAGGCTGTTTTTATTACAATGGCCTTGTAGTATAGTTTAATATCAGATAGTGTGATATCTCCAACTTTGTTCTTTCTCAACACTGCCATTAGTATTTGGGGTCTTTAGTGGTTCTGTATACATTTTTGGAATATTTGTTCTAGTTCTGTGAAATATGCCATTGGTATTTTGATAGAAACTGCACTGAATTTATAGATTGCTCTGGGTATTATGAATATTTTAACAATGTTAATTCTTCCTATCCATGACTAAGGTATATGTTCCATTTATTTGTATCTTCTTCAACTTCTTTCTTCAGTGTCTTACTGTGTTCCAAGTAAAAGTCTTTTACATTCTTGGTTAAATTGATCTTTAGGTATTTTATTCTTTTGAAAGCAATTGTGAATGGTATTGTTGGCTTATATTCCCTTTCTAATAGTTTATTATTGATGTATAAAACTGAACCAATTTTTGGAGATTTATTTTGTATCCTTCTATTACATCTAAATGTATTTATCAGTTCTAATAGTTTTTTGGTGGGATCTCTAAATACAGTATCATGTAATCTGTACATAATGAGTTTCACTTCCTCTCTTCCAATTTGGATATCTTTTATTTCTTTTTCTTGTCTGATTGTTGTGGCTAAGAATTTCAGTAGTATGTTGAATAAGAGTGGTGGAAGTGAATATCCTTGTCTTCTTCCTGATCTTATGCTTTTGTTTTTCCCCATTGAGTATGATATTAAATGTGGGTTTGTCATATATGGTTTTTATTATGTTGAGAGTTTGTATCATAAATTCAGCTGATTTTGTGAAAAGCTTGTTCTACATCTATTGATATAATTATATTACTTTTATCTTTTATTTTGTTTATTTGGTGGCATATCATTGTTAATTGATTTGCAGATATTGTACCAACCTTGCATCCTCTGAATAAACCTCACTTGATTATGGTGTATGATCTTTTTAATGTATTGCTTGATCTGGTTTGCTAATACATTGTTCAGGACTTTTATCATCTATGTTCATCAGGGATATTGCCCTGTAATTTTTTTTCTTGTAATGTTTTGACCTGATTTTGGAATTAGCATAATGCTGGCCTTGTAAAATGAGCTTGGGAGTCCTCCCTTTTCTTAAATTTTTAAAAATAGCTTGAGAATAGGTGTTGGTTCTTCTTTGAATGTTTGGTAATTTCACCAGTGGAGTCATCCAGTCCAGGACCTTTGTTTGCTAGAAGTTTTTTTTTCCTTCTTTAATTTCTTTAATTGTAATTATTCTTTCAGATTTTCTGTTTCTTCTTGATTCAGTTTTGGGAGATTTTATGTTTTTAGGAATTTATCCTTTTCATCCAGGTTGTCTAATTTGTTGATATATAATTGTTCATAATATTTTCTTATAATCCTTTTATTTTTCTACTGTCAGTTGTTACTACTCCTCTTTTATTTCTGATTATATATATATATATATATATATATATATATATATATATACCCTCTCTCTTATTTTTCTTAATAAAAAGTGGCACCTTCCTCCTGAACACCTGCACTGGATGCTCCAGGAATGTCCTCTGTGTGGGTGATGTGAGCCCTTTCTAGTTAAGGGTTTGTCAACCTTGTTTATCTTTTCAAAGAACCAGCTCTTGGTTTCAATGATTCTCTCTATATTTTTTTAGACTCTTATTTTTTTCCTTCTACTCACTTTGGGCTTTGTTTGTTATTCTTTTTCTAGTTCCTTTAGGTCTAAGGTTAGATTGTTTATTTGTGATTTTTCTTTTTTCTTGAAGTAGGCTGTAATGCTATAAATTTCCCTCTTAGGACCACTTTTGCTGGGTCCTAAAGATTTTTCATTTGTGTCAAGGATCTTCTGATTGGTTTCTTGATTCATTGTTAATCCATTCATTGCTTAGTATCAATGTTAACCCATTCATTTAGCCTCTATATCTTTTTAGGTTTTTCAGTTTTTTTCTTGTGATTGATTTTTAGTTTCATACCATTATGGTCAAAGAAAATGCTTGATATGATTTCAATCTCCTTAAATTTATTGAGATTTGTTTTGTGTTCTAACATGTTGTCTATACTAGAAAATGCTTTATATGCATTTGAAAAGAATATATATTCTGCTGCTTTGGGGTGAGATGCTCTGAAGATATAAATCAATTAAATCCATCTGATCTAGAGTGTCATTTAAGACTACTGTTTCCTTGTTGATTTTCTTTCTGAAAGATTTATTCATTGACGTCAGTGGGGTGTTAAAAATCCCCTATTATGATTGAATTACTGTCAGTCTCTCCCTTTATGTCCATCAAAATTTGCTTTACACGTTTAGGTGCTCTTCTTTTGGGTGCATAAATGTTTACAAGGGTTATATCCTCTTGTTGGATTGCTCCCTTTATCACTTCTTAGTGTCCTTAAAGAACATTTTTTTATAGATGTCTTTTTTTTTAGATTTTGTTTTAAAGTCTATTTTGTCTGATATAAATATTGCTACACCAGCTTTTATGTTTTCATTTTCATTTGCACAAAGAAACTTTCTTCATCCCTTTACTTTTAGTCTGTGTGCATCTTTTGTTTTGAGGTCAGCCTCTTGTAGACAGCTTATGTATGGGTCTTGTTTTCTTATCCATTCTACTACCATATGTTTTTTGATTTCAGTATTTAAACCTTTTATATTTTTTGATTACTGATAGGTATATATATATATATATATATAGCCATTTTATTCTTTATAAATATACTTCTTTTTTTCTTTCTTCTTTAAAAATAAACCTTTAACATTTCTTGTAATACTGGTTTGGTGGTAATGAACCCCTTTAGATTTTTCTCATCTAGGAAGCTCTTTGTTTCTCCTTCAATTTTAAATAATAGTTGCTGAGTAAAGTAGTTTTGATTGTAGGTCATTGCTTTTCATCATTTTGAATATTTCATGCCAATCCCTTCTGGCCTGAAATGCTTCTGTTGAGAAATCAGCTGACAGCCTATGGGAGTTCCCTTGTAGGTGACTAACTGTCTATATTTTATGGCTTTTAAAATGCTGTCTTTTCAGAGAAGTGTTGTAGAATTGAGCACCTAAAACCTGTATAATTGTTACCCAGTGTAATCCCAATAAGTTCAATTAAAAATTTGTCTTTAACTTTTGGCATTTTAATTATGGTGTGGGCCTCTTTGGGTCTATCTTGTTTGGGACTCTTTGCACTTCCTGGACTTGTGTGTCTTTTTTCTTCAAAAGGTTAGGGATGTTTTTAGTCATTATTTCTTCAATAGGTTCTTGATTCCTTGCCCTCTCTTCTTCTGGTATCCCTATGATGCAAATGTGCTAGCACTTTTTATTGTCCCAAATGTCTCTTAAATTATTCTTATTTTTTTCCTGTTCTGATTGGGTGTTTTCTGCTACCTTGTTTTCCAAATCACTGATTTGGTCCTCTGCTTCATCTAACTAGTGTTTATTACTTCTGGTGTATTCTTCATTTCATATATTATATTGTTCATTTCTGACCGGTTATTTTTTATGGTTTCTATGTTCTTTTTCATACTGTTCAAGTTCTCACTGAGTTTCTTGAGAATCCTTATAACTATTTTTTTTTAATTTTATAGCTGGTAAATTGCTTACTTCCATTTCATTTAGCTGTTTTTCTGGAGATTTCTCTTATTTTTTTCATTGGTGTCATGTTTCTCTGTATTCCCATTTTGGCTGCCTCTGTTTGTTTCTGTGTATTATGTAGATCTGCTATGTCTCCCTGTCTTGACAGGGCGGCCTTATATAATAGGTGTCCTGCGGGGCCCAGCGGCACTTTCCTCTTGAACACCCACACTGGATGCTCCAGGAATGTCCTCTGTGTGGGTTATGTGAGTCCTCCTATTGTAATTGAGTCTTGATTGATAATAGCCCATTCGTTCATGGGGTTGACCCTCAGGCTTTCTGACTGTGATGATTGGCCCTGACCATAGTGTGTGAGCTTCTGTGCCAGTGCTGACCACACAAAGCAGAATTTGCCTCGACAGGGTCTGGTGCCTGCTGGGATCTCCCTTTGGACATGCCACTTGTGTAGGTAATGGGATTCTGCTATGATACTGTCTAAAGCTTATCACTGAGTGTGTCGTTTCTGGGGCCTCTTGGGAGAGGCTCTGGTATGAGTCAATTTCAGACATTTCCTTGGTCTGGCACTAGCCAATCTGTTTGGAGATACAAAGTGATCCCAGTGTGTGGCTGCCTCTGTTGGGCTTGAGTATGTGTAGGAAGGACTAACCTGCTCACCAAGTCCAGCTTCCACCAGCACTGAGCTCAGAGGCATGTCAGCAAAAGACCCAAGGTACCCAGAGATCTTCCTCCATCTGCCCCCACCTGCCAGCTACCTGTTAGGCTTAGTTACTAAAAGAGCCTTTGGTAGTACTTGAGCTGCAAGAAGTAGGTTCTCAGTGAGTCACCAGGTAGGGGTGAATAGTGTTCATCAGATTCATCAGGTTCATAATTGTTGCCAATGCTGATTTTGAGGCCACTCAGCAAAAGTCTCAGAGTACATCAAGGCTAGCTGCCACCCACATGGTGTCTGAAGACATTTTGAGTGGGGCTGGGTCTCAAGAAGTCATCAGGGTGAGGCCAACAGAGTTTATCAGGTCCAAACAGACCAAGATTTTGTAAAGGAAGAACTCTGCATCAGTCAGGTGTGTGAGGGAAAGATGGCTCCCACCTAGAGCCACACACTCAGTCTGTCCCAGATTCTGCCAGACCTCCTGGAGAGCCTAAGCTTGACAAAGCGGGGCCAGGGGAATTCAGAGGGTGGAGTTATTGCATTCCCCAAATTGACGTTTTAAGGAGGGCAGTGTTCTATCCAAGCAAAATAGCATGTGTGGTGTGGGAGAGGGACTTAGCACAGGGACCCAGCAACTAACTACCCCTTTAGCTTTCTACCTAGAGCCACAACCCCCAGTTTCTTCTCACACTAGACTGTTCTGCCTTCCCTCTGCCAGAGTCCAGGATGAGTGACTGCAAATGAGATTTTTTTTTTGTACTGGCCCTTTAAGAGGGTGCTTGTCTCTAGCAGACTTCTGTCTCTCCCTGGCAGACAGAATATCTGCTAATTTTCAATGCCAGATGTAGGTGGGCACCACTTCTCAGCTCTGGTGTTCAGGGATGGGGAGCTTGGTATGAAGTTGAGATTCCTCACTCCTCAGGGGGCAGCTTTGTAGCTGAGACATCCCTCCAGAATCCAAGCTGCCACTCATGGGAGCAAGGCCAGCCCTTTTCATATCTCTGCCCTCCCTACCAGTTTTGATGTGCCTTCTTTTCTAAATCCTTGGTGATAAGATTTTTGTTCAGCTAGTCTTTATTTAATTATTCAGTTTGATTGTTCTATATTTTAGTTGTAATTCCAGTTTGATCCTGGGAGGAGGTGAGGGTAGCTTCCCCCTACTCTGCTGCCATCTTGGATCTCTCATTCATTTTCTTCTCTGATGTTTTCAAGTTACTTTATGTTTTTGGAAAAATGTAAAACTCTGAAGATATGATTCATATCCAACTCAGTGCTATGTAACTTTAGATGCACCATGATTCTTACCTTTTAATTTCCTTTTACATCTCTTTGTAACTGTCTAGCACACCAACACAGAGAATTTACCATTCTAGATTACTTGTACCTCCACAGCCTCCATTTTTCCCCCTGGACCTTTTACCCAGTAACCACAAAAAGCTACACATACAGTTATACTGTAATAACTGCTACTTAAAATAATCTGACTATTTTAGGATGGATTCTCCAGAAAAAAACCTTGACACAAGGATTTAGGGATCCCAGGAGACACTGGAAGGTCAGTGCAGACAGGTAAGAGAAAAAGGAAGGAAGCCAATACAGATACGTTATAAGCAGGTATGACTGTGGGGAATTGGGGCTCAGTCTCCCTGGGGCTCCCTGGGAGACAGGCAGTATAGATCATATCCCATCACTGTACATGTGTGAAGGGGAGAAAAGTCAGATATTTCTCCACTGTTTCCCAAATGTCATTAGTTGAAGGCTGTTCCTGGAGTGCTAACACCTTGGTGCTTTGCTCTGCCTTAGATGTGGACCAAGCCAAGCTCCTATAGGTAGATAAAGGCTAAAGGCAGAGAGCCACGGGCACTTACAGTGAAAAGCAGTCAGTATGTATGGAATGCTGAGCGTCAAGGGGATATAGCTGGGGTACCAATAAGACTCTACACTTCTGTCCTCCTTACTTTAATGTAACATGTAACTGCCTTTTTCTACTGTGCCATCCTCTCATTCAGTGTGCTAAGTACTCTCAGATACATCATTTTATTTAATCCTCTTGACCACAGAAGTTGACACTGTCTCGGTTTTACATAAGAAGAAATTAAGAGGTTAAGATTAAGTAACTTCACAACAATTAACCAGCTAGTACGTTCTGGGACTGTGATTTAAAGACTCTAAAATCCACGCATTTTCTAGTGCAGCAGAAACCTAGAGATAGAACCTTGGGGACCATCCATCATTATGAGCACTGTCTGGGAGTAAGGACAGGTGGGGTCAGAGAGAAGTAGAGAGCATATTTTAGAGATGTGGAAACATTCTTCATCTAAGACTGGATTCCATCACTCTTTCTTACCTCTATTTCTATTCACACAGCTTTAAGCTTACTTGGCCAGAATTTTACTATTTTCACCCATGGTCCTAATACAATTTTTAAGAACAAAGATTAGGTCGATGAATTTTCAGAATAATGCCTGGTAATAATGCAATTTAATGTAATAAGTGCTCAATTTTATTCAACATTTATGTATCAGTCATCTTATATGTGTCAGGTACTGGGCTAAATGCTGAGAATACAATTGTGGACCACAAATATTTATGGATAGAAGTAATGAATCAATAAAGGACATTGTCTATCTTTAAGTATAAAATACAGAAATACCTCTTCTTACTATGCTTGAATTTACGATGCTTTGCAGATACTGCATTTTTTACAAATTTAAGGTAAAACTCTCCACTCGCAGAAAAGATCATGACTTGCTGAAGGCTCAGATGATGATTAGCAATTTTTTTAAGCAAGAAAGCATTTTTAACCCAAAATATATGTACATTGGTTTTTTTAGACATGCTATTGCACACTTAATAGTCAACAGTATAATAGTCTCTAGTGTAGTGTAAATATAAATTTTATATGTACTGTAAAACCAAAAAAATTTTTCATTAATTGCTTTACTGTGATATTCACTTTATTGTGGTGGACTGCAACCCAGTATTGCTGAGGTGTGCCTGCATGGCACATTTCCAAACGGACTTTAATTATATAGAGCCGCCAGCTAATTATGGCTATTTAACTTTTGCAATTAAGATGAATATAGTACTTGGTATTTTTTTTTCTCAGTCTGGATCTGCCTAGATTTCCTTTCAACACTTAATAATAGTAGATAATGTTGATGTAAAAGAGTATAGTCATTATAGGATTGCTGTGAGAATTAAATAAAACGTAACTGCCAAATGCCAAGCATGTTATATAATTTATCACACTTGCCTTTATCCACAGACTGTAAGTTCCATGAAGATAGACACTCATTTATTCCATTTTATTAATAATTTTTTCAAGTTTTACTGAAATAAATTGAGATAATTGACATATAGTATAAAAGGTGTACAATATAATGATGTGATATTTGCATATATTGTGTAACAGTTACCGCATATCTCTAATTTACATCCATCATCACACATAGTTACTTTTTTCTTGTGATGAGAACATTTGAGATTTACTTTCTTAGCAACTTTCAAATAGATAATATATTATTGTTAACTTATAAGACACATATTTATATTAATTTAAGCTTTTATATTTTTAGCATATAATAGGTCTTCAATTAATATTAGGGGCTTAATATAAAATATAGATATTAATACTCCAATTTTATAGATGAAATAATCACTCAGAGAGATGAAATGATCTTCCCAATTTCTTAAAACCAGTTGGTAGAAAAGTAAGGATAAATGAGGTCTTTCTAACTCCACTATGCCTGAGGGTCTCTATAAAGCAAGCAGCATAGTGCTAAGCACACAGCAAGCCATCAACATATGTTACTAATTCACAACCCTTATTAAAGGTGTCTCTGGTGCAAAGGGACCAGATCTGCATCTCTAGAGTTCTGCATGATCTTCTTCTTCTTCATTCAATTTCCTCTCTGGACTCCAATTCCCCCTCCCATTCCAGAAACTGTGGATTCCCCTCCAGCTTGGGCCCGGGCCTGTTGACCTTCTGGATGTTTGCCTGCATGTCTGCAATTACTTCAGCTCAGTCTGCACCTGCAGTGACAAGGCCTTTAGAAGCTGCCAAGTCTTCGATGCTGAATGGTTTCAGTACTATTGCTCTGTGAGGTACAGGGAAAGCAAGATTAAAAATAGCATACTTTCCTTTGAGAAGTATGGGGAACACAAAACCAGGGAAATTGTGAAAATAATAGTGAAAACTTTGTTCCAGATCTACCCTTTCACCTGTACCCTACCTTGGCACATTCTAGAGTTCTCAACATCTGATGGCACAGAACTCAGCAAGTGGAAGACATGCGTGGAACACATGCAGTCACCATTAGGTTCTGGTCTGAGAGCCTCCTGACCTATCTTGTCAGATTTAAAGATACCGTCAGTGCTTTCTTTTTCAAGACGGTTTTTGTCCCATACTAAATGCCATTATTATTATTATTATTTTTAGGTGAGAGGAGTGGGGATAATGAGGCAGATTCCCACATATTCCCTGACTGGGATCCACCCAGCAACCCCCATCTGGGGCCAGTGCTTGAGTACTGAGCTATTTTTAGCACCTGAAGCTGATTCTGCTTGGACCAACTGAGCTACCCTCAGCACCCTGGGCCACTTGAACCAATTGAGCCACTGGCTTTGGGAAGGAAAGAGAGAAAGAAGGGCGAGAGGGAGGGGGAGAAGCAGATGGTCACTTCTCCTGTGTGCCCTGACTGGGAATCAAACCTGGGATGTCCATGTCAGGCCAATGCTCTAACCACTTAGTCACTGGCCAGGGTCTAGATGGCATTATTGATCTGTAAACTTCTGAGGGACTGATTTTGACTTCAGTATTTATGACTGTTTGATGTCAGTGATGTATTGTGAAGTTGTTTGGGGTGTGAAGCCAGGGGGTTCCTGAGACATTCATTTCCAGACTCTTGTCCCCTTGGAAAACAGATCTCTAAAGTCAAGAGCTTTGCATTTGTTGTTACTCTTGCATCAGGAGGCATAGAGAGAGACTCCATCACACGGGTTTTGGAGTGACAGATATCTTAGTGTTTGCTGTAGCTCCAGAATGACATGATTATGTGAGTTAGAATGGCACTCAACCTTTTTGAATCTCAGTTTGTTTCCTATCTAATAAGTGAGGGTAATGTTACCTGCCTCCTGGAGTTGTAAGGTTAAAATGACATAACATCTGTAATTGTTCATTAACTAAGGATTAAAGAAAACTGTGCCTATTATTGTTGAGATGAGGACACCTGAAAGGATGGAGCAAGTCAATACCTGCTGGCTCTTCAGGTATGTCTTCTGAGAAGAGAATTGTGAAGTCGTAAAGCCAAAGTCCAAGAGAAGCTGAATTCTCTTCTCTGCAAGGCAGTCAAGAATGTGGTGTCATTTGCTAACTGCAAAACTTCCCCTTGGTTATTATTCAGTATATGCAGTCCTTTGTTGTTTTCCTGTAATTGTGTGTGTGTGTGTGTGTGTGTGTGTGTGACAGAGAGAGAGACTAAAAGAAGGACAGTTAGAGACAGACAGACAGGAAGGGAGGAAGATGAGAAGCATCAACTCATTGTTGCAGCTCCTTAGTTGCTCATTGATTGCTTTCTCATATGTGCCTTGACTGGGGGGCTACAGCAAAATGAGTGACCCCTTTCTCAAGTCAGCGACTTTGGGCTTCAAGCCAGTGACCTTTGGGCTTGAGCCAGTGACCATGGGGTCATGTCTATGATCCCACGCTCAAGCCAGCGATCTTAAGAGCCTGGAGTCACTCCTTCAAGCTGGTGAACCTGTGCTCAAGCCAGATGAACCTGTGCTCAAGCCGGATGAACCCATACTCAAGCCAGCAACCTGGGGTTTTGAACCTGGGTCCTCTGCATCCCAGTCCGATGCTCTATCCACTGAGCCACCACCTCGTCAGGCTCCCTGTAATTTTTAAAGTAAAACTTTTGAAACAAAAAGGGTCCTATGCCTGTACTTGTATATAACAAAAAAGAATGAGATATTGAGGAAAGGTGTACCCAGTTACAATATTACTATACTGCAGATGTTGTGTCAGGTGCTCTTTGTTTGAAAATTTTTGTTACTTCATTTAATTCTTCATATCTTCCATAGCAAATCTAATCATTCCCTCTTTGGGATCTCCCCAGCACTATTATTCCAATCATTTTTTTTAATTGAGATATCATTGACATTAATATTGTATTAATTTTCGGTGTACAACATACTGATGTGATATGTGTATATATTATAAAATGATTAGCACAATAAGCATAATAAACATTTTTAATACATAGAGTTATAATTTTTCTTGTAATAAGGACTTTTAAGATTTATTCTTGTAGCAACTTTCAAATACAGTATGCAATTATTAACTATAGTCACCATGCTGTACATTGCATCCCCAGGACCTAATATCTTATAACTGAAAGTCTGTACCTTTTGATCAGCTTCCTCCATTTCATGCTCCCCCTCCCCAAACCCCAACTCTGGTAGCCAATCATTTGTTCTCTGTATCCATGAGTTCAGTTTTTTCTTTCCAGATTCTACATATAAGTGAAATCACCCAGTATTTGTCTTTCTTTGTCTGACTTCACTACTCCCACCTGATGAACAAAGGAAGTGGATCAGCATCACTAAGTAACCTGCCCAAAGTTACACAGCCGAGAGGTGATAAGCAAACTCAGAGTGTGGCTCCAGAGCCCGGAGTCACTCCTTTAAGCCTAGGAATGAAAAAGTCAGAGAGAAGACAGGACCCACACACTGAGGAAGCCGAGAGCAGCCCCTGGGAACAGAACAACTGCTGTCTTCAGAGGCATAACCAGAAAAAAGATTGGTGGAATTTCCCCAGGGGCTTTCTCTGGGTGGATTATAAATTCTGGGAAGCCCTGGACCTCCCAAGAAGTTTCTGGTTGCACCTGGCCCAGCCAAACTATATAACCAATACCCAGAAGAAAGAGTGAGGAGAAAATCAAGAATGGACAATTTGTTGCCTGGTGGCCAGGGAAGGTCTCCAGATTGAAATAATTAAAAGTAGACTAAACAGTGCAAAGACTTCTCTTTGTCTTGTTAACATTGCTGAAGTTAGCCAGAAATTAAACCCAAAGGCTGAGGAAGAGACAGGCGGCAGAGAGAAGAAGGAAGCTGCTTTTCTCCCCATCACTTAGACTTCTTAGACTTCTCTCCAGAAACATGTCTGGATTAACTGAGACATTCTCCAGTCATTGCTGTTGGATTTAGCCTTCCAGTGATGGAAGGCTTAAAAAGGTGTGGGCTGATGCTCAGGAGACCCGGAATGACTGTCAGGGGCCTGGGCTGCCTGGCTGTGCCTGCAGCACTTTCTGGAACCTCCTTAAGAGTCCCGAGGTCTGGGTGAAGCACAGAAGGAGTAAAACCATTCAGCGATCACCCAATGCTCGGAAAAACTCACCTCCTAGTGTACACAAGGTGGCTGATTCCGGCCCTAACCCACCACAGGGAGGTCCATGCAGTTCTCGTGTTACCTGTCAGTATCAGGACGTAGGAAATATAATTAGCATCTATTCTGCGGGTTCTATCACAGAAGAATTTTAAGTAGTCTAGAGTTACCTTCCACAGACAAGATCTCACAATAAATGTTGGAAATCAAAGAGAGAAAGAGAGAGAGAGAAAGAGGGAGAGAGAAAGAGAGGGAGAGAGAAAGGAGCCCGACTTTCCACCAGATACCTCAGGGCCAGGAAAACACATGAACGTTAACTACGGACTCTGCTCTTCATGCTCAGAGAAGGCCTCTTCCCCGAGGATTAACGGCCCAGTGAGCCCACGAATTTATCACAGCATGATTTTCCAATGTAATCAGATAACACACAACCGAGGCAATTCTTGGCAGCCTGTTCTCATCTCTGTGCCAATCTTTCTATCTTCAAAGCCCCTCCCAATTAATTCCTTTAATATCTAGCTCATAGTTTCCATTCCCCATGAATCCTTCCCTGACAGAGCTAATCAGCAGTTTCTTTGATATCTTATTTGTTAACTCTGGATACAGCACTGTGAGGACCTTGCCTGAAGTCAAACGGCTGTGAAGTAGGGCAGCCCGTTCTGCCTGATTCCAAAATCCATCCACCATCACCACCATCACCACCACTGCCACACCATCACCATCACCATCACCACTCTCCACACCTTGCTACCTTTGCCAATTAGCCAGGCATGCCTTGATGTTGCCTTCCCCGTTCCCTAGAATATCAACTCCTAGAAATGAGAAAATGTGTAACTTTATTCATCTGTGTCACCCCAGCACCTAGCACAGTTCCTGGACCGCGCTGACCATGCAATAACTGTCTGAAGGAACAGAGGAACTCAAGGAGCTGGTTTGACCAGTAGCAACCAAGAAGATACTTTGCATGAAGAGATCAGTTAACAGCTGTTCACATAGAACGTGCAGTGCATGATCTAGGTTTTTCTTTGTAGACCTAGTTTTCCAACACAAAACAAAACAAGGACTTTAAGTTTCCCACATTGGAAATTTCTAAACCCCACGTGAGGAAAGTGGCTGAGCCCCTGATCATCATGCTCTGGTGGCCTTGCAGTGCTCTGAGGGCAGGTGTGACAGTGGCTCACTCTCACCCACCTCCCCCCTGGAGAGTCTGTCCCCCCACCTACCCAGGCTGGCATGTTCCCTTGTGTAGGAGCTGATTGGATCTCCATGCCCCGTTCCAAAGTTCCTTTTGCCTGGTGGTTAGTACTGTGTGACTGGTTAGTTCAGTGCACGCTCAGAGCCCCGCAAGTCCTGGCTCTGGGCTAGTTTCCCGCCACATCCAGTTCCACGGAGCTTGTGCCGAAAGAGGACTCAGGTAAATTCTGATGGCACGTTTTCCCTAACTCACGGGTGTGATTTAAAACACATACAGCCAAATGGGTTGTTCTGGAGGCGTGGGTTCGGGGGGTTGGGATTTCTTTTTAGTCACCATTCTGTGCTACTCCTTCTCCCTAACTCCCCCTCTCACTTGAAATCCTCTCTCCCACCCTTGACTTTGTAAAATCCATGGAAACAGACAAACTCTGGCCTCCGAGCAGGGCTGACCCTCTGGTAGATAGCACTGACACTGCATAAAGCTGAGTTTGTGGAAACTAGAGGAAATGTCGTACTAGTAAAATGCTTGAGCTCAAAGCAACTCACACTTGCTTCACTTTCAGAGTCCCACGGGAGACATGCAGAGAGTGGGTGGGAAGGAGCAGAGTTTGCCAGTGTGCTGGGGTGGGGTTGAGAAGAAATCTGGGGTACTTTCCGTGGTTCATAAAACACAGGTTTCGTAGGCAGGAAATTGCCAAGAAGCCTGCTTTATCTTCTCTCCTAATTGCAAACTAGAAGGGTTCACTTGACAACATCCAAAAAACCCCCAAGTGAGTTGAGTATAAGCAATTATAAGTTGTCAAACTGAACCAGAGAATTACAGCTAACATTTATCTGAGTGCTTAAAGGATGGTAGACCCTTTCCCAAGTACTTTACCTAGGCTGACATATTGAAACCTCAAACCCATCAGAATCTGAACAATAAATTCTGTTGTCATCCTGGCCTTACAGATAAGGAAACTAAGGCACAAAAAGATTAAGTAGGTTGCTTACTCACATGTCACAGTTTTACCAGCTGGTGGGCAGAAAATAAGGCCACTGAACCTGTCTTCAGATCTTGCACACCTAACCACTGAAGGTTGCACATTTGATTCCCACTGTCGGAGGATAGAATTTTTGACAATATAATACTGATCTTAGTATTTTCCTTGAAGACTTCCAAAGCCAGTCTTAGAGTTATTACCATGGTGCAGTGCTAAAATAAGCATCGTTTATTCTGCAAATGCTTATTGAATCCTACTATCTGCCACTTGCTAGGCAAGGCTAAGCCAGTGCAATGGGTAGTAACTACTTTTGATTGACACACATTCTTCATGTACTCTATTTCATTTAATCCTCACAACAACTCTTTAAGGTAAGAACTGAGGTGAAAAGGTAAGTATTTGTCAAATAGTACTATAAAACTGCTATAATAGATAGTGAAGCCAGGATTTAGACCCAGGTAAAAAGGTAAGTATTTGTCAAATATTATTATAAAACTGCTATAATAGATAGTGAAGCCAGGATTTAGACCCAGGTAAAAAGGTAAGTATTTGTCAAATATTATTATAAAACTGCTATAATAGATAGTGAAGCCAGGATTTAGACCCAGTTTGAATGACATCAAAACCAATGCTTTAAAAACAAAATAAACTTGTAGAAATTGTAGAAATGTGGGAAATGGGAGGAGAGGATACACAGAAGGAAGTCTGAATTACGCTACTTAAAAATTTCCTTCATTACATACTTACAAATAGACTAGAGAATTCCCATTCGATATTTCACTTGTCATTTAAAAACATTATTGATTTTAGAGAGAAAGAAAGTGAGAGACAGGAAGAAAGAGAAAGAGAGAGACATCGATTTGTTGCTACACTTAATTATGCACTCGCCTGACCAGGCGGTGGCGCAGTGGATAGAGCGTCGGACTGGGATGCGGAAGTACCCAGGTTCGAGACTCTGAGGTCGCGCGCGGGCTCATCTGGCTTGAGCAAAGAGCTCGCCAGCTTGGACCCAAGGTCGCTGGCTCCAGCAAGGGGTTACTCGGTCTGCTGAAGGCCCACGGTCAAGGCACATGTGAGAAAGCAATCAATGAACAACTAAGAAGTCGCAACGCGCAACGAGAAACTGATGATTGATGCTTCTCATCTCTCTCTGTTCCTGTCTGTCTGTCCCTGTCTATCTCTGCCTCTGTAAAAAAAAAAAAGAAAAAAGAAAAACATTATAAAATTAATTATGCACTCATTGGTTGACTCTTATATGCTCCCTGAGCAGGGATCAAACCTCAACCTTGTTGATTAGAACAATGCTCTTAACCAACTGACCTACACAGCCAGGGCACATTTGTCATTGTTGTACCTCCTAACATCCCATCACTCTAGAACAAGGGGTACAAATCTGCTTTTTGCAATTCACCCATCATAGAATCTAGGACTCCTTACAACTTGCTAATTTTCTCCTCCTCCACAGTCTTCAGGGACTAAGCTTTAGTGTGTAAAGACATGACCTAAGCCTGACCAGGCGGTGGTGCAGTGGATAGAGCATCGGACTGGGATGAGGAGGACCCAGGTTCGAGACCCCAAGGTCACCAGCTTGAGTGTAGGTTCATCTGGTTTGAGTAAAGCTTACCAGATTGGACCCAAGGTTGCTGGCTCAAGCAAGGGGTTACTCGGTCTGCTGAAGGCTTGCGGTCAAGGCATATATGAGAAAGCAATCAATGAACAACTAAGGTGTCGCAATGAAAAACTGATGATTGATGCTTCTCGTCTCTCTCTGTTTCTGTCTGTCTATCCCTCTCTGTCTCTGTTAAAAAAAAAAAGACATGACTCAAATGTACTCACTCATGCAGGTGGCCTATCGAAAAGTTAATATGCATTTCATGTAAGTGCAGATGGTTCTGGGGATCGTGAGAAGCAAGAGGATTAAATAAAATCATCCATATGTTCTATTAAGAAGGATTTTACAGCAACAAGATGCCTGGATCATACAAACATTCTATAGATATAATGAAGACTTTTCCAAACCGTTCACATTTGGCCCAGTTATTCTGAAGCAAGTAGAATAAGTAGGTTTTGCCTTTGAGACACAAGAGTCATGGGGTCCACTTTGAACTCAACCTGCCACCTTGTGGAAATTGGAGGCAATAAACATACCCTTTGAATAACTGCAATAATAATATGACCTAGGCTAACATTTATTTAAAAATTACCATATGGTATGCACTCTTTTGAACACCTTGTGTTTTCTAATTTAATTATCAAAATAATTTTATGAGGTGGAAACTATTATTTGTTCCCATTTTAAGGATGAGGACTATGTGACTTGCCAAAGTAAAATAACTTGCTTAAAGCCACAGATCTGGGCAGCATGACCCCAGACACTTAACCATGGCACTGTCCTGTGCCTGATATGGCTCCTCTCCTTCTGGTAGATAGATATTTAAATAAGTATTGTAGTTCTTGGAAAGGACCATTAACAATCCTTCATCTTGAGCTGGCTGTGTTCCATCAGAATCATCAGAAATATACTTTAGCAGCTACTATCTTGTCCAATGCATACAATGCAAGAAGAGTGAGAGTGAAAAGTTTGAAGGAGGAGAGATTTCCTTGGAGCCATTTTTTATGATTTCAATGTTGTTTTCTCTTTGGAGCATCCTTTTAAGTGATCACCATTTCTTTCATTCTCACCCTTTCATACTTAATGCACAGATACAAGCTGAGTCAGATTCCAAACCTTGGCTTTTCGGCTGTGCAACATTGGGCTAGTAACTTAACCTTTCCGAGCCTTCTTTTCCTCATCTTTAAAATGGGGATAATATTGACACATACAACCATGCTTTGTTTCAAAGCACATAAGACAGATAAAAAGTATAACAACTCTGAGAATAAATGAGATCTAAAATATCTACAGTATAAGTCCTTAATTTATACATAAAACAGAATCGGTTATTCTTTAAAATAGGAACAATCGCCCTAGCCAGATAGTTCAGTTGGTTAGAGCTTTGTCTTGAAGCACAGAGGTTGCCAGTTGGCTCCGTGGTCAGGACACACACAGGAAGAGATTGATGTTCCTGTCTCTCTCTCTTTCCCTTTCCCTCTCTAAAATTAGGAAATTTAAAAAATGGGAACTATAATAGTTTCTATATCATAAAGTTATTTTGATAGTTAGAAAACAATTTAAAAGGTATTCAACATAGAGAATGCCATATGGGAAGCCCTTAATAAATATTAGCCTAGATCATATTATTACCGTGTATTATTCAAGGGGCATAATCAATTTGCTCTATATCAACTCTATAATTTACATCATATTTGAATAACATTTAAACTTCTAATCATTTCTCTGCTCCCTACAACAACCTGGTACAATTGACAGGAAAGGTCTACTACATCACTTTACAAATCATTATTCCTAAAATTGATTGTGTACCTACTATGAATAGGGAACCGGGCTAGAAATTTAGAGGTATGTGACATACACATTGACATTCACAATAGTTTAGTGGCTGTTCCTTTATATGACAAAATTACACAGTAAAACCCCAAGAAAGCAAGAGTATGAGATCATTGTCCCTAGCTCAGAACTTCCAGAGCCCTTTTAATTTCTTAAGTGAAAAGAGTACTAGTATGATCTTTTGTTCTAACATTTGGTTTTTGTTAATGAGGTGGCTCTGGCTGGACTCCTGGATGCCTTCACCAAAAAGACCAAGCCATGATTAGAAAGCTTGGAATTTTCAGCCTCATGCTTCCATTCTTCTGAGAAGGGGAAAGGGCTGAAAACAGAGTTAATGGTCGGTCAGGTTTATGTGCTGAAGCTTCCATAAAAATCCCAATAGGATGGGGTTCAGAGAGCTTGTAGGTTGGTGCGCACACGGCGGTGCTGGGAGAGAGGCACACTCGGATAGGATGGGGTTCAGAGAGCTTGTAGGTTGGTGAGCACACGGCGGTGCTGGGAGAGAGGCACACTCGGATAGGATGGGGTTCAGAGAGCTTGTAGGTTGGTGAGCACACGGCGGTGCTGGGAGAGAGGCACACTCGGATAGGATGGGGTTCAGAGAGCTTGTAGGTTGGTGAGCACACGGCGGTGCTGGGAGAGAGGCACACTCGGACAGGGCACGAACCCTCCGTACCTCTTCCCACACATCTCTTCCATCTGGAGAGTCACCTGTATCCTTTATTATATCCTTTTATAATAAACTGGTAAGCGTAAGTAAACATTTTCCTGAGTTCCGTAAGCCACGTTAGCAAATTACTTGAACCCAAAGAGGGAGTTGTTGCAATCTCTGACCTATAGCCAGTCAGTCAGAAGCATAGGTAACAACCTGGACTTGTGATTGACATCTGGAGACGTTAGGGAAGTCTTGTCAGACTGAACCCTCGATCTGTGGGATCTGATGCTGTCTCCAGATTGACAGTGTCAGATTGAGCTGAGCTGTAAGACTTCCAGCTGGTGTCAAAGGATTGCTCGTTAGTATGGGGAATATTTCTCCCCACATACACTGGAAATTAGTGATCAGAACCTATTAGAAAACACAGGTTCTTCCTAGTTCTATGTACTGGCTATGGATGGAGGTTACTTCTGTGGCCATAGTAGGGCATCATAGCTTCAAAGAAGCATAAGGGGGAGGGAGCCAGACAAAATTATGCTTTCCCTACTTCCTTCAGGGCAATTCTGTGGCCTCCTAGAAATTACAGCTATGACTTACACAATGAAATGATAGATGACATATAGCAGTCAAAATAAATACAACACATGATATGAATATAAATACCACTTAGCAAAATCCTAAGTGAAAAAAGAAGTCCCAGAAATTACATACATGGGACTAAATGAAAAACTAAATGAAAAACTATAAAAATTAAGCAAGGGGACAATAAACATGGAGTTCAGGATGGTATTTACATCCAATCAGGAGATGGAAGGAGAAGACCATGTGGTTGGTAGCAGGTTGTCAAAGTCTTAGTGTTCATATTGAAAGATGATTTCAAAAGCACTTGCTAGATTACAGAAATAAAGAGACAGAAGAATAAATGGGAAGGGAGAAAAAGAGGGAGGAGTGAGGGAGGGAGGGAGGGAGGGAGGGAGGGAGGGAGGGAGAAGGAAGGAAGGAAGGAAGGAAGGAAGGAAGGAAGGAAGGAAGGAAGGAAGGGAGGGAGGGAGGGAGGGAGGGAGGGAGGAAGGGAGGAAGGGAGGAAGGAAGGGAGGGAGGAAGGAAGGAAGGGAGAAAGGGAGGGAGGGAGGAAGGAAGGGAGGGAGGAAGGAAGGGAGGGAGGAAGAAAAAAAGGAAGGAAGAAAAAAAGGAAGGAAGGAAGAAATGTATGTATGTGGGAGAACTCTAGTGAAGCAAATAATTTTCCCAGAGGAAAAGAGAACAGTGCAATAATATGAGTTTCTTTTTCCAAGTCTAGGAAGCGGATACTCAGGTATATTTACAAATGTTTACATAGGCACCCCAAATTCACTTATATAGCTCAGACGTATAGGGAGAAAAAGAACTTCGCTTATTCAATAAAGATTTTTTTTTCAATAAACATTCAATAAGTGCTATTTATGTGCCAATCACATTCTAAGCACTAAGGATACAGCAGTCAATGCAACAGACAAAATTCCCTGCTTTCAAATAGCTTATGCTCTAGGGTTGAGAAGAACAGTGGTCCTGGGGTGAGACAAATTTTAAGGCAAAATAGTGATTAAGAGACTGGACACTTAAGTTAGGCTGCTTAGGCTTAATCCTGGCCCTTCCAATGGTTAAATTACTTAATTTCTCCAAGCCTCCCTTCCTTGTTATGTGTGAGTTAGTGCCTACCTTGTAAAGTTTCCCGAGTATTGAGGATTTAACATTTACTACAGTTTGGGGTTCCAGTCAAGATGGACGCATAAGTAAATGTGGTACTCACTTCCTCCCACAACCACATCAAAATTACAACAAAACTACAGAACAACAGTGTTCAGAACTGCCTGAAATCTGGCTGACTGGAAGTCCTACAACTGGGGAGTTTAGGAAGCAGCCACATCAAGACGGGCAGGAGGGGCAGAGACAGACAGGCTGGTCCCTCACCCACGAGTGGTAGATAAAAATCAAGAGGGACACCTGGGCTGCAGAGGTTCCCCTGGAGGAATGAAGGGTCTCAGGTCCACACCAGGCCCCCCACCCCAGGGTTCCGGTGCCAGGAAGAGAAGTCCCCACAGCCTTTGGCTATAGAAACCAGCAGGGGTTGAGGCTGAAGGAGACCGAGGGCTGCTGGAACCCCAGGCAGTTCCTACAAAGGGTTCGTGCACGTACTTACTCTGACTCCCTCCATCTGAGCTCCAGCGCTGGGCCTTAGCTGGAAAGGAACCAGAGACATTTGGGAAGGAACTGAATTGCCGGCATCAGGACGAGAGCCAGCGGGGGTGGGGGGATTGTTAGGGGGATGTGGCCTCCCAGAAAAGTGCTGGCAGTTTATTGTTCCTTTTCTATGCCCTCCACTGACAGAGGTATCTCAGTCTCCATCAATCTGGCTCACACTGTTTACACCACCCTGGTGATTCCTTGAGAACCACCCTACCCAACTTTCTGGCTCACCCAAGTTGTTTCCAGTGGTTTTTCCATACAAATGGTCTGCCTTGGCTCAGGCTTCAGTTTTTCCTAAAACCTCTCAAACAAGCAGCACCTGGCCTCAGCATGCCCCATACATCTTGCTAAGTAGCTCCAGGCCCAGCACTAGCAGCAGTCAGCCTTGTTTCTCAGCTTGACCTCACCTGGTACCTCCAAGCCCAATCACAGTATCAGACATCTGCAGTTCACTTTGCTGCTCTTGCTAGGTGGCCTCATGCATAACACAGGTGGTGGCTGACCTTGGCCTGCATCTCCCAAGAGGCCCCGGAGCCAGGGCACCCAATGGACAGCTTCAAAGCACCAGCACCCAACAACTTCCATAAGTGACACACTTAAGGGGCAGTCGTGGTGAGCACCAAAGCCTGATAAAATATTTCCTACTCTGGTGTGGGCGTGGTTCTCTATGGTGGTTGCAGCCAGTCATTTCAGCTGACTGGCCTGGGTGTAAATTCCTCCCATGGACATGTCAACAGCAATCAAGGCTCAACTACAAAAGGAGGCTGTACACAGCCCCAATAGGGGGTTTGAGGGATATACCGTGAGTGCCCAGCTTGGGTGATTGGGGAGGCTGTGCCACTAGATTCTATAGGACACTTATTACATTAGGCCACTCTTCCACACCTGGGAGAAATATCAGCTCCACCTAATACATAGAAACAAACACAGGAAGGCTGCCAAAATGAGGAGACAAAGAAACATGTCCCAAATGAAAAAACAACAAAACTCTAGAAAAAAGAATGCAACAAAATGGAGACAAGCAATCTACTAGATGCAGAGTTCAAAACACTAGTTAGAAGGGTACTCAATAAATTTAGTGAGAACCACAACAGTCCAAAAGGACCAGTCAGAAATAAAGGATATCCTAAATGAAATAAAGATTAATTTACAGGAAATCTACAGTAGAGTAAATGAAACTGAGAATCAAATCAGGTATTTGAAATATAAGAAAGCAAAAAAACACCCAATCAGAGAGCAAAATGAAGAAAAAATCCAAAAAAATAAGGATAGTATAAAGAGCTTCTGGGACAACTTCAGGCATACCAACATTTGTATCAATATCATGGGGGTGCCAGAAGGAGAAGAGAAAGAACAAGAAAAAACTGAAAACTTATTTGAAAAAAAAAAACGACACAAAACTTCCTTAACTTGGTGAAGGAAATAGACATACAAATCCAGGAAGTGCAGAGAGTCCCAAACAAGATGAACCCAAAGAAGCCCATAACAAGACACATCATAATTAAAATGCAAAAGGTTAAAGATAGAATCTTAAAAGCAGCAAGAGAAAAGCAGCTAGTTACTTACAACAGAGCTCCCATGAGATTGTCAGCTGACTTCTCAACCAAAACTTTGCAGGCCAGAAGGAAATAGCAAGAAATATTCAAAGTGATGAAATATAAGGACCTGTAATCAAGATTACACTACCCAGCAAAGCTATCATTTAGAATCAAAAGACAAATAACGGGCTTCCCAGACAAAAGAAATCTAAAGGAGTTCATCACCACCAAACAAGTATTACATATATGAACTGTTAAAGGGTTTTCTTTAAGAAGAAGGAAAGGAGAAGGAGATCAAAATTATGAATAAAAAATGACAATAAATACATATCTACCAACAATTGAATCTAAAAAACAAAACAAACATACAAGCAGAACAGAAACAGACTCATAGATACAGAAAACATTTTCTCAGTTGCCAGATGAGAGGGGGTCTGGGGAAGCTGGGTGAAAGAGGTGAAGGAATTAAGATGTACTAATTGATAGTTGCAGAATAGTCATGGGAATGTGAAGTACAGCATAGAGAATATAGTCAATAATACTCTAATAACGATGTATAGTGTCAGTTATGTAATGTCTAATCACTGGGGTGTACACTGACACTAATTATAATAATGTATGTCAACTGTAATTGAAAAATAAAAAATGATTTTAAGAAATGTTGTGCTTCAAAGTGTAACATCAAGAAAATTAAAAGACAATCCACAAATGGGAGAAAATATTTGCAAATTATATATTTGATAAGGAACATGTATTCAGAATATATAAAAAAAACACTTCTACAACTCAATAATGAAATATAATTGGCCAAATATATAATTATAAAAGGATCGGAGTAGATATTTCTCCAAAGATATACAAATGGCCAATAAGCATATTAGATGAGGCACAACATCATTAGACATTGGGGGGAATGCAAATTATAACCGCAATGAGGTACCAGTCCACACCTGCCACTCAGCAAGTCTATTCCTAGTTATACATCCAAGAGAAATTAAAAGCATATGTCCACACAAAAAACTTGTACATGAGCATTTATAGCAGTATTATTTATAACAGCAAATTTCATTTATTTATATATATTTATTTATTTATAGCAGTATTATTTATAACAGTTACCACAAAAACTGATGAATGGATAAAATAAAATGTGGCCTAGCCACATAATAGAATATAATTGGCAATAAAAAGAAATGAAACACTGATAACATGCTACACCGTGGATGACATTTGAAAACATTATGCTTAGTGAAAGAAGCGTATTATTTGATTCCATTAACATGAAATGTTCAGAATAAGCAAATCTATCGAGACAGAAAATGGCCCAAAGCTGAGGAGATTGGGAGGAAATGGAGAGTGTCTGCTAATGGGTATAGGGTCTGTTTTCATGGTGTTCTAAAATTAACTGTGGCTATGGTTGTCGACCCGGGATATACTAAAAACCATTGACTTGTATACTTTAAGTGGGTCAATTTGTGGTATGTATCAATAAAGCTGTTATAAAAACAAAAACAAAACAAAACATTGACTACAGTTTAACACAGTGCCTGATATATGATAAGCACTCAAGTATTAGCCATGATTTTTTGCTTGGTGAGACATTCATTCATCAAATCCCTCCAGCCAAAATCATGAGGGGCAAAATTGACACTTGACTACCTTGATTAATTTGTTCTATCAATTTTATCTCCTAAATAATTCTTAAGTATACGTGTGTATTTTCCCCCTTTTGGTTCCCTTGCCATTATCGTAGTTCAGATTAACACTTCTGGTATTGATTATAGAGCTAACTGCCAAGCAGGCTCCCTGCCTCTAGCTTTCTTCTCCTATACATTCTTGATAAAAAATTTGAGCCCATTGTTTCCCTGATTGAAATCCTCCTGGAATGCTCCCTCCATGACTGGCCCCTGCTTATAAACTCTCTGGCACAGTATATGAGCCTTCATAAGCCGGCCCTTGGCTATCACTGCTCACCTCCCCTTGTACCCTAAGCCTCCATCACACTAACCTTTGCGTAGAGTTGTGCAGACATAATGTTAGTTCAAAACTCTGTGACTCTGCAAGTGCTCTTACTTGTACCAGGAGCCTCTCCTCTTCTTTTTAACTGGTGGAGTTTACAACCTTCAGTAGGCTGAATTCTTTTTTTTTGTATTTTTCTGAAGCTGGAAACAGGGAGAGACAGTCAGACAGACTCCCGCATGCGCCCGACTGGGATCCACCTGGCACGACCACCAGGGGGCGATGCTCTGCCCACCAGGGGGCGATGCTCTGCCCCTCCGGGGCATCGCTCTGTTGCGACCAGAGCCACTCTAGCGCCTGGGGCAGAGGCCAAGGAGCCATCCCCAGCGCCCGGGCCATCTTTGCTCCAATGGAGCCTCGGCTGCAGGAGGGGAAGA
Organism: Saccopteryx bilineata; assembly: GCF_036850765.1. Taxonomy (NCBI): domain Eukaryota; kingdom Metazoa; phylum Chordata; class Mammalia; order Chiroptera; family Emballonuridae; genus Saccopteryx; species Saccopteryx bilineata. The sequence continues at coordinate 205,221,131 of NC_089494.1, forward strand.
GAGAGACAGAGAGGAAGGAGAGGGGGAGGGGTGGAGAAGCAAATGTGCACTTCTCCTGTGTGCCCTGGCCGGGAATCGAACCCGGGACTTCTGCACGCCAGGCCGACGCTCTACCACTGAGCCAACCGGCCGGGGCCAGTAGGCTGAATTCTTGATCCCACCTCCATGCTGCTTCTATCCCTTATACAGCGTCATTTCCCTGAATGTACAGCACATACTGTGCTGTGTTTATCTGCTTACATGTTTCCTCGGATTTTAAGCTCTTTGGCAAAAAGAAATGGGTCTTAGTCCCCTTGGTGTACCCAATACTTAGTACAGGGCCTGCCATGTGGTGGGTGAACTATTGAAGAACGGCTGCAATGCTGTTGTGATCATTTTAATGTTGCTTGGTAATACTAATGATAACATGGTAATTGAACACTTACCGTGTCCAGGCACAGGGCTAAGTGTTCACAGGCATTATCTTACTTAATCTTTAAGAAACTCAATGAGAAAGACGAAGGTGCTATAATTATCACCATTTTACAGATGACAAAACTTTGGTTTGGCAAGGCTTAGCAGTTGCCAGGGTCTCAGAACTGGTAAATGGTAGGGTAGGAAGTCAAAACCAGGTGTGTAAGACTCTAAATGCCTATACTTTATTTCTGTATGCATTCTAGAAATTCCAGAAAAGGAAATAACTTCTCTATCTTTCTGAAACTCTCAGGCGTGTTCACCGGGGGACTGCATTGATTACAAGCTCTGAACCCGCACATTACCGTTTCTATTTTTCACACACCTATCATTTCTATTCTATTCCAGACTAATAACTCCAACTGGAATTTTTTACTTCACATATTTCATATTAGTCAAGATATTTCACGGTAAATCCCTTTCAAAGATAACATGAGGAATTTTTTTAAATGCATCATTTTGCAAACTTATTTTAGAGGAAAAGGAAACCTTATCATCTTGATTCTAAATATCCATTCTGAGAAAGCAAATTTAGCATAAAACAACCACAACTCATGCCTACCATTAAGACAGAAAGCGGTTAGATTAATAGTTCATCAGGTATTTTTAAAGACTAAAAGAACTTACTATGCATAGCCTCTCTTTTAGCTTGATCACGACTAGAAAGGGTAGGCAGGATTACATATATCTTCATTTTTATTCCTTTTCTTAAAGATGAATGTGATTAATAAGGTAATAGATTGAAGCAGCAATAGCTTTTGTAATAAAAACATGTTGTAAAATATCATTAGTTGTTGGCACCATGGATCAACAATGTTGGCGATGCTAAAGACAGACAATTTAACAAAAGCAACAACTTTTATTACCCTGATTTTGCATTTAATACTTCAGAACTGTACAAAGATTCACACCTCCTAAGCAGAAATAGAATTTGGATAGTATTAGGAGATCCGTCACATCACTTTATATTTTTATTTATAAACTACTGTATCATAATGAGATGCTCTAAAATAATCACATTGTTGTTACTGTTGTGAAACAATGAAAATCTCTGTTAGGAAAACAAGCTGCTGTTTATACTTGCTGGTATTTTTAAATACTGTGAAAAAGAGTAAGCAGAGCTGTTGGAGAAGCCCATCGTGGGAGCAGGCAACCTTTGGAGATGATGTTCTTGACTCAGTCATCTCCTCCACAGAGCTTTAAGAGTGCATCTTCATAGTCTCCAGAAGTATCCGACTGCAAAGAATAGGACAGATGGAGAGAACAGGTGCAGCATAAATAATGAGGGGACTGTAAATGAATCAAATCCCATAGCCCCAGGGGATTCAGTGGGGTACCATTTAGTAAAACACGCCTGTAATTCCATCATTCATTCATACCCGAGTGTAGTTATTTGCCAGCCTAGCACCTTTTTTTATAATATATAATGTTTAAATTCTTCCTAATATATTGCAATTAAATTTCAATTTGGGTTTAACAAAATAAGATTTCATCAATTTCATAATATTACAAAATGTTAATTTTTTTAACAAAACTTAAAAAAACTATAGTTTTAATATTATATAATATTTACCAAACACTTCTAAGGGTAAAGTAATTAACCCTTTGAAGAACTCTAAGCAGTGGGTACCATAAGTATTTCCATTTAACAGATAAGAAGAGAAAAAGAGCGGTTAGAAAATTTGTTCCAAATCATATAATAAGTGACAGAAGCAGGATTTGAACCCAGTTCACCTGCTGCCTTAATACCATACTATACTTATGAAAGTGAAATGAACTACATCCCCAGATAGTTTGTTTCTTGAATCCTTTCCCTTAGACCAGCCAAAAAAATCTTGGTTCAGAAAAGATACCCTGTGAGATTGAAGCTTAAAGTACCAAGTTGCCATGTTTTCTATGCAAAAGAGGTAAAAATGTTGCATGGCATTGGAGGTAAAATTTGGCTTTTAACCAAAATTGCCTAAAATCCTCACCTTATTCTTATTTTATTTAAGGCAACTCAAATAGCAAGCATTTCTTATCATTTAAGTCTCACATTGGGTAAATATTAAGTGGCAATGTAAAGAAAGGAATAAAAAAGGGTCATTTAGAAAAGAAGTTAAGCATTATTTTCATAAGACATAGCAGGCATTAATATATATTCTTCTGTTTTATACAAATTTCAGTTCTTTTCCTATTGGTTTTCCTAAGTCTTGCTCTGCCACATGTAATAATATCTCCAATGGCTGACAAGTCAACAATGCTCTAGCTTTGTGTTAAAATATTCCCTCTTGTCATCAAAGTTGTAAGAATTGTTAGGGGTCCTATCAGTTGAGAAAATACATTCAAGCAACTTAACATACAGCTCTATTTAAAATTCTGACCCACTGTAGACACTACACAAATATTCATGCTTTTCTCTTACCTCTATTCTAGTAAAATAGCTATCCTATTTATATTGCATTTTAGAAATTTTATCAAAATAATGTTAGTGAAATTTTAGAACCCTTGAAAATAATTCATACTTCCCTAATTAGGTGACATTAAATGTTCTTAAGAAATTAAAAGTTTCTGTTGGCCTGTTTTTAACAGTGGTTCTCTCTTCTCCCAACTTTTATTTCACCTTTTATTATTTACATTTAATCTCGCTTCCCAATTATTTATTCTTTTTTATTTTTTTAGCAAGAGAGAGAAAGAAAGAAAAAGAAAGAGAAAGAGAGAGAGAGAGAGAGAGAGACAGAGCCAGACAGACGGGAAGGGAGAGAAATGAGAAGCATCAACTCGTAATGCAGTACCTTAGTTGTTGTTTGATTGCTTTCTCATATGTGCCTTGACCAGGGGGCTCCAGCTAAACCAGTGACCTCTTGCTCAAGCCAGCAATCTTGGGCTCAAGTCAGTGACCTTTGGGCTCAAGCCAACGACCATGAGGTTAAGTCTATGATCCCATGCTCAAGCTGGCGACCATGCGCTCAAGCTGGATGAGCCCGCGCTCAAGCTGGCGACCTCACAGTTTCAAACCTGGGCCCTCAGTGTGCTAGCCTGATACTCTATCCACTGAACCATCTCCTGGTCAGGCCCAATTATTTCTTGTGGTGTTCTTTTAATTATTTTTTCCATTCTGACCACAACAAATATACTCTAGGCTCTCATCTCTTGTCATTGGTTTCCTTGATTCTAGATTCATCAATCTGCTTCTCCAAGTTGTTAATTTTTACTGTTTTGTAAATCTAGGCCAATCACCACACATTCATCAAGAAAGTAGTCCTTACTTTTCCTGTGAGTAGTCCTGGCTTTTCTTCCTTCTTCTCTGGCATGTTTGCAGGCTTATCCTCTACTATTCATCCAATAATTGTCAGTAATACTTAAATCTCAGTTCTCAGTTTTCTTCTCCCAATCTATATTTTCTCCCTGGAGGATTTTCATCTATGTCCAAGGATTCAATAACATAATTGACTCTGAAAATATATCTCATACTACTAGCTACTGACTCAACATCTCCACTTACATCTCAAACTCAACATGTGCAAAAACCAAACTCATGGACTTTCTCCTCTGCTCCAAAAAAGCAAAAAAAAAAAAAAATCAATCAATAAATTAATTTTTAAAAATAAATTAAAAAACAAGACAAAACAAAACAAACACCTAAAACCTGACGCTCTTGTAAGAAATGGCATGACTGATTCCCAAGTTAGAAACCTGGGAGTCATCCTTGACATCTCTCTTCCTTGTTCCTCATGCCAAGTGTCTTCACTTTAACTCCTAAATATACTGCTCACAAAAATTAGGGGATATTTTATCGCTTCATATTCATTTTGACAGAGCCCCTAAGTTTTTGAGCAGTATGTACTGAGCTTTTGCTCTCCCCTCTCTTTGCATTGCCAGTAGCTTTGCTGACGACTTTGCAACACCCAGTCATAGCTACTCTAGTATGACTAATAACTTATTACCCGGCATCTCTTCTATTTTCTGTCCAATTTACTCTCTACTGTCTCAGGGATCTTTCCAAAATTTACTTCTAATTATGACACTATCTGCTTAAAACTAAAATTCTTCAGTGGTTTCCCATTGCTCTTAAACTAAAGACAAAATCTTTAAACATTGTCAGAAAAGTCCTAGGTGACCTGATCCCTCCAGCCTCATTTTTCATTATTTTTCTTCTACCACTAGGGCTTTCCACTTGCAAGTCCTTTTGTTAGAATGCTCTACTTTCGGCCCTGGCTAGTTTTCTCAGTGGGTAGACCATCAGCCAGGCATAGGTACGTCCCAGGTACAATCCTCAGTCAAAGCACACATGAGAAGCGTTCATCTGCTTCTCTCCCCGTCCTTCTACCTCTTCTCTCTCCCTGCCCCTCCCACAGCCAGTGGCTCAATTGGTTCAAGTGTCCACCGTAGGCACTGAGGATGGCTTGGTTGGTTCAAGAACATTGGCCTCAGGTGCTAAAAATAGCTCAGTTGATTTGAGCTACAGCCCCAAACAGGTTGCTGGGTGGATTCTGGTTGGGGCGCATGTGGGAGTCTGTCTATCTCCCCTCCTCTCATTTAAAATTAATTAATTAATTTATTAATTAATTGAATGATTAAATAAAATAAGAATGCTCTACTTTCCCCGATACCCATAAACGTGGCCTTGATGTTGTCAAGGCCTACTTTCAGATCTGAACCATAACTTCTTCATAGAAACCTTTCCTGCAGGTCAAATGCTGCTATTATATGTTCTTACAGCATAATATTTTTTCCCTTTACATTTAGCATACTTGTACATAGTTTCCTTTATGTTTAACATAGTTCCAGATTTATTTGTAATTCCATATGAACAGGAAAATTTTTCTCTTATAATTGTAACCCTGAGCTTAGCACATAATTCTAATGTAGTAACTATTTTTGATTGAATAAATAAAATACAAATTTCATGATCTCAGAGCTCTCTTTCAACTGAATTCATCTTGCTATTTGGATTTTCTTTTTCTTTCTTTCTTTCTTTTTTTAAAAATATTTTTCTGAAGCTAGAAACAAGAAGGCAGTCAGACAGCCTCCCGCATGTGCCAGACCGGGATCCACCCGGCACGCCCACCAGGGGGTGATGCTCTGCCCATCCGGGGCGCTGCTGTGTTGCGACCAGAGCCATTCTAGTGCCTGAGGCAGAGGCCATGGAGCCATCCTCAGCCCCCTGGCCAACTTTGCCCCAATGTAGCCCCAGCTGCGGGAGGGGAAGAGAGAGACAGAGAGGAAGGAGAGGGGGTGGGGTGGAGAAGCAGATGTGTGCTTCTCCTGTGTGCCCTGGCCGGGAATCGAACCCGGGACTTCCACACGCAGATTTTCTTTTTCTTTAGGCTTTATTTATTGATTTTTAGAGAGAGGAGAGAGAGAGAGAGAGAGAGAGAGAGAGAAAGGGGGTTGGAGCAGGTAGCATCAACTTTAGTTGCTTATAGTTGCTTCCTGTACGTGCCTTAACTGGGCAAGCACAGACCTCAGCGTTACACGTTGATGCTTTATGTATTGTGCCACCACAGGTCAGGCTAGGTTCTATTTTTCAATACTTCCCAAGATAGACTTTCTTTCTTTGTTTTTGTTTGTTGTTGTTGTTGTTGTTGTTTTTGGTGACAGAGACAGAGAGAGTGACAGAGAGAAGGACAGATAGAGACAGACAGGCAGAAAGGGAGAGAGATGAGAAGCATTAATTGTTCACTGCGGCTCCTTCATTGTTCAGTGATTACTTTCTCATATGTGCCTTGACTAGGGGTCTACAGCAGAGCAGAGTTACCTGCTTGCTCAAGCCAGTGATGTTGAGCTCAAGCCAACAACCTTGGGCTTCAAGCAGTGACCATGAGGTTATGTCTATGATCCCATGCTCAAGCCAGCAACCCCGCAATCAAGCTGGTGAGCCTGTGTTGAAGCCGGATGAGCCCGCCCTCAAGCGGGTGACCTTGTGGTTTCGAACCTGGGTCCTCTGCATCCCAGTCTGATATTCTATCCACTGCGCCACCGCCTGGTCAGGCCCAAGGTAGACTTTCTAATCAATCAAGTGACTTATTACTTTTTTCCCCTCCTACTTCTCACCTTTAAGACTCCACCAACAGCCTGACCTGTGGTGACGCAGTGGATAAAGCGTCGACCTGGAAATGCTGAGGTCGCTGGTTCAAAACCCTGGGCTTGCCTGGTCAAGGCACATATGGGAGTTGATGCTTCCAGCTCCTCCCCCCTTCTCTCTCTCTGTCTCTCCTCTCTCTCTGTCTCTCCCTCTCCTCTCTAAAATGAATAAATAAAAAATTTAAAAAGAAAGACTCTACCAATCAGTATAGTACCTGGCCCACAGGAGGCACTCAACACATGCATATTAACCTGAAAGGTAGGCTCAAACCCATTTCCCTAAGAAAATATTTCTTATTTAATCCAAAATTTCTTTTACTCTCAATTCCTATATTACTATTCTCTGTACCCTACAATCTAATATTTGGGGTTTTTTTTGTGTGTATTTTTCCGAAGTGAGAAGCAAGGTGAAGGGGGAAGCAGACAGACTCCTGCATGCGCCGGACCGGAATCCACCTGCATGGCCACCAGGGGGCGATGCCTGACCTCTCTGGAGTGTTGCTCTGCTGCAGTTGGAGCCATCCTCAGCACCTGGGCCAACTTTGCTCCAATGGAGCCTTGGCTACATTGAGATAGAAAGGAGAGGAGGAAGGGTGGAGAAGCAGATGGGCCCCTCTCCTGTGTGCCTTGGCCGGGAATTGAACCCAGGACTTCTACACACCATGCTGACACTCTACCGCTGAGCCAACTGGCCAGGGCCTTGTTTGTTGTTTTACATTATTATCTTTTAATTATTTTATTTATGTCCATATCACTTCACGTATATTATAAATAAGTTGAAGGAGACTACTATGTTTTCTCTTAATGAGCCTAAAATTTTGCTATTTGTTAAATAGTTACTTAATTTGTTGATCAAGGAAATCTACCAAAAATGCAATTTCATCCAAATATTCTTTTAATATCTTCTTATTAACTAATAAGAGGTACACAGTTTTCACCTACATCTTTGTCTCCTTCTCCCCACCAGTCATCACCTGAGGAAGGTGTTAATGAGCAGAGAAATGTCTAAACAGGCAGAAGGAAGAGGAAGACAGAAGCCGAGGCCAGGAGGATCCTGTAGGGTTCAGAAAGATTCATACCTAAATGTGCCTCTGTAATTTGCAGACTACTTAAAACTAAAGTCGACAGAGGCCCTAGGGCTCAAAGAAAACTTCTGTCCTCCCTCCTAACTACCAAGAAGAACGTAAATTAGGGGCCTTGCCCATAAGAGAGTATCAGAAATAACCTTTTTTGATCTATCTGTATGACAAGGCAAAGTACAAATTACTGAATATCTGCTCTTCTTATCATCCTCCAGGGACCTTCTGAAGCCTCAAGTCATCTTACCTCATATATGACCAGGAGGTAGGTCACTTTCTGACTCATGTATGTGGGGTTCCCATGCATGCGCATGTAATTAGAGGGGGTTATTTTCTCCTGTTAGCCTGTCTCATGTAGATTTATTAGACAAGGTGAAAGAAAGTCGAAGGGGAAAGTTTCTTCCACCCCACGATACACAAAACGGACCTCCAGCTCCTGAGTTGTGAAAGTAAACCATCTGAAAGGGTCTTATTCGTCAGTAGTGAAAATCTAATATTACTTAGTAATGCACTTACAGGAAGGAGAAATGAAGAAACCTTTTATCATTTAAAATTACAAACTGAACTCTTCAGCAATGTATTTTTCTTTTCTATTAATATTACCCCTAGTTTAAATGTTTCATAATACAATAAGCCTCAATTACCCAGACCGCTGAGGGAAGGAAAATGACTGGTTAATTTAATTTTCTGCTGTGCTGAGGGTGAACGGAAAGCTCTCTTTATGTTTCAATCTTGTTACTGACAATCTTTATAAAAGGTATGCGTCTATTTTTCTGCCTTAGTAAGAACAGTATGGTTAACATTATTGAATCTTCCTCTGTTGATTAAAACCGTTGTAATGTGTCAGGATCGATTCGAATTGCTTTGAGTGTGAGCAATTGATGAAATCTTCGCTAAGCCCCAGGCTCGGTCTGAGGGTTGTTGCCTTTTTGACTAAGCCCCTGATTTCAACTTAGGTATGTATCTCTTTCTGCAAAGGTTTGGTACAAAAACAAAAGCTCTGGCTAGAAAAAAATAAGGGTGGGGAGATTCTGGTTTATGAATCTAGTTCACTGAGTGAGGTTTATTCATTCACCCATCGTAAAACCATTTGTGAAACTTGAGGCAGTCAAGTTCTCCAAATGGCTGCTCACAGGCCCAGGCCAACACATGTACCTGGTCCACGGTGGCTACTGCAGCTGGGGCCAACTCAATGGCTGGACCGTGGGTTTCAGCAGTTTGTAGTGACATAGGAGTGCAGACTTAACAGAGGAATCCCTGGTGGCCATGGCTGGATGGCCCCTCCTGCATAATGTGGAACTCCAGTTTCATAGGGGCTTGAGAGAGGTCAGGGGCCCAGGATCAGAATCCACAGGTACATAAAACGATCCTGTAGCTCGGGCCCAGATGAGTGGACAGCTCAGACTCCATACACAACGGTGGACCGTCTTTGGACCACTGGTACTCAGAGCAAAAGCGTTTTTCTCCCAGGCTAGGTTTATCCGTTGGGCCCTACCTCAGAGCTTGGGCCTCAGTACTCTTACACTACTTTAGATCCTCTTGTCTTCACCTCTGGACTTAATGCTTTTCAAAGCTGATTTTCTCCTGACGTCTGAGGATGGATGAGGTTGAGGCACAGAAAGACCTGTGGGACGTCTGTGAAGCCAGCCCTGGACTCCCCCCCTTCACCAGCCAGTAGCTCTGGAGCCTGGGACAGTCTGACTGCCCGTTCAACAACCTGGGCTCCTGCTTTGTTTCAGATCCCCAGCTTGGACTAACACTCTCACTCATTGACTGGAGACTTGAACGCCATCTGGGGGGCTGAGGTAGAGAACTATCTTCAGTGGGGGCCACAGCCCCTTAGTTCATCATTCCCAAGTTGTCATATTATTATTTTTAAAGATTTTTATTGATTTTTGGAGAGAGAGAGAGAGGCAGAGTGGGAGAGTGGGAAGCATCAACTCATGGTTGTTAGTTGTATGTGCCTTGACTAGACAAGCCTGGAGTTTTGAACCAGCGACCTCAGCATTCCAGGTCGATGTGAGGGTCCCCTGCACCCTCACAGGTCAGGCAGTTGTCATATTCTTATTGGGACTATGACTTTTGAACCATTAGCTTAATGTATGGAAGCCTCTTACACAATTTTTGCAGGTCTTACCTCTTTATTAATTCTAATAATTTGTCATTTATTTGATACACACACACACACACACACATACATACACTGACAACTAAGATCTGAGAACAATGAAAACTGGTTTCATTCTTTAAAACTCAAAGGAAGTTGAAATACATTTTAGGAGGGTTTTCATCCAGAATGATATTGTTAGAGATCAATTCTACTTTTTTTAACTTAAGAAACTATAAAAGAAAAGACTGACAAATTCAATTTGACGCTAAATGATTGGGAAATCTTTCAGTATGTCAAAGGAAAAATAACACACTGGGAAAAATATTTACAATTCACAGACAAAAGGTGAATCTAACTTACATGAAAAGAAGTCTAAGAAATTGACAGCCCTCCAAAAAAATTAAAACTCCAAATTTCAAGACAATAATGGGTGAGGAACATTAAATAATTACTGGGAAAGAAATGAAAACGGTACTTAAAACATGAATATATGTTCAGAGTCACTTATATTAAGAAAAATGTATATTAATATTACACTGAGATACAATTTCTCACCTACCAGATGCCAAAGCTTGAAAACACCCTCTGTGCCAAAACTGTGGAGAAACGAGGACGTGTATATTCTTTGTGGATGTGCAGATGGAATTCCATTGGTAATATTTACCAAAATTACAAATAGATTCACATCTGTCTCAGCAGTTCTTACCTACTTCTGAGAATTTATCTCAGAAATAAACTCTGTTCAAATTTTTCCCACAGATGCATTTGTACCTTATGAAAGTGTGTATGCATATTGCAGCATTGTCTGTAATAGCAGAAACTGCAAACATCTGTTGCTGTGAGGGGATAAACAAGCAACAGAATGATATGCAGCTGCTTAAAAGAATGAGACAGCTTCAGCCTGACCAGGCAGTGGCGCAGTGGATAGAGCGTCGTACTAGGATGCCGAAGACCCAGGTTCGAGACCCTGAGGTCGCCAGCTTGAGCGTGGGCTCATCTGGTTTGAGCAAAAGCTCACCAGCTTGGACCCAAGCTCACTGGCTCGAGCAAGTGGTTACTCGGTCTGCTGAAGGCTCGCAGTCAAGGCACATATGAGAAAGCAATCAATGAACAACTAAGGTGTCCCAACAAGAAAATGATGATTGATCCTTCTCATCGCTTCATCCCTGTCTGTCTGTCCCTATCTATCCCTCTCTCTGACTGTCTGTCCCTGTAAAAAAAAAAAAAAAAAAAAAAAGAATGAGACAGCTTCATACACACTGAGATAAAAAGAACACCAAGCTGCAGAACCATGTTATCTTTGTGTAAAATGAAGAGGAAATTTTAAATATATTTTTCTTTACTGTCATTCTTATAAAGAAACTCTGAAATAAATAAAAATACTGCAATATACAAAATAGGTAAACATCTTGCATATGCAATGACAAAAAAAAAAAAAAAAAAAAAGAAAAATCAGTGGCCGCTAAACCAAAAAATAAAAAAATGTTGAATATCTCTCATGTGCCTGAGATTCTAGTCTAGAGCTGAAAAATAGTCTCTATCTTGAAGGGCTGTTTTGCTATTACTACTCTTTACACATTGACAGAGAGAAATCTAAGTCATATATCTGCTGTTCTAAGAATGAGAAGTAAAGAGGATGGGGAAAGGCAAAATGTGGTTTTTTTATTTTTAAGAGGAGACTTACTTTAATTGCTGAATGCAGGGAATAGCCACACCGCTTTTTAAACTCTGCTCGAATGTCCAAAAGGTCAATTTCTGATCTGGAAACCATTATTCGGTTCAGAGTGAACTCATCCGTTCCAGCACCCTGTTAAGAGATGCAGGTGTCCACACTTCACATCTCATCAGTCACATAACAGTTCATAGATCTTTATTTATGAGAAAAAGATAGTTGTGCACAACACGGTCAACTGCCGTGACTCTTCTTCACTTGTTTATCATCAAACTTTCTCATTCATTTATTCAAGAAATATCTATTGAGAACTTACTCTCTGCCAGTACCATGCCAAATGTTGAAAACAGAAGATGAGACACCCCTGTTAAGCTTCCAGTTATGCAAAGGATAGATGCAAGAAAACAGGCCATTCCAATATAATGTGATGGGTAGAAAATATTGGATAGTATAGGCATATATATTAGGGCAGCCTACAATAGATCAAAGATTAGGAAAGGTCTGTCTGAGGACGTAGTATTTCAGCTGAGGCCTAAATAGTCAGCCAGGAGAAGAAGGGTAGGCATCATAGAGAGAGGAAAAAAAGGTTTTAGTGGAGCAAATGGCAGGTTGAAGGTTTAGGGCAAGAAGGAATGCCACATCAAGGATACATAAATCATGGGGAGGAATAGCAAGCGATGCGCCTGCAAAGGCAGGACCTTGTAAATCATGACGTGAGAGTCTGACTCCATCCCGAGTGAAGAAAACCTGCCATCTTTTAAACAGGAGAGTACTGAGGTCAGATCAGATCTGCAGTCTCAGAGGATGTTGTTGACAGCAGCACGAGGAATGGATTGCAGGGCAGGAGTAGGATGAAGAAAACAGAATAAAACAAGAGGCTTTGGGACTCACCCAGAGGTGACTGCACTAATATGAAAAAGAATGATGATGGCCTGATCTGGACAAATAGCAGTGTGGATGGAGAAAATGGGTCAGTTTTAAAACATGCTTATGAAGGCAGATGACAAAACTTGATGTATCATTTGAAGAGAATGAAGGAGGGGAAGAAGTGTAAAATATCTGAGCAGTTAAATGGGTATTGACACAATTCATTTATCCCAAAATGCTTATTAAGCATCTACTACGTGCCGGGCATCGTTCCATGTACTGTGCACGTGGTTGTGAACAATCTGTATCCTCTATCCTCATGGGGTTTACATTCTAATGAATGGAGATGATCAGTAAAGAAAACTAACAAATTGTTTAAGTAAACTGCAATGAAACTATGGAATGGAGTGTGACTAATAGGAAGCCAACTGACCTATGCAGGTCAGGTGGGCAGGGAAGACCTTTCTCAGGAAGACGTTTGAGATTTCAGGCAGAGAGGACAACACATGCAAAGATGCTGATGTGGGAAGAGACTTGGCATAGTCAAGGAACAGAAAGGCTGAAGTGGCTGAGGAAGAGAGAACAAGGATGGAGAGGAAGGGTATACCTTCAGAGGTTGGGCAAGGGCAGAGCTGCAAGGGCTGTCGTTGCCAGGACTGACCACAGCATGGGGAGCAGGCCTGGGTGGAGGTGAGGTGAAGGGAGGGAAATGATGTGTTCACTCTGGACATGCTGAGAAGGTGCATGTGGACCTTCATAGGAAATGTCCAGTAGAGAAACTGAAGAAGCATCTTCTATGTGCCAGGTTCAGAGCTAGCTAGGGTCTGAAGATATAGAAGAAAAAAGAAAACCCTCTATTTATGGAGTCCACTATCTAGCAGCGGCAGCAGGCAAGAAAGCATCTGCTAACTCAGGTTAGTTTACTTTTTCTTTTTTTTTTTTTTTTTTGTATTTTCTTAAGTGAGAAATGGGGAAGCAGAGAGACAGATTCCCACATGCACCCCAACTGGGATCCACCCGGCAAGCCCACTAGGGGGTGATGCTCTGCTCATCTGGGGCTGTTGCTTTGTTGCAACCAAAGCCATTTTTAGCACCTGAGGTGAGGCTATGGAGCCGTCCTCAGTGCCCAGGCCAACATACTCCAGTCGAGTTTTGGCTGCCGGAAGGGAAGAGAGAGAGAGAGACAGAAAGAGAGAGAGGTGAGAGGGGGAGGGGTAAAGAAGCAGATGGGCACTTCTCCTGTGTGCCTTGACCCAGAATTGAACCCAGGACATCCACACATCGGGCTGATGCTGTACTACTGAGCTAAGTGGCCAGGGTCTCAGGGTGGTTTACTTTAAGTGAGGCAGCTTGAGAGGCCACTGGACTTAATGGATTAATTTGAGGTTTGGAGTTCTACAAGTTCTACTACCTACATTTACTGTGAACAGGGAGGAAATAATTTCATCAGCATCTCACTGCACTTACCTCTATAATGCTTAGGCCACTCATTATCAATCTATGAGACACATTAGTAGACAAATTAGCTACAAAAGAGAACTCATCAAAGTGGACACAGACTATGACATTTCATCAATAATAGCAATACTTTCATATTCTCCTCGAGGGAAGCTAAGAACATGTATGAAATTTCCATACTAACCTTCAAAGCCTGATGCAGTCTTTCAGCTAAAAAGGCAGGCATGTTCCTTACACAATGAACTGTTTAGAAAGTAAAGTAAGTTCACAGTCACTTAATAGAAACTGAATTAATAGTAAAATGTTTGAAAAAACAATTTTGGGGGTAACCATATCCACTCTACCTACCCCCTCTCCACCCCTGGCTTTTATTTAGAATAAAAGAATAAATACTTAACCTACATTTCAAACCCTTGTAGCATCATATTTGTACGGAACGTTAGCACAATAATTATCTCCAGCCACGGGGAAAATAACATGACCTGCCAAAGAAACTCCCACAGCAGCTGACTCGTCTCCCAGATCCCAGGCACACCAACACCCGCCCGTACTCTGATCACTCCCCAGGGCGTACCATTGCTCCATTCCTAACATCTTTAACTACTGACGAAGATTCTGGGTCTAAAGACCGCATAGAATAGATGGTGCTACAAATCACCCATTAAGTGAAAGGGGCACTGAAGGTCAACTGAAAACCAAAAATGGAAAGATTTTTCTCTTAAGTGGCTGCATGAGAATTTATAAGCTGGTTAGAGTAATTATATTAGAACCAGCACCTCTAAATTGAGTTACCAAACAATACTGCAGTCTTATAATTCTTCACTTTGAAATAACAAATAAAGCAGAAATAAAACAACAATAAGAAAAAAGGAAATTGGTAAAAAGATGAGCAAGTGCCTGACCAGGTGGTGGCACAGTGGATAGAGCATTGGACTGGGATGCGGAGGACCCAGGTTCAAGACCCTGAGGTCGCCAGCTTGAGCTCAGGCTCACCTGACTTGAGCTAAAAGCTCACCAGCTTGGACCCAAGGTTGCTGGCTCGAGCACGGGGTTACTCAGTCTGCTGAAGGCCCATGGTCAAGGCACATATGAGAAAGCAATCAATGAACAACTAAGGTGTCACAACGAAAAACTGATGATTGATGATTCTTATCTCTCTCTGTTCCTGTCTGTTTGTCCCTATCTATCCCTCTCTCTGACTCTCTCTCTGTCTCTGTAAAAAATAAAATAAATAAATAAATAAATAAGCTTCATTTTATATAAAAAAAAATGAGCAAGTTATATTTTTTTAAAAAGTGAAAATCATCAGAAACAGAAAAGTCTGTAGAGAGTAAATCTATTTACTACAACACAATTACTTTTATAATCTTAAATCTAATCTGCAGATAGAAACCTGCCAAAAGTGAATAAATTTTATAATGGATTTTGGAGATCAGAACAAGAATAAGTAGTTTTCTCATAGAGCCTTACAAGTTCTCTTAAGGAAAGCTAAAGGTTTTTAGTTTGTGTAATTGACTTAAGGGAAATAGAAGAGGAAATGAACAAGAAACTTAAACATGGAATGTGGGGCTAACCTGAAAACACAGTTAGATGTGAAGTTGTTGTCTAAGAATAAACCAATCATTTAAGTCAGTTTTACCTATTTTTTTCTCAAATTCCTATTAAGCAATCCTTAATACTTTGATCAAAAGTTATCATGCCTACTTTTATCCGATTAAGCTTTTCAATCGTCTCCCTCCCTCCCCCTAAACTAAATCCTTATTGAGTCTTTTTTTTTCTTTTTTCATAATCCTTTAGTTTGTCTTCTGCTTTACGGTCTTAACCACCAGCTTGTTCTTCAGGCCCTAACATTTTGGGAAGTGCCGTTATCTATAGCGGTAGGAAGCTTGCATTGGTACCCAGCATCAGAAGTAGGGAAACTCAGGGAAATCTCTGAAACACAGGGAGTCCATCAAAATTAATTGCAATGAACAAGAGTCCACAGTTGCCCGTTTTTTACCCTCTGTGTTGTCTTGACCAAACTCCAGTCAGTCTTGTCTCCTCCCTCCCCGTCCCTGAACTCTGGCTTGCCTCCCCCGCCCACCACCCCTGGCCCAAGCATGTGCTAAAACACAAAGCATGCCCTCTTGTCCACTTATCCTGAGAATCAGTTGAAGGAGCAGAACACATTTCCTGTGAACCCTGACTGAGCACGACCCCCTGCTATCCTACTTCCCCTTAGAAGAAAAGGTATTTCTGTTTGATTCCGAGACTCTTACACATTTCAGAGGTGAAAAATTCTCCCTATTGCAAGTCTTTCTGAATGGAGCTTCTCCTTATCTAAGTCCAGACTTGACTACTAGAAATGTCCTATTATGCATTTCTAAGGTGATATAGCTCAGAGGGGTTTTTATATTAAAACCTATGTGTTGATGTACTGTATTAGACTCCTTATAGAAATATTTAGACTAGGAAGATCTATCAACACAGTAAGTTAGTGGTTAACAGGATCTGGGGGTGATTGTTAGTGGGTACCGGGTTTCTTTGGGGGATGAGAAAAATATCCTAAATTTAGGCTGAGGTGATGGTTGCACAACTCTGTAAATATACAAAAAAGCACTGAATCTCACGCTTTGAATGGTGAATTTTATGGTATGTCAGTAAAGAGGAGAAAAATTGAGACGTGTTCCAATGGTAAACAAATAGAAAATGAGTGTGACATGTCTTGAACTTCACATTAGTCAAATTATGGGTCTTCCTATTACTTAATAAAATAACGTATATTATAGCCTATATTTAGTGTATCATTCAATGCATATTTCCTAGAATGCTTCTTAGCTCAGTGAGTAAGAGTTTGTACATCTCAGTCAAGTTTTTCAGGAGCAGGCAAAGGAAAAGGCAGCAACACTGACACAAAGACAATGGGATTCAGTCCATTCGCACCAGATCGGCAGAACTGATACCTAATTTTTTGTTGAGTTTGGTGACCTGGTTGTTAAAATGGCACTTGTAATCAGGGTTCTCTCTAAGGTGGGCACCTGGGCAGCCGTCCAATGGGGAAGTCACAAATTTACATTTCTTACTCTTTTTTAATGTTCATTTGCGCAACAGCGTATTCTAAGCACCTGTGGTAATGTTCATTCTGTCCACAGGTGAAAAAAATTGCAAGTGAAAACGCCAGTCAAGAAGCAATATGGAGGCCCTGGCTGGTTGGCTCAGCGGTAGAGCGTCAGCCTAGCGTGTGGAGGACCCGGGTTCGATTCCCGGCCAGGGCACACAGGAGAAGCGCCCATTTGCTTCTCCACCCCTCCGCCACGCCTTCCTCTCTGTCTCTCTCTTCCCCTCCCGCAGCCAAGGCTCCATTGGAGCAAAGATGGCCCGGGCGCTGGGGATGGCTACTTGGCCTCTGCCTCAGGCGCTAGAGTGGCTCTGGTCGCAACATGGCGACGCCCAGGATGGGCAGAGCATCGCCCCCTGGTGGGTAGAGCGTCGCCCCCTGGTGGGCGTGCCGGGTGGATCCCAGTCGGGCGCATGTGGGAGTCTGTCTGACTGTCTCTCCCTGTTTCCAGCTTCAGAAAAAAAATGAAAAGAAAAGAAAAAAAAAAAAAAAGAAGAAGAAGCAATATGGAGGCCTGGCCAGGTGGTGACGCAGTGGATAGAGCGTCGAACTGGGATGCGGAGAACCCAGGTTCAAGACCCCGAGGTCGCCAGCTTGAGCTCAGGCTCATCTGGTTTGAGCAAAGCTCACCAGCTTGGACCCAAGGTCGCTGGCTCAAGCAAGGGGTCACTTGGTCTGCTGAAGGCCCACAGTCAAGGCACATATGAGAAAGCAATCAATGAACAACTAAAGTGTCACAACGAAAAACTAATGATTGATGCTTCTCATCTCTCTCCGTTCCTGTCTGTCTGACTCTCTCTCTCTGTAAAAAAAAAAAAAAAAAAAAAAAAGCAATATAGAAATACTTTAATAACAGTTTTATTGTTTTTTTTCAGGTACTATTTAATATTTTTTCATTAACATTTTAAAATTCTTTCTTATTACATAATCTAGTTTTGTGTACCTCTTCTATTGTTCTTATTTAAGTATTAAATGCATGAAATAATAAGCTACCTTTTGGTAGATCATTTTTTTATACTTAAAATGGTCTTTAATGCAGAGAAGCAGTTATGAAATGATTTGAGTCCCACCACTGCATAAAGAGTAATAATGTGAAATAAGAACAATAAACTGGCTATATATATCATTGCCACTGGAACATTCTCAGAACTAATTGTGGATACCGATCTCTATTCCACTTTTTTAATTGAAAAAACTTATTTTTGCTTCGTTGGCCTATCTTTTAACAATTTCAAGTCAGCAGTGTTTTCCCTTTCCCTCCCTCCCTCCCTTCCTCCCTTCCTCCCCCCCCCCCCCCTCTGTCTTTTGAGCAGCATGTGGATAGAGAGCCCTATCTTGGCGCTGAAGGGAGGATCAGAAGTAAAGTGAAATAACATCTGTGGAAGAAGCCCTGAGAACGGGGCCTGGACCCCAGTGAGTGCTTGCTCCCTGGTATATTTCTGTAACTTACTTGAAAATACTTGGGCACAGACTGTGTGATATATGCGGGTTTCAGGCTGTCTGAACTGCACACATCAAGTGGTTGGTTATCCCCACAGACTGCAGAGCCTGACCACCTGGGTTAGAATCTCAGTTCTGCCACGTACTCGCTGGGCCACCTGGGCAAGGAATTGAACTCTCCGTGCCTCAGGTTTACCGTCCCTACCAGGGGGATAATAACAGTCCCTAATCCATGGGATTCCTATGAAGCTTAACTATGTCGGTATTCGGAAAGAGTTTAGCGCAGTGCTGAGCACGTGGTGAGTGCCAGATGAGTATTTATATAAAAATACAATTTAAGGAACCCAAATTGGGAGTTCGCTTCCAGAGATGAACTTAACATGTGAAGATGAACCAGAGGCTCGCTCCAGAGGGGGTTACTTTTAGACATTGGCTAATTGTATCTCACCAGGAGAGTTATTAATTATCATGATGGAGGATGGAAATGATTTTTCACTGACGAAATGACAAAGGTGTCCCCAGAGTAGAGTTATTCCTACCCTGGGATTCATGGAGAAGAAGTCTGTAGGAAGCCCGGCAACCACCCTATACTAGTGGGTTAGGGTTCCTAACAATCCCGTGTGCACCAACCAGCACATAACAGATTTTGTTGCCCGGCTCTGACTAGAAGGAAGAGTCAACGCATCTTGCCTGAATACTCTCTCATTCTTCTGACCACACCATCCTTGCAAGGTGCTCTTCAGGTGCCTACAAGGACAGACTGCTGAGGCCTCCCTGACAAGACAGACCAGTTTATGCAGCGGGTGATTCCGGCTGCTTGTTTACCCACGTCTCTCCCCAGGAACCGATTCAGTCTGCGACTTTCTTTTTGGCATACTCCCCGCTAGCACAGCCAAGGGGGAGGAGACCTGTAGTTCTGACCTGAGCTCACCTTGCCAGTGACCTCTTCCAAAAATAACCCCAAATGGTGAATTACCAAATTGGCTGAGATCTCAGCTTGCAACAAGACTCAGTAAAAATGCCAGTAAAAATGTGGTATTTTTCTCTCTCAAGGAGTTTATAATCCAAATGTGGTGACAAGCCAAATACAAAGATAAAAGCAAAATAAAATGTAAAAAAAAATAACCTTTTTTATGCATCCCTTTAACAATATTTGTTGAGCATACGGTGTGTGCCGTGGGCTGTACTGGGGGCTGTGGGAGCAGGAAGGGGGATCAGTCAGGGCCGACCCGACACTGAGTAAATCAAGCGCAGAATAACTTGGCTTACCTATGGCCAGCAGCAAGTCTTCAAAATGCCCAGATAATTCTCCTTTTATGCTGTCCTCAATGTCCTTCTGGCTAATATTTCTGTACTCTTCAAATGCTAAAAGGCAGTAGTACCACAAAAACAGTTAAAGCATCCCAGTTGACCACATGTGAATATATTCCACTTTGGATTTGACAGGCTCCAAATCAAGTTGTTGAGCCGTGAGCTCAAACACTCCTTTCAATCATCAAATTTGAACACAGAAATTTCTGTTTTTCTTATCTTTAAAAAAACATCATCTACAATAAAACCTAAACTTCCTAGGTCCTTTTCTGCAGAGATGAGAGGAATCTCTCCCTTTCCTAGGCTGTTAGCATTTAAAAGAGCCTAAACGGTTAAATACTATACATATATCTAGTAAGGTGGGCTATTTTCAAATTATAGTAGGCACCTGGGAAACAACAGTGTGCTCATCAATCAAATATACTTTGTTTGCTAATGCAATCTGAGATATGAGATTTCTCACTGCCGAGCGGACCATGCCCTCAGGGACACGCCCACTTCACATTCACCAGGGGCGGCTGAACTTCTTGATCATTTTTCCCCACAGCAACACCTGTGCATGTGTCACCAAGTACGTGGGCATCTTTTGCAGGCCAAGTAAATTTTGGGGAAAAAAAATTTGACAAGAGATCTTGAATTGTTTGATTTTATTTTTTAAATAAAGCTGTTAATAAAGCAACAATGATATATTATTACCACTAATTTATAAATGAAATGTTCAGGCCATACTCAAGGGAGGGCAACCTCAGAATAAAAAAAAATCCTGGTGATGGCTTTACGTTTTCTCATTTTCCCATGAACTCAGCATAAGCTTAGTCATAGACTGGGGTTGATCTCTAGACCTGCACCTGGAAGTCACAGCCAGATGTTCATAGGGAAGTTCTGGGCTTCCAGAATGGTTCAGGGAGACTCAGGAGTGAGGGGGTGGGTGATTAGCAGTTCCACATAATAGTCTAACAAAGAGAGCTCCTGCCCCACCCCCATTTACCTCCTTAGCAGAAAGAGCTGCATGTTAACCCATGCTAATGCATTAACCCAGGTAGCACAATTCCTGGTTTTTCTGGAAGGTGGCTAACTAGGGGAGGGTGGGTGGAAGCGTTGCAGTGAGGCTCTTCCACCCCACAGCAACACTCCTCTCTGCTCTCACGCCAGAGGGCTGCCCCTTTCCTCTCCCTGCCATTCCTCATCTGTTACCTGTCGCTCACTAGGGATCCACTCGGCCTCAAGGGGTCAAGAGCACTGTCAGCTCTGCCCTGACTTCTTGTTTTCTGAACTGCTGATTCATGAAAATGAAACATTTCAGCCTTTGCAACTTTTAACTTCATTTTCCAGAACTTAGTATATTAAACCCCAAAAAACATTTGCAAAACAACAAAAAGCCAAAAGAATTGCAATGTGAGTCCTCACTTAGTTTTAGCTGAGGAAAGCTCCTTAGACACAGGATCTCGGTGAATTTATCTTCGTCTGTGCCCCATCTGTTCTCGCCAGCATGATACAGAATCTGTAGGACAAGGGAAGAAGACTTAAGTGTTATTGTGGACACAATTCTCTTTCTTGTTTTGAAGAAGTGGAAGAAGAGGAGAGGGAGGTTTCCTTTGTTTTAGAATCAGTGAGGTAAGTTATTCAAGTCTCTTGCATTTAGCGGACTGAAAATCTGAGAGCTGGGTGGCAGGAACCAGGGAACACTAATACCCCCTGGGAAGGCACCGCGCTCCAGTGGGTGATCCCAGCCTTCAGGTGTCTCCTTCATGCAGAACAGGAGACGACAGCCCCAGCTGGTGCTGTCAGCCTGCTTCTCAGAAATGAGAGGGTAGATGGGGGGGGGGAGGTGATAGTTAAAGGAGATGTTTTCATCGCTATTACTGACCTGGGCATCCTTTTTGGCCAGCTGCTCATCAACTTTTAGACTTTCATCTCTTCTGCCCTAAACAAGGAAGGTAAGAACAAGGGCAACACTTTTAAAGACAGAAGATTCTAAGCCAGGGCATTCAAACCAGTAGGACATCTTAGAGGTTCTCTCCAGTGGAGGTCGTGTCACACAGAGGACTCAAGCACCTGGGGCTCTAGTTCTGGTTCTGTCACCGGCAAGCCATGAAATTGGTAGCAAATCACACAATTTTCTGAGCCTCGGTTTCCTACTCTGAGAACTCAACCATCTCTAGGGAATGGAAAGACAAGCCACAGACTGGGAGAAAATATCGCTGACAAACACATATCTGTACAGGACTTGTATGCAGAATATATAAAGAATTTTTAACATTCAACAATAAGATAACAAACAGTCCCACTGAAAAATGGGCAAACAATGTGAGCACACACCAGATATACATATGGCGGAAAGCACATGAAAAGTTGCTCAATGTCACTTGTCATTAGGAATTAAAAAGTAAAACAGTAAGATACCACTTACTAAAATGGCTAAAATCCAAAACACTGACACTGCCATATTGCTGGCAAGGATATGCAGCAACAGAAACTCTCACTTACTGCTGCTGGTAGGAATGCAACTGATACAGTCACATATTCGGCAGTTTCTTAACAAAACTAGACAACCCATTACCATATAATCCAGCAATCACACTCCTTGGTATCTACTCAAAGAAGTTGAAAACTTATATTTACATAAAAACTTACAATCAATGTTCACAGAAGTTTTTATTTATAATTACCCAAACTTGGAAGCAACCAAGATGCCCTTCAACGGTGAAACATACTACAGTATACCTGTATAATGGAATAGTATTCGGTGATAAAAAGAAAATAAGCTCTCAAGCCACGAAAAGACACTTAGCATGTTGCTAGTGAGGACGCCAGTCTGAAAAGACTACACGCTGCACAATTCCAATTACATATATGACAGTCTAGAAAAGGCAAAACCATAGAGACAGCACAAAATCAGTTGTGTGTGGTTTGGAGGGAGGAAGGGGAAGAGAAATATTTGGAGCACAAGTATTTTTAAGGTAGGAAAACTATTCTCTATGATACCATAATGACACATTAGACATTTATCAAAACTCATAGCTTGTATAACACAAAAAATGAAGCCTACTGTACACTAGGGACTTTAGTTAATAATAATAATGTATCAGTAGTCATTCATCAACTGTAACAAATGTACCACTCCAATGCAATATGTTAATAACAGGAGAAACAGTGAGGGGGTGGTAGGAGGGGCATCAGGAGCCTTCTGTGTTTTCTGATCAATTTCTCTGTAAATCTAAAACTCCTCTAAAAAATAGTCTGACAATGAAAAAGCCTCAAAGGTCCCTGCCAACTCAACTGTTGAAGACTCTGTGGCTAAGAGTATGTGCTCATGTGCAAGCACTTCCACACATTCTAGAAAGATTGAAGAGAGGGAAAAGAGGATTGCTGGAATTATTTTGAAAATTATAGGTCAGGGGTTGGGAACCTATGGCTTGCGAGCCAGATGTGGCTCTTTTGATGGCTGCATCTGGCTTGCAACAAATCTTTAATAAAAAAAATAATAACATTAAAAATATAAAACATTCTCATGTATTACAATCCATGCATTTCCCACCACTCATGTTCATGGTTGCGGGTGGCTAGAGCCAATCACAGTTGTCCTCTGGGACAACACCAAATTTTTATTGGATAATGTGTAACATACATGGGTCGTTGTGAGGTCAGTAAGTAAACTTCCCTCCTTTTAATCAAGTAGTCAGCTAGCTAGTTGCAGAAACCCTTTTGACAAAGAAGATGGCTAAAAGAAGAAAAGATGAGGAGTATCGTACTTTTCAGCAGGAATGGACAAAGGAATTTGCCTTTGTGGAGAGAGCAGGTTTTGCAGTGTGTCTAATATGCAATGATAAAATTGCATCAATGAAACGGTCAAATATAAAGCAGCACTTTGACATACGCCATACTACATTTGCATCAAAATATCCAGCAGGGGACAGCAGGAAGAAAGCATGTCAAGAGCTACTGTGCAGAGTGCAAGCTAGTCAGCAGCAACTCCGTGTTTGGACCCAAAAGGTGACTGGAATTCAGCTAGCTTTGCTGGTGCTTTAGCAATTGTGAGAAACAGAAAGCCATTCACAGATGGGGAGTTGCCAAAACATTCATGCTTGATGTTGCCAATGAACTTTTTGATGACTTTTTGGATAAAGACAAGATAATCAAATGAATAAAAGACATGCCTCTGTCGGCAAGAACTGTTCACGATCGTACCATCATGATGGCAAATCAAACTGAGGCAACACAAGTGAAGGACATAAATGCAGCACCATTCCTTTCTCTCACTTTGGATGAGTCAAAAGACGTAAGCCATTTGTCCCAGTTCAGTGTGATTGCAAGGTATGCTGTCGGTGACACATTATGTGAGGAAAGTCTTGCTATTTTGCCTATGAAAGAGACAAGAGGGGAGGATTTATTCAAGTCTTTCACTGAGTTCGCTAAAGAAAAAAATCTACTGATGGATAAACTTATTTCGGTATGTACTGATGGTGCTCCGTGCATGGTGGGGAAAAACAAAGGATTCGTAGTGCTTCTTTGTGAACATGAAAAGAGACCCATCCTAAGTTTTCACTGCATCCTACATCAGGAGGAGCTTTGTGCTCAGATGTGTGGTGAGCAGCTTGGTGAGGTGATGTCGCTGGTCATTCAGGTGGTCAACTTTATTGTTGCCCGAGCTTTAAATGATCGCCAGTTTAAAACACTGCTGCTGAGTGACGTCACGGAAATGGCGCCGTGAGCAGCGCGTCCGACAGCTCTCCCCTAAATCACAACAAATTTATCAACTAGAAACAGAAAAATTTATCCTCCGAGCATTCCGGAGTTCCACACAAACTGATAGCGAAAGGACTGTTATCACTTGAATCTGAGAGACGAGGGTGTGGAGGAATCGACCACAGGGACGTTCTTTCAAACCGCAAGGAAGTGCGCCTGCGGTGAGTCAGCCCATATACTTGGGAACCGCGAGCCGCTGCCGGGAGCCGCCACCGCGAGCGGCCGCCACGAGCCGCCGCTGCGAGCAGCCGTGCGCGCGCCCGGTCCGGTTGAGCACCGCTGACGTTCCCAGCGGCCCGCACACTGCGAGTGGGGGTCGCCGGCCACCGGTGCCCGGAGCGCCCCATTCGCGTGCGTGCCTTGGGCATTCCACGCGCCCAGGGCGCCCTGCTGGCCCGCACACCCAGGGGGCTCCATTATCCTGTGCCTGGTGCGGTCCAGCCGCCAGTGGCGGGGCGAGCGGGAGAGGCTTGGGAGATTCTCTCCGTGGGCGGGGCACCTCACCCAGCCATTCAAGCTAACAATCAAGCGTTGGGGGAGGGGCGCGCGCAGGCAGCCTAAAATACCTTCGGAAGCACAGCTGCGACCCAATCACTGAAATTAGCTTAACCCATGAAATCTGCGCACCCTCGGTTCTAATTGATAAGATCTCTCTCAGTTCAGCGATCCAAGACAAGAGGCGTGATATTTTTTAGTGCCTCTCGCTAAAGGGGCGGGGGCAACTTCTGATTGATAGAGCCTCCATATTCAGGGATAAACGCTAACAAGAAGGATTTGGCAGATAATAAGGTCTATACTACACTAGTCGTAAGCAGAGACTAGTGCCTCTTCTTCCCTGCAAAAACAGGCTACAAAGTGTGGAAAGCCTGGGTTGAGAGGTCCAACTAAATGATAGGTGCTGAACAGTCACCTTGACAACAATTGACTCCCACCCCCGCCTGATTACACTGGAGGCCCTGACTGTCAGAGCCTTTCCCAAAGCCTTGCACTGAGTGGGGATAGAGTGGGGATTTCCCAGCTCTTTGAGCCTCTTACTCCCCAGGCAGAAGCAGTTGCAGCCTTATAGCTGGATCACCAGGCTGCTAATTCAGAAAGGGGGGACTAGGAGAGAGAATCCAGGAAAGCAAACTCTCTCATCGTTGGACCCTGCAAACGCCAACAAGCCTTTACTTCCAGCAAGACTAAAGCCAATTATATGACATTGCCATAGAATCCCATCAACTGCAAATCCCTACCTAAGAGTGACACAGGGGCAGAGCCTGGGGTACAGAGTCACCGACCAGGAAGAGGGAGAGAAAAGAAAAAGGAAGAAGTTAACCTCTCAAAATCAAGAAAAACCCACAGACTTTACAACTTGATCCACTAATTTTTTTTTTGTTGTTGTTGTTGTTTGTTTCTTCTATCTTTTTGCCTTTATTTCCTCCACCTCGGTCCTTCTATTCTCTGCCCATCTTATGCTTCCCCTTTCTTGAACTACACTACCCATGAGTGTTGCATTTTATTTTTCTTCTTCATCCTCACCCTCCTTTAAGGTTATACTCCAAAACACTTAACTCTCACTCTCTCCTCTTTTGTTTTTTTTTTTTTTTTGTCTTGCTTTATTTTGTTTTTTTCTCTTCCTATTTTATTTCTTCCTTCGTTTTTCTCTTTTTCTTATTTTTTCCTTTCTATTCGTTTTTTCTTTTCTCATTTTACTTTCCTCCTATATAATCCTCAATCACGAACAAATTAGTTAATTTGGGACTCAAGGCTTTTTTTTGGCTTTATTTCTCTTTTTTGCTTTTGTTTTTATTTTTTTTTCTTGTTTGTTTATTTTTGTGGCATTTTGGGTCCTCCCAACCCAAGGTCTCCATTGTATTTAGTCTTCGCTCCACTTAATACAACAGATTTTTACTTATTATTTTTATTTTTTCTTCTTTATTATTCTTTTTTGGTCCTTTTTTCTGGTTCCCTCTTATCCCTCTCATTATATCTCTTAGTTGACCATCACTTACAAGCAAATCATCTTATGCTTGTCTAAGATTTTCTTCCTTTTTTTTTTTTTTTTTTTGCATTTAGTAGGTCCCTACTCCCTTTTTTTGCCCCTTGAACTCTTCACCCCAAATCAGGCCCTCCATTATAGGCACGATATTTCCCTGAGGAGGGGAGAGGAGGGAAACAGAAGAGAGAAAAAAAGGGGGAAATAATAAATTATTACTGTTTTTTTTTTGTGGGGTGTTTTACTTTTTTTTTTTTTTTACTTTTTACTCTTTATTAATTCTAATTAATGCTATCAATAAGACCACCCTCAGATGCCGATAAGAAAGAGGAAATCGAATATTATGGATACAAAAGAAAGAGAGGTAACACAAATAGATGTGGAAAAATCTATGGAGAAAAGACTTAACATATTGGAAGCCTTGGAGCTAAATGACAGAGAATTTAAAATAGAAATGTTAAAAATACTCAGAGATATACAAGAAAACACAGAAAGGCAATATAGGGAGATCAGAAAACAACTCAATGAACACAAAGAATATATTACCAAGGAAATTGAAACTATAAAAACAAATCAAACAGAAATGAAAAACTCAATTCACGAGCTGAAAAACGAGGTAACAAGCTTAGCTAACAGAACAGCCCAGATTGAAGATAGGATTAGTGAAATAGAAGACAAACAACTTGAGGCACAACAGAGAGAAGAAGAAAGAGACTCAAAAATAATAAAAAATGAGAAAAACCTACAGGAATTGTCTGACTCCATCAGAAAGAATAACATAAGAATAATAGGTATATCAGAGGGAGAAGAGAAAGAAAATGGAATGGAGAATATACTCAAACAAATAATAGACGAGAACTTCCCAAGCCTGTGGAAGAAACTAAAGCCTCAAATTCAAGAAGCAAACAGAACACCAAGTTTTCTTAACCCCAACAAACCCACTCCAAGGCACATCATAATAAAGATGACACAAACCAATGACAAAGAAAAAATTCTCAAGGCAGCCAGGGAAAAGAAGAGTACAACATATAAAGGAAGGCCTATTAGATTATCATCAGATTTCTCAGCAGAAACTCTACAAGCTAGGAGAGAGTGGACCCCAATATTTAAAGCCCTGAAAGAGAGGAACTTTCAGCCAAGAATACTATACCCATCAAAGCTATCCTTCAAGTATGAAGGAGATATAAAAACATTCACAAATACAGAAAAGATGAGAGAATTTATCAACAGAAAGCCCCCACTCCAGGAAATACTAAACGAGGTTTTCCAACCAGATTCAAAGAACAAAAGAAAACAACACCACAAGTAACAGCTCCACCAAGAACACAATAAAACCAAACTTAAACTGTGACAACAAAGGAAAAAAAGGGGGGAGAGGATGGAGATTAACAGTAGCAAAGGATGATGAAGTGCAGAAATACTTATAAGATAGGGTACTACAATGAATATGGTAGGTACCCTTTTCATTACTTAATGGTAACCACCCTTAAAAAAACCACCACAAAAACACTTGACTTAAAAAAGGTAGCAACAGAGGAAAGAAGTATGGAACACAAACAAACAAAAACAAATGATAGAAAAACAAAAGAGAAGAATCAAACTAGATACAAAACTAACAGAAAGCAATTTATAAAATGGCAATAGGGAACCCACAAGTGTCAATAATTACACTAAATGTAAATGGATTAAACTTACCAATAAAAAGACACAGAGTAGCAGAATGGATTAAAAAAGAAAATCCAACTATATGCTGCCTACAAGAAACACATCTAAGCAACAAGGATAAAAACAAATTCAAAGTGAAAGGCTGGAAAACAATACTCCAAGCAAACAACACCCAAAAAAAAGCAGGCGTAGCAATACTCATATCTAATAATGCTGACTACAAGACAGAAAAAGTACTCAGAGACAAAAATGGTCATTTCATAATGATTAAGGGGAAGTTGAATCAAGAAGACATAACAATCCTTAATATATATGCACCAAACCAAGGAGCACCAAAATATATAAGACAGCTACTTATTGACCTTAAAACAAAAACTAACAAAAATACAATCATACTTGGAGACCTCAATACACCGCTGACGGCTCTAGATCGGTCATCCAAACAGAGAATCAATAAAGATATAGTGGCCTTAAACGAAATACTAGAACACCTGGATATGATAGACATCTACAGGACACTTCATCCCAAAGCGACAGAGTATACATTTTTCTCTAGTGTACATGGAACATTCTCAAGAATTGACCATATGTTGGGCCACAAAGACAATATCAGCAAATTTAGAAAAACTGAAATTGTACCAAGCATATTTTCTGATCATAAAGCCTTGAAACTAGAATTCAACTGCAAAAAAGAGGGGGAAAAACCCACAAAAATGTGGAAACTAAACAACATACTTCTAAAAAATGAATGGGTCAAAGAAGAAATAAGCGCAGAAATCAAAAGATATATACAGACAAATGAAAATGAAAATACGACATATCAGAATCTCTGGGATGCAGCAAAAGCAGTAATAAGAGGAAAGTTCATATCACTTCAGGCCTATATGAACAAACAAGAGAGAGCCGAAGTAAACCACTTAACTTCACACCTTAAGGAACTAGAAAAAGAAGAACAAAGACAACCCAAAACCAGCCAAAAAAGGAGATAATAAAATCAGAGCAGAAATAAATGAAATAGAGAAGAGAAAAACTATAGAAAAAATCAATAAAACAAGGAGCTGGTTCTTTGAAAAGATCAACAAAATTGACAAACCCTTGGCAAGACTCACCAAGGAAAAAAGACACAGGACTCAAATAAATGAAATCCAAAATGAAAGAGGAGAGATCACCACAGACATCATAGATATACAAAGAATTATTGTAGAATACTATGAAAAATTATATGCCACCAAATACAACAATCTAGAAGAAATGGATAAATTCCTAGAACAATACAACCTTCCTAGACTGAGTCATGAAGAAGCAGAAAGCCTAAACAGACCAATCAGCAGGGAGGAAATAGAAAAAACTATTAAAAATCTCCCCAAAAATAAAAGTCCAGGCCCAGACGGTTATACTAGTGAATTCTATCAAACATTCAAAGAAGACTTGGTTCCTATTCTACTCAAAGTCTTCCAAAAAATTGAAGAAGAAGCAATACTTCCAAACACATTTTATGAGGCCAACATAACCCTCATACCAAAACCTGGCAAGGATGGCACAAAGAAAGAAAACTACAGACCAATATCTTTAAAGAATACAGATGCTAAAATACTAAACAAAATACTGGCAAACTGAATACAACAACATATTAAAAAAATAATACATCATGATCAAGTGGGATTCATCCCAGAATCTCAAGGATGGTTCAACATACGCAAAACGGTTAACGTAATACACCATATCAACAAAACAAAGAACAAAAACCACATGATCTTATCAATAGATGCAGAAAAGGCTTTTGATAAAATACAACACAATTTTATGTTTAAGACTCTCAACAAAATGGGTATAGAAGGAAAATATCTCAACATGATAAAGGCCATATATGATAAACCATCAGCCAACATCCTATTAAACGGCATAAAACTGAGGACTTTCTACCTTAAATCAGGAACAAGACAGGGTTGTCCACTCTCTCCACTCTTATTCAACGTGGTGCTAGAAGTTCTGGCCAGAGCAATCAGACAAGACAAAGAAATAAAAGGCATCCATATCGGAAAAGAAGAAGTAAAGCTATCACTTTTTGCTGATGATATGATCCTATACATCGAAAACCCGAAGGACTCCACAAAAAGATTATTAGAAACAATAAACCAATACAGTAAGGTCGCAGGATACAAAATTAACATACAAAAGTCCATAGCCTTTCTATATGCCAACAATGAAACAATTCAGAACGAACTCAAAAAAATAATCCCCTTCACGATTGCAACAAAAAAAATAAAATACCTAGGAATAAACATAACAAAGAACGTAAAGGACCTATATAATGAAAATTACAAAGCATTGTTAAGGGAAATCGAAAAAGATACAATGAGATGGAAAAATATTCCTTGTTCTTGGATAGGAAGAATAAATATAATCAAAATGGCCATATTACCCAAAGCAATATACAAATTTAATGCAATTCCCATCAAAATCCCTATGAGATTTTTTAAAGAAATGAAACAAAAAATCATCAGATTTATATGGAACTATAAAAAACCCCGAATAGCCAAAACAATCCTAAGGAAAAAGAATGAAGCTGGGGGCATTACAATACCTGACTTTAAACTATATTATAGGGCCACGATAATCAAAACAGCATGGTACTGGCAAAAAAATAGACACTCAGACCAATGGAACAGAATAGAAAGCCCAGAAATAAAACCACATATATATGATCAAATAATCTTTGATAAAGGGGCCAACAACACACAATGGAGAAAAGAAAGCCTCTTCAACAAATGGTGTTGGGAAAACTGGAAAGCCACATGCAAAAGAATGAAACTCAACTACAGCCTGTCCCCGTGTACTAAAATTAATTCAAAATGGATCAAAGACCTAAATATAAGACCTGAAACAATAAAGTACATAGAAGAAGACATAGGTACTAAAATCATGGACCTGGGTTTTAAAGAACATTTTATGAACTTGACTCCAATGGCAAGAGAATTGAAGGCAAAGATAAATGAATGGGACTACATCAGAATTAAAAGTTTTTGCTCAGCAAGAGAAACTGATATCAAAATAAACAGACAGCCAACTATATGGGAACTTGTATTTTCAAACGACAGCTCAGATAAGGGCCTAATATCCAAAATTTACAAAGAACTCATAAAACTCAACAACAAACAAACAAACAATCCCATAAAAAAATGGGAAGAGGACATGAACAGACACTTCTCCCAGGAAGAGTTACAAATGGCCAACAGATATATGAAAAGATGCTCAGCTTCATTAGTTATTAGAGAAATGCAAATCAAAACTACAATGAGATACCACCTCACTCCTGTTAGATTAGCTATTATCAACAAGACGGGTAATAGCAAATGTTGGAGAGGCTGTGGAGAAAAAGGAACCCTCATTCACTGTTGGTGGGACTGTAAAGTAGTACAACCATTATGGAGGAAAGTATGGTGGTTCCTCAAAAAACTGCAAATAGAACTACCTTATGACCCAGCAATCCCTCTACTGGGTATATACCCCAAAACCTCAGAAACATTGATACGTGAAGACACATGTAGCCCCATGTTCATTGCAGCACTGTTCACAGTGGCCAAGACATGGAAACAACCAAAAAGCCCTTCAATAGAAGACTGGATAAAGAAGATGTGGCACATATACACTATGGAATACTACTCAGCCATAAGAAATGATGACATCAGATCATTTACAGCAAAATGGTGGGATCTTGATAACATTATAAGGAGTGAAATAAGTAAATCAGAAAAAAACAAGAACTACATGATTCCATACATTGGTGGAACATAAAAATGAGACTAAGAGACATGGACAAGAGTGTGGTGGTTACCAAGGGTGGGGGGGGAGGGAGGGCATGGGAGGGAAGGAGGGAGAGAGTTAGGGGGAGGGGGAGGGGCACAGAGAACTAGATAGAGGGTGACGGAGGACAATCTGACTTTGGGCGAGGGGTTTGCAAAATAATTTGATGACAAAATAACCTAGACATGTTTTCTTTGAATATATGTACCTTGATTTATTAATGTCATCCCATTACCATTAATAAAAATTTATAAAAAAAAACAAAAAAACAAAAAAACAAAAAACAACACTGCTGGATGAAGTTGGGAATAATTATCCTGGTCTGCTTCTGCACAGCAATGTGCGTTGGTTGTCAAGAGGGAAGGTGCTCAGCCATTTTGCTGCTTGTCCAAGCGAAATCCAGACTTTTCTTGAAATGAAAAATGTCAAGCATCCTGAGTTAGCTAACACTGAGTGGCTCCTGGAGTTCTACTATCTCGTGGACATGACTGAACATCTGAACCAGCTCAATGTGAAAATGCAAAGCATTGGAAATACAGTCTTAACCCTTTAACAAGCAGTGTTTGCATTTAAAAACAAGCTGGAACTCTTCATTGCTGACATTGAAACAGGTCGTTTACTACACTTTGAAAAACTGGGAGAGTTTAAAGATGCATGCACAGCAAGTGACCCTGCTCAACGTCTTGATCTCCAGCAGCTAGCGGGCCTCACATCGAATCTCCTGCAGTCATTCAAAGTGCGCTTTGGAGAATTTCATGAGCACACTCGTCTTTTTAAGTTCATCACCCATCCACATGAGTGTGCAGTGGACAGCGCCGACCTGAGTTACATCCCCGGTGTCTCCTTCAGAGATTTTGAGCTACAAGCTGCTGACCTGAAGGCCTCAGACATGTGGGTAAATAAGTTCAAGTCATTGAATGAAGATTTGGAAAGACTTGCACGACAGCAAGCAGAGTCGGTGAGCAAACACAAGTGGGGAGAAATAAAAAAATTTCAGCCTGCGGACCAGCTGATTGTCAAAACTTGGAACGCGCTTCCCATCACATACCACACACTATAGCATGTGAGTATTGCTGTACCGACAATGTTTGGCTCTACTTATGCATGTGAGCAGTCTTTCTCACATCTAAAGAACGTTAAGACCAACCTACGATCACATTTAACGGATTGAAGTCTCAATGCCTGCATGAAGCTTAACCTCAGCACGTATCAACCAGACTACAAAGCCATCAGCAAAACCATGCAGCACCAGAAGTCGCATTAATGGTAAGAAGTACTTTATTCATCATTGATTAGCAACAGCATAACAATGTTATTAAAAAGAATTCAGAGACTTATTGTACTTTAAAAGTGTTGGTCTTACATAAAATGCACACATTTACTTGTATTTAGTGTTAAACATATTGTATGGCTCTCACGGAAGTACATTTTAAAATATGTGGCATTCATGGCTCTCTCAGCCAAAAAGGTTCCTGATCCCTGTTATAGGTGAATGAAGCATTTGGCTATAATATTTTAAAGATGCATTTCTTCCTTTTTTCAAAATTAGATCCTTGTGTGCCTGTCTGATTTTTGCATAATTTATTTTATTTGCTCCTTTTGAGCGCTGCTGAGTCTCTACTGTTTGTTTGCCTTCTTTTCTCTCATTGTGCACTCTGCGACAGTCAGAAAAATGCTGGTTATCATTGATTTGATAATCAGCCACCACCACCATGTATTGATATCTATCTATCTATCTATCTATCTATCTATCTATCTATCTATCTATCTATCTATCTTTGCAGTAGCTTATGAGGTTAATGCTATCATTACTTTCACTTTACAGATGTGAAACAGAGAGGGTATAAGGCTTAAAGTGATGTGTCCAGAAACATGAAGCTAGCGGGCAACAGAGGAGCATAAGATTCCAGGTCTGTTTGATTCTAAAATCCTGCCCAGAAGCCCTAGTCTCCACTGCCTCCTGTGGGAGCGTGTGCATCACATTCATACACACACAGATGTGCACTTTTGAATATAAACCTCTTGGGGTGTATGTTTGCAGCCATGCTTCATAAACTGGGTTTGTAGGTTCAACATTCATAAGGTTTTCACCATCTAAAACAAGTGAGACAAAAATGAGGACACCCTGTTTCCTAGCGGCACATGCCTCACTTTGACAGGTGCTGTTTCAGCGCTCAGGCAGACACCACTGTTGGGGCCTTTTCACACTTTACGGGCTGTCAATCAGCTGAAAAAGGCCAGTGAAACAGGGCTTAAATTATTTCCTCTCTAACACACATCCGTGATTATAGCTCACCCTTGACCTTGACTCCTAAATAGTGAGAGCAAGGTGTGGTCTCATTTAGTTACATGGTGACGAATGATTTAGCAATTCTTCCAAAGGTATAAGGATGAAGTTGCAGCAAGCCATTTTTTTTAAATCCTGAGACTGATATCCCCATCTCTGAAGATAATTTCTCATATCATTTAAATGCTGACAAAAGAAATATATATTCTTTGAAGTCCACAAGAAAATAAACATGTTCTCAAAGTGGAGACACATAATAGAAATGAACAATGATGTCAGATGAATTATCAGAACATTTCTAAAGTATTGTGAAACCTGATCTAAACACTTTTATCCATTTACTGACCACAAAAAAGACTTTTTGTTACGTGATTATGTTCTATTTCTATGATGGTGGTTAAACATCACACTGCTCAGGGGCAATGAAAAGGTAAAGTGAGAAAATCATTTCATAAGGAAAATCACAAGCTCGTTGTCTCAGTTTGGTTATTTTTAAACTCCCTAATTATTATTAACCATACAGCTCATTGAGGAATTAAAACAAAACAAAACAAAAAAAAACTTACATCTGCCAAAGTCAACAGAGCTTTCCGGAAGTCACCAGATGTTTCAGAGCTAATATCATCTCCAAGACTCTTCTTATATACTGAAACCAAAAAAAGAATAAAATTAAACCTTGACAGACTGAAAAATACAATAAACCAGAGAAAAGCTTAAATGTCAATGTTGGCAATAAATGAGTACCTAATAAAATAAATCTTGCATTTTTTTAAAATTCCTGTTGTTCTTCTGAGGTGGGAACATTCTTGTAACCCTTCCTATCGTCTGTATTGTGGTGGATGCGGAGGAGCCTCCTGAGGACATGGGGGCTTTGCGTTTGGGACCCTCCCAGACTTCTCTTCTGTGTATCTCTTCATTTGACCAGTCCTGATTTACATTATTTATAGTTAAACTCTAATTGTGAGTAGAGCTCTGTCCTCAGTTTTCTCAGTCATTCTAGTGAGCCATTGAACCTGAGGGAATAGGAAGAAGCCCTGAATTTGTAGCCATTTCGTTAGAAGTGTATGTGGCCTGGGAACAGCTGGACTTGTGGCCGGTTTCTGACGTAAGGGGAGCCTGTGGGGCCTGTTCTCTGGCTGTGAAGTCATGCAGACCCTGGGCAATCAGTGTCAGCACTGCATTGCAGGGGCTTTCTGATCTGTACATAGCTGGCAGATTATTTGGATTTTAGCTAATTACACTGAATCCACATGCTCAACATATTCTCTGAATGGTTCATCTAATTTCCCACACCAAAAATCATGAGGCTAATCTAAGTGGTTTTTAACGTACAATAGTAATATACAATGATCTGAGTCACTTGCATTGATGAAATTAGTTGATTTAATTAAGCAGTGATTACTAAGAGCAAAAGGCAAAGTATTAATGCCATTGTTGTGTAGCAGTTTCTAGCTCAGTTGTATTCGATTTTTACCTGAAAATCCACAGACCTTAGCCCATTTTAGAACGGAACCTCCTTTTGATGTCTTGCCTTCTCAAAGGCCTTGTGAAGAGGAGATTGGTGGGTTTCTGGAAAGAGCAACATTGGCTCCTATATGTGTGAACGGTGGGAAAGGTAAGCAGAGAATAAGATTACCTGTGTAGTAGGCTTGAGAGATCTCCTTCATCTGCCTGCTTGTTCTAGTGGTTAAGATTTCAATCAATGCATCTTCATTTGTTCCGGTGCCCTAAAAAGAAATTCTATTTTTTGAACACTTAAAAAACTTCACTTCATGCATTTCAGTCTTAATACCTTGTTTTATATGGATGAAGAGAACAGTTTTGAATACATCAACATAAGGTCCTATATTGATCTAAAAGCAGTCTTCTAATATTCTGTATTTTAGTATTAAATAATATGAATCATGTGGAGTTAAATGACATTGCAATTTTCCCCCAAATTTCATAGTTTAGTGTAAAAATCAATCAAATAATTCTAGGAAGAAATAGTAGAAAGGGAAAAGTTTATGTCAGTCAAGATAGAAGTGAGCATCCAAATGTGCCATTATATTTAGGAAGGGCTCTGCAATTCTCCTGAGTTAGTTCATCCCTACACTAATGTCTTAGGCTGGTCAGCATGTATCATCCTCTTCATACAGGGAGACTTCAAAGCTTCAATAATGTACAATGGGCCCACTAGGCCTAGGGATTAGTTACTCCTGAGCCTTGGTCTATACCAGGGGTAGTCAACCTTTTTATACCTACCACCCACTTTTGTATCTCTATTAGTAGTAAAATTTTCTAACCGCCCACTGGTTCCACGTAATGGTGATTTATAAAGTAGGGAAGTAACTTTACTTTATAAAATTTATAAAGCATAGTCACAGCAAGCTAAAGCATATAATAATAATTACTTACCAAGTACTTTATGTCGGATTTTCACTAAATTTGGCAGAATAAATCTTTATAAAACAACTTATTATAGTTAAATTTATCTTTTTATTTATACTTTGGTTGCTCTGCTACTGCCCACCATGAAAGCTGGAACGCCCACTAGTGGGCGGTAGGGACCAGGTTGACTACCATTGGTCTATACCGAGATCACTGAATCCCACTGTGATTCCTAGCGAAACCACTTACACTAGCACTTGATCAAATGTAGTCTATTTGAAAAGAGGCTGAATTCTGTTCCTCTGTGGCAGATTTCTAGTTGCCCCCATATCTATGTCTCCTTTAAAAATTATTAATTAATTTTAAAAATTAAATACACTATTTCTTAGGGCAGTTTTAGATTCACAGCAAAACTGTGTGGACCAAATATATCTTTCGTCTTCCTTGCTTAGTAAGAGAACCCCTAATTTTTAACTTAGTACATAGCTTCCAAAATAAATTCTATGTATCAGCTTCCCTTAGAGCTGGGTTTATCCATATAACTAAATTCTGATCAGTGGAATATATGTGAAGTTCCACATACAATTTCAATTAGTACTCAAGGATTAGGGATGTCCCTTCTTTGTCTCTTATTCTTTTTAGCTTGGATAAAGATGTAATGGCTGAACAGAAACTGGATTTTTGTTGAATTGGGATGGTTAGGAGAGGGTGGAGGGGAGGACAGGGTGTGACTGTCAGTTTTATGTGTCAACTTGGCAAGGCTAGAGTCCTCAGTTATTTAACCAAATACTAGATGTCAGTAATAGTAGGTGTTGCTATGAAGGTGTTTTGTAGATATAACTAGAGTCCATTACAGTTACTTTAAGTAAGGGAAATCATCTTAGATATTATATGTGGGCCTAATTCAGTCAACTGAAAGGCCGTGAGAGTAGATCTG
Organism: Saccopteryx bilineata; assembly: GCF_036850765.1. NCBI lineage: Eukaryota > Metazoa > Chordata > Mammalia > Chiroptera > Emballonuridae > Saccopteryx > Saccopteryx bilineata. Next base: position 205,258,471 of record NC_089494.1, read on the forward strand.
AGGCTTCTCTGAAGAAGAAAAAATGCTACCTGTGAGCAGCAGCTCCAACTGTGCTAAGAATTCAAGCTTGCCCTTCAGATTTTCCAGCCAGGTCCATAATCGTGTAACCAACCCCTTGCAATAAATCTCAATATATATCTCCTGCCTACTGGTTCTGCCTTTCCTAGGAACCCCAACTGATACAAACAGAATTTTAAAACATCTCAGAGATAGACAAGACCCAGACTGTGCTGGATGATGAAAGTCATAATAAGGAGTTTGGATTTTAAGTATTCAAATCCATTGGGGATTTATGTAGCTGAATAAGATAATTGACTCTAAAAATAATTTTGGCTATTCTGTGTGAATGAATTTGAGATGTACAAAAATGAAGGCAAAGGGACTCATTAGGATGCCATTGGTATGTTTCAGTCGAGATGACTGTGGTTTAACTAGAATATTAGCAACGAATTTTGAGAGATGTGTTCTCACTTGGAGTAGAGCTCATAGGCCTGCAGATAGATTTGGGAGCTCTGAAGAATGAGAGAAAGCAAGGGATCAAAGATAATACTAGGTTTTTGGCTGAAACAATGGGGTTGACGATATTGCCATTCATTTTCAATGACAATAAATGAGAGACTTTGACTCTTCAGGTAAAAAAATATGACAATATCCTTTTAGCCCAGGATCATGTGGGCTCAAGGTTCCACAAGTGCTTCTCATGTCAGGGCTGGTCTACCAATTGGGGAGCACAGAATCAAAGTGACATCTAAATCTGTCACATTTACACCCATATGTCAAGTGTGCACTAGAAAGAAGTCACTAATTTTGATGACATAGTCAAATCCTGGGCAAAGTGGTTTGTGTAGTGCTCCTACCTTCATGGATTTCTTCAGCTGCTTCGCATCAAACAGTGCTGGAGGAGTCACCAGGGCCACCATGAGATGCTCAAAGTGGCCAGAGAGATCGCCCTTCAAGTCATCTTTCAGTTCCTAACATAAAAAACCCACAAAAGTAAGTGTGACATACTCTTCTCTAAGTCACCTAGTGAAGGATGAACAAATGTAACAATTCAGACAAAAACATACCCATTCACAGGGAATAAACAAACATGGTGAAAATATTTCTATGGATATTTAATCTACATTTTATGATTGCCTCCAAAATGTTCTTCTATTTTATTGAAGGTTTTCTGAAGAAAAGCCAGTGGAAGAAGGTTCCATGGGTGCCACAAATAGAAACTATATTCAGGTGCATTTCCCAGGTCCTTGGTATTCACAATGCTTAGATGGGATGAGGAAAGAGGAAGAGGAGGAGGAGCCCTATAATTCACTCCCAGCTTCATTGGTAGGAGTTCTCTTCCTGTCTTGCTTTACAGTGATTGGTAAAGAGCTTCAAAGAGAAGAGGGAAGGGAAGACAGTGGTTGGTCATTTGCCTCTGGTAAGAGTAGAGATCTAGGTACCATCCTAAGCAGTTTCTGGCCTGACCAGTGGTGGTGCAGTGGATAGAATATCGACCCAGAATGCTGAGCTCTCTGGTTTAAAACCCCAGATTGCCAGCTTGAAGATGGGATTATTGACATAATTCCCAAGGTCACTGGCTTGAGCAAGGGGTCACTGGCTTGGATTGAGCCCCCAGGTCAAGGCACAGATGTGAAGCAATCAGTAAACAACTAAATCTACAAGTTGATGCTTCTCATCTCTTTCCTCTCCCTTTCACTTTCCGTTTCTATCTCGTAAAAAAAAAAAAAAAAGAGCAGTTTCTGTGACAACAGCAGGGGGAAAATAAATGTGGCGATGTGGGCAGACGTAACTTAGTGCTACTGTTCTTTAATGCCGTTTCCACACATTATATAAGTAAGGTCCATCATCCCTGCTTGAAGGCGGGTAACATGGTTTCTATTTCCAATATTCAGAGAAGTGTTACCACATATTTTTTTTGCTCTTGATTATTTTCAGCTCTGAAATATGCTGGCAGCCTCCCAGACTTCTGTGACAATGAGGATACAGACCAATCCTCAGGGCCTGAGGCAGGGGCAGGCTTCTGCATGTAAATTGTATGCAAATAGATGAAATGGAGCCAAGTGTCACTAGCCTTGCTTTAATTGCCACAGGGTGTTTCCTCTTTAAATGCTAAACTCCACCACCATCTGTACTCAACCCAAGACTTGCCAACTGAACCCTTCTGCACATGCTCTCATTCTGTCCCACTGTGAGGAACGCTTGTTACCCTTCACCTCTATCCTTCCTCCATATTTTGCAAATCCTGAAAAGCCAACGAATCATTCTTCGGCTCATTCGTGTTCCCTATTCATGAGTGTTGCCTTGCCTAGGAGCTTGGCAATTCACTTAATGCGACAAATGTTTTTTGGGGTCCTGCTCTGTGCAAGGCATTTAAAGGTCAGTTAGACACAATCCTTACTGTTAGGACATTCATGGGAAAAATGGACACATTCAAATATAAAGTTTCAATATAATACATTAAGTATCTGATAAAGTGTGAAGGTTAAGTATCTGGGAAGGGTGTCTCAGCAGAGTTGCAGGCTTGGAGAACCCTTTCCGGAAGTGCTGTCTAGCTGCCTGTGCATGGCCACTAGACACTCTCAGTTCTCACCCGGACGCAGTAGCCCGACTGGTCTCAGTTACCAGTCCTTCCCCTCCATGCTTCATTAGTCACAACAGCTAAAATAATCCTTTAAAACTTTATGTTAGATCCTTTTATTGCCTTGCTTACAAGCCTGCAGTGGTTATCTATTGTTCTCAGAAAAAAATCTACACTCTGTACCAAGACGCTGAGGCCCAGTTTATTCTAAATTCTCTCCAACCTCATCTCTTCCCTCTTCTCCCTTGACTTTCTACACTGCTGCCACATTGCAGTTTCTGTTTCTTAAATAGTCCCAGTTTGATTTGGCCTCAGGGCTTTTGCATTCACTGTACCTTCTGTCTGAAATGCTCTTCTCTCCAGAGCAAGCAAAGGTCTTGTTCAGTCTTAGCTACGACTAAAGTAACAGCCACTCACTGACCCTTCCTCACCACCCAGCCATTCTGCAGCCACCCTCTGTCAATCATTGCACTTTAATTCTTTCATAGCACTTACCAGTATCTGAATTTATTTTATTTACCTATTTATTATTTTTCTAATAGGATGTTAGCTCCATGAGAGAAGAGAGGATCTGCTTTTACACCGGTGAATCTCCTAGGATACCTTCTGACTCAGAGTAGTACCCAGCTCCCAACACAGAGTGGTTTATTATTGAACAAAGAAAGTGTATGAAGAAAAAGACACACAAATGTTCTTGTATAGTTCTTAATATAGTTTTTGGTACTTAATAAGTTTTCATTTGGTGAATAAATCAAACATACAATTACATGTACACGTTCAAGTGGAAAGAGAAATGGCTCATCTAAGACGGGATTTGTCAGATAACTGGTCAGATAATATTTTGTACAGCGGGGAGGGAGCTTTCTGCTGCATTGTAGGATGTTTAAAAACAACCTTGACCTCTACCCATCAGATGCCAGAAAAACCTTCTCTCCCACCAGTTGTGATAATCAAAATATCTGGATAAATTGCCAAATACTCCCTAGAAAGCAAAATTCCTGGTTTAGAGCCACCCATCTAAGGCAACCATCCTTATTCAACAGGTGAAGAACTGAAGGTCCAGAAAGACCAAATAACAGCTCAAGGCTGTTCAGCCAGTTAAGGGCAAAACCAGGACTCATCCTCCAGGCTGTTAACTGGATACACAGGGTACTTTCTGTTACTTTCAGCTTCAAGCGAAAGATCTGTGGGCATAATCCCATGGGAACACCCCTGGTCCATTAGTGATTAGCTCTTTACTGCTGGTGTTAATTAAAACGTACCTTTCCATATGCTGCTTGATATTCCTTAGCAATCAGCTGCCGCTGTGCGTTCGACCTCTCAGTCAGAATGCTGATGAGCGTTTTCTCGTCAGTCCCTAAATGGAACAAAAAGAATTTTACTCCCCATCAACCCAAAGACCCTTAATATCTGTCATGAACAAAAGAAAATTAATAGTCTGAAACAAATGCAGACAGGAAGGCATTTTAGTTTTTAATTTCCAGATTATTACCAGGTTGAAAATTTTCTTTGTTTCCTTGGCTTTTGGCAACGAAATTAACTTTATTCAGATGATCTTGGGGGGAAAAAAAACAATCATTGCCTACATATTCCTCTGACAGAGGGAGCCACAAGGAGCATACTGCTTTTGGATAAGGTGTTTTCACCTGTGTGAGGCTCAGTTACTATTGTGTCACCTTTTCTTTCTCATCTCCATACTTGTTAGGAAAATCTCCTTTCTTCTAGGAAAAAAAACCTTGACATTTATTGAGAACCTACTATGTAGTAGGACCTTTTAATCATTGTCTTAATAGTCACAGAGGCCCTGGGCAGTAGGCATGATTAAGCTGTCCTAAAGATGAAGACAATAACACTCGGAAAAGTTACTTCATTTGCCAAACTCACGCAGCTTTTAACGGGTGTAGCAGGAATCTGACCCCAAATCTCTGACTCTAAAACATGTATCTCTCTCTGGTTCACACCTGTATACCTAACCACCTAAGTAAAGAATAACATCAGGCCAGGGCTGACACTAGCCTGCCCAAGAATAACCTGAGATCACTAGCTCCTCGGTCATTATAGTATTATGATAATGTGGGAGTCGTGTTAGCCTCCTTAGCAGTAAAGGACTACACCTGGCTTGGGGAACTATGAGTTGGCCTGCATGCATTGGGCCTGCTGCATGACTAGAATGTTATAAATTAACTGGCATGCAAGACTCACCTTCTCTCTGTTGAGATGACCCACACACACCTTGGCTACACATACCCTTTGGCAATCAATGGTGCATACTCTACATCACTTTTCCTCATTATTTCACAATTTTAAGCCCCTTACAATTTCTGTAATTGAGTAAGCCAAATTGGGCAAATGGAACCATTTCATTTTTAGACTGTGATTGAGCAAAAAACAAAAAACAAGAGGAAAAAATTCACAACAGTGTAATAATTGCCAGGGGCTAGGGGGTTGGGGGAGGTAGAGGAGGGTATAGGGGATAAATGGAGACTTGACTGGGTGGTGAACACATAATACAGTGTGTAGATGATGTGTTGTAGAACTGTGCACCTGCAACCTGTATAATAAATCTTTTTTTTTTTTTTTTGGCAAGAGAGACAGAGAGAGAGAGAGAGACAGAGACAGAGACAGAGACAGAGACAGACAGGAAGGGAGAGAGATGAGAAGCATCAAGTCATAGCTGCAACACTTCAGTTGTTTATTGATTGCTTCTCATACATGCCTTGACTGGGTGGGGGCAGGGGGCTCCAGTCAAGTCAGTGGCTCCTTGCTCTAGCCTGCGACCTTGGGCTCAAGCCATCAACCATGGGGTCCTGTCTATGATCCCATGCTCAAATCAGCAACCCAACGCTTAAGCTGGTGAGCCCATGCTCAAGCCAGCAACGTCAGGGTTTTGAACCTGGGTCATTAGCATCCCAGGTCAGTGCTCTGTTCACTGCACCACTAACTGGTAGGCAGATTCAACTTTAAAAAAGTAAAATATAATCTAATTTGCTTCAACATTTAAAAAGGGATTGTAAACCATGACTCACCAATTCCTCGGATTGCCTTACGAATTGCTTCAGCATCCACTGATGGACTAAAGCCAGGATAATCTCTCACTGTCCCTCGGTGTCCCACCTAAAAGGCAATATCTGACAGTCCCACTAGTTCAAAATTACATCTTTGTTTATATTACATATGCATATTCCCATATACATTTTGGAAACATAACAAACCCATCATTTGCACGCCTTCTTATCCTCTTGAGTGTTTAAGAGAGATGCAGGCAATATGTCATTAACTGCATATTTAATAAGGCTTCTCCTTTTTTTTCATCTCGTGTAACAAATAAGAAATCTAGAATATTCATTCTCTAGAGCAATACATTATATTAATTCTGGTAACTGAAGAATATTTGCTTTAAAGTGGCATCGGCATCAAAGCAAAAAGGAAGTGGGTCTGTCCTACATCCGGTTCATTTTCAAGTGATAATTCTAAGCTCTTCACTGCACCTCACACAAAAGTAACTGTGGTTTATAGTCTTCAAGATGTTTCAACCCTTGAGTAGTACGAACATTCATGTACGTCCTCATGCCTCCTGACCATCCAGAGTAAAAAAAATTTTATTTTAAAAACATGTAAGCCAACATTAAAAAAAGGCAAATGTATGTTCTCCTTGTTTACATAAATTGGTTATCAAACAAACATGATTTTAAGTTAATAAAACTGTAACTGGAACTAATTTCATTTTTTGAAAAAAAAAAACAAAAACAAAAACTCACCCCCGGGGGTCAGTAAGCATGAAAAAGACTCACTACTCAAGGGATTAATATTGACCACTGCCCTTGGGGAACCCTGCACTAAAGGATACATAAATGAAAACCCCATTAGAACTGCCTGTTGCTAAGCTTTGTTTAATGGATGAGCAATTGCAGCCAATAAATTCTCTCCAGAAAGCTCCACTGACATAGATCTTATGGAACTGCATGGAAATGAAAAATGCCACAATACTAATTTTAAACGGATAAATGAAAAACATGTCAGGAATCTGGAAAGACTGTCCTACAGAAGGAATAAAATATCTTAAAACTGCTTAAGAGACTGTAGAACAGCTACAAGACTTTGAAAGTAAACATATCCTTATATGGTATTTTCTAACTCTTTGAATAAAAATCTATCTTTACAGTAATAAATGTTTTGTTTTGTTTTTTTCCCCTAAACAGATTTCCCCTCTTGGTACTGAAAAATACTGGTTCTCTTATTTTGGCTTCACTTGGGCTCCCCTGAAGTGTTTCATATTTTCATGAAAAGACATTATCTTGTCACACTAAAGTGATGGACGATTAATGTTCTGGCACAGTAAAAAAGGACAGTCTGTTGAGTCAATAGATTAGGTTGAACAATTTGTTTCAACACAATCAAATATCATTAAATCTTACAGTATCCAAAAGAAAGAATTTTGATTCTAAAAAAGTAATTGTAATGAGTCAGAAACTAGATGTAGATGTGCCTGATCTACCAGCAACTGTAAGAACCCAGTCACTTCAACATAATCATTGGAGAATTCTCTTTATCCGGGGCTTAGTAACTATTTTGTGGATTCATGGAGTCAATGGCTTCAGATCAACTCTCTCCACTTATGAACTTCTGTGTTTATCTTATGTGTCCACCTTTCCATGTGTGGCATTTTAGAGGAACCGCCACAATATCATAGTAATTGAGTGCTTTATGCCCTGCCCTATACTAGACATTTTATAGCCGAACTATAACCTATAGAACGGTTTTGAGGAAGGTGTAAAAGGAACACATTTCACATACAAGACACCAAGATTTAAGAAGGCGGGAGAATAGGCTCAAGTTCACAGCTAGTGAAGCAGTAGCATCTGAATTTGAATGCAGTCACAACCATGGCAGTCCATTCCTAGTCTTTCTTAAAATCTGGCCTCTGAATAACCTGGAGTGATTGCACATGACCAGGTCCTGTCCTAGACACGCTGAGTCATATTCCTTAGGAATGTGGTGCTAGGGTAGACATTACACATTCAAGAAGCTCCCCGGGTGATTGTGTGTCATGCAGATAAATATGGTGGCTTCTGAATTCAAAAAGACAAAATTTGTAGTCTGATTCTGATTATTCATGAATTATGAAAACTCAGGGTTTCCAGTCCAGCCATGACATTTTCACTGCCCTGTACTACCTACACATCAAAATATGCTGGAATTCCAATGTGCAAAGTTGGAGAAGAAATTTCCAGTCTGTTTCACAACTTGATAGCTAGTAAGAATTAAGAGGGAATTACTCATTTAGTTAAAAGCAGAAAAACTAAACACCCCCCTGCACACACACATGCCAGATTGAAAAAGTGGTACAGGCATTCTGAAATAGACTTTCAGTGATTTGGACTTGGTTTCGCAGAACATTCAGAAATATTTGCATGACTTAGGAAAAACTCTTACAGTAAAAGAAATCAATAGAATTTTTTAAACTAATACATGCCAGACAGTAAACAATATGTTTTATAGACAACTTATTTAATGTTTACAATGGCCTTAAAAAGAGGGATTTTGTTATTTCCATTTTAAAATGGAAGAAACTTGATCTTGGAGGAATTATTTGCTTAACATAAGTCTGCTAATAAGGACAGCCTCAGAATTTGAACCCACCTCTTTGTGTCTAAAACGCTCTGTGCTCATGCCTCACAGGAGTCCACAGAGTGGTTCTCAAAGTGTGGTTCCTGGGTCATTGGGCAGCGTCCACATCAAAATCAGCAAGGAACTTACTAACAATGCAAAGTCTCAGGCCACACCTCGGTCTCAGAAATCAGCAGCTCTGGGGCTAAGACTCAGGATTTGTGTTTTTAACAAAGTCCCCCAAATGATTTTAATGCATTCTAAAGTTTAAAACCCACTGCTCTATTTAGTCTCAGCTGCCCAGGAAAACAAAGCAAAAAAACGGGCAAACAAGTCCTAGATTCTTTCATGGGCGTGGAAAAAGAATTTGATGATGAGCTCATTGTTTCCGGAATGTTGGCGCTTTTGCAGCCAAACAAAACTAAGTACAGGGTGGGGCAAAAGTAGCTTTACAGTTAGGAGTACACGAAACACAGAGTTTATTCTCGTATAATTATTTATCAAGTATTGTATTGTTTTCCATACAAACAACTGTAAACCTACTTTTGCCCCACCCTGTATTTGCATTGCCTGCTTCATTGCAGGCTTAATTCCTTGATATTTAAATTACTAACCAATGTTTGACTTTATTTCCACTAATTCTATTACCCTAACACAGTGTCAGTGCTAGAGTAGGACACTGCATGAATACTTGCCAGTCTTTCTTTTTAAGAAAAAATCATGTTTAATCAGATTTCCATCCACATCCCTTAAACACACTTAACTGCCTTCCTTTTCTCAAGCTTGACCTTCAGATGCCCCAACAGGAAATATGACCCTAAAACCAGTTGGAAAAGAAATGAAAGCAAGCAGTGTGTAAATAAAGGGGGGAATAACAGGTGCTCTTCACATGAATAACAATTGCTGCTACTTACTGCGGGCGGGTACCGTGCTAACTGTGTTTCCAGCACTAACTAGCTCATTCAACCCTCACAACAAACTTATAAGGCAGATATACTAAATTCTACTCACAGATGAGAATGAAGCTGATCCTTAAGTAACTTGCCCACGTTCCCAGCCAGCAAGTGATCAGTCTCATCGATCTTCGCTGCTAATTACTAGGCTAGGCTGCCTCTCCTTCAAACCACTTTCTTCCTGACAATATAGTTTGCCCTGATCTTCTAAAGCTGTCCTTTGGAGATCAGACATAGCGCACGAGGTGTTGAAGCCACTGATGTGGCAAGCTGAGCGGGGGGATTTGTCTGATACAACCGCCGAGAGAGGCCAGTCTGTTGTTGACTCATGAAAACCAAGCATATTTCTTCACGCAAAGTGCACCGGGTTTGCAAGAAGCTAAACACTAATATTTACACAAATGAATAAAAGAGAAAAACATAAGGTGCCCATTCTGTTGACAAGAAACATTTAGAGCCAAATGCCCCAGAACAGAGCACTGCTGCAGTATGTTTTGAAGGTGAGGCAGAACCGAACCAACTCTCACTTCATACAGCCCTGTAAGGTCACATCCCAAAGTCAAGCTTCCAAATCAGTGCCTCATGTAAACCTTCAGGACTCAGCAACTCTCAAAGAGCCAGGGAGAAATAATCATTCTCTCTGCTCAATGTCAAAATAGCCTGGTCATCAAGGTTTCTGATCAAAGGAAAAATGAAGTAGATTTAAAAAAAAATAAAGCAATAAAGCAACTTGGAAGATGTAAAACTTCTCTTCCAATTTTTCAAGTAAAAGGTCATTTTCAAAACCAAAGAAAGTTTACCATGAAAGGCCCTGAAATAATACATAGTTCAGTGAGGAGGTGCTATGGGTTGAAGTGTGTTCTCCCCGAAAAGGTATGTTGAAGTCCTAATTCACAGTACTTCAGAATGTGGACCTACCCAGGATAAGGTTACTGCTGATGTGATTAGCTAAGATGAGGTTATACTGGGGTTGGGTGGGCCCTAATCTAATCTAACTGAAGAGAACTATGTGAAGACAGATATACAGGGAGAATGTGACGTGACGATGAGGGGATGAAGCAAAGACTGGAGTGGTACCACGGATGACCAGAGATTGCAGCAGACCACCAGAAGCCAGGAAGAGTCGATGAAGGAGTCCCCTACAGGTTTCAGAGGGAGCATGGCCCTACCAACACCATGATTTCTGACTTTTAGCCTCCAGAACTGAAAGACAGTACATTTCTTTTGTTTAAAACCATCTATCCAGTTCATGGCACTTTGTAACTACAGCCCCAGGAAACTGATACAGAAGGTAAGATGTCAGAGAAAAAGATTGGTAACCATGAGGTCCTGCAGGGCAAATACCCGGGGCCTTATCTTCTTCCAGAAGCTGGCAGAGACCAGTGCTAACAGACGGCTCCCCATCGCCTTGGCAGGCAGGCACGCTCTCCTCCCAGGGCAGCAAAGAGAAGCAGGGGGTGGGAAGCAGAGGTTGGCAGCCTCAGGGATGCCCAGCAGAGGCGAGGCTGACATTATGGCTTTGTTATGTTAGCAATGCATCTAGGAGGTCCAGAGATGTTTGCATTTCATCTTGTACTCCCTCCAAGGAGAAACTATCCACACTTGCCAGCTTTTCTTTTTCTGATTTCATCAGGGCAGTCACAGAGCAATAGTGTTGGAATGTGGGAACAGAAGAGAGTGTCGGGCTGGAGTAGATAGATAAATGTGATTGTTAGAGAAGCTAGGGGTAAACAAGTAATCTGTGTTGTGTTTTCCCTGGAACCCAGACTATATTGACAGAAACCTAACCCCTCAGAAGCACGTGTCACTCACGGTTAACCCAGGGGCACTCAGCCTTTGCTTTGGCTCCTGGGCCTCCTTCTGCGGGTTTCCTACCATACCAGCTGGCCTCTGCCTGACCTTTATAAAACAGGTTCTTCTAAAAGAGAAAGTCTCTCTTTTCTTTCCCTCTGACCCTGCTGTGGGTTATTCCCACCACTCTCCCTTCTGTAGGCAGACAACTCCCACACTTCCACCTCCAGCCCAGACTTTTATCTTGAACTCTGGTCTTGTCTATTCAATGTCTACTTGATGTATCTATTTTTCTATCTCACACATCAACTCATTATTTCCTCCCAAGCTGGTTTCTTGCATATGCTTACATGGGATGCATTTGTGTTTTGTAAGTATCTGTTCATTTAACCTCAAAGCCACCCTACGATGACCCCATTTACAGGGGTCAGACTTAGGCACAGAGAGGCAAGACACTTGTCTAAAGTCACAGAGCTTGTGTGTGTGGCACAGTCAGGACTGAACCCAGGAAATCCAATGCCAGTCTCTGAGCTTGTCCCCAATCTGTTCCATCTCTTTAAATGGCACCACCACCAACCAAAACCCGGGAGTCTCCTTTGGTTCCTTCATGACTCTTTCCCTCAAATCCAATCATCAGCAAGACCTGTTGAGACTCTCTGAAAGACGATCTCATGGGCACTTCTTCCTCCTTCCTCGTGGCTGCTATCATCCAAGTCGCCATCGCTCTCCTGGACGTGGACATGGCACTTGCCTCCCACCCCACTTCCTCCTGCTGCCCACCTCCTGCCATTTCCCACGTAGCAGCTTAGGGATCCGTGAGAGATCTAGGTCAGGTCATGGCATTCCCTGACTGAACACCCTTCTCTGACCTCCCACTGGATACTGAATAGAGTCCAAACTCCTTGCACCATCCACACGGCTGGCAGCGTTGACCTACTTCCTCATTGCCCTCACCTTTGCTCATTTCATTTCAGTTCTCTGAGGGTCCAGCTGATAAATGTTGAATTCTTTCTCATCTTAACTTAGCCTTTGTACATGCTGTTCCCTCCATCTGGAATGATTTTCTGCCTTCAGTTCCGTGTACAGAGGTCATCCTCTCGGTTCTGGCCATCCACCCTGGCCACTTGACCTGAGTGGGTCCTCTCCCGCTATTCTCCATCTCAGGAGCCTTTCCGCCTTAGGGCACTCTGCATTCCATAATATCACTCACTGTTTATGTCTGTGTCTCCACCTCCTCTAAAATAAAGTTCCAGAGGGCACAGACCTTTTGTTTTATTTATTTATTATTTTTTTGTATTTTTCTGCAGTTGAAAATGGGGAGGCAGTCAGACAGACTCCTGCATACGCCCGACCAGGATCCACCCGGCATGCCCACCAGGGGGCGATTTCTCTGCCCATCTGGGGCGTCGTTCTGTTGCAACCATAGCCATTCTAGCACCTGAGGCAGAGGCCATAGAGCCATCCTCAGCACCCGGGCCAACTTTGCTCCAATGGAGCCTTGGCTGTGGGAGGGGAAGAGTGAGACGGAGGAAGGAGAGGGGGATGGCTGGAGAAGCAGATGGATGCTTCTCCTGCGTGCCCTGGCCAGGAATCGAACCCAGGACTCCTGCACGCCAGCCCGACGCTCTACCATGGAGAGACCTTTTGGGTTTTTTGTTTTTTTTGTTTTTTTCTATTTTTCTGAGACCTTTTGTTTTAAACATATCCCTCTCCTAGCCCAGTGCTTAGCTTCTAGATAGGGTCATAATCAGTGACTGTGAATGAGTTTTGCTGAAAGTAGATGGAAACAATGACATCCCCAGGTATGGATTTTCTCCAAGGCCTATACTAGACAATGGCCTGATGAAGTTGTTTTTTTTCAAATACCCACAGTCCAGAAATCAGAGTGGTTGGTCATTGTATACTGGGAGATTTGGGATTATTTCAGTGACCACTTACAGCACCACAGGCTAGTTCAGGTCTTTCAAAGCTGGTTCCAGACACTGGGATTGATGCCTGGTGCACTAGGGTGTTTCTAGTGATTCTATCATCTCTCTAATCTAAGCTCTCAAGTTCTCTGACAAAGGCAGCAAATCCAACTATCTGTATTGAGCTTGAAACATTGGGCCCCAGAAAGACTTTATCAACACAAATGTCTTCTCATTAATTTTCATTATTAGTTGGAAGCAGATTATAAAATAATATAGTTTTATTATATTAGATGCTTTGCTCATCTGGGGCTGCTGCTCTGTTGCTTGGCAACCAAGCTATTTTAGCACCTGAGGTGAGCACCCGACGCCAACTTGCTCAAGCCATTCGGGCCATGGCTGTGGTGGGGTGGGAAGAAAAGAGAGAAGAAGAGGTGAAGAAGCAGATGGTCGCTTCTCCTGTGTGTCCTGAATAGAACCCAGGACTTCCACACACTGGGCAAACGCTCTACTGCTGAGCCAACCGGCTAGGGCTAAAATAATTTATATACATCTTCTTTTGACTTATCTAGTACCAGTATCTGAAGATTATATTTTTTGTACCACAACCAAAGTCAGGTGTTTAACTTAAATAAGTTCTGGGCCAAAGTCTACTCTCTGCCAAGTTGAAGACAAATGTGGCTATTCTAGCCACATCCACAGCTCTGCCCATATCTAACTTCATCCCCTGGGGACCTAAGGGACCTGTACTCTGACTGTGGAAGGGCCAGGGAACTTGGCTCTCTGTAGTGGGAAATCTGGCATCACCCCCATCCTGTTAAAGGAGTGCTTGCCTAGAGAACAGTGGCTAGCTTGGCAGGATTTGAGGAGTGCTATGGTGACACCCATTCCCTTCCCTCTTCACTCCTATTGGAATGGAAATCCACCAGTAAGGAACTGAGATCAGGGACGTTTACTATTTGTAACATTCTGGAAAGAACATTTCTTGTATCACTGGCCAAGGTCATTAATGCCCACATGACAATAGCAAAATGCATCATTTTATTGGTTTTGCATACTTGTATTTGGAAAGTGAAAATCCTGACAATAAATTGTTACAGATTTAAGAACGCTTCCTAATGTAAAGTAAACCTGGATTACAGACAGTCCTTGAATAGTCCGTGCAAAGGCTATCGAAACTACTGGGATTCTTTGGGGCCCTCAGAGGATCTTGAAGGAACAAAAAGAGAGAATTGTAATGCCTCCTCAAACCTCCTTTACTGCCTCCTAACATTCATGGGAATTTTCTTAATACTCTAGTAATACCCCTAGCCCACCTGCCTCAGCGCTTCTCGCCTGCTGATCCCTTTGCCTGGATGTTCCTCCCTACGGTATTCTGCTAGCTCACTTCATGTTGACTTCTGCTCACCCATCTGAACAGAAAGCACACTCTCCTCCTCACTCTCATGGTCTACCTCTGCTTTTCTCTGGAGTACTTAAAACAGACTTTCTTTATTATGCATTTATTTCTTCACTTATTATCTGTTTTCCGTAATAAAATCAAAGGTATGGGCATGATTTGTGGTGGTGCAGTGGATAAAGCGTCGACCTGGAAATGTTGAGGTCACCGGTTCGAAACCCTGGGCTTGCCTGGTCAAGGCACATATGGGAGTTGATGCTTCCAGCTCCTCCCCCTTCTCTCTCTCTCTCTCTCTCTCTCCTCTCTCTCCCTCTCTGTCTCTCTCTCTCTCCTCTCTAAAAATGAATAAATAAAATTAAAAAAAATCAAAGGTATGTAAGAGCTATGCTTTTTTTATTTTATTATTCTTTCTCTGCTGTATCCCCAGAGCCTAAAACACCATCTGGCACACAGTAGATGTTTAGTAGATATTTTTTAAATGAATAAGTGAATAAAAGTGCTTTGTTTTCAGGTCTTGCTTTCTTCGATAATTCTTAAATGCCATACAGAATTTTCAAAGCTCCAAGCTGCATGTCAAATGTCTGACAAATGCGTTCTCCATCTTTTCTTAATCCTGTTCACATGGAGCTGTCACTACTCCTATGTAAAAATGCCTCCAGAACCTAAAGGAGGTACATAGTTAATCAAACAAAAATAGCTGAAAATGAAAGAAGCAAAGATATGATAGTAGAGGAAGGAGCAGACTTCAAGAATTTTTGCTCTTTTGACTTATTCTTTTAATTCATTGAGAACCCTTTTATTATTCTTGTTGTTCAGGTCTTTAAATACACACACACACACACACACACTTTTTTTTTTTTTTTTTTTTTTTTTTTTTTTTGCGAGAGAGACAGAGACAGAGAAAGAAATGGAGAAAGATGAGAAGCATCAACTTGTAGTTGTGGCACTTTAGTTGTTCATTGATTGCTTTCTCATATGTGCCTTGACCGAGGGGTTCCAACTGAGCCAGTGACCCCTCGCTCAAGCCAGTGACCACGGGGTCATGCCTATGATCTCACACTCATGTCGGCAACTCCGCATTCAAGCCAGATGAGCTGGCTCTCAGGCTGGATGAGCCCACACTCAAACAGGTGACCTCAGGGTTTCAAACCTGGATCCTCAGCCTCTCAGGTCCACACTCTATCCACTGTGCCACCACCTGGTCAGGCTAAAATATTTTTCTAACTGCTTTGCATCCACCAAAAAGTAGACTTTCAAGAGAATCAGATCACACCTTTTCCCTTTCACATTCTTTGCTCTTAATATAAAACTTTCTTTTTCTTGTTGTTTCTGATTTACCAGGCTTCTTCCAACGCTACTCATTAAACTGATAAATTATACTTTTTATTACGATTAAATATGAAAGATGGACCCTCCTCCTTGGTGTCTGGGCTTGAGTCGGGGAGTGGCGAAGAACAGCTCTTTACTGTTAATTCCATTCACTCCCAGGAAGCTTCTCTCCTCCCTCGCAGTTACACAGGACTTCTCAGGCTTTGTCCTGAAACAAAATGCTTGTGTTTTGATTTGAAATCAAGACCTAACCTGTTTTTCTTTAACTTCCTGCAGAGAGCCATTTATGTAACTGTCTGAGTGCCAATATTTATCTAAAGAAGCTTCAGGAACATGGTTTAAAACACACCAGACAGGAAGTTATAATCTTGTTGAAGAATACTTCATCATTATATACTGCTCTGCTTGGGATGCAAAAGGTCTATTTCAGTTAAAATAGTTAGACAGCCAGATAGATCTTCCAGGCCTGAGGTGTGGCAGACAGGAAGGAGACCAGAGGAGAAATTCAGTGCATCCACATGGGTGTAACACAGGAGTTCCTCCACATGGATTAAATCTGCATGGTCAGGAAGAGCAACTACACCTGGGAATAAAAGTCCAATGCGATGTCCCCACCAAAGCAAGAAACACGAAATTGGAGAGGGATCTCACAGACCCCTTGTGCCCAGGACCAACAGCATCCAAATGCACAGGCCTGGTGTCATCCGTGGGACAGAATTTGAAAGGCATTACCTTCCCACGATCCTCTCTCATATCAGCACACTGCATCCGTCCTGGAAGCCCTACCACTGGTGGTGTTCCTCTGGGTTACACAGCAGAAATGCAAACATACTGCATTTCCCCATGTATAAGACGCACCTTTTCCCGAAATATTTAGGGTCTAAAAATGGGGTGCACCTTACACAGTGGTTGTAGAAGTGTGGCATTTCAAATACCATGGATGGAACTGAGGACGAGGCAATATATGAAGATGGTGATTCGTCATCAGACACAGGTGAGGACAAGCTAATGGATGGGAGATTTGACAGTGATGAGGAGTTGTATAAATTTTATGACGAATAAAACTTGAGTTCAATAACTTTATGTAATACATTTTTTTTTTTCAAATTTCAGGCCCCAAAATGAAGGTGTGTCTTATACATGGGAGCGTCTTATGCGCAAGGAAATATGGCATGTCCTCTGGTGTCAAGCTGCACTAATCTTGTTCCCAGGAAAGAGAGGAAGGATCTATGGGGGAAGGGAAGCTGCATTCTCTAATTCTCAACTTAGGTACACCTTCTCCAACTTTTCCTCCATCAAGAAGCCCTTTTATTATTTTTTTCTCCATGGACCTCATGTTTTGAATGATTCTGCCTGCTACTCTGTATTTATTATGAAACATTAACTCATTTTCCTGTTACTTATTATGAAATTTGTAACTTCCAGTCAGAGCTTCTGATCAGCACAAGATAACCAGTGCCAGTATTGATATAATTTTAGTAAAAAAAATAAAGATATATGATGTTTTAGAAACTCTGTAGACCTTGGTGTGAGTTATATATGTAAGGTATAATGAAGAACATAGCTGGTCTTTGTCCTGAGTTCAAAGCACAGAGGTTCAAAAACCATTATAAGTTCCTGAGTGATCAAAGTGTCTTTATTATGTTAATGATGCCTTAGCATCAGGGATGGCCATTAAAAAGACCAGCCATGACTGGATTAGAGGGTTGGCACTTCGAGAAGGGAAAAGAACTGGAGATTGCATTTAATCACGTGACCAGTGATCCAATCAACTGCACCTATGCAGTGAAAACTCTGGCCACTGAGGCCTGGAAGAATTTCCTAGCTGGTGAACACTCCTAGGTGATAGAAAAAACCCAAAAGTTAGTAATTTGGCTTCAGTAACAGTAGCTTTTAGTTGTAATCAATAGGAAATTATGCAAGGGCTAGGAAATAGCTAATTAGTACATTTGCTTTTAATTTTCTCTTGATTTCTATATAACCATCCTTTTTGAAATGTGGCAGGACCTATCTTTCATGCAGCCCCTGGGAAGCATCCAGGAGGAACCCAGCGATTAAGAAAGGGGACAGACAGTAGACATATTCCCAATATACTAATCTTACATTCCATATTGTGGAATCGTCTGAGCGTTGTTGTTGTTTTTTTCCAGGCATAGGAATAGCAACCCAACAGCTTCCCTACCCCAGATAATAGGCCTTGAAAACCAGATCAAACGCAGGACTCCACAGCCCTGACTGTAGAGTACTTGGACCTAATCTAAGTCCTTGAGAAAATTAACAAGGCCAGAAACCTTATGTCCAAGGACAGGAAGCATGCCAAGGCTTAGTGAAGAACAGGATCTGGACCTGAGAAAGGACAGGTACTCACCTTCTTTTCCCATCTTTAACTAGCCCTGACCACCCTGTAAAACTGGCCTGCAAACTGAGGCTATTAAGGCAGGTTTTTGAATCTGAAGTTTGCGGCTTTCTTAGGTTGCTGGCAATTTGATTAAAGACACTCATATTCCACTCAGTCCTCATCTCCGTGTGCTGGCTCTGAAGTGATGGGCGACTCAAACCCAAGCTGTTCTAGTAGCAACGGGGAGAGGGCACAGAAACTCTGAGTCCAGGGCCCTTCCAGGCCTCACCCTGTGGGCAGTCTGTGTAATAAAACTGTAATTGTAGGTATAGCACTTTCACTGAGTTCTGTGAGTTGTTCCAGGTAACTATCAAACCTGAGAAGTTCATAGAAATCCCCAAATTTAGAGCTAATTGGTCAGAAATACAGGTAGTTCTAGGACTTGTGGCTGGCATCTGAAGTGAGGACTGAGCCTTTAAACCTTTGGAGTCTAAGAGTGATCTCTGGTATTGTCAAAATTGTGTGCAGGAATGAGCATTATATGTCCTCAAGATATATATATATACATATAAATGTCTAAACTCACAGAATATACACCACCAAGAGTGAACTGTAATATAACTATGGACTCTGGGTGATAATGTGTCAAGGTAGGTTCATCAATGATAACAAATGTAGGACTCTGGTGGCGATGCTGACACTGGGGGAGGCTGCACCTGCATGGGGTCAGGGGACACATGGGAAATCTCTGTACTTCCTTCTCAATTTTGTTGTGAACCTAAAATTACTCTAAAAAGTCTTACACACACACACACACACACACACACACACATGTATATAAGGTCTACTGGAAAGTTCTGTCCGTTTTTGTAATAAAACAAAATACAAATTTTTCTTACCGTCAATAAACTTTATTAAATAATATAATTGCCATTATTATTAATAATTTCTTGCCAGCGTGAGGGCAATTTGTATATCCTATTTTTGAAAAATATTTTATTTTTTGATGCAAAAAATTGAACCAGTGCTTGTTTGATATCTTCTTCATTTTTGAATTTTTTGCCCTTCAAAAAATTTTGTAAGGACAAAAACAAGTAATAGTCGGAGGGTGCTAAGTCCGGGGAATATGGTGGATGCGACAGACATGCTTCTGTACCATTTCTTCCTTGTTGAAATTCGTAAAAATTACAGTGGTGCTAATGAACTTCATCAGTAGCCATGGGTACACTATCGCTTCACACATAAGACTAACGTGAATCAACTTTGTTTTAGTTAATTTGCTACGTCAGTATGTATACATTAAGTGATAAAAATAGAGGCACACATGCACCAAATAAACATGTGCTTACATGTCAAAACTTGTTGTGATAGAAATGAACAGAACTTTCCAGTAGGCCATATATATATATATATATATATACACACACACACACACACACACACACACACACATATATATACACACACATATATATATATATTCACACACACATACACACACACACATATACACACATATCCTAGGAAATACTGAAAACAGAAGTTGTCAGAAAGATTCCATTGGGGGAAAATCTATCTGTTCTTTATAGCTCAGAGAAAGCATTCCATCGGGGATGGGGATGCTGTTGATTTGTAATAAACTCAGGCCCAGTAAACGGGCAGACTCTCCTTTACTAAAATAGTTGCAGGGATATTAATTAGCAAGGAATTTGTTTTTAGAAAAAAATTAATATATAGAAACAATAATGATTATACTTACTGAGTGCTCACCACGTGCCAGGCACTCTAAATGGATTTCCCATGAACTGATTTTATGCTTACAAACACTGGATGAGGTAGGTATTGTTATTACACCCACTTACAGAGGAGGAGATTGACAGAGACTAAGTATTTTGTTCAATGTTATATTCAAGAGTCTGCCTTTTAACCAATTAGACAGTTAGGAGAAAGAGAACTAGGATTGTGGCTTTACTATTTTCATTCTGCTCTCAGTAGAGCTCACTGCACTAGATACTTTCTGCTTTAATTGTTTGCCCTTGGGATGTACCCTTTCAAAACAAAGATAGTAGGCGTTATATTTACGGGAAGTTATATTTTAGTAAAACTCCTTTCATCCCTTGGGTCCAGAGTGGCTCTTTGTTCTCCTTCCTCATTTTGCAAATTGAGAATGTGAAACGGAAGGAAGAGGTATAGCAAGGTAAGGTGTTATAAGGGTTCATGATAACTATAATTATGAGTTAGTTTAGAAATATTTTAGTTCCATAATAAAAATACTAATAGCAATGTGAGAGTTTGAACAAAAAATAACTGCATTCATCGCTATACTTCAAAAATAAGTTAAGAATTGACTGAGGAGGAAATAGCCCAGAATATTTGCATGAGAAAGCTAGTGTTGTAGAAGGCACACAGAAAAAAATACTATTATGTATCTAATTAAAAAGTCACATTTGAAGATATTCTAATTTGTGGGTTGCCTGAGTGCTTACTGTGTGTACTTAATGGCAATATATGACAAGGGACCCTGGATCAGAGTACAAACCTCTGAGACAGCAAGTCCTTTCCTCAGGGTTAAGCAGTAGAACACATGCTTGACAGAGATAGTCAACATTTCCAAACAAAGGAAACAGTAATGCAACATAGATTTTACACTCAACTGAAACAATGGGAGCTTGCAACACTCCTAGAGAGAATATACAGAACTAGCAAACCAAACACTCCTTCATCTCCATTAGCAAAGACTGAAGTCTTCTCTCTTGATCAGACTAATTCAGTAAACTCACCATGCACTGGTAACCACAAACCATCTATAGTTTGTAGAAAAACACTGACTTGATTGCTCATTTGTGTTTGTATGTGTGCTTGTGTGTAACAAAGAACAAGAGAACAGATAAAACTTAGTGATAAGAATAGTTACACAAATCTGAGGGTCTTTTAAATTGTGGTAAAAAAGCATAGCATAAGGTTTACCACATTTGCCCTTTTCAAGCGTACAGTTCAGTAGTGGTGAGGCTGTTCAGTGCGATAAATCAGGTCTCCAGAACTTTTTCATGGTGCAGAAAAGAAACTCTTTACCCATAAAGCAATGACTCCCCCTTTCCCCTCCCAAACCATAATTCTATTTTCTCTCTCTGTGAATTTGACTACTTTAGATACTTCAGATAAATGGAACCATATTGTACTTTGCCATTTTATTACTCGCCTATTTCACTTAGTATAATGTCCCCAGGGTTCATCTGCATTGTAGCATGTGTGAGAATTCTTTCCTTTATAGAGCCGAATAATATTCCACTGTATGTACAGACCACGTTTTGTTTATCTATTTATCTGCTGATAGACATCTGGGTTGTTTCCACATTTGGCTATTGTGGATACTGCTGCTCTGAACACAGGAGTGCAGAGATCTCTTGAAGATTCTGCTTTCAATATTTTTGGATATTTACAGTGGAACTTCTGGATCAATGGTAGTTCTAGTTTCAATTTTTTTTTTGAGAGACAGCCATTCTATTTATCCACAGTAGTTCTGAGTTGTTTTTATATTGGTTCTCAGAGATCTCACTCATAAATATTAATTCTCTAATTTGAGAAGAGGGGGGACAATAGGAACAAAAAGAAGAGGCAGCAGGAGCCTTTTCTTCTCTCATTCTTTCTTTATTAAATATTTTAAAAAAGATTTATTCATTTTAGAGAGGAGAGAGCAAGAGAGAGAATGAGAGAGAAAGGGGGGAGGAGCAGGAAGCATCAACTCCCATATGTGCCTTGACCAGGCAAGCCCAGGGTTTTGAACCAGCGACCTCAGCATTCCAGGTCGATGCTTTATCCACTGCGCCACCACAGGTCAGGCACATTCTTGTTAATGATTACATAAAAGTGGATATAAATTACAAATGAGTAATTTAGTAATTTTATACCCCATGGATGGACATTTTTGCTGTCCATATGTTTTCATTAATACAAATGAATATCCTTAGGCCCTTATTTATTCATATATCCATATGATAAATACCCAGATGTGAAATTAGTGGATTAAACAGTGTACACATTTAAACATTGATAGCTCTTGCCAAAATAACATCTAAAGGTGTGCCAAGTTTGCCCTGCTAGGAACAGATTCGAACCTGTCTTGCCCAAATCCTTTGCAACACTGGTCTTACTGCATTTTTTTTACCTTTACCAATTCCTTAGGTAGAAAATGATTTCTTATTGTGTTATTTATATTTCTTTAATTTTCAGAGAGGTATATTACATTTTCATATGTTTACTGAACATTTATAATTCTTTTCATGTTCTACTCATGTCCCTTGCAAATTTTTCCATAGAGTTCATTTTTCTTATTGATTTATTTGAATTATTTGTATGTTAAGAAAATATGTCTTTTGTCTGATGTGCTGCAAATATTTTTCCCGTGGGTTGTCTTCTGACTCTACTAATAGTATTGTTTGCTGTCATAAATTATACATTTATATGTAGTTAAATCAATTTTTTCTTTTAGGCTTTTGATCTGTGTCACAGTTTTAAGTGTCTTTCCCACTCCAAGATTATTTTTTAATTTTACCCACATTCCATCTCTCACTTCAGTATTTTTTTCTATCTGAAATTTATTTTAATGTAAGAAGGAAGGAGAAATATAGATTTACTTTTTTCCAAACAGCTATAAGTTTTCCTAACAGAATTTACTGAATATGCCATCTTTTCCTCTCTGCAATGATATCATCTTTATCATATAATAAATTTCCAAATTATGTACTAAATAAATTCTCAATTATTGACCTCTCTGCCTTGATGTCATCATAAGTTATTTTAACTTTGTACCTCTACAATATATTATTACTTTCAAACATCTACAAGCTTTTTGGGCATATTAATATTTTCTCAGATGAACTTGTTTATCAACTTTCAAAAAATTATTTTTGTATTTTTATTGGACTCAGATAAGTAACTGTGTTAGGAAGGCTTGGTTTTTACTTACCCAGAGAGATGCCATGCTGTCCCACTTCTGCCTGAGTTCAGATCACACTAACCTATTAGAAGAAAAAATATTGCTAAATAGAATAAATCTAGGATTCCGAATACAGTAAGGTCACCAACCCTTAATCTTTAATCCAGTAAACAGAACCAACATTCATAGAGAAACCTCATTAAGAAGAGCATGTGTCTTTAACACCAAGTAGCCACGTGCTAACATTTACTGAGCGCCTGCTATATACAAGAGACGGTGCTAGACATGGGAAGGGCTCAAAAAAAAAAAAAATGCCTGACTTAAGGGGTTTACAGATATGTTTCCTGGAAAGCCAATTTTTGACTATTTAAAATGCAGTAGAATTACTTTAACTGCTAACTTCTTTTAATCAGGACAGACTACCATTGTAGGGAACAAGAAAACCACAGGAAATTGTCCCCCATCAACATATATTTTAGCTGGCTTCAATTTGATTTATTGTGTTTGACTGTGAAATCTCCAATTACATTGTACAAGGCTCAAAGCCTACAGACTGTTATAAACAGTCCGGTCCTGGTAGGATGCAGAGGTGGTAAGGGCCGCTGTGCTATGGAGCCCCAGTTGGGAACCTATATATCAACATTATTCAAGTATGCTGGCATATCTCCAGGGCTGATTTAGAAATGTAAGTTGTTCCCACCCATCCTGGGAACAAAATATTCTAAAAATACAATGACAACCCCAGAACAAAGTTCAACAGGAAATTACACCATTAGTCCCTGAAAATATTTAGCCCTGATATTCTCAAGCTCTCTGTAGCCGAGGGCAGATGGCTCTCTAGTTACAGAGTCTAACTCTCTCTATACACAGGGATAAAAGGAACCACTAGTTCCGGTTTTGCCTCCTCTTAAAGTTAGACACAATTTCTTTGCGCCTCTGTTTCCTTATCTGTAAAAAGGGGAGGGGAGGGCTGTTGCTGGCATTTAATAATATATGTTATCTTATCGGCTAGGTGTTTTGAGTCTTTACTATGTGCCAGGTAATATAAAAAGCACTAAAATGTTAATTTCATAAAGCTAGACATTTTCTCACGTTTGCTCACTGGGGCAGTAAAATATTGCTCACAAGGCAATAAAAATATACTCATTGAATGAACGAACGATTTCATATAAACTTCTCAATAATCTAGGTAGCTGTCATTAATACCATTTCCACTTCACATATGTAGAAGTGGGGCACAGAGAATTAAAATATGACTCTGCTCACAAAAGCTAAGAACAGATTTTAGGCAGCCATTCTCCAAAGACATGACCTTAACCCCATGCTTCTGCCTTACCCAAGCGGCTGTTCCATACATGGTCAAAGCTTATCAAGTATAATATCTATATAATATCTAAATTATTCACCATTATTACTGATTTAAGTTTTAAGAAATAAAGAATTACTTCACAGTGGAAGCCAAATGACCTAACAATAGAACTTTATCCTTTTCTGAAAGGAATTGGAGTAGCTACATCATTTCTTCTTACTTTCTCCTGCATCCTGTTTTTAAATGGATTATCTCTACACAACCACATGGCTCTGGGGAAAAGCCTCTGGTTTTCTTTATATCTTTAAATTCACTTTCTTGTCAGTTTGAAGTTTTTTGCCTTTATGAAAGCCAATAGAAACAACTTTGCAAAATAATGTTTTAGTGAGTTACTTATTTCATGATGTTGATTTAAAAAAAAGTTGTAATGATCTCTCCCAGAGGGCACAGTCTTGCTTATCTTGCTGTGATCACAAATCCTTGGAAAAAATTAAGCTCTGGGGGTGCAATTTCTTATAAGCAGTCAAAGGCCCCTAGCCATCCAGAACCTCCTAGCCACGATTATCTATATATGGTCATTTGCAATCAAGTACTCAGATCCCCCAGCTGCTGACTCCAATGCTAAAATGCCAGGGGAATGATTCACATCTAGTGAATGAAACTCTGTTGCAATAAAAAAGGTGAGCCCTTTCAAGAAAAAGCAAACTTCTTGGATTCCCAACGCCCAATATCTAAACACATTCTTCTTCCACCTCCTAAAAAAATAAGTAAAACATAATAAATTGCCCATAGGAAGAGGGCAGTGTGCTCACAAGGACAGGTGGGGTTCCGAGTAATCAGAACGGGCTTGGAACCTGCCCCTCCCTTACTGAGACTTGCCGGACCCAGAGGATCCTCTTGACGCCTTGCTCTTCTGTTCCCAACACCATTAGGTTTGGGAAGGTGGTGATGCCAGCTGGATCCCTACACTGCTAGCTGTGATGAAAAGTGAAGGGTCCAGGGCGCCCGGACAGCTGGGGGTCAGCTTGCACTCGGGGGTGACCACAGCTGGGTGGCCCTCCTAGGGAAAGAAACTTTTGATCCCTTGGGCGTGTATCCTGGATTCTGAAATGTGGGACGCGGACTCAGTGCGTGCTGACGGCCCTCGGTCCTGCACCTGCGGGGCAGGGCGGTGTACGGCGTGGGCGCCCCGCGTGGCGGGGATCGGGGGTACGGGGGCTGGACTTACCCTGAAGCGGGGCTCCGTGTGTGTGCGGGAGAACCGCGAGCCAGGTGTGCGCCCGTGCGCTGGTGCTCCGAAGCTGGTTTCCTGCGGGTCAGCGAGGGCGACCGCTACTGCAACCGCGCCCCTTCCTCTTGCCCCGCCTCCGTCCGGGACTCCACCTGCCTGCCGGCTGCCGGGCTCTGGGAGGGGCGCGGCAGCACGCGGCTCAGCTCCTGCTCCGCAGGCAGGAGCCCTGGGCTCTCAGAGGTCCCTAAACTTTCCCAAGCGGTCTCCTACCAGCCTCATATTGAAACCCATTCTCTCGGTTTGCACTTCTTCACTTATGTTAAGTTCTTCTTCAGACTTACTGCAACTGCAACTATGATTTCACTGGGGAACAAAATTTTTGTTGCATCCACAAAAACACTTGTTACCTAATTCAAGTGTGCTGATCTCAAATCTGACATTAGTTTTTCTCTGTAAGCTACAGTTCTTTTGCAATTCAAGATTTTAGGTTTTCATCTTATTGTAAAATTTTCAACATTTTGTTTAACATAATGAAGTAGAACGTCTTCTTGGGCATCATCTTTGTGAAAATATAATAATTTATATAATGCAGTAAATATACTAATACACTAAAACAGGGGTCGGGAAACTTTTTGGCTGAGAGAGCCATGAACACCACATATTTTAAAATGTAATTCTGTGAGAACCATAAAACAACCTGTGTACGTTAAGCATTAGCCCATAAAAATTTGGTGCTGTCCCAGAGGACAGCTGTGATTGGCTCCAGCCACCTGCAACCATGAACATGAACGGTAGGAAATGAATAGATTGTAATACATGAGAATGTTTTATATTTTGGAATGAATAGATTGTAATACGTGAGAATGTTTTATATTTTTAACGTTATTTTTTTATTATTAAAGATTTGTCTGCGAGCCAGATGCAGCCATCAAAAGAGCCACCTCTGGCTTAAGCCATAGGTTCCCGACCCCTGCACTATAAGATATGACTGCATCAGAATTTGTCTACAATTTTGAAATAGAACATATTAAAACACTTATTTTAATCATAAAATTTGTGCAAAACTTATTTAAATTCTATTCAGGCAAAAATTTGCATTTGTAGCTCTTGTGTTTGTGTACTTATTGAGGACAATCTCGTTTGATGCTCCAGCAGTAGTCTGCTCATCACTAACAGCTCCAAGATTTTCGGGAAACTTATCAAGGTGACTGTTCAGGAAGTGAATCTTAACACTCATGTTACATTCAATGTCACGGAAAGCCAACAGCATCCTTTGAACCAGAAGTTCATAGTTTTCTGCTTTTTTGTTGCCAAGGAAGTCCTTTGTAACTGCCACAAAAGACTGCCATGCTGCTTTCTCCTCTTTATTTATCTTCCTGGCAAATTCTTCGTCAAGTATGAGGGATCAAATCTGAGGTCCATTGAATACACCTGCTTTTATCTTCTCAAAAGACAAGGCAGGAAAAGTAGAAATAATATCCATGTCGAAAACATTCACTTTCTCTATTCAAAGCCTGAACAAACTGCTTCATTAAGCCAAGTTTGATGTGACGTGGGGAGAAAATGATCCTGTCTCAATTAACTCCAGGTTCATTCCCAATATTTTGCATCCCTACTTCCAGAGCTTCACGTTTTGGCCACTCCTTCTGTGTCCAGTGTTTCTCCCGAGCTCAGCTGTCCCACAAACACAGAAAGCTTCATGAAACCTCTCTGTTGTCCTAGCAAGAAATTTACCATTTTAATATCCACACAAATGATCCAGTTATGCTCCTCATACTTCAGAAAGTCAAGGATAATTTTTATATCATTATAATCTTCTTGCAGATGAGCTGAATAACCAATTGGAACCGCTGAAAATAGGCAATATATGCATGTGTCACAAATGATGAAATATTGCACCTTTGACGTTGAAGTGTGTAACAGCCACATATATAACAGAAAGTGTCAGGACTATTCTTACATTTACGCCTACTCGAACAAGCCATGATTCAATCTTAAAACAAAACAAGAGGGTGTTTTTATCAGATAATAATTTTTAACATTTAAAAACAACTATAATTATGTAAAAGTGATGTTTGTAAAACATTAATTGCCTAGTGGCTGTGTTCAATTCAAGAGTCATTGCCCTTTAACTCCAACTTAAAAACCAATACATGCCATTAACTGTAACAAAAAGAAATTAAAAAAATAAAAAAGATTAAAAACAAACAAACAAAAAAACCAAAAAGAAATTAAAATTGCATAAAAACTAGAGCATTCACCAAAAAACGAATTTCAGATTTGGAATCAGCGATGCAGGAATATAGAAACAGTTCTAAAACCTCATGCAACAGAAAATGAAAAAAAATTGTTCCCCAGTGTTTTTGTTCTAGGCACGTGGATTCTGAGAAGACAGTCCTCACTCCCACGAAGCTCATGGCCTGGTACCGCTGGCGGGCAGGTTACACTAGCAGCAACCTGTAATATTCACCTAGCACTTACTTTGTGCCAGGCGCTGTTCTAAACCCTTTAAATCATCTTACAACAACTCTTAGTAGGTAGATACTGTTATTACCTCTATTTTATAAATAAGGGAACCGAGACACAGAGAGATTAAGTAATTTAAGCAAAATCACATGAGGAGTAAATGCAGAGCTACACTTTTGGATCCAGGTAGCTGTGTAGTCAGTCCCTCTGCTAAGCTTGTAGGATTTCTAGGATGAGGGCAAGAGGGTGGTGGTGAAGGAGGGTAGAAGGGGATAGATGGTGATGGAGGGAGGATTGACTTGGGCTGGAACACAATACAATATACAGATGATGTTCTGTAGAATTGTGCACCTGAAACCTGCATAATTTTATTAACCAATGTCACTCCAATAAATTCAACACAAAATTAAAAATAAAAAAGACCAGAGGAGATAAGGTTGAAGGGCATACTTGGCATTTGGAACAACAAAGCAAAAGGAGGCTAAAAATTAAAGCCCCGCTTGTATGGGGGAATTATGGGCAGTTGTGAGCTGAAGGATGGAGTAGAACAGGGGTCCCCAAACTATGGCCCGCAGGCCGCATGCGGCCCCGAGGCCATTTATCCAGCTCCCGCCACACTTCCAGAAGTGGCACTTTCATTGGTGGTCAGTGAGAGGAGCACAGGATGCGGATGCTGGTGTACTGTATGTGGCAGCACCGCAAAGCGCAGCGTCACTCACATACAGTACTACTTCCGGTGAGGCGGATGCACGCGTCATGGCTCCGGAAGCACGTCATATCACTTGTTACGGCTAGCAGTGACAAATATGGAACCGGACATTGACCATCTCATTAGCCAAAAGCAGGCCCATAGTTCCCATTGAAATACTGGTCAGTTTGTTGATTTAAATTTACTTGTTCTTTATTTTTTATATTGTATTTGTTCCTGTTTTGTTTTTTTACTTTAAAATAAAGTATGTGCAGTGTGCATAGGGATGTGTTCATAGTTTTTTTATAGTCCGGCCCCCCAATGGTCTGAAGAACAGTGAACTGGCCCCCTGTGTAAAAAGTTTGGGGACCCCTGGAGTAGAAGATTGTAAAAGTCATAAAAGCTATCATTTATTTGCTGTCAGGCATTGAAGTAAGTGCTTGATTCCATCACCTCTTTATCTTCAAGGCAATCCTAGGAAGTGCTATTTTTATTAGAATTGCAGCAGAGGAAACTGAGGCTTACTCAGAAAGGGTAATGTACCCAAAGTCACATTAGTAAAAAGTATTTATTGACTGCACACTCCCTGTAGGGCATTTGCTAAGTGCCATGGAAGATTAAAAGGAAATAATCAGATGTAGTTGGGATATCAATGAGTTTACAGTCTAATTGAGTCAAGACAAACTCATGTGAAACTAAAGTCAGTAATGCATGATGCTTTACAATTTTTATATACAATGCTAAATCTTAAGAAAGGATTTGAAGCATTGTAACTTTCAGAGAAAAGAAACATCAGAAGATTGGGGCTGTCAGGGGAAAAGGCAATTAAATTTGAAAGACTTGAAAATTGTCATTTGAAGAACTCTTAGTTTCTAATTTTAAATTAATGTACTCCATATTTCTCAATCACGGTGTAAAGTTGCCTTACTGCCATTACTGTTATCCTGAGAAAAGTTTTAGTGAAAATACTCACACACACACACACACACACAAAAAAAAAGGATTAGTACTAATGAATTGTCATTTAGATGTTTGTAAGCTTTTGGTTTGGCTTCACTACAGTTACTTAAACTATCAAAATGTATTTTTTCCCCTGGTCTCCCAGCAGGATAACACTCGATGCCATGCCCCTTTAACCAATCCAGGAGGTGCTGGGGCTCAGAAGGAAACCACTGGCTTGGACTGCTGTGTGAGCTGAAGAGGCTGGAGCAGAGGTTCTCCAAGCTGGGTGCTGGATCCGGGAACCTGTTAGAAATGCAAATTCTCTGATTCTATCCCAAACCTACTCTCTTAATAAGCCCTCCAGGTGATTCTGATGGACCCTAGAGCTTAAGAACCTCTGGTTTAAGAAGACATCCTTCCTTAAATAGAAGAGGAGCTGCAATGGAGAAAGCAGAGAGATGGTCTTGCTTAAAAAGCTGGAGCCCACCGGCTTTGCACCAGATTTACAAGTCTAAAGTGATAAACTTTCTGCCAAGTGAGAAGATAGGCCAGTGTTCCACCTTCTGTTCTTCATTGGATTCCTAGCTCCCATTCAGAGACCACCACAATAGATTAAGTCTCACCTCATCCCAAAAAATTATTCTGGGATTAGCATGGGGGCCAAAGAGGGATATTTACTGAGGACCTATTATTTAAACCAGGCATTTAGTAATGCACTTTGCACACATAGTCTTATTTCATGCTTACTCACCAACTGAAATTTGGTGTGATTAACTCTTTTTCGGAAATACAGAGGCAGGCTGAGAGCAATTTGGTAACTCCCACAGGTTGTATGCCACACAACCAGGAAATAATAGGACTGGATTTATATCCAAAAGGAAATGAGTAATAGGTGGTGTTTATAATTGTTCCAGGTTTACAGTTTAACCTCTTTGGTTTCAGGGTGGCAGCTTTACAATAAAACTCACTGTAACCATATTTTGAATTTTTCTAGTTTTAACAAGAGCCAGTTCCCAACATTTAGACTAGAATTATGCTGTATTATGATTATAAAACTAATGTTTTTCCCTCAAAGGATGAATTTTCTCAGAAGGAAATGTTATATGATAATAATGGTATTAATGATCAATGTCATGATCCCAGAGGCCAGGTTTATAGTTATCTAAAAAAAAAATCCAGAAAAGATTATTTGATAAATATTTTCACCACCCTGAATACATTCCTTTATAGAAGAACTACTTTAAAGTCCCATCTGAGGCGTGCTCACAACCAAGCTATTAGCTATTTTTAAAGACTGAAGTGGAGGCTCCATGAAGCCATACTCAGTTCCCAGGGCCAATGTGCTTGAACCAATCAAGCCATGGCTGCAGGAGGGGAAGAGAGAGAGAGAGAGAGAGAGAGAGAGAGAGAGAGAGAGAGAGAGAGAAGGCAGAGGTATAGAGAAGCAGATGGTTGCTTCTGCTCTGTGCCCTAACTGGAAATTGAAGCCAGGACATCCACACAGCTGGCCAATGCTCTACAGCTTAGCCAACCAGCCAGGGCTGCTTTGGAGAATTTTTAAGCAACACTATTTTGTGCTTGTGAAGGCCAAGATTTGAAATCCTGGGATTTGTATGAAACTTTTTAAAAGACAATTATCCAGGACAATCACCTAGATCTATGCCATAAGGTTGTTACAGGACTGCATGGGGTAGAGAATGTAAAAGAGTCATCGCTCTTGATAGCTAGATGTGCCTGCCCACTATTGTACTTGATAATGTCCCTAGACGTTTACTGGCCTCCAGGATGCAATTCTAAAGGGCTCCTGGTTAAAGTTCTCTCAGGCTTATTTGGGGATAATCTCTGTTATACACGATGGTGTGAATGAAAAGGTGTACACAGACCTGACAAGTACAGGACAAAAATGGCAGGTCTGACAAGCTCAGGACCGAAAGGAACCACACAAGAGAGTCTGAACACTAACTTTTAAGTGGGCAGGTCACTGTGGTAGTCATACCCCAGGCCCACAGCTTCTGTGTGTGTGTGTGTGTGTGTGTGTGTGTGTGTGTGACAGAGACAGAGAGAGACAGAGAGAGGGACAGACAGGAAGGGAGAGAGATGAGAAGCATCAATTGTTCGTTGCAGCATCTTTGTTGTTTATTGATTGCTTTCTCATATGTGCCTTGATGGGGAGGGGGGCGACTACAGCAGACCAAGTGACCCCTTGCTCAAGCCAGCAACCTTGGCTCAAGCCAGTGAACTTTGGGCTTCAAGACGACAACCTTTGGGCTCAAACCAGCGACCATGAGGTCATGCCTATGATCCCACACTCAAGCTGGTGAGCCCGTGCTCAAGCCTGATGAGCCTGCGCTCAAGCCGGAGACCTCAAGGTTTTGAACCTGTGTCCTCTGCGTCCCAGTCTGATGCTCTATCCATTGTGCCACTGCCTGGTCAGGCAAGCAAAAGGTTAATCTTTCCCTTAAGGGCACCCTGTCTGTTGCTCTTGTGCACCTAGGATAATATCCCTTAGAAATGTCAGAATAGTTTTCACTTCCAGATCCTTCAAAAACAGATCACTGACAAGAGCATGAAGACACGGAAACTCCTCATTATCTTGTTGCCCACATATCACATCTCTATTTGCTGTAATTGTTAAATACTCACTAACCTGTGTCTACCAATATAGAAGTATATATATCTCTCTATTTTCCTTTTTATTCAATCCTGGAGATTTCCTGGGTATTTTCCTCCCACCACCTATACCACCAAAAGATTTTGTGTAACCTTCCTTCCTTTCTCTCCTTTGATTCTAAATGTATTAAAGAAACTATAAAACTACCTTTCCCCAGAGCATTTTCTCAATCCATTGAGATACTGCTTTTGAGCATGTGCTCAAAATTTTGGCTCAAATAAATTCTTATTAATGCTTTCTACAGGTTTGGATGTTTCTTTTGTCAACATTTACTGGTATCTTAACATTAGGTTAAAACATATAAAACTACTGATACAGGACTATTTTTTAAATCTACAAAATCAACAATTATATGGGTTTGAACCTAGGAAGGTATTCTCAATAGTCTCCCTCTCCTGCTCCCAGGATTTCTTCAAAACTCTCATCTGTGAGATATTGTAAAGTCTATATAAGAACCTGTTTTCTGCCATTTACTTCCAAGTTTCCTAAATATTATAGCTATGAAATTTCAGGTGTTAGGAAACATTTTCAGAGCCAATTCTAAAAATTCTCAGATTGGTGTCTGATACAGCTTCTCCGTGGGCCAATAGAAACGCAATCCAGGGCTTAAAGCCTGCTGTAAGGCAAGGAACAATCAGAGGAAACTGCGGAAGTGAAGCTTACATTACATTAAGTCCCTGGCAGCCTCCTAGGAAATCCTAGGCTTAGCTGTGGCATCCTTTCCCTAGTCCCCGGACTTTATGAAAATGTGCTCTCTTAAGTCTTGCTGAGTTTGCTAATGTACCATGGAAAGGTGTCAACAAGCCCCTCTGGCCACCATCCCTGGCAATACACATGTATTTCATATAAAGCAATACCACAGAGGGGAGAGGCACACACGTGCATGGTACAGAACGCAGAGACTGCCTGGGCTCGGCCCCATTCCAACTATCCCCTTGCCCTTCACAAGCCAGTAAACTATGATTTGGTGCTTTCGTCATCTCCAGGGTCTGACGGACACTCAACAGACCTTTGAGTGTGCATAAAAGGACACAGCCATTCTGACAGTAGATCAAGTATGCTGGGAAAGTTTGATGGAAACAGAGTGTGAATAATTATCTTATTGTATTGCACATGGAGATTTTAATTATTCCTCTTTGTCTTGGGGTTTCACTGATGGCAAGAAAAAAGCTGTGATTATCTGGAGATGTGTTATTTATTCTTTCTCTTTCTCTTAGCACAGATAATATGTGTCCGAGATGAAATTCCTTCCGATGTCTTTTGAAATAAATATAAAAGGAACATAGAAAAAAAAATGCAACCAGCCTGTCATTTATTAATACAAATTTATATAGTGGCATATGCTATTGGAAAGATCAGAAATTCATAACACACAAATTGGTATTGGAAATACAAAAATCACTTCAGAGTCAAGAAATCAGGTTGACAGCACCACAAATGTTTTACTCAGTCTGAGCAGGTATGTAGTATCCAAGAGTTACAAAAATTCTGATAGGACACTGAGACTGAACGTAATAAGACTGTGCAAATGTATTCCAACACTACTTTCCATCCACCAGTAAGAATCTGCAGGAGTCCTCCAGGATGACTGGGGGACAATAAAAGGCAGAGAAAACAGAGGCAGACTCGCCTTTCTTTTAACCTTCACAGCCAGCCAACGGGTGATGGCAAATAGCAACCCCTGAGGGGCTTTGTTCCTTCTCACCTGACAGCATGGTAGAGAAGGTTAGTAACACACACCAGGCTTTAGAAAGCAAGTTAGAGAGACTGAAAGCAGTGTTGACTGAAATATCATCCCACATCAGTCACCAAATTATCTGACCCCTATATGAAGTATAAAACATAAATGAAATAAAAAATTCTGTATAAGGAGTCAACCTCAAGCTCACATCTTAACTGTTTCTTGTTGTAAGTATCATCCACTAGAGAAGCACCACATTCAGTAACATGTATGTAGTGGGGGGAAGGGTGGAGAAGAAGGGCGGCAGGGGTATTCCATGGGCTTTCCTTTGCACTATCTCAAGGTCCTCACAGGAAGCTTCCCTGGTCACGTAAGACCTGCATGGAGGCTGCTGGGGGCACTCAGAGATCTCAGTCTCCATCACTTCCCAACTAGCTTCATGCCACCAGATGCACTCCCATGCAGGTGTCCCAGGGCGTAATAATGGAAGGGATGTTCAGGAAGAGTATTTGAGCAAATGGAAAGATATTACTTGATTGTGTAAGCAATTCTGGAATAAGGAGCAGTTATAAAAAAAATGGGCCAAATCAAAGGTGTCCCTCTAATGACTGGCTTCCTGTCTTTGTAGAATTAGCATTAACCCTCTAGGTTGTCAGAAGATTCTGTGCCCATTTGGTGAGGCCTCCAGCCATAAGACACCAATTCAGGATGTTCCTGAGGCAGACATATAAGTTCAGCACCAAATCGCCTGAGCTGGTCTCAGGTAGGACCTGGCAGCCAGGAGTTTCCAGTTCTGGGTTCCCCCAATTCAGACTATCCTGACAACTTTACACTCTCATCTCAGAAAGCTAACTTCAGACCTTCCTTTAAATGTCCTGCTCCGGGGACCAAGTCACAGTTTCACCTCCTGCTAAGACACTAATTATGACTTTTCTCTCCATTTCTTCGTAAGACCATTGCCAGATCCATGTCTCTGTACATTGTTGTTTCTTTGCTCCAATAAGATTATTTCATAATCCAAGTAGAAGCAAGTTTTTGGTTTCTTTTCTCTACTTGCCCTTGTGATATTCCACCAGACCCTTTCACCTCCCCTTAAATTTATTCCTCACTACTTCACCCATGACACCAATCATTTGTTCACTCAACAATATTTTTGGAGTGTTTGTTATATGCAAGGCACTGCTGAACAGTCAAAGGCCCAGCCCACACAGGTCCTACTCTCAAGGAGCTGGGAGTCAGGTGGAGATGCCTAAAACCTGTGAGTCCATTCTTTCTAGCTTCTAGTACCAAAGTGTTTCCAGTCTGGAATGTTCTCAAAGAGCTTGGGTCATTCTAGTACAAATATTGTATTATACAAGGTGAGTGTTCCATTGTTTGCTGAGTGATTATGATATGCCGTGTCAGGAAGAGACAGTGTCTTACTCCTGAATAATGAAATGGTGTCTCCAGTTCAAAACAACATGACACGCATGCTTATGTTTTTGCCAAAAGGTGAGGAACCAAAAAGAAATTCAAAAGCAAGCTGCGTGCACATTATGTGCAAAATTGTTAAGCTGCTATTTGAACACTAAATCAGGTTAAAAGCCATGTGTTTATGGCCCTGTCATGTGCTGATATGGTAAAATAAGTGCCTGAGCTACCAGAAAAGAACCCCCCCCAAAAGAGAAATCCCTGAAATACAGTACCAGGAATGGTGTCTTTATCTGCTGTGTATACTAGTACTTTATCTGTATTTTACCTGCTGTATTAGTAGGCTTCTATTAACTGATTTCACTCTGGCCTAGGCTTTCTCTTAATTTGCTTTATTCAAATGAGACATTTTCTTGAAACCTTAGCAAAATAAAAACCACACAGCCAGCAAAGCACAAGGCTTGTCTATTATTGGACTAGGCAAAGCCTGGGGTAGTAGAACATGCAGTAGGTTTTTAAAGCATCCATGGCAATGTAGAAAAGGCCGTGGTGCGCTGGCCTTGTTTTGTAGCATCCTTTGGTGGGGAGGATGTCTTCACACATCCTTGGTGCAGCATAAACTAGTTGGGTACAAGGACACCTCCCTGGGCCTGGGATGCAGTGCATCACTAATGTGCTCTAAGGTGCTAGCCAGGCCCCACTGTTCCCCAGGTTTCAGTGTTCCCCTCTGAAAGAGGGGTGGCGGGGAGTTCCGCCACGCCCTGTATCTGACAGGAGAGGACGGAGGTTTCTCCTGAGAGTTACAGAAAAGTGCTCTAGTCTAGAGCACTCTGAGCCCTCAGGTAGAAGGGGCCATGGTAGTGCAACGTACAGTTAGAGGCCATGGACTGCTGGCTGTCAAGTGGATACAATGAGCAAATTCACCCGTTGTGCTGGGTAGCAGAATTCCCAATGGAATCTCGGTGTCAGCAATTTGAACTCTGCTGTCCAGAGGCCCAGAAAACATCTAAGTAGAAGAAAGCTGGGGGTGGGAGAGGAAACCAAAGGCCCTGAACCGCACTCTCTCTCTGAGTCTGCCGCTGCTCATTCCCCAGTCCTCTGAACGGCCTCAGCTAACCTGTCTGTCTACCTCCTGTCCTGATACTAAAGCTCTTGCTCTCCAAGATCAGCCTTCCTGGAGGAGCAAGTGGAGCTACCGAGACTAACAACGGGATCCACAGGAAGAACTACTCCAACACTTGGGGGGGGGGTGTCTTACGGGTTCTTTGTCCAATGAGGTAGCTCAGTTGTGAGTTGATGCAAGTAATGTGTGCTTTCCGCTGCTCAAAGCTATGGTTTTCCCTTTTTAATCTGCAAGATTATAAAAATACCAGTATTTCCCCTGTTTTATAAAAATGATTTAGAAAAAAATACACATGGGTCTCCTCCATTAAATTTCTTTTCCACATGGGTCTCCTTCATTAAACTTCTGTCCCATCTTGTAAATTGTTGTGAACCCTGACTTCCAGATTCAACCTTTTCACTCTAGCTCCCTGGAACGCGGGAGCCCCCTCGGCGTCGCTCAGTACGTTGACGTTCCGCACGGTGCAGTACTGTCTGCTCACGTTCTTCTCCACCCTGTCCGGGCCCCTCTTGGGCACGTCCACCTTGGTGTTCAGAGGGTACTCCTCCAGAATGTCCTCTGTGGGTGTTTTCTTCCTCTCCTTCTGGCACTTCCTGGTGATGAGACAAGCGACCAAAAACACCAGGAGCAGAAGCATAATAGCAGCCAGCGCACTGCCGATGGAGGCCCCCGTCTGGGAGAGAGAAGCAGCGACAACAGGCTCTTGCATCTCTAGATTCAGGGACTTCATATTGGTACCGTTCTTGACTTGGTCCCCTTCATTGTCATAGATGAGGGAGTCGTCCAGGGTCAGCCAGCCACTGGGGTCCACCAGGTCCCTTCGGCTGCGCCTCAGCGGGGCTGTGAGAGAGCGCTGGACGCGTGGCCCCGAGATGGTGTCAGGGCCAATGATGTAGATGACCTGCAGGTACCACTGGTGTCCTGCCTCCACCTGCAGGTGGAAAACAGGAGACAAACGGGGCATGTCACTGTGGCCCACAGATGGCCTCTCTCAAAGGAAACAGAAAGACAGTGGCCACCAGAAGCCTTGCCGTATAAATGGTTTCTAGAAAAGCATTAGCGATGGTTGGTGGTTACCATTAGAGAATTCAACCAAATATTATGGACTCCATTCGATTTCTCCATTAGGTTGATCTTGGTCCAGCTATTCACATTCTTTTCTCTTTCTCTCTGCGTATAGAATAGTCCTAAGCATTTACTTTTCATGGCCTCTTTAGCTAGGTAAATGCTTATGTTTTGTCAGTTTTCTTTGACAGCAGAGAATAGTATTAATAACCACATGTTTTCCCAGTGACCTTTAATTGTTTGTTATGCTAATTTACTATTTATTGATGAATTTTAGCTAAAATAAAGTCACCATATTTTCATTAGACACCTACTCTGTGCATAATAAGCAGATAATTGATTAAAATCTGCTAAATCTGAGTACTTCCTGGATCACCCCTGGAGCAGTTAGATCAAATATTTTATCGCCAGGACATCTGCCCCATTGAAACCCTCCACGGTTTTGAACCAATTAATGCCTAAGAGTGACAATAGTTCTGAAATCTAAGGTCATAGATTAGTATCTGGAGACAGAAAAACGTGGAATCTTATCTTGGAAGTTCATGTTTATTACTGGGACTGAGAGCATTTTTTTTTGCTTATCAAATAGGAGTAATTTTTATCATTCTAAATTATTGTATTTAGGATTTTGTTAAATGTTTTCCACATGCTTTGTGAAAATAGAGCCAAAAAAGGTAGGCAATATAAAAAAATCAGGGAAAGCTAGAGTATCCTAGGCATCCAGACGTGCACAATTACAAGAGGCTATATGCAAATTAAATAATTTTATCATTGCTCTGTTTTAACACCTATGTTTGTATTAGACATAGGTGGTAAAAATTTGGGTTGAGCGATAAGCTTAACAACATTAAAAAGGGTGTGCCAGCAAGATGCTATGTAAAGAAACTGACATTCCAGAGGTGATGCTGTCTTCCTTTCTGCAGCCTTTCAAGTGGCCCTGGTCCTCGGCCTCCTTCTTTCGCACCACACTCACCTTGTAGAGCGCATCTACTTTCAGAGTGAATCCATCCACACCTGGCATGCTACTGACCACGTGGAAATCAGGCAATTCGGAAGCAAAGTGGGCCTCAAAGGGTACATCATGGAAGTACTTATCAGTTACCTCTGGCTGACTGCGGTCCTGGATTCCAGAAAAATAAATAAAAAAGATTTAGAGAGATGGAGCCACTGAACTGGTAAGTAGTCACTGGGAGAAGAAAGTTCTCCCCACTCCTGTCTTGTGTGTCGGGAGAGTACGTGCAGCAGAAGCCGATCCTTGGGCTGACCACTGCCTCTGGGCACCCACTGCCCTCTTCAAGGGAGGTCACTTGGTGGCCTCTTTGATCTCAGAACACAAAGAGTAGGATAGCTTAGACAGATCATTCTCAAGCTTTTTGGTCTCTGGACCCTTTACAGACTTAACAATCAAGGGCCCCAATAGTCTTTTGTTTATGTGGTTTATATTATTGATCAACATTTACTACACTAAAATTAAAACAGAAAAAATTTTTTTAAATACTTATTTAAGAATTCATTTAAAAATGACAACAAAAACCCCATTACATATTAACGTAAGTAACATATT
This sequence comes from Saccopteryx bilineata, assembly GCF_036850765.1. Taxonomy (NCBI): domain Eukaryota; kingdom Metazoa; phylum Chordata; class Mammalia; order Chiroptera; family Emballonuridae; genus Saccopteryx; species Saccopteryx bilineata. The sequence goes on from NC_089494.1 coordinate 205,297,462, forward strand.
GTTCAGAGAAAATACCTATATCCACCCAACCTCCCCAGAAGAGAGCTGGCATTTGTTCTACATTTTTGCAGACCTCTGGACAAGGACTGGATTCTCATAACTTCTATATTCAATCAGAGTTATGATATGTGGTTTGGGCTGAAGTATGTGTGGAAAATGACCTCATACAGTTATGCAGTTGGAAAAGGGAAGAATAGCTTTTATCAATAAGTTGCTAAGTGGTATTTTTAAAACATTAGTAACAATGTAGAATCTGAAACCATATCAATAAATCATTCTTGTTGTCCACACTCATGAAGGAATGAGTGTGAAAAAGGCAAGCATCATCATATTGTCATAAAAGTAGTTTTGATCTGTGGACTCCCTGACAGAGTATTGAGGATAGTCAGGCTCTCTGGAGCAGACTTTGAGAAACACTGGCTTTTCCTAGAACATTCTTTTTTTTTTTTTTTTTGTATTTTTGTATTTTTCTGAAGCTGGAAACGGGGAGAGACAGTCAGACAGACTCCCGCATGTGCCCGACCAGGATCCACCCGGCACGCCCACCAGGGGGCGACGCTCTGCCCACCAGGGGGCGATGCTCTGCCCCTCCGGGGGGTCGTCGCTCTGCCGCGACCAGAGCCACTCTAGCACCTGGGGCAGAGGCCAAGGAGCCATCCCCAGCGCCCGGGCCATCTTTGCTCCAATGGAGCCTTGGCTGCGGGAGGGGAAGAGAGAGACAGAGAGTAAGGAGGGGGGGTGGAGAAGCAAAGGAGCGCTTCTCCTATGTGCCCTGCCTGGGAATCGAACCCGGGTCCCCCACACTCCAGGCCGACGCTCTACCGCTGAGCCAACCGGCCAGGGCCCCTAGAACATTCTTTTCCTAGAACATTAATAATAGCTTGTCTGCTTACCCATCGTAACCATCAGATTTGATAATATGTACTAGAAGTCAGCTGATCAGAAAGAAACAACAATAGCAACAACAACTGCTTTAGACAGAATTCATAGCTGAGAAAATCTACTTAAGAGTCAGCTCTTCACAAGTTACATACCAGCAGCAAGAATCTGTGTTTCAGGTGTCTGTTTGGCTGAATGCACCCATACTGTGGTCCTTCATTGTAGATTGTCCCAGTAGGGTCAAAGAAGGGCACATAGCCATCCTTTCCGGTACAAAGGTAGACTTTCTCCAGCTGGAGTTTGTAAGCAGAATTAAGGTTTTGTTCTGGATTCCAAAGCACTCGGCCATAAAGTATCTGACCTGGAAAGATTGAGAGGTATTAATTAGGTCAGACTTTAAGATGAAAGGAAAAGGAATGTCAAAGGTAAAAAGGATCTAACACACTTCCTTAGAGTCAAAACTACCTCTTTAATGAAGAGCTCTATGAATCCATGTGCCCCTAAAATATTCATTCATTTTACTGCTTCTTTAATTGCTACTTTTATTTGATACGTACTAACTAAGCATTTAAGGTTTGCCAAGCACTCTGTTGTGTGCAGGGGATACAAATATGAGTGAAATGCAGCTGAGAGGACAGAAACAATAGCTAAGTAATTGCTAAAAATAGATAACATTGATCCAGTCTGTACTATTTGCTGGGCACTGTACTAAGTTCTTTGCACGTAAGAACTCATACAGTATCAACAATTTCACAAATGAGGAAATCCAGGGCTGAGCAGTTAAGCGACTTGTTGAAGGTCACAAAGCTAGTATGGTGAGGGTGGGAGTCAAAGTCAAAGGTACTTGGGCTCTAACACCCACACTATTAACCACCACAACACCCTGCTGTTATCAACCACAACAAAGGACGGTACATAATGTTCAGGAAGCATATAGCTGAGCACAGAAATCTGCCTGGGGAGAGGTAGGGAAGGATTTAACAAGAAGACAATATTTGAGCAGAATCCTGAAACATGAGTAGGCGTTTTTCAGAGAGAGCCTACTGACAAACGATGCAAAGACGAAGCAGGGAAAGCGTTCTAGGCACAACAAACTCGAGTACAAAACGCTGAGTGCTGGAAGGGCATGAGTCCCGGCACCGTTTCCTTAGTCCTGCTATGGCAACACGTTCTTCACCCACACTCTATCTAATCCTCCCACAAGCCCAAAGGGACAGGTTCAATCATTATCCACATTTAAAATAACTTGTCCAAATTTTTCTGTCTGCAACATGAGGGACAGGAGTTGAGCACAAATCCGGTCGGCTCCAAACGCTGGTCCAGAGCTCTTACTCTGCGGTAGGTCAGTGAGACCGGCTTGGCGGACACGGAGATGCTGCAGCGGGAGAGATGCCTGTGAAGACAGACTCGTGGGGCTGAGGTTCTGGGCTTAGGTACCTAAGTAATAGGGAACACTGGAAGGTTTTAAGCAGGGGCGTAACAGCAACACACCTGGGCTTCAGAAAACACAGAATGGAGGAAAGACAAAGAGATTAGTATCACAGAGATCAGACAGGAGCTATTTTAATGTAGTGAAAGATATCTAAAAATATAGCTGTGAGGCAAGGGGACGAATTCGAGAAATTGGATTCCATTTATTTTAATGACAGCTGGGATGTGGGAGGGGAAGACATCAAGGCTAACCCTGAGGTTTTTTTCCTGGAGCCCCTGGAGGATGGTGATGCAGTCAGTGGAGTGGCGGATATGGAAGAGGCACCTCTGGAGGGAGTTAAATGCAGTTCGAGACATCTCTAGGTGTCTGAAAGACATCCACTGGAGAGGCTTGGTACTTCCAGATTGCACGTGAAAAAGAGAAAAATGAAGCCCAGGCAAGATCAGGGATAAGGTCAACTTTCATGGAAGTAGAAAGAGTTTGGAGGTATGGAGTAAGTGGATGGGACAAGCCAGGGTAATGGCCACAGATAGTGCCACAGTCAGAACAGAGGAGCCAAGCACAGAACTTGAGGACCACAGTGTAGAGAGAACAGAGCCTCAGGGCAGGAGAGAGAGGGGTGGTCAGAGGGGCAAGACAGTGCCAGATGAGGCTGAGGCAGAGAAAACCAACCAGGAAAAACGTGTCAAAATCCATGCATTTCATGTCATTAATGAGAGAGTTCTGAGCTGCTGTGGGACACACCCAGCCTACAACAGATGGCGGAGGAGTGACTGTGAGAAAGGCCATGGAGACAGCATATGCACACCCCACTCCTTTAGGAAGTTCCTCAAAGGAAAAAAAGGTTTGAAGTGGAGGTGGTGTTGAGACATTTATTTTTTGCTGTTACAAGAGAACTTAAATATGTTTTTAGAATGAGAGAAAAAACTCAGACATGCGGAGAAAGTTAAAAGTAAAAAAAAAAAAGGCAGAAGGGGTCATTGAGAGAAGATAGGCAAAGCCCTGTCCGGTTGGCTCAGTGGTAGAGCATCGGCCTGGCGTGTGGGAGTCCCAGGTTCGATTCCTGGTCAGGACACACAGGAAAAGCGCCCATCTGCTTCTCCACCCTCTCCTTTCTTTATTTCTCTCTCTTTCTCTCTCTCTCCCTCTCCCACAGCCATGGTTCGAATGGTTCAAGCAAAGTTGGCCCCAGGTGCTGAGGATGGCTCCATGGCCTCACCTCAGGTGCTGAAATAGCTCAGTTGCTGAGCAAAGGAGCAGCAGCCCCAGATGGGCAGAGCATCGCCCTGGTAGGGGGCTTGCCAGGTGGATCCTGGTCGGGGCACACGCAGAAGTCTGTCTCTCTGCCTTCCTGCCTCTGACTTAATAAAAAAAAATATTTTAAAAAAAGAGAGAGAAGATAGGCAGACCTTTATTTAATGAATTTATTCATTGAGCACCCAGGCACTGGTGGTATGCTGTGCAAATTTGATGTTTGATCTCAATCTCTATTCTCTAGGAGCTTATAGGCTATTGGTAAAGATGGGCAATAAAGAAGTGAAGAATATATAAAATATAATATTAAAAGTGTGATAAGTCCTATAGAAAGTGAATAGATGAACAGTGTTCTATGAAAGTGAAAAATCAGAAGGCTTGTGTTCGATGGTCTGGTGCGGTCAGGGGAGGGGAAGGCTCTCTGCAGTTAGTGGAGACCTGAAGGAGAAGAAAGAGCTAGGCGTTTGAAACGTCAGGGAACCAACCATGTCTGGGGCAAGGAGGGGTCAGAACAAGCAGTCCAAGTAGAGAAAGCATGATGGAGAGTACACACACATTTGCATACCTTTGAGCAGGGGTCCCCAAACTACGGCCCGCGGGCCGCATGCGGCCCCCTGAGGCCATTTATCCGGCCCCCGCCACACTTCTGGAAGGGGTACCTCTTTCATTGGTGGTCAGTGAGAGGAGCATAGTTCCCATTGAAATACTGGTCAGTTTGTTGATTTAAATTTACTTGTTCTTTATTTTAAATATTGTATTTATTTCAGTTTTGTCTTTTTACTTTAAAATAAGGTATGTGCAGTGTGCACAGGGATTTGTTCATAGTTTTTTTTATAGTCTGGCCCTCCAACGGTCTGAGGCACAGTGAACTGGCCCCCTGTGAAAAAAGTTTGGGGACCCCTGCCTTTGAGGCTGGGAGGTTGTGGGGTGGGGGGGACCATATTGCAATTTCTCTAAAGAATGGAGAGATAAAGCAACTTCCCTAAAGTTAGTATGTTAGAATCTGGTTGGAAGCTCCAGTCTTCTTACCAGTCAGATCACAAAGCGACGCTGCCAATAATCACACTGCCAAGTATGTGATCTCATTGTAAAATGACCCAAAGAAAGAAGATGCATCTGTTGTTTAACATTGGCTGCCCTGGCATCAACCCCAGAGCAACTCCACTGGCAAGTTGACTGAAAGCTCCTGAGCAGAGACACTAGCTCCGGGGGCTACTGAACACTCCTCATCCAGCCACAGTGCCTTTGTGCAGGGGAAGGAGCCAACCCACCTTTTGAGAAGGCTCCCTTGTAGTCCATTTCTGCCAGTGACATATCAGCTGTGTTGGGGTCCATCAGAAACACCTTCTCATTATTGCAGAGCTGAAATTCCGTATTGAGAGAGTACACCACGGGCACAGGGCGGTTGGTCTGCTGGAATGCGATGGGTATCAGGAATCTAAATGCGGGAGAAAGGAGAGCTCCTTGAGAGTGGGTCAACTCTGCAAAGGCCATTCGAACTGCCCTCTCCTTCCCAACCCCTCAGGATGGTGAACAGTGTTTTGTCATGGGTGCTAAATATTCACTGAATAAGGGGGTGAGTATATAGGAGGGGGACTCTGTTAGTCTGGGTAATGAGGAGGTTAACCTGCTCTTCCCAACAGGAATACTCTAATTCATCTTAAGCACTCTTCAGTACTCTTGGCTTTCCCCACCCACTTCATTCTCTGGGCCCTCAGATTGCTCGCTGCTCAAAGCGTCACTGCCAAGTTGCCCTGCCCGGACTCCTCCTCTCCAGATCCGCAGGCTTGGAGACTTTAATCCTTTCAACCTGAACAACACTTATCTAATCCGTGTCCCATTCTTCAAGACATTGCTAGACAACACTTTTGCCTCCCCCTTACTTCAACCTCCACGACTCCTTTCTCAGTCTTTTGAATATGCTCCATCCTTCCCTGCCTCTGGTGGGGAAGGGCTCCTCCAGCCAGACCAGCTTTCTTTAGGTTCTCTATTCTCTATTCTCAACTGCCTCAGGGCTCATTTAGTCAGCAAATACTCACTGAGCTTTTGTTATGTGATAGACATTGTTCTCGTAATAGGGACTCATCTGTGAAGAAAGTTCTCAGGGAGGTTACATTCTAATAGGGAGATAAAGTTAATAAACAAAGTTCAAAAATAATATAGCACACTACAAGGTAACGGAATTAGGAGACAAATTATGCTAGGAAGAAGTTCAGTTGGACATTTTAAATATGATAGTGATAGAAGGCTTCAAGGAGAGGAAACACTTATGCAAAAGCTTGAAGGAGGCAAGGGAGTCAGTCCTGCCGTTATCTGGGGAGAAAGCTGTCCAGGCAGAGGAAACAGCAGAAGCAAAGGTTTGGGGGTAACACGTGTGTCCAGTATATAGGAACAGCCAATTAGGTGGAATAGCTGGATTGAAGAGAGGTAACCAGAGGCCACATTAGCCTTATCCCCATATGGCAAGGTCTGTGGGCTTTATTAAACTGTTGGAGGACTGGAAAAAGTCAATGGAGTCTGCTGTGTTGAGAACAGAGTGGAGGGTGGAAGCAGGTGACCTGGTAGGCCTGAGGCCACTGCAGTAATGCAGGTAAGTGATGACAGTGGTTCTGACCAGGGCAGTTGCCAAATGGCCATGAAAATGACTTGATTAATATATATACTAGTAGGGGATGCCCATAAGCTTGGTTGACAGATTAGATGTGGGGTATTAGAATCTCAGAGTAAGAGAGGAGTCAAGAGTGTTTTTAGGAATTTGAGTGAAAGTACACAGAAAAAGTGCCAGCAATATTTTTCTGGAAATGGCCAGACAGTAAATATTTTAGGCTTTGTGGCCCTGTGTTCTCTGCTGCAACTACCCCACTCTGCTCCTGTAGCATGACAGCAACCACAGACGATATGTAAACGAATGAATGTCAATGTGCTCCAAAATAAAACCTGGCTTCCCAAATCAGGCAGCGGGATGGAGCTGGCCTGTAGGCTGTGGTTTGCCAACCCTGGCCTAGAAGGTGGGGGCTGCCCTTCGCTGAGATGGGAGAATGCAGGAGGAAGGTGACAGTCAGTGACAAGCATGCTCAACCTGAGAGGCCTGTGAAAGAGCCACATGGAGATGCTGAGTGGTCAACCTGATGTACAAGTTTGAATTTGAGAGGTAAGCCCTGGGATGCGCCTTTGTATGTAGAACTGAGAGAATAAAGGGGGAAGGAGATCATCAAGTGGAGAGAGAGAGAGAGAAGAGAAACTGTTTAAGCATGAGACAGGGCACTCCAAATGCACACTATGGACAAGAGAAGGAACCAGCAGAGCAAAGAGGGAAGAGAAGTTGATGGGGTTGGAGGAAAAACTCCAGCGCAGGCTACCCTGGGTGACCAAAGAGAGTGCTTCGAGGGGGAGACTCAACAACTGTGAACTGCTGTGAACATGCCACAAAAATGAAGACGGACACTCAACCCCTGCTCCAGTAAGATGCAGTCATGGGTGACCTTGATAAGAACAAGCTGGGCTGAAAGCTGAGAGCAGAAGCCTGTTTGAGGTAGGTTCAATAGAGGATGGAAGGAGCTCTGGCTGGTGGGCTCAGTGGTAGAGCATCAGCCTGGTGTGTGGAAGTCCCGGGTTCGATTCCCAGCCAGGGCACACAGGAGAAGCACCCATCTGCTTCTCCACCCTTCCCCCTCTCCTTTCTCTCTGTCTCTCTCTTCCCCTCCTGCAGCCAAGGCTCAACTGGAGAAAAGTTGGCCTGGGCACTGAGGATGGCTCCATGGCCTCCACCTCAGGCGCTAGAATGGCAATGGTTGCAACAGAGTGACACCCCAGATGGGCAGAGCACTGCCCCTTAGTGGGCTCGCCGGGTGGATCCCAGTTGGGTTCATGCAGGAGTCTGTCTCTCTGTCTCCCTGCTTCTCACTTCAGAAAAAAAAAAATTAAAAAAAATAAATAAATAAAGAGAGAGGATGGAAGATGGAAGGAGAAAAATTGGAAATTATAAATCTAGGCAACCCTTTAAGGACATCTTGAAGGAAAAGGAAGAAGAAAAAAAAAGGATGTGGAGGGAGAAATGGTCAAGAAAATTTTTTTATTTTTTAAAGATGGGAGAATTTACATGTTTTTAGGCTGGTGGGAGTACTTAACAGAGGGAAGAACTGCTTGAGAGATGTTCTTCATAAAGTGGACAAGAGGCTTGGATTCCAGTGCATGAGTGGAGTGGCTGGCTTTGGATAGGAACCGAGGCTGTTCATTCACACTAACAGGTGCATATGCACAGACCCAGGAAGGTGGGCAGATATGATGGTAGGGGCTTGTGTGAGTTACTTTCTGATCTTTCTGTTTCCTTGCTAAAATAGGATACATGGTAGTCAGCTGAGGGTGAGGGTGGGAGATGTAGCCAGTCTGAAGAGGAATGAGAAGAAATAAAATACTTGAGAAGAAAGAGGGAAATCATTGGATAGGGAAGCACTGTAGTTGGCTGGGAAGCTCTGAGGGCTAACTTGAGATTAGCGGGAAGGAATTTAGTTTCCTGACTTAGGCCTTGCTGAAGATCTGCCGGAACACTCTCTCCTCTATCCACCCTCCTCTGCCTAGTTAACTCTCAGTTGTCTTCCAGGTCTCGACTTAAACACCACTTTCTCTACAAAGGTTAGCCTCTTTATTTTCCCTTCAGGTTATGTCAAACCCCTTATCATTTGTTTTCATGACACCGTGCACTCTGCTTTCATGGTATTTATCATGGTTTGATATTTTGTTGAAATGCATCACTATCCGACTGAAATCTGCTTCAACCATTACAGGTTCCAGAGTCATATCTATCTGCTCGGCATTGTATCTTCAGTGCTAGCCAGGCTCTAGATACATATATTTGTTAAAGAAACAATGCATGAGTGATCATTTCAATGCTTTACTCTTCCAATAGAGTCCATCTGACCAGTCCTTACTTTTTACTAAAGGTTCTCCAGTGGGTAGATTTGATAGGGTTGAAGAAGGAACTTGGGGTGCAGAAGAAACTTACACAAGCCAGGGCTTAACCTGCTTCGAGAGCTTTGATACAACCATTAGTTGAACTAGTCATATAGCTGACTCAGGGAAACAGGTTTTGCTTGTTAATATTGGCATTGTCAGAACCCACATAGTACCTGGCACATAGGACACTCAATAAATATTTATTGATTAATTAGAATGAATAATGGACTTAAGATGGTGATGATGATTTATAAGATTCAAATGTATGTCATACCTCACAAAACTAGGCATAAAATGAAACACAATTCTTTTGAATTAAGTCAGCATTCCTTGAGTCTGTCTTGATTATTTTTTTGTGTTACACTTCTGTCGCATCCATATAGAGCCATATAAATGATCAAAAGCAAGGTCAGACCCAGGGAGAAAGCCACTCTAGGAATAATTTGGAAGGATTTCCAGACCTGAAGCCTCAGTATACTCAACACCACTCTTCCCCCCATGGCTTCTTTCACCCTCAAAGCACTGAGCTTGCAGAGAGATCAGTGTCTTTTTTGCTCCTTTTGCCATTTTCAAAGCATTGTGGTTGTCTTTAAAAAGAAAATTAACACCCACGTTGGAGAAACTCTTCTTTCACATATAATATTCTTTGTAACAGAATCTGGAATTATAAGCCAAATAGAGTGGTCAAATAAATTGTTGGATATTCCCACAATGACTACCTTAATTCAGTGAAAAACAAACAGCTACATGAATCAACACAAAACTTGACTCACTTATGAATCAACATATGATTCACTGAGGGGGAAAAAAAGCTGCAGAGAGAATACATGCAGGCTGACATTTTTATATAGAGCTCAGAACCATGGAAAACCATAGAGAAGCAAATATGAGGTGAATCATACACCAAAACAAGGCGTGATAAATATAGATATCAGGCTAGCCATTTCCTTGGTGGGGTGGTAGAAGGGAGTGCAACAGGAAGGAGCCCTGAGGTATTTAAAAGGTACTGGTAGTTTTCTCTTTCTTTTCTTTTCCCTTTTGACTCCATTTGTTAGAAAATGAAAAGAACAAAAGTGCTGATCTTGTGGGGGATCATTGTAGTGAGAATTAAATGTTCAGAGCTTAGTACAGGGCCCACCACATAGTCCGTACTCCACACATGGCCATTAATATCACTGATAATTATTATTATTCATTTGATCATCAGTATCACAGCCCAAGGGATAGTCAATCATTGCAGTTGCAATTCATATTAAGCAATGTTTTCTTAAGGTTTTATATGTGCACTATATATGATGTTCTGAATATCTAACGTATTTCATACTTTAAAAACTTTAATAGGTGAAAAAAATTCTCAAGCATATTTCATCAGATTTTTGCCCTCTGTTCCTCCTATTGCAGCTAACCACCATTTTCCTGGCTGCTTCTCTCCCACGTTTGGCTGAGTCCGGTACTCTCCAGCCTTGCTCCTGCCATCCATCCCCGGGACTCAGATTCCACAAGGATGAACACCTAATACCCCAGCCTCCCAGTTCTTGATGTCCGCACCTCCAAAGAGTTTGGTCTTTGGAGAACAACAATGCTTCACAGTCCTATTATGTGCTGCCTCCAAAAATCTCATTTTCAAATTCCTCATTTCTCTAACTGGCACCTCCTATCTCTCCAGCTCTCTTCTTCTTTGACGCCCACTCAGTATTTCTGCAATCACACCAGGACTTCCCTGACCACTTCCAGCAGGATGCAGAGGATCTGGGACATGGACACACCCTTGATGGGTAAGGACACACGGTGTACATATTCCCAAGCACTTCAGAAAATAGTTCGGCAGTTTCCTAGAAAGTTAAACATATATGACCCAGCCATTCCGTGTAGGTGCAGTTGACTCGTGACCAATGTGGAAGGTGCTGATCCTCACAGAGTGGAAAATCTGCATATAACTTTTGACTTCCCAGAAACTTTACTAATAGCCACTGTTGGCTGGAAGTCTTACCAATAACATAAACAGTAAATCAACACATATGTTGTATGTCTTATATATTATATTCTGTAGTCTTACAATAAAGTAACGTGGAGAGAAGAAAATGTTCTTAAGAAAATTGTAAGAGGAAATACATCTATAGTGTTTTCTGAAAAAACAAACAAACCCACATATAGCTAGATCTGTGCAGTTCAGCATCTTTTCTCAGATTTTTTCCATTCTCTTTGTTCTGTTCCTAGAAGTGTGGAATTAAACTATAAACTGCCTGAGAGCAGAGGTTGCTTTAATGCTCTGCTAGAATTTCTGTGTCTAGGCCAAAGCAAAGCACCTAATAAGAGCTGACTAAATACCGGTTGAATGAATGAACGTTGGTACGACTCAGTCTCAGGTCTGATTTGGGTAGGAGCTGATGCATACTTGATTCTCTTTATTCATGATAGTTGTGGTCTGTAAAGCCACAACAAACATGGCATCAGTGAATACTGATCTATTGCTCCCAGGGGAAATAAAGGGTGGAGTTCCTGCAGCCTCTGGTCCCACATGTTCATCACGTGATCAACACCTAACTTTGTTGCATGCATGTTTTTGTTTGAAAGCATATACTGTTGATGCATTAACACAGAACTCACGGCAACAGCACTATAACGCATGCCTGACCCTCCATGAGGCACATCACAGCCTTCTTGTACGCACAACACTAGACGGCAGTACAGCCCGGTACTTGGGAGCCATTTTACACAAAGAAATCACCAACAACAAAGCACAAAAATTAAAAAAATAAAACAGAACAAAAAATCCCCATGACACTAAACGGACTGTGAAAAGGACACTTGTTTACAGTACAACAGCTGAACCATGGTGGCAGAGCACTGCCTTGCTCAGCCTGAGCTGCAAAAGTGGTGCCAGATGACTCGCTATTTTGCCACTGTGTATGTTCACGAATGACCGTGATAGCATCCCCAAAACTGGTTTTGGGGTTACAAATAAGTGTTAGCCAGTAGGTGAATTCATAAACAATAAGGATCGACAGCATTTCCCTACCTTTCCGGGGCATGCGCAGTGCAGGCCAAGGGCTTCTCTCCTGGGTCCACCCACGGTTGCGTGGGCTGCACGGTGCAAGGGATCAGGTAGATGGTGTACTCCCCCGAGTAGTCCTTCCTGGAGGCGTGCAGAGCACAGGGTGGTTAGAGAGAACGGTTTATGGATCACTCACTCACCCAGAAATACGCTAAGTTTGCTGAATAGTTTTCAGATGGTATTTGCCCGCTGCATCTAAGAACTTGACAAGTCTGTAAACATATTTTTCAGGAATTCATCACTGATCGTTGCAATCTTCAGAGTATTATCCAGGTGTTAAATAGAGCTACTTTATTTATTCAAGTCCTTTTTATTAGGAAAGCCGAGAAAGACACACTGTTTATAAAAACGTAAAAGGCTCAGGTGAAAGCAAAACAGAACTGGCCACTTCCTGCAGATTTCCATAAACTGGTTGGACAATTTCTGTTCAGTGTTTCTTGTTGGCTGACACCCTGATCAATGCATTCTCAACTGCAAAAGCTTTATTTATTATCGTCAGCGGCTGCTCTCATAGGAGAGGTAACAAATGCCTCAGGGTTTAACGACACCCTGCCAGAGAGAGCCCCCACCCATTTCATTAGGCTTCAGTTTTGGGGCTCCTCTCCCAGACTACAGCCTCACCCCTTTGCAGAGTTGAAGAACAATATCCTCCTCACTGGGAACTTCCCAGTCTATGGTGGGGCACAGAATTCTGTAAGTCATGACACTGAGAGCATGGACCTTTGTACCTCCACCTACTTCAATCCCCACACTTGTCACTGAGTAGCAGTGTAGCCCGGGTAGGCAGCCAGATATCTAGAAACTTCAGGAAGATTCTTCAAGACCCTTGGGAGGCTGCCATCCATTGAAAGAGAAGTACAGGGCCCTGCGTCTTAGTTAAAACTGTTGTCAGCAACCAGCGAATGCTCCTCACACCCACGGGTTTATTCTTTGACCGTTTCTTCTGTATTATTTATATCTATTTATTACTAAAGTAATAGCAAAGATTTGGTAAGAAAATAATTAAATAAAACCTTGATGGGACATCCTGGGGTGGGATTACTGGAAGGGCACAGGATGGAAACTGGGAGACCGCCTCTCCCTGGCGTGGCTCTGCCTCTGCTACAGTACATAGTAGGCTTTTCGACAAGCTACGCAAACTCTCAGGGCTTAGTCTAAGCCCCTTCGTATCCTGCCCTAAAAGTCCAGATGTCTGTCGGTATCTCTGCAGTTTTCGAATCTTCCTGTGAAGCTTGGACCATAGAAAATGAATCCTTTTTTTTTTTTTTTTTTGTATTTTTCTGAAGCTGGAAATGCGGAGAGACAGTCAGACAGACTCCTGCATGCGCCCGACCGGGATCCACCCGGCACGCCCACCAGGGGCAACGCTCTGCCCACCAGGGGGCGATGCTCTGCCCCTCCGGGGCGTCGCTCTGCCGCGACCAGAGCCACTCTAGCGCCTGGGGCAGAGGCCAAGGAGCCATCCCCAGTGCCCGGACCATCTTTGTTCCAATGGAGCCTTGGCTGCGGGAGGGGAAGAGAGAGACAGAGAGGAAGGGGGGTGGAGAAGCAAATGGGCGCTTCTCCTGTGTGCCCTGGCCAGGAATCGAACCTGGGTCCCCCGCACGCCAGGCCGACGCTCTACCGCTGAGCCAACCGGCCAGGGCCGAAAATGAATCTTTGTACGCCATGTTTGCATCGCATGAAAACTGACATGTATAATGTGAATAGTAATCCTTAATTAATAGAAATCCTTAATTAGGCAAAACTGTCCTTGCCTGATCCTGGTTTTCATCAAGTCAGGTCAGATTATGTCATGCCCTTGATCAAACCCTGCGGTAGCTTCCACCGCACCAGAGTGAAAGCCGAAGTCCACACACTGGCCTACAGGCCCACGCTGTGGCCCTACCCCCGCTCCTTGCTTCTGTGCTGCCTGTGGCCCTTCTCCCTGCTCACTCCACGTCAGCCATGCTGTTCCCCGAGCATGCCAGAAATGCTGCCCCTCAGGAGCGCTGTCTCCACACCTTTCCCAGATAATCTGCACAGCACACTCCTTCCTTCACGTCTGTGCTCAAAGCGCCTTTGTGGCGAGGCCTGCTCTCAAGGTACTAATTCGAATGACGATACCCTCTCCTGGTTCCCCTTACCCTGCTCTACACCATTGATTTTTCCACAGCATGCATCACTTTCTAACATGTCGGACTAACTTACTTATTATGTACGCTCTCGTGTCTTCTTACTCTCAGTGCTGCATGCAGGGATATTTATTTTGTTCACGGACACATAGTAAAGGCTCAACAGGTATTTGTTAGACAAATGAGTGCAAGGCAGACTGCTTGGTTTCTCAAGATCGCAGCCCTACTTTCCCCCACTCTGAAATACAATTTAGGTTGATTGCCTCGCTCTCCTTGAAAATAACCAAACACGGTCCTAGATGCAGGTCTTTAATCCTATAGTTCAGTGGTTCTCAACCTTTCTAATGCCGTTACTCCACAATACAGTTCCTCATGTTGCGGTGACCCCAAACCAAAAAATAATTTTGGTGGCTACTTCATAACTGTAATTTTGCTACAGTTATGATTTGGAATGTAAATACCTGATATGCATTATGTATTTTCCGATGGCTTTAGGTGACCCCGCCGGGGTCACGACCCACAGGTTGAGAACCGCTGCTATAGTTCTTTCTTCCTCCTTTCTAAAACTAGACATTTCCCACATCAAAACAGGGGGAGCCACTGCCCCACCTCCCTGAGGAAGCCTTGCACAGCTGGTCAGCCCAGGCTGGGCTCTCTGTTCCCTGAACAGCTGCGGTCTTGGGGTTCAGTATTTCTCATCGTGCCCAAGGCACAGAATTTGTGGTGTTGTTCTTCATTTTGCCTTTTTTCTGTATATTTCACCTCCTTACTTCAGCATAAGCTCCTAAAGGATGTTTACTCAGGACCTACTATGTGCTAAAACATACAGTTCTGGGGGCACAAGAGAAATCAAGCATATCTTTTACCTTTGGGAAGCTTATAATCTAGTGGAAAAGGAAAGTCTATTTAGAACATTGTAATATAATGAGTTGTGTCAGAGTAGGAGCTGGACCAAATTGGGAGCAAAGAGGAGGAGCTTCCAGCACTAAAAGGAAGTCAGGGAGGTGTCACAGAGGGTCAGCATCTGAGCTGTGGCTCAGAAGAGTTTGAGTTTTGCAGGAGGAGAGAAGTGGGAAAGACAGAGAGGGTTGCAAAGTCACAGGGGTATAGATGGGCAGTGGTTCGGGACTTGGCGAGGTGTCCCATGTGGTGAGAAGGCTGGATTTGAGATGAGGCTAGAGGGGAGGGGGTGGACCTTGTAAAAGAATTAGACTTTAACAGGTGATGAGAGTCAGCAGAGGATTTAAAGAGGACAGTTTCTCTGCCTATCAACTGGGACAAAGTACATGCATAAATAATCTCACAAACTGCTAGGTAGCACAGCCCTTAAAGATTACTATATATCAATTTCAAAGGAATCATTACACCGACAAATACATGATGTAAAACCAAAAATTTATAATTAAAGAAATCAATTCTTAAGACAATCTGCCACTTCTTAACTATAATGCTAGAATAACATTTTCATGATAAATATAAATCTTACTTTTCTGATCTATAACATGGGGATAATTACATTTATGACAGACTCCTGGTTCCCCATTATTTTTTTTCATGGTAATAGCTTTAATAAGTTTGTTACTCCCATTCTTCCCTTTTACAAATGGAATAATTTACTGTACTTCTCCAATTCCCATTCTACTTCTATATTGGATGCGGAAGGAATTCATATTATTTATTTTACAGGACATTGGACCCTAAGGATTAAATCTGGACCTAATAATAAGAGATCCTGAAATTTTCCCTGCTGTGGCCATTAGAAGGAAATTTCTTTATTACACTAAGGTTTCAGTTGGCCACGTTTCCCAGCTTCCCTAGCAGGTAGCACTGCCATACGTTAATGGGATCCCTAGCCAATGGGATGTGAGTGAAAGTGATGTATGTGCTGCCTGGTCTCACCCTTAGAAGAAGGGTGACTACTCCCTGGATTTTTTTGGTCAGAAGCTGATCTGAGTTACATATGTCTTCTTCTCTATTTGCCAGAATGTTGTTTCTATCTCTGCTCCTTTTAAAATAGAAATGATATGAGTGGATAAAGAAGATATGG
The DNA here is from genome assembly GCF_036850765.1 of Saccopteryx bilineata. Classification (NCBI taxonomy): domain Eukaryota; kingdom Metazoa; phylum Chordata; class Mammalia; order Chiroptera; family Emballonuridae; genus Saccopteryx; species Saccopteryx bilineata. Next base: position 205,313,196 of record NC_089494.1, read on the forward strand.
TACATATATATAATGGAATACTATTCAGTCACAAGAAAAGATGAAATACCACCATTTGTGACAACATGGATGGATCTTGGTAATATCACACTAAGCAAAGTAAGTCAGTCAGAAAAAGCCAAAGACCATATGATGTCGGTCAGATGTGGTATATCAAACTGAAAGCCGTAAATGAACAAATAAGTAAACAAACAAAAATTCATAGACAAAGACAACAGTATCGTGCTTACCAGAGGAAAGGGTGTTGGGGGATGGGGTAGTGGAGGGTAAAGGGAGTCAAATATATGGTGGCAGAAGATGATTAGACTTGGGTGGTGGGAACTCCATGCAATACACAGGTCATGTATCATAGAAATGTACCTTGAAACATAATTTTATTAACTGTAGGAATATGCTATGAAAATATGCAGAGTTAGGATGACAATCAGAGACAGGGAGGTGCCTTAGGGCAAAAGCCCTGAGTGGATGAGAGTCCAGGGCCTCTCTGACCTATGCTGGAGATAGTACTCTCTGGAAACAGCAAAACAGCAGGATATGATTTAGTAACACAAATGTTTAGGCTCTCAGAACAGAGATTAGGAGTCAGCATGTTCCTCGTCCATTACTTCACCCTCTGAAAACTTCTGCTGTCTGCTTCCTTGAGTTACTTGTACTGGCTAATAAATATCTGAGTAAGGCTGGGGACGGGGCTTCAGTCCCTTGGTCTGCGGACTGGGGCAGTTGCCTCCCCTCGGCTCCTTCAGCATGTCATCTGGTCTCCGAGTAGTTCATTGTCACCACAACAATTAACTAATGTCACTCTAATAAATTAAAAAAAGAAAGAAATCTAGCCGTTGAAGAAAAACCCTATTTCCCAAGCTCCTAAAAGAACCTCCAAACATTTCAGGCCTTCCCCTGAGAGCCCCTACCCTGTATGCACCTGTTATAAGAGCTTGTGGCTCTCCAAAGTTGATAGGGGGAATCAAAGGTCTGAGCGCTCCACAGTAGCTGCAGGCCAAATTCAATTCCTCCTAGGTGGTCTGGCGTCAGTATGAAGGATTTCACGTCCGGCAGGGTATGGTGCTCCATCACAAACTGTCCTGTTTTAAAAGGAAACATACGCACTTATTTGTGAGCTTTATGGTACTTCTGGTGATGTCCTACAAGTCTTAGAATTGAATTAGCATTCCTCAACCAAACAACTAAGGTTAGACCTACCCTCTCGTTTTTAGAATATATTCCACATACGGTTGGGACCATATAAAAGTATAGCCCCTCACTTCAGTTCATCATCATACTTGTGATGGTCATCAGAATCACAGACATTTATAAACAATATGAATGTGCTTGCAGAAATGGCATTAATGAGTATATTCATAATAATAGGGGTCTGTATGTGACAATCAACACTGAATAAGCTTAGCATTGAAATCCAACCAACGTGTTCCTTGCCAGTGATTTTCAACCTTTGTTTCTCATGAACTCATAAACTAATTACTAAAGAAAAAAGGGCCCTGACCTCTTCTTCCTTAGTAACTAATTTATTTGTGCCATGAGATGAAAATGGTTGTATTTAGTCAGGGGCACTGACTTTTAGTAATTAGTGTGTGTTTGTGCCATGAAAAAATAAAAGGTTGAAAATCTAGAAACATCTCAGTAGTTTATAAATAGAAATACCAAATTTGGATTTAAAAAAATCTCACCTACCACCACTCAAGTCCTTGGTGGTGGGAGACAATTGTAACCATGATTAAAAAGGTAAATCGGCAAGACATTTCTACTCTTTAAAACTGCAGTCTTATAGTGTCATGAATAAATGAAAGTATTGACTATTGAAATACTGACTAAATGAAATGACTATTCTAGATGAAAAGACACTAAACAGATATAACAATCAAACTGTAACATATGAATCTTGATTGGATTCCTCCTTGTATATGAATAGATATAAAATAAATATAAACTAATATACATAAAAGCAAATAGAAAAGACATTTGGGGTACAATGGAGAAGATATGAATAGGAACTTGATATTATCAGGTCCAAGTCACATGTCTCAGATGTGGTAATGCTGCTGTGATGTGTAAGAGAATGCCCTTTTTCGCATGAGAAGGCTCAAGCACTTAGGATAACTTGACAGGCAGCCTGCAACTCGTTTTCAAATGGTGCAACAAAATATGGGTATGAATGTGTGTGTGTGTGTGCGTACACATAAAGCAAAATGTCAATAATTATTGACTTTGCTTTTAATTGTTCTGGCCTTTCAACTTTTCTCTATGTTCAAAATTTTCCTATTAGGAAGTTGAGAAGAAAAACAGCCCTGATATTACCTCTGAATTTGGCATGGGTCTTGAATTCAATGACAAGACGGCCATCCTCTCGAATATAGATTCTTAATATTTGCAGCCGTGCAGAGAGCACACTGTCCGTCTGGATTCCTGGGTGGGCAACCATACACAAGACATTCAAGTTAGGGTGTGGAGGAGACTCCCAACAGTAACGGACACGGAAGTTAGCCCAGCAACTCCTCTAAAGTACACATGTACATTTATTTGGATGTAGCGTAAGAAAAAATTCATATCTTCACATGTCTATTTAGAGATATTTGCCAATTAAAAATTGTAGGACAGTTCATTCTACTTTGCTCTTTTTTCACAGTTCCATTTTCTGTGACACAGCTGCTTTATACCTGTGTCTCTTGCCCAGAGCCCCCGTCCAGGGCTCAGAAAAAAGTGGCTCTAAAACTTCTTACATTAGCTTTACACCAGGATGTGGTTACACCACATCTGCTTCATAGCATATTTTCTTTTCCTCACTGGGACTCCTCTTAGGATCTAACAGGACCAACAGTCTTGGTGCCTGCGTTCAGTATTCAAACCAGTGAAGAATTAAGGCCAGCTGAGAGGCCCGTCGTAACAGCATGACATGAATAAACTGTAGCTTTAGTCAGGGCAGCTGTGATCATGATACCAATGAATTCAATTTGACCCAAAATTAAAGGTTAACCACAAAAAGGAGGAAAAAGGAAAAACAACAACATCAAAAAACAAAATCATCATAGCTCAAGGGTTTATCTGACCCAAAGTATGAAAACTTCCTAAAGTTCTCTTCCTATGAAAAACATAAAGCAAATAAATAATGTGAGCTTCAATCACTTAACAGAAGTCTGCATATTCCATGACCAGAAATGAGGCCCATCTAAAGACAACTCCTGCAGCCCTGGGCATCTCTGCCTCATTCAGGTCCTGCACCTCAGGGAGGGAGAGGGGGAGAACGAGAGCAGCAGGAGTGAGGAAAGTGCACCGGGGGTAATTTCTGAAGCACAGGACACTGAAAACGGGAAAAGAGCAAAAAAATAATCCGGACCCGTTGGAAGGAATGGAGGCAAGGACCACGCAGTTTTAAGGGGCATTCCTGCGGCAGCAGCGGGAGAAGGTGGGGGGGCAGAGCGAGGGGGTGAGCTCCCAGCTGAGGGGCTGTCACTCATCCAGAGATAAGCCTGAGGTGAAGGTCATTTCAAAAATTCAGCACTGAAATCCTTAAAGTAATAGTACGGTTAAAGTCCCTTTTCTTTAAAAAAAAAAAAAAACTTTTAGGAGTGCAACGGAAGAGCAAACTCTAAGGCAAAAATGAATAAAGGGAACTAAGTTGCTTTTGATACATTTTTCCATTTCCATGTATCTAATTTGAAGACCCTTTCTGCTCCTTAAGTATGAATCACACCATTTTTTAGCTAAGGGAAAACGAGCAAGATTATGCTCCAAAAGAACATCCACTCCTCTGAACCCTTCATGGGCGACACAGGGTCCATCTGTCAGGTGCCATCCTCTATTCTAGGCCCGGTGTTATCTGGGCCGAATGCCTCCCTGGTGGTCGGTTTTCCAGCATCAACATGGATGGACCGCATTCTTTTTCACGAACCACATCCCAGATCTATACCCTTTCCAGACTCCAGGCAGCCCTCCTTTGCCTGTACATCAAACAACAGGAAGAATGCAGCTAATGTTAAAAGTCACTTATTTTTTTCCCTTAAATCCTGCTGGAGCACAAGGTAGGAATAACTCAGATGTCAATGGATATACCTGTTCTCCAGAGAACAGTGTCATAGAAGAAGGAAAACTCCATCTCCGTGTGATGCTCCAGGGAGGCCCAGCCCCTGGGGGCTGTCACGTAGATGTAGGACACATAGAGAGGCACGTGCACCGTCAGGAACGACTGAGCGGAGTCTCTCACCTGCCAAGAGAACAACGTGCACACAGGGAGGGTTATTTCTTCCCTGGGATGAAAAGGCATGTGATCACCATATCTCAGTTCAACCTCCACTAACCCATTTAGTTATTAATAAAGTGGCCAGAATTGTGGCAGGTGCCAGAGTAGAAGCTGGATCCTCAGCAGTGGAATGAACAAAATCACTGCCTGTATGGAACCTAAAGTCTAGTAAGGAAGATACAATAATTTTTAAAATAAGGTATATAGCCCTGGCCAGGGAGTTCAGTTGGTTAGAGCAGCATTCTGATATGTCAAGGTTGTGGGTTCAATCCCTGGTGAGGGCACATACAAGAATCAATCAATGAATGCATAAATAAGTGGAACAACAAATTGATGTTTCTCTCTCTCTCCCCAACCTCATCTCGCGCTCTAAAATCAATAAGTAAAAGTTAAAAAAAAAAAAAAAGTAAATAAGGGGTCAGGAACTGGTCAAGGTGCTTCTGGGGTAAAGCAATCTGGGAAGGTTTTTCCGAGGCGGTGACACTTGAACAAATACTTTGAAGAGCGAGAAGGAGTTTTGTCTTTACTGTTCAACTGCCAGGAGGCTTGGCTGAGATTTTACAATTTCAGTTGTTCCTAAAGGACTGATCAGACAAACCTGGGATCTACTGTCAGGACACAGTCCCTCGCCAACTGGACTTCCCAGTAACCTGTAGCAGAGCCTGAATTAACCCTAGTGGGGAAGATGCCCAAGTCTGGATCCGAGGGAGGAACGAGCGGCTGATGTGGATGTTCCAGCGAGCACGCACAGCTCCTGCTCCAGGGACCCCAGTCGCGGGATCTGGTATCATTTCTAGGAAACATACCAACAGACAGCTCAGGGCTGCATATGCTTAGATAATTTCCCATCTCATACAATGCTGTGTCGAAATAACTTTGAAAAGGCAGAATGGTGTCCTTTCAAAAGAACCCGTCTTCTGAGAGGGCACCTGTAACTACAATTTTATTTGGCTCAAAATTTTTTTATTTTACTATGCAATGAACAAAAACTGGATGGAAAAATAGCACCAGCAGAAGGCTTCATGGGGAAGTTAACTGTGTACACGCGTGTATGAGTGGGGGAGTTGGTTTACTTATTTTTTTTGTGTGTGGCAGAGACAGGGAGAGTTAGAGAGAGGGACAGATAGGGACAGACAAACAGGAAGGGAGAGAGATGAGAAACATCCATTCTTCCTTGTGGTTCCTTAGTTGTTCATTGATTGATTTCTCATATGTGCCTTGACAAGGGGGGAGGCACAGCAGACCAAGTAACCCCTTGCTCGAGCCAGCGACCTTGGGCTCAAGCTGGTGAGCTTTGCTCAAACCAGATGAGCCCGCGCTCAAGCTGGTGACCTTGGGGTCTCGAACCTGGGTCCTCCACATCCCAGTCCGACACTCTATCCACTGCTCCACTGCCTGGTCAGGCGGTTTACTCATTCTTAAATGTCTTATGTTTCCTTTATAAGTATATCTTTTTATAACAAAAAAGCTCAGTTTAAAACAATTTTATTTTTCATTAGTTAAATGGAACTTTATATATATTTTTTTGTTTGAAAATACAAATGCAAAGTATTTCTATGGTTCAATAAGGGAAAGAGCCAAATGCTTTGTTAATATTTATAACATCAAATTTGATTTCCCAAAAAGTATTTTTTCATCTTCAATGTTGCCAGGGACTTAAAATTTTATTCCAAAAAATTTTTTTCCTTTGTTTAAGTGAGAGGAGGGGAGATAGAGAAACTCCTGCATGGGCCCCGACCGGGATCCACCAAGCAACCCCTGTCTGGGGCCCATGCTCAGGTCAACTGAGCTGTCCTCAGTGCCAGGGGCTGATGCTCGGACCAACCAAGCCACTGGCTGTGAGAGGGGAAGAGGGGCAGAAGGGGGAGAGGGAGGGGGAGGGGGAGAGGGAGAAGCAGATGGTCGCTTCTCCTGTGTGCCTTGACCAGGATCGAACCCTGGATGTCCTCATGCCAGGCAGACTTTCTATCCACTGAGCAACCAGTCAGGGCCCCAACTTTTTCAAAGGACTCTACTAATTCCATATTTATTTAAAAAATTTTTTTTGATATGCCTTATTGTTTTCTTTAGAAAATTCCCAGATTTTATCTGGATCTCACACTATGTTCTGTCCAGTTAATATATAGGTTTTATTAAAGACACTGCCCTAATCTCACAACTACTGATACTAGGACCTCCAAAACTTCCCGAGTTCATTGGCAAAATTAGTTTTCCCTCTTCTGTTTCTTCTCCTTTAACCTTCCTATTACTTACTAACTTAAAAAGGGAAAACATCCCTGACAAATATTATTGTACTAAATGTGTCAGTGCCTATGTTAGTGCCTTTCCATGTTGAGATTATTAGCGACTGTTTCAGATGAGGTCCAGAGAGGTTATGTCTTGTTCAGGTCTGTTGCTATTTTATAAACATATGACCTGGGGCTTGGTTCTAAGTTCTATATTCTTTCTACCATATCTCAGGTATTTCAACTCTTTTTAAAGAAACAGACAATGATGAAGTATTTCTGTATAAATAATCTTTCTGTGTTGATGTAAGAAGTGGGACATATATAATAAGATCCTGTATCTGAAATTTTCAATTATATTCTGATAAAAAAAATACCCAAAAGTAGAATCAAAGTAAAATCATGTAGAGAATACCAACTTTGAGGGCCCAGGGAGAAACCAATCACTCAGTTTTGCACTTTCAAAAGTGAATGTAGGGTATAGAACTGCAGAGATGGAAAGAAAATCTAAGAATGCCTTAAAACTCCATTCAGTAGAGGGCAGTAGTGTATACAAAATGAGGGTTAACCAAAATGAGAGGCATCACAGAGAAACAAAACAAATTGGACTCAAAGATACTTCCCCAAAATGATCACCCTAAGTCCCTCTGCAAGTTCCCTCGTTCACTGTGGTTAAACCCGGTTTGAAATGAAGACCAATAGTGTCATTTTTAGTTCATTGAGATAACTGCTCAAAATGGTGTCGAATTTTAGATTTATTTTTCCTATGAGGGTGCATTAGCTTAATCCTTTGATATAACTGCCCTCCTAGGACTACGGCTTCTTGAGATAAAATTTTCTTTTGTCACTAATGTTTAATGACTGTTAAAAAGGGTCTATTTTTGCCAGGGTTGCCAGTTTGGAACAGACAGGAAATCAAGGCATTTTAAACAATGACACCTCCATAAGGCTTAGGATGACAAAGTTCTACTTACCTGTCATTTTGACTCATTTCCCCAGGTGGGGAAGAGAACACATCTACTTAGTAATGACTGTACCATAAAAATAGAAATCGCTTTGGCTTTCCAAAATATACCCAGAGGAAAAAAAACATTATATACTCAGAAAAGCAAACATTAGATTTTTATATAAATGACTATGCCAGACAGTGAATTTTCTTCCACATTAATTTGAACATTTAGAGGACTTGAGAGGCTCTCTCTAGCACGATGCTCCTAAGGTCTCACTTGGGGGACTTATAAAGAAGTCTCCCTTAGTTGGCTGGCCCAGTTCTGGCGGGGGGGGGGCACTGGGTACAAAGTGCTAACTGAAGCGCTTCTGGAACACGCAGGCTTCTCCTGGCATCCAGGTGCACGCAGCCTTCAGACAAGCCCCTGGCGCACCCACCTGGAAGTCGGCAGTTACAGACCCCCCACAGACATCAATTAACTCGGTCATGTCGTAATAGGCATCAAAGGTCCAGACGCAGCTCTTCAGGTTGAGGTGTTTGTAGAGCTGGATGGTCTTGGGCTCCCTCACACTGGAGTCAAATTGGAAAGGGCGGTCGTAGCCAGGCCCCATGGCCATGCTGCCGTAGACCTGGTCATCCAGGAACCCTGCCTCTGCAGAGGAGAGCGGGAAAGGACAAGAAACAATAACCCAGTGTGTGGACGTACCCCTTGCCGGCTGCCCAGAAGCCGGGTGGGGAGAAGGGACACATCCTTCTGACGCTGAGAGAGCTTCCCCTCCACCTGAGACTCTATTAACAGAACAGCCCAGGGCTCCCAACACACACAGTGAGGAGCTGAGGGGAGCTGGCTAACTACTGGCTGCCACACATTAGAGTGACCGGGTTCACAGGCTCCTCGGAGGATCTGCAGGAACCTGGCAGGAAAAGGTGAGCAAATGGCGCTGTAAAGGAAGACGTCGGAGCACGGTGGGCCTGCGTATTTGGACAAGAAAACACACTGAAGCTTTGCCTGTCACGCCTGACAAGTCTGGTTCTGTGCTTCAGTCAGGCCTTGAAGCAATGGGTTTACTATATGGATAATTTGTTGACGAGTTACTATTTTTTTTAAGACCAATTATTATAAAACAGCTTTTATGAAAAGTCAACAAACATCTAACACCCCCCTCCCCTCGTGTTAGTGAACTCTTGGGAAAAGTCTTAATTTTGTGTTAATGAATAAATAGCTTACTAATGATGCCTTTCTACATCTTCCCAGATACAGGCAAAAATTACTGGATCAAGGGCTGCCAGGCAACTGAACTATTTTAAATGAAGGAAGACCTTTATGCGGCAGAGAGCTAAATACAGATACAATTTTAGAACACTGTACTAGGGTTGAGAATTTTAGAGTACTAACAGCAACTCCAGGGTTCTGAGAGCTGATACATCTCCTCCCATGTTTGACAGCAGCACCCGACCCTCTGCCCCACAAGGGCTTGGGTCTCAACTCACACATGTTGAATTTAGTTGTGTTTAAGTAGCAAGAGGTGTAAACATTCAGCCTATAAACATAGTATGTTCCTTTCACTAGCTACAAATGTGGACAAATTAAACTTTCATGTGTAGTACAGTGACTTAGGAATAGTTTGAATTCAGCTAATTTCTACTCTGTAAAGACAGTCACTACCCAAACTGATGCTTAATGAACGTGAAAGAGCACAAGAATGCTTTTCTATCTCCAAAAACACTGTTGAGTGATCATCAGCTGGGAAGGGCAGAAGGGCACAGTTACTGAGCACCTGCTCAGGTAAACGGAAACAGGCAGGACTCTGCACCACCTCAGCTGTCAGTCCTCCAGGTGGGCTGCAGCTGCAGAGCCACGCAGGCGACACCAGGCCCCCGCTGGGGCAGCCAGCAGCCAGTGACCGAGGGAGGCGGTGGGTGGAAAGGTCTGCCTCTTAGGCTGACAGTAGGACAAGTCTGAATGACAGGCTCTATCCAGAGCTCCCTGAAGAGCTGGTCGAGGCCTTATCAGGATGCACTGCAGTTTGCTTTCTCCCTCTGCCCAATCCTGCTTCCTTTCCTTCCCTTTCACAGACATTGATCCCTAGTAAACAGCTTGGCCCCCAATTCCACCTCCACTTCTGTTCCTGGAGAGCCCACCCTAGAACACATAACCTCTGTGCTTCAGCTTTCTAAAGAGGCTGCGATAAAGGGATTTTCGGGCACAGATCCGAACATGCTCAAGGGGGGAGAGGAGGGGGGAGAACAAATATTTACCTTGGTTGGCACTTTAAAAAGTGCCAATGCATGTAAGTCAGTCAGAGAAAGACAAATAACAAATGACTTCACATACACGTGGAATCTGAAGAACAATAAAAACAGACAAAGAAAACAAACAGACTGGCAGATACAGAAGAAGACTGAGCTGCCAGAGGGGACGGTTGGGGGGCTGGGTGAAAGAGGGGAAGGGATTAAGAAGTACAAACTGGTAGTTGCAGAATTGTCATGGTGATTAAAATACAGCACAGGGAATACAATCAATAATATTCTAATAACTATGTATGGTGCCAGGTGGGTGCTGGAAATACCAGGGGATCAGTTTGTAAAGTATACTGCTCACAAAAATTAGGGGATATTTCAAAATGAATAGGAAAGGCTAAAATATCCCCTAGCTTTTGAGAGCAGTATATATGATTGTCTAATCACTATGCTGTTCACCTGAAACTAATACCAAATAATACTGAATGGGAACTATAATTGAAAAAATTTAAAAATTTAAATGATATATAAAAATGCTAGTGCATTTAATGCTCACCTTTGTCAGTATAATTGTTTTCTCATGTTATAGATAAGAAAAGAACGGCTTGGGGAGTGTGGGCGTGGGGCAGCTGTGTTAGGCTTGCTCGCTGGTGTACCAGCTGCAAGCACTATGCTCAATTAGTGCGTGAGCACCTGGCATGTGTGTGTATGACCTTCAGGGGTCGTCAAACTTTTTCTAAAAACCACCCACTTTTGCAGTGCTGGTAGACCTGGTCCCTACCGCCCACTAGTGGGCGTTCCAGCTTTCATGATGGGCCAATCCCAGCGCTGTTTGGTTGCACGGTAGGGACCAGGTTGACCAGCACTGCAAAAGTGGGCGGTTTTTATAAAAAGTTTGAGACCCCTGTAAGGTGCTTGTACTCGAGAGAGATGGGGAATTGTGGATACCCGGATTGCCTGCCCACCACTATGAGGGGCCATTTTGCTGTTTGTGTGCCAGAGAGGCACTTTCCCCTGCCTGTGTGCTTGTGCACCGTTGTGAGACTTTATTAAACGGAATGGCCCAAAGCTTTTCAGGCCCAACGTTTCTTTACCATTGCCTGAATCCAATATGGATCTGTCTGTCCTCGGCCACCGGCACGACAGGGAGGTCCAGCCACGGGCTAAGGATCTGAACCTAAGTTAGTTTGATATCAAAGTCCTTGTTTTCTCCTGTTCATGTCATTGTCTAAGCTGCTTAGGTTTGGTCGCCTGCTCAGAAGGAGATCGGCTAATCGTGCAGATCTTGGGGGTGGGAAAACATGAAAAGCAGGGTTTATTTAGCCATCGCCCAAGCCCACTGGGCTGCGCTGGAAGGGTGAGCCGGCACACAGCTATCCCTCACCTGAGATGCCTCTCAGATCCTGGGTGGTGACGAGGTTGGAGCAGACGTGCTGGTGTCTGTAGATGGACTCGGATAATAGGAAATGCAGGTTGTGCAAGGGCATGGTGGAGACAAGGGGCAGCATTCCGTCCTGGTGTGGGATCTGCACCGCAATGTGGATTCTAAGGGGCGAAAGGCAGGCATAACTGGTCAGCTGCATGCTAAAAACAGTTCACACGGAACATTCTCTCTCAAAACCCACTTTGTCTTCCCAGTGAATTGATCCATTTTTTTGTTCCCTAAAGCTTTCTATGTTGTAAGATTTCTCTCTGAGCATGAGGGTATGTTGTACATGTAGGGTTGTATTTTCTCCCGAGAGATCCTTCAGACTCAGGACTGATAGCAATCAGAAATGAGATTTCTTTTTGTTCTACTACACAAGGAAAGATAAAATCCCAACCACAAATTACTTTAAAGCTCTTTTTTTGCTTTAAATGGAAGCTTTGTTACCTCAGGAGCTAAAGCTGAGTGGCGGATACAGGTGCTGCTCCCTTCTCGGTCACAGTGAGTGTGTGGGGCTCGGGTAAGGTCAACACTCACATTTTAAAAAAATATTTACTTTAATACAACTCTTAAACACTAAGGACAATGTCCATATCCAGAAAATACCTCAGAGATAATAATATCCCACTACTCATACTCCCCCTCCCCCACGGAAGGAACTGTCCCTCTCCTCACTGGCCTCCTTCTGCAATACGCTCTCCCTCCATCTACATTCTTCAGCATCTAAGTGCCTTTGTACTAGAAAATCTGTAACTTATTTATGTTGGCAGCTATTTCTTGCCTGTTTGCAGACTCTGTTTATCTTGCCTCCCCACTCTGAGGGCCAGTACCTTTTCCTTCACTTCTTTTGTTTCTTTAGAGCATGTAGTTTACAATTCTAAATAAAATACAAGCTTAATAAACATTAAGACTGCACCACAATGAAACTGTACTTGCCGGCTGCATGTTTTTATTGTACAAGTTTAAATTTGCAAAGTGTTTATTAAGGTGCGTTTTGAGTTTTTACAGCTTATGTCTCAGAGCAAGGTCCCACGTTTATAAGAGGAATTAGAATTTTGGCATATGAATAGGATAGCTCTTTTTCTCATGAAGGGGCCAGTAGTGCCCTGGTACTTCTGTTATTGCTTTCTAACAAAGATAAATTTTATTCTCTTAGAACAAAAGAAGGATTTACATATTCTTGGCTATATATTCAAATCTGTTTTCTTCCCATGCAAATGAACCCCTTTCTCTGAACTCAGTTGCTCACAAAGGCACACATATAATACTATGAGGTTTAATGAATATGTATAATATACATGAATTCTTTTTATAGTTTTGCCCTGCAAAGATGAAAGTATTCATCTTCCACCAACATCATGGTAGCACAAGAAAATATAAAGGCACAGCTGCCCTCTGAGGTGCAAAGAAGCAGTGTCCCAGGCACAGGGAATACAGAATAAATAATCACGGTCCCTACCCTCTCCATGGACTATGGGGACAGAGAGAATGAATGATGACAATGCTTTTAAAGAGGCACAGGGGGCCAGAAGAGCTGGAAGGAGGAGCTTCCAAACTAAATTGGAGATGATGAAAAAGTTCCTAGAAGAGATGCCATGAGCTAGGTACAGGAGGACAACTGGATTTAACTACACTGAGAAGGGGTCGGGGGTGAGTTGGAGTCAGGAGCCATGGAAAGGTGGAGGCAGGTCACCTAAAAGAGTTTGAAGCCTTGAGTAAGCTACAGTGATTTGCTGTGGGTAGACTGGTAGGTGACAATGACAAGATGAAAGAAATGAGGCTAGGATGGGCAAGCGGCTGGATCTGAGGGAGCCTTTGAAGAAGTTAAACTTATTCTGAAGCATGCACCAACTCTATACCTATTTTGTTGAAGCATCACTCACAGATCTTCCCTGCCTGGAAAATACACACAGAAGAGCCCGAGATCCACGCCGCCCTCTTATTGTGGATGGCCCTGCCAGGCTGACCTGTTAGGATGCTCCTTGTGTTTGACATCCAGGTATTTCAAAGTTGCGATGAAAGACTGTGCCTGGAAGCCTCTTGCTGTCCCAGCCACCACTGGGGTGTGGCAGATAGCACTGTCTGTTCCGATGGTGACAATGTTGCTTCTTAAGGGGGTCCCCACGTGACCCACTTTGTCTATAGCCTTTGCCACACAACGCAAGTGGAACCTCCGGCTGAAGTAAATGCTATCCAGAACCTACCAGGAAGAATAAAGCACCTCAGACATGTATATATATACTCCTTGAATAGCTCCTTAAAATGTGTCTTCTGGGTGAGTTGACACAACCAGTTCCTGGCACAAGATAATCTGTGAAGACAATCCATCTATCCATCTATCCATCCGTCCGTCCGTCCGTCCGTCCATCCATCCATCCCTCTACCACATAAATGTTGACTTTCTACCAGGAGTAAGGCACTATAGACAGAACAGTGAGTACTTATAGACTAAGTCAGTAAGTCATGCAACGAGCAAGTAGACAGATGTAAAGTAAGAGCCCAGATATGACTGGTTACCAGTGATGGTAATGTTCTCTTTACATGTTAGGTTCAGTGTAAGGACCACTCAACTGGTTTTCAGCCCTTTTAGTAAAAGTCATTGGCTTCCAAGTCGATTTTGTTAAGAGCATGGTGTCAGGATACAGAGGAGAGGTACTTCCATCCCAGGAGTTCTTATTTTTCTTTATTTTCTACTGCTTTCCTTCCTCCAACCCCTATCTAATGACCACACACATTGCAAGGGTTACAATAACATGCAGGCTGGAAGTGAAGAACTTGGCTTCTGATATCAACTGCCCTTTGAAGTTATTTTTACAGATTCTTTCATGTTCCCAGACATAGAGAAGCCATAAGAGTGCTTAACTCAATCTATGCAGAGGCACACAGGTCACAGAACTCTAGGTAATGTGTGCATACAGACAGAGAAGCAAATACCAGGAAAAATTAATTAGTTCTGTGTGCCACAGACCTCCCACAAAGCAAACATACAAACTTATGAATTCTACCCATGAAAACAATTTTCATCGAAGTCTATTAAAAATTAAAGATTTTTTCCATTAAAATTTTTAATTAGCTGCTAACACATTTATTTATTTACACATGGATTTAGATCAGAAGAGATTTGAGGCATCTTACAAAAATGCATAAAGTATATGAAATTAAATAAATAATGAGTGCAGTGGATAATGTGTTGACCTGGAACACAGAGGTCACTAGTTTAAAACCCTGGGCTTGCCCAGTCAAGGCAAAAACAGGAAGCAACTACTTCGAGTTGTTTTCCCCCCTCCTCTCTAAAAATAAATAAATGAATAAACTAGTAAATAAATAATGAAAGAAATAAGGATACAGCAAAGAAGACTGGGGTATAAGTATTAGTCACCAGTTCATTGCAAGAAGAAAAACTGAAATGTGAAGTAATTATTATAAACTTGCTACCTGTTTAAAATGTGTATTTGGCTCACATCAGATCAAACTCCTTTCATGGTTCTGTTAAATGGAGACTCAGATACTTATAAAACAACACGCTGTTAAATCTTGCCATTTAAAGTTTTCTTTTCTTTCTTTTTTTTTTAGGTGGGAGGAGGGGAGATAACGAGGCAGATTCCTGCATGCTCTCCGACTGGGATCTGCCTGGCAACCCCATCTGAGGCTGATGCTCTAGCTCCAAGCTACCTTCAGCAACTGGGGCTGATGCGCTCCGACAGAGCTGTCCTCACACCTAGGGCTACACTTGAACCAATGGAGCCACTGGCGGCAGGAGGGAAAGAAGGAGAGAAGGGGGAGAGAGAGGAGAGAGAAGCAGATGGTCGCTTCTCCTGTGTGCCCTGACTGGGAATCAAACCCGGGATGTCCATACACCGGGCTGATACTCTGTCCACTGAGCCACTGGCCAGGGCCTAAAGTTTTCAATAATATAGAAGATAATTTAAATTTGAGCTAGGTTAAGTTGCAAAAATACCTCCTATCCTTTCTGAATAAGTTGTGCCAAAGCAATGGATATGAGTGACCCCACTTTATCTAGGTCTAATAGCTTCCTCCACTATTATCCCATCAAAGTGATGTACTTATTAAAGTGAGAACAAACAATGGGTTGAAGAGGAGAAATTCAGTCTAAAAGAAATCTCTAATTTCTAACTAAGTGCACTAATTTTAGTCACAAATCACTGGGTGTGTACAATGCACCAGATACTGGGCTGAGCCTCTGCCTCCACTGCGTTCTGCTTTCTCCCTGAAGGGAATGAACTGCGCTGTGTGAGGAGCAGTCCCTGGAGTGCACCATGTCCTCCGCCTGGGAGAATCATCACTGCGCCCTGCTCTCTGGTGCTGCCAGAGGCATACAATGCACCAGATACTGGGCTGAGCCTCCGCCTCCACTGCGTTCTGCTTTCTCTCTGAAAGGAATGAACTGCACTGTGTGAGGAGCAGTCCCTGGAGGGCACCATTTCCTCCGCCTGGGAAGACCATCACTGCTCCCTGCTCTCTGGTGCTGCCAGAGGCCGTGGTCTGCTCTCCTAACTCTTTGAGAACAGCAGCTGCATTGTGACCTTTCTTTCAAGTTCTTCCACGGGACTTGGTAAAATGCTGGTCACTCGATAGGAACTTCTATCCTCTTGTTTAATAAGTGGTCCCTAGTACGTGCCGTCCATGCTCTGGCCACTTGGGGATATACAAATGTGGGAGACCCCTTGGTTCACGTCCTTTAGGAGTTTATAGCCTACTACTTATTGAATGATTGAAGACATGTGAACAAAAAGTAGTCATTAGCTGTACCGACTTGAAACCTCTGACTTACTATACTGTTTATAGGTCACATTTATATTTGGTTTGTCTAACCTTGTCCAGCAGCTGAGTGGAAGAGGTATGATTTTGCAGACCAGGACACCGACACAGAGAGGTTAAGTAACCTCTTAACAGCACGTAGTTAAAAACAGGCAGAATTAAGGTTTGTAAACAGGGTGTCTGAGTAGTAGTTTAGTTCTTTCTGCTACATCATATATATATATGCCTTCCTTATATATAAGAATAAAAAGACTGTATGCACTGTGTGTACCTGCTCATTTCTTTATTGTATTTTTTTGTAAGAGAGAGAGGGGAAGCGGGGTGAGAGGAAGAGAGAGAGAGAGAGAGAAAGAAAGGCATTTATTTGCTGATCTACTTAGTTGTATCATTTGGACCTTAGGGAGTTTGGCAGAGTCAGGGTGACAAAGAGAAACACCAGTTTTCTCCCTACGCAACCAGTCCAAGACCCCCTGACCTACCATGTGGTTGACACTGGTGAATGGCGTATTGTCGGTGATGGTCTCAAAGGGAGACCGGGCCCCGTTGCCGTCAGTGGGGGCAGCCACTTCCCAGCTGAACTGCACAGACGTCTGGTTGATGCCAGCCTCGCCACACCGCTCCTTCATGACGGCGTACCTGGGGAAATGCGGGTCACAGGGGGTGACACACACCAGGGGGTAGCCTGGGGAGGGAGATTTCCTGACTCCTTCCTTGGTCGCCTCTTCTACATGGTCATAGTCCGCAAGCGTGACAACCTGCAAGGGAGCAACAAAGCTTCAGCCTGGGTTTGGCATCGGGAAGGTCAGAGAACTCAGGCTCCACAAGACCCACGAGATCATGGGATTCTCGAAAATCTAACAGAACTTTACAATGCTTTACGGGCAGCCCTAGAAGATCCCACAGACCTTGGGCAGTGGAGAAGATCCTTCTACTACTCAGCTAAAGCTTTATTATCTTATTAGTATTATTCCTAAACCAGAGCTCTATCAAGCATGTGAAAAATACTTTTATTTTCCCGCACACTGTAACTGAAACTATACCATGAATGGCAGTTCCTAGTTCAAAGTTGCATTAAATTGTTGACGGTATGCACTAGCACATTTGGCAAAATAAGAATAAATATGAGTAGTGTATTCTTCCCATGGTCAAATGAGACACATTTTGGAATGATTCTTCTGCTACATGACAGCGGTCAGGGGAGGTTAGAAGACTTGTTCTGACTGCTTCATTATTATGGGTTAAAAGCCCTTCTGCAACCTCTGGGCATTTTCTTCCTAATTGTAAAGTCGGTACTACAGATTTTTAATTCTATGTGTGTGGCCAGCATGAAGGATAATAGATATGGGGTAGCATTGCTTTTTTATTTTACTCTTCTAGGTCCTACCAAAGAAGTGAGAAGATCAATTACGTTGTGCTTTCTATCTTTATCAGACTACATGATCTTACTTTTATGTTGGAACAGAATTTATTATTCTTTGCACGACTGATATTTGTGCCAAATAATTCTTGGTCATTGGAGTTGTCCTGTGCATTGAAGAATGTTTAGTAGCATCTCTGGCTTCTACCCACTAGATGCTAATAACACCCAATATGACAGTCATAACAACTAAAAATGTCACCAGCAATTGCCAAATGTCTATGGAGGAGGTAGCAGAAAGAGGAGGTGTTGCAGGGGAGGGGACAAAATTGCTCCTGTTTGAGAACCACTGTGTTAGAGGAATGAAGAAGGTATATAGCACGGAAGTCCTACTTATCTCACATTCTTTTCCACTAGTCACTAAGACAAAAAAGCAACCCTTGGGTCAAGCAACTCACAATGGGTGGTGCTGGCAATATCAGACTCCCTGCTGCCTCCTGGTCTAGAATCGTCACTGTGGCAGTGGTCACTTCACCAAGAACTGCTTCCACTGGGTCATCTGGGCCAAGGACCAGGGAGAAGGATTCATGCCATTCCCGGTCTTCATTGGACAGGATCTCAACTTTAAAAAAGATATGATCCACACCTTCGCCAAGGACAGAACACAAGGACAGTGGAAGTTCTCGTTAGGTTACTGACCTAGGACAATGCTTCATGTTTAAACACATCCTTTCCTTTTAGAGGTTTCCTATAAAGGCAGTGGCTGCTGATCGCGTTGGTCCATCCCAAATAGGGAATCTACTTTATAGACCCGAATCCACCTGTGATAGAGGCTCAGTATTGCAGATTTACTACTATTCAACACCATATGAGGATTAATGGCCCCTGTCTGACACTAGTTGGCAGTAATAAAAATCTATGATCCAAAATACACTCTACCCTGGTTATGAGGGGTTTTTGCTTAATATTTCTTTCCCCTTTACATGTAGGCATGAGCGCCTGTGTGGCCGCAAGGGCGTGCACACAGACATGTTTCATAGCCGTCCCCTGAGAAGGGAAGCAATGGCTCCAAGGCTCCCTACCAGGCAAGTTTCATAAAGTCGAGAAGGCGAAGGTCTGGCAGCCTTCAAGGGGCAGCAATAGAGTCTTAGAAACCCTCTCCTTTTTCCTAAAATGACTCTCAGAAAGTGCAAATATTCCTGGCAGTAAAGGGCCCTTCCTTGTTTCCTATGGACATCTGGGCTCGGTTACTGTAAGAGCTCTATTTTCCCCAAGTCCTTATGCAGAAAATGTAAAAGGAAAGACACTCGGAACAGAGAGGTCCTCCTGCAGATGTGGGGAAAGGACATCTGCTTTTCCAGAAAACACCAACCGGACATACAAAAGATGGAGCTGCAAGCCCCCTGAGGCTCCAGGGCTGTGCGAGAGATATCCAGAGACCCCCCCCCAAACTCACTTCTAAGGGAGTCATTTTCTCTCTCCACTTGCCAAGACAAAAGAACTGAAAAGAATTAATGCTGTTGCCCGCTTCTGGCTACAGTAGAAATGATGCCATCATTGACATTAGCCTCTTCACCTTACACTTCTCCAGAAAGGTCTGTGAAAAAAACCTAGCATATAATTCAGCCCCTTCCCTGTCTCATCCTCCCTCCAAATTAGTACATCAGACAGTCAAACAGCCAGTTGTGGCTTCAATCCCACCTTTCTCCCTTCCCTGACTTGTCGCCATAGCTCTCTAGGAGATACCATTTTTGGAAACTCCAGAATAGGGTGTCTGTCTCATTTCCTAGTAGATGTTAAACCACTTGAGCACAGAGTCTGTGCCTTCTGGATTTTAGCAACCCTCATCTTAAAGAGCCCAGCACAGTGGTTGCTTCCAATATTTGTGGAATGATGGCAGTGGTTTACATTTTTTTTGAAAATCAAGTGCTCCTGTTACTCAACCAAATCATGGAACAACAACAACAAAAATCCTTTTAAATGAAGCAAAATGCCATGGATGATTCGAAGTCAGTGGTCTATTTTTTTTTCTGTGCCATTTTTACTAATTAATAATTCCAAAATCCACAGTAATCTCAAATGTGTGCTTAAAAGATACTTTATGCTATTGGAATAACTGTTTTCCTCTTTCACTTCCCTGCTCATTCCTTTGTTCAAATAGAAGATATTCTGATTTGCTATTAAGTAAAATCCACAGATGAGGAAGGCCATTCAATTACCAGGACTGAACTTCAAGACTCGGCTCTTTGGGTAATAATCCACACCAGACTGGGCAGACCCGTCCCGCGTGCTACAGCGGACCTTGGACGTCCTGTTCTGATCCCCTCTGCGGATCACCCTGATGTTTAGAATGGCTGTGGCATCTGGCCCCGACGGTTCCCGGACTTGGTATGCAGCTTCCTCAAACTCAATAGTGGGGGCTGAGGAGACATGGGCAGGAAACAAGAGCAAGTTAGAAAAGCAGAAGGATTCCGACTTCCGTGGAACACTTGCTAATGACAAGAGGGTTTTTTTTCATAGTTAACAACACAAAGACAAAATGGCTTACAGTTATGAAAACCAATCAGTATTTACCCTTAAGCAATCTGGGGATAAAAAAATTTATTTGTGATTTTTGTAGAAGTGTTTTCTCATGTTTCTTACTAAAAACAATAAGACGGGGGAAATATTTTTAAGGGCTTTTGGAAAGCATGATGTCCAAGTTTCCTTCTAGGCAAGACAACTCACAGAATGTTTTAAAATTTGCACAATTTATCAAGGGACTAAGACATAGTTTGCGGCTGATATATGTCTATTAACTGATTGCATGAATCAACTCCTTTTCATTTATGATACATAAATTTCTAAGGTTAATAATTTATTTCACTAATATACAATTTAAATTTACCCAGTCCTTCTCTCATCTCTGGTCCTTCTGATCCTCCTGGTGCTGTCACCTCCCCCCACCCTTAGCTTTTCCTAGCTCCTCACAGGTTATCTAGTGAAGAATGGGTGGTTTCAATGACTGGCTAGAAAGATCATTCAGAAAGAGACTTCTGTACACAATCTGGCTTAAGGTAATACTATTATTGCTAGGCTATGGTTAATATTCTAATGGTAATTTTTACAAAAGGTTCTAATTATGCCTTCTTTTCTATTATATTTTTATGGGGAAGGGTGAAGTGGTAGTGGTAGAGAGAGTAGGATAAAAAATTCAGAGTAATTACAAATTCTATGCCATTTTTAACATATAAAATTTTGCAGAGATTGCTAGAGTCTCTCTTCATTTCCCTTTAAGAAATTCTTTCTAATTGTAGACGATAAGCCTCATTGGAGGCTGCACTGATTTTAAATACATGTTATTTGAAACTTAGGAGTGTCTCTGTAACACAAGGTGAATTCATCGCCACTCTGAGCTTCAGCCATTGGGTTTGCTGTGTGACTGGGAAGGGTCCACTGCAGGACCTGACTTTCCTCGGGTAGTAATTCAACTTCAAGGCTGGCTTTTCTTATTTACCCAATGTCCAAATTAGTCCCTGATTTTATGTATGCATAGCATGATCCTTGGTATACAGGAAATATTCAATAAAACTGCTATTATTATTTGTAATATTATTATCCATTCACTCATTAAAATATCTTTTTTTTTTTCTTTATTTTTCTGAAGCTGGAAACAGGGAGAGACAGTCAGAGACAGACTCCCGCATGCGCCCGACCGGGACCCACCCGGCACGCCCACCAGGGGCGACGCTCTGCCCACCAGGGGGCGATGCTCTGCCCCTCAGGGTGTCGCTCTGCCTCGACGACCAGAGCCACTCTAGTGCCTGGGGCAGAGGCCAAGGAGCCATCCCCAGTGCCCGGGCCATCTTTGCTCCAATGGAGCCTTGGCTGCGGGAGGGGAAGAGAGAGACAGAGAGGAAGGAGGGGTTGGGGGTGGAGAAGCAGATGGGCGCTTCTCCTATGTGCCCTGGCCGGGAATCGAACCCGGGTCCCCTGCACACCAGGCCGATGCTCTACTGCTGAGCCAACCGGCCAGGGCCTAAAATATCTATTTTAATAAAACAATTATGTCCCAATTTGTAACAGATTTTGCATTTGTAACAGATTTTGCTTTCTCTGGTGCTGGGGTCACTCTTTACTACTACCTGATTAAAAAATTTAAGGGGTTTTTTTTGTTTGCTTGCTTTTTTTTTTTTAGGTTAGTAAGCCCAGTCAATGAGAAAAAAGAAAACTGAGAAATTAGACTTTTCTAAGAAGGTGCAGGATTAAAATTAATTTATTGTATTCAACTGATTGTGATTGTATTTCCAGCTCTGCTCCTGAACTGCAGTGACTTAAGTAGTTTTATTCTGTGTCTTAATGTCTTCGTTCTAGCTTTCAACCATACTTGTTCCTTACATCTTGACAGTGTGGTAGGAAATAATGAGATTAAAAATACCTATAAACTTATTGGAGCTTTATAGACAATTAGCATTTGCTGCCAACATTTTATATATATACTGCAAGATTATTATCTGTAGGCACTTTTGTAGCACTTTCATTTTTCAAAAACACAATTACATTATTAGTAAATGTAGGTTGAGTGTCTATTAGAGTATCTGTTACCATCTTCATCATTGGATATGGTGATGGTGGCCATGTTATTCTTTCCAACTCTCGCTCCACTCCAGTGGTTTCCAAGAGGATGGCCGAGGTAGACCCTGAACTGTTCCTCAGGCTCGAACATGGAGTCATCATGGATAGAGACAGTACAGTTCTTCATCTAGAATCAATAGCATAAGAGAAGATTAAAATTTGCAGTGAGATACCAATAATTTGCTTGGTTTTCCTGGAAAAAAAAATGATTTTTCTTCTTTGCAGCATTCAAGAGTCAACGCAAATCCAAAAGAATCAAAAGCATTTCATTTATAAAATAGAATGCTTATCTCTGAGAGTTCGTGTCTGTGTGAAACCTACTTATATGTGGAGCCTTGAATGAGGCCATTCCAAACCATTTTGAGTTATTGGTAATGAGTTATGAAAAAAAAAAAAAGATCAAATAAAACACCCACTATTGAGTACATGTAGAACATTTGTATGCTTTCCCACATTTTCCTGGGCTAACCAATATATTTGGACAGGCTATCATAAGTAGATTTCTGATGCGGGGTGTTCAACATATGGATTAGACTTCCCGGAGAGCTAAATAATGTTCCTTTTCCATTGTAAAAACTGAATAGTCATATAAAGAACTTTAGAAAGGCTTCCTATTAAGCTAAAGACACCTCTAAATGTTGCAGAATTCTCGAATGTGCTGCCAAATGTGGTCTCATATGAAAACTGCTGAGCACGGAAAGTCTCAGAACCCAACCTAAATTCCTGTTTGATGGAAAGAATCATGTTTCTCAAATTGAATATTCTCTACTGAGGATTGTACCCTTCAGAAATGTAAAAGAAGGTAACAACATTTTAGGTAACAGAGTAGCCTCAATACTAGAGTCATGTGGTAAGTGGGATTATTTTTAATTGAACCATTTAAAATCCACTATACTACTATATGCATAGGCTATGTGGTTATAAAGAAGTTTCATCCTCGTACCTCCTAATTATACTAAATATTGTGGAACATTCCTGTGAACATTTATATATGGCTTGCTAACCTGATTTTAAATCCCTGAAGAATGTTTCTTTTTTTCTACCATATCTTATTTATAATAAGAATATCTTTATAGAAAATATAGATTTAGTAGTGACTCTTCAGGCTATCTTTAAAAGAAGACCTTCTAGTGAATGACAAGTTCTAAAGACATATTGCTTAGCAAGCCAAGAAAATTAAGATTCCAAAGTGTGCTTATAAATAATAATGATTAATAGATTGCAATATGGGTAACATTTAGCAATTAGAATGTATTTCTTTATAATTTTATTAAATGATAAACTGTCTCTGGGATAAGCAGAAAATCCTATTTTGAATTTAAAACAAATACAGACACGTAGACTCAAAGATACAGGTTGCATCTATAGTATTTGTGTGTGTTTTAAAACACGTTTCAGCCTGCCACTAGTAAAATTCTCATAAAACACATAACTGAGACAGGGATTTTCTGAGTCATGAATGTGTAAAAGAAGAAAACTAGCACTTTTTATTGTTATTAAATATGAACAGAAGAATCTGGGGTGAACTGTAATGAGTAAGGTTTTCTTATGCCAAAATTTGATGCATTGGATTATATAAAAATTAGAGACTTCTGTTCAACTAAGAATACCATGGTCAAGGGTAATAGATAAGTGACAGAAAGGGAAGGTTATGTTTATAATATCTAAAATAATAAGGAATTAATATTTAGAATATTTGAGAAAGTACAGCAGATTCAAGAAAGATGGCAATATGATGAAATGAGGAACAAAGGAGAAAAATAATAAGTTCTTTTAATGAAGCTCAATAAGTTAACAAGTGTATAAAACACCATTAATTAGAAAAATGCAAATTAAAACAAGATGCAACTTTATTTATATATATATGTTAGATTAGCAAAAAGTCAAAAAATGAGTAATGCTAAGTGTTAAAGAGGATATTGGATTATAGCAATCCTCATATACTGCTAGTGATATTCTAGAAAGTATTATGACACTACTTTTTTTTTTAATTTAGTGAGAGGAGGGGAGGCAGAGACAGACTCCTGCATGTGCCCCGACCAGGATCCACCAAGTAAGCCCACTAGGGGATGATGCTGTGCCTATCTGGGGCCCTCGCTCTGTTGCAACTGGAGCCATTTTTTTAGCGCCTGAGGTGAAGGCCATATGAGCCATCCTTAGCGCCTGGGGCCAACTTGCTCTAATCAAGCTCCGGCTGCAGGAGGGGAGAAGAGAGGAAGAGATGGGGGAGAGAAAGAGAGAACCGAGAGACGGAAAGGTAGAGAAGCAGAAGGGCGCTTCTCCAATCTGCCATGACCGGGAACAAACCCGGGACATCCACATGCTGGGCTGACACTGTATCACTGACCCAACCAGCAGGGCCTAGATACTCATTTTTAAAAGAATTAAGTACATGTGTGCGCTATGGTACAGTAAGTAGGCTTCTGAGTATGCATCTAAAGACATTCTACTCACATCTGTGAGTAGTCTTGTATGTGGCTGTGCCTGCAGCATTATTAGAGGTGACAGAGTATTAGGAAGTGACTGGAGGCAATCACTGTGGTTCCTCACTATCTGTTGCTGACAGTAGATGGGTAAAATGCAGTAGATGCATATGATGAAATACTAAGCAACAGTTTGAAGCCACAGATTAGCTGTACACATAAATAAAAAGGATGAATAAAACATTGCTGAGTAAACACAAAGTTTGAAAAAGATAAAACCCAAAAGCAAATTTATAAAATACAAATTAGGTACACAAAGAACAAGCATTTTTTAAAGGACAAATACAAATTAAAAGATACACATTGAACACAACAGATTGATGAGCTCTGAGGTGGGGAAGGGAATGTGGCTGGCAGAGAGGTGTAAAGAAAAATGAATAAACAAAATATAAGAAGGGCCCTGTACTAACTGATGAAGACCTGTGCCTTGTACCAAGGGGTGGAATAGACTCAACCACCTGCAACTGAGATCCAAAAAATGGAAAAATGTGATTATCGTTCGTATATGTGTTGACATACACTGAGTTGCACGCAGCCTTTGAGTCTGATGCAGCCGTGGTTAGTGACTGAGTTTTTCAGGAGTTCCATACACTATGCACTGCTATTCAAATACGTTGCCAAGACACTATACTACTGACTTGAATCTGCTCAACGTCTGCCTATTTGGTCCCATTCTATTGGTCCTATCAAGATGTATGTTGCCCTGGACAGGGGCCCATGTATTAGAGAGTTATCTATTCCTTCTTTAGGTAACACTGATGGAATGTCTTCATCTTAACACTTCAAATTAAGAGCAGCCTCATTCATTCAATTCTGTTAAATTCCAAAAATACTTCACATCCACCTACATGTCCCAACTCAACCAATGACATATGTATTTGGTTTTAAATGGGAGACCAAGAAGATAGCCACATAGAACATAAGATATTACTAAAAATATTATCAGTTAATAAGAAACTTCCGAGCATGTTCAGAATTTGTCTAAATTACTTCCCTGTGGACAAATAAAGGCATCAAGGAAGAGAATCTTATCTTTCAGCAACCATGATTCCACTTACTTTCTCCCCTGTCAGAAACGTAATCCGTGAAGAGTCTGCATTTCTTCTCTCCTCAAAGTCCTCCATGACCTGAGCTGAATGGCCCTGAGTGTAGCATCGCACTGACGACTCGTAGCTCAGGTCTCCGCTCCGAACGATAGGCACGTGCAGAACGCCCTCCTTCTCCTTCACAAGGAGCAAATTCTTGGCAAACTGCATGCTGGGCACTAGAGGAGCAGAAGGAAAGACAGAGCATTGTTAGAGGGAGACAGAGGAAGGTGGCCACAGCCCCATGGCAGGAGGGCTCCAGGAAGGGCCACCCTAAGCTGGCAAATCACAGGTGGTACGCGGACTTCAAGGCATGCTTGCTGCTCTCAGGAAAAGGGAACCACTTCCACTGTGAGTGTGCTTGGAATAAATCAACTTCATTCTGTCTTTGCCCAGCTTCAGGGTAGGGTCACCATCTCAAATGCAGACAGGTAGTAAGTATAGAGATGGGCCAGGTATAAGAAAACTTTCGATAGAGACTTGAATACTCAAAAAAATTCACTTCCCTTCTAAGGCTACAAGAAGGGGCCAGGAAGACAATAGGGAAGAGCTGGGACACTGGTAAAGGGAACAGAACAGGCCCTGTTTCAACGAGGCTGCCTTTTGTTGGCAGATCTTCCTATTTTCTTTTTTTTATTTTTTATTTTTATTTTTATTTTTATTTTTTTTTCTGAAGCTGGAAACGGGGAGAGACAGTCAGACAGACTCCCGCATGCGCCCGACCGGGACCCACCCGGCACGCCCACCAGGGGTGACACTCTGCCCACCAGGGGGCGATGCTCTGCCCCTCCGGGGCGTCGCTCTGTCACAACCAGAGCCACTCTAGCGCCTGGGGCAGAAGCCAAGGAGCCATCCCCAGCGCCCCGGCCATCTTTGCTCCAATGGAGCCTCGGCTGCGGGAGGGGAAGAGAGAGACAGAGAGGAAGGAGAGGGGGAGGGGTGGAGAAGCTGATGGGCGCTTCTCCTGTGTGCCCTGGCCGGGAATCAAACCCGGGACTTCTGCACGCCAGGCCGATGCTCTACCACTGAGCCAACCGGCCAGGGCAGATCTTCCTATTTTCAAACAAAGCAAGTAAAATACAACACAGGCAAGATTTCTTATCTGGATTTTTATGTCATATCTCCTAAGTTTTAAAATAGCAACCAATTAAAATAGGAAAAAGAAATTCCATGTAGGTCAAAACTATTTGGGCCAAACAAAACACATCCGTGTACTGAAATGTCCAGCAGGTCCCCATTCTGTGACTCCTGCTAGAGAGTTACTTTTTCTCTTATAACGTAGAAGCCCTCGTTTGACTTTCAGAAGGGAACATAGCCAAATCGTGGTTAAAAACAAAGGCTTTGGAGTAAACAGGTCTGACTTTCCATCCCAGCCCTGCTACTTATTAGATGTGTGATAGAGGGAAATCTACCTAGATTTTCTGAGCCTTGGGTTTTTTTAATATGTAAACTGGAAATGTTAATATCTAACTCACAGTTATCAAGAGTATTAATTTTTTTTCCTTCTTTTCCAAGTGAGAGTAGGGGAGGTAATGAGGCAGAACTCACTCATACATTCTGACTGGGATCCACCTAGCAACCCCCATCTGCAGCCATGCTTGCAACCAAGCTATTGTCAGTGCCTGAGGCAGAGGATGCACAGAGCCATCCTCAGTGCTGGGGGCCAATGCACTAGAACCTATCTAGCTATGGCTGTGGGAGGGGAAGTGAAAGAGAGAGAAGGAATTAAACCCAGGACACCCATACGCCGGGCTGATGCTCTACCACTGAGCCAACCAGCCAGGCAAGGAGTATTGAATTTAACAAGATTATGTGTGCATGGTGCTCAATGCAGTATCTGACATAGAGCAGGCATTCAAATTTGGTAGCAATTACTATCATACAGTTTATACTGCCCCCTACTCCAGGCTTCTCAATATGAAGGGTCATCTTTTTCTCCTTACTTCTTACAATGCCTATGGTAATATTCTGCAGGAAGGCATGTCCCCTTCAGAGACCAGCATTCCTTTGACTGCCAGTTATTCATTTCTTAATGAACAATACAAAGAGGTGGTCTGCCCAGTCACATCTGAAATTAGTTTTGGGGCTGCAGGAAGCTGACCCTACAGGTGTAGATACCTACTTTCTGGCTCTGTCGTGGGTAAGCCCTGCCAAACCTGAAAGGGAGGAACAGAAAGGGTATACACCCCAGCATTGTGCAAGTCAATATGGAGGAAGCTGTTTGCCTCCAACCTAGCCGCTGCTCAAACTGTTGGCATCAGCAAAATAAAACAAACCCATGATCTGAGCTAAGCCTAACAGTTATCATTTATTACTAAGAAAAACCCAGAAGACATCTCTCAAAAGAACACCACACCTAAAGAAAATTTAATACCTTCAGCATTAGGCCCCTGGACAATTTCCACTGAGGGCTGTGTCATCCAATAAAATGGTCTGTGCTGTTAAAAAGTGGGTGGCAATAACATGACCTAGCACAGGAGGACAAGAAAGAAGCTTGTTGCCAAGTAAAAAACAACACAAGCAAGAAAGCTTTTCTGCTCATGGCAGTATCTAGTGTTGTGGATTGATTTTTTTTCTGTGGCTTGACAGGCAGCAAGTCAGATAAGAATTAAAAGGATAGAGTGGTTGTCTTTTCATTTTGTTGATGGCTTCCTTTGCTGTACAAAAACGTTTCAGTTAGATATAATCCCATCTGTTTATTCTTTTTCTTTTGGTTCCCTTACCCAAAGAGACATATCAGAAAAAAATGCTCCAAGAATATCTGAGATTTTACTACCTAGGTTTCTTCTAGAATTTTTATTGTTGAGTCTTATAATTCAGTCTTTAATTCATTTTGAGTTTATTCTTCTGTATGGTGCAAGAAGTCTTGTCTAGTTTTATATTTATTCATGTATATGTTCAATATTTCTAACACCATTTACTGAATAGATTATCTTGACTCTGTTGTACTTGCTCCTTTGTTGAATATTGACAATAAAGGCCTGGGTTTATTTTTGGGCTCTCTAGATTCTGTTCCATTGATCTACATGTCTGTTTTATGTATCATACTACTTTGGCAATCTAGTTTGATATCTGGTAGCATGATTCCTCCAACATTGTTCTTCTTTTTCAAGATTGTTGTGGCTATTTGGGCTCCTTTTTGGTTCCATATAAATTTTGGAATATTGGGTCAACTTCTGTGAAATACAGCATTATTGTGTTAGATTGCTTTGGGTAGCATGAACATTTTAATGATGTTAATTCTTCCTACCCATAAACACAGTATATATTTCCATTTATTTGTATCTTCTTCAATTTCTTTCCTCAGTGCCTTATACTTTTCTGAGTACAGGTCTTTTACATCCTTGGTTAAATTTATTCCCAGTTTATTTCTGTTTTGATGCAACTGCAAATGGGACTGTAATCTTAGTTTCCCTTTCTCATAGTTCATTACTGGTGTGTAAAAATGCAACTGATTTCTGGATATTTACTCTGTATCCTGTTGCTCAACTGAGCTCTTTTACTGGTTCAAGAGTTTTCTAGGTGGAATCTTTAGAGTTCTTTATATACTGTATCATGTCATCTGCAAATACCGACAGTTTTAGTTCTTCCTTTCCAATTTGGATGCCTTTATTTCATCTTCTTGTCTGATTGTTGTAGCTAGGACTTCCAGTACTCTATTGAATAAGAGTGGTGAAAGCAGATAATACCTGTCTTGTTCCTGATCTTAAGAAAAACATTTTGAGTTTTTGCCGGTTAGGGATAATGTTGGCTGTGGGTTTGTCATATATGGCTTTTATTAAGTTGAGATATGCTCCCTCTATTATTACTGAATGGAAGAACGTATTCATCAATGAAACATCTAGTAAAAGGTTAATATTCAAATTTTATATTAAAAAGAAACTTACAAAACTCAACACCAAAACACAGAAGAACACAAAACAAAAATCCAATTAAACATTGGGCAAGGACCCTGAATAGACACTTCTCCAAGGAAGGCATACAGATGGCCAATAAACACATGAAAAGATGCTCAACATCACTAATCATCAAAGAAATGCAAATGAAAACCACAATGAGATATCACCTCACACCTGTCAGAATGGCTATCATCAATAAATCAACAAACATGTACTGGCGAAGACATGGAGAAAAGGGAAGCCTTATGCACTGTTGATGAGAAGGCAGAGTGGTGTAGCCACTGTGGGAAGCAGTATGGAATTTCTTCAAAAACTTAAAAGTGGAACTGCCTTATGACCCAGTGATTCCACTTCTGGGAATATATCTAAATGAAACCTGAAACACCAATTTGAAAGACTATATACATTCAAGGAAGGAGAGGGAGGGAGTGGGGGGGGAGGGTATGGGCACAAAGAAAACCAGATAGAAGGTGACAGAGGACGATTTGACTTTGGGTGAGGGGTATGCAGCATAATCAAAGGTCAAAATAATCTGGAGATGTTTTCTCGGAACATATGTACCCTGATTTATCAATGTCACTGCATTAAAATTAATAAAAATAAGATTAAAAAAAAGGAAAGACTATATACACCCCTATGTTCATTGCAGCATTATTTATAATAGACAAGATTTGGAAGCAGCCCATGTGTCCACCAATAGATGAGCGGATAAAAGAGCTGTGGTACATTTACACAATGGAATACATACTACTCCACTGCAAAAAGGAAATCTTATGTTTTACGACAGCATGGATAGACCTGAAGAGTATTATGTAAAGTGAAATAAGCCAGTCAGAGAAAGGCAAATCCCATATGATTTCACTAACACGTGGAATCTAATGACAATATAGACAAACAAACAAGAAAGAGAGTCATAGATACAGAAAATAGACTGACAGCTATTGAAGGGGATGGGAGTGGGGGGATAGGTAAAAAAGTTGGAGGCATTAAACAAACACAACAACAAACAAACAAACAAAACTCATAGACACAGACAACAGTATGGTGATTACCAGAGGGAAAGGGGGATGAGATGAGGTAGAAGAGGGTTAGTGTAGGAGACTTGACTTGGGGTGGTGAACACAAAATACAATATACAGATGATATATTATAGAAATATACACCTGAAACATACCGGGGTGACATTTTATTAACCAATGTTACCCAAATAAATTCATTAAAATTTTTTAATTTTTTAAAAAAAGCTAGAGTGGTAATGTTTGGGTTTTATGTTGTAAAAGACACCTTTTTTCTCTTTAACAAGATATTAACCCTCATACTTATCTGCAAAGAATAAAAGGAAGGGAGGGAGGGAGGGGAGAGTGGAGGAAGGGATGGAGGGGGAGTGGAGGGAGGGAGAGAGGGAGGGAGGAAGGGAGGGAAGGGAAAGGAAGGGAAGAGAAGGGAAGGGAAGGGAAGGGAAGGGAAGGGAAGGGAAGGGAAGGGAAGGGAAGGGAAGGGAAGGGAAGGGAGAAAGAAAGGAAAGGTGAAAGAAAAACTGGATGAATGCTTCTCATGACTGACGGCTGGAAACAGTCCTGCTTTTAAGGAGTTCCCGGTCCAGTGGGAGACTGAGGCCAGAGACAATGAAAAGACACCAGGAGAGTGCTCAGGAGTAAATTTATATATGGAGGTGGGTAGTGGCATGCAAAGAAAGGGCCCAGCCAGAGTTCAGGCATTGGGTTAAGGGCT
Organism: Saccopteryx bilineata; assembly: GCF_036850765.1. Lineage (NCBI taxonomy): Eukaryota > Metazoa > Chordata > Mammalia > Chiroptera > Emballonuridae > Saccopteryx > Saccopteryx bilineata. The sequence continues at coordinate 205,344,234 of NC_089494.1, forward strand.
TCCATACATGTCATTTCCCATCATTCTCTTGACAACCCTAAAAAGCACTATGATCACTACAGGAAGTAGGAGTCCTGGGCCCAAGTTAAATTCTTAATGTGGTACATGAATACTAAATGGAAATCACTCTCTAAAGGCTCATGGGCTCACATGGGTTATTCTGCACTCCTTGTCAACACCACTCTGAAAATATTCATCATGCACGACCCATTTTGTAGTTATCTTCTTATCTGTGCAAACCTCGTGTTTCAGAATATATTATAGGACTCTACTCTCTACTCCTCTGTAACCCACACAAGTGCTGAGAACCAGTCTTAGGCATGGAAGATTTACCAAATGCTGTTACATGCTAATCTTCTTAGTAACTGACAGAGCGAGTGCAAATACCACTGCCTGGAATGTGATGGCTTCTTCATGGGCAATGGTTAAATGGGAAAAATCCTGCCTCTGGTTCTTCTGAGTTAATGAGTAGGTAAGCCAGTTGTACACACAGGAGTGTGATGCGGTAGTGGCCACAAGGCCTTTCTTGACTGTTCAGCATTCTCAGACCCAAAGCAAATTCTAATTATAGGTACCAGAGCGGAAGGAGAAGATAAAAATAGAAAAATGTTCTGAAATGAGCTACTTAGGAGATTAAAGTCACCCTTGGAAAAAGTAAAAGGAGCTAAGATCGCTTCAGAAGGCTAAAAGTTGACTTTATAAGGATCATTTTTCTTTTTCTTGCTTTCTTTTTTTTTAGAGAGAGAGAGAGAGAGAGAGATGAGAAGCATCAACTCATAGTTGCAGCACCTTAGTTGTTCATTGATTGCTTGCTCATATATGCCTTGATGGGGGGGGGCTCCAGCTGAGCCAGTGACCCCTTGCTCAAGCCAGTGACCTTTGGGCTCAAACCAGCAACCATGGGATCATATCTATGATCCCATGCTCCAGCTGGCAAACCCGAGCTCCAGCTGGCAACCTTGGGATTTTGTATTTGGATCCTCAGCATCCCAGGCCAACACTCTATCCACTGCACCACTGCCTGATCAGGCTTACTTTATAAGGATTTTGAGTGACATTAAGCATTCTCACAGAGAGAGCAGTGGCCAGCTAAAACTGCAGTATGAAAAGTAAGCATGGTAAGGTATAAAACTAGAAGATTTGACTTGGATAGAATAAAGCTGAGTTTTAACACTGTCTCTATCACTTCGTCTCTGTGTGATCTTAAATTATTCAACCTTAGATTTCACAATTTGAAGAGCTAGTAAGATCTTTTTACCCTAAAATGTGCAAACTGAAGGGAGTCAACAATAGGTAGTAGTCACTTAGAAGGATAACTGACAGAAGTAATTGTTGAACACTAGAATGTGTTACTGAAATAGGTTTGGGAATTTCTTTCTTTGTGATAAATTCTGGATTGAATATATTTTATTGTAGTGTTCCTGAAAAATGATATTTTATTTAACATATTCATTTTCTAAGTTTTCAATCCTAATGCCCATCAATAAAATACAAAAACTATCTGAAAAGAATGTTCTGTGCTGATCACAGTACAATGAAGTTTATGCGTTACTGGAGTCCCACTGGCAAGTGCAATAAATTACAGATGTGTCAGGTGGAAATTAACATGTAATAAAGTCTACTATGTGCCAGCCATGATGGTAGGCATTTTCACATATTTTCTCTAATTTATTCTCTACAACAATCTTGTCAGGTAGCTATTTTCAGATGTTATAGAAGGACGAAATGAGGCTCAATAACCCCAGGCTGAAAAAGCAAGGCAGTGATGGGGCTGGAATTAAATTTTAGGACTTCTGACTTTGCCTTCACTTTCCATTTCATCAGTGGGAAACTAGCTACCTTTTCATACAAAAGAATAAGAAGCTGTTTCAAAAATAAAAAGAATAACTCAATTTCCTCTTTTCTTCCTTTTTTTAACTTCACTAAAAAAATGTCCACCGATTCTACTATCATACAAATGAAATCATTTAGTGTAGTGCTAAGACTATGGATCTAGAGCCAGGAGTCCTAGAATGTATGCTGGTTCCTCCACACACTAGACTTGGCGCATATTTCTTCCCTAATTCTCAGTATCCTTCTCTGCAAAAAAGAAACAGAAGTGAAACTATGGGATTATGAGCAAATGAGATAATGCTTAATAGATCACTCTGTAAACTCTGAAGTGGCGTGCAATATAAAATAAAATAATTATCATCTTGTTCATGCTTAAAAAGTTATCGTTTTGTGAATCACAAACCTAATGTAATACTTAAAACTTCCAGAAGAAAATGTAGAAGGAAAATCTTTGAAACTTTGGTTATGCAAAGTTTAGATGCAACACTGAAAGCATGATCTGTAATAGAAATATTAGTAAAGGGGACTACCTCAAAATGAAAAAAACTATTGCTCTTGTGAAAGACATTGCTAAGAGAACAAAAAGGAAGCAATAAATTTGGATAAAATATTTGCAAAACATAAATTTTTGTCCACAGGCTACAATACAATAATAGAAAGGGGAAACAATCCAATTATCAAAGGGGAATTTTTAACAATACTTTGCTAAAGAAGATATATGATGGCAACACCTAAAAAATATCTCAACGTCATCAACCACTCACTACACATCTACTGGAATGACTAATATACCTCACAAAAAAAACCAAACGAACTGACAGCATCGAATGGTGTGGATGTGGAGCAACCGGAATTCTCACACACTGCTGGTAGGAATACAAAATTGCTACAACCACTCTGGAAAACAAGCTGACAGATTCTCAGAATGTTAAATACTGATCATTTGACCCAATAATTCCATTCCTAAGTATTTACCCCATGGAAATGAAAACCTATATTCACACAAACCCTATCTGCAAATGTTTATAGCCACTCAAATCATAACTGTCAAAACCTGTAAAAAACCCAAAAGCCATTCGGCAGGAAAATGGATAAATAAATGGTGGTATGTACAATGGAAAACTACTCAGCAATGAAAGGAGTGAACTACTCATATGTGTAACAACATGCATGACTGTCAAAGGCAGTATTCTAACTGAAAGAAGCCAGACTCATGGTGCTCATATTACAGGATTCCATTTATATGATATTCTGGAAATGGCAAAACTTTATGGATAGAAAACAGATCAGTGATTGCCAGGATTCGGGATGGGTGAAAGGTTGACTACAAAGGGGCATGAGAGAACTTTGTAGGGTGTTGGAACTATTTAAGATCTAGATTATGGTGGTGGGCACAATACTGTCCACTGGTTGAAACTCAGAGAACTGTACACTAAACAGGATAAATTTTAATTTATGTAAATTAGACTTCAACATTGGCCCTGGTCAGTTAGCTCAGTGGTAGAGCATCTGCCCGGCGTGTGGATGTCCTGGGTTCAATTCCCAGACAGGGCACACAGGAGAAGCACCCATCTGCTTCTCCACCCCTCCCCCTCTCCTTCCTCCCTGTCTCTCTCTTCCCCTCCTGCAGCCAAGGCTCCATTGGAGCAAAGTTGGCCTGGGTGCTGAGGATGGCCCCATGGCTTCTGTCTCAGGCACTAGAATGGCTCCAGTTGCAATGGAGCAACACCCCAGATGGGCAGAGTATTGTCCCCTAGTGGGCATGCCGGTGAATCCCAGTTGGGTGCATGAGGAGTCTGTCTCTCTGCCTCCCTGCTTCTCACTTCAGAAAAATACTAAATAAATAAATAAACTTCAACAAACCTAGCTCTAAAGTAAGATACCATTTTGGACATATGCATATATTTCTTGTCTCTCTTGAAGTATACACACAACAAAAAACGTGGTTAAGATGGTTGTCTCTAGGAATTAGAACTGAAGGACTGGGAAAAAGGAGTAGAAGGAAGAGTTAATTTTTATAGTATACTGTACCTTTTCTTGCTATTTGAGTTTTTACTATATAAATGAATAAATTATTTAAAATAAATAAAAATATTATGCTGGGCCACCTGTTTCTTTTTTTGGTGACTTTTTATTCACAGTAAGAGTTTAATCATGGACTCTATTGTCAACAACCGGGATGCTGACTAGGGTCCTTCTGCTGGAGGGGGAAGGTTTGCCTTGATCTGCACCCAACTCTAGAATCTGACAATTCTAAATTTTATCAATTCTTCCTAAGAAGCAGCTGTCCTTTCCTGTTCATCCGCATGTTACTTGGGTTAGGTCTTCAGTGGTGACTGAGATTGTTCATACACTTGTTTCTCTTCATTCACACACGTCATCTATAGGATGGCCAATATTACTTTCCTAAAACAAAAATCACACCACTTCTCTACACACAAGCATTCATTGCTCATTCTGCTTAGAAATTCCTTAGGCTAGAACATTAGACTTCTTAGAACTTGACTCTAACCTATCTTTCCATTTCATTTCCTTCTATTCACCTCCTACCAGGCTCAGAGTAAAAGTAAGCATCTCATTGTTTTCTAAATAATACATTTTTCAAAATTTTATACCTTATGTATACTATATCTCTTTATTTGACAACACTTTATTTTATTATCCATTAAGGAAACCACTATCACACCTGAAGACTTAGCTTAAATATCAACTCCTTCTATGATTCTTCCACACAAAGTTACTATTCAGTCCCATCTACCCTGATAATACTGGATATACAATACTATATTAGGTAATTTATCATAATATATTCTAATTTTTCATTTTAAGGGTCTGAACCCCCAACCAGATACTGAGAACATGGCCCAACCAAGGCTTATACATTTTTTTATGTATCTAGCAAAGAGCCAGAACATGAACAATTAGTTTTTTCCCATATTTCTACATAAAATAAAAGTGTCTACATGCATGTGATTGTACACATGCAGACATATACACATACACACACACATGCAATCACACACACACACACATTTCTTGAATGAAATGTGAATGAGTGTTATACACATGGAAGTTAAGGAAAAAAACAGAACTATAATATGAGCCACCAGCTGGTATCCCCAATCTCTTACCATCCTGGAATGTATCATTAATCGCAATGACAGCCTGGAAGGGTTTGGTCAGTTCAGCCCCTTGTGCTGAGCTGAGGAAAACCACAAATGTCTCCAGCCCTTCAATTACTGGATACTGAGTGTCATCCAAGATCGTCAAGGTGCAATACTAGAAGAAAAGTCAGGATGTTAACAGACTTATTGTGGTGATCATTTTGTTATATATGCAAATATTGAATCATTATGTTGTACACCTGAAACTAATATTATGTTATATGCCAATTATATCTCAATTAAAATTTTTTAAAATTAAAAAAAGGAAAATTCAAGCAAACCTTAAAGAATGCCAAACATATAACACTTATTTGTTTTTTGGGAGATTAGGACAAAGGCAACAACTTGCCTTTCTTTGGTGGTCTTAAATTAAGTTTTCTTATTTATAAAATTATACTTTTTTTATTACACACCCTTAGGTGTTTCATTTCTAGATATTTATATCAAACAAGTGTGGTTTCTATCCAAAATCTGTGGTGCTGGATATCTGCTGCTAAAAATGTCACTTGGAGAGTTTGTAGATGATCGCTTTAAGTCTGTTCTCTTATTTGTATGTTTGTGTTTTTGAAGAAAGGCAAGATAGTAATAATGCAAGGCGAGTTTAGCATCCTCCAGAGTTTGGAGAACAGAGCAGGTGCAACATTAACAGACTCACCCAGCCGTTCACCGCTGCATGCTCACCTGCTCAGTGACACCTGGCCCAAATTCCACTTTCCTAGAGCTGGGAACATAGTCAACTCCTGGAGTGGCAGAAGCTGGGTCTGAGGGACGCGTAGCACACCAGACAGATGTGAAGGTCGAAAGATCTGTCCCGTGGCGGATAACTGGAATCTTCACTGTGCCTGAAGTCAGTCATAGAGATTTCTATGGTCAATCTTGAGCCAGAAAATCCATGGGGCTTTCACACCACAGTTCTTCTTCACAGCAGCAGTGGTTTGCCACCCCTACGCTCCCTCTGGGAAGGCTGAGAGGTATCACCACCCTCCTCTAACTGACACTAACAGGAAGAGGAGGGTCTCATGGAGGTGGTGCTTGAGATAGCCCTTGGGGGAAAGTGGTTTTGTACCTTCACAAAAGGAGACTGTTCACAGGGGAATAACAATGAGTTTAAGGCAGGAGGATCTCCTGAAAAATCCCAAGCCTATTTAGGGAGAAGAAACTCAGGGATTAGCGCGCCTCATGGGTGAGCTAGAAAATAGTCAATTAAGGACGAACCAGCCAGGGGACTCCAGGAGCCTGAAGCTGAATGTTTCTAATTAAATGTTCCTAACTGGTTTGATTTCCCCATTTTATCTGGGTGGTGCACACATCATTACATAAGCCATATGGGCTTATTGCTTATCTTAGAATGAAACTCATCTTCTGGTCCACTGTGACAATATACTTCATAGAGTCCTAATGATATACATGTGGATTTTTAGCTGTTTTCACAGTCAAGGTCAGAGAAAAGCTACATGAAAACCCATCAGTTACATTTTTCTAGTCGTATGTGGTGGGGTGTTGGGTAGTCAGGGTTGAGCATTTGGTGTATGGGAAAGGAAACAGCATAGTAGAAAGGTCTGGGTTTTAATTCCAACCATGGCATATTAACTGCTTGATCTCTGATGATTTATTTAACCTCTCTGCATCTCCATTTGCTCTCATCTATAATGTTATCTTCTCTCCAGAAGATTAAGTGAGAATGAATGAAATGCACATTGCGTAGTGCTTGGCATTCAGTAAGTACTTAAAAATACAGTTTCCACTATCCCTTAGAATATCACCTTCAAAGAGCTGAAAGGCCTTAATGAAGTAACTTCAATTAATAGATAATCCTTATAGCTGCTGCCTCTTTTGGTGGTCTGTCTGCCAGCAGCATGCAGAGGACCTTTGTGCAACCAGGAAGGGGAAGGAGCCTGGGTGGAAGAAATCTCTGCCCACGGACTGCTTTGGGCTTGTACATGAATGACAAAGTTCCACTTGTGAAGACACTAACATTTCAGAATATATTTGTTTTAGTAGCTAGAATTGCACTAAATAATTTACCTCCATTCTCAATAGGTCACATTCTCCTTCTTTGCAAGCCAAAATGCTTAGCACCATGCCTTCCCTCTGGACCACAGAGGTCAGTCAATGAAGCTGTAAGCAAGATCCTTCCCTGCCATTAGTAACCAGAGCAAGAAAAGTAATGGAAACTCACTATTTGTCACTACCTTCCATTCTTGGTTGTAATGCCTAACATTATCTAATGTCTCAAACCAACAATGGTGTCACTGAGAAATGCCATTCGTAATGTCTTCAGGACATTCTAAAGCCTGAGAGGAAATCATTTGAGAAAGACATAGAGAGATGGGTGATGGAACCTTAAGATGCTGTTTATTACCTGCATCTTCACTGACAGTGAAAACTGTGTTGCCCAGGGATATAGTGGAGGCATCATTGGGACCACTGATGAGCACCTTGGCTGATGACACCCTTCCAATGCGGGCATTGTCAGAAGCATCTACCAGGGCAATCTCAAACTCTTCTTCCTCTTCATACTCGCTGTCATCAATGAGCATGACATCACAGGTGGACATGGTGACACCCGGCCCGAATATCACACGACTGTCAGCAGTCATCCCTCTAGATTTAAAATCAGAGCCCGATTCTAGAGCATAGAGGCTACTTCCCATAGCTGACTTAGGGATGGTGTGGCAAATCACAGACACGATGCTGCTTGAATCCCCTGAAATATAAGATGGCAAAACCCAAAGCATTTGAACGAGTACTTCTCAAATTTTAAAATCTCTGATAAATTAGTGAACTTGGTTCCCTCTGAGATATTCCATCACAATTTATGTCCACACTCTGATATGAAACCTTCTTTCATTGGAATCTCTTTTAAGCTTATGATATAAACCCCTTGAGGATTTAATATACCCCAGATACCTCACCAAATAGCTTAAAATGGATTTCCTATTCTGCAAATTTTGTGCTCTATTAATTCACAAGACTCATTGCCCACCATCTAAGACCACAGCAGGTGGAACAATAAGGGACATATTTGGTACTTTAAGTGGCAAAGTAATTGTGTCCTGAAGGTAGTGCTATGAGCACAGTTCACTGCCTTTCTGAATAGACTTCTACATTTTAATTCCCAGGGAAAAACAAGCTTGTTAAAAAAGACAAAAGAAAATAAAATCCACCTCTCTATACAAATGACTTTACTTAGTAGTAGTGCTGCCATGGTCTCGGGTGACAGCCTGTTCTGGGCCCAGATTCCTGAACCGGAGCAATCAATGGGGCTTGCTGGTTTTCCATGTGGCATCACCAAGGGTTTCTATTATCTACAGTGTTTGTTATATTAATATCCAGTCAGTCAGCAGATTCAATGAAAAACTGACATCATCAGTTACAGTCTTTGGGTGGCTCTGCCTGAAGATTTAACTTCCTTGTGATTTAATGTCTCAATATTACACAATCATAAATCCATACAATCTCTGGTGTAATTTTCAGCCCCTCAAGAATTGCCCTTTACTTCTTATACATAGTTTATTTTTCATCTGAGCTTTACCTGTGACACTGACATAAGGAACCCTTTAAACACATTTTCTGTCTTTCAAGAACTAAGGTGGGAAACCAGTTCTTACAAATTGTAACTTCCCTCTTGGACCAAGACTACTAGCTATTTTATGGATTGGGTGATTCATTTAAAAAATCCCCAGTACATGAATATCTGTCTTCTAGTCCCATTAAAGAATCAATGGGTGTGCTAACAACCTGAACTAACAGGAGAAGCCACCTGATTGTATTAGGGTTGTGTGAGGGATTTAAATGAGTTAGTACATATAAAGCACTTACAAATATAAGTTAATATGGTACATGAGCACTTGGCACATACAAAGGACTCAATAAACGTTAGCTATTATATAACTCCTTGTCAACTTTGGCGCCAACAGACCTTTTCTTTCAATAGGTGCAAATAGAAAACCAGCGCTCTCGTTGACCCGGTAGGTCTTCTTATCAAACTCTAATGTGGGTTCATCCTCAGTGTCATTGATAATGACCTTCGCCTGGGTAAACTCCCCTAATAGGGCATATGCTGGCATGCTGAGTTCCACGGTGAAACTCTCAATGTTCTCAAACACGTCATCATCGTTGATGACAATGGTGCAGGATTTGGTGTCCTCTCTCTCATCAAACTGTACCTGTCACAAAGGAAACACCAAGGAGTTAATCTGTGCCTCAGCTTCCCCTGCTCCGCTCCCCCAGAACCATCATGTGAAGAGAGGGCTCAAGTCCAATGAGCACTGAATGAAGTAGCTGGTTCTTCTAGCCCCAACTTTCTGCTGTACCTGGCTTCTTCTTCCCATTCTTCATCTGCATTTGGGACTGATTTACTGTATAGGGACATGGAGGGTGAACCCATCACTTATTGTTTGGTGAGTTTAGTAAAACATGTAGGTAAGTATGCATATCCTGTATTGTTAACTCACGTGGGATAACAAGAGTGATTTGACTACTTAGTCCTCCTTCTAATAGTGGTAAGTTTAACTGGAAAGATCATTGAACTTGGAGTATGAAGTTCTAGCTGAAGTCCTGGTTTTGTTAGTTCCAAGCTGAGTCAGGCTTTGAAACTTTACAAACATCAGCTAATTGCTCATCAGCTAAATAACAGTAACACTCTTATTTCACATACTTCAAATAAAGACAATGTTTAATGAAAGTGCTAAATTTATTTATTTATTTTTATTTATTTATTTATTTTTAAAAGACTTTTTATTGGTTGATTTTTAGAGATGTAAGAGAGAAAGAAGGGGGGGAGCAGGAAGCATCAACTCAAGAGTTGTTTCTTGTACGTGATTGACCAGGCAAGCCCAGGGTTTAAACTGGCAACCTCAGTGTTCCAGATCAATGCTCTGTCCACTGTACCACCACAGGTCAAGCTCTAAATTTATTTTAAAGCACTGAGAAAGAGATCCAAGCTGGTAGCAGAGTAGGAAGAGGTTATACTCATGTCTTCCCAGGACCAAACTGGAATTACAACTAAATAAAGAGTAATCAATGTGAGTAACCAATGGAAGACTAGCTGAAGAGAAGTCTTATAAACAAGGACTTGCAGAAGATGCCACATCAAGACTGGTAGGAAGGACAAGGATGTGAAAAGGACTGGCCTCAATCCCACGGGTGGTGGCTGAGATTCTGGAGGTATATCTCAACTGTAAAAGTTTCCCCTAATGAGAGTAGGGTTTCAAGTCCACACCAGAATACCCAGTCCAGAGCATGAGAGCTAAGTATAGGCACCCATATATGATCTGGCTGTGAAAATCAGCAAAGATTCAATCAGCAAAGATTCAGGAAGAGACAAGAGTATTCTGAAGACACAGGTACACTCTTAAAGGGCCAACATACCAAATCTCATTCATAGGGGTTCACTCTGGGCTCCAACAGAGAGGGAGAATAGAGTAGACTACAGTTGTTTGAGGAGAAACAGGGGTTTGTGGCTCTGGGAGACAGCTAAAGGAACTGCCACCAGGATCCCTGTGCTGAGACATTCTCTCTACACCACAGACTCCATTTTCATGGGTACAGTGCTCCCCTCCATGTGGCATCAGCCTAGAGGAATGCAATAGCCCACCTCTCTAGACTTCCACTTACTCTACCCTGCAGAGCTCACACCATGTGGAAGAGTCAGCTGCTTGGGTTGGGTGTAGTATAGGGATTTGGGAAGACTCAGGGGGTGTCATGACCTAATTGTGTTGCTTTGTGACAGGGGCTATGTCCTGCAATTTCCCATGAATGTGACTGGTGCCTCCATCTCATAGGAGCTCTACTAGCTCCACTCTCTGGACTCCTCAACAAGCCCACCCTACCAATTCCTGGTGATTCTTCCCTGATGAGGGCTGGGTAAAATCCAGGACTGACTAAGTTATGTGGCCCTGAGGTGGGAACCCCGCTTACTTTCCCCCAAGCCTGACCAGCACATGCCCCCATTTATGGGAGATCTACTAACCCCATCCTCCCAACTCCTGGTAGCCCTACCCTGCTGACATTGGGCACTTAGAAGAACCTGGGACAGACTGAGGTCTGGTGTATCTCTAAAACAAGGACAATTTTCCCCTCACATGCCTAATCAGTGCAGAGCCTTCCCTTTACACAGCAACTAGATTTGGCAATCCCTAGGACATTTACTGAGTGACCTCAGACCCAGCACCAGCATCAAGTTTCAACCTGTAGTTATATGGTAAACACCATTCACCTCTATCTAGTGACTCACTGAGAACCTATCACTTGCAATTTGAGTGCCACCAGAGGCTCTTTCAATGACTGAGTCTAACAGGCAGCAGGCAGGTGGAGTCAGGGAAAGGCAAATCCCAGGATTCCTTGGGACTTTTGCTGAGCCCAGGACTGGTAAAAGCTAGACTTGGTACACAGCTTGTCCTTGCCACACACACTCAGGCCCAGCAGAGATAACAACAAATAAATTGTGGATCACTTTGTAACTTCAAACAGGTTGCCCAGGACCAGTCACAAGCAGTGTCTGACATTGGGCTGCACCAGAGTCCCTCCCAAGAAGAATCAATATGCCTGGTGGCAAGATTCAGAAAAACATCAAAGCAGGATCCCATTAGCTACACAAGCAGCACAACCAAAGGGAAATCTCGGCCAGCAGGCACCAGACCCAGCTGAGGAGAATTACACTCCATGTAGTCAGCACCTGCACTACAGCTCATAGATGGTGGTTGGGGTTGATCCTCATAGTCAGCCAGCCTGAGGGTTGACACCATGAAAGAAGGGGCCAATAACAATCAAGATTCGATTATAACATGAGGGCCCACACAAGGGACATTCCTGGAGCACTGAGCTCAGGTGATCAAGGAGAATGTACTACTGGGTACCACAGGACACCTACTACATAAGGACACCCTAACAACACTGGGAGTCATTGCAGATATACCTAATACATATAAATAAACACAAAGAGACAGCCCAAATGGGGAGACAAAGAAATATGCCCCAAATGACAGAATGGGAGATATTTCTAGAAAAAGAGCTAAATGAAATGCAAGCATAGAGTTCAAAACAATGATTATAAGGATGCTCAACAAACTTAGAGAGAACTACAATACCATGAAAAAGGATACAGATACCATTAAAAAAAGAATACAGTACCTGAAATGAAGAATATAGTACCTGAAATGAAGGCTAAACTAGAAGAAATAAACAGTAGGTTGGATGAAGAAGAGGACTGAATTAGTGATTTGAAAGACAAGGTAGCAGAAAACAACCACTCAGAGCAACAAAAAATTTTTTTTAAATGAGAATAGTTTTAGGGACCTTTGAAACAACAGGAAGCATACCAACATCTATCATAGGGGTACTAGACTGAGAAGAAAGGGATCGAGAATCTATTTGAGGAAATAATGAATGAAAATTCCCTTAATCTGGTGAAAGAAAACAACAGACAAATCCGTGAAACACAGAGAGTCCCAAATAAGACAAACTCAAAGAGGCTCACACTAAAACACATTAATTAAAATGACAAAAGTTAAAGACAAAGAGAATTTTAAAAGAAGCAAGTAAAAGACAGTTACCTACAAGGGAGCTACCATAATACTGTCAGCAGATTTCTCAATAGAAACATTTCAGGCCAGAAGAGATTGGCACGAATTATTCAAAGTAATGAAGAACAAGGACCTATAACCAAGACTATTTTATCAAGCAAGATTATCATAAAAATTTGAAGAAAAATAAAGATATTCTTAGACTAGAAAAAGCTAAAAGATTTTGTTACCACAAAACCAATATTACAAAAAATGTTAAAGGAGAAGAAATAAAAAAAAGGATAAAAAGAAGGAAGAAAAAGAAGAAAAGGAGGAGGAGGAAAAAGAGAAATAAGAAGAGGAAGAAGAAAAAAGTAAAAGAGAAAGAAAAAGAAGAAGAGGAAGGACAAGATGAAGGAGAGGAGGAGGAGAAAAAGAAGATGTAAAAGAGGAAGAAAAGGAAGAAAAAGACAAAGAAGGAGAAGGAGGAGGCAGAGAAAGAAGAAGGAGAAGAAGAATAAGAGGAATAAGAAGAAGAAGAAGAGGAGGAGAAGGAAGGGAAAAATAGGAGGAGGAAGAGAAGAAGGAGAAAAATGAGAGGAGGAAGAAGAGAAAAAAGAAAAGGAAGAAGATGAAAAAGAAGTAGAAGAGGAAGAAGAGAAAGAAAAAGAAGAAGAGTAATAAAAAGAGAAGAAGGAGGGAAGATGATGAGGAGGAGAAGGAGAAGAAGAAAAATCAAAAGAATAAGATAAAAAGAACATAGTTAATAAAATAATATGGAAATAAATACAATCTATCAATAATCACTTTAAATGTAAATGGTTTAAATCAAAAGACATAGGGTAGCTGAATGGATAAGAAGACTCATATACATACAGTCTAAAAGAAACCCATGCCAGAATGAAAGCCACTGTATACACAGCCTAACCAGGATGTAGTGCAGTGGATAGAGCATTGGCCTGGCAAGCTGAGGACCCAGGTTCAAAACCCTGAGGTTGCAGCCTGAGCGCAGGCTCATCTGGCTTGAGCACAGGGTCACTGTTTTGAAGGTGGTATCATAGACATGAACTCACAGTTGCTGGCTTGAGCCTAAAGGTTGCTAGCTTGAGCCCAAAGGTGTCTGGCTTGAAGCCCAAGGTCTCCAGCTCAAGCCCAAGGTTGCTGGCTTGAGCAAAAGGTCATTGGCTTGGCTGGAGATCCTCCTCCACCAGTCAAGGCATGGATGAGAAAGCAATCAACGAAGAACTACAGGTTGATGCTGCTTCTCTCTCTCTTCATTCCTGTTTGTCTCTCTTTTGATGAAAGAAAGAAAGAAAGAAAGAAAGAAAGAAAGAAAGAAAGAAGATAGAAAGAAACACAAGTTAAAAGTAAAGGGATGGAAAAAGATAACTGATGCAAATGAAAATAATAATAATAAAAAGAACCCCTGGGTTAATAATACCTATATCGGACATAATAGACTTTTAAGCAAAGGCCATATTGAGAGACAAAAAAAAGGGGCATTACATAATTATAAAGGGAGCAATGCAACAACAGGATATAACCCCTGTAAACATATACACACCCAACAGAGGTGTGCCTAAATATATAAAGCAAATTATGATGGACATAAAAGGATAGATCAACAGTAATGCTATCATAGGGAGGGATTTTAACAGCTCACTGACATCAATGGATAGATCTTCCAGACAGAAAATGAACAAAAAAATAGCAGCCTTAAATAACACACTAGATCAACTAGATTTAATTGATATCTTCATAACCTTTCACCTCAGAGTAGCAGAATATACACTGTTTTCAAGTACACATGGAACGTTTTCTAGGATAGACCACATGTCAATACACAAAACAAATCTCAATAAATTTAAGAAAATTGAAGTCATATCAAGCACCTTCTCTGACAGTAAAGATATAAATCTAGAAATCAACCACAAGAAAAAACGGAAAAACACACAAAAACATAGATGCTAAACAACATGTCACTAAACAATGCATGAATTAAAATAAGATCAAGGAAGAAATTAACAGATACACTGAAACAAAAGAAATTTGAATAAAACAAGCCAAAATCCATGGGATACACTGAAAGTAATCCTAAGAGAGAAATTCATAGCATTACAGGCTTATCTCAGAAACAAAAAAATCTGAATAAACAATCTAACTTTACACTTGAAGGAACTAGAAGAATAACAAACAAAGCCCAAGTGAGTAGAAGAAAGGACATAATAAAGATCAGAAAATAAATAAATTAAAAGGAGTCAACAAAACAATCAATTGGTTCTTTGAAAAAATAAACAAGGTTGACAAACTTTTAACTAGATTCATCAAGAAAAAAAAAGGACCTAAATAAATAAAATCATAAATGAAAGAGGAAAAGTAACAACTGACACCAAAGAAATACAAAGGATTGTAAAACCATATTATGAACTATACACCCAACAAATTAGACAATCTAGATCAGTGTTTTTCAACCAGTCTGCCGCGGCACACTAGTGTGCCGTGAGACATGGTCATGTGTGAGTATACACTTAGAAACTATATTATTAACTATATGTATAATATGTACTGTGTTAGAGTGTCATTTTGTGTCATTTTGGTAGGTGGTGTCCCCCAGGATTTTGTAAATGTAAAAAATGTGCCACGGCTCATAAAAGGTTGAAAATCACTGATCTAGATGAAATAGAAAAATTCCTAAAAATATAAAATCTCCCAAAATTGAATCAGAAAGTATCATAAAATATGAATACACCAATTAAAACTAATAAAATTGAACAAGTAATTTAAAAAACTACCAATAAACATAAGTCTTGGACCCTTTGGCTTCACAGGAGAATTTTACCAAACATTCTAAGAACTAACACCTATTCTTCTCAAACTACTCCAAAAAATTCAAGTGGAATGAAGATTCCCAAGCTCATTTTACAAAGCCAGCATTATCCTAAGTCCAAAAGCAGATAAAGAAACTACAAAGAAAGAAAATTATAGGCCAATATCCCTGATGAACATAGATACTAAAATCCTCAACAAAATACTAATAATCCTGATCCATTAAAATTATCATACACCATTAAAGGCTTTTAATCACTGTAAAAAAAATAGAGGATTGGATAAAGAAGATGGGGCACATATACACCATGGTATACTATTCAGCTAGAAGAAATGATGACATCGGATCACTTCAGCAGAATGGTGGAATCTTGATAACATTATGCGGAGTGAAATAAGTGAATCAGAAAAAAACAAGAACTGCAGGATTCCATACATTGGTGGGACATAAAAACGAGACTAAGAGACATGGACAGGAGTGGGGGGGTTACGGGGGTGGGGGGAGGGGAGGAGGGAGAGGGGAAGGGGTACAAAGAAAACTGGATAGAGGGTGATGGAAGACGATCTCTCTTTAGGTGATGGGTATGCAACAGAACTAAATGACAAGATAACCTGGAAATGTTTTCTTTGAATATATGTACCCTGATTTACTGATGTCACCCCGTTAAAATAAAAATTTATTTATAAAAAAAAATTATCATACACCATGATCAAGTGGAATTTATTCCTGGGATATGAGATTGATACAATAGCCACAAGTAAATAATGTGATACACCACATAAACAAAATGAAAGATAAAAATCATATGATTATATCAATAGTTGCAGAAAAATCACTTGGTAAAAATTCAGCACCCATTTATGATAAAAAAAAAACTCTTCAGCATAGTAGGAATAAAGAGAATGTATCTATTATAATAAAGATCATATATGACAAATTCACATTTAACATCATATTCAATGGGAAAAACTAAAAATGTTTTCTTTAAGAATGGGAACAAGACAGTAATGTCTACTTTCATTATTTGTATTCAACATAATACTAGAAGTACTGGTCACAGCAATCAGACAAAGAGAAGAAATAAAAGGCATAGAAATTGGGAAGCAAGAAGTAAAACTCATTATTTGTATATAAAGAACACTAGCCCTGGCCGGTTGGCTCAGCGGTAGAGCGTCAGCCTAGCATGCGGAGGACCCGGGTTCGATTCCCGGCCAGGGCACACAGGAGAAGCGCCCATTTGCTTCTCCACCCCTCCGCCACGCTTTCCCTCTCTGTCTCTCTCTTCCCCTCCCGCAGCCAAGGCTCCATTGGAGCAAAGATGGCCCGGGCGCTGGGGATGGCTCTGTGGCCTCTGCCCCAGGCGCTAGAGTGGCTCTGGTCGCAACATGGCGACGCCCAGGATGGGCAGAGCATCGCCCCCTGGTGGGCAGAGCGTCGCCCCTGGTGGGCGTGCCGGGTGGATCCCAGTCGGGCGCATGCGGGAGTCTGTCTGACTGTCTCTCCCTGTTTCCAGCTTCAGAAAAAAAAAAGAAAAAAAAAAAAAAAAAGAACACTAAAGATTCTACCAGAAAACTACAAGAATTGATAAATGAAGTCAGTAGAGCAGCAGGATATGAAATAAATACCCAAAATAAATTAATTTCTATACTGTACTATCAAAAAGGGAAACAAATAAAACAATCCCATTAATTGCTTCTAAAAGAAGACTACCTGGGAATAAATTTAAACAAATTTAAAATACTTATACTTGTGAAATGATAAGAAACTAAAGAATGAAACTAAAGAAAATATAAATAAGTAGAAGCATATACCATGTTCATGGATAGGAAGAATATATATCATTAAAATGCCCATACTACCCAAAGCAATCCGTAGATTTAATGCAATCTTTATCAATGGCATACTTCACAGAACTGAAACAAACATTCCAATAATTTATATGGAACCACAAAAGACCCTGAATAGCAACAACAATCTTGAGAAAGAAGAACAAAGTTAAAGGAATCATAATACTTGATAATCATCAAACTATACTACAAGGCCTTAGTAATCAAAACAGCATGGTACTAGCATAAAAACATAGATATAGATCAATGGAACAGAACAGAGATCCCAGAAATAAACCCATACCTTTATGGATAATTAATATTAGGCAAAGGAGGCAAGAACCTACAATGGGGTCAAGATAGTCCATTCAATAAATGGTCTTGAAAAAACTGGACAGACACATGCAAAAAAAATGAAACTGGATCACCTTACACCACACACAGGAATAAACTCAAAATGTATTAAAGACTTGCCCTTGGTCGGTTGGCTCAGTGGTAGAGCATCAGCCCAGCATGTGGATGTCCCTGGTTTGATTCCCAGTCAGGGCACACAGGAGAAGTGCCCATCTACTTCTCTACCCCTCTCTTGCCTCTCTCTCTCTTCCCCCTTCCACTCCTGCAGACATGGCTTGATTAAAGCAAGTTGGTCCCATGCACTGAGGATGGCTCCATGGCCTCTGCCTCAGGGGCTAAAACCAGGGGTGCCCAAACTACGGCCCGCGGGCCGCATGCGGCCCCCTGAGGCCATTTATCCGGCCCCCACCGCACTTCAGAAGGGGCACCTCTTTCATTAGTGGTCAGTGAGAGGAGCACATTGACCATCTCATTAGCCAAAAGCAGGCCCATAGTTCCCATTGAAATACTGGTTTGTTGATTTTAATTTACTTGTTCTTTATTTTAAATATTGTATTTGTTCCTGTTTTGTTTTTTTACTTTATAATAAGATATATGCAGTGTGCATAGGGATTTGTTCATAGTTTTTTTTATAGTCCCGCCCTCCAATGGTCTGAGGGACAGTGAACTGGCCCCCTGTTTAAAAAGTTTGAGGACCCCTGGGCTAAAACAATGGCTCCAGTTGCAATGGAGCAAGGGCCCTAGATACCCAGAACATCGCCCCCTGGTGGGTGGTAAAATCTTGGACATTTCTCATAGCAATATTTTTTTCTGCTATATCTCCTCATGCAAGGGAAACAAACAAAAACAAACCAATGGGATGACATCAAACTAAAAAAATTTACACAGCAAAGGAAACCATTAACAAAATAAAAAGATATCTCATGAATGGGAGAACATATTTGTCAATGATACATCTGATAAGGGGTTAATATCCAAAATTTATAAAGAACTGATACAACTCAACATCCAATACACAAACAATCCAATAAGAAATGGGCAAAGGGTCTGAATAGACATTTCTCCAAAGAAGACATACAGACATAATAGTTATGAAAAGATGCTCAAAGTCAGTAATCATCAGAGAAATGCAAATTAAAACCACAATGAAATAGGTCCTGGCCGGTTGGCTCAGTGGTAGAGCATCAGCCCAGCGTGTAGATGTCCTGGGTTCAATTCCTGGTCAGGGCACACAGGAGAAGTGCCCATCTGCTTCTCCACTCTTCCCCCTCTTCTTTTTCTCTTCTCTTCCCATAGCCAAGGCTCCATTGGAGCAAAGTTGGCCCAGGCTCTGAGGATGGCTCCACGGCCTCTACCTCAGGTGCTAGAATAGCTCTGGTTGCAATGAAACATCACCCCAAATGGGCAGAGCATCGCCCCCTGGTGGGCATGCCAGGAAGACCCTGGTTGGGAGCATGCGGGAGTCTGTTTCTCTACCTCTCCGACTCTTACTTCAGAAAAATACAAAAAAAACCCCCAAAACTCACAATGAAATATCACCTTATAACTGTCAGAATGGGTATCATTCAATGAATCAACAAACAAGGGTTGGAGAGGATGTGGAGAAAACGAAACCCTCCTGCATTGTTGGTGGGAATGCAGATTGGTGCAGCCACTGTGGAAAACAGCATGAAATTTCCTCAAAAAAAATTAAAAATGGAACTGCCTAAGACCCAGTAATTGCACTTCTGGGAATATATCTGAAGAAACCCAAACACTGATTTGAAAGACTGTGCACCCGCATGTTCATTGCAGTGTTATTTACAAGAGTCAAGATTTGGAAGCAACCTAAGTGTCCATCAGTAGATAAGTAGATAAAAAAGCTGTGATGTATTTGGTTGCTCCGCTACCGCTCACCATGAAAGCTGGAATGCCCACTACTGGGCGGGAGGGACCAGGTTGACCAGCACTGCAAAAGTGGGTGGTTTTTATAAAAAGGTTTGCCATCACGGTATTATAGAATTGTATACTTAAAACCTATAGTTTATTAACCAATGTCGTCCCAATAAATTCAAGAAAAAAAAGCACTGAACAAATGTAAGATATTATCCTATTACCATCATCATATTATTGAATAATCAAAACTCACATAAAATTTCAGTGTACTGAATCATGAAGTTTGAATTCAGGAAAAGTTACACTGTGGTTAAACCAGACTGAATTTTAACTTTATATCTGAGTAGATTCTTTGCTAATAAGATGGGCTATATCTATAATGTGAATACATTTTCTTTGTACAAAAGAGAGAAATTATCATACATGCATATAATTGTGAACTTACAGGGATTTTCTGTGATTTGACTTGGTCTAAAAAGAAAAGAGGAACATAAAACTGTCAAATGGAAACGGGGGTTGGATCTGTTCACAATTGAAAGGACAGGAGACAAGTGAAACAAGTGTAAAAATAGTCATAAACCTCTAAAAACACATACTTTCCATTAACAGAAAATTACTAGTCAGCCAATCAAATTTTTACTGAGCTCCACATTTCAAAACACTCCCAACTATTGTAAATTAAAGTCTTCACAGATCTTGTTAGGATCTAGAACACTTCCTTTTATCTTTCCTTGAAAAGCAGGAGTACATTTTATCATTTTGTTAAAAGACTCCTAAGCTTATCTCTCCTAATTACTCATTTAAATGTGAAATAAGGTGCCTAAGCTCAGCCCAGCTGAAATACCTCAGGAGAGCACACCCCTGTTTATAATTTCTGTTGCTTTATGTTGCTGCAAGAGTAATTCAATTACTTTGAAAAAACATTGAATAAATACCTAGTAAATGCAGGCACTGTGCCATACATAAAAGATCACAAATACAGGGCATTCTGCCATAAAGGAGTTTACTATTTAAGGCCCTCCTTTATTTTTGCTTTCCTTCTCTCCCTTTACTCTCACTCCCACTCTGGCACTAATTACCACTGCTGCTATATAGAGACTTACAAATCTCTCTCTCTACCCCAATACTTCTCTCTGTACTCCCTACTAATGTAGATAGAGGTCCACTGATTGTCTCTAAGGCAACACACACTCAACATGTTCAAAATAAAGTCAAGAGCACCCCTTTACATACCCTGCTCCTGTCCCTCCTGGCAAGGGGCATCACCATCCATTTTCCCTTCTGCCCCACTATCTAACCCACTGCTAAATCCTAACAGCTGATGGCTTTTCTGTTGAATCTATCTGCTTCTCTCCACCTTCACTTTATAATTGCAGCTTAAAATCCCATAATGTCTCACCCAGCCCATCCAGGGGCTTCCCAACTGGTCTCCCCACACTCTCTCTTCCCTCTCTTCATATAAAGAAGGTAGAGAGGGAATCAGGACTCCCAAAGCCAAGGCTGAGTGTAGCACACGATGCCTTGGAGACTTTTTTTATTTTTTGTCATGAAGCAAAGTGTAAAGACTGAGAAGCTAGACAACCACTTAAGCTTGGGCAGTGGGAATGTCCATGGAGGCTAGGCAGACCGGGAAGAACAAAGCACTGTGGGAACGGAACGTAGGAAAAGTACTTGAGGAAAGATGCCAATGGCAAGGGAGGTGGGACGGAAAGAAATGGAAGGTGTCAGAGTAGCCTATAGGCACTCCACAGCATCGCAGGCAGTCCGGGAACTAGATGCCTCCCCCATCTACCTGGCCCGCGTACTCCACGTAGTCCTGCTGCCCGGGCTGGGAGCCTACTCTGGAGCTGGAGCTGGCAGTGCCTTGCTCGGTGCGACACAGGACGATGGCGTATTGGTTCAGGTTCCCAGTCCTCTGCACGGTGACGCTGACAGACCCCGCCTTCTCACTGATGTTGTAGCTAGAAACACACACAAAGGTAGTCTCTGAAATTCTGCACCAGGGCTGTGAAGAATGTTTAATGCCAGTCTCATCTGGGTGGTGTATAGTGGCAGGCATGTCAGAGAAGAGGAAATTTAGTAATTGCTTTAAGAAGCTAGGTTGTAAACTGAGGAAACATGTTCAGCTGGGACAGTCACAGCACCACGTGTCCACTGAAGCTGTGGATGCAGAATGGTACCTGCCTTGTTTTCAGGGAGGGTGAAAAATCATGAAGAAGATGGGTATGAACTTTGTATCTCAGACCATGGAGAAATGACCATCTCTCCTCGGTGTGGTAGAGTACTTGGAAGAGGTTGGTGGATTCTCAGGGAAAAAAGCTGCTTGGAGCGCAGTGCCTTTGCTCAGATAGAGACCAACTGGATCAGACCCCCAGGCAGTGTGGCAAGTGTGTGTGTTTGGGGGGGGGCGAAGTTAGAGCAGTGGGAGAGGTAAGAAAATGGAAACCAAAGGTTATAGATGGGCTTAGTTAACAAAGGTGTTTAGACAAATGGAGCTTTATGACAACAGGGGAGTTGACAGGGTGCTACGGGCTGAATGTTTGTGTCCCCCACAAATTCAAATATTGAAGCCCTAATCCTAATGTGATTATATTAGGAGATGATTCCTGTAGGAGTTGATCAGTCATAAGGGTAGAGACCTTGTAAGTGGGATTAGTGCTCTTATAAAAGAGACACGGGGGTGGGGGTCTCTCATCCTCCTGCCGTATGAGGTTTCAGTGAAAAGACAATAGTCCCCAACTCAGAAAGCGAACTGTCGCTAGACACCAAATCTGCCGGCACCCTGATCGTGGACTTCCAGCCTCCAGAACTGTGGGAAATAAATTCCTGTTGTTTATAAGCCATCCAGTCTATGGTATTCTGTTATAGGAGCCCGAATGCACTCAGACACAGAGCTAACTTAGCTTGCTGCTAGGAAGTTGTATTGCTTTTGCAAAATAGAAGGTAAAGTATCCATGTGCTACTAATTATAATGTGTCTAGTGAGTGGGCCTTGGCTGGACTTCGTTTTCCATCACTGAAAACAGGCTGGTGTCCTATAGCTGTGAGGTTGGTGGGCACAGTGCCTCAACAGGTTAGTCATTGTTTGCTTTGGGAGTTTTCTGTACTATTTAGTCCATTAAACATGAGAGGGCTTCCAGAATACATGATCAATTTTATTCAGTTAATTTTGTAGGAGAAGAAAACTGGTAAACAACAGCAAAACATTACACATATAAAAGTGGGTCCCGGTTTTACACTAATTCTTTCCCCAAGTGTGTATGGGTGAGAGTGAAAGAGCCCACATCTGAGGCACAGGAAATGAAATTTGTATGTTTTCCTTCCCTCTATAAGTTCCAACTTTCAATTGACTTATCATGAAGTTGACTTGTTAGAAATAGTGAGTCTCTGAAATGTAGATTTATAGAATTCTTCCTCCCACAAAAAATTATAATCCTAGTTATAATTTAAACCACACAATCAGCTCTGTGCTTTCCCACCTTTATCCATTGGTGCCTCTCGGTTTGCCTCTCAAGTCCCCAACAGACTACGGAAGCATCTTAAAAAGCTGTCTGCATTACCTATGAATCTGTCCCCTAAAGATATACAATCTTACAAATACCAAATAAGCTAGGGGGAGAATATGATCTGGAGAACAGAGAGAATATAGATAGAAGACCAAGGTGTTGTTCTCATGGGCCAGTGATTATCTGTAGAACTTGAATGTGCATTTTGTTCCCCCAAGAGTTCTACCAGATTATCTTCTAAAACTGAAAGACAAAAGCAAAAATACTTATAGGAGAGGCAGTAAAGTACAATGGTTAAGATCACTGGGCTTAAATCTTGATTTTACCGCTGATTATTTATTTATGTGACTTTGGGCAAATTACTTCATTTCTTTCTGTCTCTATTGCTTTGTTGTTGCAGGGGCAACAACAGTAGTCAGCTCATAGCTGCAAGTATCAAAGAAGGTGATGTCGATCTAGTACGATGTCTTCTACATGCAGTACATAAAAATATTTGGTAAAATTACTTTTTTATTATTATTATCACCACCACCATCGTCAAATGACTAGAGCTGACCCACAGAGTTCTTCACCCTGAATTCTCTGCTCACCTGATTCACTTCTCACAAGTGAACACACAACGACACTTGTACCTGGTATGTTTGAAGCTGATGAGGGACCACTGGATATGGAAAACATTGTCGCCGACCACATTGGGTTTACTGTCTTTCACCAGAAACTGGAAACCATCCATCATCTCATGGATCTTGTCCTCATGTAACACGTAACGAATCAACCCCAAGTTCACGTCCTCTGTGAGAAAAAAGGCACAGCGTATTACCTCAGGGTTGTGAAAATCGCCTCGTAGATGCCCACACTGACGCATCTCGTTTATTCTTTTAATGGGTCATAGACAGAACTCGTGTTAACAAGGACAGAAAGGGATAACGGTCTAAGAAATAAATGTTCCCATCAGATGTAAACACAAGCTCCTGCAGCTGGGTGTGACCAAAGGCTGTCTATATTTACAGGAAATACCTTATGTGGTGGTAAAATAAGAATTCCAGGGTCATGGCCAAAAAAAAAAAAAAAAAGTATTGTAATGTCTGTGGAATGTTAGAAGCAAATCTGAGAGCTGCCGGAGAAAAGTCTTTGGCACCATCTTCTTCTGTGTGTGTATGCTCATATCCACACTACTCTCTCTCTCTTTTTTTTTTTTTTTACAGAGACAGAGAGAGTCAGAGAGGATAGGAACAGACAAGAACAAAGAGATAAGAAGCAGCAATCAGTTTTTCGTTGCGACACCTAAGTTGTTCATTGATTCCTTTCTCATATGTGCCTTGACCATGGGGCTGCAGCAGACTGAGTAACCCCTTGCTTAAGTCCGAGACCTTGGGTCCAAGCTGCTGAGCTTTGCTCAAACCAGATAAGCCCACACTCAAACTGTCGACCTCGGGGTATCGAACCTGGGTCCTCTGCATCCTAGTCCGATGCTCTATCCACTGGGCCACCGCCTGGTCAGGCTACACTACTCCCTTCTAAAGAAGGTTCTTTGGAAGGTATGTGCTACTAAAAAAAAACTAAGGTTGGATCCAAACAGCCCCACACAAGGCACAGATACAGTGGGCTAGGAGAGCTCACAGACTGGGGACCGTGAGAAAAAGGAAACATGGCTCATGAATTATACAACATGCAGTTTTTCTCAGTGACTACTCCCATCAGGTCCACACTCAGAAGTCTAGAGAAGACCCCAGACACTTTTGAGAATCTAAAATACAAAGTGGTTTGCTTGATATGATTTGAAACAGGAAGATATTTCTATTGAGGAATCTACCCATGCTGATTGTCATTTATTTGCTGAAGACTTTAAAAATATGCATAACCCATAGAGGGCAAAATATAAACCACAGAGGATCACAGATCTTTCATTATGGCTGGTAGCTGTTTTTATGTTTTATTTTTAAAGGAAACCAACCAGTAAAGATGATCTCTTCCAGAAAACCTGGCCAAAACCAAAAGTAAATTTGAGAGTTAAGGAAGCATGTGAAGATGAATTTTTTTTTTTTGGTCATAATTCATAATAACAAGGGAAAAAAGAGAAGTAAAATTCCAAAGTTGGATGGTTAGACACTAAAAGATCTATTTGTCTGCAAATAGGTTACTTAGGGGTGAGAAGCTAGCAGTGGTTGTAAGACCCGAGAGATGGGGAGAATGGTGTTAGAATAGACTCCTCTCTCTTCCCACTCCCCGAGTCCCCACCCTGCGTGAAGGTCACAGCCACTCTGCCAGGCTGCAGCTTGTTCTCCACGTGGCCATGCTTAGGGCCCATCGTTATCTCATAGACAAGCTGTGGGTCCTCCGTGTCCGGGTCCATGGCCAGCAGTTCCTTCTTGGTGATCAAGTTGGTTGCCTGGAATAGAAACCCATTAAATTTAATTCATGAGGTGGGAATAAAGCATGGATAAGACCCTGTGACTCAGATTTAATTCAGTTCAGTAACATGGAAAACTGTCAGTACTGAAGAGGCTAAGAGGATAAAAACCATCCGGCCTCTGCCCTTGGCATGTTCACATTTTATTTGGAAAGAAAAGTTGATAAGCAAGATAGTTGTGGCAAGCGCTATATTGGGAAATTAAAAAAAAGAATGGTATATACTTTTGGGAGTAGAAGATACACTTTTTGGGAGTGGGAGAGATTAATTCCATCTGAACTGGGGAAGGAGGAATTTGAGAGGGTAGGATTTGAATATGGCCCTTAAAGAAGGCTTGATCTTTGAAAGAATGACAGGATACAGAACAGATGGCCACATGACACCTTATAGGAGTCAGCTGCAATGCTTGCATTGAGTGAAATAAATATGATACCCCAATTTTGCCCAAATATACCACCTATATTTTAACTCACTCAACAAATATCTAATCAGAGCAAAGATTTGAGAGAAAAAAAGGGGCAATCAATAGTATTAAATGTTACCAACTCTAGTAAAGTAAGGACATGTAAGTGATCTTTGGACTTGGTGAAATAGAGAGCATTGGTGACTTTGACAAGAGTCCTTGCAGTGGAGTAGATAGGGGTGGGAAGGAGAAAACCAACTGTGCACTGTTGAGAAGAGAACGGGATGGTTCTGAACACGAAAAAAAGATAAAACAGGGCAAAAAATTTGTACTAATTTTATTTCAGATATTTTAAACATTCCAATTAGTTCAGTGGGAAACTTCAGCACAACAGCTGCGTAGTCAGGCACACCGTGTTTTCTTGTGCTTCTTAGACAATGAGGATGATTCTCTTTACTGTGACACTCGCTTCACTGCAGTGGTCTGGAACCGAACCCACACTATCCCTGAGCTGTGCCTGTACAACCAACCAATCAGCTCCATGGAGATGAGAAAATTCACATCTTTGAGGGAATACCACACACAAGAGAAAGAAACCCGTTCCCAAACTGTGCTGAAGCACTGTGTGTATTGGCTGTGGACAGGGATTTAATGCTCAGCGTGTTACCAGGTGAAGATTATGGCGTATCTTAAAATGACCAAATTAGGATTTAGGAGGAGAAAGGAATTTCTAAAGTATTCCTCTGAGCACACTCACCTACAAAAATACTTCCTTCCCATTAATGGCATATTCCAGATGTTTCTCAAAACCCATCCTTCTTTTCTTCTTGTTAACCGAGCCGTCCAGCTACAGACTCTATTTCCCAGCCTCCCATTCAACGGACGGGCCCATATGATCCGTTTCTTGCCAAAATAATATGAGTGCAAGAGATGTATTTAATTCCTGTATCACCTGCTTAAAATATATTCCTGACTCTCTAGTTTTCTGCTTTCCTCTTTCCATGGATTGGAACTTTAATGAAGAGCTGAACAGATTGGGCTGTGTCAGCAGCAACAGGCCAGGCATGGCAGACCAATACAATAGAAGGACTCTGCATCTCTGAATTGCCATGTACAGCCCTAGACTTCCACCCTCTACATAAGGGAAAGAAATAATTGCTATTTTGGAAGTCATTTTATAAGAACGTGTTAATCTATATACAATCCTACTTCAATTCATGAAGCTCTCCAACCTTAGGAGTATCAGCTGACTTAGGGAGTAGTAAATATGACATGAACTGGAGTTCTAGTCAGCAGTTACCATCATGACCAAGGCTATTGCCCAAGCTGGTGAGTGTGAATGGGGCAGAGAGAAAGGCCTCACCTTGCCATCCATATACTCCAGCCACTGGAGCCCCAGGTTGGTAACAATTCTAGGGGTGCCATCGTCTACTGGGAGGATGTCTACTCGGAACTGCTGAGGTGCCGCTGTCATAATCTGTTGGGAGGAAGCCAAAGAAGAAAACTCATCATTCACAGATGTCTGATACAGGTCAGGTCCAGAGCCCCTGAAATCAGGTGACGCTTCAAGAATGAGCACTGGAGCCAGTTTTCGTCACTTAGCGCCTGTTGGCACGAGGCTTAAGGGAGAGCACTGATTGATAAAGGGAACAACGTGAGAAGAAAAGCAAGAAACAGTGGCACTCCCGCTGGAATTGCACCTGCTATGGAAGTTGACTTTTACACACCTATGCAGTCTGCACTGAGTTCAATATTACCTCGAAGTGAAAATGATAAACATTTTCCTTTCAATAAATCTTGTTCAAATTTTCCTGAGAGGCAGAGGAAACCCATCATTAAAATGTTAATGTCAAAGTCTCCGGGTGGAACTCTGCTAGACATAAAAAGAGGTTTCCTGGGAAGAGATTGTTTTTTTGAGAGAAAGAACTATCCATATGGGGGAAAGAGGCAGAAGAAATAAAGAATAAAAGTGTTTGTAGAAATAGTAAAAAGAAATTTTGGTTCATTAATTTTATCCTTACACATCCATACAACGCATAGGTGGTGAGAGGGACCCAGCGCCTCGCGGGCTGGGAGAGGGCAAGGCAGCTGCCATGCAGGGCGGCTGGTACTGGCTTTTCAAGCTTCTACCACCTCCTTCTCAGTCACTTCCATTGTTAGAATAACAAGGTCCCTCTGGAGACCCACTGTGACCTTGTATAGTTTATCAGAGGGGCAGCCCTCTTGCTGATTTATGCTAAAATATTTTTTCTCTTCTGAAAGTCAAACTAACTGGACATCAGCTATAGTTTGGGAGAGAGAAGAAAGAGAAAGAATAAAAAGCAGTGAACTGCCAAGCATGATGCTGTGCAGACACTGAAATGGCAGGGAAATCCCAGGAGACAGCCTCCCGACACTTCGACCCACCGAGAATGACCCATCTCTAAAGGATGCGGGACAATCTTCCATCCACAAAGGCAGCATTACCATTCATCATGAAGCATGAAAGGCACTGTGCAGGAGAGAGCAGCTGACCCTTTTGTAACCCTGGAAGTATGGCAGGGTGTAATCATGTAGCCCACTAAGACTGGCCTGGCGGTTCAGTTGGTAAGAGCATCGTACCAATACATCAAGGTTCAGGGTTCGATCCCTGGTTAGGTACATACAAGAATCAACCAGTGTAAAATAAGTGAAATAACAAATGGATCTCTCTCTCTCTCTCTCAAATCAATAAATAAAATGTTTTTAAAAAACCCTCTTCTGTGGAGTCACAAACAGCTGCCTAGCTGTAGGAGCGTCCTTGCCTACCTTCTACCGAAGTTGCAGTTACTCAATGGGGAGGTCATGGAACTGCAGGAGACCAGGCTAAGGAATAAAGGAATGAATGAAAACAGCAGGAAGTAGTGGGATGGTAGTGGAGGGGCTGTCTTAATGTTTCTTCCAGACGCCTGGACATTAGAAGAGAACAATTCTCTTAAGAAAGTAAAGATTGATGGCTGCATGACCTCAAGAGAAAAGAAACTTGACCTGTTTCTCATGCCGGTCCTAAAATGATGACACTGATGATAATGACAGCCACACTTTATTAGATGTTTCCTGTGCATGGCACTGGCGTAAGTGCTTTATGCACATCACAAGGGTAGGTGTCATCTTCATTTTACAGATAAGGAAAGTGGAGGCTTAGAAAGGTTAAATGGCTTAGAAAGTTAGTCAGCCTGTAAATGACAGAGCTAGAATTTAAATCAGTGTCTTTTGGATGCAAAAGCCACACATCTTCTTTTTTTTTTTTTAACTTAGTGAGAGGAAAGGAAGCAGAAACCGACTCCTGCATGCACCTTAACTTGGAGCAAAGCCCACTAGGGGGCGATGCTCTGCTCATCTGGGGCACTGTTTTGTTGCTCAGCAACTGAGCTCTGAGGTCATGTAGCTATCCTCAGCACCAGGGGCCAACTTGCTCCAATCGAGCCATAGCTACATGAGTTTGGAAAAGGGAGAGAAGGAGAGAGAGAGAGAGAGAGAGAGAGAGAGAGAGAGAGAGAGAGAAGAGAGAGAGAAGCAAGAGAGGGAGAAGTGGAGAAGCAGATGGGCACTTCTCTTGTGTGGCCTGACTGGGAATCAAACCTGGGATATCCACATGCTGGGCCGATGCTCTGCCACTGAGCCAACTAGCAAGGACCCAAAGGCCATACTATTAACTACTGTTATTCTTCATGAGATAGAAACATTGGCTGACTCAAGGGACATATAAAAGAGTAAGACAATCTAGAACCATATGATATTACTGAAGAAACAGATGAAAGAAAAATTGACTAAAAGGTAGGTAAAGAGAAAGGAGCACTAACAGCAGAATGATAACAATAACTATCAACTTCTATTGACAGTGTTCATGATTTGCCAATAGTATTAAGTACTTTATGAGGATTACCTCTTTAATCTCTAGTCTAACTGAAGCTGATGATTATTATTGTACCCATTTTACAGATAAAAAATAGAGGCTTAGAGAAGTTAATTTGCTCAAGGCCAATTCGTAAGTGACAGAACGGGAACTCAAACAAGGCTGTCCTTGGCCTTAAAATGTCATGTTCTGGGCAACCTCTGGCCTGCTCAGCTATGCCTCCCTTTCTGTTGTTTCCGTTACCTTTTTTCCTCCTTCCTCAATAATAAAGAAGGGATTTGTCCCATCAGCAACAGTGAAGGTGAACCGGTCTTTGAGGGAGTTGCTGCCATCGTGGCTGTAGCTGACCCGGTTCTGGTAGATGTCTTCCATGGTGAAGGCAGAGGTGTGCCTGAAGTATTGCCCATTGATGGTTCGCTCGATGGTGCCATGCCGTGGGGGCTGCACAACAGTGAACGTGACAGACTCAGCCTGCCCAGGAAGTAAACAGCAAGAGAAGGGAAAGTCTTAAGAAAAACCAGGTGAGTCAATGATGGCCAACAGGTGGTCAGGTGTAGACAAACCTAAAGACATGTATAAAATAAGAATTGTGCTTCTTTATAGATATGAAAAACAAAGCTAAGGAATGAAATTATATTGGTTACTATAACTGAACTTATATTCTGGTGGCTTCAGTTGTAAGACTGAGATATTTAAATCTGTCCTTTGGGAGTCAGAAGGAAAACCTGAATCTTTAACCTCTCCTGGGATGATAGGAACTAGACTTTTTAAAATTATTCATTTATTTTCCATCCATTTCCCCCTAATTTCCTGAAACTCTTATATACAGAATACCACATGCATCAGAACAGAAATGTGTTTTCCATTTCTAATTGCTGCATCTCGAGTGACACAGAGAAGCAAAAATAAAGAGGTAGCATACCCCACTCAAGCCTTTCCGATGATTTGTTACCACCATAGCTTAAAATGAAAAGGCCTGACCTGAGCCAACAAGGCCCTTTGTCACCTGGCCCCCAGACTCCCTTCTGGGCCCACTCTTCCCTTCACCTGCTTAGTCACTAGGTTCCGGCCTCTTGTCCCCTTGTGCTAACTCAAAGGTCTAAGCTCACTTGAGCACAGGGCCTCTGTACTTCTGGTTCTTCTGCTCAGAGAGTGTTGTTCCCAGATGACTGCCCAGCTTGCTCTGCTACTTCTGATATCTCTGCTCCTCAGAGAAGCCTTCCCTGACCACTCTGTCTAAAATATACTGCTCACAAACATTAGGGGATATTTCAAAATGAATATGAAGCAATAAAAAAAGAAGCATTTGTTTGTTTGTTTGTTTTTATTCAACAAGAACATCAGAAAAGCAACGACAAGTCAAAGAAAGTTGTTCGATTATGCAAATGAGATGCAAAACCAACTTTTATTTCATTGGTGAAAATGCAAAAGGCTGAAAGTACTGGAGTATCTGCACATTCCCCGATCCCCTAATTTTGTGAGCAGTAGTACACCCATCAATCTGTCTCCTTTAGCTTGCTTTAGTTTTACTCATGGCACTTACAATATCTGACATGATGTTATGTGTTCTTTTTTTTATTGTCTGCCCCCCTAATCAAAGGTTGAACACTCCCTAAGGCTGGAACTTGATGTGTTTTGCTCACAGCTATGTCCTTTGCATGCAGAGCAGAGCCTGGCACCGGCAGGTCATCAGCGTTTGCAGAAAGAGTGAACAGATGAATGAAGGAACTCTGGTACAGGGTAGAGTGTATGTAGAACTAATTAATGAATGCTCTGGTTCTCTTCCATGGGAGCTAAATCATGCCAGAAGGTTCCACTCTTTTATCTAGGAGCCTTGCGAGAATGAGAGTTCTGTCTCTGCAGGCACTGTTTTACCGTATAAAGCCTAGTTCTCTGAGGATGCTTAAATTGTAATAATTAGTTGTCATCCAGAGAAGTCAGAAGAAAGAAGGTAAGAAGAAGGGAAAGGTGTCAAAAATCCTTGTTCATGCTAATAAGGAATAAAAATATTGGATAAAATGTCCTCTACCTAATTTTTTTATAAATCATGGTAAAAAGTCAGCATGTTATCAGGGGAGAGAGAAAAGGTACTTTGGGTTTCAGAAAGGGTTTAAAAGCAGTTTGAGTGCAAATGTATGCATTTTCTCTTTTCCAGAAGGCTCTGGTCTCTTCTGGTTCTCAGTCATTCAAGGATACCTGTTCTAACCTCAGCACTCTGCCCTCCACTCAGGATGCACAGCATAGAGGAGAGCCGTCACCAGGTCAGCCTGTCTGTCATTCAGCCAGAGAACCCAGGGGAATGCTCTCACCTCTGTGTCCGCATCCACTGCCTTGAGCTCAAATTCTGTGATGGTCTTCCTCAAGCCCTCCTGCACCCGCATCCCCAGGTTCTGTACAATGGGCAGCGAGTCATCCACAGGGCGAAGCGTGATATGGAAAGTCTGAGCCACCTAGAATGGCAGAAACATGCAGGCTGGAGGGACACTTGTCCCCAGCCTGCCACCCAAGTAGAAGGCAGTACCCTCTGCTTTCCTTTTCACACCGTATCTGGCATGACTAACTGACCAGGACCCAAAAGTGAGTTCTCTTGGGCAAGAGCCCCAGGGGCTGTCAGAATCTGCCTCTGCCCTCGGCTGAGAGCAGAGGAAGCGGAAGCTCTGATAGCACCAGCTGCCCTGCAGACAGCTCTGTGACGCCCATTCAAGAAGGGAGTCGGGTTCCTCACCCACCTCATTGACTCCATCTGACAGCGTAAAGCTGAAGGCATCTGAATGTTCCTCGGACTCACTGGAATGGATATACTGAACACTTCGTGACATCAGGTCTGCTTGGGTAAAGGAAGTAATCTGGATACCTAGCAACAGAGGAGAAGAGAAACAGAAATGATGTAAAAATGCCAGGCATACTTCTGAGGCTAGGGAGATGTCTCACTAGATAGAGTCCTTAGCATTTTTCTCATAGCATTTATGTGCTTCTCCCTGAGACACTGTGTTAGAGTTGCTGCACACTTTTTTCTACAACAGCATACGTTCTGTAGCAGCACGTTAGCTTAATTACCTAGGCTTCTACTATGTGCCAAGTCAACAGCAGGTGCTCAATAACTTACTCTCCTTTCTCCTGAGGATTATGTATGCAGGTAAAGTCTGTAAAAGGTAGAGCCATTGTCTTGTTCTCCAAACTCCTCTCTCTTAAGATTTATATTCCTCCATAGCCTCAGAGTCCTTTATGAAAACCTGTCTTAATTTTTAATATTGTGCAATGGTATAGCTTTTGAACACTGGACTTCTAGGGCTTGACTAAACATAGCCTTGTTTCTGTGATTGGTGAGGCTTCCCCAGCCTCCAAAAGTTTCATTGGATATTCTTCAAATTCCCTTTCAAGGCTCCCTCTTACAAGGTTCTTTGCAAGGTCTGTGATTCTGGCCTGTCATAAACCATGTTAGCCAGGCTGACAGTAAACTTACTGTGTGACTTTGGGCTTTGAGCAATCATTCTGTATCAAATCTAAAATGTCCTAGAGAACCGCCATCTTTCAACAACATGGTAGAAAACACGTTACATATTTTTTCAGGGTCATTTTAAAAGTACAAAAATCTAATGTGGTTTTTAAATAAAGCCAGAGCATCCCACAAGTGAACAACGTCTCTGTCTTTAAATGCCCGACAACATTTAGCACACAATTTCTGTTTCCATCTTAGGGATGTGGGACTCATTCTCTGGTGCCAGCCAAGATGGGAACAAAATCTCATCTTCTAGACCCTCAGCACACATTCCTGCTGTCCGATACGGGTGTTGGGGTATTAATCCATTTAATCCAATCCTTCAGTTTGGGCCTACAATACATTTGCTGCTGCCTGGGATTTACTATTTGTCATTATAAATCCCGGCGATATCAGTTTAGCTTCTCTGTAAAACAAAACAAAACCAAACCCCAGATATTCTACTTTGTGACACCAGCATCACTGCTATCTTAAAAAGTAAATAAATAAAACTACATGGTTTACATTTGCATCTCTCTTTATCATCTGAAATCTGTCACCCAGATACAACAGCCTCCTGGTATTAGGGCATTAGTTTTTTTATGAGGCAGTCTATATTTCTGGGCTTGCTGTATCAGCTCTTGACAGCCCCCCCCCCTCCCATCTTATAGCTTTGTCTTGTGGTCTGGACAGAAATCCATACCATTCTTTAAAAATTTAATAACTGCATACTAGTTGTGCTGAGAAATTTAAATCTCTTCCCCTGCCGTGACTCCATCCCCATAGCTCACGGGGAAATACTTGTCTGGACTACACAATCCACTGGCCACCTAATTCACCGTTCTCTTTATGAGAGCCCAAGACTGCCTGAGAAAGGTGGTGGAAGTCTCCTTCCTCTTGGGAGGGAAGCACTGGGCTTGGTTTTTTAAAAACATTTTTATCGAGAGGAAATGCACATATAGTAAACTGCACATATTTAAAGTGTACAATTTCATAAGCTTTGGCACATTCATAAAACCATCACCGCAATCAAAATAGTGGACATACCCATCACCCCAAAAGTTCCCAGTTGACACTTTTAAATCTTCAATCCTTCCTATCCCCCTACTGTCCTAAAGCAATAAATAAATTGCTTTCTGCCATTCTAGATTAGCTGGCATTTTCTCTAACTTTTTTTAATAAACAGACTCAAACAATATGTACTATTTTATGTATGCTTTCTTTCACTTAGCACCTTTATTTTGCAATTCATCCATATTGTACCATGTATCAAGAGCTCATTTCTTTTGATTGCTAGGGAGGACTCCATTGTGTGGATATGTCATAGTTTGTCTATCCAGTCACCTGTTGATGGACATTTAGGTTATTTCCAGTTCAAGGCTATTACAAATAATGCTGCTATGGTCACTGGTGTACGAGTCTTTGTACAGATATAAGTTTTCATTCTTCTTGGGTAAATCTCTTAAGAGTGAGATGGCTGCAATATACGTTGAGTGGATGATTAACATTTTAGGAAACTGAAAAACTATTTCAAGGTAGGTGCCACCACTTTCCATTCCCACCAGCAGCACACGAGAGCTCTAGGCCTGATCTATCTAGAAAACACTGAACACCTACCATATGCAGAATACTATTTCAGGCTTGCTTATATATTTAAAGTTTCACCTTATAACAACTCTGGGAGGCCAAGGTTGGCATATTTACCTCTGTTTTTATATATTAGGGCACTGTAGTACAATTAGAAGAGCAATGCATCTTATCATAGGTCACACAGACTAGATAAGGAGCCTCTTAGATATCATCCTTATCTTTTAATATTTTTCAATATGAATGTAATACTTGCCTATTAAAGAAAATGTGAAAAGCATAGATGAGTAGTAAAGAACCACAAAAACCCCTCATACATCTACCACTGAAATGTCACCACTGTAATATTTGTGAATTGGATTGTTTCTCATACTTTGCTGGTTATAACCATTTTCTTATACAAAATATGGATTTTGACAGGGGCACTTAATATTATCATTTATAGGATGCCAATAATTAAGTGCCAGAGGATAATAAACTGCACCTAGAATGTATGCTTCAAGAGGACAAACATTATGGTGGTTTCTTCACCAATGTGTACCCAGAATAGTATCTGGCACACAGTAGGTACTCAAAACACATTTGGTGAATGATATAGTTCAATCACTATAATAGATCTCTAAGAGGCCTTATTAAGCACACATTTTTAATCTCTACACATTTTTAAAAACATTTTAGCTTGTGCTAACTAGGCCCTGGAAGACTTCAGCTGCTCCCCAGCAAGCTGGTGTTCCTAATAACATATTGTGCTCACTGGCTGTCACAGCAGGTAGTTACTGTTTGAAATATCTTGAAGGCTTTTAATCCCATCAAAGGTATTTGCAGTCACCAACCTGCTGGCTAAATGATACCTCTGGCAGTATAGCAGAGACCCTTGTTAACCCCATCAGCTTTTCCAATTCTCCTGAAAGGCCAGCACATCAGAGAAAGTTCTGTCCAGGTCAGAGAAGAGGTGTGGGAATACAGCAGCTCTGAAGAAGCTGCCTTCCTAAGAGCAGGTTAGGTGACTGCCTCGGCCTCCTGCCTTTGGTACGGCTGGGGTGGCGCTGTGCTGCCATCTGTCCCCACTGCAAGTTCAAGCCCTGGGAGACTCACAGCTTTTCTGCTTCAGGTTTCCTTCAAAGACTCCAGTTATGGGCTAAATTGATATGTTGAAGTCTTAACCCTTAGTATCTCACATGTGACATTACTTAGAGTTAGGATGACTGCAGATGTAATTAGTTAAGATGAGGTCACTAGGATAGGACTTAATCCAATACAACTAGTGTCTTTATAAAAAGGGAAACTTTGACACAGCATACACCTGCAAGGAGAACACCACGTGAACACGAGGAAGGCCACTGATAAGCCAAGCAGAGAGGCCTGGAACAGATCCTTCTCTCGGAAGAAACCAGCCCTACTGACACGTAATCTTGGACTTCCAGCCCCCAGATCGTGGGACAGTCAACTTCTGTTGAAGCTGCACAGTCTGTGGTACCGTGTACGGCAGCTCTCGCAGGTGCACGCACCTGTGCTCTCTAGAAAAACCTAAATGAAGACAATGGATGCATCCTGTTTTGCTTGGTGTCACAATACTGAGAGAGGCTGAGATCAGAAGAAAACCAAAGAACACCTTTGCTCAAACAGCACTTCTGGGAAGGCTACTCTGCCTTACCCCACTTAGGTAGAATTTGCTTTCCTCTGGCTCCCACTTTCCTCTGTCATGGTGTTGTCATCACGACCAAAACACATCTGTACTACAGCTTCAGGACCTGTCTGCCCCTGCAGCAGCTACTCAGTAAACGTCTGATAAAGGTGAGAGCCGGTGCTGGCCAGAGATCGTTAGGTCCCCGTATTACTCCTCCCTCCTTTAAAAATACAACTCTTAGTCCTGGCCGGTTGGCTCAGTGGTGGAGTGTTGGCCTGGCGTGCAGAAGTCCCGGGTTCGATTCCCGGCCAGGGCACACAGGAGAAGCGCTCATCTACTTCTCCACCCCTCCCCCCTCTCCTTCCTCTCTGTCTCTCTCTTCCCCTCCCGCAGCCGAGGCTCCATTGGAGCAAAGATGGCCCGGGCGCTGGGGATGGCTCCTTGGCCTCTGCCCCAGGCACTAGAGTGGCTCTGGTTGCGGCAGAGCGAAGCCCCGGAGGGGCAGAGCATCGCTCCCTGGTGGGCGGAGCATCGCTCCCTGGTGGGCGTGCCGGGTGGATCCCGGTCGGGCGCATGCGGGAGTCTGTCTCTCCCCGTTTCTAGCTTCAGAAAAATACAAAACAAACAAACAAAAAAACAACAACTCTTATTATTATTAACTAAACAACGGAATCCCAGTTAGGGTTGACATTTCCCAGGCACCGCATGGCTCTATGAAACTCCACTCATGCCACTAGGGTGTGACCAAAAGGGATGTGTGCCCTTCTAGTAGTGCTCCTGAGAGGGAGTGGGCGTGGGGCCCCGACCTTCCCCCTGGCTGCTGGCTGCTGGCTGCGGCATGGCAACTACAGCAGTTGTCAGACCAGATTCGGGAGCCTCGTGGGGGGGGGGCGGGTGGCGGGGGCCATGTGCGCCGGCAGCCTCTTAATTTTTCTGCGCAGAAAATAAAACTTGTTTTAGACACTGTATTTTGAAGCCTCTTTATACCAGCAGGTTAGCTTCTGTCTTAATCATTTAATTCCTTTCTCTGATTTACCAAGAAAACGAGAATCTTGCAGGTCCCTGAGGTGAGGGAGTGGCTGCCTTCACCTGGAAGGAGCGCTTGCAGGGCCAGAGTGGGCTCAGGCTGGTGGCTGCCTACCGCGCCGTTTGCACAGGCAGATGGCTCACTGCGTCCCCTCAGGGGAAGGAAAGAGGATCTTCATAGCTCTCCTGTCTATCGGAAGGGAACAGCCAATTACCACCCACCACCCGCTGAGCAAGAAAGAAGGACGGCATGAGAGTAAGTCCACTTCACAGTGAACCAGCAAGAGAATGTCTGCAAACACTGGTGGCAAGTGCTCATTGCCAGAGGCATCGGTCTCAAAATAGCTCAGTGCCTGCCCATGGACACTGGCGGGAAGGTGCTCTGCTCTGCTCAGAAAGACCAGGTGCAGCCCAGCCGGGCTCCTAGGAGAGACACCCTCGCCCCTGAGAGGAGTGCGGGGAGCTGCGGCTGCCCTCCAAGCTGCAGCCGGTCGCCCTAGGAGAGGATGAGAAGTCATCAACATGTACTTCTTCTGAAGGGAGATCTTTGACATTAAAAAAAAATCAAATGCATGAAAGAAAGTATTCTCAGGTAGGCAGGGAAGGAGAGGATGGCTATGAAATGCTACAGAAAGGACTCCTATGAGGGAGGGACAGGGAAGCCTTCCCTGTTAGCAATGGGGACGGGCCCCCAAGAATAACAGGGAGGGGACTAACTCCTGCATCTCGCCTACTTAAGAGTTACCAGAAAGAGGGACTTCAGAAAAACGG
Organism: Saccopteryx bilineata; assembly: GCF_036850765.1. Taxonomy (NCBI): domain Eukaryota; kingdom Metazoa; phylum Chordata; class Mammalia; order Chiroptera; family Emballonuridae; genus Saccopteryx; species Saccopteryx bilineata. Next base: position 205,382,299 of record NC_089494.1, read on the forward strand.
GCTGGGGCAGGAGACTTAAGTGGATTAAAAAGTCAAACCTGGAGGAAGAAGGCTGGTGAAGTGGAGTCCCAGGTTGAGAGAGCCATCCCCCTATTTTGGGGGAGTACCTTCCCAAGAGGCGGGAGACGTGTGCGCAGCTCTGGGCTGCTCCCTAAGCAGGGCCACCTTGGTCTTGGCAGACAGAATTTCAGCCCTGTGAAGGTGACACTGTACACACAGAAGAGGCGAATGTGGATGTGGAGCTGCATCACACAGCCCAGGCCAGAGAAGAGCGAGGGCTGAGGTTTACCAGCCTGCGAGCACTGGCCGTGTCCTGCACGAAGCTCGGAGCCATTGTTGTTCGGCACAAACAGCCGAGTCTGTCCTTTCATCTTTGGAGAGATACAGTCAGCAACCTGACTGAATTTTGGAAGAAGCAATTAGCTCGTGAATTAGTTAACAAATACTTCATGCAGCCAAGGTCTTGGGAGTGCTGAGCTGCGTACTTACTCCGGGGAATTGGGGGACAAAAGAGCAGGCCACTTGCTTTCATTTGCACTAGGGTTTTGGCCAATCGGACCATCCTTCCTCAAACCCTCCCGCCATGTGCACACAATACTTCTTCCCCTAGCGTCGCTGTGGACCCTGCACGGCCTGTCTCCTCACCTGCCTCCTCTGCCCCATCATCCCTTCCCTCGCTCACTCGGCCACACACAGCGTCCCCTTCCTGTGTGTGACACGCAGTGCACCTGACCGAGCCCAACTCTGGATGTCTATACTGGTCGGTTCCTCTGTCTGGAATGCTCTCTCCAGCCAGCTTGGTTGGCTCCCTCACTTTGTTTAGATCTCTGCTCAAACGTCATCTCATTATTAGGGGGCACCCCTTTCCCCTCGTTCCCTATGCACCCTGGTCATGCCCTTATTTCTCCCTCAGCTCTCACCACCAGTGACGTGTGATGTGTTCACTTGCTTGTTTGCTTACTGTCTGACTCTCTGCATTGGATGGTGAGTACCATCAGGGCAAGAAAGTCCCCCATTTTGCTATTTCCTTGATTGAATAAAGACTCTGTAGCCTAAAATGTAAAGAAAAGCAATGAAGATCTAAGTCTTCTGCAAGCTGTCACTGCCTGTATGATGTACAAAATAAAGACAGTTTCCCCTTTAGATTGTTTTTTGGCCAGTATCCCTTGTCCTTCACCGCACTTCCACTGCCATGTCCTATAGGTTCTCTCCCTGAAACTTTCTCCTTCCTTCAACCAGCTATTGTTCACGGAATACTTAGCAGGTTCCAGGTATTATCTCTTACGCTATTCTCATCTCACTATTCCCACTACTGCCCGCTCTGGCTCCTGCCAGGCCAAAGTGAAACTTCCCACCCGCTGTCACGGCCTCCTTTTTCTTTCTGTTGGTTCATCCTGTTGGACACTAGATGAATTTCACTCCCTTTTCCTCCTCAAAATTCTGCAGAGACTTCCTATTGCCTATTGAATTAAATAGAGATAACTTATCTCACCTTTGAAGACCTTCCATAAAATGCCAATTTATCCATGAGCCCCATTGATTTCTATTTTTAGAATATGTGCTTTAGTTAAACTAGCCCAGTTGTTTTTTTGTTTTGTTTTTTAAATTTTTTTTTATTTATTTTACAGAGACAGAGAGAGAGTCAGAGAGAGGGATAGATAGGGACAGACAGGAACGGAAAGAGATGAGAAGCATCAATCATCAGTTTTTCATTGCAACACCTCAGTTGTTCATTGATTGCTTTCTCATATGTGCCTTGACTGTGGGCCTTCAGCAGACCGAGTAACCCCTTGCTCAAGCCAGAGTCCTTGGGTCCAAGCTGGTGAGCTTTGCTCAAACCAGATGAGCCCGCGCTCAAGCTGGTAACCTCGAGGTCTCGAACCTGGGTCTTCCGCATCCCAGTCAATGCTCTATCCACTGCGCCATCACCTGGTCAGTTGTTTTGTTTTTTAATGTGCCCATACACTGTTCCCATTTCTGGAAATAACACAATTTCTGTCTGCTCAAATGCTGTCATCCAAGGGCACTCTTAAATGCCAACACTGGGCACCTTCCCACCTGATATAGCCTCCTTTGAACTCTTATGACACCAGGTTAAAAACACCTTCCACATTCTTCCCTCGGTTATTGTTATCTGCAGGGAAGGAGTTCCTTATTTCACCCAGTAGAAAATTCTGAAAGGGGAGAACTATATTTTCTTGTTCTTTTCTTTCTTTTCCCAGAAGCAGCTAAACTACAATCTTGCTCAATACACATGTTCATGTGCTCTTTGCTGAATTAAGTTTTTTTTTTTTTTTTTTTTCATTTTTCTGAAGCTGGAAACAGGGAGAGACAGTCAGACAGACTCCCGCATGCGCCCGACCGGGATCCACCCGGCCCGCCCACCAGGGGCGGTGCTCTGCCCCCCAGGGGGCGATGCTCTGCCCATCCTGGGCGTCGCCATATTGCGACCAGAGCCACTCTAGCGCCTGAGGCAGAGGCCACAGAGCCATGCCCAGCGCCCGGGCCATCTCTGCTCCAATGGAGCCTTGGCTGCGGGAGGGGAAGAGAGAGACAGAGAGGAAAGCGCGGCGGAGGGGTGGAGAAGCAAATGGGCGTTTCTCCTGTGTGCCCTGGCCGGGAATCGAACCCGGGTCCTCCGCACGCTAGGCCGACGCTCTACCACTGAGCCAACCGGCCAGGGCTGAATTAAGTTTTTAAGAACACACCATGCCAAGTGCTCAAAGGCTTAAAAAGGAGAACACGGTGCAGTGTTCGCCCCGAAGAAATGGACAATCTAGTTATGGAGATAAGACTGCTTATTCAAACTGCAAATTTCTATTCAACTTTCAGCAAGTAATTATTGAGAATCTCCTGTGTGCTAAGTATAACTCAAGGCAGTATTATAATGAGTGGTCAAGAGCAGTGACGCAGAAAATAAATACTAATAGAGGTGGACTCTGGGTGCATGTGTACACATGCTGTGGCTGCCCCCGGGTGACAAAATGCCACCTTCTGGCTTGACGAGGCAAGTACCACAGGCTTACCCGGCGATGCTGTGTATTCCAGGTGGCCCAGCTGGGGCTGTCTGGTGATTCTGTAGGTTAATTCCGCAGGCTTACTCTCCTGGTCGGTGGCCGAGAGCTGCAGCGTGGTGATTTTCTTCACTGAGTTTTCATCCAAGATCAGCCCTTTATTAGTGGTAATGACTGGTGGGGATTTGTCTTCTGAAAATATTAGACATAGTGATATGAAATGGGATGTTTTCAGCCTCCTTTCTTCGATTCTGGTTAACACCTCAGAATAGTCCTTAGAGCCGTCTCTCAGAGAGGGAGAGTGCCCCAGGGAGACAGAGCTTCATACAGCAGCGGGGACGTGATTCTAGATTTCCTTACCACTTGGGTAAAGGAGAGGCTCAGCCTCAAGCCAGTTACAATATAGATTATTTAACCTCAGAAATGCTGACACATTTTTAGAAATGCAACTAATGTCCCCTTACCCAAAACACTGATGGAAAAGGACTGGTTGATCAATTTGTTGCCTTCTCCATCAACCACATCGAATTTAAAAACAAAGCTCCCACTGGGTTCTCCTTTTCTGTGACTGTATTCTACTTGGCCTGTAAAAAGGACAAAAAACAATCAAGATCTGCTATTAAGGCTTTATGTTCATGTTTCTGAAGGGTGAGGTGGACATTTGACTGGTATCCACACCAAGGAATCAATGAACACCTTCCTCACTTTGACATTACTTTGGGCATTTTAATTTAAAGTTTTCATTTCCTCCTTTCTTCTCCCACTACAGACTTTCTCATAGAAAGTGCTCATATGAAAACCACCCCCAACAGTATTGCTCGTGGCTAAGGCCCAGCTGTTGGGAAAGAGTCTGAGGAAGTCTCATGAATAACTAGATCAGCAAAGTTGCCCGTGTGGAAATGTGCACTGACCACAGCCATGTCACTGGTGTGACCCTGTTATGTATCCACATCACAGGACAAGAGCACGCCAAGCCGTAGCCCACATCCTCCCAGAAAGCCTCACTTCCAATTCCCAATACAGCCTTCAATAATTTTTGGAACAACATAAGATATCACTATCCAACAAATAAATAGAGAAACAAAAACAAACTCTCCAGAGAAGTCAAAATATTCCAAAGGGAGAAGTGCAGTGTGTGAACCCACAACATCACTTCTAAGTACCTAGCAATGTAAATATAACCAGATCTCTGGGACGAGGCGCCTGGTCTCATTTTTCAAGAAGAAACACTAATATAAGAAATAACCAAGGAATTCCTACACCTTTGCTAATTCTGCCCCCCCTCCCCATTAAAGTACATACAGGTCCAGTGAGAATTATTAGGCTGCTACCAATTTTACGCGTTAGTACATAAAGAGAACCCTTATTTCTGCTCCTAAATGGACCTTCACATCATCAGATGATGTTGGATAGTTTTCCCCCCGCAATATGTAACTCCCTCCCTCTTTTTTTCCACCTCTGAAAGCACTGTACAGCAACTACATAGCATTTAACATTTACGCTTTTACGTGACATCAGCATTTCCCGAGGAGGGATGAGCTATGTAATCTCCCCAGGCAGCTCCGATTTATGCCCTCCCATTTTGCTTAGTTCATTAAGTTGCACTCCTTGGAGAGCTGAAAAGAGATACAAATTGTTCACCTAAGGCAGGCATGATTTTCACTTAAATCCATCCCAATTCACTTCTTTTTTCCCTTTTCTTCTCTCACATACACTTTTTAGCAGCACAGGAAGTCAAATGACTTTTCCCTTCTCAATATCCCCAAATTTCATCAATGCTATGTTAAAAGATGAATGCATTTTAGCCAAGAAGGACAGTTAAAAAAAAATTGAAGAGCCAAGAAAGAATAAGTGAAGCTATAACTCAGTTGTTATTCAAAACAAAGAGTGAGCAGTTTACTGCCACCGGCTACCAGGCGTCTAACTCCCACTGCGCTTCTATGGGAGAAGTCCGACAAGGTCTGGGAAGGCAGAGGAGAACCGGCTGACCTTGGCTGATGTCAGCCTGGCTGAAACTGCGGATGGGGCCGTTGACGGACACTTGCTCCGGGCTGCCACGCTTTACCATCTGCAGGCGCCCTGCACCAGGATCTTCTCTCATGATGAACATCACGCGACTTGCATCTGAGTCCTTGTCAGTCACTTTCAAGTGCTGCTCTGTGAGGCGTGCTCTAGACCCTGGAAGAGAATGGGAGACGTAGGTCATTCTCCATCATCGCCTTTGAGTAGGATACCAAATGATTTCAGGAGACTGAAGACTACATCATCACACACTCTCTGGGTCTAAGGAAGCATCGTGTGCTTGTCCTTCCGTTTCCAGCTGAGTTCCTGTTAACTTCCCCAAGTGAAACAGTCCCGACCTCCCCACGTCCTAGTCAGATCTGAGCCCCTTTCCTCTTCTGATTCCGTCTCACTGGCTCCCTGTGCTTGCTCTAGTCCCTATCCTTTAGTACTGATATCTATTTCACAACTCCTTGCTCTGTGCTATAAATCACTCCTAGACCCATGAGAAAACCTGCTTCGACCCGGTTTATTTACTGTCTTGGGGATCACCAAATCACAAAAACTGCTTTAAGTAAACTCTGGTTGCCATTTCAGAAGCAATAATCACAATCGTTGTTTCTCAAGACAGAGGACATAGTGAGGATTACAGAGCCGGGAACCGAGGCTATGGGCCCTGTGCGCTGCACCGCTGTTGGGGACGGAGGCAAAGCCCTGGCTACTGGGCTGGCTCCTCTTCTCAGGGCCTCGACCCTTGCTCTTCTGTCCAGCCATTTTATCATATTAAAAATGGTAAATTCTGGTAAAGTAGGTCCTAGTCCTCCTGGTGTTTGGAGAGACAATCTCCCAAGGGCCCTGAGGGGCTCTGCCCATTCTTGCTGGGGAATGCCAAGAACGCAAGGCCTGACCACTTTTTACCCAGGCCATTCTCAGGGAGGAGGCGATGTCTCCTTCTGGGTCAAAGAGCAGGCTTCCCTGTTGCTTAGTATAACACGAGGATTTCCCAAGCTCAGTGCGCCTCTCCTGCAGTGCCTCCCGCTGCACCGGAAGGCATCCACCTGGGCCTCCGCACCAACACCGCGAGACTTGGAGGGCAGAGAGAACCAGTGCAGACCCGCTGATGGCAACGCTGCCTGGTGTACTGTCGCAAGTACTCGGTCTGGGCCCTGGGATCGTGTGTCTTCCTCCAGCATCCATGAAAGAATATCAGGCTAACTCAATTGCTTGTAAACAAGGTAAATTAAATCCCAGACCTAATAGTTGGGATCTTTGGGGATCTCCAAATTTTCAAATACTTTTATACTATATTTTTACTACAAAATACACGTAAAACTAAGAAGAGACAAAAGAACTTCAGTGGGATGTAGATGCTCTGTGGGCAAAAGGCCCACTCCCTAATTAACATCCACTGCAATCTGACTTCGAGACTGCCATGTGTCACAGGCTGTTTATACATAAGCAAACCTGTGAATGTCAGACCCCAGAATCCCATGTCAAATGTTCCCAATTATTTGCAGAGTCTCTTTTAGCACACGATGACTGTCCAATTGCCCCACCATGCCAATTTCTTTTTTTTTTTAATAAGCCTGTTGAAATCCCGCTGGATTTCTTTTGTTGCTTGTTTCTGTGTGGGGATGGTTGGGAGTGGCAATGTCTGGCCTTAGAAATACTATCAATTTATCTCAATTTTCTCCCAAATTCATAGACATAGGCATCTGGCCCAGAGATTCACACTTGTCATTCACAACTTTTAGTGTCCCTAAAACAACACTTCTCCCCAATTCCACTGTCCCTGAGTTCTGAATACTTAGCTCCGAATCCTCCCACAGAGCGAACAGGGAAGGAAGCATTGGACCATGACAAAGGACCACAGCCACTCTCTTCCATTCTCGTGGTACCTGCTGAGAGCTGTAGGCCTCGGTTAACGGCCACGTGGGGGGCACCCCCTGGCGGCAGCTCTATATATATCTCCATCCTCCCTGTGTCCATGTGGAGTCCATCGGTGAGAGAGAACCGGAACTCGTCCACGGCCACACCAGGACCGCCAGGCACGTACCCCACCAGCCCACCCAGGATGTCCTGGTAGGTGAAGGAGGAGCCCTGGTCTAAAATCCTCCCATTCTCCAGAAGCTCAGAGGCAGGCTGTCTGTGGAGTAGATGACCTGAGGAAGGAAGTATAGAAAAAAAAACAACGCGAGAATATATATATATATGGAACCAAAACACTGTCTGAGTTTGTCAACTAGCGTGAGCCTGGGTGGAATGTCAAGTGCCTCAGAGGTTCTTGGTGACACAAACATAAACGACCCACAACTTAGTATTTTATAAATAAGTGCAGACTGCTTCCCTATGGCCTCAGATACAAATGAAGAAGATAAAGTCCCACTTTTCCTGGTTAAAAATCTCTTAAGGAGACGACACAGATGGATGTGGTAATAAAATGGCTTAGAAGTCAAATCCCACTCCACGAATTCAAAGTCATTTCATTATCTAACCCTTATTTTTCCCTTCTGCAAAGTGAACGTCGCACTCTTCACACGCTGCCTTCCGCTGAGGGGATCTGGGATAGGAGATAAACATATGTTTGGAACTCCTTTAAAATTCGGAAAGATGCTGAGCATCTTTGGGTGGAGACATAATTTTCTGCTTTCAAGGGCAGGGGTACCACAGTGGGACGGTTACAGTGCTTCATTAAAGAAAGTGAAAATGAATAAAAGCAGCCTGAACTGCAGCGACCAATAGCCTCTTCACGTAACTCTCCAGTAACAAGAATGGTTTCATCCTTAAGAGACCGACAGGTGTTAGGATGGATGCTTGGGAGATGGAAGTTCCAGCTTTTGGTAATACCAGGGAGATGGCACTTAGAAAAGAAGTAGGTGCAAGATTCCCACGGTGGCTTTTATCCCTGGTTTAATCAGGAAAAGTAACTTTTTTTTTTGCCAAAAGAAAAAGCTCATAAAGACATCTTTTAGGCTTCTGACCCAGCAATTCTCAACCTTTTTCTCTCATAGCACACATAAATAAATTATGAAAACTCTGTGGCACCACAAAAAATATATTTCCTGTTGATCTGACAGAAAAAAAAAAAGATCCAAATTTGATTCATTTACACCAGATGGCTATTGTGTTGGCTGTTGTCATTTTTTCTCTTCGGTAACCTAATGGAACAGCGGTCAGTACCCCTGACTACATAGTCGGGTGTTGCACATTTTAACAATTCTTACAGCACATTGGTTGAAAATCACTGCTCTAACTTGAAGTGAACACCTTTTGTAATTAATAACAAGGGTGTTCCTTGCATAAGAGGGCCCCAAATTATCAAGCGATGATGCTTTCTCTGAGAAGACAATTTGCAGACGCCGAAACCTGCTTCGCCTGAGGTTACATAGGAACACGAGAAAATAGCTGAAACTGAATTTCAGAAACACCAATTACCTCGGATTCAGGCATTTAGAGTAACCACTGTCTACTGTGAGCCCAAAGAATATCAGCTAGCTGTAAATCTGATTTGTGCGTTGATGCAAAAAATAAATGCTATAGAGGCAAGGCAGAAAAGTAACTGACATCTACGTGTTTATTCTAACAACCGTAGGTGCCTCAATTAAGAAGCTTTACAGAGCAGCTGTGTCCTACCGTGGTCAGGCTTTTGTGTCAATACAAAAATCAGCTCATTATCTGGAGTGTCCAGGTCTTGCAGGCTCAAAGAAAAATTGCTTATCACCACTCCCGAGCTCAGCCGTACGTGGAGAGGCAGCAAAGTCATCCTGGGGGGCTCGTCATTCTTCCTCTGATAAAAGCATAAAATATTAGGTCTCAGACAGACACTGGTTTAAGAAAGAACAACACACATTATTCAGAGAAAGTAATGGTGCATCAACCTTCACTATCAAAGTAGCATTTAATGTGTCACCTGCTTTGACTCCCAATCAACATGGTTAGTGTCAAAGGAGAGCAGTCACACAAACAAAACATCCCCTTGCAAAGAAACTGCAAGACATTCTACACAAGATCTTCTCAGATCTTTTCTGTAGGTACAATGGTCATAGTTTCCAGACAAAAACTGTGGATGTGTGGTTAGACAGGTACAAGCAGATTTGGGGGATAAAGGCACATTATTTGAAATCAGAACTAACTGTCTTAGAAAGCCCTGAGCACAGCACAGTATCTGTGTGAAGACACCACACTTGAAAATGTGAGATTTTAAAGTTGTCTCCCTGCCCGTATGCCAGCGCCACCGTCATCACTGTCCCTGAAAAGTGCCAAGGTACCATATGTTTTATTTTCTCAAAGCAAGGTAGAGGGTATTCCATTCTAAGTTTTACCTTTCTCGCCCTGGGTTAGTGGAGCAAGCCTCTGTATTTGCACCAATGAGAATAAATACAGCGTCAAGGAACACATTTCTTTGATGTGACAATTTAATGAATAAGTGCATTAAAAAATAATAAAATGTAACTATGTATATTGAACCACATACAATAATTTCAGGGGAAAATTGGAATATGTTAGTTTTCATCTAAATATAAGATTGGCAAGGTTTCTCTGTCTGACCCTCACAAACTGTTTTTTATATAAGAGAGAATAGATTTTACCCTGACAAGGAAGTTTAGATTTCCAAGTCAGACCATCCCCAAATGCCAGCCTTAATTGTACGTTTCCTGTAGGTTAGGGTTATTTTTTCAAATTAACTTCTAAAACCGAGGGTCATATTCAATCTTCATTGCTTTTGAGTTTATATGAAGCTATTTCACAGTGGGATGTTATGATCAAAGGCTCAACTTCTCTAACTTCCAGAGTCTTTACCTCGATGGTGATATTGATGCTGTGGATTTCTGAACGACTATTTCCATCACTTACATAAAAACTAAAAATATCATGGGTTGGCTCAATGCTTTCATGAACACTCTGAAAGTAGTAAATGTAGTTTTCCAGGACATCTTGAATGAGGAATGATGCCTCTCGGTCACTGGTGGTAGTTCCCGGGCCAAAACGATCACCTGCATCAACATCAAGAGAGAACTTTTACCTTGAGTCTTGGCTTACTAGGCTGAACTAGAAAACATGGCAGCATTATCAACAAAAGATGAAATCGTGCCTGAGGGTAAAGGTGGGAAAGTAGAAGGAGCAGAAGACCAAGAATCGGAAGACCTTGGGTTAGACCCCAGGTGAACCACTATTTCGCATCTATAAATGGATTTATCTGCCCTGCTGGTTCCATGGGAAATCAAATGAGATAATATGCATGAAAGCACTCACAACATTACTATTTTATAAAGCACAGAATAAGTGACTTGTTAGAAATTTTTGATAAAGTAAGTGCTGGGGCAAGTAATGACACAATAGCAAAGGTTCTACCTTAAGCGTTATTTAATTTTAAGACCATTCTACATGGCATGTCCTTGCAAGAAGAGCCCTCTTGCTCTACATAAGAATAGGTTAGGCCCCGGCCAGTTGGCTTTGTGGTAGAACATTGGCCCAGTGTGTGGAAGTCCCGGGTTTGATTCCCGGCCAGGGCACACAGGATAAGTGACCATCTCTTCCCTCTCTTCCTTTCTTCTCTCCTTTCTCTCTGTCCCTCTCTTCCTCCCATAGCCAAGACTCCATTGTAGCAAAGTTGGCCCGGGGGCTGAGGATGGCTCCATAGCCTCTGCCTCAGGCTCTAGAATGGCTCTAGTTACAGCGAAGCAACACCACAGATGGGCAGAGCATCACCTCCTGGTGGGCATGCCAGGTGGATCCCGGTCAGGTGCATGAGAAAGTCTTTCTCTCTGCCTCCACACTTCTCACTTCAGAAAAATACCTCCCCCCAAAGAATAGGTTAACTGTATGCCTTTTTAATGTAAGAAAAATCTCCTTAAGCATATTTTCATTTGACCTCTCAGTTCCTTAATGAAACTTCAGCATGGGTTGAGCTCAGCGCCTAGAATGGTCCACCAGGACTATTGTGATACTCAAGGACCATCCAGAGCCCAGATGGCATTCAGGTACTAAGACACTCAGGTACCATTCAGAGCACCATAGTAAATGCTGCCTCTAACACTTCCTTTCATGCCAACCTCAAAGACTGTAAAATACCAAGGGGAAGAGTAAGTGCTGTTTACATGATGGATGACTTGTTTCTTACTCGGTCTGAGTTTCTCTAATTGATTTCAAATAGTTATCAGTTTTCTAAAAAATGAAAAAAAAGAAAAAGAAAAAAAGAAACCCCTGTGTCTTCAAATATTCCCTGAACACATCAACAAAGAAAATTATAGACAATTTGAAATCAGCCAGGCTTTCTCTTTCCTTCTTCCATAGACCTTTGCAAGGGTCAGGTCGTGTATTAAAAGGCCACTGACTTCCTGAATTGTAGATAGTGTTATTTTGTTGTTGTTGTCCTCTCAACAGAAAGACTAGGAATTAAAAAGTGTTATTTATAAATTATTTGAATTAGGAACTCAAGACAAATATTTTTTCTTCAATTACATAAGTTTTCTCAAATTTTACCCCTCAAATTTGGCATCTCTTGTTAACAGAAACATAGAAGAGTCTAACCTCTGGACATACAGTTCAGGGTTCGCTATCATTCCTTCAAATTCTTATTTTCTCTTTCCATTGATCATTATCAGTGTGAGACATGGGGTCTTTCTCTCTCTTTCTCTCTCTCTTTTTTGTATTTTTCTGAAGTGAGAGGTGAAGTGGGGGGGGGTAGTGGGGGTTGGCAGACAGATTCCCATATGCGTCCAACTGGGATCTACCCAGCATGCCCGCCAGGGGTGATGCTCATCCCATCTGGGGCATTGCTCTGCTGCAACCAGATCCATTCTAGTGCCTGAGATGGAGGCCATGGAGCCATCCTCAGTGCTCAGGCCAACTTTGCTCCCATGGGGCCTTGGCTGCGAGAGGGGAAAAGAGAGATAGAGAGAAAGGAGAGGGGGAAGGGTGGAGAAGCAGATGGGTGCTTCTTCTGTGTGCCTTGGCCAGGAATCGAACCCGGGACTTCCACAAGCCAGGCCGACACTCTACCACTGAGCCAACCGGCCAGGGCCCGGGACCTCTTTATGTGGATCCAAAATAGCATAAATAAAGTACATAATTCTTAAAAATATATTCAAATAGATTAATGACTTATTTTCTGTTATTGGAAAACAAGCCATTCAACAAGTGAATCTGTCACTGAAGATTTAGCATCAACCCTTCCAATTTTTAAAATTGTACCTTTTATCTTTTTTTATGTACATCATTATGACTTCCTTTTCTTAAATGGAATAGACTACACACAAATTAAACAGTTGTCAGTGTATGCAGGCTATCATCATGAATATCTATTACCACACTGCACTAGAATACAGCGATGCCCTGTAGGTAAGCAGGGTGGGTCCTGTCCTGTTTGTGCTGGTACTGAATGAATATAGATTCCATGCTGTTGGATTTTATACTTAACTATATAATTATTCTGTTGCTCCTGGTCTTGCTGGTAAGAAGCTTCAGCTGCTCCTTCTAATGTTTTTAAAAAGACATTCTTCTGATCAGCTGGATTCTAAATCTAGGTAACTAGTTTCACATACACAAAACAGACTCAGTTCTTTATACCCATGGAGCAAAGGGTAGGGTCCTTAAATTATGTGCCTTGGTACAATTATTTGTCCTCGGATCCTTTCTTCCTTACTTCCGGGTTCATTTTAACATGAGTAGTAGTTTTCCAAGTGTGGCCCTTGGACCAGCATCAATGGCATTGCCTGTGATTAGGGAGAGATGCAGGCCCTGGCTGGCTCAAAGGATAGAGCAGGGGTTGGGAACGTATGGCTTGCTAGACAAATGTGGCTCTTTTGATGGCTGCATCTGGCTCACAGACAAATCTTTAATAAAAAAAAATAATAACGTTAAAAATATAAAACATTCTCATGTATTACAATCCATTCATTTCCTACCGCTCATGTTCATGGTTGCGGGTGGCTGGAACCAATCACAACTGTCCTCTGGGACAACACCAAATTTTTATTGGATAATGCATAACGTACACAGGTCGTTGTATGGCTCTCACGGAATTACATTTTAAAATATGTGGCATTCATGGCTCTCTCAGCCAAAAAGGTTCCCAACCCCTGGGATAGAGTGTCGGCCTGGTGTATAGATGCCCTGGGTTTGATTCTAAGTAGGGCACACAGGAGAAGTGATCACCTGCTTCTCCCCTCCTCTGTCTCACTCTTCTCTCCCTCTTCTCCTCCCGCAGTCAGTGGCTTGATTGGTTCAATTGTTGGCCCTGAGTGGTGAGGATAGCTTGTTGGTCCAAGTGTCAGCCTCAGTTGCTAAAAATAGCCCAGTTGATTCAAGTATTGGCCCCAGATAGGGGTTGCTAGGTGTATCTTGGTGGGGGAAGATGTGGGAGTCTATCTCTCCTCCTCTCACTTAAGAAAAAAAAAGTAGAGAGAAATGCAAACACATGAGCATCATCCACCTCTTCCAACAGGAACTCTTATGTGCTGGCCAGGAAAATGTTTCCATAAGCCCTCCCTGTGAGACTTATGGACATTAAAGTTTGGGAACCATTGTTAGAGAGGTTGAGGCTTGCCAGAAATTTGACTTCTGGACTGGTGAAATACTCCTCTGCATGCATTCCAGGCTAATGTAAAACTGTGTTAGGAAGGCTTAGTAAGAAACCATCTGGAGAAAAGAGAAGGCCAGGGGCAACCATCCCTTGTGGATTCTCCACCCTTTGTCCAAGCTCTTCCCTCTGTGAGAAATGCCATTTTCCCTCTTCCCACAGTGACTTCCACTAACCCTTCAAGTTGCAATTCAAAATGTCACCTTCTTAGATTTTCTCCGGGTTCCCAGGCAAAAGTAATTGTTTTGTCCTACGCACTTTCACAGTGCTTTGCTCCTTCCCTGTCCTGGCATTTTATATACTGTGTAATTAATTCATCAGCCTTCTGTCTGTCTCCGACTCAGGGCAGAGGCTGTGCCCTACTCATCTTTATAACCATTGTATCTGGCAACAACATTTTTGGAGGTAAATCTAACTCAGCAATAAACAAATCTAAGTGCACACACACTGAGAAGCAAGATGGGGAAAAGCCCCAAGATTATCTCTAAGAAAGCTTTATCGCCGCTCAGTGAATTTCCAGGAACCAGGCTCAGATCGCAGGTGCCATGCTCACCACAGACACCTTCAGTCTATGGCCTCTCTGTGGGAGCTGCTGGCAGCGTGCCAATTACAGCCAAGCGCTGGCATTCAGGAATCGCACTGCAGAGGCAGCAAGCAGCACAGTAACCTGCCAGGACCTGTCTCAAACCACCCGTCACTGCGGTCTTGGAGGGCCTGTGGATGGAACACATCCTTCTCGCTTCTCCCTCTCTGGGATAACCACCAAGGGTAGTAGGTCCAGGGCAGATAGCAGAGGAGGGAGGATGTGAGGAGAGGGTCACAGATAAACAAGCATGCAATTCAATTCACGTCATATCTTTGGAAGGAGCCGAGTCATAAGCTATGGTTTGGCTAACCTGCAGCTGTCTCGCAATAAAAGGACAGAAAATTTTATTTCCTTGACACTCAATTCTGAGTGTAATCTACAAGGCCCTCCATCTCCACTGCTGGTACCCTGCTCTATTTTTTCCCCCATAGCATTGATTTACCTCCTAACATCTTACACAATTTTTCTAGGTTTCTTATCTGACTCCCTCCCAGGATCTAAGGCACCAGGAAAGTAGTGGTTTCTGTCGGTTTTGTTTACTGATGCATCCCTTCCTCTTGAAAAAGTGCCTGGCACATAGAAAATGCTCAGTAAATTTCTGTTGAGTGGATGAAATCTTCCTTCCTTCCATTCCTCTAAAATGGTTCCATTCCTCTTTAGTTCCCCATGTCCAGGTTTAACTGGAAGTGGTTACCTCCCTCTACCCTCCTTTCTTTTTGGGTCTAAAAGAATTCTACAGCAAAGCTTCTGCTGGTACCTGTTCCTGTGTTCTCAATGCAGCCGTACTTGGGCAGATCACTTAGTCTAATGATGGCATCTCCCTGGAGGTTGTCATGATCATCCGCAGCGAAGAAATGGTGAAATGAGAGGGGGGTTCTCCCTCCCTCCTCAACCTGAGAAAGAAAAGATTGCAGAGAGTCCTTGGGCGGTTGCACATAACTATGCTAAAAGGAACCGAATTGCAAAGTGCTGCCTGGGGTGACCTTCTGGCATCAATTTCACTTCTTTGAGGAGGCAGATCCTTTACCTACAAGATGAGGAATGTGCACACTGCTGAAGCCAGGCAATCTTTTAGCGCCTCTCAAAGCGACACTCAGGCACGATGACTTGCGTGTCTCCCTTCAAAGTCGTGCTGCCTTCAATGATGGATCTGGTTATAAAGCAGCCAGCTCTGGCCCATTCTAATCACCCACCTCGTCACAACTGCACAACAGGATGGCTGCCTGCCTTCCACATCAACATTCAAAAGCCCGCAGCTAGAGAATGATCCTCCAGTCCTCCTTCGGACATCATGAGGACGACTGTCCTATAGGTGTTCCCACGCAGAACAGAGTCCCGTTCATTCCTTTACAGTGAGCATTTATAGAGGTGCAGAAAGAAAGGGCTCAACATACCCAAAAGCTAGTGCTTGCCTTAATGTCAAGGAGGGAAATAAATCAGGACAAGTAAAAGCAGTTGCTCACACTAACTTTCTCCTTTAGGGCCCTGTTTTGCATGCTCACTCTGCAAGCTGAGCTTGGTTTTTTCCTAGCCTGCTGGATATGACCCAGCCCTTTCACTCTGAACAGCTCTTGGCTATATGTAGGAAGATCAACAGGTTACAAAGTGGAAGGTCACCGGGCTCTGGGATTGAGGGAGACCCAAATGGCTGTGTAAGGTGTGGAAATGGGAAAATGGGTAGAATGGCAGAATCATTTAGAAACAACTCAGTTTTTCAATTTTCAGTTGCTCGACAAAACCAGAAAAGCTGAACTTTTGGCATTATGATCTATACAGACAGCAGGAAGAGGAAACTGAATTAACTTTTATGGATTGACTACAACATGCCAGTACTATACTTTTTTTTTCCATACTGTTTTATTAATCGGCAGATCAATCTTCTGAAATTACTAATATTTTATATATGAGGAAATTGAAGCTTGGAAAGATTATATAACTGATTCAAGGTCACTTAGCTACTAAGTAACAGAACTGGTACTGGAACTCAGGTCCCGGTAACTTCATGATCGGGATGCATTATCTGGCTCCCTCACCCTCCCTACCCCAAGGAAGCGTCAACATTCTTCACCATAAGTATAAACTGGATTTAAGGAATGACTTGGGGGACATTGTCCATACCCCCATACTTTAGTATCCGCTAACATTAGATTATAAACTCCTCAGAGATATATTTCATTTCTAATTTTACTCCCCCCATTATACACATCTAACATTTATGTTTGACACATAAATATTTGTTGACTAACTAAACAGTGTGGGTATAATGATTTGATTTTCTGCATATGATCTTTTTTTTTTTACTGTTTGAAAAACTCACAGTTGAAAAGAATACCTATCTTGTTACTATTGCCTAGATACTTTGAGGAAAGAACTTGGCAGCCAATTTAGAAAGAGATTATTTACATCACCATAGATCCCAGCTCTCTGTAGCACTCCCTGTTTATTGATCTGAGAATTGTTTACCGTGATAAGGTCAGCAAATGCAATGACTGGAGGTGGATTCTTGACAGGAGTGATCATGATAGTAAACATCTGATTGTCTAGACGGTTGTGATCCATATCAGACACCGAGAAATGGAAGCTATCAGTAACCAGCTGACCTTCGGTCTCAAACACAGCTGAGTACCTGCAGAAGCCACGAGAAGAAACAAATGAATGAGCTACACTGAGAAGCCAAGTAAGATGACTGCAACTTAAAAGCAATATAATCTTTTAAGGGAGCTATTGGTTACTTGTTAATTTTTTTTTTTACTTTGTTCCACTTCATTTAAAAAATATTTATTTTGTATTGAATTTATTGGGGTGATAATGATTAATAAAATTATATAGGTTTGTTCACCACTGCAAGTAAAGTTTCCTTCCATTACCACACATCTTTTTTTTTAATTATTGAATTTATTGGTGACATTGGTTAATAAAATTATATAGGTTTCCAGTACACAATTCTATAATATATATATTATCTGTATACTGTATTGTACACTCACCACTCAAAGTTAAGGTTAACTATGATATTTTAACACAATTTTTAAAAATTCTGTTAAGGAATACAAAGTGGTTACGTACTTAATTTTCTTGTTGTTAATGTCTTCCATTGTGAAATTGGCAACCTCTGAGATTTCTTCCACTTCCGGTCCTGAGGTTCTTAAAAGAGTACCATACATGGGCAGAGAACTTAACTGAATCCAGATCTCTGAGTTGGGGGAAGAATCATCCTAATCAGGCAAATATGACATTAAGACATGAGTGCACATTTGCAGAAATGACTACTTCCAGTAGTTAAAGGTCATGGGTGCTTCCTTCTGTGCTAACTAGAAAAGTCTCCTTCCCTTTGTGATAAAGCAACACCATTTCTAATTGCATAAAAATGCCAGTACTTATTCCTCCTAAAATGCCTCTTTGATCATCTTTTTTTCCCAAGAGTAGTTCAAGATAACAGTGGGGAAATGCACTTTAGGCATGGGGCATAAAACAAAGAGACAGTCTTTTGTTACTATAAGAGTCACAAGGGGTTTTATTTTTATTACAATCATCTAGTGAAGAACAAAGCATGGTCAGAGACATGTCATCTTTCTAAAATCATAGCTGTGGCCTGACCTGTGGTGGCACAGAGGATAAAGTGTCAATCTGGAATGCTGAGGTTGCTGGTTCAAA
Organism: Saccopteryx bilineata; assembly: GCF_036850765.1. Taxonomy (NCBI): domain Eukaryota; kingdom Metazoa; phylum Chordata; class Mammalia; order Chiroptera; family Emballonuridae; genus Saccopteryx; species Saccopteryx bilineata. Next base: position 205,400,135 of record NC_089494.1, read on the forward strand.
ACCCTGGGCTTGCCTGGTCAAGGCACATATGGGAGTTGATGCTTCCTGCTCCTCCCTTCTCTTTATTTTCTCTCTCTCTCTCTCTCCTCTCTAAAATGAATAAAGTCTTTTAAAAAGTTAAAATCACAGCTGTAAGCTTCTTCTGGAATTTCTAAGGATGACTTGCTTTTTAGAAACAAGTAAAATTCCCTTATAACTTAGTGAGGGAGAAAATTCTGCAAAACAGAAGGAACAGAAGTTACTTAGCTCAGCCAATGACTCATTTTAATGCTGAACATTAAAAATTTTTAGTTTAACAGAATTTAGGAAATCTTACAGATTTCATTTTATTGGACTGAAAAAACCATTTCCCTTCCCTTTCGCATTGCTTATTGGGAAATAAAGTTGGCTTTCTTTGTCTTTACATAGACAAAAATTGAATGTCTTAATGAGTAATTTCTTCTTTTTTAGGGATATTTTTGGAAATATCTAGAAGACAGGCAACATCTTCTTAGAAAGTTTTCTTTAGTCATTACCCGCTGATATGAACACAGGGCCACTATATACACTCCTACCACAACAGTGAAGATAAATCATTGCATAGTTTGGTATACTCTCAAATGCCACTTTTCACAGCTGTGTTGTACAGTTAGTTGAGGTAATGGGTCAGAAATGTGAGCACAGATACATGGTGCCCTGGGGGCAGAAGATTCTAATCAGTTCTCATTTTCTAGACTGGGAGGCCTTTTTAAATTGGCTGTTCAGAGCCTCCAGGCAAGATCACAGAACTTTCTGTATTTCCTCTCATCTCTGGGCACCAGAAAGAAAGGAAACTCAAATTCACTGAAGCTGCAAAACTTTGAAAGATTTCCCTTCAATTTATACTTTAAGAGTTTCTCTATTTTTCCACATGGATTGTCAAATACAATATTCAGGCTTCCAAAAGACTACCTCCTAATATGACTGTGAGTACTCCCTGGAAAAGAATTTTAAAAAGACAGCTGAGAGTTCTAAGTATTGTCTTCCAAGATGGTAATAAACTACAAGGACAGAGGTCCCGACTCTTGATTAGGAGTATCTTCTAAATTCCTCATTGACAAATCCTGGTGAAGAAGTACTTTTCATGTCAGGCACATCTTATTATAATATTCCAAATCTCAAATGACTGCAGGATTTTAGAAAGTGTGAAATCAGCTACATCCCTCCCACACACACCAAATTCTGTCATAATTTAAAGAAGTAACTTTTTTTTTTTTTTTTTTTTTTTTTTAGCAAGAGAGAGGGACAGATAGAGACAGACAGATGAACCATCAATTTTTGGTTGTGGCACCTTAGCTACTCATTGGTTGCTTTCTCATATGTACCTTGACTGGGGTATTCCAGCTGAGCCAGTGACCCCTTGCTCAAGACAGCCACCTTGGGCTTAAGACAGCCACCTTGGGTCATGTCTATGATCCCATGCTCAAGCCAGTGGCCCCATGCTCAAACTGGTGAGCCTGCGCTCAAGCCAGCAACCTTGGGGCTTTGAACCTGGGTCCTCTGCATCCCAGGCCGACGCTCTACCCCAGGGGGCCCCAAACTACGGTCCATGGGTCGCATGCGGCCCACTGAGGCCATTTATCCAGCCCCCGCCGCACTTCCGGAAGGGGCATCTCTTTCATTGGTGGTCAGTGAGATGCATCTCGTGCTCCTGGAGTACTGTATGTGGCAGCGCCACAAAGCGCGGTGTCACTCATGTACAGTACTACTTCCAGTGAGGCGGGACACACGTGTCACGGCTCTGGAAGCGCATCATATCACTTGTTACGGCTAGCAGTGACAAATATGGAACCGGACATTGACCATCTCATTAGCCAAAAGCAGGACTATAGTTCCCATTGAAATATTGGTCAGTTTGTTGATTTAAACTTACTTGTTCTTTATTTTAAATATTGTATTTGTTACCGTTTTGTTTTTTTACTTTAAAATAAGATATGTGCAGTGTGCATAGGGATTTGTTCATAGTTTTTTTTTTTATAGTCCGGCCCTCCAACGGTCTGAGGGACAGGTCCCCTGTGTAAAAAGTTTGGGGACCCCTGCTCTATCCACTGTGCCACTGCCTTGTCAGGCAAGAAATTACTCTTAATGGTGTATTTTGGGAATCATAACTTTAATATAGTCGAATTTATCAATCTTTTCTTTTGCGTTAGCACTTTTTGTTTCTTGTTTAAGAAACTCTTCCTTTTCCCAATATCATAAAAATACTTATTTTCTAAAAAAATTATAAAACTGTCCTTATGACATCTAAGTACTTAACACCTGGAGCTGAGACCTGGGTGGGGTGTGAGGCAGTGGTTCCAGTTCTTCGGTTTCCCCATATGAACACTCATTCTGTGCCTGACATAGTTCCTCCTGTCTCCATGAGTCTGGCTTGCTAGTTCCCACGGATGGTCTGTATCTGGACTCTCCGTGTCGTACTGTGTCACACTGCTTTAATAGTGCCGCTTTATAATAAACCCTGATATCTCGTAGGGCAAGTGCCGGTCCTCCTGCATTTTTTTTTTCAGAATATTGGCCCTTTGTTCTTCCTTGTATATTGTAGAATCAGCTTATCAAGAGCCATAAAAAGTTCACTGGGCTTTTGACTGAATCTCAGTTGAACAGAAAGATTACTTTCTGGGAGAACTGATATCTTTTTTTATATTAAATCTTCTTATTCATGACTATGGCAAACACGTCATTTATTTAGTGCTTTTTAAAATATCTGTCAGTTAAGTGTTAAATTTTCCCTGTAGAAGGACCACCTGATTTTTGTTAGACTTTGTCCGGTGCACATGATTTTTGTAACGCTATTTTAAGTGGTATCATCCCTTTAGTTACATTTACTGGCTACTTTTTGCCTATGTATAGCAATGCTATTGCTTTCTTAATCTTCTATCTGGTCTCTTGGTGAATTCTTCTATTTCTAATACTTTGTCAAGAGACTCATTTGGATTTTCCTTAGAGTCAGTCATAGCATTAATTATCCCTTGAATTTACATGTCTCTTGCTACATTTATTCCTAAACATGTATTATGCAATATTATAAACGGTATATTTTGAATTATTGTAGTGTTGGCTGGTGTATATAAATCACTATTAATTTTTAAAAATCAATCTTAGGTCATCCTCCCCATATTACAGATGAAGAAAACAATAACTGAGCCCTAAAAAGTTAAGTAATTTGCTAAGGGTTACTATGTCAGTAAATGGGGAACTTGGATTAAAACCCACCTATTCTAACTACAAAACCCACAGTATCCCTCCTCTACGTGTTTGCTTGCAGTGCATAGCAAACTGTAAAAAAAGAAACCACATTAATAAGCAAATCACACAGAATCCCCTTTTTCCCTTTTGTCTCTCCTGACATCTAATTAATGAACTCTAATTAAGAACAGGCTCTCCTGCTCCTATCCCTTTATATCCTGCTTCATTTATGACCAGATTTCATATGTCTTTTCCAACCCTCCCGGATGTTCGCTGCAAACTCACTAACCATGCATAGCTGGAAAAAATCTTCCCCTTTATACTAAGTATATATAAAATTCTTCTACAGCCCTCAGAGAAAGCTGGCATATGCCTTCGCTAAGTCTTTAAAATATGCTATGCTTTCAGCAGGCGAGGCTGGTTCTTTCATAGTCTCTCTGCTCTGGTGGGTGAATTCACATTCTATCAATTTTTGAAAACACACGTTCAGTTGCCAAAGGGCTTGCATTTTTATATGCAGCTTATAATAAGCAGTTAATGGGTGGGAACGGCTCCTGGAGTGCAATTTGGGTCTGTCACACATTTTTCAAGGCTTGGAGATCTATTGATTAAATCCGTATTCATACATTTTTATGAATTCATGAGTTTCATAAAATTCAAGACCATAACCTGTGGTAAAAGTCACCAGTCAATTAAAAAAGAAAAACAAAATCAAAGCCGTTCTGAAACTGTACAAGACCCCTGAGAAGGATCAGGGTGGAATGCAGTTTCCCGTAATTTAAGAAAAGACAATCTGAGGGGAAAATCTGTGCAAAAGCAATTGGCGAAATCGTTCCCAGGCCAGTGCTTTATCTTTCGTGCTGCTACTCAGGACTAGATTTTATAGCCAGACTCTTCAGCCCAGGAAAGGATTACTTAAAACGTGTGTGTGTGTGTGTGTGTGTGTGTGTGTGTGTGTGAAAAATTCAGTACTAAGAATGACTACCATTCACATAATCATTTCTATTTTCAAAATATTTGTCAAAACTTCTCATTACTATGTTTACATAGAGAGTTCTTATCTGTTTACAACATACATAATTGAAAAATAAAATGTATTATCCTCATTATCCTTAGCGCCAGAAGTAAAATCAAAGAAAGAAGATGAGTTTAATTAACAAGAACCACTTATCAAGTTAAGGCCAGATGAGAATAAAAAACCCCACAGACCTAGAGCTCCTGAACTCCCCCTTGGCCCCCTAACCCCTGCTCCTCTTGGGGCGCGGACGGAGGGTGAGTGAGAAATCTTCAGGAAGCCTGGCAGAGAGGCACTCCCGAGAAGTGTGCCACGTTCTGTCAAGTGCTGGCCCTGAGATAAAAGCTGGTAAAAAGCGGGCTTTCCCTCAGAAAAGTGGGTCATGAAATACCAGTAGCGATTAGTCACTGACCAGGTAAGTTCTTCTAACATGCTCTTTCCATAACATTCTCATTTCAAACACTATAGATGAAGCTTAAAATATGAGCACTCGGGCTTTTCTGACATTGGCAGTGTTTCCTGTTGCCAGTCTCCCATCCCTGCACATACCCATCGTGTTTTCATCAAGGTTTGCTCATTCAGTGGTCTGTTCATGAGACACTGAGAGCAGCTGGAATAGAGTGTAACTATTCCGAGAAGTAGAACTATAGGAAAATTGAGAAAAAAGTTCCTCGTATGGCCATATGCCTGATGCCCCCAATTCTGTACTCAGACTGGCATTTCTCCCCAGTCAGCCCCACCAGAGGGGACGGTGGCAAACGGAAAGACAAGCACAAGCACTTACAACATAAGCAAGGTGTGATGGAGTGATCGCCGCTGTGCTTTTACTAGCAACAGTCATGCTCAGAGAGGCGCCAGCGGCCAGCCGAGGCCCTCGGTCCTCTGGCCGTGACACCTGCACTCTCACGTCCACGGATGTTGCTGAGATGCCATCTGTGACTGAGATCTCCATGCTGTCTTCCTGGACAGAGGAGCCGTCGTGTAGATACCGCAGAACATTTTTCTCAATATCCTCGTATGTGAAAGTGTCACCTTTCAAGAATAAAACAAATTACAAAACCAATTACTTCTGGGAATGGTGCTTTTCATTTATACAACACCTTTGATCTCGGGATTTCAAAGTACATATAGGATCATAAACTCTGAGAGATGTAAGCTAATTAGTCCAGCCACCCACCCAATATAGAATTCCCTTTACATGACCCTTCAAAAAGGTATTTAGCCTGTCCTTCAGCACGTTCCAAGGTTGGGGCTCACTCTTGTACAAGGCACCTCATTCCATGCGAGGCAGCTCTATTTCTTTTTTAAATCTGCCTCTATTCGTCACTCTTAATTCTAGAGAATAGAGGACAGGTGTCTGTTCTCTATGATAGTCCTTTTAGTACCTAATCTTAATACTGAAACTTTTTTGAGTAATTAAATTATGCTTAGTGAACCTGTAAGGGGTCTTCGTTTTCATTGAGAGTGTAAGATTTTTTAAATTAAAAAAATATCCAAAAATTAAAAAATATATACTTAAAGTTAGAAACTCAACCTAAGTCTAGTGTACTAATTCTGATAGATTTGATGTGTTGTGCGAAAAAAGTTTCAAGGTCATATCAATATTGGAAAAATAGGTTTAAACAAAACTTTAAATTAAAAACTTTTAAACTGCAGGACTTACTAGAATTTTAGACTCTATAATATCCAATATTAAAGCTTCTCAAAACTGTTTGGTCAGTCATGGAGCCCTTTTCTTGAGAAATGCTACTTAGTGCCACCAGTCCCAACAATTCTTCAGAGCACAGCAAGCTACTGGTCTTCTTGAGTGTTCTATTCAACTCTGTTTCCTGACAGATTACTGACCATCATAACTGACGCTCTATAATTAAACTAAAGAATTTATTCATTCTCTGTCTTAAGTCTTCTAAGCCTTCTCTTTCAACATGGTGTTAAAGTGATTTACTGGTGCTAGTGTACCATGCTTTAAAAAGTAATAAAACTGATGTTTATTGGAATACATTAAGAAGAGTATTCCAAGTATCTCTGGATTTCATGTGTTAATTATACAAATATAGATGAAAGATAATGTTAACAGAATTGGGCCAGGACTATCATGCTCCTGAAGCAGTTCTCTTAGGAGACTAGGAATCTATTCTAATAGTCCTTCTTTTGCTCAGTCAAGTTTTAAAAATCTGCTTTTGTGACTCCCAAATGCCTACTAGTTGTACTCACAAATTCAATCTACCTTCAAGGTCAGAGACTTGCTCCCCTACCTCTGCAGGGGTATTCAGAATAATGCATTATTACATAATAACTAGTGATTATATAGTATAACGGTTTTGAGGAAAGTAGATTGTCGGAATGAGCAGATCCCATGGTGGCAACTTTCAAAGGGATAATATCCGCTTTAATATATAAAAAATGACTGTTAAAAATTAGATTTAGCTATATCCCTTGTGCTTTTCTGTATTTTCTAAACAATCAATATGTATGATTTTTTTATAACAGAGAAAGCACAGTAAATATGATTTTGGAAAGCTGGTCACATTACCACGCTGTTACACCACATAAAACACTAGTTTAAAAATGTGTTCCCTTCTTTTTATGGATGGAGATACATGTAGTTTACACTATCAGAATCACAGGGCTATGAATATTGTGAAGATTTACACACCATGTAAGGTAAATGAATTAATGTCCAGGAACAACCCATAGGAAAGTGGCGGCTGACAGTTTGTCTGTGGTTCTAAAATGCCTTTACTCCAGGTTTCAGAAATCAACTCATTTCACCTACAATTTGAGGTAACAGCTTCATCGCTGTGGGCGTGGGAGGTGGCACACAGAGAGAAGTCCTGAATATTTCAGCTGATGGACTAAACGCTAACGTTTTTTTCTTAAGTATCTCCTCATATTTCACCCCACAAAATTGCTGACTTCTTGTCTGAGACACATAAAACTGACAGTCGTGCAAGAAATCCCCCAAGCAGGTCGGTGACAGAGTCAGCTGCTACCTGGGGCCATGGGCCCTCGGAACGCTGCAGTGTCCTTAAGGAGCACGCCGTGGTCTGGAGGTTTCCGGAGCTCGAAGAGGAGTTCGTCAGGCGCTGTCTCGGCCTCCCTCACTACCAGCCGAAGCCCTGCGGTCAGGACAATAAAGCCTGGTGAGAACGGCGTATGTTAAACACTGTATTCCCTGCATACATTCAAGCCACGGGCCACGCTGAGCAATACGATGGTTATAAGAAAGCACTGTTTAATTCCAATCAACCACAAAGGCTTGAAAAATGATAACAGAGTCAATTCCCAAATTACAAGCAGATTTTTCCACAAGTTAACATGTAAGTAGGCAGTTCTGAATTCAGAACACCTTTTTCTTCCATATAAATGAGACGTTGGAAGTCCACAAAACGGTCAGTCCTGACTGGGGGGGGAGGGGGTAGGCTTTCTTCCAGAAAATACTCCCAGAAACTGTTTTTGCTTTATCTTGTTTCTTCCCTTCTTTCTCTGATCTACACAGGAGCCGAGTTATTGACAATGGCTGCTCTGACCATCACTGGAGTGAGAAATAGGGTAAGAGCGACAGTTGTCTTTGTATGTACATGGATTGTTGATAAATTGGATGATAATTTTAGGCCAATTCCCGCATGTCGGAACTGGATTAAGGTCAGTAGAGCACAACTAACCAAAATCATCATATCCACTGTTTGTTCTTAAGATGTTCTTGGTAAAAGATTACACTTTTAAAGAGTATAATAATAGGTAAATCAAATCACATACAAAAGAACGGGGCCAACACTAACTCCTCACAACTTGCAAAAGTTATTGCGATCTGTCATTTCTCCTGTTATCTTTACTTTCTAAATAAGAAATGAAGGAAGTCATTGAAATGGCTCCCCTCGATTCTCTCTGCTCTCTGTTACTTTAATTGTTAATGAGGGCAACAAATCAATCTCTTAGAGGCTGGGAAATAAATTCTGTGTTGTACTCTATCACCGAGCACTGGCCTCTGGGTTTATTTCCTCCTCTCCGTGTGTTTCTATTCTCGTGGAAACTGGCAGACAGAAGGATACAGATAAGGATGCCAGCACCTTCTGGAAGAGAAGGTCATTGCTTTTTGGTACCCACTGAGAAGTTTGAACAGGGGCTGTTGCTGAAATGTGGTTCCATTTCCAAAGCCATGTTTACTTAGGCTCCCCGCTCTTACCTAGAGAAGTGCTGCCTCCTGGACTGACCTCAAGCGGCAGAGCTGTGACCCGGAACGTTGGCGGGTGCGCATCAGAGGGAGCTAAGTGAATGGTGAGGGCCATCTCCGGACTGGTCTGTTCTCCATCCGAAACTAGAAAGAACGCACATACACATACATCTACTGTAGTCTGCTCTCCTTCCGGCTAGTTCCACTAATGTGGCAGCCAGAAGTTTTTTAGATTACCTTAGCACTTTGAAGAGATGCTTACAAATGGCAAAAGTAACCAAGCAAGATACCATGAGCTCTTCTAAAAAAACTTTTTCTATGGTTTAACAAAAAGGCTACAGGACCATAACAAGTTCTATCCAAGAAGCAAATTTCACAACAAGGTGATATTGATCAGTGTTAGTGCATCCTTAGATGACGTTGGTAAAGGCTTTCATTTGTGGAATTATTTTTCAATTAAATTCATCCTTCCAATGTTCCAGAGATAGGTTTTTTCAAGAAATCTCTTTTAGAAATGACATGTCTGTGTTTCATTAGAAAACAACTTTTGAACACAAAAAAATGTCCATATACATCTCTAATGGAATTTGTTGGGAACTAAGCAGACCCATTTTTACCTAGTTATTATGCACAATTCAATAAATGAAAAACACCTTTATGAACAAAACAGTGACCTTAAGATTTTATTTCCCTGGACTATGTGACATCCAAGTGAATACTGACCCCTCGAGGGAAATAAAAGCAGAACGGCCTGATCTTTGACTTTTATTTCCACTTTCCCACAACTAAACACACCCATTTTTCTCTAAAAGCCAGGAGGAATATTTACACCACCAACTCATTCATGTGTGTATCAATAGTGGTGATTGAGAAAGCTATATACTATGGGGTATTTTAAATATGTAGTATGGTTGTGTATGGGTTGGTTATAAAAAACTGGTTTCCTTCTTTACCTTCTTTTGGACTTAGTAACGGTCAGTAGGAATCTGACTTGTACTTAAGCAAAGTAAAGCATTGTTCAGCGACTCCTAGTAATGATTCCATTTAGATTTCAGAGTTCTCTTTTTCTTGAGAACAGATTTAAAAGATTTGGCTGCATTTTAAAAGGTATACTCCATGTCCAAGAGAAGTTCTAAAATAGCTCTATAAAAGGAGAGAAGACATCATCCCCTTAAGAAGGACAGTTTATGGCTCTGGCCATTTAGTCAAATGTCAAAATTATTATCTCTGATTCTTTGTTTACTCTCAGCTCAGCCTTCTTCCTGGACCATCAAAGATAAGAACAGATGATTCTTAACTTTTGAGGGTTTATGGACAGACATACAAACTTTCATTAACTTTTAGTCAATCCAGGATTTCCTGAAATTCCTAGTATCTAAATCACAAGCCCCTCTGTTAAATAAAAATAAATAATTGCAAAATATAATTTTAATTTTTTTATGTTTTACATTGATTTTATTTTTAAGGGGGGGCAGACCTCAGGGAGCCTTCAACATCCTTGCTTTACAGAAGAGGAAAGGAAAGACCTAAAACTTAAGAGCTTTGGTCATAATGTACAGATGTCACTCTGATCGAGGTATATCTTTGCCTCTATAAGCTCATGGAAGAAAGCTATTTTATGGTACATATTGCATAAAAAAACATCATGTGGGTACAGGGTTTTGTAAGAAAATATGAGAGCTTACGATCTAAATGTTAGTAATTACATACCCAGCCCTCTTTTTTTTTTAATTTTTTTTATTCATTTTTAGAGAGGAGAGAGAGAGGGAGAGAGAGACAGAGAGGGAGAGAGGAGAGAGAGACAGAGAGAGAAAGAAGGGGGGAGGAGCTGAAAGCATCAACTCCCATATGTGCCTTGACCAGGCAAGCCCAGGGTTTTGAACCGGCGACCTCAGCATTTCCAGGTCGACGCTTTATCCCCTGCGCCACCACAGGTCAGGCCCCAGCCCTCTTTTTAAGTAGTGTTTCTGAGTTTTTCTGAGAAATAGTCAAATTGCCGCTTGGGGCAAATGCCTCTTGTGGGCACCATTCACCTGGTGTGTTTTTCCTGCCCAGGACAGTTTTGCAGAGTGTCTGTGCTTGTCTTGAAGCAGCCAGGTCAGGAAATCAGCTTTCCTTTCTACCTTAGCTGATTAATCAAATGTGTTCTCTTGGTTCTGTGGGGTAATGGCAGGGCTTGCCTTTATCGTTGCCTTAGTTCATTATGGGTCCAATTTAAAGTTCTCTCTCACAAAACTCTCCTAAAGAAGATAGCTTTATTCCTACTAGATTTTTTAAAAATTATTCCCCCACCCCAAAAGGAATCTTTTACATCCTTCACAACAATTAACTCAAAATGAACCAGAGACCTAAATGTAAAAACACAAACCTACAAAATGCCTAGAAGAGAACATAGGGGGAAACACATACTGCTCACAAATATTAGGGGATATTTCAAAATGAATATGAAGTGATAAATATCCCCTAATTTTTGTGAGCAGTGTAGATGACCTTGGGTATGGTGACACCCTTTTAGATACAAGATCAAAGACATAATTCATAAAAGAAATAACTGATAAACTGGAATTCATTAAAGTTAAAAACTGGACTCTGGCTGGCTGGCTCATGGATAGAGTACTGGCTCAGCACATGGACGTCCCAGGTTTGATTCCTGGTCAGAGCACACATGAGAAGCAACCATCTACTTCTTTCCCTTCCCTCTCCCCCTTCTTTCCCTCTTCCCCTCTTGTAGCCAGTGGCTCGATTCCTTTGAGCATCAGTTTAGGGCACTGAGGATAGCTCGGTTGTTCCGAGGGTCAGCCTTAGGTGCTAAAATAGCTCAGTTGATTTGAGCATTGGCCTCTGATGAGGATTGTCAGGTGGATCCCAATCAGGGCACATGCAGGAGTTTGTCTCACTACCTTCCCTCTAAAAAGATAATAATAAAAAATTATATTAAAAATTCTTCTGTGAGGCCCTGGCCAGTTGGCTCAGTGGTAGAGCGTCGGCCTGGCGTGCAGAAGTCCCGGGTTTGATTCCCGGCCAGGGCACACAGGAGAAGCGCCCATCTGCTTCTCCACCCCTCCCCCTCTCCTTCCTCTCTGTCTCTTTCTTCCCCTCCCACAGCAGAGGCTCCATTGAAGCAAAGATGGCCCAGGCGCTAGAGTGGCTCTGGTCGCAACAGAGCGACGCCCTGGATGGGCAGAGTGTCACCCCCTGGTGGGCATTCCGGGTGGATCCCAGTCGGGCGCATGCGGGAGTCTGACTGTCTCCCCATTTCCAGCTTCAGAAAAATACAAAAAAAAAAATTCTTCTGTGAAAGACAATGTCAAAAGAATAAGAGGACAAGCCACAAAATGGTAGAAAATATTTGCAAAAGACATATAAAGAACTCTTAAAACTTAATAAGAAAACAAACACTCATTAAAAAATGAGTCAAAGACTTCAACAGACACCTCACTAAAGAAGATAGACTGATGGCAAATAAACATATTAAAAGATGCTCCTTGTCATATGTCAGCAAGAAAATACAAGTTAAAACAATAAAAAGATATCCTACATACCAATTAGAATGGCCAAAATCTGGAGCACTAGCAACATCAAATGCTGGTGAGGATGTGAACCAAAAGGACCTCTCATACATTGCTGATGAGAATGCAAAATGGTATGGCCAGTTTCAAAAACAGTTTGGTGGTTTCTTATAAAACAAACCATACTCTTACCATATGATCCAGCAAAATTATAGAAGACATTACAAAGAATATTAGTTGTCAAAGGTGGAAGGTGGGGTGGGAGAGATGAGTAGATGAGCACAGAGGATTTTTAGAGCAGTATACATATTCCTTATGATGCTAGTATAATGATGGATAAGTGTCTAAACCCATAAAATGTACAACAGCATGAGTGAACCCTAAAGCAAACGAGAGACTTTCGGTGATTATGATATATCAATGTAGATTCTTGCTTGGTAAAAAATAAAATGTACCATTCAGGTGAGTGATACTGTCAATGGGAAAGGGTATGCTATGCATGTATGGTGCTATGTATGGTGCTGTGGTGGATAGGGGAAATCTTTATACGTTTTACATTTTGTTATAAACTTAAAATTGCTTTTAAAATAATTTTTGAAAAGATTACTCAATAATTAATAGGAACCTCAGGCAGAAACAAGATAAATTAAGGTCAGCCAAAGGTCCATTCCTCTTTATCTTTTTTAAGATTTTTATTTATTCAATTTTTTTGGAGGAAGGGGGAGCAAGAGCATAACTCCAATATATGCCTGGACCAGCAGGCTCTGGGTTTCAAACCGGCAACCTCAGCGTCCCAGGCCGATGCATTTATCCACTGCGCCACCACAGGCCAGGCATTTCTTTTACTCTTTGTATTAATTTTAAGGGCCAGTTAACTTCAAATAAGGCAGTTAACAGAATAACAGAAAGTAAATGGGGAATAAATGGTGAAAGAAGGAGACTTGATGTGGGTGGTGAACACACCATACAATATACAGATGATATATCAATATTATAGAACTGTGCACCCGAAACCTACATAATTTTATTAACCAATGTCACCCCACTAAATTCCATAAAAACAGTTCTCATCACAAGAAAATGTATCTCAATATAAAAATTTGTTAAACATAATACTAAAATTTACTATTGATTCAAATGTGAGTTTTAACCTCAAAGAAGGAAGGTAGGTCTGGGAGTAGGAGAGAGGTGCATCTCCCACTAAAATCTATGGCTACCTGAAATATAACAGCATATATTTCATATGATGTTTGATTCTAATGAAATAGTCAATCCTAACCTAACAGCTATTCAAGGATGCCGTTTCTAATTAATCATCCCACTCCACACTTCAACAGGAAAGCTTGTCCCTATTTAGTCCAGCACGTATGTCAGATCTGACTTTGCTTTTGCTTGTTGGCACATAGCTTCTGTTTCACTGAACTAAACCGTGATGCCGAGGTCTCCCACACACAGCTTTCACCACTCACTCTCTGGGTCCTAACACTTCCCCCTCCACTAACAGGCTTTCGATGAAAGGCTCTATTTGAGACTATATATAAACACTTTAATTAGATGAGTGTCACATAGAGATGACCACATGCTCATCACTGTCCTGGGAGCATTACATAAATATAATTATTATTTATTATCCCCATCGATGGATGAGGCATTCAGGTACAGAGAGGTTAATAAACATTCCCCAAGCAGGCTGAACCCCAGGCAGTCTGTATTCAGAGTTTATAATCTTAACCGCTATTATCACTTTTTAATAGAAACTTGAGCCAGTTGAAATGGGATTGAAACAACACTAACCTTTGGTATTCTTGGTGGATTGTTTCTCCTACGAACACCAAGTTAAGCTATGACTGACTAGTTCCTGTGATTATTTTAGAATAAACTTGTTTTATGTATCTTTTAGGCAGTTCTTAGAAAATAGCTAAAAGTAATGATGAAGAGAGCAAGAAGAAAGGACTAGTAAGAAAAGGAAAATTTCTATTTTCTAATAAAATTGAGTTTAAAATCCTCACCTGTGAAGTGGAATTTCACCGATTCTGGGAGACCTGCAAGAACCAAAGAGAGAAAATCAGTGTACTAAACACTTTAGGGTCAGAAACAGATGAAGAAGGTATAAAATAGGGGGCAGAAATGAGAAAGGTAAAGGATATTTTCATCTAAATCATTATGGTTTAAGGAAAGGCTACCAGGTTGTTTGATAACATTATGTTGGATTTAATGGTGCCAGCACTTAATTTTAAGTAACACAAAGAACCACATAGTGGAATAATTTTATATCACAACAGTCAGAGTGATTTATAATACATTTATTCAGATCCCATTTTATCAGTACATAAAATCTTACAAATCCATGAGTGTGGCTGATGTCATATATCACCGACCAGGCTCTCTGGTGGGCCATTTCCATTGTAGAACTGAGTGATGCCGGGGACAATGATTTATACACAGTGACAGTGTGAGGGATTTATCTCATGGCATTTATCCCATAGACTATACAGGACAGGACTCCGCTCTCTAAAAGGCTCCCGGAACTCAGATGAGCATAACGGATACGGAAATAACTTCAACCATGGCTGACATGTTTTCTTTCTCTCTAATCCCAAGATATTCTAAGTTTCTTGCAAAGTAGGTCTTATAAAGTAGGAAGCATGAACATTTTCATGGGCTATTAGTTACCTAGTTACTAAACACTGTGGATATTCCTTAGAGGAGTGGTGTACCCTCTCCCTTAAAGATTTTCAATCTGACTAATCATTTCCTAGGCAATTATGTTCATATAAATAATGGAAAATATTACTTTAAATGCTGCCCATAATTTAAAATGTAACTCTAAAATTTATTTATTTGCAGAAAGAGCAACAGACAGAACAGAAGGGAAAGAAACGTGAGAGGCTTCAAGTTGTTCATTGATTGCTTTCTCATATGTGCTTTGACTTGGGGGGGGAGGGGGCTCAAGCCAAGCCAGTGACCTTGGGCTCAAACCAGTAACCTTGGGCCTCCAGCCAGCAGCCTTTGGGCTCAAGGCAGCAACCCTGGAATCATGTTGATGATCCTGCACTCAAGCCAGCGACCCCACACTCAAGCATGGGAGCCTGTACCCAAGGTGCAGTCAGTGACCCTGGGGTTTCAAACCTGGGACCTCAGTGTCCCAAGTTGACGCTCTATCCACTGTGCCACCACAGGTCAGGCTAAAAATTATTTTGTCCATGTTCACCTTATCAGAAGAAATAAACAGCTATTCTATATTAAAGTTACCATATAAAAATAAGATTCTATGTCACCTGACCAGGTGGTGGCGCAGTGGATAGAGCTTCAGACTGGGATGTGGAGGACCCAGGTTCGAGACCCTGAGGTCGCCAGCTTGAGCACAGGCTCATCTGGCTTGAGCAAAAAGCTCACCAGCTTGGACCCAAGATCACTGGCTCGAACAAGGGGTTACTCGGTCTGCTGAAGGCCCACGGTCAAGGCACATATGAGAAAGCAATCAATGAACAACTAAGGTGTCACAGTGAAAAACTGATGATTGATGCTTCTCATCTCTGTCCCTGTCTGTCTGTCCCTATCTATCCGTCTCTTTGACTCTCTCTCTCTGTCCCTGAAAAAAAAAAAAAAAGATTCTATATTAATTGTGTTATGTAGTACATATACCTTTAAAAATCATAAAGAAACAGGTTTCAAGATTTTTAGAATCATTCCAAGGCAGAGAAATATTTAGCATGGGGACTTAAAAGCTCCCACTTTCCCATCAGCAACTTTGATTACTGGTCAAAGGGAGAGATAAGGGTGACAAGGACTAAGGCTGTCTGGGCTTAGTGGAAAGGTCCACACTGGCTTGATTTAGAAATTCAGTTATTCCTTTATGTAATCTTCCTTTGAAAGGGCTCTTTCTGACAAATCCATGTTTTAACCCCAGAGGTCGCCTGCATCCCCACTCCCCCATGGGGTCTTCCCTGGGGTACTGCAGACTCCTCACTGTTTCTCTTCAGCCACGTGCCCATCTACTTGGGCCCCTTCCTCAAATCTACTCATATCACTGCAGTTGAAGAATTGCTTATGAAAAGCCATCCCCCTGACATCTTAACCTCCTCTCCCCACCAGATTCTTATGGTTCTTTGGATAAAGATCCAAACCCTTCCAGGTGTACAGCGCCTCAAAGGCCTTCCCTGTAGCTGCCCCTCCAGGCCCCTCCCTGCTCTGCTCAACCATCCACTGGACTTCTTCTTTCAATCCCCAGAATGCCACCTTCTCTCCCTCCCCAGGGGCCCTGCACATGGGGGGTGTCCTTTCTTCACGAACGTTCTCCAACTAAGCTGTCCCAACAGGCACACTTAGCCTGGCTCTCATCTCTCATCTCTCAGGGTCAATCCCACCCTGGGGTAGCCTCTCTTGAATCTTCAGTCTTAGGAAGTCTTGTTATATGTAATTCCACTACTTATCAGAGCTATATCTCAGTCTGCAATGAAACATTCATTACTGGGATTATTTATTCAACTGTGTCTCTATTCTTAGATCCCCAAACTTTCCAAGAAAATGAATTATGCTCTTTTTGCTCACCACTAAATAGTCAAGGCCTCACTCAGTCATTGCCACATAGTAGGCAAAAATATAGATTTACTGAAGGTATTTCTGCATGTATGAATAAAAAACAAAACAAACAAAACTGATGAACAGAGTCCAAGCTGTGTATTGGCCCATGAGTCTCAAGTTATTCTGAATAGCTATACAGCAGGGTCACCAAACGATCCAGGACTACAGGGGAGTTTGGGTGAACCTGCACAAAGATCCACAGAGAACAGTTTGGGTGCCTCGAAACCAAGAAGAAAGCATTACCAGCGAAGGAGAAGGCCATGATCTCTTGGAGGTGGGGGGCTGCCGTGGGAGGGCGGTACAGGATTCTGCCCTGGTTAATATCTTCCTGTGTGAAATACCGGACGGGAGAGTGAGGCCGGTCCCTGTGTTCGATGATACCTGGGGAGAAGGAGACCGGGCGCGAGCATCAACAGCAGCTCTGGATGGCTAACTGAATCGCCAGAGCCACTGGCTGCCTTTCCCGCTGGCGAGGCTTTTATCCTTCAGGAACAATTGCTCTCGGGTTGCTCTTGGTGTACTGTTGTTCTTCTGCTATTCAAGAAAAGGCTCATCCAAAACGCAAATGGACTCTTGACTAGGAAACACTGACTATCAACAACAGCAACACACAAACTACAGCCCCCACCATAGCTTAGACTGGGTAATCCTCCATAAATCATAGACATTGTACCATAATTAGGAGAGTCTCTCAATTAAGTTTAAGTTCAAAGGTCAAGGTCACTGAGAAGATGGCACAGACTGGTCCCCTGGTGAGGGTATAGAAAGCTTTTTCTTTTTTTTTTTTTTTTTTTTTTTTTGCATTTTTCTGAAGCTAGAAACAGGGAGAGACAGTCAGACAGACTCCCGCATGCGCCCGACCGGGATCCACCCGGCATGCCCACCAGGGGGCGACGCTCTGCCCACCAGGGGGCGATGCTCTGCCCATCCTGGGCGTCGCCATGTTGCGACCCTCCTGGGTGTCGCCATGTTGCGACCAGAGCCACTCTAGCGCCTGGGGCAGAGGCCACAGAGCCATCCCCAGCGCCCGGGCCATCTTTGCTCCAATGGAGCCTTGGCTGCGGGAGGGGAAGAGAGAGACAGAGAGGAAGGCGCGGCGGAGGGGTGGAGAAGCAAATGGGCGCTTCTCCTATGTGCCCTGGCCGGGAATCGAACCCGGGTCCTCCGCACGCTAGGCCGACGCTCTACCGCTGAGCCAACCGGCCAGGGCTAGAAAGCTTTTTCTCGGTCTACCCTCTTTGCTCCAGAAACTCCTTAGTGTCTAATGAACTGTGGCATCAGTAACATGGATCTTGATGATTCTAACACCTGGATTTAGAGTTATCACTCTCTTGTGACAAATGCTTTAGAAGCTGCCTATTTGCCTGTCATCTCTAAATTTTATAGGCACAGGACTGAGGCTGTGATCATCTTTCATGCCTTGTTACCTCTTTCGAGGGAAGATATGCATGAGACTTGATGTTGAACTAACTCTACTTCTGAAGGGCCGAGAGACAGCCCATTCAGGCTGCTGGGCTGAAAGAACGTCATCTCTTCCTGGCAACACAGGGGGAAGCGACTCTAGTAGTGACTTGGCAGGTAAAAAAAGAGGATGATGACTTTTAGACTTTCAATTCTTTGATTTTATCAAAAGGAGGACAGAATTTAGTTTTTAGGCTCTGATTTCTTCTTGGGTATTTGATAATGTGAAAGGTAACATCTAGGGCAGTGATTGATCATGGGAGAGCAGCTTCAGAAATGAAAGCAGAATTGTCTTAATAGAAGCTGATCTTTCATGAGGGACAGTCCCATCTCTCTTGGGCATAGTCCTATCAGTAAAACCCAAAGTTCAGAGATCTTAAGACAGGACTGATGGTAGAGGTCCATCTGTCCTCTGACTATGGTTCCACATTTCCATGCTTCCATATGGGAGGAGGAGTGACTTACCCAATTGGGGAAGCAACTAAGTATGTGCATGTGGCTCAGCCTATCTGAGTCTCTGGCAGAGCCCCTTGTCCTTAGCACATCCTCACTGGTAGCACATCCTCACCTATCGAAACTGTACCAGGGCAGGCTCTGTCCCTATGGACGGTACCTGTGCCTGTCAGTTCTGCCTATGCATGGAAGAGGGAGCTCAATCCAGGGACTGAAGTTCTCCAGTACAGCTCTGTTGATACCAAAACTGACACATTCATCTCCATAGGTCTGACCACAGTGTCTCTCTTTTTCTCAATTGGTTCTAAACTCAGAGGATGGGAACAAGGGGTATCAATAATTGCTACTTCTTAAAATGTCAACAACCATAAACAAACGACATCCAGAGCTTTAAGACCGGTCAACAGCTAAAAGACATCACTGAAGAGATCATTTACTGCACATCTTACCTTGACTTGGATGCAGAGGTAGAGTGACATTGTATATAATCTGTCCGCTTGGCCTCTCAGAGTTTACAAAGGATAGGGAATGTGGCTGAATCACAGTCAGGTCATCTTCCCGAGCCTCAACAAAGTTTAAGAGGGAAGAAGAATAAGAAAAAAAAAACAGTTTGATGAAAACAAGAGCCAGAGTCAAAAACATCTTATTAAAAAAACAAAAACAAACATACTCTGGGCTGTTAGATTAGTTACAATTAACAAAGTTTTCTCTGAAAGTTCAAAAGAAGGAGCTGTAGAAGGAGCTGCTCTTGCCCTGTAGATTGGCCTCAGTCTTAGGAACTTCTCAGGGCTACTGAGTCCTCTCCAGGTCTGTGGCATTCTGGCTCTTCCCTCCCCTGTCCTCTGCCCCAGGTTTATGCTGGCTGGCGCGGGCTCTGGACCCCAGTGTGATTCCTTTCTCTCGGTAGAACTCAGTGGTATATCTTGGAAAATGAACCATCACAGCTGGCTATTCTATTCACAGCTGGATTGCTTACACCTCTGCTCCTTCAACTAAATGAGCTAAGGTTGGTTGCATCTGTTTAAAAGTTCCCTCTAAATCCCTAGCTTTGCCGATGAAACTGATTCTTTGTTTTTTTAATTGAAAACATGATGGTTTCAAAGGACTCAAGATGAACTCAAGAACCGACAGAGGCTCATCATTTGAATTCAGAGATTAAAGAATTACTTATTAAAGTAAATAATAAAATCGTCAAATTTCTCTTTCTCTCCATCCTGTTATTCAAAGAACTAGATTCTGCTTTTCTCTTTACAATTTTCAGAACCCAACGGAGACTTGAACGAAATTAATCAGAAGGCCAATGTGTATGCAGCTTTTCCTCTCCATTCACCTGTATTCATCTATCACTCATTCACAGTGACAACACTAAAAAAAAATGGGGGTAGGAGGAGAGATTTAGACCAGGCATCACAGTGAGCTGGGGACAGCAGCCAAACCACAGTGGAGAGGCAAGCAGGAAAAGTAGTGTGAGCATGGGCCCTCTGACTGGGCCACACGTGCTGTCAACAAAACAGAACAAAGATAGCCAGTTCTTTGCGGGCTCTTCCAATCTGGTCCCTGAAGGGTTAGAGTTTGACACCCTCTCCTGTCTTTGGAGCTTTGCTTCCTTGAAGAACAAATTTCCTTGTTTAGGAAAGGATTAACGAGGGCTCAGTAGTTCTCACAGAGGAGGGCGTGGTATTCTTCCTTTTAAATATGGCAAGATTGAAGGTTACAGTTGCTCTTTTCATTGTCCCTAGTCATACTTGTCCTGGGGAGCAGCCGCATTAGCAAGTTGGGACAATTCCTCTACAGTAAAGAGCCATCTTTCTGGCCATTGCTCAGCTCTGGAATGTTAAAGAGCAAGGAAAATCAGGATTGCAAAACAGTATCTGGTCTCTCACCCTCAAATAAAACAAGTAAGGACAACAAATTCAATACATATGCCCCATACAAGCTGTTTACCAACTATGCATATGTGCATACACCTATAAATGTGTACGTGTGCACAGACACACGAACAAGAAGGTGCAGGCTCAGTACATACTGTTTGCAACGTTTGCAACTCAAAACCATCAGGATAACTGCAATTCTGAGTACTGTAAGATATTTTTGAAAATTTAGATGTCCCTAAAACAATAAAGCAATAAGAAGAATTAGCACAGACATAGGACTATGGAAAAGAGAAATATGTTTCAGCCAAGATAACAGATATTTCACATCCACGAAATTTATGGATACTATTTCTCTCCTAATAGACATAGACACTAGGTAGAAAAATGAGCTGATTCTCTGAAGAAAGCAATATTGAGGTTGTGATGTATCAAAGTATAATCAATTTTAATATTGCCTGTTTGGAATATTCAATACTCATCAATTAAACCTAGTAAGAAATGAGAGATTAAATCTCATAGAAATCATTACAGAAGACACTATTTTATTAAAATATCTGTCAACAAAAGAATATTACAGAGTAATGATTTTCATAATACCCGCATTACTTCTGCATATATCCAGAATCCAACCACTGTTCCCCATGGTCGTTGACACCACCCTGCTGGACTACCAGGATGGCCTCACAGCTGCTCTGTTGCCCCTCCCCCATCCTATTTCAGCACAGTAGTCAGTGTGATCTTTCTAAAAAGGACCTTAGACTTCTGCTCAACATCACGCAATGGCTGCCCATTTTACTCGGAATAACAGCTAAGTCTGTACAACAGCTTTTGAGGCATGACATGATCTGCCTCCCCTTCACACTGGGCCCATCTGTGAATCCATGTCAATTACACTTGCTTTCACTCACTCTGCTCTAGCCATACCAGCTTCCTTGCTATTCCCTGAACATGTAAGCCTGTTCCCAACTTGATGCCTATAAATATATGGTTCTTTGGGCCTGGAAAACTCTTTCCTCGTGTATCTGCATAGCTATGTCCCTCACTTTCTGCAAGTCTTTCTTTAAATTTCATTATCTTAATAAAGCCCACCCTTATTTAAAGCTGCAATGTAGGTCTCCTCTGCCCCCACCACGACATTTCCGATACCCTTCGTCCTGACCTACTTTCTGTTTTACCATAACACTTCTCAGTAACTTGCTATACATGAGCTATCTATTTTATTACTGATACCCCAAAAGAATGTCAACTCCATGAGAACATGAACTTTGTTTGTTCATGGGTGGATCCCAAGCACCTAGGATATAGCACATGGAATTACTTGATAAAAATGTGTTAAGTGAATAAAATATATCATTATAAAATGATGAAGCTAAAAACTAAAATAATAAAAATACTTTTTATAACTTAATCAGTAAATGTTTTTAGGCTACTTTCCAGTGTATTTCAATGTCATCTATAGAATCAGGTGGGGTGGGGGTAGAAACAAACATTTTAATAATTAAGTCTTAGCAAAGTGTGCATAACTTAAAATTTCTAGGTAAGAATTTACAAACTGCATTATCATCTCACCCTCTATTAAAAGAAAATACCAATTTCACATGTTGACAATCATTCTGTTAAAGCAGTAAAGCCCACGGTGGGCCTGAGACGTCCATAATTAATGAGATGAGATAAATAAATGGAGGTATTACAAGAAATTATTGACTCACACAGTTTTTCAGTTAGGACAACAAAATTCATTCATTCAAATATTCATATAGCAATTTATTTAGTGAGCACCTACTGTGTGCAAGGTATCAAGCAAAGAGCTGTATGAGATATAGATACTTTCCTCAAGGAATTCTAGTATCTTTAGAGGAAAATCATAAGTAGCTTTAATGTAGGAAATTCTACGTGGTGTGAAAGGCTCAGATAAAACACAGCAGAAATTCCAAGGATAAGCAAACATTTCCAGAAATTGCAGCTAATAATTCTATTGCCTCTGACAGGTCTTGAGAATAAACATGGACACAGAAGCCTGCACACACAAAATAAACAGAGCATGCCCAGCTTCCAGTCCATATCACAAAGGAGACCAGCTGTTCGAACAGGATTCCCTGCTAGCCCCAATGAGTGCTTTTAGAGAACTCTGCTACAGCAATCACACTGAAAACCAGTGAAACCAGAAAAGGAAAGCTTATTTCAGGCCTTTCCCTCAAGCAGAGACTTTGGTCAACCCAACCCTGAGTGTTGCAGTCATTTGAAAAAGTAAATAATAATATTATGTCTTTCACATTGAGAGATAATAGAGTTTAATTCCCCTTTAAGAAAGGAATTGGAAATATGAAATTCAAAGTGTGCGTGTGTGTACCTATATGATTAATTTATTTGAATTTGAAAAGGATACAGTTCAGGGTGTTTTTTTTAACTATGTGAAAGTAGGTCTAAAAATATTCATTTAGTCAAAAATATTTACTAAGCAACTATTGATACTTTATATATGGCATTGTGCGAGATGCTGAGGAAGATAGCAAGACTAATTAATCAAAAATTTTGCCCTTAAGGATTCTGTAAGTCAGGGGTCCCCAAACTTTTCACACAGGGGGCCAGTTCACTGTCCCTCAGACCATTGGAGGGCCGGACTATAAAAAAAAAACTTTGAACAAATCCCTATGCATACTGCACATATCTTATTTTAAAGTAAAAAAACAAAACGGGAACAAATACAATATTTAAAATAAAGAACAAGTAAATTTAAATCAACAAACTGACCAGTATTTCAATGGGAACTATGCTCCTCTCACTGACCACCAATGAAAGAGGTGCCCCTTCCAGAAGTGCGGCAGGGGCCGGATAAATGGCCTCAGGGGGCTGCATGCGGCCCGCTGGCCATAGTTTGGGGACCCCTGCTGTAAGTCAAATAGTGGATGATTACATAGAAAACTATGAGTTGATGTGAATTTTTAACTCACTTGCAGAATTTTACACTATCAAGGCTATGATATTTATTGGTAAATACGCATGTTTTCAGACCTTCTTGCCCAAATTTGATATATGTACTCCATATATCAAATATAAGTACATACATGCATATCTATATTTTTATAACATGCATGTGTATATATACATACATACACACACACATATATATTATACATGCATGTATGCATATAATTCTGATGAACACTGCAAACTAAATAATTAGATTCCATTTAAAAGATCTTAGATTTGATGAATAACGGAAGTCAGAAAGGCCACAGAACCAATTTCAATTTGGGCAGGAATTTGATTATGTTGCTTTTGACTCTATTCAATCTTCTTGGGAAATCTCAGTTATGGCCAAGGATTTAATCACTATGTACCATTAATGATTCCTTTTTTTTTTTTTTTTCTGAAGCTGGAAAAGGGGAGAGACAGTCAGACAGACTCCCGCATGCGCCCGACCGGGATCCACTCGGCATGCCCACCAGGGGGCGACGTTCTGCCCACCAGGGGGCGACGCTCTGCCCATCCAGGGCGTTGCTATGTTGCTACCAGAGCCACTCTAGCGCCTGAGGCAGAGGCCACAGAGCCATCCCCAGGGCCCGGGCCATCTTTGCTCCAATGGAGCCTCGGCTGCAGGAGGGGAAGAGAGAGACAGAGAGGAAGGAGAGGGGGAGAGGTGGAGAAGCAGATGGGCGCTTCTCCTGTGTGCCCTGGCCGGGAATCGAACCCGGGACTTCTGCATGCCAGGCCGATGCTCTACCACTGAGCCAACTGGCCAGGGCCCCATTAATGATTCTTAAAGGTTTATCTTTAACCCAGAATATCTACTGATCTCCTACCCTCGCTTAATAGGTGCACCCCCAAACTGCCTTCCATCCCTTCCCCTAAAGTCTTCAAACATTACTGATCTCAATGAATGGCATCTTGATCTACTCAGAAATTAGGGAGTTTCACCTTCCGCTCACATCTAATTGGCCACAATGTTTCTAAATACATCTTAATCTTTCTCTAATGTCCCGCCCACCTTAACCACTTTTAAGTGTACAGTACAGTAGTGTGAACTATATACACATTGTTATGGAACAGGTTTCTAACATTTTTTCCTTTTATAAAACTGCAATTCCTTATCCATTGAACAACGACGACCCTTTTCCTTCTCCCTCCCTCCCCCTACCGCTCACGGGGGCAACCACCATTCTACTTTGTTTCTAAGAGTCGGATAACTTTAGATGGCCCATATAAGTGGAATCATTAGATTCTATCTTTTTATGACTGGCTTATAGTACAATGTCCTTAAGGTTTACCCGTATTGTAGCATAAGGCAGAATTTACTTTTTTAAAGGTTGAACAATATTTCATTGCTTTGTACCACATTTTCCCTCTCCACCTTTCTGCCAAAGGACATTTAGGCTTCTTCCACATCTGAGCTATTGAGAACAATGCTGCTATGAAATGGGTGTACAAGTATCTCAAGATCTCACTATTAGTCCTTGTTGCTATTGCAAGGTGTCATGCCACTAAACTTTCTCATTCTAGATACTTTAATCCAAGCCTGTTTCTTGGATCCCTTGCTCCCTGTCTGGTCCCCATCTAGGGCATTCTCTAACCTGCAGCCAGAATAATCTTCCTAAATTGAAAATCTGATCAGGTCACCAGCCTTTCGGGACAAAATGGAATTTCCTTCATTTATTCTTAGGGTTCTCCTTGATCTGACTCTCATAAACTGCTTCTTCTTCACCTAGGAATATACGCCCCAGCCAACTGAAATCTTGCTCCTCAAACACGTCATGTTCTCCCGCATCTCCATCTGTCCTCACCTACTGTTCCTTTGTCTGGAATGAATTTCCCTTTATTCCTATTGTAGATAAGTGGTTCTCCAAGTGTGGTGAGCTGAGCAGCAGCAGCAATGTCACCTAGGGACTTGTTAGAAACTCAAAATTCTTGGCCTTGTACGAGCTGCATTGAATGAGAAAATTTTGGGGTAGGGCCCAGTAATCTGTGATGTAACAGACACCATAGGTGATGCTAATGCAGGCATAAGTTCAAGACCCTGCTTGAGAGATAATTTTCACTTCAACCAGCTCAGTTCACCTCCTACAGGAAGCCTTCCATGACCTTGCCACACCCTATTGGGTCAGGTGCTCTCCTATTTGCTTCCATATCATGGTTTTGTTATTGTATTCACCATTATACTATCAGTGCCTAGTTATGTGCTAATCTCCCCTTGGAAACTCTAAATTCCTTAGGAATAGGGCTTGTATTTTATGGTCATTGACCCACCAATGTCTTCCAGAGCACTTGGCATAAATTAGGGGCTTATGTGTGTGACTCAATGATAGGAGAGTTAGACTCCTTCTCCTCAGCACATACATAAATATAGCATGTATGTGTTTAGCATATATATTCATAATCTATATGCAAAACTTGTACTTAAATGAGTCCAGATCACTGGATCAAGGATGTTTATGTCACAGTAACAATTGCGCTCTATAGTAATGGCCCTAATTAATGTCAAAAGAAATACAAACTATGTGTATTTTAAGGAATGAAAGATTAGGCTAATTGCATTTCATGGTAAACTAACCTTTGTTATATCCTAAGTTACATAGAACAGACCTAATTTGCAAACTAGCAACCTGAGATCCTAAAGGTTAAGTAGCTTGACAGGTCTCTACGGGTCCATAGCAGCAGAGGTGGAATGGCCCGGCTTCCTGGCCCCTGGCCCATTCTTTCCCCCTCTACACTCAAAATAACACTGCATTAGCATTTGGCAAGAAATGTGCATGCACATTTTTCCTCACAGGTTAGAGAAAATTCTGATCCAAGTTCCTCCAGTCAGGATGATGAATTATAGACTATAAAGTGCTGCTGAATTATGATTTCTTTAAATTATGGTTTACAGTGGAAATGCCTATATCAGCTATTCATTAAAAACTTTCTATTTCCGCCTTTATATCTCTGTCATGCCCCAAACCCATAATTTTTAAAACTAGAGCTGATTTCTTTGTCATGGCTTGAGGTTGACACACACTTTGAACTGTAATTATGTAGGTGCTAACTAAAATGGAGATCCGTAGTGAAAAATTTACAAGGTCTCAGATGCTGTGGCTCTGTCTAAAAGAGCGGTTCTGCCATCACACCCCCTCGTTACGGGGTTACAGTGGAGTTGCTCATTATCTGAACTACTTTAGCTGTTGCCTCCCCTCAGCTCCTCCCATGTGCCCTCAGCCCTCCCCGCACAGTATGCAGGCCCCTTCGTGACAGAGCTCAGTGGCCTCCACATCCTCACCACTCCTCCTCTGCTTTCCCAATGTCTCCAGTCTTACCGACCTGTTTGCAGGGGCCCCCAACAACCACAGTCTCCCTGACCGCTGGTCTCTGCTGTTTCCATGTCTTTCAGTGCCCTTCGCTGCACTGCCCCACTCTTTCCCAACTGCGCCCCAAATTTCATTTGGATAATTGCTCCTTATCTCTCTGGATTCAGCACAGACATCATCTTTTTCAGGAAGCTTTTTATAACAGAAAGGAAACTTCTGATAGGGCTTCTAAAAAAATGGAATAACAGTTTCTCCAGGTAGTTGGAGCTATAACTGATTGAGTAATTATATCTAAATGGTTCTGATTAATCAGACATAAGCCTGAAATTCTTTCCAACTTTTCAAGGCGAGGTCCCGTGACTGTCTGGAATACTATAGAGAAGACAGTAGCAATGGATAAGAGGTCAGGTTTGATTCCACCTAACTCTCCTTCCACTCAGAGAATTTTATTTTTCAAGTCAACAAGTAATGTGCTTACAGGGCTGGTATGGTCAGTGTTCTGGGGCAAACATTCACCAAATACAAAGCAGGACGCTCCATCAAATTCCATCAGCATGCTTCAGAAACCACAAACCCTCCCACCCAACTCACAGTCATATGGAGAGATGCACCCAGAGAGAGCTGAGGGGCTTCAGCCGTCTGTGGTAAGATTGCGATGTTGAACGTGCGGCTCTCCAGGTGGGTGTGGGCATCTGTGGCGCTGGAAACCTGGAAAGAAATAATGTCACACTGGTGAGCCTCAGTTGGACAGAGCATGTTTGCAAATGTTTATCCCCTTACCCCCTTAAATCATTTGTCTTTGAACTCCACCTGCTCCTGCATTACAAAAGTATACATAATCATTTTAGGCAATTCTGAAACTGCAGGGAAGTATAAAAAAGAAATACAAAATTGGCCCTGGCCAGCTGGCTCAGTAGCAGAGTGTCGGCTCAGAATGTGGATGTCCCAGGTTCAATTCCTGGTCAGGGCACACAGGAGAAGCGAGCATCTGCTTCTCCACTCCTCCCCCTCCCACTTCTCTCTCTCTCTCTCTTCCCATGCTGCAGCCATGGCTCGGCTGGAGCAAGTTGGCCCAAGGCACTGAGCAGGGCTCCACGGCCTTGCCTCAGGCACTAAAATCGCTTAGTGGCCAAGCGACAGAGCAACGGCCCCAGATGGGCAAAGCATCGCCCCATAAGGGGCTGGCTCAGTGTATCGTGGTTGGGGCACATGCAGGAGTCTGTTTCTCTGTTTCTCTGCCTCCCTGCATCTCACTTAAGAAAAAAAAAAATACAAAATCATCTAGAATTTGACTACCTACAAATTGTTGTTATTAACATATTAATGCATTTTAATTGAATCTTTTTCCTATGCATATGTCAAAATTTGTATAAAATTATGTATTCTAAATTTTTGCTGAATATAATACTATGATATTTTGCTATATCACTGAACATTCTTAAAAACACAATTTTTGAGAACTACCTAATGTTTTACTATGAGCACACATGAAACATGCTAGAGGTGTGCTTTTTATTCCATTTTAAAAAGTTTTACCCAGCACAGAGATCTAAAATTAGGTTATAAATGAAAAATCTCAGACTAATCACTGCAAAGCAAGACTGATAACAATTAGTGTAGTGGTCACGAAATTGACTTTTTCTTGCTTTGAAAATGTTGAAAAAAATGATGCTTTTCTTAATGCAGCTCCTCCTCCCTCCAGTGCTTCTGAGCTGCCCCTCACACCCTCTTCTCTGCCACTGATCGCCCCAGCTTAGGCTTCTAGAAGAACTGCTGAGGCCTGTGGGGCCATGTGTAGTTGCGTGAATTCCATATGAGAGGGCGTGGGGACCATACATTCTGAGAAAAAGGCAGTTAATAGCTGCCCTTTCTATGTCTTCTACAGTGAGGTCAACAACAAAAACTGTCTTCTCTGTATCTTGATCACATCCGATTCCTGGAGCTCAAGTTTCAGAACATCCACCCATTTTCAAAAAGCCGTCGCACAGTTCTCATAGTGTTGCTATAAATAATGTAACAATAGTGATAGTTCATTGAACATTTATCATGGGCTTAGCACTGTACTGGCTACTTCTCAAAAGTCACCATATGTAATACCCTCAAAGTGGCTATTACATCCTTCTCCACAGACGAGGAAATTGAAGGTCAAAAAGTCAAGCAAGCCGTCAAAGTCACAAAAAGCCAATAAGGGTTGGTATTTAACCAGGTCAGTGGGTTGTGGTCTTCCTGCTGACCAAGATGACTCAGTCTGAAAGCCATAGGAGATCAGGAAAATATGTTCTCCTATCTTTTGAAGAAGAGAAATGGAACCCCGGCCAGGTAGTGAAATGTGAGCATATTGCCAACCAAGGGAATCAGTTCTAGATTCCTTAGTAAAGGTACTGGTGTGAAACATGTTGGTCTTTTCTTAAATCACATATCCTGAGGCTGTGCCAACATGATCTGAATATACCCAAACCAGGTTCCTCCCTGTGCCAAAAGTGACATAAATGTGTGTACTTTCTCCTCCTTATGCCATGTTCTCTTTTGTAAAGCCACACACATTACATAAATTCTATGTCTTCCAGGCAAAGTAACAGATGGAATGAATGCATTGATGTCTCATGACAGCACATGAACATTAAAATACAATTACATTTATGCAACTCATTGTACTGCAATTTTGCTTGAAAGAAAAATATGGGAAGAAAGAGAAGAATCATGAAAACAGTATTTTTTGTGTGTTGAAAATACTTTAGAGACACTAAAATAAGTGGGGAAAGTTGCTATTTATTTTAGCACGTAGTTATAGTGTCTACATCATTTCAAAACAAAGTAAGAGGTAAGCCTATAAAACAATGAGACTTTAAAGTCAAGCGCACCAAACCTTTTACATCCAGGAGAACATTATCTCAGGGAGTTGTTTCATACTTGCAATAAAGATGCTGTGAGTGTTCGACATGCACTTTTTGAAATGCCTTCAAAAGGAGTATAAAAATCATATAAGAAAACTGAGCTGGTTACTTCATAAGTACTCCCTGTTTCAACCCAAAATAATCATTAGCCTTCTTCATAACAGCCACTGATTGTGAATGACTTTGGCTATTTGGTTATATTTTAATGTCTACTTCCAAAGGATGATATACTTTCATTATTAAGAATATTCTGAAAACTATTCCATGGGTTTTGAAGGAGATTTCAAATAGGAGGGTTTTTTTGTTTTTTTTTGTTTTTTGTTGTTTTTATTTATTCATTTTAGAGAGCAGAGGGAGAGACAGAGAGAGAGAAGGGGGGGAGGAGCTGGAAGCATCAACTCCCATATGTGCCCTGACCAGGCAAGCCCAGGGTTTCAAACCAGTGACCTCAGCATTTCCAGGTCGACGCTTTATCCACTGCGCCACTACAGGTCAGGAGGAGTTTTAAACACATTTTGAGCAAACTGTGTGAAGGCACTTCAAATGGAACCACTTACTAAGTAATGATGTTCAACTGGATGTCTTAAACTCAAGTATGTTTGTTAAAGAAAAAACAAACAAACAGTAAATTTTACTATTTTATAAGTACTCACTTAGTAACCAACTTGCAAAAGCAATCAAATATCATTTTAAGCAGGTGCTGAGAATCCCTTTCCAGGGAAATGCTCCACACTGATAATGTTCTTCATCCTAACACTTAATAAGGCAAAGGCAGATCTGAGGATTCTAGTTTGCCAAGGTGACTGCTTTTGACTGAGGTCTTTACCTCCATTCTGACTCATTTTTTTGAGGAGTGCTGAGTCCCCAGGTGCTAAAAAGGAAAAGTTAATTCTGGCAAAGGGCACATGTTTGCTTATTCATTGGACATTAATGTGCTCAGTAAAATCTCATTTTAATGGTATCCAAGTTTATTTCAACCTGCTCTCTGGAAAAGCACATCTTTTATACAATATAAATTAGTCAAGCAATGAAGATGCGCACACCAGGCATCAGAAGCAGAATGTATGATAATTTTAACAAGGTGAGCTATTGTGGAAGTTTATCCCCAACTGGACTGCTAGACAAAGGAGAAGTCTCCGACTTAAAGGGGCTGTGCACTGCTTTGGCTGATCCTCATAAATGCTCTTTATATTTTCTCTACACTTTCCCAACTTCTTTTCTGTATCTATGCTTAAATGTTCTTTCTCATTCATACTACCTCATTCTTTGTCCTTCTATTCTGTCCTTTATTCCCAAATTGTTCTTGACAGATGTCTTTCTATTTTTCTTGGTCTTTCCAAAGAATCATGTTTTGTACTCATTTATCAATTCTAGCATTTTATAATTAATCAGTTCTCTGCTTATATCGATTAATTCCTTCCTTTTCCTTTACTTAGGTGTCTTTGTGGTTCTCTACCTTCCTGAGTTAAATATTTAGTCCACTTATTTTCATGCTTTTCCGCTCAATAATTAGAGCTTAAGACCATCAATTTTCTTCTGAGTATTGTTTTGTCTACATCATTTAAGTTTTGTTTTTGTTTTTCTCACGTCATTTAAATTTTGATAATTTCCTCCGCATCAATATTTCTTAATAGTTCGCCATTTTGATTTCCTTTAAGAGATATAATTATTTGGGAAACTATTTAAAAAATTCCGGGGAGAT
Source organism: Saccopteryx bilineata (assembly GCF_036850765.1). Lineage (NCBI taxonomy): Eukaryota > Metazoa > Chordata > Mammalia > Chiroptera > Emballonuridae > Saccopteryx > Saccopteryx bilineata. The sequence goes on from NC_089494.1 coordinate 205,431,286, forward strand.
GACGTCAGAGTAATGGCGGAGTAGGAAGCGATACCGATAAATCTCCCCCAAAACTCAACAAGATCTTCAACCAGAAACAGAAAAACCTATACTTGGAGCTTCCAGATTCTTCGCAATACACCCAAAGGTATGATTGAGTGAAAAATTGGCTAAATATATAACCAAACCCCGAAGGAAATAGGGAGTAAGAAATGCTCCGCCTTCCTCACTAACCTAAACAGGGCGGCTTTCTCTGGTAACTGTGAATATAGAAACTGAGGCGGGCAAAGGGGGTGAATAGATCCAGGCCGCCGCAGCAAAAACGGCCGAACCAGGCTGTGGCTCAGAGATCCAAGCCGAGGAAAATCTGATCCTGTGGCAACCCGGGCAATATAAGCTAACACTCGCGCCAAACCCAAACAAAGAAAGACAAGCGGAGCGGCCATTTTGCCCGGTCTCCTGGTCGGTGCGCAGTTAGTGGAAGAGAGATTTCTTCCTAAGCCGCGGAAGTGGGTGCCCGTGTTGCCCCACGGAGAGGCAGGGTCAGGGGCCTTTCTGTGGGCTGAGGGCAGAGTCTCTGGGCAGCCCCAGCGCCCTGGGAAAGCCACGCACGGGAGGGAGTGAGAACTAATCCCAAGGGTGGAGATTTTCCATGCTGGAGGCTGTTTCACTCAGAGGGAACCGCGGCCGGCCTCATATCCTGGTTTGCGCGCGCAGATAAGGAGTGAGCGATTCCTCTGAGTGCCTCGGCAGTGCGCGCCCGTGTTATCGCACAGAGGGGCAGAGTCAGGGGCCTTTGTGTGGACCAAAGCGGAATCTCGGGCCGCCCCAGCGCCTTGCAAAAGCCGCACACGGGGACGGAGCGAGACTCAATTCCAACGCTGCAACTTTTCCCTGCGGTTGGGGGTTTCACTCAGAGCGTGAGACTGCTGGCCGGATATCCTGGTTGCAGACAGTGAGTGAGAGTTTCCTCCAAGCGCCCCGGAAGTGGGCGCCCGCTTGTGTTACCGGATAGAGTGGCAGAGCCAGAGGTCTTCGAGTGGGCGGAAAGCCCGCCTGATTATGCTAGCAGCTCTGACTGACTGAGCCTTACCCAGAGCCCTGTGCTGAGTGGAAATAGAGTGGGGAGTTGCCAGCAATTTGAGCCTCTTACTATCCAGGCAGAGGCAGCAGCAACCCCATACCTGGACTATCAGGCTACTAATTGAGGAAGGAAAGACTAGGAGAAAGGCTCCAGGAACACGGACTCTCTCACTGTCGGAGCCTATAAATGCTAATGAGCCTCGACTCCCAACGAGAATAAAGCACAATACATGATATTGCCATGGAGACTTATCAACTGCAAACCTCTACCTGAGTGTGCCAAAGGGGCAGAACCCGGGGTACAGAGTCACCGACCAGGAAGAGGGAGAGAAAAGAAAAAGCAAGAAGATAACCTCTCAAAATCAAGAATAATCTGCAGACTTTATAACCTATCCCATTTTATTATATTTGTTCGTTTGTTTCTCTTATCTTCATTCTTGAGACTTTTTTTTCCTCCTCCAATTTGGCCGATTTACTCTCTACCGGTCTTACTCTCTCCTCTCCTTGAACTACACTACCCATAAGTGTTACATCTCCCATTATCATTTCTCTTCTCTTCCTTTCTCTCTATGAGGGTTGCACTCCAAAACCCTTAACTCTCTCTCTCTCTCTCCTTTCTTTTTTCTTCTTTTAGTGGTTCCCTCTTTTTTTCTCTCTCTCTCTTTCTTTTCTCCCTCTATATTAGTTTATTCCTTTCTCCTTTACATCTCCTCTCATTCAAACCTCAATAAAAAACAAATTATCTTATTTGGGACTCAAACCTATGTTTGTGGCATTTTGGGGGTTTTTTACTTCACCTTTTTAACTCACTAGCAGTGCTCCCATCTCTGGCTCTCCATATTATCTAGTTCTTGTTCCACTAAATACAATAGTAAGTTTTTAATTTGTCCCCCCATTTTTCCATTTTCCTCTTATTCCTCTCATCATAACTCTTAGAAAACCAACACCTAAAAGCAAATCATTCTATTTTTGACCCAAATTTTTTCCTTATTTGCTTTTTGTGGGTCCATACGCTCTTTTTTTTTTCTTTTTTCTTTTTTTTTTTTTTCTTTTATTTATTTTTTTTTTTCTTTCTCTCTTTTTTGCCCCTTTATTACTTTTCCCCAATTCAGGCCCTCCATCACAGGCATTGTTTGTTATAACTCACAGTCCACCACAAGATTTTCTCAAGAAAGAGGGGAGAGGAGAGGAGAGGAAAAAAAGAGGGGGGGAATAATTTCCTTTTTTAAAAAATTTTTATTTTATTTTATTTTTCTTTATTTCATTATTAATTTTTTTTAAAAAAAAACAACTCTTTTCGATTTGTTATTTTTTTATTTTTTTTTAACTTTTTATTCTTTATTAAATCTCATTAATACTATCAACAAAACCACCCTCAGATGCCATTAAGGAAGAGAAAATCGAATATCATGGATACAAAAGAAAGAGAGGTAACACAGCTAGATGAGGAAAAATCTATGGAGAAAAAATTTAATATATTGGGAACCTTGGAGCTAAATGACAGAGAATTCAAGATAGAAATCCTAAAAATCCTCCGAGATATACAAGAAAACACAGAAAGGCAATTTAGGGAGCTCAGAAAACAACTCCATGAACACAAAGAATATATGTCCAAGGAAATTGAAACTATAAAAACAAATCAAACAGAGATGAAAAACTCAATTCACGAGCTGAAAAACGAAGTAACAAGCTTAGCTAATAGAACAGGTCAGATAGAAGAGAGGATTAGTGAAATAGAAGACAAGCAACTTGAGGCACAACAGAGAGAAGAAGAAAGAGACTCAAAAATTAAAAAAAATGAGATAGCCCTACAAGAATTATCTGACTCCATCAAAAAGACTAACATAAGAATAATAGGTATATCAGAGGGAGAAGAGAGAGAAAATGGAATGGAGAACATACTTAAACAAATAATTGATGAGAACTTCCCAAGCCTGTGGAAAGAACTAAAGCCTCAAGTTCAAGAAGCAAACAGAACTCCAAGTTTTCTTAACCCCAACAAACCTACTCCAAGGCATATCATAATGAAATTGACACAAACCAACAGCAAAGAAAAAATTCTCAAGGCAGCCAGGGAAAAGAAGAATACAACATATAAAGGAAGGCCCATTAGATTATCATCAGATTTCTCAGCAGAAACTCTACAAGCTAGAAGAGAGTGGACCCCAATATTTAAAGTCCTGAAAGAGAGGAACTTTCAGCCACGAATACTATACCCATCAAAGCTATCCTTCAAATACGAAGGAGAAATAAAAACATTCACAGATACAGAAAAGATGAGGGAATTTATTATCAGAAAACCCCCACTCCAGGAATTACTAAAGGGGGTACTCCAATCAGATACAAAGAACAAAAAAAAAAAACAGAGCCACAAGTAAAAGCTCAAAGAAGAACACAATAAAACCAAATTTAAACTGTGACAACAACAAAAAGAAAGAGGGGGAGAAGACGGAGATTAACAGTAGCAAAGGACGATGGAGTGCAAAAGTACTCACAAAATAGTTCGCTACAATGAACAGGGTAGGGACCCTTTTCATTACTCAAAGGTAACCACCATTGAAAAAACCACCACAGAAGCACATGAGATAAAAAAGATAGCAACAGAGGAAAGATGTATGGAATACAACCAAATAAAAACAAAAGATAGAAAAACGAAAGAGAAGGATCAAACAAGACACAAAACTAACAGAAAGCAAGATATAAAATGGCAATAGGGAACTCACAAGTATCAATAATTACACTAAATGTAAATGGATTAAACTCACCAATAAAAAGGCACAGAGTAGCAGAATGGATTAAAAAAGAAAATCCAACTGTATGCTGCCTACAGGAAACTCATCTAAGTAACAAGGATAAAAACAAATTCAAAGTGAAAGGCTGGAAAACAATACTCCAAGCAAATAACATCCAAAAAAAAGCAGGTGTAGCAATACTCATATCGGATAATGCTGACTACAAGACAGGAAAAGTACTTAGAGACAAAAATGGCCATTTCATAATGGCTAAGGGGACACTGAATCAAGAAGACATAACAATTCTTAATATATATGCACCAAACCAAGGAGCACCAAAATATATAAGACAGCTACTTATTGATCTTAAAACAAAAACTGACAAAAATACAATCATACTTGGAGACCTCAATACACCGCTGACGGCTCTAGATCGGTCATCCAAACAGAGAATCAACAAAGACATAGTGGCCTTAAACAAAACACTAGAGCACCTGGATATGATAGACATCTACAGGACATTTCATCCCAAAGTGACTGAGTATACATTTTTCTCCAGTGTACATGGATCATTCTCAAGAATTGACCATATGTTGGGCCACAAAAACAATATCAGCAAATTCAGAAAAATTGAAGTTGTACCAAGCATATTTTCTGATCATAAAGCCTTGAAACTAGAATTCAACTGCAAAAAAGAGGAAAAAAATCCCACAAAAATGTGGAAACTAAACAACATACTTTTAAAAAATGAATGGGTCAAAGAAGAAATAAGTGCAGAGATCAAAAGATATATACAGACAAATGAAAATGACAATACGACATATCAGAATCTATGGGATGCAGCAAAAGCAGTGATAAGAGGGAAGTTCATATCGCTTCAGGCATATATGAACAAACAAGAGAGAGCCCAAGTGAACCACTTAACTTCCCACCTTAAGGAACTAGAAAAAGAAGAACAAAGACAACCCAAAACCAGCCGAAGGAAGGAAATAATAAAAATCAGAGCAGAAATAAATGAATTAGAGAACAGAAAAACTATAGAAAAAATTAATAGAACAAGGAGCTGGTTCTTTGAAAAGATCAACAAAATTGACAAACCCTTGGCAAGACTTACCAAGGAAAAAAGAGAAAGAACTCATATAAACAAAATCCAAAATGAAAGAGGAGAAATCACCACGGACACCGTAGATATACAAAGAATTATTGTAGAATACTATGAAAAACTTTATGCCACTAAATTCAACAACCTAGAAGAAATGGATAAATTCCTAGAACAATACAACCTTCCTAGACTGAGTCAAGAAGAAGCAGAAAGCCTAAACAGACCTATCAGTAGAGAAGAAATAGAAAAAACCATTAAAAACCTCCCCAAAAATAAAAGTCCAGGCCCTGACGGCTATACCAGCGAATTTTATCAAACATTCAAAGAAGACTTGGTTCCTATTCTACTCAAAGTCTTCCAAAAAATTGAAGAAGAAGCAATACTTCCAAACACATTTTATGAGGCCAACATAACCCTCATACCAAAACCAGGCAAGGATGGCACAAAAAAAGAAAACTACAGACCAATATCTCTAATGAATACAGATGCTAAAATACTAAACAAAATACTAGCAAATCGAATACAACAACATATTAAAAAAATAATACATCATGATCAAGTGGGATTCATCCCAGAATCTCAAGGATGGTTCAACATACGTAAAACGGTTAATGTAATACACCATATCAACAAAACAAAGAACAAAAACCACATGATCTTATCAATAGACGCAGAAAAGGCTTTCGATAAAATACAACACAATTTTATGTTTAAGACTCTCAACAAAATGGGTATAGAAGGAAAATATCTCAACATGATAAAGGCCATATATGATAAACCATCAGCTAACATCATATTAAATGGCACTAAACTGAAGGCTTTCCCCCTTAAATCAGGAACAAGACAGGGTTGTCCACTCTCTCCAGTCTTATTTAATGTGGTACTAGAAGTTCTAGCCAGAGCAATCAGACAAGACAAAGAAATAAAAGGCATCCATATCGGAAAAGAAGAAGTAAAGGTATCACTTTTTGCAGATGATATGATCCTATACATCGAAAACCCCAAAGAATCCACAAAAAGACTACTAGAAACAATAAGCCAATACAGTAAGGTCGCAGGATACAAAATTAACATACAGAAGTCAATAGCCTTTCTATATGCCAACAATGAAACAACTGTGAAGGAACTCAAAAGAATAATCCCCTTCACGATTGCAACAAAAAAAATAAAATACTTAGGAATAAACATAACAAAGAATGTAAAGGACTTATATAATGAAAACTATAAACCATTGTTAAGGGAAATCGAAAAAGATATAATGAGATGGAAGAATATACCTTGTTCTTGGCTAGGAAGAATAAATATAATCAAGATGGCTATATTACCCAAAGCAATATACAAATTTAATGCAATTCCCATCAAAATTCCAATGACATTTTTTAAAGAAATAGAGCAAAAAATCATCAGATTTATATGGAACTATAAAAAACCCCGAATAGCCAAAGCAATCCTAAAGAAAAAGAATGAAGCTGGGGGCATAACAATACCTGACTTCAAACTCTATTATAGGGCCACGACAATCAAAACAGCATGGTATTGGCAGAAAAATAGACACTCAGACCAATGGAACAGAATAGAAAGTCCAGAAATAAAACCACATATATATAGTCAAATAATTTTTGATAAAGGGGCCAACAACACACAATGGAGAAAAGAAAGCCTCTTCAATAAATGGTGCTGGGAAAACTGGAAAGCCACATGCAAAAGAATGAAACTGGACTACAGTCTCTCCCCCTGTACAAAAATTAACTCAAAATGGATCAAAGATCTAAACATAAGACCTGAAACAATTAAGTACATAGAAGAAGACATAGGTACTCAACTCATGGACCTGGGTTTTAAAGAGCATTTTATGAATTTGACTCCAATGGCAAGAGAAGTGAAGGCAAAAATTAATGAATGGGACTACATCAGACTAAGAAGTTTTTGCTCAGCAAGGGAAACTGATAACAAAATAAACAGAAAGCCAACTAAATGGGAAATGATATTTTCAAACAACAGCTCAGATAAGAGCATAATATCCAAAATATACAAAGAACTCATAAAACTCAACAACAAACAAACAAACAATCCAATAAGAAAATGGGAAGAGGATATGAATAGACACTTCTCCCAGGAAGAAATACAAATGGCCAACAGATATATGAAAAGATGCTCATCTTCTTTAGCTATTAGAGAAATGCAAATCAAAACGGCAATGAGATACCACCTCACACCTGTTCGATTAGCTGTTATTAGCAAGTCAGGTAATAGCAAATGTTGGAGAGGCTGTGGAGAAAAAGGAACCCTCATACACTGTTGGTGGGAATGTAAAGTAGTACAACCATTATGGAAGAAAGTATGGTGGTTCCTCAAAAAACTGAAAATAGAACTACCTTATGACCCAGCAATCCCTCTACTGGGTATATATCCCCAAAACTCAGAAACATTGATACGTAAAGACACATGCAGCCCCATGTTTATTGCAGCATTGTTCACAGTGGCCAGGACATGGAAACAACCAAAAAGCCCATCAATAGATGACTGGATAAAGAAGATGTGGCACATATACACTATGGAATACTACTCAGCCATAAGAAATGATGACATCGGAACATTTACAGCAAAATGGTGGGATCTTGATAACATGATACGAAGCGAAATAAGTAAATCAGAAAAAAACAGGAACTGTATTATTCCATACGTAGGTGGGACATAATAGTGAAACTAAGAGACATTGATAAGAGTGTGGTGGTTACGGGGGGGAGGGGGGAATGGGAGAGGGATAGGGGGTGGGAGGGGCACAAAGAAAACAAGATAGAAGGTGACAGAGGACAATCTGACTTTGGGTGGTGGGTATGCAACATAATTGAACGACAAGATAACCTGGACTTGTTATCTTTGAATATATGTATCCTGATTTATTGATGTCACCCCATTAAAAAAATAAAATTATAAAATAAAAAAAAAAGTAAAAAAAAAAAATTCCAAGTGGCTTGAATTTTTTACCTTTTTAAAATATTAATTTCTAATAATATTTCATGAAAGCCAGAGAATGTCCCCAGCCTAAGTTTCTTGTTCTTTCATTTATCGACAGTCTTCTTATAAACTGGTGGTTTTAGCTGGCTCAGGCAACGTAGACTGGGTGGCTCCTCAACAAAGGACATTTATCATATTTCCCCACATATAAGACATTCCATGTATAAGAAGTGCCTTAATTTTGGGGCCCGAAATTTGAAAAAAAATAATGCATTACATAAAGTTATTGAACTCAAGTTTTATTCATCCTAAAATCATACAACTCCTCATCACTGTCAAAAAAGTGGGAAATGCAAGTAAAAAAAAATCTACAACCACTGTATAAGACTCACCCAGTTTTGGGACCCCAAATTTTTAAAAACTGGTGTGTGTTATACATGAGGAAATATGGTATTTCTCCTGGTAGCAGAGACTGGAAGTCTGAGGTCAAGGTGCCAGCCAGCTCAGCAGGGTTCTGGTGAGGGCTTTCTTCTGGGTGGTAGACTGCCATCTTTTCACTGTATCCCCAGGATGGGGAGTAGATTGGGAAGCAAGCTCTCTTGTGACTCTTGTAAGTGTATTAAACTCACTCATGAGAGCAAAACCCTCATGACCTTACTTAAGGTTAATTACCTACTAAATACCTCACCTCCATATACCATCACATGGGGGAGCGCAGGATTGCAACATATTAATCTGATGGGCGGGGCACAAACATTTAGTCTATAGCACTGGTATTTGGCCAATCTTTATAAATAATAGTAACACCCCCTTACCTAGTGATAGGCAGTATTCTAAATGCTTCATATGTATTAATTTATTAAATCATTACAATAACTCTATTTTACAACTGGGGAATCTGAAGCACAAAGATTTTGCCCAAGTATTTTCCTGAAGTGTGTTGTTAATATGTGGCAGAAATGAAATATGAACCCACTGGGTTTGGCTGCCAAGTCCATGATCTTATCAGAAGATGGTAAATGTTCCAAAAACATTTGAATAAAGAAAAGAAGATTTTTTTCCTCTATATGGCATTTTAATATTTTGTAAACTTTTTTTTTCTAAACACTTTAGTCATTATCTATTATAAGCCACTTTGCTGCAAAATGACTCTGCTTGTAGAGATATCTAGAAGATTGAATTTGCAGATTGAAAATATCTCTCAATGCTATTAATTACACTTTTCTCTTCCTCCAAATATGCAATCACAGAAAAGTATTTGAGTTGTCTATAAATAAAGGTGATGGACATCAGAAAGTCAGGAAGCGAAAGGTACCTGAAAACGGAAGGAGTCGCTCTGGGCCGGGACCCCCGAGTGCCTGTACCACACGACGCCTTCATCGATGTCCTGCTGGGTGAAGGTGCTGGTGGGGGCTGCTGTTCGCCCATCAGGCAGGTGCTGCCCTCCTTCCGCAGGGCTGTCTGCAGGCATATTAACCAGGACCACCTCCCCTACGAAAGCCACAGAGTGAGTGAGGATCCGGGGAGAGGTAAAAGGGAGGCAGAGCCCTCAGCTCCTTTTCTATCACTTTTCTTTTTAACAGAAGAGAAATGATGTACTTCTTTATTCTTACATAAGGTAAAGGAAAGAACATTAACACAGAATCCTATAGGTACCATCAAACCCATCTTCAGATGTAGAATTCCCAGTCTTTTAGCTAAAAGAAGTCACTTAAGGGCAATTCATGTATGACATTACTGACTTGTCTATACTGAAATTAGATAAGGAGACCCAGTCATAACATTGCAAACAAACCCTCAAATACCACAATTCATTTCTACTCACAACTTTCTCTGAACAGAAAATGCTTTCTAAACAGAATGTTTTTGCTGCAAACACAATGGAAAATCAGAAAAAGCTATCTTAGAAAAAATTTCGTACAATGAAAATAGTAATAGTTAATGCTGGAATGCGTATAGCAGGTACACATGAAGCACTTCACATGGTGGTTCAAACCCAGTCCCATCACACCCCCTTGTGTGGCTTACTTAAGCTGTTCCTTGTTGGCAAAATAAGAATAATAATCCATACTTCACAGGTGCTTTAAAAAATGTGGGTCTGGCTCTAGCTGGTTGGCTCAGTGGTAGAGCGCCGGCCTGGCATGCAGGAGTCCTGGATTCAATTCCCGGCCAGGGCACACAGGAGAAGCACCCATCTGCTTCTCCACCCCTCCCCCTCTCCTTCCTCTCTGTCTCTCTCTTCCCCTCCCGCAGCCGAGGCTCCATTGGAGCAAAGTTGGCCCGGGCACTGAGGATGGCTCTGTGACCTCTGCCTCAGGCGCTAGAGTGGCTCTGATTGCGGTAGAGCGACTACCCAAGATGGGCAGAGCATCGCCCCCTGGTGGGCGTGCCAGGTGGATTCCGGTCAGGCACATGCAGGAGTCTGTCTGACTGCCTCCCCGTTTCCAACTTCAGAAAAATACAAAAAAAAATGTGGGTCCTCCTTATCATTACATTTTTAATCTTTCTGAAGATGCTACTGTCTTCTCCAATTTAAAGACAAAGTTCTTCAGGCTCAAAGCAGTTCAATAACTTGTTCAAGGTCACACAAATCCTAAGTGAAGGAGCTGGGCTATGAATCCGAAGCTCATATTCTTGGTCATATAGAAACTCTGTTAACAATCATGATTACTTTGTATTCACAGGCCAATACCAACCTTGATAAAGAACTAGTCAGGTTTTCTCTTTCATTCTCTAAACTTCATTAGAATTAAAGCAAGGAAGTCTAAATCTAAATAACACCACCACCACCGCCAATCTGTTTCTATTGCTTATTCTTCACCTGAAGCTACTATCGTTTAAAAGTGAGATTGCAAATACAGAGGTGTTATACAAACAATTAAAATTTCACAAGGAGAATATGCCTTCAAGTGAAGACCAAAAAGAAGAATGCATGAACTGCTGAAAACAGAAGCTGAAAAATACATCTAACAATAAATCTGAAAGAAGCCTCTCTAATCCTCAGTGTGTGTGTGTGTGTGTGTGTGAGAGAGAGAGAGAGAGAGAGAGAGAGAGAAACTATGTATATGTCAACAAGAGAGAGAGAGAGAGGAAAAAAACTATGTATATGTCAACAAGAGAGAGAGAAAGAGAGAGAGAAACTATGTATATGTCAACAAGAGGGTACCCAGCTGTTAGTAAAGTAAGCATACTGGGCAACTGATAACATATTTTGATTGCTCTAGAAATTTGTTTCCTTACTCAAAGGATATATTCTAATATTTACAAGCACTAAATTCAAGTTAAAAATCAGCATAATATCCTGGATAATGATGAAATACTAAAGGAAGAGAAAACCATCAGTACTATTCTTTATGTAATATTGTGCAGAGTCAACTTCTTCTAATTTCTTTTTTGTATTATTTCTCATTTGTACCTAAGTCACAAACTCCATTACATGTCTCTCCCTGGTCCAACTTCTGTTTATAAGATGCTACTAACAAAAACATGCTTTTTCAGGATGTGGACTGTTTATGAATGTGAGCACAGTTGTAAAATATTTTAGAAGATTTTCAAAATTAACATGTGGAGAATAAGGATAGAAATTTTTCATATACCAAGCTCCTTGCCATTCTGTTTTATAATTTAAAAGCTAAGCAGAAATATCTTAACAAGGCCTAATAAAATGAACCTATTTTTCAAATTAAATAAAACATATCACCTGACCAGGTGGTGAAGCAGTGGACAGACCGTCAGCCTGGGACACTGAGGACCCAGTTTGAACCCTGAGGTCGCTGGCTTGAGTGCATGATCATCTGGCTTGATCGCACACTCACTGGCTCTATGGCAGGGTCACCAGCTTAAGCATGAGATCATAGGCATGACCCCATGATTACTGGCATGAGCCCAAAGATCGCTGGCTTGAAGCCCAAGGTCACTAGCTTGAGCCCAAGGTCGCTGGCTTGAGCGAGGGGTCACTGGCCTTACTGGAGCTCCCCCACCCCACCCCCGGTCAAGGCACACATGAGAAAGCAATCAACGAACAACTAGGAGTGCCACAAGTATAAGTTGATGCTTCTTATCTCTCTCCCTTCCTGTCTGTCCCTAACTGTCCCCCACCCTCGGTAAAAAAGAATCATTGCCATACTGTGAAAATTAACAGGAATAATAGGATATAGGCTAATTCTATTCATTTCAACCTAGTAAATAGTCAGCAGGTACCTGTTAGGTGCTAGCTGCTGTGGTAGACCTTTAAGCGAGAGAGGATTCAAAGATAAACAAATTGCACTTCCTTCCTTTGAAGGTCAGCCTTCTTGCATAAGCAACTGGGAGCCACTGGGAGATTTTCAGTAAGAGAATGGCACGAACTGATTTAGAACATGGAACGTACATGACTGGAGTACAGGGAGCCTATGAAGCTGGGAAAGCTTGGATTTTTGCCCTGGCCAGATAACTTGGTTGATTGGCATCTCCTGAAGCTCAGAGGTTGCCAGTTCAATCTCCGGTTGGGGCACATACAGAAACAGATGGCTGTTCCTATCTCTCTCTCTTTCTATCTCTCTGTCTCCCTTTCTGTCTCTCTAAAATCAATCAATAAAAAAATTTTTTTAAAGACTGGATTTTATTCTATAAAAATGATAACAGCCTGACCTGTGATGGCGCAGTGGATAAAGCGTCGACCTGGAAATGCTGAGGTCGCCGGTTCGAAACCCTGGGCTTGCCTGGTCAAGGCACATATGGGAGTTGATGCTTCCAGCTCCTCCCCCCTTCTCTCTCTCTGTCTCTCTCTCCTCTCCCTCTCTCTCCTTTCTTTAAATGAATAAATAAAATAAAATAAATTAAAAAAAATATTAAAAAAAAAGAATAGCTATCTAAAAAAAAATGATAACAATAAGAGCTAACATTTAAGTGGACAGTGTGACCAATTGTGAGGCTATTGTAAAATATAGATGAGTGATGGGGAGCCGATCTAAGTATGACTGGAAAGAAATAAACAGCTATGAGAGCCACTTGAGGAAGTGGAAGTAGCAGACCTGACGAATGTGGCTGTGAGGATGAGAGAGAGGGAGGAGCTGGAGAGCCACTGACCAGGTCACATATGGGCAGGCAGGTGCTGCCACTGAGGGATGAACAGGGTGGAGGGAAGAGGAGTTCAGCACAGGGTATGCTGAATACAAGGTGCCTTTGTGACAAGCCCACGAGCAGACTGGAAGAAATGCTAGTGTTTTGTGGGGTTCAGCCCATTGAGGTGAGAACTTCTGCATAGAACCTCACCTCCACTTTTATTATAATATGACAAATACCAGAAAATGACCCTTTAAATATATGAAAATGCAGGTTTAAAAAATAGAAAATCTCTACTTTGGAATTCCTTTATAATGACGTCTCTATTTCAACCAAGAATTCTGAAGGAAATATTTAAGAGGTATTAAGAATTAGGATCTCATTGGAATCTCCAAGAACTCATTTGGAATTGAGATAATCAGTATTAAAGCTTTCTTACACTCAAGAGTGGGCAGTATGCTAAAGAAAGTCAGATTCTCCTTCAAATGAAACTGAAGATACTCCATTAAAACCATCTATCTCATTAAATATACTCTCAAATCTGTGAAGTGGCTGAGGGTACTAGTAATCCACTTGTCTAAATGTACATGTGAAGTCTGCCAGTGGTTGAACTTAGGTCCCTTTTGTACAGACTATACAAGCAATTTACATTTGGTTCAGTTCTACGGTCAGGTCTTCACAAAAAGGCTAAAACCCAACAAGACATTCTAAAGTGATGAGAGCGTACATAGTAGCTGGGGGAGGGGGAGCAATGAGGTACAGGCTCCACACTTCACATCACTGGATAGATGAGTGTAAATAGATTTGTATTAAGTGTATTTCTAGTTCCCACCACCTTTTTTTTTTTTTTTTTTACCCTTGAATGGTTCCTAAGGATAATGTGATTTGTTCATTACTAATACAGAGCTCTGGACACAGAGAAAGAGGATTATGTTCATAGGAAGAAGTTAATTAAAAGAGTTACAATAACAAAGGGTCACAGTCAAGCCTATAAGGCATTAATCAAGTTGAAACAGCTTCATAATCATTTAATTCAGCATTTTTCTGTTTAACACTTTAAACAGAATATTGGACTATTGGGTTGTCACTAGGTAATTTAATTTTTGGCTTTTAATAATAAGATAAAAGTAGAGAATTTAATACATCAAACACATCAAAGATTTTTAAAGCTGTAAAGGTCTTAAACATTATCTAGCTTAAAATCAGTGGGTGAAAGTAAGACAAAGGTGAATAAGATCTGTGGACTAATTAATAGTATTATATCAATATTAATTTCCTGCTTTGGATAATATTATACAGTAATGTAAGATGCTTGCATCTTACTAGATAAAAGGTATTCAAGAGTTCTTTATATTATTTTTGTAACTTTTCAGTAAGTCTAAAATTACTTTAAAATAAAAAGTTAAATTCTAGCATAATATTTCAAAGAAACTTATGGTTCAGTGGGGTCCATCTGTCTTCCCCAAGGTCACACAACTATAACAAACGACATACCAGTTTTATAATTATATCAGCTGTGGACATTGGAATTATTTTTTAAGTTATATAAAAGTTAACTTTTTCTTTACTACAGAAAATATATAATTTTTGGAATCCAATAACCCAGAGGAAAAAAAATTCTCTATTTAACATGCCAAGCAATTTTTTTACTTTTAATGAATATAATTTCAATTTTCAGGTAATCTATTTCTTTGTAAATATCTACCTGCCTGAGAGAAAGAGAAAGAGAGGGAAAGACAGAAAGCGAGATAAGAAGAACCAATTCTTCATTGTGGCACCTTAGCTGTTCACTAATTGCTTTCTCATATGTGCCTTAACCAGGGGGCTCCAGCCAACCCAGTGACCCCTTGCTCAAGCCAGCGACCATGGGGCCATGTCTTTGATCCCACACTCAAACTGGAGACCCCATGCTTGAGCCAGATGAGCCTGTACTTAACCTGGTGACCTCGAGGTTTCAAACCTGGGTCCTCTGCATCCCAAGCCAACACTCCATCCACTGCATCACCACCTGGTCAGACTCAATCTCTTATTTTTATAGCATTCTTAATTCTTTACAGTTTCAATTATTTTATGTGTGTGTATCATTTAAATCATTTCAAATATACTTATTTCATACTTTTTATAATGTTCTTCGTTTATTTGAAATCTTTGGGGTTTTAATCTTCTCGTTTAGTTATGGTACTATAGGCTGTTTCCTCATATGTTCTATAATTTTGGATTCTGAACTAAATGTCAATGGTTTGATCTGTGAGGATCCTGAGTGGTCTGGAGTTGAGAGTGGACATTCTACAGTAATTTCTATTCGTTTCTATAAGAAACCCAAGAAGTATCATTGGCATGAGATTAAATTTCATATTCATGTCTCAGCCCTGAGTTTCTCAAACAATACATACAGTATAACCTAACTCTGGATTAGCAGAAGAAATATGCTTGGAGTTCTGAATTCTCAGCAGACTTTTTTGGTTTACTCCGAGCCTGAAAAACACAGCGAGGTTTTCTTGTGATGATTCCCCTGTGCTAGTGAGCGTCTTGCTTTCTATTCTGTCTCTGTAATTGAAAGTAAGTCTTTCCAGAGTCCTGGTTGTATGCAGGGTCTTAATTATAACTTTCTGTCCCTGCATGGGCATTAAATCTCACGCTCCTGAGTTATAAAGAGCCCTTCTCAGGGACTGCACGCCCAGACTGGCCTTAGTTTCTTTTTTCTGACACCTAAAGATTTCTCTGTATTGTTGCAAGGTCAACTCTAAATTCCTTATAATTTTATTACTTTTTTTTTTTTTTTTTGAGAAAGAGAGGCTGAGAGAGAGACAGGAACACGAGCTGCTCCTATATGTGCCCTTACTGGGGAATCAAACTGGCAATTCTGTGCTCTGGGACAATGCTCCAACCAATTGAGCTATCCGGCCAGGGCTTCATTTATTTTCATTTATTTATTCATTCATTCATTCGAGATAGAGGAAGGGAGAGAGAGAAGAGGGGGAAGGGAAGGGAAGCATTCATTTGTTGTTGCACTCAGTGTGCATTCTTTGGTTGCTTCCCATGTTGCCCTGACCGGGGATGAACCCACAACCTGTGGTTTCAGGGTGATGCTTTTAACCAACTGAGCTAACAACTCAGGGCCACTTTCTAATTCTTATAATCTTTTATCCAGCATTTCTAGTTGATAATGATGGAAAATTTTTCATGTTATCATACTCTATAGCTTGCTCAAAGTTCTAGTAACAATGGAGGTTTTTAAAAATGATTTTGTGTAAAGTTTTTCTTTAAAAAAAAAGTCTCATCAAGAAGTTTATAGGGTTACCTCAAGCAGTTAAAAATGACACTGCCTTATGACCCAGCAATTCCACTTCTGGGCATATATCTGAAGGAACCCAAAACACTAATTCAAAAGAAGATAGATAGATAGATAGATAGATAGATAGATAGATAGATAGATAGATGTTTACTGTATATCACTGCCCATGTTTACTGCAGCAGTATTTAAAATAGCCAAGATTTGGAAGCAGCCCAGTAGATAAGTAGATGAAAAAGCTGTGGTACATTTACAAAATGAAATGCTATGCAGACATAAAAATGAAAGAACTCTTAACTTTTGTGACAGCATGGATAAATCTGGAGAGTACTATGCTAAGTGAAATAAACCAGTCAGAGAAAGACAAGCATCATATGATCTCACTTACATGTGGAATTTAATGAACAAAATAAACTAACAAACAAAATAGAAACAGACTCACAGATACAGAGAATAGACTGACAGCTGTCAGAGGGGAGGGTGAAGGAGGCTGGGTGAAAAAGGTGAAAGGATTAAGCAAAGAAAAAACCCTCATAGACAGACAACAGCATGGTGATTACCAGCGGGAAGGGCGGGGGGTAGAGAAGGATAAAGGGAGATACATGGTAATGGAAAAAAACTTACTTAACTTGGGGGGGGGGCATACAATACAATATACAGATGGTATAATATAGAATTGTATACCTGAAAGCTATATAATTTTATTAACCAATGCACTCCAATAAAGTCAATTTTTAAAAAATAAAATAAATTTAATAAAACAAAGTCTAGTGACACTCTAGAAGGGACACAAGATGGAGTTTGAGAGTCTGAGCTTTGAAATTGAACTGACATATATTAGGGAGGTGACTCTTAGCAAGTTATATTTTCTGAAACATAAAGTTGTTTTTAAAGTTTAAATTTTAGGGCCCTGGCCGGTTGGCTCAGCGGTGGAGTGTCGGCCTGGCGTGCGGGGGACCCGGGTTTGATTCCTGGCCAGGGCACATAGGAGAGGCGCCCATTTGCTTCTCCACCCCCACCCACTCCTTCCTCTCTGTCTCTCTCTTCCCCTCCCGCAGCCGGGGCTCCATTGGAGCAGGGATGGCCCGGGTGCTGGGGCTGGCTCCTTGGCCTCTCATTTCCAGCTTCAGAGAAATACAAAAAAAAAAAAAAAAAAGTTTAAATTTTAGGTTTTTATATAATATTGTATATTACCTCGCATACTACCTAGTATATAATATGTGTACAGTGTGGTAGCTATTTTGATTATTCCATTTTTAAAAAGGATATGAGGTATCAGAAAGTCAAGTTCATTGGGATCACCACCGTGCTGCAATGGCATCACACAAAAGTCTAGGACTGCTGAATACAATGATGACATTGTGACAAAGGAAGAAAGGGTTACCGAATCGGGGGTGGTCCGGTGTAATTTTGTAGATGATTTCAGAGGCACTGGCACCGGGAGCTTCGGCCTGTAAGATTCTGTTGGTAATCTGCAGCATTCCCCCTTCTGGAACCCACACCACTGAACTAGCCACAAGGTGAAGACCTCTGTCGTTCTAGAATAAGGAGAGAGTACAGAACTAAGTCCAAACCAAGTAAGAAAATATCAGCCCTTCAAAACACATTATCAGGTCCTACGTTGCTAAAGATCATCTAATAAGAGAGATTCATGGCTTTAGAGTCATACTATGAACTATAGTCATATTATAAACTATAACTGTTTCTTAAAACACACAAGTTTGAACTGCACACATGTCCACTTATAGATGATTAAAAAAAAAAAACAAAAAAACCTGTGCATTCAATTGACTGGTGCAGTTCAAACTGTGTAGTTCAAGGGTCAACTCCACATTTGGGAATCTGCAACCTAGGTCAGGAATTCCTATGCAGAAAGCTGAATGATTAATAAGTTCTATGTAGATTTCTGACTGTGTAGGAGATTGCCACCTCTAACTGCGCATTAACGATCTCCTATGTATGTGTGTATATGTACATATATATTTTCCCGATTTTTCTTTTAATTTATCATGAGCAAATAACTTACTTTATTCAGGATGAGTACGTTTCTTCATTTCTTTCTATCATTTGTCCATCTACCTGTCCTTCCATCCTGGCCCTTTACCCACATTCAGGAATTATTCGTTCAGCACCTTTATATGCCAGCTCTTTTGCTAGAGTAAGGCTAAGGTATGTAAGGATGGCTGAAATAAAGCTTTAGTTTCAGAACTGACCATCTAGTTACAGAAAGATACATAAATAATGAAGATGCATCTCAAGTGATACCCTATAAGACACTTGAGCAGAATGTTGTGGGTGAATAAAGGGAAAAGGAGATTTCCTCTTTGAAGAAGGAATGTTCAGAAAGGCTCTCCTGTGGGCTGAGTAGGGAGTGCTGAAACAGATTCCAAGCAGAGGGCCCAGCTTAAGCAAAGACACGAGACAAAGCACTGTGTCTTTAAGAAAATATTGAAGCGTGTGGGCAAGTGAAGTTCAGGGGGCTGGGTGAGCGGGTAAATGATTAGTGACATTCTCTTGAACTGGTGGTTTCCAGAGGGGAGCGGGGCTTGGGGGGCTGAGTGAAAGAGATGAAGGGTCTAAGAAGCACGAATTGGTTGTTACAGAATAGTCATGGAGAAGTAAGGAGATATAGTCATTAATACTGTTATAATCATGTATAGTGACAGGTGGGTACTGGAAACATTGAGGGAAACACGATGTAAGGTATGTCATTGTCTAACCATTAAGCTCTACACCCGAAATACATAATAAAACAACTTTTTAAAGGTTTAAAAAAAAAAGAAAAGTGACACTCTCTTAAGGTTGGCTAGTAGAAGGCAAAAGCTATGCTAAAACACTCAGTTTAGGTTGCAGGCACTGTAAAGGCAACATGCATCTTTGGGACGGAAATGGGATGATCAGATCTGGGGTATAGAAAGCCTCCAGGAGCCAGAGGTGGAAGGGACTACGGCTCGGGTGAATCTGGAGCTATAGAGACCATCTGGAAAGTTCTTCTAATGGGCTCAGAGGAGAGAAGATGAGAAGGTAATTGCAGTAGGAATGGATAGATTCCAGAAACCACTGAGGCTGAACTGACAGGTCTTCATGACTGAAAGTGAAGCTTTAGAAACAACAGCTGGGAATACCTGACTGGAGAAATCACCCATTTGGCACTCCTGAGAAGGCAACCATCATAATTGCTAAAGCTAATGTCATTAAACAGTGCTGCCACTTCTGATTTGTGATGTGCACGCCCCTTTCAAAAGCCTCATAATTGATGCTTTCCACAGAAGGAGATTAGTGAGGCGGCTAGTGTTCAGTTTCTGGTTTGTTTTCATACTTTAGAAGTCAGTAAATATGACCCTGGTCGGTTTGCTCAGTGGTAAAGCATTGGCCCAGCATGTGGAAGTCCCGGGTTTGATTCCTGGTCAGAGCACACAGAAGCAACCATTTGTTTCTCCACCTCTCTCCATTCTCTCTCTCTCTTTCCTCTTTCTCTTCCCCTCCTGTAGCCATGCCTGTTTGAGCAAGTTGGCCCCGAGCACTGAGGATGGCTCCATGGCCTCGCCTCAGGTGCTGAAATGGCTCATTGCTGAGCAATAGAGCAGCAGCCTCAGATGGGCAGAGCATCGCCCTTAGGGGGCTTGCTAGGTGGATCCTGGTCAGGGTGCTTGTGGGAGTCTGTCTCTGCCTCCCCACCTCTCACTAAATAAATAAATAAAGTAAGTCAGTAAATCTGATATTATAAAATACAGCATTTCAGAATGGACATTTTGTTACATTACTGTATTGTTTTTACTTTTAAACAGGCTAGTAAAGAGAACAGATAAACAGCACTCTGCAGAGGGGAATATTCACAACAGACTGACACAAGTATTCTTTCCAGTCACTTGACAAGACAGCTGTTTCCCTTTTGGGAGGCAGTCATAGCCATTTTCACCAGTCACCAGGAAACTGAGTCAAACAGCACTCAGGAGAACAGCAGCAAAGGCACCTTCTCCTGTGATTGATGCCCAGGAGCAAAATCCCAGTTTTCTTCTTTCACAGTTGATACAGAATATTATTTACAAAATATCAAACTGTGTTAAGAACCTGGCATGTCATCTATCAGGACTCTTAGCGGTTCTCAACCTGTGGGTAGCGACCCCGGTGGGGGTCGAATGACCAAAACACAGGGGTCACCTAAAGCCATCGGAAAATACATATTTCCCGATGGCTTTAGCCGCTGAGAAGCTGCACTACCGTCTGTAGCAGTGCTATTCAGCTTGAATGCACACCGTTATGGACATGCGTTCCAAACTGAATGCCTGCGGACATGCGCAGATGTGATTGCATCATCCGTCCGGGGCCTAAGGGGGGGGGGACGGGACATGCTCCACAGACCATAGCAGCGCATTACGTGTGTCCGGCACTTGCTGACGTCATCAGTGGGCAGGTGCAGCAAGCCCCGGAGGACAGAAGCCTAGGAGGCGGAGAGGTAAGAGGCGGAGAGCCAAGAGAGCCTGTGAGACAGCCTGCTGGTGTAAAAAAAGGTTAATAATGTAAAAACAGTACACACACCATACACACAATACTGTGTAAGTGTAAGGTGCTTTGTGTGTAATCATTACACAGTAGACAAAGCAGTTTACACTTACACAAAGCACCATACATTTACACAGTGTGAACTACATCAGTCATTTATACTATAAGAGACCACTATAAGATGTAGTTCACACTGTTCCCCAATGTATAATTATCTCCCTTATCTCCCACTATTTTCCCATATTCTGAATGAGGAAACTGCTGAAATCAGCGGTTTCCGGCATTGAATCCGCCTCCTATTGATTTCATTGGGAGTGCGGTGGATTTTGTGGAAGAGAGCTCCCGAGAATCTCGGGTTACCACACAATCCGCCACAGCCTCCTTTTGATTTCAATAAGAGGCAGAGAAATGACAGTTTCCGACACATTTCTTCCTCTCCTATTCAAGTCAATGGGAGGCTGCAGCAGATTCCGCTCAAATATAGAGCATGTTGCTTAATTTTTTTCACGCTAGAACTTTTCCTAGAGCAGAAAAATTCCAAAGGTGGAATCCGCCACCCCCAATAGACTGAAAGAGGCCTCACACTGAGGAATATGCAGTGCGGATTCTGCAGTGTAAAAGATCTGCCTCCGATAGAAGTCTGGCTCAATGTCATGTTCCTCAAAGAAGGCAGATAATGTAGGAAACATGTAAATTTTATTTTTATCCAATTTATTTTTCAAAAGCTGAGGTATCATTTGGAATGATTTAATTTTTTCAGACAAATTGAGGCATGTTGCATTTGGTCCTTGCAGTGATAAATTTAAGTCATTCAAGATGAAAAAGATGTCCACCAAGTAAGCTATTTTCTGCAGCTCAGTTTTATCGCTAAACAAGTGCTTTGAATTGCGGTTTTGCTTTCTGATTAAAAAATGTTTTCAGTTCATCACGAAGCTCAAAGACACGTTTTTAAACTTTTCCTCTTGACAACCATCTGACTTCAGTGTGAAATAACAGAGTATTGTTGGCGCATATAGCTCGTTGCACAGTTGCCAAAACAGCCGACTGTTTAAGGCGCTCGACTTCTGTGAAAGAACATTTGCACATGCTTGCAGACGAAATTTCATCATACTTTCCTAATCTACCTGACCACCCAATTTGCACTTGCCAGAAGTCCATTCACAGTGAAAGTTGAAGATGTTCCGGAGACAGCGCAAGAAGAGTTCATTGACCTAATTAACAATGATGCAGTGAGAACAGATTTCTCTACAATGCCACTGACAAAATTCTGGATTAAGTGTTTACGGTTATATCCTATTCTGTCTGAGACTGTGCTGCGCCTTCTTCTTCCTTTTCCAACAACATATCTTTGCAAAACAGGGTTTTCCAGCTTGCTGGTAATCAAGTCTAAATACCAAAGTAGACTTGTTGTGGAAAATGATCTTCGCTGTGCCCTTGCAAAGACTGCCCCAAGAATTTCTGAATTGGTAAGCAAGAAGCAACCACAACCATCTCACTGAATTTGGCAGCATACTGTTGCAAAATATTGCACTGTTGTTTACTGTTATATTACTGTTGTTATATTTAAACCCATGCTATGCCATGGTGAAATGTTATTTATTGGAATTAGTAATAAATATTTCTCAATATATAATTAAATATTGTTTTTGTGATTAATCACTATGTTTAAATTATGTTTGATTTGTAGCAATGAGAATACATAATGCATATCAGGTATTTACATTCCGAATCATAACTGTAGCAAAATTACAGTTATGAAGTAGCCACCAAAATTATTTTTTGGTTTGGGGTCACCGCAACATGAGGAACTGTATTGCGGGGTCACAGCATTAGAAAGGTTGAGAACCACTGCTCTAGTAAGGTTTTAAATCGCATAATTCACTTGGACCTAGGTGTCTTAATTGCTAGAAATACTTCGAATAGAGGCAGCCTTGTCAGTTTTGACTATGGTCACGGAGATCAGTCATACATCAATGACCACAACCTTGGACTGAGAGGCAGTGTGGCTTTTCATATTCCACACAAGTAAGCACTGTGACCCAAATGCACATCCCAGATGTCTTCCTACTACATTTTCATCTTGACTACACTTTCTCAACACAATTCCCTATAATTTTTGTGTGAGTATAAATTTTTAGGAGACAGTGTCCCTTCCAAGTCAGTGTTCAGAGACCAGCAACGTCTGAAAGCTTATTAGAAGTTCAGAATCTTAGGCCCCTACCCCAGTCTTCTGAATCAGACCTTCTGAATTAAACTTTGCATTTTATTTTTTATTAGCTCTATTAAAGTACACTTGGCCAATAAAAACTATATAGTTAAGGTGTCCAATGTGATGTTTCGATATATGTATACACTGTGAAATAATTACTACAATCAAGCTAATTAAGGTATTCATCACCTCACATAGTTATGATGCTTTTGGTGTGGTAAAAACAATCAACTCTCAGCAAATTTCAGGTATAAAATACAGTATTATTAAGTATAGAGACCATACTGTACATCAGATCTCCAGACGTTATTCATCCCTTATAATTGAACCTTTGTACCCTTTAACCAACATCTCCCCATTTCCCCCACTCCCAACGCCTGGCAACCACCACTCTACTCTGCTTTCATGAGTTTAACTTTTTGAGATTCCAAATTTAAGTGAGATCATGCAGCATGTGTCCTTCCGTGTCTGTCTTCTTTTTCTTAGCATAATGTCCTCCAGGCTCATCCATGCTGTCACAAACGGCAGGATTTCCTTGTTTTAGAAGGCTGAACAGCATTCCACTGTATATATAGACCATCTTTTCTTTATTCATTTATCCACTGAAGGACACTTAGGTTGCTTCCATATCTTGGCACTTTGTAAATAGTGCTGCAACAGACATAGCAGTGCAAATATCTCTTCAAAATGCTTATTTCATTTTGACTACATCTATACCCAGAAGTGGGACTGCTGGATTATATGGTAGTTCTATTACCATACTTTTGAGAAAGTTCCATATTGTTTTTCAAAATGGTTACACCAATTTACACTCCCACAAACAGTGTATAAAGGTTTCCTTTTCACCACACCCTCTTCAACACTTATCTTTTTTCTTTTTGATAAGGGCCATTCTGACAGGTGTGAGGCGATATCTCACTGTGGTTTTGATTTGTATTTCTCCACTAATTAGTGATGTTGAGCATCCTTTCATGTACATGTTGGCCATTGTACGTCTTCTGAGAAATACCTAGGCAAGTCCCTAGCCCATTTTCAACCAGGTTGCTTTTCTGCTATGGAGTTGCTTGAGGTCCTTATATATTTCAGATGTTAATCCCCTATCAGATATATGGTTTCAAATATTTTCTCCCATTCCACAGGTTAACTTTTTCATTTTGTAGATATAATTTCTTCATTGTGAGGCTTTTTAGTTTGATACATTCCCACATTAATTTTAACAAGATCCCCATGAGATGTGGTGTCATGCTGAAGTGTGAGACACAAGGCCTGGGACAGAGATCATGATGGGTCAAGAATGATTCTCCAAAAACTCAACAGATAGACATTTAGGATATTTACACATTTATAATATTTATAAGAATAAATATTCCTCTGCTGATTTGTTTATATTACTTAAGAAGAAATAGACAACTATCTAAGGAAATGAAGGATAATTTTCCCTACTCATTATGATGAAGACGGTTTTTTCAGTTGCTCTCTTTTGAGACGGTCCAGGGAAGATTTAAGAAGAGATGAATAGAAAGCTATACAACATCTCTTCTACAGCCAAAGTAGAAAAAAAAAGCAAAAATTTTATAGCCTAATTTCCCCAGTAGGTCTGACATTTTGCAATTTCTTTATCTCCTTGTAGTTCTTCTTTTTCTTCTGCACAATGGTGCATATATCCCTATAAACTCAAGAAATCAGCCTTAATATCAGCTGACTAATCTCCTGCCTGCTTAGTGATGTTTTATATATCCTTCAGGGTACTATATCACAAGGCAATGAAATCCCAGCAAGAGATTATGGTGCCATAATTAAAAGTGCTTTAAATTAAAAAGTTCTTCTAATTCATTTCATAGAACAATAAGCATACAGAAATGTTGGTAATAAAGTTTAGTCATTATATATTGTATTACAAATAAAAATATATTAATGTTGTAAACCAAAAGTAAGGACCCAAGCCTTTCATTTGTAGTAAAAAAAAAAAAAAAAATCCCACTAATACAATGAAAACCTCTCAACTTCCAAATTAAAGCTTGAAACAAAATGATGAGCTCAAATGATAGTGTACCCCGACCCTAAATATTTAAGAAATAAATATTTTTCCTAATATATTTCTATTTTCTCCTTAGCCACTCAGTCAGTATCAGCCTGGATGGCCAAAATATTTAAGAAAAATATATTTTTTTAAATTTTAACTTAGGCCCTGGCAGGTTGGCTCAGCGGTAGAGTGTCAGCCTGGCGTGCAGGGGACCCGGGTTCAATTCCTGGCCAGGGCACATAGGAGAAGCGCCCATTTGCTTCTCCACCCCCCCTCCTTCCTCTCTGTCTCTCTCTTCCCCTCCAGAAGCCAAGGCTCCATTGGAGCAAAGATGGCCCGGGCGCTGGGGATGTCTTCTTGGCCTCTGCCCCAGGCGCTAGAGTGGCTCTGGTCGCAGCAGAGCGCCACTCCGAGGGGCAGAGCATCGCCCCCTGGTGGGCAGAGCGCCGTCCCTGGTGGGCGTGCCGGGTGGATCCCGGTCAGGCGCATGCGGGAGTCTGTCTGAATGTCTCTCCCCGTTTCCAGCTTCAGAATAAAAAAAAAAAAAAAATTTAACTTAAATAGGAAATGACTATAACTGGATATAGTCTATATCAATGTTACCCCTAACATTTTAGTTATTCTGTAAATATATCTTAATTTGCAAAGGCTTACTTATGCTATAGCTTTGAAAATGTAATATTGTAGAGACTGTGGATTTTAGGGAAGGCCCATGTGCAGTGGGGCATGTGTGCAAGGCTAACCTCCGATGCTCTTTACCAAGATGAAGAATGATGGAAAGATAACTGGACTGTTTTTGTGGTTGTCAATGTTTGTATGAAGAAGCTTTGCTCCCTTAAGTCAAGAATATAGAAACTTCTCTCCATGTAGATTTCAACTGTTTTATAAACAATAGACAAATTTTTTATAAGCAACAAAGACTTTTCTGAATGTATACTCTGAACGATGCTTCTTATAAGACTAAATTGAACAACTTAAGTTCAAAAAAGGTGAAACTCTAACAAGTGGTGGGGATTTATTTATAAGATAGACTCTTTTTTCAGAAAAATAAAAACTTTTTGTGTGCCACTGATATTTATACTTCTCACCAACATCCTTATGATCAAATTGTGTCCCTGCAAGACAACCAGTAAGAGGAGAGCTTTCAAGAAAATAGACAGAAAGCACAGAAGAGCTTTTAGCTGCACATGGGCCTTACCAAGGTCCAACAGCCAGAAAGGACGCTCGGTAATAGAATTTTCCCTTCAGTTCATAGCATGACGCTTGGAGGCTTTTAACATCAAAGCATTACTCAGTTGCAGAAAATAACTGTTCAAACAACAAACAAGGTCAGAAAGGTCATCAGATTTATTGCCAACGTGGAAAAAGACAAATGATTTCCAGAGATGCCTTAATTAATGAAAAAGAAGGCAAGTCTTTGAAAGGCCAGCAGTGGAGAGAAACCCACCGACATTTTCAGCACTTACTAAATGCTGAATTGCTTTAAAATCATATCTGTAGCAGGCTTGGGTTTGGTAAGTTACCTCATTAATGAAAGCCTGTTCAGAAGAGCATTCTTTATTACTTCTTAATTGTTTTAATTTCGTTTGCCTCCTCCCTTCAACAGAACATGTTTCAACATCAGTCCTGGGTCTATTTTCTCCTT
Organism: Saccopteryx bilineata; assembly: GCF_036850765.1. Classification (NCBI taxonomy): domain Eukaryota; kingdom Metazoa; phylum Chordata; class Mammalia; order Chiroptera; family Emballonuridae; genus Saccopteryx; species Saccopteryx bilineata. Next base: position 205,457,855 of record NC_089494.1, read on the forward strand.
AGCCACTCAGTATCAGCCTGGATGGTGACAGTCAAGTTCACTCCCTGCCAGGCCAAGGATAGGAACTTAAGTTTGGGGGAAGTGATGTAGAATTCGAGAAACCAGAGCGGACCTGACAGCGCCTCCCCTCAGTCCCAGAGGGGACCCACCAGCATCAGCAGAGGTGCTCTGAAGGCTTCTCATCAGACACAGGAAATCCATTCACAGACAGGACACAGGCACCAGCCTCACTCAACTACTGCACACATCCATCTATCCATGCAGCAAAAAGTACTAAATTCCTAAGATGTGCCTGGCTCGAGAGTAAGACTGAAATAGTGTCTGCTCTCACAAAGCTTCCTTTTTCTACTTCTCGTTCCCTTTCCATCTATCTTACCAGGCGGAGTTTTCTGTTGAACAACACTGGGATTAATTAGTACATCCACTCACTAGAAATTGGACCTAAACTCCTTGGCCATTCCATTCAAGACACTAGCTGGACATCAGCCAGTCACTGGCCTCACTCCAATCTCATACACAGGTAGCCTCGGGAAAAGGACGTGGCTGCCCATCTTCAGAAACAGCTATCACAAAGATATCAGTCATGTCTGACGATACAGCTACTGGAAATTGTTAACGTTGAGGCATTATTTTCTTCTTGGGCTCCAGCAGACTTATGATTATAAACAGCTTCACTTGTAAGAAGATGTGGTGAGTCCCGAGAGAAGATTCTGGGAGGTTTGGGCTCTATACTGCTTGAATAGGACACTGAGAAAATGACTAAATTACTGTCTCCATGCTGTCCGTCAAGGGATAAGAATATATATGACCAAAACACTGAAATACATGCAGAATGAAAAGAGCCAGGAGGCTAAGTGTGGTGGAGCCAGAACACACCTGAACTGAAATCAGCACTCCAGCATTTAAATACCTTTATAAAAGACAAATATTTTTAAACCCCTTTGAATGTTTTCAAATCTCCTTCTTTAGTTTCCCCTTTTGGAAAATTAAGAGATGATAATTGTACAAGCATCAGAAAATGAAGATAAAATGAAATAACTCACAACAAGCATTAGTGCTCAATAAAGGTTAAAAAACAAAACAAACAAAAACACCCACCAACCACAGAATTTTCTTTAAAAGAAATGTTATATAAGTTCTATTCTAATCTTCTTTACTGATATTGTAAAGATCCACAGAAAATACAAGAGGAAAAGTACTTTGAATTCCTTTAAAAATATACTATATATTTATAAAAATAGTATCAGTATTACTGAGTCAAATTTATTAGTAGCACATCCTGATGGATGCTGGGGCTCTCTCTGATCACTGGTTTCATTATCCCAATTCATTGGCTTATAAGCCATTAGCTCACCTGATGGACAGGTAAGCACGACAGGTGATGGAGGGATGGCAGGGGGAAGCAGGGACACACTCCACAAATACCAACATGACTCCCAAGTTATGTGCATCACAAGGATTCTCAAGTTCTGTACTTATCCTTTACTTTTAAATTAAAATTCTGTTTTTCTTTATTGTGTGTTGGTAGTCAAAGCAGCAAAAATCCAAGAAATACCCTTCAACTTGGGCCATACCACATAAAATGATTGTGCAATACACTGAATGAGCTCCAAACATGAAGACTGAGACCACAGTAAGAAGGGCAGCTGCTAGGGTTGCACCGAAGTCCTATAACAATCTTTAAAAAGAAACCAAGAAGAGAAGAGAACTTTCCATGCCTGTCTAGACTTTATTTCTTCAGAACTAAAACTCATTTCCCAGGGCGATTGATAATTAGGACTACAAGGTGGCTATCTGCCAACTCTGTCTCATAATCAGCCTTCACTGGCTCCCATCTCTCTCCCATCACTGTTTTCAGCAGCTGAAAATAATGAGACAAGAGCCTGAGAAACTAGCTAGCAAAGCGTCTTCGATTCAGGTGTTCACCTTCACGAGGATCAATCACAACTTCTGAGTGATCACTGGTGAGAAAGTGAGAAGAGATTTCTAACTTGTTTTCTTCAAATCAGTCTCTGTAGCTGATCAGTAATGACACTTCATTAGGTACTGATATTTAGAATGAAAAGTTTCAAAATAATTACGTTTCTCAGTCTGCCACCATGGGAAAGAGCCATTTTTGCTACCATACAGAAAAGAGCTTCTAATGAAATACCATCAAATCGACTGTGGTGACGCAGTGGATAAAGCGTCAACCTGGAACACTGAGGTTGCCGGTTCAAAACACTGGGCTTGCCTGGTCAAGGCACATATGGGAGTTGATGATTCCTGCTCTTCCACCCCCCCCAAATGAATAAATTAAAAATAAGTAAGTTAAAATAAAAATCTCATAAATACCACCAAACCATAAATGGTTTTGAAAATATTTTTCAATAGATCTCTGAGTTAGCCCAGCATTTCCCACATGTGACAGCTATCTCAGTAGTAGTATCCAAGATATTTTATGTAGTACATGGATGAAATTTTGTAAAATGATTAAATATTAATTTACTATTATAGAAAAAAAGCATAATTCTACATTAAGTCCATGATTTCAAAAGTATTATTTGAGGATGAGGCCACAGTAAAAAAGGAAGTTGATTAAAAAAAAAAATTAAGGCCCTGGCCGGTTGGCTCAGTGGTAGAGCGTCAGCCTGGTGTGCAGAAGTCCTGGGTTCGATTCCCGGCCAGGGCACACAGGAGAAGCGCCCATCTGCTTCTCCACCCCTCCCCCTCTCCTTCCTCTCTGTCTCTCTCTTCCCTTCCCGCAGCCAAGGCTCCTTTGGAGCAAAGATGGCCCGGGCACTGGGGATGGCCCCTTGGCCTCTGCCCCAGGTGCTAGAGTGGCTCTGGTCGCAACAGAGCGATGCCCCGGAGGGGCAGAGCATCGCCCCCTGGTGGGCAGAGCATCGCCCCTGGTGGGTGTGCCAGGTGGATCCCGGTTGGGCGCATGCAGGAGTCTGTCTGACTGTCTCTCCCCGTTTCCAGCTTCAGAAAAATACAAAAAAAAAAAAAATTAAGTAAATAATAGGGTGGGTGCTCACAGGTATGGCAGAAACATAACAGAGGCGGCATGGGACTGACAAGCCTGAGAAACATGGCTCCTACCCCCCAGCACAGACTCCTATGATGACTAGGAGAGAGCTCCCTCTCCCTACTCCAGCTGGGCTAACAGAGAGGCCGAACTCATCCTCTTGATCCATTACGATAACTGGGTTATGGGCTTCAATTATTGCATACGCTGTTTTAGAAGCGCAGACAAGAACAGGGGTGCACTTGATTCCTATGATCACGCTCAGGCAGGAGACAAAAGGGTCAGTGAACAGTGAGGCAGTTTTATGGAAGCAAATCAACATAAAGATTCAAAAGCTTACCTTTTGAACATGGGTCCAGGTCTTTCAGATCAAAGGTGCTCCTAACTAAATATATACTGTCCCTGGGATTGGGTAATGTGTTCTCTTAATCTTGGAATGTTCTAAGTATCTCCATAATAGGCGCTTAATAAATGTTTGAATAAATAGCCACGCATATCTTTATGAAATTGCAAAAGAATGTCAGCAAAAAAACTTAACATCTAGGAGCAATGATAGTGTAGCTCTGGGACTGCCACCTACCTTGGGCACAATCTTCATGTGAAACAGTATATTTTGGAAGAAGTGTCCATCACTGAGCTGCAAGACTGCAACGTCGGAGGTGCTATGTAGGCCATCGTGAGCATAGTGGAGAAGGCCCCGGGAGAGTTCACCTAGCTGGAACTGGTCGACGGGAGTTGCGGGGGAGTGAAGGGTTTGAAGCAACTGGCCATGCCGTGGGGGATCCAGCACTCCCACCACCACATCCTGCGGGTTGTCATCATCTCGGATGTCAAGCAGTTGGGTGGTGATGGTTCCCCTCTCTCCTCTGCTAATGTGGAGCGCCTCATTTCTCAGCACATAGGGGGGCTGCAGAATGAAGGGAGAGAGAAGAAGAGAAACCATTTAGCAGGAAAAAAGGACGACCATCCAGTGGACTAGGAGCAGTTGTATGCAATCTACTTGATATTCTGTTGCTTTTTTTAGAACTCTAGATGTTCTAGCAAAGTGCCAAGCTGTTGCACGTTGAACATATTGGTCAAAAGGTATGATCCGTCATCGTAATTACAGCAAATAAGGTTACTTCACATCTCTGGTTCTGGAGGTTTCCCAAGCTGCTTCAGGACTACAGTATTCACCAGAGGTCATCAGTGAGAGCTGCTTGCTTCCACAGCTTTGAAGTCCCCGCTGTCTTGATTTACACTACACGCCCTGCATTGTAACTGCGATCAGCTCAGTGTCAGGCAGCCCAACCAGCTGTCTGCAGCCAAGAGAGACTAATAAGATGTTCGGAATTTTTGCATTTGTGTTAGGAGTTGAGCACTTCATTCTAGTTCGTGTTGCAGCATGCTGACTTGGAGTAAAACACTGTTGCATTCTGAATTCACGCTTATTTCTGGTCCCACCCAGTCATTTGCTTTAAGCTGTCTCTTCCATATCTTGAAAGGGCCCACCCCTGCTCAGGTTATAAAGCCTGATAAGATCATGGTCTGAGTAAGGCAACCACCTGACTAATTCATGTGGCACTGCTAATACAGCAAAATTTAATATATTTTCCTTAGGACTATCAGGTTTTCTCTGACAAACTTGAGTAGGCAGATAAATGTTCTTTCACAAAGATAAAAGTTAATGAACCACAATAAAAAAAAATCTCTCTCTCTCTCTCTCACACACACACACACACACACACAATCAAGGCCAGAAGCCAAAAAAAAACCATTATATTAGTTTTTTATATCATTTCAAGTTGAGCCATTTAGGACTTTTCTCAGCACATTACTTTCTTTAATAAAAATGGTTTTCTTTTGAAACTAGCCTTCCTGGCCTCCTGGGAATTTCAAAATCTATTAAAGTAATGTCTAACTGATGCATCATTATAATAATCACATAATAGGAAACTAGATAATAGCTACTTAGAATTCCCCAGTGAAAATTCAAAAGCTGTGATTCTACACATGGGAATGAAAGGCCCCTTGGATTATAAATTGGGGAGGTCAAAGGGGATGTCAAAAATCCATAAATGAAAAACATTGAATTATTTTACATGAGAAAATCCCAGGGAGGCTCAAGACTGCTTTGAAATATCACAGAAATGTAAAGGAACAACAATAAATTAAAATTCATTTCTAAAATTCCATTTTTGAAGAGGTAAAATGATGAAAGTTTCTCATAAATAAAATAAAAATGTGCCCTCAGTATTTACTCACTTGACTTTGGGAAAACAAATAAAAATCAGGGCACCATGGGAACTCACCACCTCCATGAGAAAGCCACCTGTGCGTGCCAGCACGAGGCCTTTTATTCACCCGTTTAGAGTAACTATATTACACACACACAACACATATACAACAAAAACAAACTTCTGAGCTTAATAACTGAATAAGATCTAAGTCAGTAAATCCAGAGGCTTGATGTCGCCCTCTTCCCCATATTTACAGAGACCACATTTTAGTTATAGTTAAACAAACAAAAAATACTCTTAGCCCAACCCTAAGATCAAATGAATGAGGATCAATTTGTTATCATTCCTCTACTCCAATCATCCCTAAAGTGAGCATGTCATCAAGAAGAGCTGAGCTGGGCTCTTCATGCCATTCGGCAGTCACTTTGGTGCAAGTCTATCCATGGTCATGGTCTTTTCATTTTTGGACCAACGATATAAAAATATCAGTTTGAAAACAGTAACTTCATGTCCTTCCTTGAATCACAAGTAACACACTACTGAAATCTGGATATTTAGGTAGCTTTGGTTTCCCATGATGATGTCCTATTCTCTTGCTGTTCACAATTAAGAATTTATCTCTCTTCCTATTCTCTCTGCACATTTCAGCTGTTCAATCCCTCAAGTCCAATGACTCAGAGATTCTACCATTCTATGTACTCCACACATATGAGTACAACTTGACAGAGATGAGTGATGAGAAGAGAAGAAATTTCACACTGAGTTTTTCAACATCTACCGTGATTTCCTCATACCAATGCACGGCAAATGACCACACTGGCACAACATTTAAGTAGATCCTTAATAAGGATCTCTCAACTCTATAAGTACATCCTCAATAAGGACCTCTAACTACTGCCAACTAAAATAAATGCAGTCCAGCTGTATGATAGACAGGCACAAGTACCCAACACAATTCCATATCCCAGAGAGAGAAATATTTAGACAAAACAAGTTCATTTCTCTAAAATATGAAGAGTCTTAAAAATTAGAACACCTCAAATTATTTTGATGGGCTAGTTTTGGACTCGATTATAGAAAAAGAAGGCACCATAACGCAATGGTCCAGAAGACAGAATCTGTATCCAGATTTACTGGCACAAATCTTAGCTCTCTATTGATTAGCAGTGTCACCAGACAACTTACTTAACCCCACTGTGAGTTGGGGTCCTCATTTGTAAATTGGGGGTAATTACACCTCATAGGGATGGCATAGGCATTAAATCAGAAACACTACAATGAGCACTATATATGTATTAGCAATTGTTGCTGCTGTGATTATTGCCTGCAAGTACTAAAAATATTCCATGAGAAAACTGAGACAAGATTAATTCAGCTCAATCCTTTTTTCTACAACTACAAGAAACCTTGATTTGTGCTTGAGAATTGGTAGGCATGTGAAATTATTAATAGCATGGTATCTTTATTACCTGTGTTGAAAATGCTTGTATGCTGATCATCTGTGGCTCAGAGAAGAACTGCTGGTCACTAATTTTCAGGGAAAAGTAACCCTTCCTAAAGAAGTCCCCAAGAAAGAAATGAGAAAATACAATCATTAAATCAGTCTTTAGAAAGACAAGGATTGAAAATATTTTTGGGTTATGTGCATGGAAGTATTTGGATCAAATGACTACAGTAATGTAACATTCATACAATAAATAAAAATAACCAGATAAAGATGAATACAACCAGTGAAGTGCAGGTAAAACTACCATATGTTCTTAGATTTCATTATAATAACTATGTCAACATTTTCTTCTATTTTTCTAAGTTGAATATATAAAGAGTTGAAAACCAATTTTTGGGCCAAGAAAGGTTAGTAATAGATTGTAGCCTAATGGTAAAAATTAAAGAATAAAAAATTTTTTTCATAATCTTTGAGTAGTTCTCAATGAGTTCCTCTTCCGGGTAAACCATCTCCCCAAGCCCCACCCAATTCAAGTGAGTGGACCCCAAATAACAATGTTTGCAACACTTTCATTACATGACTCTATCTATCCCCTCCAGCAATACACATGCAACATTTAATGTGGACTTGATTAGGGAAGGATGTCTGATTATTGACTATTGGGAAACCATAGTATTGATGAGAATGTGGAGAAAGCCAGTTCCAGGAGAGAGGTCAATGAAGCCTATGAGCCAAGACACGGAGACAAAAGAAAGAATCCAGTCCTGCTTCCTTTTCCTGGCTGAGCTCCCTGGCTTGCCCCAGAGCCTGGCTGCACTTGATGTCTTTGAGATGGGAGCCATACCTGCAATGTTGTAACAAGCCTTACCATTTCCTTAATCTAGCTTGTGTTGACTTCCATTACTTGAAATTAAAGAATCCTAAATAAGGAAACAAAACAAGGCTCATTCTTTGTTGTGGTTTTTACTCCCCATAAATGAGTGCTGTTTCAGCAGCTTCAGAGACTTCTAGAAGGGAAGGTAGTCGTTGCTCTCTTCAAAGCCAAACCAAGCACAGACCTCACTGTGAGCCGGTAAGACATGATTAATGCATTATGAGAGGTTTGAATTCTGGTCAATGATAGGGACTGCTGTTCTTTTTTTTTCTTTCTTTTCTTTTTTTACTTTTATTATTAATTTTAATGGGGTGACATAGATCAATCAGGGTACATAGGTTCAGAGAAAACATCGCTGTTCTAAAAGTTCTCTAAAAGGTATTCTTGGAAATAACTACAGATACAGAAAAGAATGCAGAGGGATCTCAAAAGCACTATAGCAAAAGCCAGAAACAAAAGGCTACATATTATCTGATTCTATTCGCGTGACATTTCAGAAAGGGTAAAACTACATGGGGAAAAAAAAGATCAGTGGTTGCCAGGGACTGGGAAAGGAATTGTTAATGGAGTTTTTGGGTGAGAGAACTGCTTTATATCTTGAATGTGGTTGGGTCTCAAGACAGCTAGACGGTATGCACTTGTTAGCACTCATAGAACAGTACACTTTAAAATAGGGAATTGTTAAATGCAAGTTGTACCTCAATAAACGAGTTTGTTTTTTTTTAAAAAAAGACTTCACTTGTATTCCCTCCAATTTCATATTTCCCTTCATTTTCTGCCCCATTTAAATCCTGCTCTTCCCCATCCCCACTTCCAGACTTCAAGAGGCTGCAATTGGTGGGAGCAACAATATGAACAAGGAACCTACTGGGGACAAACGACCTCAGCAGTGCCAGCTTACCCCGGCTACTGTGACTATATTTAGTTTGTCTGTGTTCCACAAGCATTCCAACCCAGAGAAATTCCATCCCCCAGAACTGCAACCCTAAACAATCGTGATAAGTGTTTGCAGGGGGAAAGACAGCAGCGGGTAGTGTCTTTTGTTTTCATACCATTCTGAGACATATAATTTCCTTTTTTCATGAGATTCTACCAACCCTGCTTGTTTTACTATCCTCTCATTCTTTCTTCTGTTTACATTTTTACTTAAAAAATGCCAATGTTAAGTATCTCCCCCAAAAGTACTAAAAATTCCCTAAAAATAGTTGCCATTCTTGGTCCCGTTTAGGAGTACAAAAGCTGACTCTGTAAAAAAAAAAAAAATAGGTGATATGAAACTAAAGAGATTAGGTAGACAAGAGGCTTCAGTTTGGTTGTCTTTGAAGCTTTCTGTACCTTATACACATTGCACAAGTGATTCCAAAATAAAAAACTACGATCATGGGTGTGTGTGTGATGCAAACACTTAACTATATTTGCAGTAACATGAATGCAGGAGATGGAGCTTGAGTTTGAAGGGTGGTTCTATGACAACAAACACTGGAGTCTTAAGCTCCAACTATGGCAATACTCTGTCCGCCGCTGGAGGAGAGAAGCATGCCCGTTATTCCTGCTATTATTAAGAAGGCAGAAGTCATAGTGGCTCAAGGCATGGGCTGTGGAATCAGACAGCCTTGGGTTGATCTCAGCACTGTGACTGTAAGGTGTAAGGCCTTGGCCAAGATCATGTACACTCTCAAGGTCTTGGTGTCTCTATCTGTAGCCTGGAAATATAAATACGCAGAACTTATATAAAGTGCTTAACAGTGCCTAGCTCACAGTCAGCACTCAGTGAACATTAGTTGTTTGTGTCCCTGTAAGACGGTTCTGAACTGCAAATAGGGAAAATGTCATTTACTTTTCTCCCCATATACGTCCTAGCTCAAACCTTAAAAAAAAAAAATCTCAAGTTTAGTGGTGACAATAGAAAATATTCACTGTTTCCTTATCACTATTCCCTGGGTATCGACTGCTTGTTTACAAACATAGTCTATTCTGAATTATCTGCACTAATGAAGCAGAGCAGGATGAAGGATAATCCAAGAGGCTAATCTTTGGGGTACATTTCGGATTTCTGCTTAATAGATCTACTCTGTTAATTACACGGCTGTATTTGCTGGGGCTGGTGTTAACATTCAATTGCATCCCTGAAGCATATGTCAGCTGAGGCGGGAAGACGGCCAGAAGTGTGTGAGGCATCAGAGGAAAACTGGATAGGGCTTAAAAATTAACCACAATTAATTCCATAAAGTGGATAATAAAAAGTTAACCTATTCTTTGTTTCCTTCCGACTCTGAAATTCTGGGACCCATACGACACCTTGACAAGCGTGTACCCCGTCCTCCAGTCACTCCTTACTCCTAGTCTATTATGCTAATGTCCGACAAGCAGCTGCAGCATCTGAGTGTATATCCGGTTTTGTTTCTGCTGGGCCAAAAAACTGGGCAATTGTACCAGGAACTTTTCTGTCGCAGTAGAGAATTACCCATAATTATGTGATAAAATAAAAAAGCCTCTAACAGAAGCACACTCTCTGAGCAATTAAAGTGAAATGATGACAGGCAGCTGAAAGCATTTGGCATTTGTGAAGCATGAATCCTTCCCAGAAGAGGAGGGATAACTACTGAGAAAGGGGGAGTTGGGGAATGGGGAGGCACAGGGCGCTGGTGGGAAGGAAGCAGGAGGGAAGCAGAACACTGAGTCACCTGGGTTTGTCTTTGCTGTGCACTAAACGCACTTTTTTCTCATTCACATCTTTCCAGCTAAAGTGGCCCGCTTTGTCGAGCTGAACCTCTTTTCCATTCCTGGAGAGCACCAGCTGGCCATTGGTGGGTGTGCTCACAACATGGAACAGGAGGTCTTCGACCCTGCCATCCTGGTCCTGGACATTCAGGAGGGAAAAATCCAGTGGCATCGTTGAGCCAATTGCAAGGGTGAGAGAACCATTCACATGAAGACCAGGAGTGCGTATTTTGCCTGAAAAACATACGAATCCAAAGGTCAGGCTTGGTAATTCACTACTTAGGTGTGTGTGTAAAGAAATAGGCTTGTCATGCTCCTTCAGAGCTCCAAAGACGAGACTGGGGTACTGTACACCATAACCTTCCTTCTAATTAAGTGGTTCTCACCCTGGATGCACATGAAAATAACATAGGATCTTATTTTGTATGTGAAACTATAAAACTCCTAGAAAAATATAAGGAGTAAATCTTGGCGATCTTGAATTAGGCAATGCTTTCTTAAATATAACCAAAAAAAAAAAGCACAAGTGACAAAAGAAAAAATAGATAAATTAGACATCGTTAGAACTGAAAAAATTTGTGCTTCCAATGACAGCAGCAAGAAAGCAAAAAGACAAGTCACAGAACGGGATAAAATATTTGCAAATAAGACATACCTGAAAAGGAACTTGAATATGGAATATATAAAGAACTCTTCAAGTGCAGTAAAAGACAAATAACCCAGTTTTAAAATAGGCAAAGAATTTGAATAAGCATTTCTCCAAAGAAGATTTAGGAAGGCCAATAAGCACATGAAAAGGTGCTGAACATCATCAGCAATCATGGAAATGCAAATTAAAGCCACAATGTGATACCACTTCACACCCGCCAGGAAGGACAACAAAACCTGTTCCTGAGGATGGGAGAAATCAGAACCCTCATACTTGGCTGGTAGGAATGTGAAATAGTGCAGCCACTTGGGGAAACAGTCTGGCGGTTCCTCAGATAATTAAATATAGAGCTACCATGTGACCCACCAACTCCCCTCTTAGGCATGAACCCAAGAGAACTGAAAACATATCCGTACAAAAACTTGTACACAAATGTTCACAGCAGCATTATTCATAATAGCTAAAAAAATGGAAACAACTCAGATGTTTATCAACTGATTAACAGATGCATAAAAGGACACGATGTACTATACTACTGATTGATACATGTTACGCCATGGAATAACCTTGAAAACCTTATACCAGGCGAAAGAAGCCAGACATAAAAGACATAAGGCCACATATTGTATGACTCTATTTGTGTGAAATGTCTAGACTAGGCAAATTCATAGAGACAGAAAGTAGATCAGCGATTGCCAGCGGCTGGGGTGATGGGGCAGTGGGGAGAGACTTCTAATGGTTGCCGGATTTCTTTTTAGGGTGAGTAAAATGTCCTGAAATTGGATAGTGGTGATAGTTGCATAACTTTGTGAACATACTAAAAACCACTGAATTGTGAATTTTATGGTATGGGAATTATAATTCAATAATAATAATAATAAGAAATCACATAGGGATTTTGAAAACAGTAAGGATACGGGAGCTCCACCACTGGAGATCCTGACTCACATGTTCTGGGTGGGACCTTAGTAATTTTACAGACTCCCTGGGTAATCCTAACGGGCATCAGGGTTGAAAACCACAGTCCTATCCTAAGACTGTGATCTGTCATCTCTGACCATCAGACCCACCAAAGGCAGGAAAAGAGGTGAGTTTCTAATATCAATGCTAGAACATTACCAGTTAATCTACAGTGCAGTGGGACTGTCAATGGCTTATCTTCAGAATTCATGTACAATATATACCCTTTGTTTAAAACATTTACAATCTTGTCCATGGGAAAGAGTTGATGGATGAATTAGGATTTCCAACCATTCTATCTCTTGCAAGTTGTTTTGCCTGGACGTGAATCGGTTGAGTTTCCTTCTATGTGTAGGTCAGACAGGACAGTTGGGAAATGTCAAGTTTCAAAGGAACTACTTCTATTGTAAGTAGAATTCATATTTGATGTTGACTTGTATTACATGCCAAGAGGAGTAAGCTGACTCTCAAGTATTCGGGGTTTTCAGAAGGATCCCAGTAAAATAAATCAAAAATACTTTATCCCATATGAAGTCTTAATATCTTTGGAGGTAAAAAATACAGAGATAAAAAATATGGCTGACTACAGGTGTTAAACTATGTAGTCATTATTGGTCATTACTCACATTATTGGTAAAGGATACCCAACGCCAACGAATACTCAGCTATAACAGAACTCCCAAGCTCTAGTCACCTGTAAAATTTTTGAGGTTCAAAATGAAGACTAAATTTAAATTTGCTTCTCATTGTTGTGTAAGGCCAAGTGTCCACTGATGTGTTGGACAAGACCAGCTCCATCCCTTTAACTTCTTTACTCTTAATGGCAAACAGTATGTCTTGAAATCCACTGGCTTCAAATGTATGAACCTAATAGGGCAGGTTCCTCACATTATTCATTATTTCTGTACAATTTATTTCCAGTGTATGCACAAAAGATGCACTACTGCACCCTGGCATAATCAGCTCTTCAGGTTTATATAAATATAAATACATCCTATATAAGTATAGATGTAATTTTCCACAACATAACTGTAGTTAAAGAACATAAGTAAGGCTTATGCCAAATTTCTAATCTGACAGTTGACTTTTATTGTAAAACACAGCTTGCTTCTTTTCTCCTCCAAAAATCTTAGAAGTTGTTTTCCCAATTTTTCATGCTCTTTTTTTTGTTGTTGTTAAGTAAGAGGAAGGGAGATAATGAGACAGACTCCCACATGCACACTGACTGGGATCCACCTAGCAACCCCATCTTGGGCAGATGATCAAATAAACTGAGCTATTTTTAGTGCTCAAGGCAGATGCGCTTAGACCAACCAAACCCTCCTCAGCACCTGGGGCCATGCTCGAACCAATCGAGCCACTGGCTGTAGGACAGGAACAAGGAGAGAAGGAGGAGAAGGATAGAGGAAAAGCAACTGGTCACTTCTGCCCTGACCGAGAATCGAACCTGGGACATCTATACTCCAGGCCAATGCTCTATCCACTGAGCCATGGGCCAAACCTATTTTTCATGTGCTATAAAGAGTTCCTTAGTCTTAGCAGCACTAGAGTTTTCTTTCAGAACTAGATTCCTGAATTTTATATCACGAGTCAGTTACATGTGCAAACTCAGCCTTTGCATGTAGATGTTACAAGTAAATAACCCCCGACCATCAGTGGAGAAGTACTTACCAGCACATGTTTCATTAGAAGAGTGGGCAGGGAAGCCAGGAACGCAGATGGGAACACAAAGGCCACTCTTCAGAAAGAATCCATGGTCACAGCGGTGACACCGGCTTCCGTGGCTGCACTGCAAACACCCCCCAGGGCAGGCTATTGAAGAGAAGACAAACTAAATGACACACAACAAAGGCACGGACACCCAGCTAGGGCCACCAATAAGAAAGCAATGAAGTGTGAAGCACAAGCAACCCAGGCCCCCAGCTGCAGCAAAAGAGAACTCCAACAGTTTCCTACAGAATTCCACAGAGAGCTGGTCTACCCTCGGAAGGAGAGTGAACAGGGAGAGGCACTCTTGCTTTATACACTGTGATCTAAAAATGTTTCACATAAATGGATTGTTACAAAAGTTAACTATATTGACTTGTAAGAGAGGCAGTTTATAGTGATTAAAAGCATAGACCCTTTCTGGGTTCGGCTCCTCCTCTACCACTTATCAGCTGCCAAACTTGGACAAGTTCCTTTAACACTCTGTGGTGCCATTTTCTTGTCTTAAAAATATAGAAACTAATAGCATTTAATGTAAGTGATCGCTGGAAAGATCACATGTGTTATAATGCACCATGACTAGAACAGTGCCTGGCACACAAAACGGACACAATTGCATTACAACTATCACTGCTACTCTTGTGTTAGTTTTATTGTTATTATTTAAATGCACACAAAGAGTAAGCTATTTAAAGAACCACAGACTATTTCTTTGGATCAAGTTTATTTATAGAACATTATAAATCAAGTGTTCACTGCTTAATTTTTATGCTTCCATATTAAGATTTTGTTAGAGAGAAGCAGCACAGTATAGTTTAAGGGCCCTGGGTTAGAATAAAACAACTTCGGCCTGACCTGTGGTGGTGCAGTGGTTAAAGTGTTGACCTGGAACACTGAGGTCACCGGTTCAAAACCCTGGGGTTGCCTGGTCAAGGCACATATGGGAGTTGATGCTTCCTGCTCCTCCCCCCCTTCTCTCTCTCTCTCTCTCTCTCTCTGTCTCCCTTCTCTAAAATAAATAAATAAATGGTTGGCTTTTTAAAACAACTTGGGTTTGGTCTCTTATTTTAGGTTGTCCTGGTTAACACTCTTAAGCCTCTTTGTTTTTTTCACTTGTAAAACAGTGTTCACAGTGCCTGCCTGACATACTGCAGATGAAGGAAATTTGGTGAACTATAAAATGCTATATGCCTGGATAATGGCATCACTATTAAATGTCAGGTATTCATTAAAGTGGGGCAAACTGCACCAAGTTTTTGGTAGAAAACTCCTGTGAATAACTCCATTAACAAAGTAATTAAGACTTTGGGCTTAACTTTAATTTTACTGTGTCTCAACAGAAATTCAACTCTTCAGGAATATTATAGCAATATCAGGGTCACTGGTTATTCAGGCCACACACCGAAAATTCTGTGCTCATACCAACAGGGCTAATCATCTACTCTTAATGAATACCACACCTTAGTTCAATATAAGCTTTACATTCCATAAAATATTGGCTTCATTTCCATGACTGTTAGGGACAATATTGATTTGTGCAAGGGAGTTATCGGCCTGCTCTTCTATATTCTATTTAACCAGCAATTGGCTGAGCACATGGGAAGTCATCAATCACTCAGGCCCAGTCCCTGGCTTTTCATGCTACCAGTAATTCCGATTCTCCTCCGTTACCTGAGGACCAGCACACCTGCCTTGCTTGCTGCCTTTGCTTCTTTCCAGAGAACTCAGCATGGCCTCCAAGTTACCTGTGCATTTGTGATTTGCATGATCTGCAAGGTATCCCTTCCCACACTTCTGGGCACACCGGGCTTCCAAGAGAAGAAACGGCTCCTCGCAGCGGGTGCACTCATGGGGACCGTGGCACCGGAGACAGTGGCTGTCACAGCCTAAAAGACAGAAGTCAAGTGAACAGGAACGTGCATGCTTTCCCTGGGCCTCCTGGTCCTCAGAGCGAGGCAGCGCTAGACAGCAGTGAACAATAGAATCTGGCATGTGGGGCAAAGCCGCAGACTGGGGGTCAAGGAGCCCGCCTTCTGGTTGTGACTGTTGTGCTTATTAGCTGGGTGACAGAACTAGTTATGCCACTTCTCTGAGCCTCAGAGTTCTCTCCTGTAAAACGGCAGTGGACATACTGTCCCACCCAGCTCCCTGGGTGAAGACCACATTAAATAATGGGAAATACTAGGCAAACTAGAAATGAACAGATATTAGCCATTATGTTATTAACTAGTCATTGGCTCTCTGTACTGCTTCCCCTGACTCACCCAGCCAACATCAGTCTGCCAACATTGTTAACCACACACTCTGGGCGGCGTCTCAGGGTCTGAAACTTGTGTGGTGTTAGATAGAGGCGGGAGCAGGTACGGGACCGAGAAAGGTGAAGGTGAGGTGTGAGGTGTAAGGAGGGTTGTGGGGAGCAGGTGGTGTAGTCATGCGGTCTTTCCATGAGCTCCAGTGAGCAGAGTTCACTGACCTTTCCATCTGGAGCACAGACCTTTCCATTTCTAAGAAAATCCAAAAGTAATGGCCAAAATAGACCTATTTCTGTGGCCATAGACCCCCCAAGATTCCATACTACCCTCAAACTGTAGGGAATGTTGTTATATTTGGGCATGAGAGGGAGGGGGAAAAAAAGCATTTTCATTATACCAAAGAAAAGTTCTTAGGAAAGAAATTACATAAAAAGCCAGAGTGAACCCTTGCCACAGGCTCCTTCCCAGAGGAGGCTGGAGCACGGATGAGCACGGAGGGGGTGACACTCACTCTTGCAGAGGCCCGAGTCCTGGTAAAATGATGGCGCGCACTGCTCCACGCAGGCCCCGTCCTGCAGGATGTAGCCATCCACGCACTGCAGGCAGTCCGTCCTCAGAGGCCCGCTGCACGCATTGCAACTCCAATCACACTCTACAGAGAAAGTCCACATTAGATCGGCTTCCTTTCTGTCCAGTGCCTAACTGATGAGGATGCTGTCTGCAGCAGCAAGGGGGAAAGTGAGGGCAACACAAGAGATGTCTGATAAGTGAGCACTAACGAGGCTCTACTTGTAGGAGCTTGAACATCTCTCGGAGGTTCGGTGTTTCCTAATTATGTTAGACATGAGCATGTACACGGATCGCTCCGTGCTGCTGCACAGCCTGCTTGTCAGTAGGGTGGTGGAGGAGCCACATCAACTTGATCTTATTCCATGGGTCCTGAGTCCTCTATCCTTGAGCCACACATCTTCAGGCAATACTTGCTATAGGAAGTGATCAACTGCTCCCCAGACCTAATTTGGATCTCCTCCAAATGCTTGAGAGGGAAAGGATGTCAGAGGGTCAAATTAGAATCCACCTACTGTCTCCACTGAGACCAGCCGCACGACTCTGTACTTCTCAAAGATCAGGTGCTGACGAACACGGCAGAAAGAACTAGCTAGCAATGGTAGAATTAAGCAGGGCATAAAGGAACTGTCCAGAGTTAAAGAGCTCACTGAAATAAAAGATCTCATGTAGAGCAAAACTAATTCCTTTACATGTTCATTCATTCACAATACTGAACCAGGGTATAAAGAACCAGGGTATAAAGGGATGTAGACCTTGCTCTCAAGGAGCTTGTGTTGTAGTGGGTCTCAGCCACAGATGTGTGTGGGGAAACAGCTGTGTTAGGTGTGCTTGCTGGTTTACCGGCTGCAAGCACTTTGCCTGATTGGTGCGTGAGCACGTGTCAGCATACCACATGTGTATGGTCTATATAAGGCTATAGGTGCTTGTGCTCAGGCAAATGGTGGATAGCAGACTGCCTGCCTGCCGCTGGGAGGGGCCGTTCTTGCTGTTTCTTTGCCTGAGAAGCGGGTTTCCCCTGCCTGTGTGCACGTCCGCATTGTGAGACTATTAAATGGAATGGCCCAACACTTTCCAGCTGCGCAGTTTCTATACGGTCTGCCAGAAACCAATGTGGATCTGCCTGGCCTTGGCCACCGGCATTACAATGTGCACCCAAATAATTCCACAGGACTGTTAGGAATACAGGTGACCAGGCTTAACGTCAGAATCACAGAGTCAGCTTCAGGGACTGGGCCACAGAAAAACATGTGGCCGCTACTGTTTTTGTTATTGTGATGATTATAGTTGTCATTGCTATTGTTTTGAATGGCCCATGCAGTTTGGATGCAGTCAGAAAACTCATATTTGAAAACAAATTTCTAGCTGGTAAGGTAAGTCTTTCACACGTGGAAGATAGGATGACAGCATGGTTAAGTATTTGGGTTTTGAAGTCAGGTAAGTCTGCATGCAAGTCATGGCTTTGCCACTTTTTATCTGCAGATCTCACACATCTTCCTTAAACTTTTTAAGCTTCAGTTTCCTTATCTGTAAAAAGAATAGGAATAGTACCTATTGCAGTAACCCAGTGGTCAGCAAACTCAGTCAACAGAGTCAAATATCAACAGTACAATTGAAATTTCTTTTGAGAGTCAAATTTTTTAAACTTAAACTATATAAGTAGGTACATTGTTATTATAACCTGCACGCCTGCACATGGTATTTTGTGGAAGAGCCACACTCAACGGGCCAAAGAGCCGTATGTGGATCGCAAGCCACGGTTTGCCAACCACTGCAGTAACCTATTGTGAGGACTGAATGAAATAATGAATGTAAAGAACTCAGCACAGTACTTGACACATTGTAACAGCTTCATAAATGTTTGCTGCTGATCTGTTTATCTTGGAGAAATATCTCCACTGGGTACTACCTCCCCTCCCTGCCAAGAAGCTGGGGAAACCTCTCAGTCACTTTTCTCTCTTCCTTGACGCAATATTTCTAAGTCCCAGGGAAGCAGGTAAATTGCAAGACAGTACACATGATTCCAAGGAGATTGATAAAGTTAATCTCATTCATTTATTTGGCTGAATCAGTACTGAGGGAAAATGACTAAAAGAGCACCTTGAATACTGCCAGCACAGTTTCAAAATCATTTACAACGCAGTGGGTTTGAGATGATCTCATTTTTCACCACAAACTGAAAACCACTGGTTAGGAGGGAAGAATCAGTAAAGCTTTTGTGGTCTTGAGCACAGCGGACCACCTAAGTTGACAACCAAGTAGAGTTTCTTGGAATGGAAAGTGTGCAACATTTCAAAGGCTTACAGCATCCCAAGTTTACTTGACACGTGTGTGACCGCCAAATCCGAGCCTTAGCTTCTCCGGCAGAACTGGAGATAGAGAGAGAGGTATAGAAGGAAAAATGGAGAAGGGAAAGAGAACAGCAGCAAGGAATGGCCATCCTTTAAGTTGCTTCTCCTCTGGCTGAGCACGGCCATTCAAAGAGCAAAAGGCCCTCGACCTCTGGTCGGCAAACTGCGGCTCGGCTCTTGGGCCCCTTGAGTGTGGCTCTTCCACACAATACCACGTGCGGGCGCTACCTCGATAAGGAATGTGCCTGCCTATATAGTTTAAGTTTAAAAAATTTAGCTCTCGAAAGAAATTTCAATCGTTGTACTGTTGATATTTGGCTCTGGTGACTAATGAGTTTGCCAACCACTGCAGACGGTCAGCTGCTAGAGAACAAAGAGAAAGCCAACTGCTTTTTGACATTATAAACTCCTTGAGGATAAAAACTGTGTCTTCATTATTTCAGTATGTTAAACAGAGATGAACGAATCAGATACAACTCCTGTCCTCATTAAGCATAGAGTCTTGCAATCTAGAGTTGTAAATGCAAGGGTCTACAGGGCCCAGGAAGGTAATGGCCGTCTTTGAAATAGGTCTTGTGAGAAGGAACAGGGAGGGAATGGTGGGGACTGTGGGGACCTGCAGAGGTCATGCTCCATCCAGCAGAGACAACAGCGGCTCATCTCCAACCTCCTGCTGCATTCTGGAAATGCCAGTCCAGATGTGCCAGATCTTGTGGCTTTTTCAAAAGATGAGGAAAATCTGAATTTTTGTAGGTGAGGTTTTCTGACTTTTAAAAGGTAAATAATAGACATTTTAAAACACTGGAAGATTAGATGGCCCAAACATAACCTAAGGGATTCTAGTTTGCCACCTCTGGTCTAGTTACCAATACCTTGCACAATGTCTGGCACATGATAGGCACTCAAAAATATTTAACAAAATTTTTTTTTACCTCCTGGCTCGAACCTTTAACAAATGAATTAATGAGTGAATAAACGAATACATACATACACAATGACTTCTTGCTATTCCCAGAGAAAATCTAAATAGAGGATGACAGAATTTTTCCCACGTAGGAGACTAAACATCTATAGTAAAGAGACATCACTGAGTAAAAAAAAAATAAATAAATAAAAATAAAAATAAAAATCATACAATTCTGGAAGAGCTTTACCTTTGCATGTCTTGGTGGAGAAGTCCAGATAGTACTGGGGGGCACAGCTCTCGTACTGACACTCCCCAAAGAGCAGGACCTTGTTTGGGTCTCGGCAGGAGGTGCAGCTGGCCTGGGAATCACAGCTTCCACAATGCCTGTTGCATGCTGAGCAGCGAGGAAAAGAAAATGACCAGATAGATGATTACAATTGCAAATGCTGAAGTCTTGATCAAACCCAGACAGACGCTGCAAAGAAACAAGGCCCTGCAGCAACCTGTTCTTTAATTACAGCTCAGAACCCTCCCCTGCAATCAACAGAAACAGAAAATATTAGTTTTACTTTCCAAAAAAAAAAAGGTAATCTAATTTTCCAGAGAAGATAAATTATAAACCCAGGAATAAAAATCCCACAGAAAATTGCCTTGTGATTCAGCAACAACATTTATAATAAGTCTAAGATCCCTGGAATGATAAGAGTCCAGAGTTTTATTTGAACCTTACTTTTAAGGAATCAAGGCCCCTATGGTTTATGATGTAGATTCAGATTTTTATGTGATGCCGGGATTAAAATTAAGCATCAACTTTATTGTGGGGCTCAGGAAATACCATGTTTTAAGATACAAAGGACTGTCTGCCCAGGCAGTGGTGCAGTGGATAGAGCATCGACGGGGACACTGAGGACCAAGGTTCGAAACCCCAAGGTCGTCAGCTTGATCATGGGATCATAGATGTGACCCCATGGTCGCTGGCTTGAGCCTAAAGGTCGCTGGCTTGAGCAAGGTGTCAGTCGGAGCCCCCCAGTCAAGGCACATAATGAGAAAGCAATCAATGAACACCTAAAGTGCCACAACTGTGAGTTGATGCTTCTCATCTCTCTCGCTTCCTGTCTGTCCCTCTCATGCTCTCTCCCTTAAAATAAAAGAAAATAAAAGAACTTAAGGGTGACCTACTTTGCCCAGTTGTGATTCTTGGCAGCTACTGACTTAATTCAGGCAGTCATGGATGATCCCCAAATCTGATCATACTTCCAGCTCCCTAATTTAGCAACTGGCATTTCTCCATTTACTCAGCTGTTCATGCTAGAAACCTGAGTCTATTTTGACAAGCCCTCTCTCCCAAGCCCTCACTGGATCCTATTTATTCAAATTCTCCCATATAATTCTCAGACCTTCGTGCTTTTCTCCATATCCACAAGTCCATCCAAGCCACCATCATCTCCTGCTGGACTACGACCACAGCCTCCTAATTAGTTTCCCCAAATCTAGTCTGATTCCCTTGCAATCTACTTTCTGTGTTTCCATCAGAGCGATATTTTTATTCATACTGCTCAGACTTGAGGTCAGTTTCATCTATGAACTCATATTTTTATTGAATCTTGGAAAATTCCCTGCTTTCCCTTATGCAAACATGGCTCCTCTCTCGTTCCTTTTATTCTTCCCACCTAGAAATCTTAACACACACATTTGAATTTTCTCAGTATAATCTCCAAATCTCTTGACTTTAATTCACACTCATTCTGCAGTCTCTTTTTCAAGGCAGCCTTCCTTGATTCTTCCGTCTAGAAGTGGTCTCCCAGTTACTGCTTTCATAGTGCTCTCTACATTTCTTTCATGCCACACCTAACAATTCTCATTTATTTAACATCTGTATCCTTAAGTTGTACGCTTCATGAAAGCAAAGACCAGGTTTGTTTTGTTTCTTGCAATAATCTCAGCAACTAACTGGTTATCTATCATTTTGTAGGTATTCAGTAAACACTTGTTACAGAAATGAAAGAAGCCAGATACTTTAATTATATATACTCAAGCACTAGTATTTCGGCCTCATTCTGAAATTTTCTCTAAGTATAGGTCAGAAGAAAAATCTACAGAGCGATCATGTGAGTTTTTAGATATGTGAGATATCAAAGCATGAGGCACAATGCAGAAAACTACCTCCCTTTAAAATAAAAAGAAACTAAACTCTCTTGTTTGACTTATAAGAAAAGCCATTGGTATAACATATTCATTAGAGTATGTAGAATTAAAGGTCCCAGGAAAATTCTAGATAAGAGTTTCAGATAATTTGGGAATAATAAGAAAAGAATAATTTAAGTGCTGGAAACTTACATAACAGTAAAATTTTCTTTTTTGTCAAACTAGGATTTCTATACAGGGTGTATTGTTTTCTAATTTTTTTATCTGAAATTAATTTTAATGGGTGGCATTCATCAACAAGAGTACATAGGTTTAAGGTGAACACTTCTGTAGCATTTGAACTGTTGATTGCATTGTGTGCCCATCACCCAAAATCAAATCATTTTCCGTCACTATGTATCTGTCATTTCGGCAAACTTAACAACGATCCCAAAGATAAACTTGCAAGTATAAAAATAAAGGGGTCTAGTAGTTAGTTTTACATGGTTTAAAGATGGTTGAAATGCATACTTAAAGAATGAACAGTAAATCTTTGTAATTGGTAAAAATAAATGTCTAGAAGAGTATTATGATAAAGTCTTAAGTTTTACTTGATCAACATTTTTGTTAATAATTTAATGAAAACAAAGATGTCATGCTAATATATTTAAATATGCCATATATCTACATAGCTGACACTCTAATTAAGTTTACCAGCTGCAAGAATAACATCTCAAACTTATTTTAGCTAGTTGAAGCAATAAACTAGTTGAAGCAATAAACTAAGATGAAGTAAGCAAAACTGTGAGTCCTGCATTTATGTTCCATAACAAATAACACAAATAGGGTACACAAGACCTTAGACAGCAATTCCTATAAAAAAAAAAAAAAGACCTGAAAATTTTAGTTGATTTAAAGCTTACTAAAAGTGTTCTATGGTTACTGAAGACACAAATACAATCTTAAGCTGAAGAGCCTTCATGTGCACTAAATGTCAGCTGGTGCCTCCTGCTTAACCTGGAACTGCAAAAGGAGGCCTAAATGCCAGTTCCTCAGGTAGGGCCACAGGTCAATGCACGGTTGAGTTTCCTGTGGTTCACTTCCTCAAGCTTCTGTCTGCCTCCAGCCCTGTTCTTAAATCCTTCTATGCCGTCTTTCACTGCCCCTCAGCACCTTGATGTAGACCTCAGCCCCTTTACTGCCTTCCAAAAGAAATGGATTCATGTTGACATCTTGAAATGTTAAGACGTTTTGGAGAGATGCAAGTGTCACACGGGAAGCATGGGGCTTCCACTGTTTCTATCTGAACCATTCTTTCTCTCTCATCAAGCCCCTCATCTTCTCCAAGGGAATCTGCAAATGACCTTGTCTCACTCAGAGCAGTTTGGCGCATACCCAAAGTCCTTCAGGTTCTCAGCTTCCGTCTTCAGGGGAATGCAGGTAAGGAGCATTTATTTTTTCCAACTTATGATGTTCAGACCATACCGAGTATCGGTCCTATTGCAGTCATGTTGGTATGACCACAGCTGGAGTGGCAGGTGTAGTTTTCTGAGGTCATTGACCCCATGGAAAATAGTGAGGAAGGAGATGAGTGGACCAGAAACCAGCCATGGAAGCAAGGACATAGTTTACCATTGTTTGAGAAGGAAGGGCCCTCACAGCTTATGAAGTCCATTCTCCCTCTTCCATAGGTTTGTTTCCTACCCACAGCTCAGAGAGACGGTCATTCTCTTCTGCTTAAACACTTCAGAGTCTTCACTTCTGCCTGGAGCAGAGAATTCCTAGTGGGAGATAGCATTTCATTTCCAACTTTCCAAGGTAGTCATGTGAATGAGGGAGGACACTTATTCTATTAATATATTGCTATGGGGTGGGAGGTTCTAAAGCCAATGAGAAAAAACTGTCAACCAACTAAACAACTACCACCCTCCACAAAGAACGGACACAGCTTCCATCTTCATCTGTAGAAGTCAGTGAGGATGAGAGAGGATCTCTGCACTGGGTGCAAGGTTGGCTCAGGTACCCGAGTCCCCTCCTCCCCTACAGCAGTGTTTCTCATACATCATCAGGCTGATAAACTCTTTCAGGGATGAGCACAAACTTTCTGGCGGACTGGCACCAGTTGAAAATGCTGCTCTGCAGCACTAGGATTTCAAGTACGAAGAACCTCATTTAGCATCTTTCTTTTTTTAAGTTCCTGTTTCAGCTAGTCATACTTTAAGTTCAGAGCTTAGTACTTAATTTCTAAGGGTTTCCTTAACCAGAATCTACCGTATTTCCCCATGGATAAGATGCATCTTTTCTCGAAAAATTTGGGGTCTAAAAACTGGGTGTGTCTTATACAGTGGTTGTATATTTTTTTACTTGCATTTCCTTCTTTTTCATGCTTGTTTTTTGCGCTCATTGTTGAAAGCAGCAATTCGTCATCAGACACAGATGAAGACAAGCTAATGAATGGGTGTTCTGACAGTGATGAGGAGTTGTGTGAATTGTATGAATAAAACTTGAGTTCAATAACTTCATGTAATACATTATTTTTCAAATTTAGGGCCCCAAATTAAGTTGCGTGTTATACATGGGAGCATCTTATACATGGGAAAATATGGTAGTTAGTACTCCAGCTCTTTCTTCTATAACATGGTTAATTAATGCCTCTCCTTAATACTGACTATATTTCCCTAAAAGCCCTTTACTGCACACTTTCTAATAAACTTTTGTCTTGTTAATAATAGCTAATCTAACAGGTGGGAGGTGGTATCTCATTGCCGTTTGGATTTGCATTTCTCTAATAGCTAAAGAAGATGAGCATCTTTTCATATATCTGTTGGCCATTTGTACTTCCTCCTGGGAGAAGTGTCTGTTCATGTCCTCTTCCCATTTTTTTATGGGATTGTTTGTTTGTTTGTTGTTGAGTTTTATGAGTTCTTTGTATATTTTGGATATTAGGCCCTTATCTGAGCTGTTGTTTGAAAATATCATTTCCCATTTAGTTGGCTGTCTGCTTATTTTGTTATCAGTTTCTCTTGCTGAGCAAAAACTTCTTAGTCTGATGTAGTCCCATTCATTAAGTTTTGCCTTCACTTCTCTTGCCTTTGGAGTCAAATTCATAAAATGCTCTTTAAAACCCAGGTCCATGAATTTAGTACCTATGTCTTCTTCTATGTACTTAATTGTTTCAGGTCTTATGTTTAGATCTTTGATCCATTTTGAGTTAATTTTAGTACAGGGGGACAAACATAGTTTTTTTTAAGTCAGCCCTCCAACGGTCTGAGGGACAGTGAACTGGCCCCCTGTGTAAAATGTTTGGGGACCCCTGATCTGGGGTGTTGCTCCATTGCAATCGGAGCCATTCTAGCACCTGAGGTGTGGCCATGGAGCCATCCTCAGCTCCTGGACCAACTTTTGCCCCTATAGAGCCTTGGCTGTGGGAGGGGGAGAGAGAGAGAGAGAGAGAGAGAGAAAGGAGAGGGGGAAGGGTAGAGAACAAATGGGTGCTTCTCCTGTGTACCCTGGACAGGAATCAAAACCAGGACTCCCAGAGGCTCTACCACTGAGCCAACTGGCCAGGGCTTTTAAAAACTTTTAAAGAATGTAATTTATTTATTTTTTACATACTAGAGACTCAGATATCCCAACTTAGATTCATGCATTATTTAATCTCAGGAAGAATGAAACTTAAGCTTTAGCAAAGGACAAAAGTTAGAATATTCTTAATTTAATGGAAATAGTCTATAAAGTCCCATTTACATCTTATTATAGCAAATGCATTTGTGTAGAGATTACCCTGTAACAAAGCAAAAGCTTCCCAGAAGAAAAATATTTCAATGCAACATATTTTTGTCACTTGTACTTTACATATTCTATTTTTTTGAACATTTATTTCTTTCATTCCACTGTTATGAAAAGCCTGATAGCGCTATTTCTCCATCCACACCGTACTGCTCTTGAGAACACGCAAGTGCTTCATTTGTGTTTTTCGTGTTACACGATCTGGCAGGAAGTTGATTTATAAATCTGGCAGCAGCTGATTTATAAGCAAAATGTTTTTGCTTTTATTTTTTAATTGAAATATTGAGGTGACATTGGTTAATCAAATCATTGAGGTTGCAGGGGGACTATTCTATAATACATCATCTGTATATTGTATTGTGTGTTCACCATTCAAAGTCAAGTCTCTGTTCCATCACTATTTATCTTCCCTATACACTCTCCTCTCTCCCCTCACCTCCTTTTCCCTCTGGTCATCACTAGACCTATGTCTAGACACGGTTTCTTTTTTATAGCTTAATCTGTTCACCTTTTCACCCAGTTTCCCTCCAGCCTCCCCTCTGACAGCTGTCAGTCGGTTCTCTGTAACTATAAGTCTATTTCTATTTTGTTTGTTTATTTTGTTCATTAGATTCCATATATAAGTAAAATCATGTGGTACTTGTCTTTCCCTGATTGGCTTATTTCACTTAGCATAATACTCTCTAGGTCCATCCATGACATCCCAAAAGGTAAGATTTCCTTCATGTTTATGGCGGAGTAGTATTCCATTCATTGTGTAAAAATTTACCACAGCTTTTTTATCTACTCATCTACTGATGGGCAGCTGGGGTGCTTCTGAACCTTGGCTATTGTATTATAAATAACACTGTAATCAACACAGGGGTGTATATATTCTTTGGAACTAGTGTTTCAGATTTCTACAGATATATTTCCAGAAGTAGAATTGCTGAGGCATAAGATAATTTCATTTTTAATTTTTAGAGACAACTCCATACTACTTTTCAAAGTGGCTGCACCAATCTGCATTCCTACTAACAATGCACAAGAGTTCCCTTCTCCATAAACTCATCAATGCTTCTTTGGTGATTTATTGAAGATAGCCATTCTGACAGGTTTGAGGTGATACTTCATTGTGGTTTTAATTTGCATTTCTCTGATGATTAGTGACTTTGAGCATCTTTTCATGTCTATTGGCCATCTGTCTTTCCTCTTTGGAGAACTGTATATTCAGGTATTTTCCCATTTTCAGATTACATTTTCTTTTTGGTGTTACAAGTTCTTTACAAATTTTAGATGTCACTCCCCCACACCAGATATATCAGCAAATATGTTCTTCCATTCAGTGGATATTCTTCCCATTTGTTTATTTTTTTCTTTTGTTTCTCTTGCTTGAGGAGATATATCAAAAAACTTTTTTGGCCTGACCTGTGGTGGTGCAGTAGATAAAGCATCAACCTGGAAACACTGAAGTTGCCAGTTCAAAACCCTGGGCTTGCCTGGTCAAGGCACATATGGGAGTTGATGCTTCCTGCTCCTCCCTCCTTCTCTCTCTCTCTCTCTCTCTCTCTCTCTCCTCTCTATAATGAATAAATAAAATCTTAAAAAAAAACTTTTGATACAAGGAATGTCTGAGATTTTACTGTTTTCTTCTAGGGTTTTTATGGTTTTGAGTCAAATATTAATTGACCATAAAGTCCAGGGTTTATTTGGGGGCTCTCTGTTCTGTCCCATTGATTTATATGTTTGTTTTTATGCCAGTACTATGCTGTTTTGATTACTATGGCTTTGTAGTATAGTTTGATATCAGGTAGTATGATTCCTTTACTTAGTTCATCTTTCTCAAGATTGCTGTGGCTATTCAGTGTCTATTGTGGTTTCATACAAATTTTTGGACTACAGGGGGTCTTTGCATTATGACACAATTCTGTTCCTATGACAGTAATGTAACCCAAATTTTGATGTAAGTCGAAACACACCCTAGCCTAAGTCACTTACCTACCATAACACAGTTGTAAAATCATAATCTGGAACATAAAAACACAACTAAGCTATAGGAAAGGGAACAGGACATGAATATACTGTACTTTAAACTGTACTATAGTAACAGAAAAAAAAAACATGAGTGTAAAAAAAAATTCTTTATTCCTGTGGTTGGCTTGTACACTGGAAGGGGCATTGCAAGGTGGGAGAGAGTGACCTATGGGTAGTAGGAAGCTGGAGAGGCAGGAGAACCTGTAGGAGGTGCTGGAGATACTGGGTCAGGTGAATCAGGATTGCCTAGGAACATGCAGGAGATGCTGGAGATGATTCTACCTGTACTACAGGTGTTTCATCTCAATAAGTAGCTGATGTAGAGGGTACAGGATCTGTTGCAGGCCTCTCTACCTTCTTAAAGAATTGTTCCAGGCTAGTCTGGAAGGTTTATGACTTCTTCTCTTCCAAAATCTGCCTATAGCATCACAAGCCATCCATAACAGCTCAGTAGACCTTACTGAGTCTGTCATTGCTGGGGTCCTCAGCCTGAAATTTTGCCAACTCATCCTCTACCACAGAAAAACCTTCTGCCAAACCCTCGGTAGTAAATTTCTTGGTTCTGGGTTTTCTATCTCTTCCTCTTCAATCAGCTGCTTCTCCAGCTGAATGAGGTCCTCAGCAGACAGCTGCTCTCCATGTGATGCCAGTAGCTCTGTGACATCCATCGTGATGATTTTCCTCTTCTTCAAAGCACTAACATCTGAAGACTCTTTCAATTTGGAGCCATGATAAGGGCCAAAAAGTCACCAAACAAAGCAACATAAATGGAACAGTTGTGCTTTTAACATTCCAAAATCGTGTAGGTAAGCATACAGGGGGACACCAACTCCTTCACTCATACGCCGTGTTACTGTGTATTCTACCATGTGCAACCAAACTAGTTCGCCCACGTAGTCTGTAAGTACTACACTAACGGCGTAAGTTGAAACATGGCTCAATTTTTAAAAGTTTTTATGGGAGTGAGCATCACAAACTCGAAACATCATATGTTGAAACTGTCATAACCCGAGGACCTTCTGTATTTATTTTAGTTCTGTGAAATACGCTATTGATAGAAATTGTGTTGAATCTATAGATTGCTTTGGGTAGTATGGAGATTTTAATGATGTTAATTCTTCCTATCTATGAACTCGGTATATGCTTCCACTCGTTTGTATCATCTTCAATTTCTTTCTTCAGAGTCTTATCATTTTCTGAGTATACGTCTTTTACATCCTTGGTTAAATTTATTTCCAGATATTTTATTTTTTATGCAATCATAACTAGGATTTATTCTTAGTTTTCTCTTCCTGATAGTTAATTATTGGTGTATAAAAATGCAACTGTTAGGCCCTGGCTGGTGGCTCAGTGGTAGAGCGTCGGCCTGGTGTGCAGGAGGCCCGGGTTTCGGTTCGTGGCCAGGACACACAGGAGAAGTACCCATCTGCTTCTCCACACCCCCCTCTCCTTTCTCTCTGTCTCTCTCTTCCCCTCCCACAGCCAAGGCTCCACTGGAGCAAAGTTGGCCCGGGCGCTGAGGATATAGCTCCATGGCCTCTGCCTCAGGCGCTAAAATGGCTCTGGTCGCGACAGAGCAATGCCCCAGATGGGCAGAGTATCGCCCCCTGGTGGGCATGCCGGGTAGATCCCGGTCTGGCGCATGTGGGAGTCTGTCTGACTACCTCCCCGTTTCCAACTTCAGAAAAATACCCCCCAAAAAGCAACTGTTCTCTGGATATTTTGTATCCTGCTACTCTACTGAATTCACTCATTAGTTCTAGTAGTTTTTTGCTGGAATCTTTAGGGTTCTCTATATACCATATCATGTCATCTGCAAATAATGACAATTTTACTTCTTCCTTTCCAATTTGGATGCCTTTCATTTCTTCTTCTTTTCATATTGTTGTGGCTAGGACACTCAGTATTATGTTAAATAAGAGTGGTGAAAGTAGACACCTCTGTCTTGTTTCTGATCTTAAGGAAACGTTTTCAGTTTTTGCCCATTGGGTATGATGTTGGCTATGGTTTTGTCATATATGGCGTTTGTTATGTTGAGGTATATATTCCCTCTATCCCACTTCATTGAGAGTTTTTATCATAAATGGATGCTGAATTTTATCAAATGCTTTATCTGCATCTATTGATATGAGAATATGGTTTTTATCTTTCATTTTATGTGGTATATACATTAGTTGATATGTGGATATTGTATCAATCTTGCATCCCACAAACAATTCACACTTGATTATGGTGATAACATTTTTAAGGTATTGCTGGATCCAGTTTGCTGATATTTATTGAGGATTTTGTTCCTCAGGTATATTGGCCTATAATTTTCTTTCTTTGTACTATCTTTATCTGGTTTTGGAAATAGAATAATGCTGGCCTCATAAAATGACCTTGAGAGTGTACCCTCATCTTGAATTCTTGGAATAGTTGAGAAGGACAGGTGTTATTTCTTTCAAGGTTTGGTAATATTCACTGGTGAAATCATTCAGTGCAGTACTTTTACTTGTTGGGAATTTTTTTATTACTGCTTCAATTTTACTAGTTGTAGTGAATCTATTCAGATTTTCTGATTTATTCTAATTCAGTTTTGGAGGATTGCATGTTTCTATGAATTTATCCATTTTATCCAGATAGTCCCAGTTGGTATATAATTGTAATATGTGTATATGGTTGTATTTTCTTCCAGCCCCTTATATTTCTGGGGAGTCAGTTGTTACTTCTCCTCTTTCATTTCTGACTTATTTATTTGGGATATCTCTCTCTTTTTTTTTGATGAGTCTGATTAAATGTTTGTCAATCTTGTTTACCTTTTCAAAAAACAAGCTCTTGGTCTCATTGACCTTTTGTATTGTTTCTTTTAACTCTATTTTTGTTTACTTCTGCTCTGATCTTTATTAATTCCTTTCTTCTATTCACCTTGGGCTTTGTTTTTTCTTTTCCTTTACGTGTAAAGTTAGATTGCTTACTGAAGATTTTTCTTGTTAAGAGTTTCCCTCTCAGGACTGATTTCACTGTTTCCCATAGTTTTTCGGTTATTGTGTCCTCATTTTCACTTGTTTCAAGGGATCTTTTGATTTGTTCCTTGATCTTGTTGAGAAATCATTCATTGCTTAGTAACATATTATTTAGCCTCTATGTCTTTGTGTGCTTTTCAGTATTTTTCTTGTGATTGATTTCTAGTTTCATACCATTATGTTCATAGAAGATGCTTGATATGATTTCAATCTTTTTAAATGCATTGAGACGTGTGTTGTGTCTATCTTAAAAAATGTTCCATGTGCACTTGAAAAAATTATATTCTGCTGCTTTGAAGAGAAATACTCTAAAGACATTAATTAAATGCATCTGATCTAGTGTATCATTTAAGGCTGCCATTTCTTTGTTGATTTCATCTGCAAGATCTATCCGTTGCTATCAATGTGGTGTTAAATCCCCTACTATGACTGTTATTACTGTCAGTCTCTTCCTTTATGTCCATCAACACTTGCTTCACATATTTAGGTACATAAATATTTACAAGGGTTATATCCTCTTGTTGGATTGCTTCTTTTACCATTATATAGTGTCCTTTCCTCATCTCTTACTATAGCCTTTGTTTAGATGTCTAATTTGTCAAATATATGTATTGCTACCTGCACTTTTTGCTCATCTCCATTTGCAGGAAATATCTCTTTCCATCCCTTTTAGTCTGTGATGTGTATCTTTCCTCCTGAGGTAGATTCCTTAGAGACAACATGTATATGAGTCTTGTTTTCTCATAGTTTTAACTATGTTCTTTGTTTTCTTCTTATTATTAAGGCAAGCCCTTTAACATTTCTTGTAATATTGGTGTGGTGGTAACACGCCCCTTTAGCTTTTTCTTGTCTGGGAAGCTCTTTATTTCTCCTTGAATTTTAAATAATAGCCTTGTTGGGTAAAGTAGTCTTGGTTGTAGGTCCTTAATTATCATCACTTTGAAATTCCATGCAGATTTCTTTTGGCCTGAAATGTTTCTGTTGAAAAATTAGTTGACAGTTATGGGTGCTCCCTTGTAGATAACTGTCTCTCTCTTGCTTTTTAAAAATTCTCTTTTTCTTTCATCTTTGCCACTTTACTTATGATGTGTCTTGATGTGGACCTCTGAGGCTTCATCTTGTTTGGGACTCTGCACTTCTGGACTTGTTTGCCTTTTTTTCTTCATCAGGTTAAGGAAGTTTTCAGTTGTTATTTCTTTAAATCAATTCTTGACCCCTTTCTCTCTGTTTTCCTTCTGGCACCCCTATAATGTGGATGTTGTTATGCTTCATGTTGTCCCAAAGGTCCCTTAAATTATCCTCATTTTTAAAAATTAGTTTTTCTTTTTGTTGTTCTGATTGTTTTCTACCTTGTCTTCCAAATCCCCGAATCACTCCTCTGCTTCATCTAACCTATTGTTTATTTCTTCTAGTGTATTCTTCATTTCAGATATTGTATTCTTCATTTCTGACTGGTTCTTTTTTATGGTTTCTATATTCTTTTTTTTTAATTTTTTTATTTTTTATTCATTTTAGAAAGGAGAGAGAGAGAGAAGGGGGGAGGAGCAGGAAGCATCAACTCCCATATGTGCCTTGACCAGGCAAGCCCAGGGTTTTGAACTGGCGACCTCAGCATTTCCAGGTCGACACTATCCACTGCGCCACCACAGGTCAGGCCGGTTTCTATATTCTTTTTCAGTTGTGGTAGTTCTCGTTCCTTGTGCCTCTAAGTTCCTTGAGAATTCTTAGAACCATTCCTTTAATTCTATTTTTGGTAAATTGCTTGCCTCCATTTTGTTTAGATCTTTTTCTGGAGATTTCTCCTGTTCTTTCATTTGGGGCCTGTTTCCTAGCAAAATATTTTATTACAATAGTAAAGAAATATTTTCCTCAGTCCCAAAAGGGGTTTTTGTTTTGTTTTTAATTTATTGGGGTTGGAGGAGACTCAGACAGACAGAAAGGGAGAAAGATGAGAAGCATCAACTCATGGTTCTGGCACCTTAGTTGTTCATTGATTGCTTTCTTGAATGGGGGGTGGGGTGGGCGAATCCAGCCAAGCCAGTGACCCTTTGCTCAAGCCAGTGACCTTGGGCTTCAAGCCAATGACCTTTGGGATGAAGCCAGTGACCACCATAGGGTCATGTCTATGATCCCACACTCAAGCTGGTGACCCCATACTCAGGTTGGATAGCCCACGATCAAGCCGGCAAGCTTGGGGTTTCAAACCTGGGTCCTCAGTGTCCCAGGCAGATGCTCTATCCACTGTGCCACCACCTGGTCAGGCCAAAAAGGATTTTTTTTAGTTTTGTTTTTTAAAGTTTTTTTATTTTTATTTATTTATTCATTTTAGAGAAGAGAGAGAGAGAGAAAGAGAGAGAGAGAGAAGGAGGGGAGGAGCAGGAAGCATCAACTCCCATATGTGCTTGACCGGGAAAGCCAAGGGTTTTGAACTGGTGACCTCAGCATTCCAGGTCGACATTTGATCCACTGCACCACCACAGGCCAGGCCCAAAAAGGGTTTTTTAATGTCTGATATCTCAACAAGCGATACAAAGTTCCATATAACTTCATATCAAATGCAAATCTCTGCAGTACCTCAATAAACTAACAGCAATACTTACCTTTCTATCTGTAAAACAAAAATACCTTTCACAGTTTGATTTGCTTCTCATTCCAGCTGATGCTGATAATATGTTAATGATAACAATATCAACAATGCTACACTGAAAGCTTATTCTTTGCTAGGGTTTGTGCTTAGTGCAGTAACATTAGATATAGGTACTATTACAATCCCCCTTTGGCAGAAAAAGAAACTGAGGTTTTGCAATTAATTTACCTGCTAAAGGTTACAAAGCTAGTCAGTGGTAGGGAGGATCTATACTGCAGGCACCTGACTCTAGAGCCCACTCTCCTGCCTACTCCTCTGTAAGTCCTTCAGTGTGGTATAGCCTAGGACATGAAATTGAAATATCAGCACTGTATTTGTTAACTGTCACTTTCAAAATGAGAAAGTATAACAAAAATTTATTTTGTAAATGACACTTCAGTGATTGAAAGCCATCTCAGCCTATTTTCAGAAGTGTTCCTTCATCTGTGAAGGATTTCCTAATTTTTTTTCCACTCAAATTTGCCCTTTCCCTAATTTATCAAAACTCTTTGTTTTGCCTGACTCAGGTAATTAATCATATTTTGACTTATTTGAAAAAGAAGACATCTATACAAGTAACTCTTGTGCAAGACAAAATAACTACTGTTTGGGCAGAAATTAAATGCTCTGTACATATCAAGCCTTGCCCATCATCAATATTCAACAAATACATGTCAAAAACAAATTGAATCCAGAGAAGTGCTTAGGTCACTGATTGTGTACCAGAATGAGCTCTGCTCAGGAGCTCGTAATTGAAATGTTGGGAGAAACCATAAAAGGAAATAGACTAATATAGTACTTTTACTTCTCAAGTGAGATAACTAGAGAACAGAGAGCTTAAACAAGTAGCCCAAGATCACACAGCTGGTACTTGCAGAAATAGATCCCCGCCTAGCATTTCCAATTAGGCTGATATCTCAGTTATATTTGCTAATGCCATATGCCTTTTTAGATTAATTTTCTTCCTTTTATAACAATAAAAGCCACAAGTAAGACCATGGAAGGAAAGTTTCGTATTTCTTTTGATGACCCCAGAAGAGCAGGAAAAGGAAAGTTCATTGTTATAAACCTACGCTGACAAGCACGGCTGTCATCGAGGTAGTGCCCGGGGAAGCAGGCGGTGCTGCAGGTGCCGAGATGGGACAGAACGAGGTCCGTGTCGCACGAGGAGCAGGAGGAGGGTCCTCTGCCTTGGCAGGTTCTGCAGGAGGAGTGACACTCTGCAGAGGGAAAAGTGACACAAATAGACTCACCCTTTGAGTCCCATTTACCATCCTCCGTCCCCAAGGTGGAAGAACAGACACTGATCCTGAACTACCACCAGAATGAAAACCGGGCAAAAGATCCAGGAAAAGAAAAGGAGAGGTCTGACTACAGGGCCTTTCCCTCGTCCCCCTCAGGATTCAAAGCACTGCTTGTACTCGCTAATGCCCACTCAGGGACCTGCTAGGTCGTGTTTCATCTCAATGTCCTGCAGATAGAAATGGTGATTTCTACTGATGTTTAATTAAAAAAAAACAAACAAAAAACCTATCATTGAACAGACTGCCTACCCCCTGAAATCAGTTAAAACTGGTCTTCCGCCCTGGCCGGTTGGCTCAGTGGTAGAGTGTTGGCCTGGCATGCAGAAGTCCAGGGTTCGATTCCCAGCCAGGGCACACAGGAGAAGCGCCCATTTGCTTCTCCACCCCTCCCCCTCTCCTTCCTCTCTGTCTCTCTCTTCCCCTCCCGCAACAGAGGCTCCATTGGAGCAAAGATGGCTCGGGCGCTGGGGATGGCTCCTTGGCTCTGCCCCAGGCGCTAGAGTGGCTCTGTTCGCAACAGAGCCACGCCTGGGAGGGGCAGAGCATCGCCCCCTGGTGGGCAGAGCGTCGCCCCCTGGTGGGCGTGCTGGGTGGATCCTGGTCGGGCGCATGCGGGAGTCTGTGTGACTGTCTCTCCCCATTTCTAGCTTCAGAAAAATACAAAAAACAAACAAACAAAAAAAACTGGTCTTTTCCTTATACCCTCAGTGATATAGTTTCTTACCCTGCTGATTATTTGTAGGGAAGCTCCCTACCCAAGCAGCATCCCAAGAGCTGTTCATAAAAGGCCCAACGCTGGTCTGATTTATTATCCCACAGTGTGCTCCATGTGCGTGTTTTCTCTCTCTCTCTCTCTCTCTCTCTCTCCTCCCCCCCAAGCCTTCTTAGTTATTACCCCAAAGAAAAGCTCCAGCTCTTTTTGAGATGCCACCTACTCACTTTTACAAGCTCCTTTCTCTGCGTAATATCCAGAAGGGCAGTCGGGAACGCAGAGGTCCCCCAGCAGCTGGTACCGGGTGTTCTGGCACCTCAGGCAGATGCTCCCGGTGTTGTGGAGGTCAGCTGCACATTGCTGGCACAGAGGATGGCAGTCTGGAGAAGACAGGGGACACAAAGAGACACAAATGATATCAGCTCCAAGTCTCATCACTATACCAAAGGGCAGATGGAGCTGCAATTACCACCGCGGCAGCACAGACAGCCGGAGCAGCCCACAGGCGGAACGCGGCAGTAAAGCAGAAGCTTGGGACCTGGATAGATCATGTTTTGAGGTTTATAGCAAATGGCCAGGCCCAGCGCAGCAACTGCGTTTCCCTCCCTTTCCAGTTGAATGACCTTCAAGTTCTAGGGCAGCTTGTGATAGCTACTTGCTTAGGGATGCCCAGAGAACTGTCAAAGAGTTGCAGAAACAGGACCATCAATACTGTCGCCGTTTTCGCAAGAGCTCCAAGAACTCGAGGACAGCATGCCTCCTGTTCCCAGTGCACCCGCGCTGCGCTCCGTGCCCTCACAGGGCTCCTTCTCACAGTCAGGTCTTCCCGAGTCAGGATACCAGTTTCAGGTGTTGGTATGAAGGGAATGGAGTTAGCAAATCATTGGGTTGAGTTGGTGGAAAACTTTAGTTTTTAACTAGAGGTCAATTTATTAAAAATTCACTTTCATGACTTAATACACAGCTCGCAGAAGCTCTGCTGGACCAGTTATGACTGAAGCTGTAAGACAAATTATCGGGGATGGCCAACACTCTCTTGTTCTCACCTGTAGAATAGTCATCCTTCAATTAAAGTGCTTGACTGTGTTCAGCTCCCAGTTTGGTAAAAACATCCTCTGTCCGGCTTTCAGTGATAACCACCCTTTGAGTCCCATTTACCATCCTCCGTCCCCAAGGTGGAAGAACAGACACTGATCCTGAACTACCACCAGAATGAAGACCGGGCAAAAGACCCAGGAAAAGAAAAGGAGAGGTCTGACTACAGGGTCCTTCCCTCGTCCCCCTCAGGATTCAAAGCACTGCTTGTACTCGCTAATCTCCACTCAGGGACCTGCTAGGTCTCGTTTCATCTCAATGTCCTGTAGATAGAAATTGTGATTTCTACCGATGTTCAAATAAAAAAACAAACAAACAAACAAAAAGCTCTGTCATTGAACAGACTGCCTGCCCCCTGAAATCAGTTAAAACAAGTCTTTCCTTATACTTTCAGTGCTACAGTTTCTTACCTGCTGATCATCTGACACGTTTTCCTACACAGGAAGCAGATCTCTGCACCCGCTTATCCGCATGAGAAACCGTTCTAGGACCTTAATAGCCACTCCAACAGTTAAACGAAAAGTTACCTCCTCAAAAATGCTGACTCTTCTAGAAGCTCAGGAGGGAACAGCTCCTGACCTTTCCCTGAACTTTGGGAGTATCAAGTTACAGGCAGCCTTTCTCCAGTCTTAGGAACAATTCTGGATAGCCTGTGAGCCAAGTTAAGCCTCATGATAGCCCTTCAGAGAATTATAAAGGAAATTATGACTTTATTGAGAGAAATATGATAAGGAGGCTACTGTCTCTGATTTAGTGTATGGTTTCCATACTACACCCCCTTTCTGTTCCCTGTCTCTGTGCCTTCCTCCCAGTGCCAGGAGCACAGTCCTACATGTGCAAAGGGTAGACTCAAAACACTTCAAATGTTGCTGGAGCAAATGGAGGAGACTCTGTGTTAGGATTACCTTAATGAGTGGGTACGCGTTAGGATTGGACACCCGGGAAACATGACTGATTCAAGGCACCATTATTTGAAAGGTCATGGCCTCTTCCTCTGTAAAACGTGCTCACAGAGAGTTCTGGGCTCAGGCACGCATCGACAAGACCTGCAGGTGTTCAGAGTTCTAAAAACTAGTTGCATCTAACCTAAGCTTTCCCTAGCGTGCAATTAGAGAAATGAAAAAGAATAATTACTCAGGGGATGATTTGAAGGGAAAGTAAGCAGATCATCAGAGTATTTTGTGGGTACAGTAAACAAGTATTTATGGATTTGTCTTATCTTAGGGATCGCTAGAAGCTGTTAGGAGGAGGAGTGCAATGTGTAGTGTTTCTAAAGGAAGCTAGAGCTGGGCGCTCCTTCTCACCTCCAGGACAGCTGCTTTCAAACCCCCTGCTGCTCCACTCCACTCACCCCCCCACACCCGTGCACCTCGTCCCTTTCCAGGTCATTTCATCTTCAGCTTCATTCAGCCCATCAAGCATGAGCGCCTTCCGTTCCTCCCTGCCAACCTCAAAACATCCACCTTCACCCATTTTTCTTTCATTTCTTCTCACAGGATGAAATGGCTGATTCTTCCACCTATCTTCCTGACCAATTTTCAAGACTGTTTGAACATTATTTCAACATTATCACATACTTTCCTCATCTCCATTTATTTCCCTTGACCTCAACCTCCAAACATGTTCTCCGTCGCCTACCCCACAAGAAGATCGCTGCAACCACCCCTTCTCCGGCTGTCTCTCTACCACCCAACTTCCTTGCCTCCCTAACTCCTCACCTCACTGTAATCTGCCTTCAGTCTCCTCAATATGACCATGGTACTAACCCTGACAAGGTCTCTGACCTCCTCTTAATGACCAGATCTAATGGCCTCCTCTAATTCTTAACCTACCTGAAATCTCTGCAACACATGACACTTCAGAACACCCCCCTCCCAAACCCGTCGCCTGTTCACATTCTTTACCCTGGAGATCCTCTCGGCTGGGTCCTTGTTCTCTGCCTCTGAGAAATGTGAAGATTTCCCCCAACCCTCAACGTCTATACTTCTAACTACGTCTCATTCTCTGGAGGTTGTAATCCGGGGATGGCTGGCTGCAGCTACCAGAATCTGGAAGAAAAGGCTCAAGAGTGGTAGAGACTCTAAAATCTCAAGGCCTCTGCCCAGAGATGGATTAAGGTCGGTTGAGGCTCCAGACGCATAAGAAAATATTGGGCCCCTTACACTAGAAAAAAGTATAAAGTTGGAGTTTTGCAGGGCCCTTTAGGGGTTGGGGCCTAGGGTGTGCACCCAGTGTGCCTGCAGTTAAATCCACCTATGCCTCTGCCTCTGCCTCTCTCCATGGTTCTGGGTTAAGTCTTAAGACATGTCATAGAGTGTGATGGAATGAGTACTCAGAGGCAAGGAGAAATCAATAAATGGCACCTGGAAATATAAAGCCATCAAATGCAGGCTGCCCAAAGCATCACATTAATCTGAGTTAGTTTTTAGTTTTACCTCATGCATGTAACTACCCGAGTCTGGAAAGTAGAACTCTAACTCTTTTTGTTCACTACCAGTAGTTATTCCTTATTCATTCATCCATGGTTTAAAAAGTCAGCTTGACCAGGCAGTGGTGCAGTGGCTAGAGCATCGGACTGGAACACAGAGGGCCCACGTTCAAAACCCCGATGTCGCCAGCTTGAGTGTGGGCTCATCTGGCTTGAGTGTGGGCTTACCAGCTGGAGCCCAAGGTCGCTAGCTTGAGCAAGGGGTCACTTGCTCTGCTGTAGCCCTCCAGTCAAGACACATATGAGAAAGCAATCAATAAGCAACTAAGGTGCCGCAATGAAGAATTGATGCTTCTCATCTCTCTCCCTTCCTGTCTGTCCCTCTCTCTGTCTCTCTCTCTCTGTCTCTGTCACACACAAAAACAGTCATACTACACACCCCATCCCATGAATATATTCATTCCAAAACAACAAGGGCCCCCTGATAATACATTCATGCAAACTTCTGATCCCAACTTGACCATAGACAAGTCCCCAATATAATACCCCTTAAATAAATATGCTATGAAGTCAATCTGAAAGTTGACTTACTTTTATCAAACCAACAAGAAAAGAAAAATAAATTCCTGAAACCTGAGAGACACCATTGCCTTGAACAGCTGGAAGTCAAAATCCTTTATAGGAGAGATTTCCTTGGGAAGAGCTGAAAATGACTAATGATATGCAGGGAAAGGAGCCAGAAATCAGAGCAATGAGGGCTTGAGGATTAATAACAGTGTCTGACTTATCAGGAAAGTCGAGTTCCCGAGGGCAGACTACAGAACTCAGGCATGACAGGTCACAAGTGGCCAGTCCCACTGGGCACCACCAGCAAGCAAGCTTTCGGCTCACGCCCAGGGTGCCTCTGTGATCTTCAGAGAGAGGGGCTGAGGGGTTCAAAGAGGGATCTTGACGTTCTACTTTTCTGACTGTAAATTGAACCATGAAAGAAAATATGAAAAGCATTTTTAATAAGTATAAATACCACCCTAAGTAGACCTTGCAGATGAAATATTAGCATTGACATTTTCCTTAGTTCTTTTTCTCTACAATTTGAACTATATATTTTAATGATGAGATGATATTAAATGTTGTCATGTAATATTTTCATTTTTTACTCAATACCATCAGCATTTTCACATGTTATTAGAGACTCTCTGTAAACATCATTTTCGGTGGTGCATAATATTTCAGCATTGAATAAACAAAAAATTGGCCATTTTTCTTATAGCTTGAACATTTACTTCAAATTTTTCCACTTTTATAATTAAAACCATGGTAAGACCTTTGTACATTTTAAATTACAGGTGACTCTTGAACAACACAGGGGGTTAAGAGTACCGACCCTTTGAACAAGCAAAAGTCTGTATATAATTTTGACTCCCCAAAACCTTAGTTTCAATTTTCCGTTCGTATCTGTAGAGAGTTGAGTCCAGGACCTTCTGCAGATACAAATTCTGAGGAAGCTCAAGTCTCTTATATAAAATGGTGTAAAACAATGCATACAGTTGGCCCTCTGCATCCTTAGACTCACAACCACAGATCAAAAATACTAATTTCGGGATGACGTCAGAGTAATGGCACAGTAGGAAGAGATACCAATAAATCTCCCCCAAAACTCAACAAGATCTTCAACCAGAAACAGAAAAACCTATCCTTGGAGCCTCCAGATGTTTCGCAATACACCCGAAGGTATGGTCGAGTGAAAAATTGGCTAAATATATAATCAAACCCCAAAGGAATTAGGGAGTAAGAAATGCTCCACCTTCCTCACTAACCTAAACAGGGCTGCTTTCACTGGGAACTGAGAGTATAGAAACTAAGGCAGACAAAGGGGGTGAATAGATCCAGGCCATGGCATAAACGGCTGAACCAGGCTGTGGCATGGAGATCCAAGCCGAGGAGGAAAAACTGTGCCTGTGGCAACCCAGTCAATACAAGCTAACACTCGCGCCAAACCCAGACAAAGAAAGACAAGTGGGGCAGCCATTTTCCCCGATCTCCTGGTCGGCAGGCACGGAGAGTGCGCAAGAGATTCCTCCGAGCACCTCAGTAGTGGGCGCCCATGTTATCCCACAGAGAGGCAGAGTCAGAGGCCTCTGTGTGGGCCAAAAGCGGAATCTCCAGGCCACCCCAGCGCCCTGAAAAAGCCACGCACGGGGAGGGAGTGAGAGCCAATTGCAACGCTGAAACTTTTCCGTGCGGGCGAAGGTTTCACTCAGAGTGTGAGACTGCCAGCCTGATATCCTGGTCTGCGCAGATAGTGAGCGAGAGTTTCCTCCAAGCGCCCCGGGAGTGGGCACCCGCCCGTGTTACCGAACAGAGTGGCAGAGCCAGAGGTCTTTGAGTGGGCGGAAGCCCCGCCTGATTATGCTAGCAGCTCTGACTGAGCCTTACCCAGAGCCCTGTGCTGAGTGGGAATAGAGTGGGGAGTTGCCAGCTCTTTGAGCCTCTTACTATCCAGGCAGAGAAACCCCATAGCTAGATTATCAGGCTACTAATTGAGGAAAGAAAGACTAGGAGAGAGGCTCCAGGAACACGAACTCTCTCACTATCGGAGCCTATAAATGCTAATGAGCCTCGACTGCCAACGAGACTGAAGCACAATATATGACATCGCCATAGAGACTTATCAACTGCAAACCTCTACCTGAGCGTGCCAAAGGGGCAGAAACCAGGTTACACAGTCACCAACCAGGAAGAGGGAGAGAAAAGAAAAAGCAAGAAGATAACCTCTCAAAATCAAGAATAATCCGCAGACTTTATAACCTATCCCATTTTATTATATTTGTTCATTTGTTTCTCTTATCTTCATTCTTGATTTTTTTTTTCCTCCTCCAATTTGGTCTTTTAATTCTCTGCCAGTCTTACTTTCTCCTATCCTTGAACTACACTACCCATAAGTGTTACATCTCCCATTATCTTTTCTTTCCTCTTCCTTTCTCTCTATGAGGGTTGTACTCCAAAACCCTTAACTCTCTCTCTCTTTCTCTCTCCTCTTTTTTCCTTTTTCTTCTTTTACTGGTTCCCTCTTTTTTTCTCTCTCTCTCTTTCTTTTCTCCCTCTATATTAGTTTCTTCCTTTCTCCTTTACGTCTCCACTCATTCAAACCTCAATACTGAACAAATTATATTATCTGGGACTCAAACTTAAGTTTGTGGCATTTTGGGGGTTTTTTACTTCACCTTTTTAACTCACTAGCAGTACTCCCATCCCTGGCTCTCCAATTTATCTAGTTCTTGTTCTACTAAATACAATAGTAATTTTTTAATTTGTCCCCCCATTTTCCTGTTTCCCTCTTATTCCTTTCATCATAACTCTTAGTCAACCAACACCTAAAAGCAAATAATTTTATTCTTGACCCAAATTTTTTCCTTATTTGTGTTTTGTGGGTCCATACCCCCTTTTTTTCTTTCTTTTTTTTGCCCCTTTATTACTTCTCCCCAATTCAGGCCCTCCATTACAGGCATAGTTCATTCTATTTAGTACAATATAATTCACAGTTCACCACAAGGTTTTCTGAAGAAAGAGGGGAGCAGAGAGGAGAGGAAAAAAGGAGGGGGGGGAATAATTTCCTTTTTTAAAATTTTTATTTTATTTTATTTTTCTTTAATTATTAATTTTTTTAAAAAAAACAACTCTTCGATTTTTTTAACTTTTTATTCTTTATTAAATCTCATTAATACTATCAACAAAACCACCCTCAGATGCCATTAAGGAAGAGAAAATCGAATATCATGGATACAAAAGGAAGGGAGGTAACACAGATAGATGAGGAAAAATCTATGGAGAAAAAATTTAATATATTGGAAACTTTGGAGTTAAACAACAGAGAACTTAAAATAGAAATCCTAAAAATACTCAGAGATACACAAGAAAACACAGAAAGGCAATTTAGGGAGCTCAGAAAACAACTCAATGAACACAAAGAATATATTTCCAAGGAAATTGAAACTATAAAAACAAATCAAACAGAGATGAAAAACTCAATTCACGAGCTGAAAAACGAAGTAACAAGCTTAGCTAATAGAACAGGCCAGACAGAAGGTAGGATTAGTGAAATAGAAGACAAGCAACTTGAGGCACAACAGAGAGAAGAAAGTGACTCAAAAATTGGAAAAAAAAAATGAGATAGCCCTACAGGAATTATCTGACTCCATCAGAAGAATAACATAAGAATAATAGGTATATCAGAGGGAGAAGAGAGAGAAAATGGAATGGAGAACATACTCAAACAAATAATAGATGAGAACTTCCCAAGCCTGTGGAAAGAACTAAAGCCTCAAGTTCAAGAAGCAAACAGACTTCCGCGTTTTCTTAACTCCAACAAACCTACTCCAAGGCAGCCAGGAAAAAGAAGAATACAACATATAAAAAAAGGCCCATTAGATTATCATCAGATTTCTAAACAGAAACTCTACAAGCT
Source organism: Saccopteryx bilineata (assembly GCF_036850765.1). Lineage (NCBI taxonomy): Eukaryota > Metazoa > Chordata > Mammalia > Chiroptera > Emballonuridae > Saccopteryx > Saccopteryx bilineata. Next base: position 205,501,080 of record NC_089494.1, read on the forward strand.
AGAAGAGAGTGGACCCCAATATTTAAAGTCCTGAAAGAGAGGAACTTTCAGCCACGAATACTATACCCATCAAAGCTATCCTTCAAATATGAAGGAGAAATAAAAACATTCACAGATACAGAAAAGATGAGGGAATTTATCATCAGAAGACCCCCACTCCAGAAATTACTAAAGGGGGTTCTCCAATCAGATACAAAGAACAACAACAACAAAAAAAGCCACAAGTAAAACTCCAAGATAAAACCAAATTTAAACTGTGACAACAACAAAAAGAAAGGGGGGGGAGGAGGATGAAGATTAACAGTAGCAAAGGATGATAGAGTGCAAAAGTACTCACAAAATAGTGTACTACAATGAACAGGGTAGGAACACTTTTCATTACTTAAAGGTAACCACCATTGAAAAAACCACCACAGAAGCACATGATTTAAAAAAGATAGCAACAGAGGAAAGATGTATGGAATACAACCAAATAAAAACAAAAGATAGAAAGATGAAAGAGAAGGATCAAACAAGACACAAAACTAACAGAATGCAATCTATAAAATTGCAATAGGGAACTCACAAGTGTCAATATTTACACTAAATGTAAACAGATTAAACTCACCAATAAAGAGGCACAGAGTAGCAGAATGGATTAAAACAGAAAATCCAACTGTATTCTGCCTACAAGAAACTCATCTAAGCAACAAGGATAAAAACAAATTCAAAGTGAAAGGCTGGAAAACAATACTCCAAGCAAATAACATCCAAAAAAAAAGCAGGCATAGCAATACTCATATCTGATAATGCTGACTACAGACAGGAAAAGTACTCAGAGACAAAAATGGCCATTTCATAATGGCTAAGGGGACACTGAATCAAGAAGACATAACAATTCTTAATATATATGCACCAAACCAAGGAGCACCAAAATATATAAGACAGCTACTTATTGACCTTAAAACAAAAACTGACAAAAATACAATCATACTTGGAGACCTCAATACACCGCTGACGGCTCTAGATTGGTCATCCAAACAGAGAATCAACAAAGATATAGTGGCCTTAAACAAAACACTAGAGCACCTGGATATGATAGACATCTACAGGACATTTCATCCCAAAGTGACTGAGTATACATTTTTCTCCAGTCTACATGGATCATTCTCAAGAATTGACCATATGTTGGGCCACAAAAACAACATCAGCAAATTCAGAAAAATCAAAGTTGTACCAAGCATATTTTCTGATCATAAAGCCTTGAAACTAGAATTCAACTGCAAAAAAGAGGAAAAAAATCCCACAAAAATGTGGAAACTAAACAACATACTTTTAAAAAATGAATGGGTCAAAGAAGAAATAAGTGCAGAGATCAAAAGATATATACAGACTAATGAAAATGACAATACGACATATCAGAATCTATGGGATGCAGCAAAAGCAGTGATAAGAGGGAAGTTCATATCACTTCAGGCCTATATGAACAAACAAGAGAGAGCCCAAGTGAACCACTTAACTTCACACCTTACGGAAGTAGGAAAAGAAGAACAAAGACAACCCAAAACCAGCTGAAGAAAGAAGATAATAAAAATCAGAGCAGAAATAAATGAATTAGAGAACAGAAAAACTATAGAAAAAATTAATAGAACAAGGAGCTGGTTCTTTGAAAAGATCAACAAAATTGACAAACCCTTGGCAAGACTTACCAAGGAAAAAAGAGAAAGAACTCATATAAACAAAATCCAAAATGAAAGAGGAGAAATCATCACGGACACCGTAGATATACAAAGAATTATTGTAGAATACTATGAAAAACTTTATGCCACTAAATTCAACAACCTAGAAGAAATGGATAAATTCCTAGAACAATACAACCTTTCTAGACTGAGTCAAGAAGAAGCAGAAAGCCTAAACAGACCTATTAGTAGAGAAGAAATAGAAAAAACCATTAAAAACCTCCCCAAAAATAAAAGTCCAGGCCCAGACGGCTATACCAGTGAATTTTATCAAACATTCAAAGAAGACTTGGTTCCTTTTCTACTGAAAGTCTTCCAAAAAATTGAAGAAGAAGCAATACTTCCAAACACATTTTATGAGGCTAATATAACCCTCATACCAAAACCAGGCAAGGATAGAACAAAAAAAGAAAACTACAGACCAATATCTCTAATGAATACAGATGCTAAAATATTAAACAAAATACTAGCAAATCGAATACAACAACATATTAAAAAAATAATACAGGAGAGAAGATGGCAGCGGAGTAGGCGGATGCACAGACACCCAGCTCTCAACACCAAACTGGAATACAAATCAATTTAGAAAAAATCAGCATGAAAAACCAACACTGAACTGCAAGAACAGCTCTCAAAAACCAAGGAGCAAAGAGGAAGCCACAATAATCCTGGTAAGGAGTGCCTGAATCTCCTCTGCTTACAGGAAGGGAAGGAGGGGGGTGAGGCTGAGAGCCCAGAGAGGATTTCACAGAGGAAAAAGAGCAGAAACTACTGCTCACAGCCACTTACCTGGCGACCAGGGAGCAAGGTGGGTTGAAAAGACCAGCTTATCTCCCAAGTGGAAAAGACAGGGAGAGGGACAGACTGTGAGGGGCTAAGGTATGCAAGAAACAAAATAAAAAAGCTGACTCATTCATGCTGGAGGCGGCCATAGCTGGGGGAGGGACTGAACCTTTCACAAAACAGAGCTGAAGTGCTTCCGGATCAGAGATCTCCGGACATCTATCCAGCTCCAATCAGCACAACAAGACACAGCTGAAAACAAGAAGTGGGGAGGAGGGGCAGTAACTCAGGTCTCCATGGAGATCTGAGATACACCTCCCCCTACTGAAGCTGAGAGAAAAAACCCTGCCCCCAGTGAGATTAGTTGGAGGAAGAGACCTTCAGCGTCTCAGGTTACACCCACAGCATTCCTGGATACAGTTTCAAGGAAGCCCCCTGCTGAGATCAGTTAACAAGACTATCACCTGTTAAGAAAACAAACAAATCAAGACTTCAAAGCTGCCCAAATCCGAAAGTGGATTACAAATAATAGCTGATACCAACCCACGAAGACCTAAAAATAACACAACTGAAAACTGGAGGCAGACAACACCAAGCCTAGACTCAATCAACTATACAAATAAAAAAAAAAGAAGAAGAAGATGAGAAAACAAAGGAGTGCAATCCAAATGAAACCACAAGAGACACTTTCGAGAGATGAACTGAGTGATATGGAAATAATCAAACTTTCAGATGCGGAGTTCAAAATAATGATTGTAAGGATGCTTAGGGATCTTAGAACAACAATGGAGGGGGAGTTTGAAAACCTAAATAAAGAAATAGCAAGTATAAAAAAGAATCAGTTGGAGTCAACAAATACAATATCAGAAATAAAGACCACAATGGAAGGAATTAAAAACAGGATAGATAGAGCAGAGGATCGAATCAGCGAGTTAGAAGACAACTGGAATGAAGGCATGAAAGCAGAGAAGAAAAGAGAAAAAAGACTCAAAAAGTCAGAGGAAACTCTTAGAGAGCTCTGTGACAACATGAAGAGAAATAACATCCGCATCATAGGGGTTCCTGAAGAAGAAGAAAAAGAACAAGGGATAGAGACTTTGTTCAATCATATCATAGCTGAAAACTTCCCTAAATTAATGCAAGAGAAACTCTCACAAATCCAAGAAGCACAGAGGACTCCATTAAAGAGAAACCCAAAGAAACCTACACCAAGACACATCATAATTAAAATACCAAAGCTAAGCGATAAAGAGAAAATATTAAAAGCTGCAAGAGAAAAAAAAGTTATCACCTACAAAGGAGCCCCCATAAGGATGACATCTGACTTCTCAACAGAAACACTTGAGGCCAGAAGGGAATGGCAAGAAATATTCAAAGTAATGCAGAACAAGAACCTACAACCAAGACTACTTTATCCAGCAAGGCTATCGTTTAAAATTGAAGGAGAAATAAAAAGCTTCCCAGACAAAAAACAACTCAAGGAATTCATTACAACCAAACCAATGCTGCAGGAAATATTAAGGGGACTGGTGTAAACAGATAAAGTGGGAAAAGAATACAGAAAAAAAAAAAAAAGAAAAAGGAATACACCTTTAAAGAAGAAAATGGCAATAAACAACTATATATCAATAATAACCTTAAATGTAAATGGATTAAATGATCCAATCAAAAGACATAGGGTAGCTGCGTGGATAAGAAAACAGGACCCATACATATGTTGTCTACAAGAGACACACCTTAGAACAAAAGACACACACAGATTGAAGGTAAAAGGATGGAAAAAAATGTTTCATGCAAACGGAAATGAAAAAAAAGCTGGGTAGATATTTATATCAGACAAATTGGACTTTAAAACAAAGGATATAGTAAGAGATAAAGAAGGCCACTACATAATGATAAAGGGAGTAATCCAACAGGAAGATATAACTATTATAAATATCTATGCACCTAATATAGGAGCACCCAAATATATAAAACAGACTTTGATGGATTTAAAGGGCGAGATCAACAGCCATACTATACTAGTAGGGGATTTCAATACCCCACTAACATCACTAGATAGATCCTCAAGAAAGAAAATTAACAAAGAAACAGCAGACTTATTGGAAACACTAGATCAACTCGATTTAATAGATATCTTCAGAACCTTTCACCCTAAAGCAGCAGAATATACATTCTTTTCAAGTGCTCATGGTACATTCTCTAGGATAGACCACATGTTAGGGCACAAAAGTGCTCTCAACAAATTTAAGAAGACTGAAATCATATCAAGCACTTTCTCCGATCACAACGGCATGAAACTAGAAATAAATCACAGCAGAAAAGCTCAAAAATTCTCAAACACATGGAAACTAAAATAGCAGGGTGTTAAATAATGAATGGATTAAGAATGAGATCAAAGAAGAAATAAAGAAATTCCTAGAAACGAATGACAATGAGCATACAACAACTCAAAATTTATGGGACACAGCGAAAGCAGTGCTGAGAGGGAAGTTCATAGCACTACAGGCACACTTTCAGAAGCTAGAAAAAGCTCAAATAAACAACTTAACCCTGCATCTAAAAGAATTAGAAAAAGAACAGCAAGTAAAGCCCAAATGTAGTAGAAGGAAGGAAATAATAAAGATCAGAGCAGAAATAAATGACATAGGGGCTAAAGAAACAATACAGAGGATCAATGAAACTAGGAGCTGGTTCTTTGAAAAGGTAAACAAGATTGATGCACCTTTAAGTAGACTCACCAAGAAAAAGAGAGAGAGGACTCAAATAAATAAAATTAGAAATGAGAGAGGAGAAATAACAACTGACACAACAGAAATACAAAATATTGTAAGAAAATACTATGAAGAACTGTATGCCAAAAAACTGGACAACCTAGATGAAATGGACAAATTCCTTGAAACGTACAATCTTCCAAAAATCAATCTGGAAGAATCAGAAAACTTAAACAGACCAATTACACCAAAGGAGATCGAAACAGTTATCAAAAAACTCCCAACAAAGAAAAGTCCGGGGCCCGAAGGCTTCACAACGGAATTCTACCAAATATTCAAAGAAGAACTAACTCCTATCCTTCTCAAACTATTTCAAAAAATTCAAGAGGAAGGAAGACTTCCAAACTCCTTTTATGAGGCGAGCATAATTCTGATTCCAAAACCAGGCAAAGACCACACAAAGAGAGAAAATTATAGGCCAATATCTCTGATGAATATAGATGCTAAAATCCTCAACAAAATATTAGCAAACCAGATCCAACAATATATGGAAAAAATCATACACCATGATCAAGTGGGATTTATTCTGGGGAGGCAAGGCTGGTACAATATTCGTAAATCAATCAATGTGATTCATCACATAAACAAAAAGAAGGAGAAAAACCATATGATAATTTCAATAGATGCAGAAAAAGCATTTGATAAAATCCAGCACCCATTCATGATCAAAACTCTCAGCAAAGTAGGAATACAGGGAACATACCTCAACATGATAAAAGCCATCTATGAGAAACCCACAGCCAACATCATACTCAATGGGAAAAAATTAAAAGCAATACCCTTAAGATCAGGAACAAGGCAGGGGTGCCCCCTTTCACCACTCTTATTTAACATAGTCCTGGAAGTCCTAGCCACAGCAATCAGACAAGAAGAAGAAATAAAAGGCATTCAAGTTGGAAAAGAAGAAGTAAAACTATCATTATTTGCAGATGATATGATATTGTATATAGAAAACCCTAAAGTCTCAGTCAAAAAACTACTGGACCTGATAAATAAATTCAGCAAAGTGGCAGGATATAAAATCAATACTCAGAAATCAGAAGCATTTTTATACACCAACAATGAACAGTCAGAAAGAGAAATTAAGGAAACAATCCCCTTCACAATTACAACCAAAAAAATAAAGTACCCAGGAGTAAACTTAACCAAGGAGACTAAAGACTTGTACTCGGAAAATTACAAAACATTGATAAAAGAAATCAAGGAAGATACTAAGAAGTGGAAGCATATACCATGCTCATGGTTAGGAAGAATAAACATCATTAAAATGTCTATATTACCCAAAGCAATTTATAAATTCAATGCAATACCAATTAAAATACCAATGACATACTTCAAAGATATAGAACACATATTCCAAAAATTTATATGGAACCAAAAAAGGACACGAATAGCTTCAGCAATCTTAAAAAAGAAGAATAAAGTGGGAGGTATCACACTTCCTGATATCAAGTTATACTACAAGGCCATTGTACTCAAAACAGCCTGGTACTGGCATAAGAACAGGCATATAGATCAATGGAATAGAACAGAGAACCCAGAAATAAACCCACAGTTCTATGGACAACTGATATTTGACAAAGGAGGTAAGGAAATACAATGGAGTAAAGACAGCCTCTTTAACAAATGGTGTTGGGAAAATTGGACAGCTACCTGCAAAAAAATGAAACTAGATCACCAGCTTACACCACTCACAAAAATAAACTCAAAATGGATAAAAGACTTGAATGTAGGCCGTGAAACCATAAGCATCTTAGAAGAAAACATAGGCAGTAAGTTCTCCGACATCTCTCGGAGCAATATATTTGCTGATTTATCTCCACGGGGAAGTGAAATAAAAGACAGGATAAACAAATGGGACTATATCAAACTAAAAAGTTTTTGCACAGCTAAAGACAACAAGAACAGAATAAAAAGACAAACTACACAATGGGAGAACATATTTGACAATACGTCTGATAAGGGGTTAATAACCAAAATTTATAAAGAACTTGTAAAACTCAACACCAGGAAGACAAACAACCCAATCCAAAAATGGGCAAAAGAGATGAATAGACACTTCTCCAAAGAGGACATACAGATGGCCAATAGGCATATGAAAAAATGCTCAACATCACTAATCATTAGAGAAATGCAAATTAAAACCACAATGAGATATCACCTTACACCAGTCAGAATGGCGCTTATCAACGAAACAACACAGAGTAAGTGCTGGCGAGGATGTGGAGAAAAGGGGACCCTCCTGCACTGCTGGTGGGAATGCAGACTGGTGCAGCCACTGTGGAAAACAGTATGGAGATTCCTCAAAAAACTGAAAATCGAACAGCCTTTTGACCCAGCTATCCCACTTTTAGGAATATACCCCAAGGACACCATAGAACGGCTTGAAAAGGAGAAATGCACCCGCATGTTTGTGGCAGCATTGTTCACAATAGCGAAGATCTGGAAACAGCCCAAGTGTCCGTCAGAGGACGAGTGGATTAAAAAACTTTGGTACATATATACTATGGAATACTACTCAGCCATAAGAAATGATGACATCGGATCATTTACAATAACATGGATGGACCTTGATAACATTATACGGAGTGAAATAAATCAGAAAAAAAAAAAAAAAAAAACTAAGATGAATCCATACATAGAAGGGACATAAAAATGAGACTCAGAGACATGAACAAGAATGTGATGGCAACAGGGGCGGGGGGGTTGGGGGAGGGGGGAGGGGGTGAAGAAGGAGAGAGGGGTTAGGGGAGGGGAGGGGCACAAAGAAAACCAGATAGAAGGTGACAGAAGACAATTTAACTTTGCGGGAGGGGTATACAGCACAATCAAATGTCAAAATAATCTAGAGATATTTTCTCTCAACATATGTACCCTGATTTATCAATGTCACTGCATTAAATTTAATAAAAAAATATTAATATTAAAAAAATAATAATAATACATCATGATCAAGTGGGATTCATCCCAGAATCTCAAGAATGGTTCAACATACGTAAAACGGTTAACATAATACACCATATCAACAAAACAAAGAACAAAAACCACATGATCTTATCAATAGATGCAGAAAAGGCTTTTGATAAAATACAACACAATTTTATGTTTAAAACTCTCAACAAAATGGGTATAGAAGGAAAATATCTCAACATGATAAAGGCTATATATGATAAACCATCAGGTAACATATTAAATGGCACAAAACTGAGGGCTTTCCCCCTTAAATCAGGAACAAGACAGGGTTATCCACTCTTATTTAATGTGGTACTAGAAGTTCTAGCCAGAGCAATCAGACAAGACAAAGAAATAAAAGGCATCCCTATCAGAAAAGAAGAAGTAAAGGTATCACTTTTTGCAGATGATATGATCGTATACATCGAAAACCCCAAAGATTCCACAAAAAGACTACTAGAAACAATAAGCCAATACAGTAAGGTCACAGGATACAAAATTAACATATAGAAGTCAATAGCCTTTCTATATGCCAACAATGAGACGTTTGAGAATGAACTCAAAAGAATAATCCCCTTCACGATTGCAACAAAAAAAATTAAATACCTAGGAATAAACATAACAAAGAATGTAAAGGACTTATATAATGAAAACTATAAACCATTGTTAAGGGAAATCAAAAAAGATATAATGAGATGGAAGAATATTCCTTGTTCTTGGTTAGGAAGAATAAATATAATCAAGATGGCCATATTACCCAAAGCAATATATAAATTTAATGCAATTCCCATCAAAATTCCAATGACATTTTTTAAAGAAATGGAGCAAAAAATCATCAGATTTATATGGAACTGTAAAAAACCCCGAATAGCCAAAGCAATCCTAAGGAAAAAGAATGAAGCTGGGGGCATTACAATATCTGACTTCAAACTTTATTATAGGGCCACGACAATTAAAACAGCATGGTATTGGCAGAAAAATAGACACTCATACTAATGGAACAGAATAGAAAACCCAGAAATAATACCTCATATATATAGTCAAATAATTTTTGATAAAGGGACCAACAACACACAATGGAGAAAAGAAAGCCTCTTCAATAAATGGTGCTGGGAAAACTGGAAAGCCACATGCAAAAGAATGAAACTGGACTACAGTTTGTCGCCTTGTACTAAAATCAACTCAAAATGGATCAAAAATCTAAATGTAAGACCTGAAACAATAAAGTACATAAAAGAAGACATAGGTACTAAACTCATGGACCTGGGTTTTAAAGAGCATTTTATGAATTTGACTCCAAAGGCAAGGGAAGTGAAGGCAAAAATTAATGAATGGGACTACATCAGACTAAGAAGTTTTTGCTCAGCAAGAGAAACTGATAACAAAATAAACAGAAAGCCAACTAAATGGGAAATGATATTTTCAAACAGCAGCTCAGATAAGAGCCTAATATCCAAAATATACAAAGAACTCATAAAACTCTACAACAAACAAACAAATAATCCAATAAAAAAAATGGGAAGAGGACATGAACAGACACTTCTTCCAGGAAGAAGTACAAATGGCCAACAGATATATGAAAAGATGCTCATCTCCTTTAGTTATCAGAGAAATGCAAATCAAAACTGCAATGAGATACCACCTCACACCTGTTAGATTAGCTATTATTAACAAGACAGGTAATAGCAAATGTTGGAGAGGCTGTGGAGAAAAAGGAACCCTCATCCACTGTTGGTGGGAATGTAAAGTAGTACAACCATTATGGAAGGAAGTATGGTGGTTCCTCAAAAAACTGAAAATAGAACTACCTTATGACCCAGCAATCCCTCTACTGGGTATATATCCCCAAAACTCAGAAACATTGATACGTAAAGACACATGCAGCCCCATGTTCATTGCAGCATTGTTCACAGTGGCCAGGACATGGAAACAACCAAAAAGCCCGTCAATAGATGACTGGATAAAGAAGATGTGGCACATATACACTATGGAATACTACTCAGCCATAAGAAATGATGACATCGGATCATTTACAGCAAAATGGTGGGATCTTGATAACATTATATGAAGTGAAATAAGTAAATCAGAAAAAACCAGGAATTGCATTATTCCATACGTAGGTGGGACATAAAAGTGAGACTAAGAAACATTGATAGGAGTGTGGTGGTTACGGGGGGAGAGGGAAGAGGGAGAGGGAAAGGGGGAAGGGGAGGGGCACAAAGAAAACTAGATAGAAGGTGACAGAGGACAACCTGACTTTGGGTGATGGGTATGCAACATAATTGAACATCAAGATAACCTGGACTTGTTATCTTTGAATATATGTATCCTGATTTATTGATGTCACCCCATTAAAAAAATAAAATTATTAAAAAAATACTAATTTCGACAGGCAGTGGATGAATCTGCAGATGTGAAACCCGGGAGACATGGAGAGCTGACAGTATTCATTGAAAAAAAATCCATGTATAAGTGGAGTCGTGTAGTTCTAAAATATGTTCTTCAAGGGTCAACTGTATTTCCTAAAAGAAATATCAAAAGAATACAATACATATTATTATTGTTGTTTATATTTATGAGCTGTGACTATATATCAAGCGTTTCACTAATTATTATAAATGTATGATCTCATTTGAAAAGATTAAAGAGGCATTGTTGTTATCCCCATTTGAAAGATGAGAAAACTGAGATCTGGAGGTTAAGTCATTTGCTCAAATACACCATAACCCCATTAACTCCAAAGCAAGACTTTTAACCACTACAGACTTGAAAAAATGAAAAATAATAAGTATTAAAAATTTCTTTTCAAAAAGCTTGTATCAATTTACATCTCCAATGAACCATCCATAGAACTATTTCATTATAACTTTGCCTCCACTAAGATTTTAAAAATAGTAAAACAATCTTGGTTAATTTGGCTGGTGAAAACTGGCATTACATAGTGAGACTGAACATTTTAAAAACTCTTTTGTTTGAAACAACAAAAATGTCCAAAATCTTTTATACTCAAAGAGCTTTCAGCATGGTGGAAAAAAACGACCCTAGATGGATAAGTTCGAATGAGTATAAAATATGTGCAACTAAACAATTTGAGATGTCAACCAGTGAGTTCTTTCTTCATCCACTGTAACTATCTCTCATTGGGCCAAGAAGCATGGGCCATCACGTGCTCCCAGAGAAAGTCATCGGAATCAGACTTACAAAGATACCAAATTCAAAGAGCCCAGCACAGGTGGAGGAAGAAAAAACAAACATGGATGTGCTTTGAAGCTAACAGACCCAGGCCTTTCCCCACCAACACAGCCCCTCCATTCTCCACCTTTGTTCCACAGCCTAGAAAAACTCAACAAGCTGGAAAGGAAGGGGCAGAGACATCATATGATTTGCACCCCCCTGCCTTCCCTCTCAAAGAATAGGTTGGAGGCTGCCCAGTGGAATATTCAAGAATCCAACAGGAGAGTGGACTTGAGCTGTGCTTCTTGCTTTAAAAAGACTGTCTCCAAATTGAGTCCTATGTCACAGGGCAACAGAGACAGAGGCACAGCAGGGTGAGCAAGAAGACAGTGTGTGGCTGACACTGACACAGGACTACCATATTACAAACATTCTACAAAGTGCTTACAGGGCCATGGAAGTCTATAAAAGGGGTATCACCCCATCCTAGAGGCAGGGAAGGCTTTCTCAAGGAGGCTGAGACATGGACACTGAGCGCGAAGTCAGCTGCAAGAGCCATGCAGGACCTAGCTAGGCCGGTGTTGGAATACCCTGTGCATCATGCAAAAGGGGTATGATTTTATCCTGCAGGCAACTGGGGATCAGTTTCTGCGTATTTGTCTTTTCTACAGAGACACCTGTTCTTTTACAGATGTGAATGAGAAATTGTTGTGTGAAAGGTCACTAGTGATGGGAGAAGACATGAGAACCACAACAGAAAACCGACAATTCAATATGAAACCTTTGTGGGAGTGGGGTCTCCACTGTTCTCTCCTTCCTCCCCTCTATTGTGAATACAGAGATCCTTCTCTTTTTTGTTTGATTGTTTATTTTTGTATTTTTCTGAAGTAAGAAACAGGGAGGCAGAGAGACAGACTCTTGCATGTGCCCAAACAGGATCCTCCCGGCATACCCACTAGGGGGCGATGCTCTGCCCATCTGGGCCATTGCTCCATTGCAACCAGAGTCATTCTAGAGCAGGGGTCCCCAAACTTTTTACACAGTGGGCCAGTTCACTGTCCCTCAGACCGTTGGAGGGCCGGACTATAAAAAAACTATGAACAAATCCCTATGCACACTGCACATATTTTATTTTAAAGTAAAAAAACAAAACGGGAACAAATACAATATTTAAAATAAAGAACAAGTAAATTTAAATCAACAAACTGACCAGTATTTCAATGGGAACTATGCTCCTCTCACTGACCACCAATGAAAGAGGTGCCCCTTCCGAAGTGCGGTGGGGGCCGGATAAATGGCCTCAGGGGGCCGCATGTGGCCCACGGGCCGTAGTTTGGGGACCCCTGTTCTAGAGCCTAAGATGTAGGCCATGGAGCCATCCATAGTGCCCAGGACAACTTTGCTCCAATGAAGTCTTGGCTGTGGGAGGGAAAGAGAGAGAGAGGAGAGGGGAAAGGGTAGAGAAGCAGATGGGCGCTTCCCCTGTGTGCCCTGGCTGGGAATCAAACCTGGAACTTCCGTTTGCTGGGCAGATTCTCTACTACTGAGCCAACCAGTCAGGGCGACCCTTCTCTGTTAATATCCCACAGCTGAATTGTTCTCAAGGGGCCTATGCTATGTAGATTTGGCATATTAAGAACTATTAAGAATACTATGACATAGACACACGAAAGCTATCATGACTGGGAATGAAAATCTTGAGTGTCCCTTAAGAAGAAAGACTCACATAAACAAACAGTGGTGTGTCTTCCAGATAATGACTGAGAAAGATCTTTTCACAAATTGTCAGTTTCTAAAACACCTACATAAATGAAAACAAAGTAGCATCTGGCCAAATCAGTAGTACCTAGTAGAAAGTCCCTACCTTTCAGTTGAAAGAAAGAAAAATAATTATTGGAGTAATAACAATAGAAAATTGGGCCCTGGCCAGACAGCTCAAGTTCTTAAGAGCAAAATCTCGAAGTGCAGAGGTTGCCGGTTCGTTCCCTGCTCATGGCACAGGCAGGAACAGATTAATATTGCTCACTCTCTAAAAAAATCAATAAAATAAACATTTAAATAAGGGAAAAGAAAACAAAATTGAGAACTTGGAGGCTTATGAAAAAGGTTGATCTGGGTTGCACCACCTGGTTTTCAAAATGTACTCCAGGCCAAGAGGAGGGCGCGACATGGCTGTGCGTGTGCCACGTACAACCGCCTGTCAGTACAACTGGAGACAATGAACAGAGGAATGCCCCCATGGTCAGCCAACGGCATTAATTATACACTCTAAACATAAGTAAGGATGGTAGGAGCCATCTCCAGGCACTGCAGGCGGTGACTCCGTGTCCTCAGGAACTGCTGTGACACCAGTTACTTCATGCACAGTGAAATCTGTGGACATGTTTTCTAAAAACTAAGCTGATTTGGAGGCAGCTCTTGAATTCTTGGTAGGCGTTGGCCATCTGAAACATTCTCATTCATATTCCTGCTGGACGCACATGCAGGAGCACAGCAGTCAGAGAGCATGTCCTGACTGAAAATGGCAGTATCCCCCAAGAGGCCAACAAACCACAGAGTGACTTTCCCCATAATCCTCCTTGTCCCACCTTCCACTCCCATTCCTCCCCATAGGTGATACTGGGAACAATTTCACAGCTACAGGAGAGGAAGTTTGTACTGTCATTCCTTAATTTGTACCAGAACTGCAGTCACTAAAACAGGGGAACTGAGTTTCCAACCTACCAATCTAGCAGCCCCGCAAGGATTAATGTTCCATCCTAAAAGCTCCATCTGTGCAGTAAGGCATTTGCCTCTGACCCTCCTGTCTACAATCAAGAAGAGACTAACCTCAGAAATGTCTAAATGGTCACTGTGCATCCATTTAACGCTTAGAACCAGTGCCATTGTGGAGGCTGGCTCTCCCCTTGCTACTCAGTAAGTAAATCCTTATTTGTCACTGTTTCAATTACAGTGAAGCGTCTTTAAATATTAAACTCATTAAAGGTGACAAGGGAAGACGAGAGACCTAGGATACATTTATGCTTTGCCGGTTTCAGACTCCTGGTATGAAATAAGCAGGTGGTAGGGGGAAGGGCAGATGGAATTTCAGTTGTTTGTCTATGTGCCTACATGCGAACAAACCCAGGAAATTAGCACTTTAAACAAACAAATTAATGAATGCTTTACAAGGCAGCCTGCAAATGCAGTACTAGCTCTAGCTGAAATAAATACGTTTCTTGTTTTTAAGCCAGCAGAAGATTCCATTTGTTTTGCTAAATATGCACAGCATGCCGATATGCTAAAAATTTAAATAGATAAACAATTAATATTTTGACTCAGCAGCTGTGATATCCTCTAATAAGCCACCCTGCAGCTGTGAGGAAATGACATGTGGTCATCACTGTGTGATTCTTTCTTCACGTCACAAAGGCTCTGCTCCAAGGATCAGTGAGGATTACCCGCAATCATGATGGATGGAAGCACATGGCAATGAAATGTCTTATTTCACGTCTTTGGAGCAAAGTCCAAAAAGCTTGAAGATATTAAAGTCAATGTGTACTGTTGAAGCAATGGCTTTGGATGTTGGTTTTATGGGGCAATGACTCCTTAGCTAATAAATAATGACCTATAAAATCAAATTTAGACACACAGTGAGAGTTTTAATAATGACCTGTCAGTTGATGAAGTTCTTAATGCAACCACATTAAATATGGTTGGAAGCGATTAAAATAATCAGCACTTGTAGCGATTCATCAGGAAAAAAAGGAAATTTCAAACCAAAACTCAAGGCCCTTAAAGTACGCAAAGAACTTGAATTCTGATGCCACTTTTAAGACTGAGAGGGTGCTAGTTGTGAGATAAGAGCGTGGACTCCAGAGAATAACATATGGGTGGCAGAAGAGAAAGAAGCATCCTCTCTCCCCCTCTGATCATGGCTTTGGTCCTAGCCCATCCCTGAGCTCTTATAAATTGCATGTTCTTTTGTTAGAGGCTCTGAATTAGTACAAAAATAATAAAACAAACAAAACTTCCCCTTTATTTCAGTGTCTGTAGCTATTATGTTACTCTGAAAAAAATCATTCACTCCCTCCCCACAAACAAAAACCCCCCACTACAATAGATTGACCTTTAGGTTATATTTCTACTCAGTGTGGACAAACTCACAGATGTGTTGAGAAGGCTGCAGTAGGACCCAAAGGGTCAGACAGTTTGTGGAAGGAGGGGGCAAGAGGCACTGTCAGTATATGAGCAAATCTCTTTCTTTATTTTTGTTGCCAGTTCTTGCTGCCATCAAGGAGACATGACTACCATTTCTGCCCATGCATCTGGATGCCTCATACCTCGCCTCCCATCAGTTTATGTTTCATTCTTGGTTCACTTCCAAAATAGAAAAATGTGCACTTCAGTTAACATTTACTGAACATCACTTGGATGTGAGGCACCACGGACATTACCACAAAAGACAGAGCATTAAGTCAGGCTCAAAGCATTTCTTTGAGGTGCTCACGACAAGGTCTAACGTCAGAAGAAATTTTGCCACACCTAAAATGCAATAGGCATCAAAGGAGGACCAGAGAATATTTATCTAAAAGGAGTAAGAGGGACTTACACTTCTATGCTTATTGGGTGTTTGCAGATGGTGCTGGCTGAAGGCATCCTAGTTAGGGGCGAGAACAGTGTGCACAGGCACAGAGCAGGGGCAGTGGGGAGCAGGGCAGGGCATCCAGCATGCTACAGCTTCAGACAGGAGCCAAGGGAGACCAGGGGACCTTGAAATCCGGGGGAGAAATTTACACTCAGCGTGGTAGGCAATGGGAAGCCATCAACTTCAAACTATCAGTGTATTTTGTAAGCCAAAGCTGATCCTCCAGAAGAGTTACCTTCTTTTAGGAAAGAATGGGGAGAGCTTTCGTGGGGCAGAGCCTTCAGGACAAAATTGAGGCTATCTGAGAAAGATAAGCTTAGGTTTCTCTATCTTAGCAGAGAAAGGGGAATATATTTAAGAGTCTTTGCAAAAGTAGAGTTTCCAAGATGTGCAGTGATTAGCATATGGCCTGAGGGAAAGGAGGAATTAGGTGTAATTCAACTGTTTTGAATTGCACAATTTGAAAAATCAGCAGTAGGTGGAGGAGAAAGCTAGGAGAAGGAAGAAAA
The DNA here is from genome assembly GCF_036850765.1 of Saccopteryx bilineata. Classification (NCBI taxonomy): domain Eukaryota; kingdom Metazoa; phylum Chordata; class Mammalia; order Chiroptera; family Emballonuridae; genus Saccopteryx; species Saccopteryx bilineata. The sequence goes on from NC_089494.1 coordinate 205,517,617, forward strand.
GGACCTGGTGGAGGAGGTGGGGACAAGGGGGTGAGTTTCCTTTGAAGGGCTCTGAGTGTGATATTCCTGAGGATCAGTTGTCTATCAGGTAGATAAAAACGAGGGCCCGAGAGGACCATCACGTGTGCACTCACATGGACTCTAAAAAGAAAATAGAAATGAGGATTGCTCTGAGGCTGTGAAAGACACTAAAGTCCCAGAAGGAAGGGGATGGGGAAGAAGAAGAGAAAGAACGATAAAGAGGCTTCGAAGGAGGGAGATGAAGTGAGTAACCAGAAGAGGAAACCACCGCCTGGAAGACCAGCTCACAGAGGTGATGGGGGCAACGGGCGCTGGTCACAGATGGAGGGGCTCCATGGGCCAGAGTAAGGAAGCTCCTTTCCAAAGTTAAAAATGAGGGCAAAGAGGCATCTAGAAGAAAACACAGGGCATTTGAGCGGGAAAGGTAGAAGAGTTTATTGTTGTTTTAATCAGATTATGTTAATCTTTGATACTAAAAAGAAAGCAAAGATGCAAACTGATCTGAGTAAAATGTAAGCTGAGAAAAAGTGTAGGGAGCACAGACGGAAAGGCCATGGTGGGCAAGATGACAAAGCGTCAAACAGATTGTAAACAGTATGACCGCCGAGAAGCAGAGCAGGTCTTACTGGAAGTAGATCAGGTGATGGGCACTGGTGAACAGTGGTCCCCCGGGTGTCTTCTGAAGTGCCATTGCTTCAAAGCCTAGTCCTACTGCTTCACTAGCTGTGAAACGGTTGGTAAACAGATGAGTGCCTCCTATCGCAGTCTCTTGGGCTAGCAAATGCAGATGCTAGTAACCACAGGACCAACCTCTTGGGGTTTCGGTCAGGATTCAATGAGATAATGCATGGAAGGAGCTGGCACATAAAAAGTGCTCAATACACATTGCCTGCAGTAGGTCCGATCAGAACTGACGTCGATAGTGACGATCATGCTTGCATCTAAGTCACAGTTTTGCCTATTACCTGTAAACCACAGAGATGTCCGTATGTGTTAGGAAAGCAGGTAAGTGTAGCCTCAGCAGTACTGCTTTCTTTAGTACAGAAAGGATAACTTAGCAGTCTAAATTTAGCTGTGTTCTTTGAGCATAGACCCTCAAGGCCTTCTCTTCAGTTCAAGCCCTGGCCTGTGTCATTCTTATGAAGATGAGACTTCACTGGGAGCCCTGCCGACTTGAAAGCTTATAAGTAAGACCTTGCTGTCATTACCAAAGCTAGGTAAGATAGTGTTTAGTAAAAGTCACATGGAGAAGAAAACATAAGTTCTTCCTGTTAACTCAGGGAAGTCCAATTTAAGCATGTCATGTTCTTTTATTCTTAAAGGAAAAGTTCAAAATAAATAAATAAATAAACAAACAAACAAACAAATGCCTTGAAATATTCGATTGTCCTTCTGCAGACAGGGTGGCCTCTTAAATAAGACCCAAATTGGGAGAACAAGGAAGAGATAATCATTGAAAGTTCTGGAGAAAGACATTGGATATACAATTCACAGTTCAAACAAGAGGAGATAGGGTGACAAAATGAGAAATAAGGAAGGAAAATGCATTAAAAAAAAAGATAGTTCCTCCTTCTTCAAAGACTTATATGTAAACATAGAGCTCCATGTTTCATAGGACATACTCAAGCTCACTCCATGCTTCCTGGTGCTTTAGCACAAGGGAATGCCCCCCCCCCCTTTTTTTTTTTTTTTTTTGTATTTTTTCTTTTATTTATTTATTTTTTGTATATTTCTGAGGATGGGGATGGGGAGGCAAGCAGACAGACTCCTGCATGCGCCTGACTGGGATCCACCTGGCATGCCTACCGGGGGGAATGCTCTGCCCATCTGGGATGTTGCTCTGTTACAACCGGAGTCATTCTAGCAACTAGGGCGGAGGCCATGGGGCCATCCTTAGTGCCCAGGGTGGATTTGCTCTGGTGGAGCCTTGGCTGTGGGCGGGAGGAGAGGGACCGGGAGGGGGGAGAGGGGGAGGGCTGGAGAGGTAGATGGGCGCTTCTCCTGTGTGCTCTGGCCGGGAATCGAACCCGGGAATCCTGCACACCAGGTCAATGACTCCGACAGGTCTACCATATCATGCTTTTTACTTAAAAAAAAAAAAAATTTACGTTTCTTTTGAAAGCTGATGAACAGGAGACACCAAATCTACCTTCTTTATTAGATCTAGCTAATAACACTGTTCTGTCTTTTTTCCAAATAGCTCCAGATATATGGAAAAGATTTATATTGGCGGATGGGGATCCTCAAACCCCTCAGCGAGATCTTCTGAGAATGGCTTCTAAGATACCTAGAGGCAGAAAAAGCCCAATAGAGATCAGGGGGAACTACCAGCTTTTAGGATACACCCTTAAAGGCTCCAGCACCCCAAAGGGGTCTCATAGGATGCCATCTGGGTCCTGCTTCAATAGTGGAAAGGAAGGTCATTGAGCTAAAGCCTGCCAGGCTTACACACCTCTGCTGTGAGGAAACAGGGACACTGGAAGGTGGGCTTCCCCCTCGCTCCTCTAAGGGAGGGTTCAGTCTCTTCCAGCCCTGCTCCAGCCACCTATGACCTAACCTTGCCCAGAATGCTGGGGTTTGCCACTGAAGGCTGAAGGTGCCCAGGGCCGTCGACCCCATCTACGACACTGTGGACGAGCCT